>NC_072048.1:0-1403301 GCF_027791375.1 Indicator indicator
TTTAGTCTCTCTCCTCAAAATACACTAATTGGCAAAAGAAATTTGGTGCTAGGATGTTCCCTTGATGTGTTAGCCCCCATGCTTTTCTTTGTCTCTGTGCGGCTTGTAAAGCAGCTTTTTTCCACCTGCTTAGACATGGCTGTAACTGGTGACAGGAAAGAGCTAGGCCAGAATTGCAAGCTCCATTTAGTCTCTCTCCTCAAAATACACTAATTGGCAAAAGAAATTTGGTGCTAGGATGTTCCCTTGATGTGTTAGCCCCCATGCTTTTCTTTGTCTCTGTGCGGCTTGTAAAGCAGCTTTTTTCCACCTGCTTAGACATGGCTGTAACTGGTGACAGGAAAGAGCTAGGCCAGAATTGCAAGCTCCATTTAGTCTCTCTCCTCAAAATACACTAATTGGCAAAAGAAATTTGGTGCTAGGATGTTCCCTTGATGTGTTAGCCCCCATGCTTTTCTTTGTCTCTGTGCGGCTTGTAAAGCAGCTTTTTTCCACCTGCTTAGACATGGCTGTAACTGGTGACAGGAAAGAGCTAGGCCAGAATTGCAAGCTCCATTTAGTCTCTCTCCTCAAAATACACTAATTGGCAAAAGAAATTTGGTGCTAGGATGTTCCCTTGATGTGTTAGCCCCCATGCTTTTCTTTGTCTCTGTGCGGCTTGTAAAGCAGCTTTTTTCCACCTGCTTAGACATGGCTGTAACTGGTGACAGGAAAGAGCTAGGCCAGAATTGCAAGCTCCATTTAGTCTCTCTCCTCAAAATACACTAATTGGCAAAAGAAATTTGGTGCTAGGATGTTCCCTTGATGTGTTAGCCCCCATGCTTTTCTTTGTCTCTGTGCGGCTTGTAAAGCAGCTTTTTTCCACCTGCTTAGACATGGCTGTAACTGGTGACAGGAAAGAGCTAGGCCAGAATTGCAAGCTCCATTTAGTCTCTCTCCTCAAAATACACTAATTGGCAAAAGAAATTTGGTGCTAGGATGTTCCCTTGATGTGTTAGCCCCCATGCTTTTCTTTGTCTCTGTGCGGCTTGTAAAGCAGCTTTTTTCCACCTGCTTAGACATGGCTGTAACTGGTGACAGGAAAGAGCTAGGCCAGAATTGCAAGCTCCATTTAGTCTCTCTCCTCAAAATACACTAATTGGCAAAAGAAATTTGGTGCTAGGATGTTCCCTTGATGTGTTAGCCCCCATGCTTTTCATTGTCTCTGTGCGTCTTAAACAGCAGCTTTTTTCCACCTGCTTAGACATGGCTGTAACTGGTGACAGGAAAGAGCTAGGCCAGAATTGCAAGCTCCATTTAGTCTCTCTCCTCAAAATACACTAATTGGCAAAAGAAATTTGGTGCTAGGATGTTCCCTTGATGTGTTAGCCCCCATGCTTTTCTTTGTCTCTGTGCGGCTTGTAAAGCAGCTTTTTTCCACCTGCTTAGACATGGCTGTAACTGGTGACAGGAAAGAGCTAGGCCAGAATTGCAAGCTCCATTTAGTCTCTCTCCTCAAAATACACTAATTGGCAAAAGTAATTTGGTGCTAGGATGTTCCCTTGATGTGTTAGCCCCCATGCTTTTCTTTGTCTCTGTGCGGCTTGTAAAGCAGCTTTTTTCCACCTGCTTAGACATGGCTGTAACTGGTGACAGGAAAGAGCTAGGCCAGAATTGCAAGCTCCATTTAGTCTCTCTCCTCAAAATACACTAATTGGCAAAAGAAATTTGGTGCTAGGATGTTCCCTTGATGTGTTAGCCCCCATGCTTTTCTTTGTCTCTGTGCGGCTTGTAAAGCAGCTTTTTTCCACCTGCTTAGACATGTCTGTATCTGGTGACAGGAAAGAGCTAGGCCAGAATTGCAAGCTCCATTTAGTCTCTCTCCTCAAAATACACTAATTGGCAAAAGAAATTTGGTGCTAGGATGTTCCCTTGATGTGTTAGCCCCCATGCTTTTCTTTGTCTCTGTGCGGCTTGTAAAGCAGCTTTTTTCCACCTGCTTAGACATGGCTGTAACTGGTGACAGGAAAGAGCTAGGCCAGAATTGCAAGCTCCATTTAGTCTCTCTCCTCAAAATACACTAATTGGCAAAAGAAATTTGGTGCTAGGATGTTCCCTTGATGTGTTAGCCCCCATGCTTTTCTTTGTCTCTGTGCGGCTTGTAAAGCAGCTTTTTTCCACCTGCTTAGACATGGCTGTAACTGGTGACAGGAAAGAGCTAGGCCAGAATTGCAAGCTCCATTTAGTCTCTCTCCTCAAAATACACTAATTGGCAAAAGAAATTTGGTGCTAGGATGTTCCCTTGATGTGTTAGCCCCCATGCTTTTCTTTGTCTCTGTGCGGCTTGTAAAGCAGCTTTTTTCCACCTGCTTAGACATGGCTGTAACTGGTGACAGGAAAGAGCTAGGCCAGAATTGCAAGCTCCATTTAGTCTCTCTCCTCAAAATACACTAATTGGCAAAAGAAATTTGGTGCTAGGATGTTCCCTTGATGTGTTAGCCCCCATGCTTTTCTTTGTCTCTGTGCGGCTTGTAAAGCAGCTTTTTTCCACCTGCTTAGACATGGCTGTAACTGGTGACAGGAAAGAGCTAGGCCAGAATTGCAAGCTCCATTTAGTCTCTCTCCTCAAAATACACTAATTGGCAAAAGAAATTTGGTGCTAGGATGTTCCCTTGATGTGTTAGCCCCCATGCTTTTCTTTGTCTCTGTGCGGCTTGTAAAGCAGCTTTTTTCCACCTGCTTAGACATGGCTGTAACTGGTGACAGGAAAGAGCTAGGCCAGAATTGCAAGCTCCATTTAGTCTCTCTCCTCAAAATACACTAATTGGCAAAAGAAATTTGGTGCTAGGATGTTCCCTTGATGTGTTAGCCCCCATGCTTTTCTTTGTCTCTGTGCGGCTTGTAAAGCAGCTTTTTTCCACCTGCTTAGACATGGCTGTAACTGGTGACAGGAAAGAGCTAGGCCAGAATTGCAAGCTCCATTTAGTCTCTCTCCTCAAAATACACTAATTGGCAAAAGAAATTTGGTGCTAGGATGTTCCCTTGATGTGTTAGCCCCCATGCTTTTCTTTGTCTCTGTGCGGCTTGTAAAGCAGCTTTTTTCCACCTGCTTAGACATGGCTGTAACTGGTGACAGGAAAGAGCTAGGCCAGAATTGCAAGCTCCATTTAGTCTCTCTCCTCAAAATACACTAATTGGCAAAAGAAATTTGGTGCTAGGATGTTCCCTTGATGTGTTAGCCCCCATGCTTTTCTTTGTCTCTGTGCGGCTTGTAAAGCAGCTTTTTTCCACCTGCTTAGACATGGCTGTAACTGGTGACAGGAAAGAGCTAGGCCAGAATTGCAAGCTCCATTTAGTCTCTCTCCTCAAAATACACTAATTGGCAAAAGAAATTTGGTGCTAGGATGTTCCCTTGATGTGTTAGCCCCCATGCTTTTCTTTGTCTCTGTGCGGCTTGTAAAGCAGCTTTTTTCCACCTGCTTAGACATGGCTGTAACTGGTGACAGGAAAGAGCTAGGCCAGAATTGCAAGCTCCATTTAGTCTCTCTCCTCAAAATACACTAATTGGCAAAAGAAATTTGGTGCTAGGATGTTCCCTTGATGTGTTAGCCCCCATGCTTTTCTTTGTCTCTGTGCGGCTTGTAAAGCAGCTTTTTTCCACCTGCTTAGACATGGCTGTAACTGGTGACAGGAAAGAGCTAGGCCAGAATTGCAAGCTCAATTTAGTCTCTCTCCTCAAAATACACTAATTGGCAAAAGAAATTTGGTGCTAGGATGTTCCCTTGATGTGTTAGCCCCATGCTTTTCTTTGTCTCTGTGCGGCTTGTAAAGCAGCTTTTTTCCACCTGCTTAGACATGGCTGTAACTGGTGACAGGAAAGAGCTAGGCCAGAATTGCAAGCTCCATTTAGTCTCTCTCCTCAAAATACACTAATTGGCAAAAGAAATTTGGTGCTAGGATGTTCCCTTGATGTGTTAGCCCCCATGCTTTTCTTTGTCTCTGTGCGGCTTAAAAAAGCAGCTTTTTTCCACCTGCTTAGACATGGCTGTAACTGGTGACAGGAAAGAGCTAGGCCAGAATTGCAAGCTCCATTTAGTCTCTCTCCTCAAAATACACTAATTGGCAAAAGAAATTTGGTGCTAGGCTGTTCCCTTGATGTGTTAGCCCCCATGCTTTTCTTTGTCTCTGTGCGGCTTGTAAAGCAGCTTTTTTCCACCTGCTTAGACATGGCTGTAACTGGTGACAGGAAAGAGCTAGGCCAGAATTGCAAGCTCCATTTAGTCTCTCTCCTCAAAATACACTAACTAGCAAAAGAAATTTGGTGCTAGGATGTTCCCTTGATGTGTTAGCCCCATGCTTTTCTTTGTCTCTGTGCGGCTTGTAAAGCAGCTTTTTTCCACCTGCTTAGACATGGCTGTAACTGGTGACAGGAAAGAGCTAGGCCAGAATTGCAAGCTCCATTTAGTCTCTCTCCTCAAAATACACTACTTGGCAAAAGAAATATGGTGCTAGGATGTTCCCTTGATGTGTTAGCCCCCATGCTTTTCTTTGTCTCTGTGCGGCTTGTAAAGCAGCTTTTTTCCACCTGCTTAGACATGGCTGTAACTGGTGACAGGAAAGAGCTAGGCCAGAATTGCAAGCTCCATTTAGTCTCTCTCCTCAAAATACACTAATTGGCAAAAGAAATTTGGTGCTAGGATGTTCCCTTGATGTGTTAGCCCCCATGCTTTTCTTTGTCTCTGTGCGGCTTGTAAAGCAGCTTTTTTCCACCTGCTTAGACATGGCTGTAACTGGTGACAGGAAAGAGCTAGGCCAGAATTGCAAGCTCCATTTAGTCTCTCTCCTCAAAATACACTAATTGGCAAAAGAAATTTGGTGCTAGGATGTTCCCTTGATGTGTTAGCCCCCATGCTTTTCTTTGTCTCTGTGCGGCTTGTAAAGCAGCTTTTTTCCACCTGCTTAGACATGGCTGTAACTGGTGACAGGAAAGAGCTAGGCCAGAATTGCAAGCTCCATTTAGTCTCTCTCCTCAAAATACACTAATTGGCAAAAGAAATTTGGTGCTAGGATGTTCCCTTGATGTGTTAGCCCCATGCTTTTCTTTGTCTCTGTGCGGCTTGTAAAGCAGCTTTTTTCCACCTGCTTAGACATGGCTGTAACTGGTGACAGGAAAGAGCTAGGCCAGAATTGCAAGCTCCATTTAGTCTCTCTCCTCAAAATACACTAATTGGCAAAAGAAATTTGGTGCTAGGATGTTCCCTTGATGTGTTAGCCCCCATGCTTTTCTTTGTCTCTGTGCGGCTTGTAAAGCAGCTTTTTTCCACCTGCTTAGACATGGCTGTAACTGGTGACAGGAAAGAGCTAGGCCAGAATTGCAAGCTCCATTTAGTCTCTCTCCTCAAAATACACTAATTCGCAAAAGAAATTTGGTGCTAGGATGTTCACTTGATGTGTTAGCCCCCATGCTTTTCTTTGTCTCTGTGCGGCTTGTAAAGCAGCTTTTTTCCACCTGCTTAGACATGGCTGTAACTGGTGACAGGAAAGAGCTAGGCCAGAATTGCAAGCTCCATTTAGTCTCTCTCCTCAAAATACACTAATTGGCAAAAGAAATTTGGTGCTAGGATGTTCCCTTGATGTGTTAGCCCCCATGCTTTTCTTTGTCTCTGTGCGGCTTGTAAAGCAGCTTTTTTCCACCTGCTTAGACATGGCTGTAACTGGTGACAGGAAAGAGCTAGGCCAGAATTGCAAGCTCCATTTAGTCTCTCTCCTCAAAATACACTAATTGGCAAAAGAAATTTGGTGCTAGGATGTTCCCTTGATGTGTTAGCCCCCATGCTTTTCTTTGTCTCTGTGCGGCTTGTAAAGCAGCTTTTTTCCACCTGCTTAGACATGGCTGTAACTGGTGACAGGAAAGAGCTAGGCCAGAATTGCAAGCTCCATTTAGTCTCTCTCCTCAAAATACACTAATTGGCAAAAGAAATTTGGTGCTAGGATGTTCCCTTGATGTGTTAGCCCCCATGCTTTTCTTTGTCTCTGTGCGGCTTGTAAAGCAGCTTTTTTCCACCTGCTTAGACATGGCTGTAACTGGTGACAGGAAAGAGCTAGGCCAGAATTGCAAGCTCCATTTAGTCTCTCTCCTCAAAATACACTAATTGGCAAAAGAAATTTGGTGCTAGGATGTTCCCTTGATGTGTTAGCCCCCATGCTTTTCTTTGTCTCTGTGCGGCTTGTAAAGCAGCTTTTTTCCACCTGCTTAGACATGGCTGTAACTGGTGACAGGAAAGAGCTAGGCCAGAATTGCAAGCTCCATTTAGTCTCTCTCCTCAAAATACACTAACTGGCAAAAGAAATTTGGTGCTAGGATGTTCCCTTGATGTGTTAGCCCCCATGCTTTTCTTTGTCTCTGTGCGGCTTGTAAAGCAGCTTTTTTCCACCTGCTTAGACATGGCTGTAACTGGTGACAGGAAAGAGCTAGGCCAGAATTGCAAGCTCCATTTAGTCTCTCTCCTCAAAATACACTAACTGGCAAAAGAAATTTGGTGCTAGGATGTTCCCTTGATGTGTTACCCCCCATGCTTTTCTTTGTCTCTGTGCGGCTTGTAAAGCAGCTTTTTTCCACCTGCTTAGACATGGCTGTAACTGGTGACAGGAAAGAGCTAGGCCAGAATTGCAAGCTCCATTTAGTCTCTCTCCTCAAAATACACTAATTGGCAAAAGAAATTTGGTGCTAGGATGTTCCCTTGATGTGTTAGCCCCCATGCTTTTCTTTGTCTCTGTGCGGCTTGTAAAGCAGCTTTTTTCCACCTGCTTAGACATGGCTGTAACTGGTGACAGGAAAGAGCTAGGCCAGAATTGCAAGCTCCATTTAGTCTCTCTCCTCAAAATACACTAATTGGCAAAAGAAATTTGGTGCTAGGATGTTCCCTTGATGTGTTAGCCCCCATGCTTTTCTTTGTCTCTGTGCGGCTTGTAAAGCAGCTTTTTTCCACCTGCTTAGACATGGCTGTAACTGGTGACAGGAAAGAGCTAGGCCAGAATTGCAAGCTCCATTTAGTCTCTCTCCTCAAAATACACTAATTGGCAAAAGAAATTTGGTGCTAGGATGTTCCCTTGATGTGTTAGCCCCCATGCTTTTCTTTGTCTCTGTGCGGCTTGTAAAGCAGCTTTTTTCCACCTGCTTAGACATGGCTGTAACTGGTGACAGGAAAGAGCTAGGCCAGAATTGCAAGCTCCATTTAGTCTCTCTCCTCAAAATACACTAACTGGCAAAAGAAATTTGGTGCTAGGATGTTCCCTTGATGTGTTAGCCCCCATGCTTTTCTTTGTCTCTGTGCGGCTTGTAAAGCAGCTTTTTTCCACCTGCTTAGACATGGCTGTAACTGGTGACAGGAAAGAGCTAGGCCAGAATTGCAAGCTCCATTTAGTCTCTCTCCTCAAAATACACTAATTGGCAAAAGAAATTTGGTGCTAGGATGTTCCCTTGATGTGTTAGCCCCCATGCTTTTCTTTGTCTCTGTGCGGCTTGTAAAGCAGCTTTTTTCCACCTGCTTAGACATGGCTGTAACTGGTGACAGGAAAGAGCTAGGCCAGAATTGCAAGCTCCATTTAGTCTCTCTCCTCAAAATACACTAATTGGCAAAAGAAATTTGGTGCTAGGATGTTCCCTTGATGTGTTAGCCCCCATGCTTTTCTTTGTCTCTGTGCGGCTTGTAAAGCAGCTTTTTTCCACCTGCTTAGACATGGCTGTAACTGGTGACAGGAAAGAGCTAGGCCAGAATTGCAAGCTCCATTTAGTCTCTCTCCTCAAAATACACTAATTGGCAAAAGAAATTTGGTGCTAGGATGTTCCCTTGATGTGTTAGCCCCCATGCTTTTCTTTGTCTCTGTGCGGCTTGTAAAGCAGCTTTTTTCCACCTGCTTAGACATGGCTGTAACTGGTGACAGGAAAGAGCTAGGCCAGAATTGCAAGCTCCATTTAGTCTCTCTCCTCAAAATACACTAATTGGCAAAAGAAATTTGGTGCTAGGATGTTCCCTTGATGTGTTAGCCCCCATGCTTTTCTTTGTCTCTGTGCGGCTTGTAAAGCAGCTTTTTTCCACCTGCTTAGACATGGCTGTAACTGGTGACAGGAAAGAGCTAGGCCAGAATTGCAAGCTCCATTTAGTCTCTCTCCTCAAAATACACTAATTGGCAAAAGAAATTTGGTGCTAGGATGTTCCCTTGATGTGTTAGCCCCCATGCTTTTCTTTGTCTCTGTGCGGCTTGTAAAGCAGCTATTTTCCACCTGCTTAGACATGGCTGTAACTGGTGACAGGAAAGAGCTAGGCCAGAATTGCAAGCTCCATTTAGTCTCTCTCCTCAAAATACACTAACTGGCAAAAGAAATTTGGTGCTAGGATGTTCCCTTGATGTGTTAGCCCCCATGCTTTTCTTTGTCTCTGTGCGGCTTGTAAAGCAGCTTTTTTCCACCTGCTTAGACATGGCTGTAACTGGTGACAGGAAAGAGCTAGGCCAGAATTGCAAGCTCCATTTAGTCTCTCTCCTCAAAATACACTAATTGGCAAAAGAAATTTGGTGCTAGGATGTTCCCTTGATGTGTTAGCCCCCATGCTTTTCTTTGTCTCTGTGCGGCTTGTAAAGCAGCTTTTTTCCACCTGCTTAGACATGGCTGTAACTGGTGACAGGAAAGAGCTAGGCCAGAATTGCAAGCTCCATTTAGTCTCTCTCCTCAAAATACACTAACTGGCAAAAGAAATTTGGTGCTAGGATGTTCCCTTGATGTGTTAGCCCCCATGCTTTTCTTTGTCTCTGTGCGGCTTGTAAAGCAGCTTTTTTCCACCTGCTTAGACATGGCTGTAACTGGTGACAGGAAAGAGCTAGGCCAGAATTGCAAGCTCCATTTAGTCTCTCTCCTCAAAATACACTAACTGGCAAAAGAAATTTGGTGCTAGGATGTTCCCTTGATGTGTTAGCCCCCATGCTTTTCTTTGTCTCTGTGCGGCTTGTAAAGCAGCTTTTTTCCACCTGCTTAGACATGGCTGTAACTGGTGACAGGAAAGAGCTAGGCCAGAATTGCAAGCTCCATTTAGTCTCTCTCCTCAAAATACACTAATTGGCAAAAGAAATTTGGTGCTAGGATGTTCCCTTGATGTGTTAGCCCCCATGCTTTTCTTTGTCTCTGTGCGGCTTGTAAAGCAGCTTTTTTCCACCTGCTTAGACATGGCTGTAACTGGTGACAGGAAAGAGCTAGGCCAGAATTGCAAGCTCCATTTAGTCTCTCTCCTCAAAATACACTAACTGGCAAAAGAAATTTGGTGCTAGGATGTTCCCTTGATGTGTTAGCCCCCATGCTTTTCTTTGTCTCTGTGCGGCTTGTAAAGCAGCTTTTTTCCACCTGCTTAGACATGGCTGTAACTGGTGACAGGAAAGAGCTAGGCCAGAATTGCAAGCTCCATTTAGTCTCTCTCCTCAAAATACACTAATTGGCAAAAGAAATTTGGTGCTAGGATGTTCCCTTGATGTGTTAGCCCCCATGCTTTTCTTTGTCTCTGTGCGGCTTGTAAAGCAGCTTTTTTCCACCTGCTTAGACATGGCTGTAACTGGTGACAGGAAAGAGCTAGGCCAGAATTGCAAGCTCCATTTAGTCTCTCTCCTCAAAATACACTAATTGGCAAAAGAAATTTGGTGCTAGGATGTTCCCTTGATGTGTTAGCTCCCATGCTTTTCTTTGTCTCTGTGCGGCTTGTAAAGCAGCTTTTTTCCACCTGCTTAGACATGGCTGTAACTGGTGACACGAAAGAGCTAGGCCAGAATTGCAAGCTCCATTTAGTCTCTCTCCTCAAAATACACTAACTGGCAAAAGAAATTTGGTGCTAGGATGTTCCCTTGATGTGTTAGCCCCCATGCTTTTCTTTGTCTCTGTGCGGCTTGTAAAGCAGCTTTTTTCCACCTGCTTAGACATGGCTGTAACTGGTGACAGGAAAGAGCTAGGCCAGAATTGCAAGCTCCATTTAGTCTCTCTCCTCAAAATACACTAATTGGCAAAAGAAATTTGGTGCTAGGATGTTCCCTTGATGTGTTAGCTCCCATGCTTTTCTTTGTCTCTGTGCGGCTTGTAAAGCAGCTTTTTTCCACCTGCTTAGACATGGCTGTAACTGGTGACAGGAAAGAGCTAGGCCAGAATTGCAAGCTCCATTTAGTCTCTCTCCTCAAAATACACTAACTGGCAAAAGACATTTGGTGCTAGGATGTTCCCTTGATGTGTTAGCCCCCATGCTTTTCTTTGTCTCTGTGCGGCTTGTAAAGCAGCTTTTTTCCACCTGCTTAGACATGGCTGTAACTGGTGACAGGAAAGAGCTAGGCCAGAATTGCAAGCTCCATTTAGTCTCTCTCCTCAAAATACACTAACTGGCAAAAGAAATTTGGTGCTAGGATGTTCCCTTGATGTGTTAGCCCCCATGCTTTTCTTTGTCTCTGTGCGGCTTGTAAAGCAGCTTTTTTCCACCTGCTTAGACATGGCTGTAACTGGTGACAGGAAAGAGCTAGGCCAGAATTGCAAGCTCCATTTAGTCTCTCTCCTCAAAATACACTAATTGGCAAAAGAAATTTGGTGCTAGGATGTTCCCTTGATGTGTTAGCCCCCATGCTTTTCTTTGTCTCTGTGCGGCTTGTAAAGCAGCTTTTTTCCACCTGCTTAGACATGGCTGTAACTGGTGACAGGAAAGAGCTAGGCCAGAATTGCAAGCTCCATTTAGTCTCTCTCCTCAAAATACACTAATTGGCAAAAGAAATTTGGTGCTAGGATGTTCCCTTGATGTGTTAGCCCCCATGCTTTTCTTTGTCTCTGTGCGGCTTGTAAAGCAGCTTTTTTCCACCTGCTTAGACATGGCTGTAACTGGTGACAGGAAAGAGCTAGGCCAGAATTGCAAGCTCCATTTAGTCTCTCTCCTCAAAATACACTAACTGGCAAAAGAAATTTGGTGCTAGGATGTTCCCTTGATGTGTTAGCCCCCATGCTTTTCTTTGTCTCTGTGCGGCTTGTAAAGCAGCTTTTTTCCACCTGCTTAGACATGGCTGTAACTGGTGACAGGAAAGAGCTAGGCCAGAATTGCAAGCTCCATTTAGTCTCTCTCCTCAAAATACACTAATTGGCAAAAGAAATTTGGTGCTAGGATGTTCCCTTGATGTGTTAGCCCCCATGCTTTTCTTTGTCTCTGTGCGGCTTGTAAAGCAGCTTTTTTCCACCTGCTTAGACATGGCTGTAACTGGTGACAGGAAAGAGCTAGGCCAGAATTGCAAGCTCCATTTAGTCTCTCTCCTCAAAATACACTAATTGGCAAAAGAAATTTGGTGCTAGGATGTTCCCTTGATGTGTTAGCCCCCATGCTTTTCTTTGTCTCTGTGCGGCTTGTAAAGCAGCTTTTTTCCACCTGCTTAGACATGGCTGTAACTGGTGACAGGAAAGAGCTAGGCCAGAATTGCAAGCTCCATTTAGTCTCTCTCCTCAAAATACACTAATTGGCAAAAGAAATTTGGTGCTAGGATGTCCCTTGATGTGTTAGCCCCCATGCTTTTCTTTGTCTCTGTGCGGCTTAAAAAGCAGCTTTTTTCCACCTGCTTAGACATGGCTGTAACTGGTGACAGGAAAGAGCTAGGCCAGAATTGCAAGCTCCATTTAGTCTCTCTCCTCAAAATACACTAATTGGCAAAAGAAATTTGGTGCTAGGATGTTCCCTTGATGTGTTAGCCCCCATGCTTTTCTTTGTCTCTGTGCGGCTTGTAAAGCAGCTTTTTTCCACCTGCTTAGACATGGCTGTAACTGGTGACAGGAAAAGAGCTAGGCCAGAATTACAAGCTCCATTTAGTCTCTCTCCTCAAAATACACTAATTGGCAAAAGAAATTTGGTGCTAGGATGTTCCCTTGATGTGTTAGCTCCCATGCTTTTCTTTGTCTCTGTGCGGCTTGTAAAGCAGCTTTTTTCCACCTGCTTAGACATGGCTGTAACTGGTGACAGGAAAGAGCTAGGCCAGAATTGCAAGCTCCATTTAGTCTCTCTCCTCAAAATACACTAATTGGCAAAAGAAATTTGGTGCTAGGATGTTCCCTTGATGTGTTAGCCCCCATGCTTTTCTTTGTCTCTGTGCGGCTTGTAAAGCAGCTTTTTTCCACCTGCTTAGACATGGCTGTAACTGGTGACAGGAAAGAGCTAGGCCAGAATTGCAAGCTCCATTTAGTCTCTCTCCTCAAAATACACTAACTGGCAAAAGAAATTTGGTGCTAGGATGTTCCCTTGATGTGTTAGCCCCATGCTTTTCTTTGTCTCTGTGCGGCTTGTAAAGCAGCTTTTTTCCACCTGCTTAGACATGGCTGTAACTGGTGACAGGAAAGAGCTAGGCCAGAATTGCAAGCTCCATTTAGTCTCTCTCCTCAAAATACACTAATTGGCAAAAGAAATTTGGTGCTAGGATGTTCCCTTGATGTGTTAGCCCCCATGCTTTTCTTTGTCTCTGTGCGGCTTGTAAAGCAGCTTTTTTCCACCTGCTTAGACATGGCTGTAACTGGTGACAGGAAAGAGCTAGGCCAGAATTGCAAGCTCCATTTAGTCTCTCTCCTCAAAATACACTAATTGGCAAAAGAAATTTGGTGCTAGGATGTTCCCTTGATGTGTTAGCCCCCATGCTTTTCTTTGTCTCTGTGCGGCTTGTAAAGCAGCTTTTTTCCACCTGCTTAGACATGGCTGTAACTGGTGACAGGAAAGAGCTAGGCCAGAATTGCAAGCTCCATTTAGTCTCTCTCCTCAAAATACACTAATTGGCAAAAGAAATTTGGTGCTAGGATGTTCCCTTGATGTGTTAGCCCCCATGCTTTTCTTTGTCTCTGTGCGGCTTGTAAAGCAGCTTTTTTCCACCTGCTTAGACATGGCTGTAACTGGTGACAGGAAAGAGCTAGGCCAGAATTGCAAGCTCCATTTAGTCTCTCTCCTCAAAATACACTAATTGGCAAAAGAAATTTGGTGCTAGGATGTTCCCTTGATGTGTTAGCCCCCATGCTTTTCTTTGTCTCTGTGCGGCTTGTAAAGCAGCTTTTTTCCACCTGCTTAGACATGGCTGTAACTGGTGACAGGAAAGAGCTAGGCCAGAATTGCAAGCTCCATTTAGTCTCTCTCCTCAAAATACACTAATTGGCAAAAGAAATTTGGTGCTAGGATGTTCCCGTGATGTGTTAGCCCCCATGCTTTTCTTTGTCTCTGTGCGGCTTGTAAAGCAGCTTTTTTCCACCTGCTTAGACATGGCTGTAACTGGTGACAGGAAAGAGCTAGGCCAGAATTGCAATCTCCATTTAGTCTCTCTCCTCAAAATACACTAACTGGCAAAAGAAATTTGGTGCTAGGATGTTCCCTTGATGTGTTAGCCCCCATGCTTTTCTTTGTCTCTGTGCGGCTTGTAAAGCAGCTTTTTTCCACCTGCTTAGACATGGCTGTAACTGGTGACAGGAAAGAGCTAGGCCAGAATTGCAAGCTCCATTTAGTCTCTCTCCTCAAAATACACTAACTGGCAAAAGAAATTTGGTGCTAGGATGTTCCCTTGATGTGTTAGCCCCCATGCTTTTCTTTGTCTCTGTGCGGCTTGTAAAGCAGCTTTTTTCCACCTGCTTAGACATGGCTGTAACTGGTGACAGGAAAGAGCTAGGCCAGAATTGCAAGCTCCATTTAGTCTCTCTCCTCAAAATACACTAATTGGCAAAAGAAATTTGGTGCTAGGATGTTCCCTTGATGTGTTAGCCCCCATGCTTTTCTTTGTCTCTGTTCGGCTTCTAAAGCAGCTTTTTTCCACCTGCTTAGACATGGCTGTAACTGGTGACAGGAAAGAGCTAGGCCAGAATTGCAAGCTCCATTTAGTCTCTCTCCTCAAAATACACTAACTGGCAAAAGAAATTTGGTGCTAGGATGTTCCCTTGATGTGTTAGCCCCCATGCTTTTCTTTGTCTCTGTGCGGCTTGTAAAGCAGCTTTTTTCCACCTGCTTAGACATGGCTGTAACTGGTGACAGGAAAGAGCTAGGCCAGAATTGCAAGCTCCATTTAGTCTCTCTCCTCAAAATACACTAATTGGCAAAAGAAATTTGGTGCTAGGATGTTCCCTTGATGTGTTAGCCCCCATGCTTTTCTTTGTCTCTGTGCGGCTTGTAAAGCAGCTTTTTTCCACCTGCTTAGACATGGCTGTAACTGGTGACAGGAAAGAGCTAGGCCAGAATTGCAAGCTCCATTTAGTCTCTCTCCTCAAAATACACTAATTGGCAAAAGAAATTTGGTGCTAGGATGTTCCCTTGATGTGTTAGCCCCCATGCTTTTCTTTGTCTCTGTGCGGCTTGTAAAGCAACTTTTTTCCACCTGCTTAGACATGGCTGTAACTGGTGACAGGAAAGAGCTAGGCCAGAATTGCAAGCTCCATTTAGTCTCTCTCCTCAAAATACACTAACTGGCAAAAGAAATTTGGTGCTAGGATGTTCCCTTGATGTGTTAGCCCCCATGCTTTTCTTTGTCTCTGTGCGGCTTGTAAAGCAGCTTTTTTCCACCTGCTTAGACATGGCTGTAACTGGTGACAGGAAAGAGCTAGGCCAGAATTGCAAGCTCCATTTTGTCTCTCTCCTCAAAATACACTAATTGGCAAAAGAAATTTGGTGCTAGGATGTTACCTTGATGTGTTAGCCCCCATGCTTTTCTTTGTCTCTGTGCGGCTTGTAAAGCAGCTTTTTTCCACCTGCTTAGACATGGCTGTAACTGGTGACAGGAAAGAGCTAGGCCAGAATTGCAAGCTCCATTTAGTCTCTCTCCTCAAAATACACTAATTGGCAAAAGAAATTTGGTGCTAGGATGTTCCCTTGATGTGTTAGCCCCCATGCTTTTCTTTGTCTCTGTGCGGCTTGTAAAGCAGCTTTTTTCCACCTGCTTAGACATGGCTGTAACTGGTGACAGGAAAGAGCTAGGCCAGAATTGCAAGCTCCATTTAGTCTCTCTCCTCAAAATACACTAACTGGCAAAAGAAATTTGGTGCTAGGATGTTCCCTTGATGTGTTAGCCCCCATGCTTTTCTTTGTCTCTGTGCGGCTTGTAAAGCAGCTTTTTTCCACCTGCTTAGACATGGCTGTAACTGGTGACAGGAAAGAGCTAGGCCAGAATTGCAAGCTCCATTTAGTCTCTCTCCTCAAAATACACTAATTGGCAAAAGAAATTTGGTGCTAGGATGTTCACTTGATGTGTTAGCCCCCATGCTTTTCTTTGTCTCTGTGCGGCTTGTAAAGCAGCTTTTTTCCACCTGCTTAAACATAGCTGTAACTGGTGACAGGAAAGAGCTAGGCCAGAATTGCAAGCTCCATTTAGTCTCTCTCCTCAAAATACACTAATTGGCAAAAGAAATTTGGTGCTAGGATGTTCCCTTGATGTGTTAGCCCCATGCTTTTCTTTGTCATCTGGTGGCGGCTTGTAAAGTCAGCTTGTTTCCACCTGCTAGACATGGCTGTAACTGGTGACAGGAAAGAGCTAGGCCAGAATTGCAAGCTCCATTTATTCTCTCTCCTCAAAATACACTAATTGGTAAAAGAAATTTGGTGCTAGGATGTTCCCTTGATGTGTTAGCCCCCATGTTTTCTTTGTCTCTGTGCGGCTTGTAAAGCAGCTTTTTTCCACCTGCTTAGACATGGCTGTAACTGGTGACAGGAAAGAGCTAGGCCAGAATTGCAAGCTCCATTTAGTCTCTCTCCTCAAAATACACCAAATGGCAAAAGAAATTTGGTGCCAGGAGGTTCCCTTAAACTGTTAGCACCCCATGCTTTTCTTTGTCTCTGTGCAGCTTGTAAAGCAACATTTTCCCTCTTGCTTAGACATGGCTGTAACTGGTGACAGGAAAGAGCTAGGCCAGAATTGCAAGCTCCATTTAGTCTCTCTCCTCAAAATACACTAATTGGCAAAAGAAATTAGGTGCTAGGATGTTCCCTTGATGTGTTAGCCCCCATGCTTTTCTTTGTCTCTGTGCGGCTTGTAAAGCAGCTTTTTTCCACCTGCTTAGACATGGCTGTAACTGGTGACAGAAAAGTCCTAGGAGGCTGCAAGCCCTCCAGGTCTGGTAAACAGATGTTACTCATATTGCTCAATTTGGCAGGTTAAAATTTGTTTATGTAACTATTGATACATTTTCCTTAGTCATCATTGCTACTTCTCATACAGGAGAAACTGCTAAAGATGTCATTCACTACTGGTAGCAAGCCTTTTCTATTGCTGGAGTACCACATCAGATAAAAACAGACAATTGCCCAGCCTACCTCTCTGGTGAAGTTAATTCATTCTTGGAGTTGTGGGGTGTCACTCATGTTACTGGGTGTGTCGGTGTGAGCTGAAATTCCCCCCCCACCGACAATAACCAGGCTAGCCCAGTCTGGAAGCAAATGAAAAGCTGTATTTACAAGCAGAGTCTAAAATCTACAATGAAATGCAATGAATATGTACAAATATACAAAATTCACAACATTCACAAATATATACAATCAACAGAAAGCACAACCGATCTCCTTTGCTTCCCAAGGGGAGCTGAAATTCCCCCCCCACCAACAATAACCAGGCTAGCTCAGTCTGGAAGCAAATGAAAAGCTGTATTTACAAGCAGAGTCTAAAATCTACAATGAAATGCAATGAATATGTACAGATACACAAAATTCACAACATTCACAAATATATACAATCAACAGAAAAGCACAACCGATCTCCCTTTGCTTCCCCCCAAGGGGACCCTCCCAAAGGGGCCTCCCTCTCCCAGGAGCTTCCCCCCCAGACTCCCCTGGACAGAGAAGCAGAGTTAGTTAAGCAGAAAGTTGTTAACTTAGCCGCCAAGGTCAGTACGTGTTATCTTCAGCCAGAAGAGAAAAAGAAACAGCAGCCAGACAGCCCAGCAACTGCCCCCACTGCAGAACGCAGAATGTGCAGAATGCCTACTTTGTTTTGGGTAATAGTTCTTAAACATTTCTATCTATCCAATGGAAGTGTTTAGAACAATCGTTATTTTGCTTTCTTACACCCAATAGTGACTTATTTACATTCTTTCACTTTCTCTGTTCTGAACTTTGCAAGGAAAAATTAAAAAGACAGTTTCAAACCATCACGGTCCACCTCTTCTAAACAATTCCATTGGCTGCTACTATCATTTATCTAATCTAAAATAATATCTACAACAATAGGTGAATAAAGACCATAGTCCATTCCGGCTATCTCAGATGTAGATGATTCAAAAGAGTCAAATCACAGGAAAAACAGCAAACAGCTTGTTTCCTCGCAGATGGAGCGAAGAACAGAACAGGGACTCTCAGGTGACTCAGGGCTTTCAGGGTTCGTGCACCGTAGATCTCATGGACTCTCCTCTTGGGCGCAATGCTGTATCTGCACAACACTCTGAATTTAACCTCTTTCAGCCAAAGTTAGATTTCTTTGTGGAATGCACTGAAATTCACCATTTTCTTGCATCACCCAATAGGTGTGACCAGGACCTTCAGCAGAAACCACCCCTCGGACAGGTTTGGCCTCTCCTGAAGGAGAAAATACCCAGTTTTGCCTAACAGATTCTTTTCTCTGATAACAGGAACTCTATCACCTTCTTCCTTTCGCAACAAATCTGATTGGGCAGGTCCAGCTCGATTCACTGAACCTCTACTATTCACCAACCAGGTTGCTTGTGCTAAATGTTTCTCCCAGTTTTTCAAAGATCCACCCCCCATGGCTTTGAGAGTGGTTTTCAGCAAACCGTTGTAGCGTTCGATCTTCCCTGCAGCTGGTGCATAGTAGGGAATGTGGAATATCCACTCGATGCCGTGCTCTTTGGCCCAGTTTTTTACAAGATTGTTCTTGAAATGAGTTCCATTGTCCGACTCAATCCTCTCTGGAGTTCCGTGTCTCCACAGGATTTGTCTTTCCAGACCAAGAATGGTGTTACGTGCAGTTGCATGAGGAACTGGATAAGTTTCCAGCCATCCAGTGCTTGCCTCTACCATAGTCAGCACATACTGCTTACCAGATTGAGAACGAGGTAGAGTGATGTAGTCAATCTGCCAGGCTTCACCATACTTGTACTTGGACCATCGGTCACCGTACCACAAGGGCTTGATCCGCTTTGCCTGCTTAATAGCAGCACAAACGTCACAGTCATGGATGACTTGTGTGATAGCATCCATGGAAATGTCAATGGATCTGTCACGAGCCCATCGGTAGGTTGCATCTCTGCCTTGATGTCCTTACGAGTCATGGGCCCACCGAGCTAAGAACAGCTCACCTCGATGTTTCCAGTCAAGATCATGATCAGGATCAGAGTTTGTGTCCACCTGGGAAACTCTTGCAGCTAGATCTGCCCATGTACCCCTCTCTGCCTGTGTAATCGAGTCTGTCTGTGTCGCCGAGTCTGTCTGTGTAACTATGTCTGCCTGTGTACCCGAGTCTGTTATCTCAGATTCTGGCAAAGGTACCGCAGCTACTGCTGCTGGCTCTGAGTCAAAAGTATCGGCAGCTTTCTCACAAACCTGAACTGTGATTTCCTGGTCACTGTAATCAGAATCAGAAACCAATTCCGAACCTCTCTGAGCTTTTCTATGTTTCCTCTTACATCTACGCAGGTCGGAAGAGCGAGTAGCCTTACGTCTTTCTTGACACAGTGCTATCAGCAGCCATATGATTATTCCAAGAAACAACAAAATTAAGGCTAGCACAAGATATCTAGGGTACCACTGGTTCCAAAGACCCTCTGTAGTTGTAAGAGGAGTAACAAACTCAAATGTGTCTGCTAGCAGATTCATAGTTGAGTTACCATATCTTCTAAGCCCAATAAGACCACAACAGAATTCAACAGCATTCAGTAACTTGTTCTTAACCCAAAGAAACGCCTTATATGCCACATATCTCACAATCTTGTCTATCACGCAGGAAACAGCCCATCTGTAGACAATCACACTGATAATAGACAAAATAGAATGACTCAGAACCCAAAACAGCTTCATTTTGCTTCCTAATCTGAGCAGAAATAAATCACAAGCAATCGAGCCCCGAGTTGGAGCGCCAAAAGTAAAAAGTGTGTCGGTGTGAGCTGAAATTCCCCCCCCACCAACAATAACCAGGCTAGCTCAGTCTGGAAGCAAATGAAAAGCTGTATTTACAAGCAGAGTCTAAAATCTACAATGAAATGCAATGAATATGTACAGATACACAAAATTCACAACATTCACAAATATATACAATCAACAGAAAAGCACAACCGATCTCCCTTTGCTTCCCCCCAAGGGGACCCTCCCAAAGGGGCCTCCCTCTCCCAGGAGCTTCCCCCCCAGACTCCCCTGGACAGAGAAGCAGAGTTAGTTAAGCAGAAAGTTGTTAACTTAGCTGCCAAGGTCAGTACGTGTTATCTTCAGCCAGAAGAGAAGAAGAAACAGCAGCCAGACAGCCCAGCAACTGCCCCCACTGCAGAACGCAGAATGTGCAGAATGCCTACTTTGTTTTGGGTAATAGTTCTTAAACATTTCTATCTATCCAATGGAAGTGTTTAGAACAATCGTTATTTTGCTTTCTTACACCCAATAGTGACTTATTTACATTCTTTCACTTTCTCTGTTCTGAACTTTGCAAGGAAAAATTAAAAAGACATGTTTCAAACCATCACACAGATGATCTCCAGCTTCCTTAGCCTCCAAGTAGCATGGCTTAAGAGGTCCATCTGGCTTAACCAGGTCCAGGTTAACTTCTTCCACTCACCAGCATGGCCACCCCCTCTATTCATCAACAAAAAGCCTATCAACAGTGACCTCCACGCTGCTGAGAGGCACCAATGATCCACACCCAAGCTGGAACAAGAGGCACTGCCAGCAGCCCTAAAAAACATCCTCTCACCCTTTCTGAACCATTTCTAGATTCTGCAGCAGCACTTCACAGTGTCCAGCACAGGCTGCTTGATGGTCACATCCTGACCAGCTGCCTTCCTGGATCCTCCCTGAGAGATCTAGAACACTCCTGTAAACCTCAGACCAAACCAAGCTGCTTTAATCTCAATCCTCCAAACCTTCTTGGGCAAATAAATCTGTGTGTGCCTGCCCCACTCCCACAAAGGGGCCCAGTCTCTGCAAGAACAGAAACACTCAGCTCAGAGACATCCAACTGCAGAAGAGTAACTGACCAAAGGCCAGAATTGCAAGCTCCATTTAGTCTCTCTCCTCAAAATACACCAAATGAAAAAAGAAATTTGGTGCTAGGATGTTCCCTTGATGTGTTAGCCCCCAATGCTTTTCTTTGTCTCTCTGCGGCTTGTAAAGCAGCTTTTTTCCACCTGCTTAGACATGGCTGTAACTGGTGACAGGAAAGAGCTAGGCCAGAATTGCAAGCTCCATTTAGTCTCTCTCCTCACAATACACCAAATGGAAACAGAAATTTGGTGCTAGGAGGTTCCCTTCATGTGTTAGCCCCCAATGCCCCTAACCAACCCTAACCCTAACCCTAGCCCTAACCCTAAACCCTAACCCTACCAACATTAAACCTAACCCGAAACCTAACCCTAGCACCTAACCCTAACCCCTAACCCCAACCCTAAGCCAACACTAACCCTAACCCCTAACCCTAACCCCAAAACCTAACCATAACACTAAGCCAAACACTAATCCTAAACCTGACACTTACCATGACGCTAACCATAACCATAAACCTAACACTAACCCCTAATCCTAACCCTAACTCCTAATCCAAACCCTAAACCTAAACCCTAACCTTAACCCTAACGCTAACCCCTAACACTAACACTAACCCCTAAACCTAACCCTAACTCCTAACCCTAACAGTAACCCTAAACCCTAACCCTAAACCCTAACTCACTAAACCTAACCCTAACCATAACCGTAAACACTAACAATAACCCTAACCCCTAACCCCAACCCTAAGCCAACACTAACCCTAACCCCTAACCCTAACCCCAAAACCTAACCATGACACTAAGCCAAACCCTAATCCTAAACCTGACACTTACCATGACGCTAACCATAACCATAAACCTAACACTAACCCCTAATCCTAACCCTAACCCCTAATCCAAACTCTAAACCTAAACCCTAACGCTAACCCCTAACACTAACACTAACCCCTAAACCTAACCCTAACTCCTAACCCTAACAGTAACCCTAAACCCTAACCCTAAACCCTAACTCACTAAACCTAACCCTAACCATAACCGTAAACACTAACAATAACCCTAACCCCTATCCCTAACGGCTCCCTAACCCTAAGCCTAACTCTAACCCTAACCCTAAACCCTAACCCTAACCCTAAACATTAACCCTAACCCTAACACTAAACCCTAACCCTAACCCTAACTCTAACCCTAACCCTAAACCCTAACCCTAACCCCAACTCTACCCCAACCCTAACCCTAACCCTAACCCTACCCCTAACCCTAACCCTATCCCTAAACCCTAACCCTAAACCCTAACTCTAAACCCTAACCCCTAACCCCTAACACTAACCCTAACCCTAACACTAATGCTAACACTAACCCCTAAACCTAACCCTAACTCCTAACCCTAACAGTAACCCTAAACCCTAACTCACTAAACCTAACCCTAACCATAACCATAAACCCTAACAATAACCCTAACCCCTATCCCTAATGGCATCCTAAGCCTAACCCCTAACCCTAAACCTTAATCCTAACCCTAACCCCTATCCCTAAGGGCTCCCTTACCCTAACCCTAATTTAACCCTAAACCTAACCCCTAACCCTAACCCATAACCCTATCACCCAACCCTAACGCTAACTCACACACTAACCCTATCCCTAACCCCAACACCAAGCCTAAACCTAACCCCTAATCCTAACCCTAACCCCAACCCTAAGCCTAACCCTAACGCTAACCCTGACTAACCCTTAACCCTAACCCCTAACCCTAACCCTCACAATAACCCTAACCCCTAACCCTAACACTAACCCTCACCCTAACCCCTAACCCTAACCCCTAACACTAACCCTAACCCAAACCCCTAACCCTAACCCCTAACCCAACCATAACCCCTAACCCCTAACCCTAAACCCTAACTCTAACCTAACCCTAACAATAACACTAACCCTAACCCTAACCATAACTAAACACTAACCCTAACACCTAACCCTAACCCCAAAACCTAACCATAACCCTAAGCCAAACGCTAACCCTGACCATGACCCTAACCATAAAACTAACCCTAACCCCTAATCCTAACCCTAATCCCTAATCCAAACCCTAACCCTAAACCCTAACCCTAAGCCTAACCGTAACCCCTAACCCTAACGCTAACCCCTAACACTAACCCTAACACTAACGCTAACACTAACCCCTAAACCTAACCCTAACCCTAACAGTAACCCTAAACCCTAACCCTAAACCTAACCTCTAACTCACTAAACCTAACCCTAACCCTAACCGTAAACCCTAACAATAAGCCTAACCCCTATCCCTAACGGCTCCCTAAGCCTAACCCCTAACCCTAAACCTTAATCCTAACCTAACCCTAACCACTAACCCTAATCCTAACCTTAACCCCTATCCCTAAGGGCTCCCTTACCCTAACCCTAAACCTTAACCCTAACCCCAACACAAACCCTAACCCTAACCGCAGACACTATCCCCTAACACTAACCCTAAACCCATACCTCTAATCCCTAAATTCTGACCCTAACCCTAACCCTAAACCCCAACCCTAACCCTAACGCTAAACAATACCCCTAATCCTATCTAAACCCTAACACTAACCCTAACCCCTAACCCTAACCCCAACACTAACCCTAACTGTAACACTAACCCTAACCGTAACACTAACCCTAACCCACTAAACCTAATCCTACCCCTAACCCTAACCTCTAACCCTATCCCTAACCGTAAACCTAAACCCTAACCGTAACCCTAATCTAACCCTAACTCAAACCTAACCCTAACAATAACCCTAACCCTAACCCAACCCTAAACCCTAACCTTAACACTAAACCCTAATCCAAACCCTAACCCTAAACCTAACCCCCTTAACCCTAACCGTAACCCCTAACCCTAACCCTAAATCCTAAACCTAACCATAAGCCTAACCCTTAACCCTAACCTTAACCCCTAACCCCTAACACTAACCCTAACACTAACCCCTAAACCTAACTTTAACTCCTAACACTAGCCCTAACAGTAACCCTAAACCCTCACCCTAACCCCTAACCCTAACCCTAATCCCTAACCCTAACTGCAACCCTAAACCCTAACCCTAACCCTAACCACTAACACTAACCCTGGGCACGCTCCCCTAACCCTACCCTAACCCTAACACCCTAACCCTAACCCAAACCTAACCCTAAACCCTACCCCTAACCCTAACAATAACCCTAACGCTAAACCCTGACCATAACCCCAACCCTAACCACTAACCCTAAACCCTAACCGTAACCCCTAACCCTAAGCCCGTAAACCAAACCTCACCCTAATTTAACCCTAAACCTAACCCATAACTCTAACCCTAACCCTAACGCTAAACCCTAACCCTAAACCCTAACCCCTAACCCTAACCCCGTAACCCCACCCTAACCATAAACCCTAAACCTAACGCTAACCCTAACCTAACCCTAACCCTTAACCATAACCCCAATCCTAACCCTAACCCTACCCCGTAACCCAACCCTAATCCTAAACCCTAACTCTAACATTAACTTAACCCTAACCCCTAACCCCAATCCTAACCTAATCCTAACCGTAACGCTAACCCCCCAACCCTAACCCCTAACCCTAACACCTAACCCTAACCCCACAACCCTAACCCTACCCCCCTAACACTAACCCTAACCCCTAACCCTAAGCTTCCCTAACCCTAACCTTAAAACCTAACCCTAGCCCTAACCCTAAACCCTAACCCCTAACCCTAACCGCTAAACCTAACCCTAACCCTTAACCCTAATCACTAACCCTAACCCTAACCCCAACCCTAACCACTAACCATAACCCCTATCCCTAACGGCTCTCTAACACTAACCCCTAACCCTAACCCTAAACCTAACACTAACCCTAAACCCTAACCCAAAACCTAACCCTAACCCCTAACGCTAACCCTAACCTAACCCTAACCACTAACCCTAATCCTAACCCTAACCCCTATCCCTAACAGCTCCCTAACCCTAACCCCTAACACTAAACCTTAATCCTAACCCTAACCCCTATCCCTAACAGCTCCCTAACCCCTAACCCTAAACCTTAACCCTAACCCCTAACCACAGACCCTATCCCCTAACCCTAACCCTAAACCCATAACCCTAATCCCTAAACCCTGACCCTAACCCTCCTCCTCCAACGGTCCAACAACTCCTCCTCCTCCAACGGTCCAACAACAACAACTCCTCCTGCCACAGTCCAACAACAACAACTCCTCCTGCCACAGTCCAACAACAACTCCTCCTCCTCCTCCTCCTTCAACAGTCAAACAACAACTCCTCCTCCTCCAACGGTCCAACAACAAGTACACCAACTAACCCTAACCCTAAAAAGTCCAACTAAAAATTCCCCAGAAGATCTTGCAGAGGCCCCCAGATGCCTCTATAGGCCTCCCAATGCCCCTTTGATACCCCCAGACCAACTTTACACACCAACAGTCCCCTTGAAGAGGGACAGCAACACTGACCAGTTACAGGGCTTCTCCCGCCCCTGTGTGTTGGGAGCGGCTCAGCTGGCCTCTATTCAGACGTTTTACCATTCAGAGTATTAAAAAAATTAACCCTGATACCCCCAGACCCACCTAAGTTGCCAACAGACCAAGAAGAGCATTTGGAATAGTGGGAGGATACCGGGGCTGTAATAGGAACAATGGGAGCACTGGGAAAGAGATTTGGGGGGCTACTGGGAGCACTAGGAGACTTGGGAGGGCACTAGGAAGGGAATTTGGACTTACTGAGGGCACTGGGAGGGACAGGAAGAACACAGGGGCCATACTGGGAGGGCCTGAGTGTCACTAGGTATTACTTCACTTCAGTGGGATTTTGCAATTACTGAGATCACTGTGATTCTGAGAGGGCACTGGGAGCACTGTGAGGGACTGGGAGGACACTAGAGCCATACTGGGAGCACTGGGACAGGGGGTCACTGGGTATTACTGAGAGCACTGGGAGGCACAGGGAGGACACTAAGGTCTTAGTGGAAGCAATATTTGAGATACTAAGAGCACTGAGAGGACACTGGGACCATATTGGGAACACTAGGAGGGACTGTGAGGTCACATAGTATTACTAGGAAAGACTGGTGGGCATTAAGGTCACACTGGGAGGCATTGGATGTTACTGGGAGCACTGATGGGTCTGGGAGGGCACTGGAAAGGGGATTTGGGCTTTAATGGGAGCACCGGGAGGAACTGGGAGGTCAATGGGTGTTACTGGGAGCCCTGGAAAGGGATTTTGGAATTACTTGTAGCACTGGGAGAGACTGGTAGGCATTGGGGTCACACTGTGAGCACTGGGAGGCATTGGGTGTTACTGGGAGCACTGGAAGAGATTGGAGGGGCATTAGGGTCACACTGGGAGGGATTGGGTGTTACTGGGAGCACTGGAAGAGATTGAGAGGATATTGGGTATTACTGGGAGCACTGGTAGGTCTGGGAGGGCACTGGAAAGGGGGTCTAGGCTTTAATGGGAGCACTAGGACCAACTGGGAGGCCACTGGGTGTTACTAGGAGCCCTGGAAAAGGATTTTAGAATTACTGGGAGCCCTAGGAGAGACGGGGAGGGGGTCATTTTGGTCACACTGTGAGCACTAGGAGGACACTGGGTACACACTGGGTATTACTGGGAGCAGGGGGAGACACTGGGCAGCACTTGGTGTTACTGGGAGCACCGGGAAGAGAGTTTGGAATACAGAGACACTGGGGTCGCTACTAGGAGCAATGGGAGCACTGGGAAGGACATTAAGGGGTTACTGGAAGCACTAGGAGAACTGTGAGGGCACTGGGAGCACTACGGAGGGAATTTGGGGTTTCTGGGAGCACTGGAATGGATTGGAAACACTGGACCCATACTGGGAGCACTGTGAGGAGCTGGGAGGACACTGGGAGCACTAGGAATGGAATTTGGAATTACCGGCACGACTGGCAGAACACTGGACCCACACTGAGAGCACCAGGAGAAACCAGGAAAAGAGTGTTCCTAGGAGCAGACCCCTCCAGACCGCTGCAGACCGACACCCTACCCCGATCCTCCCCGCCGCCGCCACTTGCCTGCCGCTGCCGCCCCCCGCCACGGTGCTTGCCCGCCGCCGCCCCCCACAGCTCCACACGGTCCCGGAACCGGGAGCTGGCACAGAAGAATCCCAGAGAACAGCAGAGGCTGGCACAGACCTGACGCAGAGCAGAGGAGCCAGGAAACCTGGTGGCTAGGGCAACGCAACTGGTGCCATTTTAAAGCGGCCAGCGCCCTTTTGGTGAGGGCCGGCGCTGTCTTTGTGCGGCCGGCGCCGTCTTTGAGCGGCCGGCGCCATCCTGGTGCCCCCAGACCCATGTCGATGCCCCCAGCACTCCTTTGCCACCCTCTAAACCCCTTTAGATGCCCCCAGTTCACCTTTAGATGCCGGGGAAGACGTGGCTGGGGGTGCCGGGGCTGCAGGGATACCGAAAACCAGAGTGAGACCTCCCCAAATCCTGCAGGACCCCCAAAACCTGCAACCCAACAGAGACCCCCTAAACCTCACTGACACCTCACCACCACCTCCTTTGGGACTCTCCAGAGACCTCCCGGGAGCTCCCAAGAAATCCCAGACCACTTTAGATGCTCACAAAACCCCTCTAGACGCCCCCCAAAAAATTTATCAGTCTTCAAACCCCCTTTGCAGGCTACTCAGACCTCTTAGCAGCAGGTGCCAGCCAGCAGTACCAGGGCGTGCCCACAAGGTGGCAGCAGTGAGCGGCAGAGTCTGCGGCCCTAGGGACGCCGAGATCCTAGCAACGTCGCAGAACAACCCAGCCATTGTGGGGACCTGACAGAGACCCCAAAATCACACTGCACAACCTCCCCCCCAGCCCCGCGCTTGACTCTACTTATGATTTTGTTTTATATTCGAAAAGTATCTATAAATAGAGGAGATTCAGCAAAGAGCTGGCGGCAGCACCCCGCACGCACCGTAGGACCGACAGCCCTTAGCAGCATAGGGCAGCAAGCAGTCCCTCCCCATAGCCACAGGGGGGCAGCACTAGCATGAGAGCGCCGGGCACTAGAGCGCAAGCGCCGAGTCTCTAGCAACATAAGGCTCTGTAATGCATGCACCGCATCCATAGCAACAGGAGGCTCCACTGCCATAGCGACGCGAGGATCTTTAGCGCATGCGCAGAATCCGGGCTCTGATGATGTCTGCAGGGTTCCCGGCATACCCCGGTCCGGGAACGGGTTTAGGTGCAGGGCTGTAGTTGCGGAACGGGTCTAGGATTGGAGGTGGGCTGCGGTCGGTCCTGGTACGCACTTGGTCGCCCGCCCAGTCTTAGGCGTATTACGGGGTGGAGAGGGGTGGTGCGTAGAACGGCTCTTAAGGACGCATCAAGCGCAGCGGGCTACAGCAACGTGAGCGCTGGGGAGTTGTTCTGCGGTTTATCTGGGCAGCCAGTCGGCGCCGCACGGGCCCGGACTCGGGCCCGTACCCGCAGGTAACGGTCGCCCGGCGGCAGGATCGCTGCAGATACCTTCAGGAAACCTGCAGTGGCGGCTAGGGAGACGCCATTTTAGGTAGCCGGGTGAAGCCGAGGCGGGCTGGGTTCTGATGCTCCCTTCGAGGTGCGGGCCTCGGTGTGGCGGGAGCCCGTGAATGCCTTGGGGTTTGCTTGGCGGGGGCTCTGGCCGAGGACTCGGGGCCGTGCCTGGTGAAAGCCCTGCAGAGTTCTCCAGGTGATAGGTACGGGGCCGCAGAGGTGCTTGCAGGGGTCCGGCCTTGCGGCTCGGGAAGAGGATGTCTCACAGCCGGCCAGCGGAAAGTTCGGTCGGGGGCATAACCTAGCCCCGTTCTCGTTCCACCCCTACCCCTGAGCCCGGGGCTGCAGTCTCCGCTCCCGGGCGCGGGGCTGTGGAGTTGTGCGCCAGCTGTGGTAGCTCGCACGGAGAGGTTGTCCCCGTGGTGCCGATGTGGGGTTTTCTCCGTGCTTCGTTCATCCATAAGCGCAGTGGCTTTTCTAGTTCTGAAGCAGGTGTAGTACCTAGTAAAATACTAGTTTCGTAAGATTTGGAAACGTTTTGTACACAAAACTGCCGTGTAAATTCCTTTGGGGTGGTCTTCTAGGCTGAAGCATCTTCTTGCATGCTCTCTATTGCTGTGCGTGTGGTGTTACTGCTTTTAGACAGATTTGAAAGGCCTACATAGCTTGAAAACAGAGTAGGGAATCACCAGCTCTTTTCATCAGCTTTATCCAAGACACCATATGATTATTATATAATACAGTCTTTTTCATGTAGTTGTTTGCATAAGTTTGCCTGATTCATGTTAAACCGAACACTTGAGAGAAAGATGTACTAAGAATTTACTGGTTTTACACGATTGCCATTTTGCTTGCACGCTTGAGCTTAGGTGTTGTCTTTGCTTATTTCAGGACTGCCTCTGATTCACAGTCCAGAAAGAAGAAACAATCGTGTTAAGTTGAACGTTTGTCTGTAAGATTAAGAACAAAGCCATGCCAGTGCTTTCAGAAGACTCAGGTAACTAACTGCATGCTTTCTGCAGACCAGTGACTGAAATCTTGGTGTTCATGTTTCACACAGGAAATTCAAGCTGAAGTTAAATAGGAGGGAATTAAGATAATTGAATTAGACTGTTTTTTCCCTAATAATTACCTAAAAGAATACCAAGAAGATGGAGTATAAGAGATGAAAATTAATAAAGTTAGTCAGCTAACACCTAGTTTCATAAGAACCCTGGAGCTCCTGAGTATATGCCAGTAGAGAGGCTTCTATGGGCAAACTTGCACCTCTCGGTGTAACACGTGTGCTTATTAGAGATCAGCCCTAATATCTCTGCTGCTTCCTGTGCCTTAATATTTTCTGAGTAATTGTTGGTAATTGTTAATATTCTCTGTGTGACTTAAAAAGCAGTCATTCTGCTGAAGGCTTGCTTACCAGTTTCTCCAGTATGCTGCTCTTGGTGAAGCTGTATACACCAATGATGCTGAGCTTTGAAGCCAAATATGCATTCAAGTTCATGGAGATAATAGTCAATACAGCAGATTTTTCCAACTTTCCCCCTTTTTCTGTTTGTTTGGTTTGTTTGTTGCTAGGGTTTTTGGTTTGGTTTTGTGATGTGGGTTTTCTAATTATTACTGGGTTTGGTTTTGCTTTCCCAGTCTGGTCCATCAGAAAAAACCTAACGTGTATCTGGCCCTGTATGTTGCAAAATTGGGGTATTGATAATTTAAGCACCTTTCAGAAAATAAGCTACAAGCTTTGCTTCCACTGAAGTGGAAATCTACACCAGTCCTTTCCTTCTCTGGTCAAACCTGACTTCTAATAGGTCCCTTAGAGGAAGCAAGGGCAAGACAACACTTGTAAGCAAAGCTGCTGCAGAAGTATAGCTGGTAGCTGTGCAACAACGAAGTCTGCAGTGGCACTCTGATGACTCGAAAGTTTGTTGGAGAGCTAGCTGTTCTTGAAACAACAGACAATTAACATGGAGGGGGAAACTTTGAAACTTTTTAGGCTCAGGGTGAGGAGAAAATACTTCACAGAAAGAGTAGTTGGCAGTGGAATGGGCTGCCCAGGGAGGTGGTGGAGTCACCGTCCCAGGAGGTGTTAAAAAAAAAAGTTGGATCTGGCACTTGGAGCCATGGTTTTGTTGTCAGGAGGTGTTAGGTATTGGGTAATAAGTTGGAATTGATGATCTCTGAGGTCTTTCCCAACCTGGTTGATTCTAATGTCATCAAATAATAATATTGCTTTGGTAATTCTTGATTTAGCATGTGGAACAGTAGAAGATAACATGTGGGAAGATAAGCATAAATCTCTGCAAATTTACTGATCTGCAAGATGGCACCCAAGTAAATGTAGTTGATACGTATGCAGTAGAAGTGAGACATGCTATCTACAAAGCTTTTGTTCTGACTGGAATTTAAATTTAGGATTGCATGAAACTTTGGCCCTTTTGACATCCCAGCTAAGACCTGATTCAAATCATAAAGAGGAAATGGGATTCCTTACGGATGTCTTCAGTGAGAAAAGTCTCAGCTACCTGATGAAGGTAAAAGTTCTTTTATGAACGTATGTTTTCCTTGCAGTTTACTTACTACATTTCCTTGATTTATCAGCTGTTTAATTTGTTAAAGCTTTTTAATTTCTTTTTTTTTTTCAATTATATGCTCACCGAAGCATTATTTATTTAAAAGAAAACATTAAGGACTTTCATTGAGAATTAACATTGTGTTCAGGGAAAACGTTTCTGCCTCGACTGCAAAAATGCAGATAAAATGCCCCCTAACTAGAAGGCAGTGTGAAGTGCCTTCGTTTTTTCCCTTATGCTGCTGAAGTCTTAACAGATTTTATGGCTGTGAGCAAAAAGATAAGAATCCTAAACAAAAATAACCCCATGAGTGGCTATTTTCTGACACTTACCTCAGAAATATTCCAATGTGAGTGCGTTTATGAAGCTATCTATCTCCCTGTAGTAATATACCTGAATTTTCTTTTCAGATTCATGAAAAACTCCATCATTATGAAAGTCAGAGTCCAATTCCTGTTTTACACAGTGCAGCAGGATTAGTTGAAGATGTGAGTTAAAACTCTTGTCTCCTTATTTTCCTATTATAGTCAGCTTTTCTAGCAAATCCAAACTTTGCAGTTGTACTGTATGTGTTGTCTTCCCCAGCTGCCATTGGAATCCCTTGGCTAGTTTTACTCATGACTGATAAAGGAAATGAGAGCTCAAAAATATCTTGTTCCTGAAATTATATTAGTGCAATCACTTTTAAACTAAATGCTTAGAGGCTAGCGTCCTGATTCCTGATGATGTTTTCTTGCGCTGTCTGAAAAATGAAATAGATGCTGAAGCTTTCCTTTCTTTTAGGATTTGTGTGCTATTGATTTGGATTGGTTTTGGTCTGTGCACACTACTTTGAAGGATGACAGAAGCTAGCAAACACTTACCAGAAAGTAAGAGGAGTCCACCAATCAAAGTCACAAATTCTGAGGTTGTTAATTTTTTTTTTCAAAGGTAATAGAAGAATTGCAGACTGCCCCAGTGAATAATGAGGAAAAAGAGCTACTTCATCTGTTGTCAACACCACATCTCAGGGTAAAATACCCAACAGAGACCTTAAAGAAATTTCTTTGCAAAATTCCAAGTGTGTCTTGTAATGGAAAAGTTACGTCAGAATCCCTAAAAAGAAGGAGAAACCTCCTACAAACTATAGTTACATTTTACTGTGACATTCTTGCACAGGCTTAAGGATATAAAAAGGACTGAGAAAACAGTATAGACCTTTCATGCATAATAAACCAAGTAGTTTTCCCTCCCCTCCTTAATGTTTTCTGAGGGAGCAGAAAAGGATATAACTGCTGAACTTTTTGCTTTCCACAGTCCACCTCCATCTCATAAATGTATTTAGGTTGAGCTTTGCTATTGCCTGTATTGACTTTAAACACTGATATAGACTGATACACGGTTTATGTGATGGGCAGGGTAATTGCTAAATCCCCTTTGGGGAATTTATGGTGAGGGTGGGAAGAAAGGTTTAAGTTTGCTGTAATGTTGAAATGTGAGAACTGAAACTGTAATATTGCAGGGATACGTTACTGGTTTGTACTTCCTTTGTGCAGGCAATGCTTGTAGTACATGACACTGTAGCACAGAAGAACTTTGACCCAGCCCTTCCGCCTCTGCCTGATAACTTCGATGATGATTTCGATGAGGAATCGGTGAAAATTGTTCGGCTAGTGAAAAATAAAGAACCTCTGGTACATATAAGATAAACCATCCCTTGTTGGAAAACTGTAGTACAAAATGTTTGATGTGAGTATGGAGGAGATACATGAAGATGCCATCAAATAGTCTGAAAAAAAACTAGGAGTGTTCTGAAGGTAATAAAATTCCGTTAAAAAAAAAACTTTGGTAAATACACCTTCACAGTTTTGCATGAGACGCTTTATAGGCATGGGTTTCTAGGGCCAGTTAATGTGGGAATGTATATGCTTATTATACAGCTAAATTGTAGCTAACATGAAATGAATTAATACCTTTATTAGCATGGAAGTCAGTGATAGATGGTGAGAGTATATATGATAGCTGTAGGTAAAAGTATTGACAAGGTACTAATTTTATATGAATGGAGGTGTTGATTTGCTAAGGAAAACAATTGTGTTGGGGAAGAAATCTGCTGAAGTGCTTTTTTGTATATTGTATAAAGATTCAGAACACAATCGGAGAAAGTGTCTTGTAAGAAATTCTCTTTTGCACACTTGAGTGATTTCTGATCACCACAGTGATACAGACATTGTAAGCACTGGGCAGGGCTGGCAGAAAGGAAGGTGTGTGCATCTTTCACAAACACATGAAAGTGAAAAGTTGGGTAATCGTGAAAATTGTCAAGGAGGAAGACAATTTGTAGGACAAATGTATTTCCAGTTTCAAAGACACATTCCACCTTGCATGTTATTGGACAACTCACTGCGTTCTCACCAAATTTCTTCTGGTCGTTTCTCGAGGAGGTGCTCAGTGTGTATGTTTGGGGATTATGTTTTACTTTTATTTCAGGGTGCTACCATCAGAAGAGATGAACACACAGGAGCTGTGATTGTAGCAAGGATCATGAGAGGTGGTGCAGCTGATCGCAGTGGTAAATTTCTGAAGAGGATTTAAAATTGTGGTTGTGAACTTCTAAAACTTCCAGAATTGTGCAAGCACACACACTGTACGCACATACCTAGAGCAATAAACTCTAACTAAATCTAGTGGCTATTCATTCCCAAACCAGCCCTTTTGGCACAGGTGTTTATATATGTATAGTGGGCTTTGATTTTTAAAAAAAGGAAGGTAAGAGCCTGTTGAAATCCTAACAGGCAGCTGTTACGTATCAAGTCTGAATGAGCATGTAGGGTCCCTGCATAGTCGATGGAGGGAGATGAATGTTGCTGGAGAAAAATCACGCCAATAAACTTTAGAGTGGGCTAGGTCAATGTCAATGCTGGAATTGCCTGTCTTGGCTATAAAGGGGAGCCTGCATGTTAAGTTCATTTGACAACTGAATTTCTGGTGTCTAGTGGTGGGGGAGATACTGTCATTCCGCATGCTCTCAGGATCTACAGGGTTAATTCACACATTATTTGACCTTCCATTTTCTAGAAGGTAATTATCTAGATTTTATTAAATAAGATGAACTGACTTTATATGAGATTTAGACTGCAGGCCTCATGCACCCTTTTTTTATTTAAATATGAGTAATTCAGTCCCCAAATTAATGAATTACTGTAATGAAAAGTAATTTTCTCATTACAGCTTTCTTCTTGATGATTATTGTTTTTCAAACTTAGTGTAAGCTGATAAATATAATATGAAATTACTAGTGTGCATTTAGCATTTCTCTATTTCATCAATAATCTGTTAATTTAATTAGGTATGTTTTTCTCTAAAATAGCTGATAGGAAAAAAATGCCAACAGAGATGAATGCAGTGTAAGCTTTAGAAGAAAGAAAATACTGAAATTAACCTTTAGTATTTTGATTTATTCAGTGTATCATGTGTTGTTTTCTATTTGCTGAGAATTTGTCAGTTAACAGTAGTTAAATAGTACAAGTACAACGTTTCTTACTGAACTGGAAAAACAAGCCTAAAAACTTAAAAGGGCCTCTTCGTGCCTTGTTAAAATAAAGTGAGTCTAACATCCCTTCTGGGACTGTGTAAGTGTTGGTATGTCAATTGATGGCCATGTTATCCCTGCCTGTATATACTCAGTAGCAGGTCTCCTGTTGCTCTGATCACCTTCACAAAGCTATTCCAGTTTTGTGTTCTTTGCACTGATCCAAATATAGAGGCAGTGATTTTCCAGAGCATCTTCCCACGTGCTCTTTATCTCCACAGTGGTCTCTTATGAGATTGTGCTGCACACAGACAAAAAAGCCATGTGGCATAAGGGCAGGAGAAGGCATTAGGCTCTAGCAAGAGGTCCATTAAGCTAGGGGAGCAGGGAGATAAGGTACATGCTAATGATTTAGGGCAAATATCAGAGGAGCGACACTTTCCAGTTTGTAGACTTGTTTTGATTTACTTACTTACTTACCATCTTTTCAGGTCTTGTCCATGTTGGAGATGAACTAAGAGAAGTCAATGGCATTGCTGTGCTTCACAGACGACCAGAAGAGATAAGTCACATTTTGGTCTGCACTCATTTTCTTTCCAAGATCATGTTTGTTGGGTGATGGAGTAATTACAATAGATGAAGTTTAACCATGACCTTAAAATACATCTAGAGCTAAAAGATGTCATCCCTGCTTGTCTTTACATGGAGAGTTTTTCTTCTCCCTGTGAATTAGCCTTCTGCTTTTGACTTCAAAAACATCTGTGAATTGAATTGGTAGCAAGGAGGATAAAAATGTAAAGTTATATGTTGCTCTGTCGAGAACTTCCCTTTCATGCTTTGTTTGACAAACAAACTGCAAATGAAAAGTGCATTCCTAGAAGATAAGCAGTTTATTCATATCATTTGTTAGCCACCTGAAGAAAGTCTCAGCTGTGTGTTCAATAGAGCTGTCAGTCTGTTCTTTAACAGCAGATTCATTGCAACATAAGAAAATTCTTGCTTCAACATTCTTTCAACATCAATACCTACAAATTTTGGTAGAAAGTGGTGTAGCTTAGGCTTATTTGTCTCTGAGTTCCATCTTGTGGCTTGGTTTTCCCATGCCTTGGTGCGGAGTGCAGTTAGGGACACAGTAAGAATGGCAGCACTAGGAAACTGAAGTATCTGGCGTCACCTAATTTAATTGTAGATCAAAATAGTCTTTAATGAGGAGAATAACTGCTTTGGTCTGGTGGAGGGGGTGCGATTAAAAAACATCTTTTGAAATAATGTGTATAGTTTTATTTGTGGGGACCCTGGGGTGCTATTCATCTGTCCCACTGTAAATGCCTGCAATGTAAGAATTTCTTTTCACAGTTTTTTTTCAGCGAGAGCTATACATATTTATTTTTCAATCTGTGCAAAATAGGAGGCTTTCCTGGGACATGGTTCATCTAATCCAAAGTAAAGCATCTAAACTGTATTAGATAAACCTATTGCAGATTACCAAAGCACCTAATTTACTATAATTGAAATTTACTAGGACAGATTTTTAGAGTGAAAGTAGATGTTTACATTTCAGCCTAGCCAGTTAGCCACCATGTGGGAAAATGTAACGATCTTTTTCAAAGCAGCACTTTAAAATGCTTGGTCTGCAAGTGTGTTGTACTAAAGGCCACAGAAATACTTTGTGCCCTGTGAACTGTAATCCAGAAATAAATGCAGTTGCTAAAAGCAAATGAAGGAATTTTAATGCAGGTCTTCGTATGTTCTAGTCAGGTAGTTACTGTGGATGTTTCTGTGGGGAGAACAATGTTGTGGATGATTGATGGAACAGCAGGATTGTTCCTGCAATGAAGTTAAATAGTGAATTTACTCAGTGTGTTCTTAGAATAAGAGACAGACACTAGCTTCTAATCTGGAATTTGAATAATCTGCATTGTGTCTTTGTCCTGCTCTCAAAGTAAAAAATATTTCTCTCTTTCTCAGGCTCAGTCTCAGGGATCAATAACATTAAAAATAATTCCAGCCATCAAAGAAGAAGGTCATCTAAAAGACAGTAAGGTGTGCAGCTTACTGAAATACTGAAGCACGCATTTTGGTATTTACACAATTCTGGCATCTCTTCAAATGCAAAATTCCTGCTATTTCAGTAAGGAGTGTCACAGACTCATAAGTGAATAGTAGAGTGGTTTCTTGAAAAACGCAGTGCCCTCTTATTCAGTGGAATTACTTGGATGACTTCCTTGTCATCCTGGCATGTGTTCTTTCGTAGCGTTTCCAAAATCTAGCCTCTTCTTTCTGCTCACACAACTAGAACTGGTGTTCCTGCCGTTGTCATCTTACTGCAACATCTGATCTCTCTCCCTTACTGCTGGGCATTTTGCCACTCACTTGAGTCAAAGCAGACCTATTTGAAAATAGATGCATCTGTCATTTGACCCCCACTAGCCCACTGCCAATACTGACACCCTTCTCTGAGTCCTTCATTTGTTCTTCTCAATCAGCAGTGACCTACTGTTCAACCGGTTCCTTCCAGGATTCCTCTGTCAACCTCTGCTTCTCTGCTCCCAGTTGCTGAATTTTTCCTTGAAGCAACGTAAATCACTTTGAAAAGTAGTTCTACTGTGATGTGTTAAACACTGATAAGATACAAATCCAAAGCTGAATAGTACATTTTGATACATTAAGGGAACATTTTGAGGACAGTCATTATAATTAAGCAATTTTGCAATAAGCCCTTTTATTGTTTTCTCCCTTTTTTTTTTTTCCTTTGTTGCATTTCAAACTTACATAGACAGTGAAGTGTGTTTCTTGGGACTTCGATCTTTGAGGCTCATGTTCCACAATGTTGATACACAATGACTGGGTATATGCTTGGAAGTTAATTTATTTTTCTGCTTCAGTGCATGTTTCTTGAAAAATGTAGATGCATCTTGCTAGGTTTTGGTATTTTTGTGTGCCATAAAGCATAAAAGGAGAGATTAAGAGTATACATTGGTAACAGTGTAAGCACTGGGAAGAAGACTTTTAAGGATAGTTTGGAATGCCAAATGGGACAAGAAACGATGTGTTACTCTCCTTTAAGGTGTTCATGAGGGCGCTTTTCTGCTATAATCCCAAAGAAGACAAAGCCATTCCTTGCCAGGAGGCTGGGCTGCCATTTAAGAGACGACATGTCTTAGAAGTTGTAAGCCAAGATGATCCCACATGGTGGCAAGCAAAGCGTGTTGGAGATACAAACCTCAGAGCAGGACTGATCCCCTCAAAACAGTTCCAAGAAAGGTTTGTCAATGGAGATTATAGATTTTATTTATTTTTTTCACATACAGTGTCACACTGATTTTATGCTACTTTTTTTTTTTCCACAGGAAATGAAGGGCAGGATCCTGCCAGGGTGAATACCAGGTGCTTTAGAGGAAGGTGCTAAAAAGCTGCATCTTCTCGAACTATATAATAAACCTCCTAGCTTTCCTTGGTTAGATTGCCACTGACTTAATGCTTTGTAGAATGAGGACAGAAGCTGTGGCTGAACAAACACATATAAAATGAAATGTGAAATGTCAGTCTCTTGACACTCTTGGTTTATGGAGACACTGTATTTCGCAGACTTGTACTTCCATTGTATGAGAGGAAATGCTGATTTATGTTAACAACTTTCGATTTACACATGTGGAAGTAGTAGTTGAAAAAAAAAAGTATATCAGATCTTTCTTATGGCTCCTAAGAGTATTTGCCTTGGGCCTGGATACCTTCTGGAGCCTGAAGTTCCTCTATTTTCACAAGAGTATCTTACAAAGCAAAAATAGCCCTCAAGTCTTCTTATATTGACAGTAGAGAAGCCTTATATTTAAGAAGGAATCTGATTTAGGCCAATGATCTCAGGTGATTCTTCCTCTGGATTACTGGATGTGTTTTATAGGATTGTAGCTGTTAAAGGTGGGGTACCTAAGAATTAAACAGGTCTGATTCTGTTGCTGGCCTCCAATGTATGCATTCATCCTCTGATGGACTTGGATCTACTAAATGAATGCTTCTTTGAAATACTTGGAAAATCCTGCCTGAACAGCTGTATCCTTCCTGTGCATGCATATGTATACCAACAGATGCTTCTGTACTGCAGGCCTTTTTTTTTTCTCCCTTTTCTGGTTTGTAAACTATATTTCAATGTATGCAAGAATACAGAGATTGTTTCAGCGAATTGTTTCCCTTGAGCAACTGTGTAAATGGCTGAGCATCTTTTTTATTTGTAATAACAAATGTTGGAGGGGGAAAAAACAAAACCAAAAACCACACCTGGGAAGAAAATATAGTTTCCTTTGCCAGCAGTGAGGTGTTTCTGAAGGCTGGATTTTGTGCTGGGTGGTTGGGGCTTTATTTGGTGCTGTGTTTTTGAGGCAGAGCAGGTGGGGATTTTGAGCAAATGCAAGCCCAGGAGATTAGGATTTGAGCTCTAGTTCATGATTTTAGCACTTCAGAAGCTGTGTAAATTGGTTTGTTTAGCACTAAGTAACAGAAAATGCCAAACTGATCTGGAAGTCAGTGGATAATTTCTAAATATGCATAGTTGCAACGATCATTTCGGACAAAGGTTATCTACTTTTGATCTCTTATTGAGATGAGTAGTTTTAGGATTGTGGCAGACAGGAATTTTGCCTGTCTCTTTTGTAAAAATGGCAACTAAAAATTGGATTCTTAGCAGACTTAGAACGGAGTAGAGTAAAATAGTTGTTGCTTTCTTAATCTTGTGGAAAACAAAAGTAGGATGAGGAAAAGGAAATAGGGGAAAAAAACTGATGAAAGTAACATGTTACTGATTTCTGTGCTGTGATGGATGAAAGCCTAAACTGGATTAGAATCTTCGTAGTGGCTTATCAGGAGCCGTCTGGGATGGTCATAGTTTTAAAGAAAGTATTTTAAAATGCTGAATCAGAAAGGTTTTGTAGTTTAAGGGAAAGCATTTTCAATGCTATTACATGCTTGTAAGTTCTTTCAAGTTCAGAGTTTGTGGCTAAAATCTAATTATTTTCTGTGTAGACGATTGACTTATAGAAGGACAATGGGCACTCTGCAGCATCCCAGGACTGCGACAAAGCCGTTATGTAAGTCTGCTTTGTTCCTTCAGTGATGTCTTTGTCAATGCCACTCGGTCAGTATTTTTCTGTTATTTCAATAATGTGTTTGAATATGCTTTGTGCCATTTTTCACTGATTGATTTGCATGGGTTCAAGCTGCCACATGAGAGGATTTGGGTTTGAGCTTTATCAAGTGATGCTAGTGCCTGTTGCTCTTTTAAAAAGCGTGGCTGTTCCTCTCCTTATTTTAAAGAACATGAGGCCTTACTTGCTGGTTAGTGTTGGTTTTTTTGTTTGTTTGGTTTTTGTCTCCTTCCTATGATTTGAAACTTGAAAGCTGCGAAAGTAGCCCAGTGCATGCTTCTTGAAATTCTTACAGGAGTACATGAAATGACTGTGCTCACATTAAAATAAACTGTAGCTGTAAGAAGGGTGAAAATCACTGGAGCTGGCAACACCATCTGCATTTAGTGTTATAAGACAGAGCTGGCCTTGAGTAGACTTTAAAGTGATTGTTTTTGACAATTCTGAAGCATCTGTCAATAAGTTACACAAACTGCTACTTATGATGAAGTTGCTATTGAGATAAAAGGTGGAAGACTATCACATTCCTCTTGCTGTTGGGTATTTCAGCACATCTATTTTTGATGTGTGGAGGGCAGCCTTGTGACTGTGTGAAATCAGACACTGTGCTAAGAGTGCTGCCCTCGCATAGGCTAGGAGTCTGGGAACTTGAGTAACATCAGTGAGCTTCTGACCTGAGGTGCATAGCACATCTCATGAAGAGGTTCAGGTGTTCTTATGCTGTAAAGAGGGGGAAGATGTGCAACCAAATTATAAAATAACATTGCTAATGTGAACAAAGCTTTTCCAAAGTAGGTTCCATTACACTGTGTTAGGAGGCGGATAATTAGGATTGTTACTGAGGCATTTTCTCAGATGTTCTGGAGACAATTAGGCTCATAACTGGTTATAATACTGAACTTTAGCAAGAAAGTATTCAATTGATAAGGGTACATTACTGTATATTTTTTAAAGATAGAAAAGCCTGTTAAGCAAATCAGCCCAGAAGAACATTTCTTTCCATTCCCTCTAATTGTACTGTATCATTTGCCAGTCTTTTAATATCACACCAACTCTGCCTTTCATGCTAACTACAGATGATCAGTCTTCTGATAAAGGTAGGTACCCTCCTAATGAATTTTTTGTCTGAATATAAACAAACAATGTGTTTTCTAAAATAATTGCTAAGCCCGCAAGCAAAGGGAATAATACATGTAGCTTGTTCCTGCAGCAGTTTCTTCCTGACTTACTATTTAATCTAATTTGAATTGATATCATAGGTAATAAATTGCAAATTTACTCCTGATTCAAGAGAAATTATTTGCTTCTGATATGCATTGATGCATTGAAAGAGTTGCAAGTTAAATGCAGTCTTTATATCTGTTTTTTTCTTTATCTTTTGTTTGGTTTTAATACAGAAATATTGGAGTTTAACATTTGAGAGCACCTGTATCAATCCAAATTTATTTTTCTTCACTGTTCATTTGGACTGGATTGTGTGTTACTTTCATTATGAGCAACTGTGGTGAGCTCCTGCAATTTGACTGTACCACAAGCCTTTCCAAATATCATGTATTTTCTGTTCAATTATGCATGCTGTAATTTTTTTCACGTTAGACATACTTATTGGGAATAATACTCCAAGTACTGGTGTTCCATCAGCTCAGTGAAAGTACTCATCTTACTCTGTAATTAGCTGTGACTGGTATACCCTATCCAAGTACAAGTGTAAAACTAAAGCCTACCTTTCAGCCACAGAGAACAGTCTCTGATCTTAGCTATGGATAGGTGTGTATTGCTGCTAGTGTCTTCTGTTAACGTAGGTACAATGTTTTATGAGTATACGTTGCTTGATTACATACCTTCATGCAACTATTCATTAAACAAAGCTCTTTCTCTGGATTGCTACATTTTGTTAAAAGATTTAAGCTGCATATATGCTTTTGTCTGGGGTTAGGCATGTCCCAGAGCTATCCACTTAAAATGAGTAGAGTTCTTTGGTTATTGCAGGGCATGGCACAGGTGCCTAAGTTTTAACATGCAGATTGAGGAGGTAGGTTCCTTCTTTTAACATAGATTTGTATGCTATTTTCTAAACTTGCATACAACAAAAGCACCAGATTCTTACCTTTCTAATAAAGGATTAATAAGCAGTAAGTTAGTCAATATGGTAGTATTTAGAAATCATATTTCAGTCATCTCTGATTCCCTTCTTTCAAGACCAAATGGTACTGAAAGGTCAGAAGAGATTCTTACACAATAATACCCAATTAGGAAGTCATTAAAAAACTGCTAGCAAAGCAGATAAGTTTCATGTCATTAATACTTGTGCACATAACACAGCATATAAAACTTCCCCTTTCCCCACTGGTGAGCCAGACTGGTATTGCAGGCAGAGTTTAAGATACCTCTCTCTTCTCCTCTCCCTGTCCTTTCCCCTGTGCCCTTCCTCCCTGCCTCACCTTCCCCCCCAAATCTGCTTCTAATTTACAGAAGATTGTGACTGTGAAGGATACTTCAAAGGACAGTACATAGGTGAGACACAAAAATCCCTTTCTTATTCCCTCCGGGTGGGAGCAGGTGGAGAAAACAAACCCAAAACATCACATGAAAAAAAGGCCTCTCAGTTAAAAAAAAAGATAGCTTGGTAACATTAATTTTTAATTGATTAATAAACTAGATTACCTCTGTGCTGAAGCATAATTAGACCTTGGCATAGCCAACACTTGGCAACTCAAGGTGGCAGGAAGGGGTTTTATTACAGATTGGGTGCTTGGTTTTCTATCTGAGATGCAAATCTTTCATCTATAAGATTAGCATGTGGGCACTGATTTGATTATTAAAAAAATTGTGTGTAAATCCTACTCAAAACCACAGTGACTTATAACTGAACAAGCTTGAAAACTTAGACAAGTGGAGAGGGTTTAGTATCTTTCTGTTTCATCTACAGCTGGTTTACGCAGGAGCTTTAGATTAAGTCGTAAAGAGAAGAACAATTTGAATGAAGGAAAGCAAGTAGAGCAGGCAGATGCAGCAGAGTTCCTAACGTATGAAGAAGTCACAAAATACCAGCAACAGCCTGGTGAACAGCAGAGGCTGGTGGTTTTGATTGGTAAGCTATGCAATAGGTTCAGTATTTTTCACATACCTTACTTTTCCCTTATCACCTGCACTCTGGGAGGTTTTCTATAGATGTTTAGTTTGGAGTTGGTTTTCTGTTTCTGGTGCCTTTTGGGGTATTTTTTGTTTGTGTTTTTTGTTTGTTGTGGTGGTGGTGTTTGATTTTGTTTAGTGTTTTTGTTTGTTTGTTTAATAAACACCACAGTTTTACATTATATTAACAACAAAACCAAACCAAAACACTTACCAAATCATTGCAAAACTAACCATGTAAGGCTCTTTCTCAGTGTTCAATTTCCCATTAGTTCTCACTCAAACACATGCATGCTTACACTGTCAGAGTAATTAATGAAAAAAGGTAGTTAAAAATAGCTAACAAAATTTTGCATGCAATTTTAACTCAGTATGCTTAGCAGGTTTGTGTTAGGGCAGTTTCCCAGGATGTCTCAAGGACAGCTCATAAAAGTGCCTGCTAACATCATGGATTTTCTGACTTGGTGCTGACAGATGTTTGCAGGCTGTTCAGGGATTTGGGCTTCTTCCCTGATGATGTTGTTCAAACATGTGGCAGGTTATAAGGTCTCTTTATGTATAAGTTTCTTTAAGCACACTTCTGTATCATACTGTTTGTGTGAAATTGATGCTATTTATTCTCAGTGCAGTACTTCATTCCACAGAGAAATCTGTCAGTCAGTTTTATTTTATCAGGTTGTTTGGGGGCCAAATTAAGTGAGCTCAAGCAGAAGGTTGTGTCAGAGAACCCACAGGAGTATGGTGTTGCAGTTCCACGTGAGTAAAATTTACTGACTTTTGCATGCTGCAAATTTATTCCATAAATGCGGTATAAGAGTGTGTTGCTAGCTGCACTGATGAATGGCAATTTGATTTGACTATTGTTTATATACATATCTCAGAAGTGCTTTAGATTGATTTATTTTTTTAATACACTGTATTTGCCCTTAATAGTGGAATAGATCACCACATAACGTGGCATGTATGCACTTTTTCCTAGATACAACCAGGTCAAAGAAAAGTCATGAGAGAGAGGGAGTAGAATACAATTTTGTCTCTAAGCAATCATTTGAGACAGATGTGCAGCAAAACAAGTGAGTTAATTTTAAAATACTGGCATGCTTGACTGTATTTCAAAAATACTGCTAGTTAAGTTTTATGTCATTTTAATAATAAAATCGGGGGCTAGCTCTGTTAGAAGGGTTTGACTTTTCAAACCTCTTTATTAAAGACCTCTTTATTTAGTCTGGACTGTTAGCATTAACTCAAATTTAGTAACAAGCAATTTAGGGACAACAGAGAACTGGTAGGATCACAAGTTAAAATTTAGTAGTATGATTAGTCGGAATTTAATCTAGTGAAAGTAACAGATGTTTAGCTGGCCCTACTTAATCATCATTTAATATGAGTAACAAGTTTTATTTATAAGTCCACTTTTTAGTGTGTTGGAATCAGTGGATATGAAGGGCTTTAATTTTGAGTGTTTCCTGAAAGCATAGATTTTTTTTTTTTGGCTAGTTTCCCAGAAGATGGAAGAATTGGCATCCGTTTCCTTGCCAACTTTGCTCTGTTCTCAGAGAAAAACATCCTATGTCTTCTGTTAGGCTTGAACATCAGTCAGCGGAATCAATGAAACTTCTTCCCCTCTTGGTCAGTAGTGCTGAAGGGCTGTTAGTGACATTGCTACGAAATAACCAAGAGGAGGGGAAAAAAAAGGCAGAAAAGAATGTCCTCTTTTTTTTCTTCTTTTCCCCTCCCCTGATTTTCTACCGGCTTCCCTCCCCTTCTTCCATTTGAATACTGTGATTTCAGGAAAAGTTTTAAGTTGTATGTTCTTTTTGGATGATATTTCAAAATATGTTGACTTTTTAGATTTGTGGAACATGGAGAATACAAAGAAAATCTGTATGGTACAAGTCTTGAGGCAATCCGGTCTGTGATGGCTAAAAAGAAGGTTTGTTTGGTGGATGTGGTACCTGAAGTAAGTTATGCAGTTTTTAAAGAAAGCAAATATTTCTTTCTGGGCTACCAGCCTGAGTAGTTGATGTTGTCCACCATTTGTGGTCACTTGCCTTGCAAAGAACAATGATGCTCTCAGAATCTGTGTTTCTAACAGATAGTCAGCAATAAAAACAAGTGGAATAGGGTCTTAGAAAGCACGGCAGTGTTTACAGTTCTAGGTGCCTAGAGCATAAATGAGGGTTTTCATTCTTGTTTCTTCCTATTGCTTCTGAAGCAAAAGGAAGTGTTGTAACCAGTGCCAGTATATCTGCTCGTAATCTCTCCATACTGTGAGTTTATCTTTGATTTTTTTGATTCATATTTTGTAGCTGAACTAGGAAAATACTTTCTTTTGAAAGCAAAAAGTTAATGTGGTCAGATGTATAGTGTGCAGGACTTTACATCAGAGTGTATACTAGTAAAACCGTTGAACCCAGCTTGAGTAGATCATTGATGTATAACCAGAAAAAAAAAATAATAATCTGTTCACAGGCAGTAAAGCAGTTGAGGACTCCTGAGTTTAAGCCTTATGTTATCTTTGTGAAGCCTCTCATTCCAGAAAAGAAAAAACAGGTCTTAAAATATCCCATGTCAGAAGAAATCGCAGCCCCCCTTGTAAGTATTCTAACTTTAATGTCTTTTTAGATATGAGGAAAGTATTTGGAGTAGCATTTCTGCAATATGGAAGAGCTCCTTTTCCATGCTAACAAGGGTCAGAATGTGGCACTAAGTTGGTCCTGCGCACATACAGTGACAGGAACTTTAGCTGGAACTTCAGATTAAGATCTTCTGACTCTTAAAACATGACTCTGTAATATGAAGTAAAGTGCATGTCTTCCAGCTGTACATCGTTCAAGGCTGCAGCAGAGGAAGCTGCTGCTGAGCTCAGATAAACTTAATTATTCTACTTCTAATTATTTCTGATGAGCAGCCCCATCAAATGGTAAGGCCATTGTGGATATCTTGTAAGGACCAAACCTAGACCAACTGCAAATTGGCACTGTGTTAATGCAAAGAGAAATACCAAGAGTGCATCGTGTCATTAACCTGAACTGAAATTTATATGTAACAGAACATTGTTCATCCGGTAAGTTTTCATGCAAGCCCTTAAAATTATTGAGCTTGAGGACAGTGGTTCCAGCATTCATTTGAGCTTGAGGACAGTGGTTCCAGCATTCATTTGAACTTGAGGACAGTGGTTCCAGCATTCATTTGAACTTGAGGACAGTGGTTCCAGCATTCATTTGAACTTGAGGACAGTGGTTCCAGCATTCATTCTCAATTTTTGAGTGATTTCCAGGTGTTAGCTTAGGCAGCACACAGTGTCACCATCTTACATCCCTCTTGTAACGTTTTGCTTTTCCCTTTCCCTGTCCTGAATTTTTGAAGTAGCCTACCAATTCCAGCAGTAGCACACCACTCTGTTGTAATCTCTTAACATACCTTTTCCTAAGGGTATCAGCTCTTGTTTAATCTCCTTTCAAAGTAATTCCTTACTGTGCTAATATAGTAAAGTGCTAGTAATTTTCATGCCATCTTCTTGCATTGATCAGCAGGATGAAGAACAGCAGGAAATTATTAATTCAGCAGCTTTCATTGAAGAGCAATATGGTCATTTAATTGACACTGTACTGGTGAAAGAAGACCTTCAGAGTGCATGCAGTCAGCTGAAAACCATGTTAGAGAAACTAAACAAGGATGCATTTTGGGTGCCAGTCAACTGGGTTAGGTCGTAGCTTATTATCATCTGTTTAAGGGAAAGATTGTATAAAACTATCTTATAAATATATATGAAAAGGAAAACATGTCAAATTCACTTCCAAATTGCTGGTCTATCTGAAAGGTAATAAAGACTGTATGAGAAAAACAACACAGTCAAAACCTGACATTATCTTCCGGAATCAAAATCTTTAATAAGCAGCTGTCATTTAAAAGTGAATACTCAGACTAAACAGAAGTAAAATATTGGAGTAACTTTTAGACTGTACATAGCACATTTTGTACAGTGAAGTGTCAGAGAAGGCCTACACTTCAATGTGTTTAAGTAGTGCTAGAGCAATAACCAGCTGGGATTTTCATCTTTTCACCCCAAATTTTGTGGCTAGAGTTGAGGCAGCCAAACTTTTTAGAAATCAGTATGCCTACAGAATAAGCTGCTTCAGCTAGGTGGGAGGGATGACCCTGCAAGAGTGCTTACACCACCTCAGTTCCTCAAAAGTTCAACTGGCTATCAGGCCAGCAGAACAGATCCCTTCACTCGGGATTATTCAGTTGCAAATCCTTTACAATTAGACCCTAAAACTAGGCCAGTGTAAACTGTAGCTCTCTTAGTGGCTGAGATACAGTTCTCTTCTTATGTCTGTCCCCACATTTTCCAACACCTCCAAGCTGTCTTGCACAGCTATTAATCTGATCAGCCATAGCTTGTGCTCACTTTCCCAATCTCTTCCTCCTGATACAGGACAAATGTTAACCTGTGAGCAAGAGACTTTTTTTTTTTTAGTCTGCCTGTAAATAACTATTCCTGCTGAAAGGAGGCTGAAGTACCAAGTGTTTCAGCTACATCCTGCTAGCATGTATGACTACATTTTCCAAATCAGGTAAAGGTTTCCAGAGCATCTGATCAGCCACATTGTCTTGAAGAAATCTTGACTTTCAGAACACTTTGTATGTATTTCAGGAGTTGAATATACAGGATGTTTTAGAAGGGTGTCAATAAGAAAATGCAGATAGATGATTCTGGAAGTGCCTATGCTTTATACTTGTTTGAAAAAAAATGAGTATTGTACATGTGCATGTTAGCTTACATCAGTTTGTTTGCCACTGCCTGCTGAGATCAAATCCTTCCTATGTACTCTGCCTGTTAACAGGACCTTTTGGAGCACCAGTCTTATTCCTTGCACCTTAATCGTGTTAACAGTAGGATGTTATTATTTTTTGCAATGCATTTAGCAAAAGTAACAACATTGCATATTAAAAGCACATTTCTTATATACAAGTGTCACTGAGTCTATATTAACCAAAGCCCACAAAATTGTGTAGGACAGTCACCTGCATCCCCCTTCTCTGGGTTAGCTTGGTGGTACTTTGATGTCTTTAGTATATAGTACTTGCATGATCAGCCAGTGTTGCCTTTTTTCTAAACAATAAAGGCTAGGGTTTGTGTGGGTTTTTTTGTCTGGAATGGGATACAAAGTATGTGAAGTTAAAAAAATGTCCATTGTTGGCTGCCATTTACAAACAGATATCCATGTAGTAAGAATGTGCTAAAATACTAGTTTATTTTGCCCTTTCAGATAGTATTGAGAATTTAAGGAGGAGCAAGAGAAATACAGGGGACAGTTACAAAGATGCTTTCCTCTTTCAGCTATTACTGCTAATAAAGCCAAGCCTGTGAGCATCTTCAATTCCTAGACAGCAGAAAAACCTGCCTAGGATTCAATGGCTTCCAAAACTTGCAGTGAAAAGGTGGCAGAGACTGTTCCTGAAATAAGGTTCCATTTCTGTAATGTAAAAGCAAGGTGGTTCTTCAGGTAATCTTATTCAGAAACAGAACAGTGAGGTTTATTGTTGGGCCCTAACTCAAATGAGTATTTCTGCTTAGACAACAGAAAGATTGTCTTGAATTTTCATTATGGTAAAATAATGGCAATATTTAGTGAGACTATCAGAATAGAGTAGCGACAAAATTCAACTTCAGCAAAGCAGCCACTAGCATTAAGACCACAGGGGTAGCCCTTCAACCCAGACTTCTAACTTCATTTTGTTCTAGAAAGTGTTTCCCATGCTCCTGTTTATAACTTCCTAATAGTTCTATTTTTCTTTTTTTTTAATTAGCTATACAGTTAACAGGTATGTTTTGAAAAAATCCCAAAAATTTATTCAGTTTTACATTAAAATAATAGTTATTTAAAAAAAAAAAAAATCAGCATCCATTCCTGCCAACTATTCAGAATTCTTTAGCTCTTAGGTAGACTTTCACTCTACAAGCCTCTTCAGACATACCTTGGTTTCCCATCATTATTTTTGCTGTTCTCCTTGCCTCTGAGCTATAAACAGAAATGAACACCTTTTGTGGCTATTGAAATTTTGTATTTATAAGGCACATGTACATGGATAGTTGCAAATGTCCAAGTTACATAACAAATTCATCTTGTCTTGCCTCCCTATACACACAGATCCCCTCCACCACCTTTCGGTGAATACTGCAGACATTGGCTTTGGTCAGCATTTCCGTAAGAGCATGTTAAGGGCTGTACCTTTATCAGGCTATATCCTTTCCCTTAAGTCTGACTTCAGGTAGTTCCGTCTGAAGTCAGACTTGTGCCTACCTCAATTATTCTTTCACAGCATTCACAACAGGCACTACCAAATAGGTAAAGTGATCTCTTGGCTCAAAATGAAAAAGTGTTAACTATGGAGAAAGAAAGTAGCAACAGAACAGCTCCTGTGATTAAGGGCAAGCAATGATAACGTACTGCAAGGCACAGACTAGTTCCTTGGGAACCCACCCCCTTTTAAAAAGTTCATTCAGAACAGCCACCTACAATTTAAGAAAGTGGACAGTATGCACCACATGAGCTTTCATCTTGCTGTGCTGAAGATGCCATTAGCTGGACTCCCTGCTTCTCTGCACTTTTTTCCCAAACACCTGGTGTCTGCAGGATCTTTAGGACTAGTTCCTCAAAGGCATGTTGCACTCCATCCTGTGTCTTGGCACTGGTCTCTGGTGGAGGGGGAAGAAAGGGGAGGCGAGTGGGAAGGGAAGAATTTTACCTTATTTGCAGGGAATATTCCAATTTGTAATATATTCTTTTGGGACCAGAGAGAAGATACTTTTTTTTTTTTTTTAATGAATTCACCTCCTCTCCATTCTCCTGTAAAGGCATACTTAACTATGATAAACAGAAATGCATCCCACTCTGAAGCACCTAATTTTTCCACCTAAAAAATTTCCACAACTCCCCATTCTCTCTGTAAGGGAGAAACAGAACTTGTTCCCAGGTTGTGATAGTAAATTTACAATATAATTACAACTAAGCTGGGAAGCAAAGAATGCAGAGGGAATTAATGTTTTTCACTATGTATTTCTTCTGGTTCCTTCTGAAAATCTTCTCACTTAAAAGGCATTTTCTATTAAAAAAAATCCAACAAAACAAAGCACCCACGCAATTTGTGCACTATCTTTATAAATACATATTCTACACTTGATTGGTCTGACAATACTGTCTTTTGTGTGGCTGCAACAGACAGCAGATCCCCCAAGGAATCTTGCTGACATCAGTCAGGAGAAAAATTCCAGTCTTACAGGCTCTGGATTAAAAAAATCCTACTAGTTTCAAAAGAACATAAAATCCATGCCTACTCAATTATATAAAGTAAGTTGCTGGATTTCAGAGAAAGGTACCTCCAATTGCACAGTGCAGAGCATCTCTGAAAAACAAAACCTACAGCCATACTGATGAACTAATGCAGCAAAATGAGCTGATGCTAATGAGGTTGTATGACCTCTTGGCACAAGGGTTACATACCTATGAAAAGCAGCGAGTGTCTCCTAGCAAACTGGAGTCCTTCTCGTCTCTCTACCTCACGATCGGGCTGCAGAGATGAATGGAGAACATGACTAAAATAAGTTACACTTGCCACTTTAAGGAAGTCCCTGGAAAAGCACCACTGCAGAACTGACGTTCCACTGAAAGAAAGTCTATAAAACTATGTAGCCATTAGCAACTGGATTTTCCAGCTCTGCAGACAGCTCACTGCTAGGCAGGTTATTAGGGGGTCAAACTGAACAGCAGCAACATCAAATCGGTACAAAATTAATGTGTGGCTATCTTCCGAATCAACTAGGACCAAGATATATGCCAGAAAGGCGGTTTTGGTAGTCAAAAAGCTGAAAAGTCATCGAAGGATCTGAAAATTGACAGCGTTGGAAAGGGGTAGAAGAGAACCTAGTTCACAGGACAGCCCCATATGGCAAACTTCTTGAGCACAGCAAGAGTGAAACATCTCACTCTGCCACATACATCTAAGATATGTCAAAACATCCCAGAAACATACATCAATGACTGCATCTACCACCCACACAGACTGGCCACAGTCTGGCCAAAAAGAAAGCTGTGCTGTTGTGCTGCACTGAACTTCAATGTTATACACCAGTTTTTAGGCAGAACCTCACACTATCTTAAGATAATCTCTATTCAATTGCATCTCTACAGAAAACTTCCATTAAAATCTTTAACAAGGTCTTTTGCTGCTCAGCCTAGATTGTTCAGTTACAGAACACAGAATCATAGAATCAGTCAGGGTTGGAAGGGACCACAAGGATCATCTAGTTCCAACCCCCCTGCCATGGGCAGGGACACCTCACACTGGAACATAATGCCTCCCCACACAACAGATGTTAGTTTCAGCACTTATTTCACATTTATACTCTATCATGACCAACTTGTCTGTCAAAGAGTGCAAAATAATGCATTTTTTAAACTTACCTTGTCAATTTTATTGCCAACTAACATCTTCACAGCGTTGCTTTTGGTGGTATACATTTCCAGTTCGTTTAGCCAGCTCTCTAGTCCAGCAAAAGTGTCTTTTCTTGTAACATCATACACTGGTAATAGAGGAAAAGATGCTTAACAGCTGTAGTCTTGAACAACAGTTACTTCATTATGGCAGAACTTAGTCTTCACTAGCTGACACACACACCCCCAAAAGTAAAAAGCAGTATTAGGGAATTTCAGAAAGATGCATCAACCATATCTTCTTCCCAGAGCTGGAACACACTGGCTGTGCTCACCTAGAGTCGCTAAGGATAACGCAACACAAACGTCTCTCCAACAGATCTGTGAGAGAAAAATCATACTTACCTGTCTTATACCTATTACTAGTTCTGAATTGAATCACAAAGAATATTTTACAATATTTTGTCACCTCACTTAAATGTGTAACTACATACACACACTGCTGCTAAAAACATGTATTCTGAGTAAAAAGTTACTGGTAACTTTGTAACTGCATTCACTTAAAATCACTAAGGTTAAAAATGTGGCATCACAGAAAGAATATTTTGCACAGCAAGATGTTCAGCCTTCGCAAACCCCAAGAATAAGAATCCTTTCTTCTTATAATTGGTGTTGTCACACAGATAGAGAATAGCCACCCACTACTTGTGATACAAACTTCATGTCTTACAGTAATTATATCAATAGTTTCTGGGGACAAAACACAAAAGATTTTTTAAAAAACCTACACAAATCCTAATCTGCCTTATTACCAGAAACTCACCAAATAAATAACTACAAAGCTAATAATTCAGCAACTCAACAGCTCGTAGTGCAACAGCTTGCATTTTAATTTAAAATACTTGGAGAAGCATTATTTCCTGCCACTGGTTTTGTATACTCAGTATTTGAGCTAATGATGAGTAATGTTGTAAAAACTATACTTGTTCCTGTAATTCTCTCAGACAACCTCCTTTTGTAAAGATATGTGCATTCAGTAGTAATGAAAACCACACCTTTTGTAATCACATTTTTCTACCATATACCTCCTACCTAAAACAACTCCCTGTGCTCCTCGGTAGTAACTGGGAGTCAGTGTTCTAAAGCGTTCCTGTCCTGCTGTGTCCTACAGAGGAAAAAAAAAACAAAACAAAACCACAAACCACACACAAACAAAATCAAATATATTTAGAACAAAAAAGGTATTCTAAACTACACAGGACCAGTAAGGATACGTGAAACCAAAAACAGAATGAGAGCAGCAGTCAGAAAACATTAGCAGCAAGAACAGCAAACAGGTAAGGAGGGGCAGAAAAGCACAGCAAAGACTTGATTGAAAGTTAAAGTGATAAGGACAGACATTTGTAACATGAGTGAGACTACAAGAAAGCCAACCAGACTCAAGAGAAATACATAAATGGCTGCAATCCAACCAGCTAGGCTTAAGCAGTTAATAATCAGTTGAGCTGAGGGAGAGAATAACTAGTTTTCCAGTGAGACACTCTGCAGGAAAGGAGACATAGGGTTCCAAAAATTGTCATTTGCTCCTCCACAGCAGGAAAGGAGAATCCAGTTACAAAGAACTACTTTAAGTTTGCTAAGAGTCTAAGCAGATAAGTTTAAAATTTCAGCAGTACGTCACATATTCTCAAGAATCTTCTCCTAAGAGCAATATGAAATTCAAAACCCCTCAGAACAAACACTAAGGAAGCAAATGAATTGCACAAATAAGATATTTACCAAAATACATATCTAAATTTATGTACATGCTACAATAGAGAGAGTAATAGCTACGTTGTGATTTATTTCTTCTTTGTTAACAGAAGAAACTAAAATTGACACTATTTCCTTAATTCAGGTCATCATTACTAAGGCGAGTACTAGGCATCTATGCACACATTGACACTATAGCAGAAGCCTCTTTTTTACCTTGATGCACCGTACATGCATTAAAGATTGTATTTAGCATTGTACAACTGCACTGTTTCTTCCATCATAATCAGCAGTTTCTCCTGATAGTATTTTAAAGAGTGCTGCAAATGTGCCTTTTCCAGATATACAACTTGTGTAAGTTCTGGCCTTGCTTTTGATTTCACAGCAAGGAGACACACCCCATACAATTACTAGGACAAGCATATCTTGGTTACCTTGAGCAAAGCTTCTGCTAGAGCTAGAGCCCAGGATGCTCACAATACGGCCAATACATACCCTCACCAGCTAGAGCAGTGGTGCCTATTGCCTCTTGCTCTACTTTCTGTACACAAAGTGTAAATGAAAACAAGAAAACAATTCAAGTTTCAGCATTTATATTACTTTTGTTAATACTGACCCAAGGTACATATGCACTCTACTTCCAATATTCCCGATTACTTAATAGTAATGGCATGTTCTTTTTCAAATACCTGTGACTACAAATGAAAATTCTCTGCCTGCTAGGGCTTTTTCATTCTATTTATAATAATAAATGACATGATTTAATATTGTAAATAATCCTGATCACACAGTTGCAATGTGATTTCCCAGTGTGCAAGCAGCAGAAATGTAACATCAGGAAGTTCAGGACAAATGCTCAAGTCTCCCAGTAAACCTGAAGCAACTTTTAAGTAGTTGTGGATCAAGCGTATTTTTTTCTCCCCGTGTTTTTATCCAGAATATCCAGACTGTTTCTGATATCCTATACACAAACTATCACTGCATAGCCCCTAAAGGAAATCGTGCAACTCCTCACCCAGAACTTCACTCTTCTGCAGTTTACTGGAGTGCTGTCCTGGGAGTGCTTCTGGGTTATATGAGAATGAAAACTGCCTTTGCTGCAAGGCTTCACATCTGTCGAGAACAAAGCTACCTTTATCTGACCGAAATAAAACCTACCCATATTGCAAGCTGTACTGCATGGCCGTCCACCACCATTTTCTTCACTTTAAAATCAACACCTAAGACGTAAGAAAAAGGGAAGGCTTGTCAGAAAGAATTGGCGACCGCCCGGTCCTGCTCCCCGCCGTTTCCTCTCGCCGACCGGACCCAAACGAAAACAAGCGAAGATGTTCCCGGCTCGGGGATGGACTGATTCCGAGCTCACCGATGGTGGGTTTCAGGCACGGCTCAAACGCACCGTCAGTGAACCTCAGCAGGAGGCTGTGGGGAAAGAAACCGAGACCTCAGCTGAGTATCGAGAGCGCCCGGCCTGCCCGGTCCGCGCAGCCCGCACCTGGACTTCCCCACGGCGCTGTCCCCGACTAAAAGCAGCTTCAGGGTGAGGCCTGCAGCGTCCATCCCCTGTGTTGCAGAAACTACCTGCGGCCGAGGAGCGCGGCAGAGGCAGCCGGACCAGAGTAGCCCGAAAAACCCGCAAACTCCCCACGCCGCCGCCACGGCCACACCAACGTTGCCGGCTACTGCCGCCAGAACCAGCTGACGCTGTTCCGCCCAAGGAGGCGGCGGCCGGTGCCGGGCGGGGCGGGGCCGTGGGCCAGGCCCCAGCTGCTGTGCCAAGGGGTTTCTGGCTGGCCGGCGGGGATTGGCGAGAGCCCGGCTATGTCCGACTACCAGATCTCGGTGGAGGAGCTGAACGACCTCCTGGCTAACGGGAGCGGCTGCTACAGCCTGCCGAGTGCGCACAGCAACGAGGTGGTGCCGCGCATCCACGTGGGGAACGCGTGAGTGCGCCGGAGCGGGGCCGAGAGGTGCGGCCGCGGGGGAGGAGGGTCCGTGCTCGGCAGCCTGTGAGCGAAATTCTCGTGGGTGCTTGATCGCAAAGGCTTGAGTAGGCCGTGAAGGGCTGTGAGATGCAGCGCGTTCACTGGGTAGGGCTCCCGAGCGGGAGTTTGAGCCGGAGGAAGTCAGGCTGGCTCCGTGCAGGTCCCAGGAGGCCCTGCGGAGCCTGGGCCGGGCTGTGCTGTCCGAAGGCCTCGAGCTGTCAGCCGGGAGGCCTGTGGCGGCAAGACCTGGCAAACAGGCAGCCTGCGGCCTCTGCTGGTTCCTGACACGGCACATGAAGAGGCACAGCTCATAAACTACATCTAAAATATTCAGTACCTTGTTGAGGTCCCAAACCTAAGCTAAAATAGAGTAGAAACAAGGCTGAAGCTAATTAAGTTGCTTAAGAATGAAATTCACCTGCTCTGAGTTGTGTCAGAGCTAGGGTTTTTCTTTCTCCTGATATTTCTTGCTGACAAGTTGTGATCATACAGAAGAGGGAGGAGAGACAAGATGCCATGAGCTGTATGATGCAGGAGCCTGATCACAGCACTGCTGTAATAACTGTGGGTCAGATGAGTGGAATAAGCTGGAACATGAAAAAGTAGCAATATATCTATTAGATCTTGGTTTAACCGTGTGCAAAATGACCTAAGGATAGCAAGGCTTTAATAGAAGTCACCACCCATGCCTGTGATTGGTCAAATGAGTATTTTTGTACTGTATGCACTAAAAGACCTCATCCTAATTATTCATCTTAAGTATTTATACACATGATGGGAGGCAGAGTGGTAGGCATATGGCTATGATAAAAGCCCTTAAATGAGGAAAAGGGTAGAGGGCTCACCAGTATGACTTGTTTTCTCATATGCATGACATTTATTCTTGCCCCAAGATTACAACCTACATTACCCATTCCAATCCTATCATACCCTGCTGATTCCTGTCCCCTTTTTTATCGATCTTTGTGCACTTGTTATCTGTGACATGTGCGACTTTTTAGTATGTATGTAGTGTACTGTTCATAGCTGAGGTTTGTAAATCCTAAAGCAATGTAAGTCAAGCCCACAGGTTTTCATTAACTTTCTCCTAAGCCAAGCCAAATGATGTATGTTACTGCCATTTGATGCAAGGCATTCACATTTAGAGCTAAGACCGAAATTATCTCAATGGCCAAACTGACATCTGACAGCTACTTCCTCCTTCATATTTTTATCAGTTACCTGGAAGAAATTACATGGTAGCCTGCAAAGTGATTTGTGCAGTCAATAGTTATGTGAAGATAATTAGTACAGAACCATTTTCATTTTTCAGTAATTGATTTTAATTATACAATATGGACTTCACATGCAGGGTTATCTAGGAACAGAGAATGCAATGTGGGAATTGCAGGATGGAAAATATCTGTCTAATGGAAAGCTTTGCCACCGAGAAGTGCCTTTTATATGATCATTGACAACTGGCAATATCTGGAGCACCAGTGCAGTTTGTAGGATAAGAACGGTTTACCTTAGCTGTACTTACAGACAAAGTGCAGTTCTACTGTTAGTGTTTTCAAGAGGTTACTGAAAATCTGTGAAGGAGAGCCAGAGAGGTAAGAAATAAATTTGTGTGCTGAAAAAGGTCTTCTGGAGTGGGAGCTGAAAAAGCTCTTTTAGAGTGGGAACAGAAAACTTAATTTATCAAGACTTAGTAGGCAGTAATATCTTTGATATTCTCAAACTGGAAATAATGCTAATTCTTAAGTGGATTTTGTTAAAATCTTTTTTATCAATACTGCATTGTAAGTAGCATTTGCTATATTAGTTACCATTCTGAAAGAATTTGAAATTTTGCAGATCTTATGCCATTTCCAGCTGCATGTCCCTCTTTTGTACTTTCCTTGTGTAAAGATAAGGCTGAAGGGAGATATGTTTTTCTGACCTGACTCCTTCTCCTACAAACTGTAAGTGATCCTCTTTTGCACTCAGCCTGTCAGGCTTTATGCATAAGTGGGTCCAACAGTATGCAAGGCCTCAGTAAAGCTTTTACTACCATGTGCAGGAAATAAGCCAAAGCTTTGATTGGGACCTGTATTTGCAGTTCACTGGCCTGTCTTGTTCTAGCATCTATGCAGATGTTGGAATACATCTCTTATTTGAAGCTGTCTTGGTACAGCGCGTCTGACTGTCTCTCACTTCATAACTCAGTGGCACAGAGTTGTTAAGCACTTTGAATTGGGCTACAGGGAAGTCTAGGAAGGAATGGAACAGGAGCTAGCATTTCAGTGCCAAACATGATACAGCTGCAATGAAATGTTGTGGATGGGAGAGATCCAAGGACTATTTGTAAAGGGAGAAAAAATGGCATACAGCTACTTTCTTTTTCCCCTCTAGCTATATAAGAAATCCATCTATAAAATCTGCAAAAATTCTTCACTGGAATGAGTTTGCTTCTGGGGAGCCGGTCTGTGTTGCCAGATTCAAACACAGTTCCAGAACACAAGTTGCTGTTGATCCTGACCACTATTAGATATACACTTATCTATATACTATTACATAAACCATATCCTCACCCCACTAAGCACAGGAACTCACAGCTGAATTTACATTTTTTTTGTTTTGGCCTTGCACTGTAGGATTTACTTCTGTGTTGCAAGCAGAATTCCCCAGGCACTGCTACTTGTCCCCTGGCACAGATGATGTCCTGCCAAATGGAAAATCTGTCAACATTTGTTTGGGTAATGAAGTCTTTACAAATATTTGGCTCGTTGACATAGTTACTTGGCACAGACATCAGAAAATGTAGAAGCTTCATAAGGATTCATCAGCTTACAGTACAGTTTATGGGGTGAATAGTCATTAGGAGAAAAGGAATGCTCTAGATGTTCATATAGTCTTGAATTATGTGGAAATTGTAAACTACAATTACTTGATAGAACTGAGGAACTGGAAAGGACAGAGCTGAACTAAAAGTACTAAATGCTTTCTTAAGCACTTAAGCATCTTAAACACCACTCATCTGGATTCTTTCCATTTGGATATTGATTACAACTAAGGCAGTAAAAATTATAATTCTTGTGATGGAAACAGTGAATAGCAAAGACAATTATATCACTGTGTTGCTGGCCTTTAGAGAGCCTTGCCAGATCTTTCTATGGCTTCAAAGTTGTCAAATAATACAGAGACAGAGGAATTTTCAGATGAGACTTTTGAAGATGCAGGAACATTTACTCATAGTTACTTCTCATCTTCCTGTGGCATGAGAATGAGCCAGTGCTGTTTCACAGTGGTTAAAATTGTCCCCTGAAATGCCTGTTTCTCTGGACTGTCCACTCGAGTAGCAAGTGCTGCTTACCTATCCCTGTAACACCAGTGGCTGAGGTAGAGGCTTTTTATAACTAGGTTTTAAATTATCTTATGTAGATAGCAGTTAATCTTAGAAGTTAATCTTAGAAGTATTTTATATTCAGAAAGAGTTACAATTTTATGCCAGAGCAGGGTCTAGCAGATGAAGTTTCATGTGTGCTCTGTTTGGTTGTCAGCCAAGACAGTAGTATGCTGTCATGCCCACATAGCAGCCATGACTCTAAATATTTCTGTGAATTTTTGATCCATAGTTTATTCACTTCTGGGTACAGTATATTGGCATCTATTAATAGAAAAATCAAAGGGTTTGGTTTACAATACTTTCTGTGGACATCTAAATACCTAGATGATTCACCAAGTTCTAATTGTTTTCTTGACTCTTTTTACCATGCAGGTTCATAGCCAAGAACATTACGAGGCTGCAGCGTCTGGGGATAACCCATGTTCTGAATGCAGCAGAGGGCAAGTCATTCATGCATGTGAACACTAATGCAGAGTTCTACGAAGGCACAGGCATCAGATACCATGGCATTAAAGCTAACGATACACCAGAATTTAACCTCAGTCGCTACTTTGAGGAGGCAGCTGATTTTATTGAGAAAGCTCTTTCGCAGAAGGATGGTAAGGCAAACTGAAGTATCCTTCTAGCATATTTTCTATGCACTGCATATGTTTCTTAACAACTCGTTTGCAGTAGGAGAGTGCAACAGTGCCAGCTGTGCCAGGGCTGTCCCTAAGCAGCTGCATAGTCAGTCTCAATTCACAGTAGCAGTTCCATTTGCTGGTTCTTTCACCTTAGCAGTTGTCTACTATGCCTGTCAATGTTTTCTTACTGTGATAAACAAAGAGGAACTGGGTGATGCTGGAGCCAGTTTTAAGATTAACTTGCTGTGGAAATTTGATCATTCTGCTTGACAGTGAAGTACAGAGTAAGGACAGTGAAGAGGGATGCAGCAGTATTTTCCTTCAATTCCATTTTCGTGTTGTAGTTGCATGAAGTTCTGGAAGGCAGGTCCAGTATGTCAAATGTCTGGAAGGCAACCCTTAAGATTGCTTTTCACAGAGGAATGCTAGAGACCCTTTTGCCTCTGATCATTTGCAGAGAGCAAGTCAATTCTATATATATGATTAAGACTCTCTAAATATTGCTAATTTATGGCTACAGGCTCTCAGATGTTGAAAACTAATTAGTTTAGCTCTTTTAAGAGATTCGCCTTGAACTGAGAAGCCTCTGCCGCTGAAGGCAATGTGGTTACGGGCTTTCTGTTGCAATAGCTCAAAGCCAGTTGTGGTTATGATGAAAATCTGTGTGTATGGTTCATCTGCTCTCTTGCCTTAGAAAAAAATTGACCATGGAGAGAAGCCTGAGGCCATTTCTCCCTCTGCATTTGGGAAGAGGAAAGTTTTTGTGTCTTGTAAAGCAGGTCAAAGAGGAAGCAACTGGGAAGCAATAAAATTGAGTTAGATTTCTCACAGGGAGCAGTGGCCTGCTTCATTATTGTTGGATATTTACCTGCAGGATTTACCCATATGGTGGGTTAGCCTTGGCTGCTTGCCAGGTGCCTACCAAACTGGTCTATCACTCCCCCTCTTCAGCTGGACATGGGGAGAAAAAAACAATAAAAGGCTTGTAGGTCAAGATAAAGATGAGATCACCCACCAGTTACTGTTGTAGGCAAAAGAGACTCAACCTGGGGAAATTAATTTATGTGCAATCAAATCAGAGCAGGATAATGAGAAATAAATCCAAACCTGAAAACACCTTCTGCACTCCTCTGTCCACCTCTCCCTTCCTTCTAGGTTCAGCTTCACTTCTGATTTGCTCTGCTTCCTACCCCTGAGCAGCACAAGGGGACAGGGAGTGGAGATTGTAGTCAGTTCATCACACATGGTCTCTGCTGCTCCCTCCTCCTCACTCTTTTCCTCTGCTCCAGTGTGACATCTCACCCACATGAGAAACTCTTTCATGAGCTTCTCCAACATGGGTGTAGTTCTTTATGAACTGCTCCAGCATGGGTCCTTTCCATGGGGTGTAGTCCTTCAAGAACAAATTGCTCCTGCATGGGTCCCTGATGAGGTCACAACTCCTGCTAGCACACCTGCTCCAGCATGGGCTCCTCTTTATATTTCCACAGTTCCTGCCAAGGAACCCGCTGCAGCACAGGCTTTCCGCAGTTTAACAGCCTTCTTCGGACACATCTACTTGCTCCAGTGTAGGGTCCTCCACAGGCTGCAGGTGGATATCTGCTCCACCATTAGCCTCCAGTGGCTGTAGGGAAACAGCCTGCTTCACCACAGGCTGCCAAGGAATCTCTGCTCCAACATCTGGAGCACCTTCTCCCAGTCCTTGGTGTCTGCAGAGTTGTTTCTCTCACTCTTCTCTGCCAGATGCTGTTTTGCAGCAGGTTTTTTATCTCCTTCTTACATTAGCATAGAGGCTAATGTTGGGTTCAGGTTTGGCCAGCGGGAGGTCCATCTTGAAGCTATCATCTGACACTGGCTACAACAGACATGAGGGAAGCTTCTGGCATCTCACAGAAGCCATCGCTGTACACACAAACTCAGCATGACCCAGGAAGAGTGTAGAATGAATTCCCTGATCAGTTAGCTGGAAGCATTTTATTTGTGCTGGCATAGGTGTGATGAGACATTTCTGGTTCTGTTGCACAGTCAGGTGGTAGTGTGGCTTCATAAATAGCCAGAGAAGTAGGCAGGTATGATCCAACATGGAGTTAGCATAGGAACCGGCAGCAGTGCAGCAAAAAGACTGAATATCTTTGAAGAGAGGCAGTGTGTGACATCCGGCATATTTCTCTGTCTTCAGTGTATTTTAAACTTTGCATCATTTCTTTGTGCTCTTTGGTATTGGTTGTCTTTAGGGGCAAGGCTTACTCTAAGCCACGAAAGACTGGAGATATGTAGTAAATAGACAATTTGAGTCTTTGTAATATACTAGCAAATCTGGTTTAGTGTGAATTTTTTATATACAACCTTGGTGACAAACTGTGTAGCTACTCATAGAGTGGCAGCAGCTTTCTCCTAAGTCCTACATGTTTCTATAGCATTCAGAAGTACCCTTCATAACCCAGCTGTTAAGTGTTGCTTTTTCAAACACATGTTCCAGTATAACCCAAATTATGACCTGTCTTCCCTGCAGGACAAGTGTTTGTGCATTGCCGTGAGGGCTACAGCCGCTCTCCTACTCTGGTCATCGCCTACCTCATGCTTCGCCAGAAGATGGATGTCAAGTCTGCACTGAGTGCTGTCCGGCAGAAGCGAGAGATTGGCCCCAATGATGGCTTTCTAAGGCAGCTTTGCCAGCTCAATGAGCAATTAGTGAAGGAGGGCAAACTGAAGCCCTAGAACAGAGCACCACTGTATTGTTGTCAAGTTTCTCAAACCATCAGAGGACATCTTAGGAGGTTTAGATTCCCAAACCCCAACCAAGCTAATTTAATTGAGACAGAATTCCTTCTTTTGTTTAGTAAAAGTATCTTCCTCAAACTCTGTATCTGCTTTTCAAGATGGCACAAAAATGTGTCACTATTTAGAGCTGCTGCAATAAAGAGGTGTTTTTAGGGGGCATAACTTCAGGGATAACAGCTATCTTCACGTTTCAGAGCCCCCTGCAGACTCCCTAGCATATGTGGTTTGCATTGGTGTGAGTGTGATTCATTTAAGCCTTCTCTTGTATTCTGCCAGAGCATCGTTTTCTGAGACCCGCATCGCATCACATCACATCACTCTTCATTGAAGTACTTTATTTTCTACAGCTTCTTTTTCATGCACACAGGTGCCTAAAGTCTGAGTGTTTGAGCTTCAAGGATGAGAGAAACATTTAAGTACAAATGCACAGATGCATTCACATGTAACACTGCAGTGTGGTGTTTAGTGCAAGATTTACACAATACACAGTGCATGGTTGTAAAGCCATTCAGATCCCAGACTCGATGCACGCTATTTCCAAGAATATTTGTACCTCTTGCTGTTGTAATTGGCATGAAATACTCTGACATTAAATGCTCTTTTACCTTTGTTTTGAAATCATACCAGAAAAAAATGTCAAGAGCAAATGCTGAGGTAAGAATTTAATATCGAGGAAGAAATAATGTCTGATTTTAGGAGTGCTTGTACTGGATGTGTGATAAAGTCCTAAGTATCAGAATATAATGACTTATGAGACTTGTTTTGACTTAACAGTGTCTCTCTCCCTTCTTTACTATCACTGTTTGTGAACAGAGTGGAATGAGTGCATACAGATTACTTCATAAGGGTATGCTTACAACGCAGTTTGCAGAAGTATGCTCTTCCTGGATTGCTTGTATGGTATCATTAAAGAGCAATGGACATTGTTACATACCACACAGAACAGGAAACATTTCCTTTCTATTAAAATAAATAATGTATTGATTCTGTTTGACATACAGATTAAATGACTCATTGCAAATGTTGGGAGAAGGAGCTTTGTTTACAGTATGGCTGAGTGCTTAAATGTGTACTTGTGAGTTAGAACAATGTATTAACACAAAGGGTCTTCCACTGCAAACTTGAAATTGTTGGTTAGCAGAACCTGAGATGTATGTATTCCCTTTGCATCTCTTCTTTAATGTAGTTCTAGATTGAAAATCCTAACATTATTTTAAACAGAAACACTGTTGGATTAGGAAAATGTGTAAGCCTAGATCTAGTTTATTATATTCTGTTTACTAATCAGAAATCATAAAGGGTGTACATTGTGTAGTTCAGTGGGGTGAGAGTAGCAAGAGGAAGTTCTGTATAGCTAGATAACTTTCTTCAAATTACATTCCAGAGGTGACTATTGTAGGTAAAGACAAGGTTTACTTTTTCCTTGCCTGGGATGGGAGCTGCCAAATAAAGTAGCCTTTTCTGTTTTGTGTCCTTTAAATGAACAACTGGGGAACAGCTTCCTTTCACCTCCCTACAGGCAGTATCTAGTGCTTGCTTTGAATCAGGATGGTTCAGTAATCAAGAGCAGTAGTCAGTTTCATTGATTTCATACCTGGTTTGCTTTCTCCCGTTAAATGAATGGTTTCTTCAAAATTCTTACTTTCAAACAGTGTATCTTGGGGAATAAGAATACTGCCCTTACATTTTCTACTATACTGAGCTTTTTCATACTTATAAATCTTCCTTTTAGGATTTTCACTATGGACACAGATACTAATTATTTCCTGTCTTGTCTCACACCCTTTATTTATAATACCGATCTGCACTGCAAGAAAACAAATAAACAAAAAATGGAGATTCATTGGCATGCACTTTGTCTTTGACCTGTTTCTTAGAAGTCAAAAATTCCCATTCATTAAAGAGCTAAGAAACCAGTAACCATTAGAATTTTCTGTTACTCTTCCATAGATTTTAAGAAGGCTAGCAGTTGTCAGATTAAACCCAGAATAGTTTATTAAAATTGAGGCTGCTTACCTTATGGTGATGGGTTTGCATTTGTCAGTATCCACAAATAATAAGAAATCAAAAGGTACAGGAATTTGTTCCTGCATTCAAGATGGCCTTTTAACTCCTAGGACACTGCTTACTTCTAATGGTAACTTCAGTGGTACTCAGGCCTGTTTATCTTAGTGTAACAAAATGATTCAACAAATACTTTGTAATATAAAAGTGGAGAGGAATAAACAGGGCAATGCTCTAAACTGATTTTTTAAATTGAACTCTGAAGATGGTATATCCTATTATGAGTTACTGATAGATGACTCAGTGTGGAAACCATTTTTAGCTCTGCTTTTAGAGTAGGCTAAAAATAGCTAGAATGTGAGAACACAGCTCCAGTACTGGATCATACCCTTCATCTTTTAGGCTTCCCTTGCTGTTAAATTTCTGTGTCTATTTTAACTGGCCAAGAAGAGCTGCTATGCTTCTCATTATTAATTATATGCTGTATACTTTTAAATTTCTTTTTGTTATTGTAGAAGGAAAGACTATAAAAATGGGAATGAGAGCTTTCTTTCCATGTAATATAAAACTGCGAAAGTATTGGAAGAAATACTTTTTCTTCTGAATTTACTGCATACTTGCCCTGTGCTGTGAGGTATTCCTTACAAGCATGCTAATTGGGAAAGATTTTTTTTTAAGCCATTCTTTGTTGCAAATAGCAACACTACATTTTTTGAGTTGAAACCTCTTAATTATGTCTAAAATAGTGTGATCTGGATTTCACATTAATATGTTGGTCATGAATAGTGATGGAGTACTTGCTGCATAGGTAGCACTCTGGAGAAGGGATGGGTTGGGTATCTCTAAAACAGAGAACAAGGAACTCTACCATGCCAAATCCTGTACAACAAAGGAAGGAAGGAAGCAGCAGTAGCTTGGAGGTTTGTTACTTAAAGAATTAGTGAAGTTGGAAACAGAGGGAGGAAAGTGGACACAAGAAGCTGTTAGCGTTTTATAGCATGGAACAAAGTGCAGATAAAATGTTTGTATCGGTAAAACTAAATTCACTTCCTACTCATGCTGAACTAAATCTTTCCCAGCCATTGCATAAACAGAAGAGTGACATCTGTAACTGGAAATTAAGTTTCAAAGCAAAAATAACATTTTCTGAGTGCTTTTCATCCTTTGGTGCTGCAGCTAAAACTGCAAGGTTGATAAGTGTTGCATCTAGCATGCTAACCCTGCCCCATGGGTACTGACATCAAATACTTTGAGAAAGAATGCTACAGAATGTTACTGCTGAAAAGCAGGCATTCTATGAAGTTATTTCAGAGTTAGAAGTGATAGCATCCGAATACAGGACTAACAGCCACAGTTATGTTTTATTGTAATTCCATTTTTGGATGTAGAGCCTGTGTTAGGACTGGACACATTTTTCTCCTATATGAGTATGCCTGGCTTTCCTCTCTTGGTGATGTGAGAAAGAATTAATCTTCATAAAAGGCTTTGAAGCTGAAAAGCGCAGGCTATACGAACAGTACATGCTCTCCGAGTTGAAAAACTTGTGTCAAATACAGCTCTCCTGCTGAGCAAATGGCAGTGTTTGTTTTCATCATGTAAATATTTTAATTGAACTGTCTTCTGTCATCCAGAACTAATGACATTTCTGGAGCTAGAACTACTAGAAGCAGGATTTTTTTCCGTTCTTCTTTGAAAATTAATTCTTTCCATGTACTATAATGTTTTCAACGGAGGAACTATCTAACGGACTTTCACTTAATACAGCACAGAGGTTTCTGCTAAAATTAGTTTCTGGGGTTTGCCAGTGAGTAAAAGTGAACAGTTTTGAGAGGTATTTTGTAAGGATTTGTTTGTGAGAATTAGTGTCCTATTCATTATGTCTATTTTGCAAATAAATCCTGGAAATCAATTGTTGAGGGTTTTTCTTAAATTTTAATTCCAGTATACCAAGGTTGATGGCCAGCTGACTCACCAGATGGAGCTGCAGGCTTATAATTCTTCACCAGATAGTCATCGTTCCATCTCTGAACAATGCTATTGTGTGAATCTCCTATATTCTTATCACTGAAAATGGCAGTCACTAGACTGTTTTATTAGAGCGTTTGCTGCTCTCTGGTGGGAAACTACTAAGATTCCATTTATTCTTGGCTACTTGGAGATCACATAGTAGCATTCAGACTGAATACATTTTCAAGGTAGTGTGTGAATCAGCAAAATTCTTAGGAGACAAATAAAAGGTGCTTGGGCATGGGTGGCTTAGCAGCATCTTAGGAAAAGAACTGTTTAAGAAGCAAACAAGTTCTTCTTGAACATGTCAGAAAATTAATTTCTAGGCAGCATGTAAATTATGAGTTGTCCACAGTAAGCTTGAACTGCACATGTGTCTTAGGGTCTGGATACCCAATAGAACACTCTTAGCCCAGGTGTGGACAAAGACAGTTGCATACTGAGCACCAGGCACTTTATGTTTTCTGTGCCAGGTCATGGGAACTGTCAGAATGGAATGCAAGCCTTAGGTAATGAGTCTTACAGTAGCAAGGAAAAGTAAGGCAATGAAGCAATTCAGACTCTTCTTAATTAAATATTTTCATGAGGATGGATACGACAAACATTGCAGTTACACATGTTGGTGTCCCTCTGTTGCTTTAAGTAAATTTTGCTTTCATTAGCTATGATGATCTCAGTGTAATATCTAACCTGGCTAAAAGCTGAGATGCTTTCCAGTTAAAGTATTTAGCCTGGCATCATCCATAAATAACTTCAAAGTGTACATGGTCTTGAGACAAAGAAATCACGCAACTGTCACCACTGCCATCTTATTTTCACAAGGAGGAAGAATACCATAGATGAGCTTTTTAAAACATGACACATGAATACGTTTTGGTCATAGATACCCTAGGCATAAGGTCATTAATTCTCATTTCTTGATAGAGGAATGGAAATCAGTCTGGTCATGTTCTTCTGCTGAAAATGAGAAAATGTCCTATATTCAACACTTGTGCAGAATATCAGCAGGAAAATTTAAAGGAAATGCAAATATTTTGGGGTGGCTTTTATTAAGTGATAAAAACATGAGAAAGGGCACATCAAAAAGTGTGACATACATGCTGGCTCTTTACCCTAACATCTTCCAAATAGCATATTTTTGAGTGAAAGTTAAGCGAAACAACTGCTCATTTTGAAAAGAAGCTCTTTCTTGTTTCTTCAAGTACATTTGTGAAACAAAATGTAGAGCTCCTTGTTTTGTAAAGGTAAAAAAAAAGCTACCACTCCATCTCCCTTGCTCATAACTACTGAGCTACAGTTTATAGATTGGTTATTTTATACCTGAGGGGAAGGGAGAGAGAGGAGGGGAAAGAGGAAGAACATCCATAAAAATAAAAAGTCTAAGAAACCTTTGTAAAAGACAATAGCAAAAGATTCAAATATAAAGGTAGAAGCAGAAAGACTTATCAGGTTGCAATTCATCCTAGTCTTGTTAATCACCATTGTTACCAGGCACAAAAATGAAGCACATCTGAGAAGTTTTTACTCAGAAATTGTAGAATATCGTCACCAACCCACCCCCACACTCACTCACTCTGACAAAAGCTGAGATGAATGAGTTGTTGTTTGGCCCTTCCCACTTTGTATAGACATTGGCTGGCTTGGTTCTAAAAAGGATTTTAAAAAGGGGAATAATGTGCCTTTGCCTGGGATCTGAGACTGTCAGGGTGCTGAGAAGCTGATCTGTGAGCTGCCACCATGCAGATCTCTTGGGCTGTGTGCTCTGTCTGTGTCTTAACACAAATTGCATTTCAATCTGTGGAAGGGTGGCAAACGTTTAAAAACGATGCTACAGAAATCATTCCTGAGATCACTGAAAATACAGAACCGCCAATGGAGCAGACCTTCAGCAACAATACAATGAACCAGGCAAAGCATGGAGGAAGACACATACAACAAGCTCCAGAGCCTAATGGTAAGAAAAATAACATAATCATTACTATCTTGGATCCTAACAGACAGTTTATTAAAAAAACAAAAACAAAAAAATATGGTGTATGTTTGTTTATTAAAACTTTTAGGTGTGGACTTAGTGCTCTGAGAGATAAGGATTTACATCTACTGTTGAAAAATCATCAATGTAAATGTGAGAAGGGATATACCTGAATCTACTGACGAAAAATGTGGTCTAATCTATTGAGTAATCCTTAGGTGCTACAACATGCATCCTATTCTGTACAGCTGCTCTCTGCTGACACAAGTCCAATACATTAAACCTGTAGAAGATATAACTTCAATTTCTCTGTTTTGTGCTTGCAAGCACTGTGAGGAAGTATCACTAGTCATATTTCTCTCTTTGATGTTAGCATGAAGCACTGGGTTGACAGTGGAGATAATAATATAAATTCTTAATATTTAGAAAGAGTCTCAATGTAAGAATAACACATGGAGGCTGCATTTGGCTAGGTGAGAAAGGTGTGATGCTCACTGTCCTTTGCCAACAGACAGCTTTTCAGCCAGATTCCAGCAGCCAAAAAAGCTGTTATGAACAGCTGAAGCACTCCCAAGGGGAATACATGTCCAGATGAATTGGAAGGTATTTTATTTCTGCAGAGGTGTGTAATGTTAGAATCAATTTTTGTTGTGCGTTGTAAATCTGACCTAGCCTTCTTTTTCCTTTTTCTGGGAACAACTGCAAGGGAATTGTGTTTTTCTGCTGCAGCTATCAGTTAAGTTGTTTAAAACCATAACATTAACAATATTTTACAAGAAAAAATATGAAGTTTTTGAGAGTGCAAGTTTATAAGGGTCTTACATCCCTAAAACAGGAAGTGCTCTGCTTCTCACAGGCAGCCCCACCAACCACCAGGTCAAGGCAGGCTGGTTTTGTTGTTATATCTGAACACTTCATTTTTTAGCCTCTTACTACTCTGACATCACCTAAGGGGAATTAGGGCCACCGATACATGCATATGTTTTGAAGTGGATAGGAACTAAGAAAGAGAGAGTGAAGACTGGACAGTTACTCAAATCTGCAATTCTCTTGCATACTTGTTTTAATATGTTTAACACAGGGAATCAAAATGACCCTCCAAAGTGGCTAGACCTTCTGAGGCATGAATAATGGGGGAAGGGGTTTGCCCACAAGTAAATCAAGCAAGGAGAATCTTATCAAAATTTCCCCTGAAGTAACCACTGCTTCTGGGGTTACACTTCAGAAGCCCTACTGCCCATCTGCAGAACCCTTATATGGAAATTTACCTAGGGGCAAGAGAAGGATTTTATCCATCGGTTTGTACATTGTTATTTAAGGGCCTCGTAACTAGAGCAGCCAAATTCAGAAGCTGCACAATTGAGCCTTTGGAGATACTCTTCCCAAAATTCAAGATGTCCAGCTTGTATCTAGCTCAGAGCTAGGTATCAGCTACCAAAAAAGTGCATTTAGAAGGATAGGGAAGAAAACTGTCAGTAATTAACCTTTCTTGTTTGCAGATGCTTCTGACTTCAGCTGCAGAGAGATGCGAACCACCCGCTACATCACAGAGGGGCCTTGCCGCAGCATCAAGCCTGTCAAGGAACTGGTCTGCTCTGGTCAATGTGTCCCCTCACACCTCCTTCCCAATTCGATTGGAAGAGGGAAGTGGTGGCGTCAGAACGCACTGGATTTTCGCTGCATTCCTGCTCACACTCGCACGCAGCGCATCCAGATGACTTGTCCCGAGGAAGATACTCGGACTTACAAATTCCGAGCTGTCACGTCCTGCAAATGCAAGCGCCTCACTCGCTATCACAACCAGTCTGAGCTTAAGGACTTTGGAAAGGAAGCTGTCAGGCCTCAGAAGAACAAGAAGCTCCGTCTCTCCAGAGCCAGAAGCAGCAAATCTAACCAGCACGAGTTAGAAAATTCATACTAGAAGTCATCTCTGGGTGATACAGCCTAGCAGCTCTGGCTATTTTACTAAACATCACATGGCACTCACAGGCCACACCATGATGTTCTGACCGCAGCAGGTTCCAATTCCTTCTGCTAAACAGGGTCAAAGGCTCACACAGTCAAAAATCTGTCAGATGATAGCAGTTATTGTCTGATAAGAGAATGAGATAAACTGAGGTGAAGGTAGCAAAAACTAAATTCAGTATGAGAGGAGAGATAGAACTTGGAGATTCACTTGAGATCATGTGGCTTGTACAATTAGGAAGGCAGAGGGAAGCAAAGCTGTTATGGTGACAGTCATACTTTGCTAGAAGTCATTCTACTCACTTTAGGTGAAGAGAAATCTGAGATCCCTGTCCCACTTTTACAAGTGCCATGATGCATGACAGGCATGTGTTAAGGAAGCACCAGGAGAGTTACAACTCTCTAAAGGAGTTGTAGAAAGTCAGTGATAGCAGGGATTTCACAGTTATGGTGGCCAAACTGTTGGGAACTTAACCTCCTGTCAGATGTCCTCATGCTCCAGTTGTTTCCTCTTCAACGTAAGAATTAAAATGAGACAATTGTGCTCTCAAAACAGAAGTGTGACAAATCTATTTCATACTTTCAATTAAAAGACTGTAAGATCATCAGATTCAAAACTGAGAATTTCCCAGATAAAACCTTATATTTTTTTTTAAGGACAATGACTTTCTTTAGGAACACTTAAATTCTACTAAGTGGAGGAGATTTATGAAATGGATGCTCTTCTCAAACCAGATAACCTCACTGATGTTTGTCCCGTAAATTTAACATAGAAGATACTGACTATTCTTTATATCCTAAAACATAACTGACTGTAGTATCCGTTTACATATATCAATTTACATTTTCTATTCTGTAGAGTTTGGATTATCTGGCCACACACTTCATAGTGCTAAAATATGTACAAGCCAAGCTCTGGAAGCAAAGTCCTGACCCTGCATTAAAAGTGAGCCTCTGCTAATTTAAAAGTCGTTAATTCCTCTAGAAAAGTCTTTGGTATGTACAACTTTGGTAAGTCATTAGTTTGACAGCAAGTTTCCTTTATACAGCTTCTCAACATTCAGACTAATATTTGTGTATTTACATTAAAGAATATTTTTAGAAAGAGAATCACTACATGCTGTATATATCCCGTAGAATTGCTAAGCCTCGTAGCAGATGAACACTGTTTAAAATGAAAACAGTTCCTTAATGTTCTTATTTTCTGTTTTATGCGGAAATCATATAAACTATGCAAATTTGCATTGTTGATAGATTTTGCAGCTATTTTATGTGGGACCAGAACCTAAAGAAAAGGTGTTGTTTCAAAGAGCAAATTACCTATTTATTTATTTTTCTCAGAAATTATTTATGCAATGTTTTTCCATGTAGAGAATGGGAAGTAATACTGCTTTAAAATATTAGTCTATTATTTTTATTTTTAAATATATTGTGAATAAAGTAGAAACAATGATTAATTACAGGAAGACTCATTGATTTTCAGCTATAATATAAAGCTGATTTGCTGCAAAGACAGTGAATTACCAATCAGTCAGGGTCTTGACTCCCATTTCTGTGATAGTGTCAGGGCCCTTAATTCCCAGTGAATAACCCCACATATATCTAAAGAAATTCCTTTAACTTCTTGCTCCAATGCATGACTTTTCTCATGGAAAATTTCTTCCTGGGAAGAAGTGGAACTCAGAACTATTTTGATATCCTCATTTCTACTTCTGAGAAAGAAAAATTCAGCTGATTTAATTTTCTCTCCTACCTGCAGTGGTATTTCCTGATTCATGTGTTCATAACCTGATTAAGCCACCAAAGAAGCCTGTGGATTGTCAGTCAACATTTCTTGACTGAGGTCTGATTGCTTCAGATTTCTTTCACCAAAAAAAAAACCTGAATGTGGAATCTCCTTGCAAGTGCTGCCAAGTAACCCTTAACTTTGTAACAATTTGATATTGTAGACCTCTGCCCACTATGATTTATAAGGCCATGTTCTTTAAGAAACAAAGCCATTTTCCAGCGAAGTCAGGGAAAACAGCCTGGACTGCACACAACATGCAGATCTTTGAACACAGCTGTAAAGACAAACAGCTTTTTCAAAACACCCAGTAGACAAGGCATCCTTTCACTACCGCTATTTGATACCTCTTATAAAAACTAATACAGACAGTTGTCATACTTGTGGCAACATTTTCCAGATTTGACTTTATGAATTTGGCATTTAATTTTCAGGAATTAGCATGAACACCTGCAAATGCTTCTTACAAAAAGTTTCTCTTAAAAGCCAATCCTCAGTCTCAAGGGCATCTAAAATTAGTGGAACATTGTTTTTAAAATATTGACTCTGATAATCCACTAAAAGAAGACTTCACTTTATCTAAGATGTCATGCTGGATTTCAGGCTATATATAGGTCCTCAGGTGAACCAGTAACATCTTTCTCCCAAGTGTTTCACCTTAAAGAAGTCGCCTTCTAAACAAAACCAAAACCAAACATCTAAGAACCAAACCCAGTCCTCCCACACAGTTCTCTTGTACCAAAAGTGCAGAATTTTCCTGCTGCCATTCAGAATCTTTCACTTTTCTACCTTACAATGTAGTGATCAGTTCTTTGCATGTTAAAAAAGCTTTATAAGAATACAGGGAGCCCTGAGGCACTTACTCCTCTCTATTTCCTCTCAACACCCATCCTGTTTACAGTTTCTTCACACTGGTTTCTTACCACAGGTTAAAAGTGGATTAGAGGAGCAGTCTGCAGATATGCTTGGGTTTCTGTAATCTTACTCCTGAAGCAGTCCCCTCCAGCCACCTCTTCTGCAATTTATGTTATCAGGAGAGGAACAGCAAGTAATATTGTTCTGCAAACAGCTGGAAAACCAAACTGTGGGATATTTCACAGAAGTGGATGACTACATTCCCCACACATTTAACTTTAACCTCTCTATCTTCTAAAAAAAGAAAAACTCTCTAATAAAAGCATAAATTATTTTAGCCTCACATTAGTAGACATTGATTACAGCTGTTAGCAGGGCTCTAGAACAGAACAGGGCAGATGTTTAGAGAGTGACTTGCTGATCTATGTCAGTGCTGGCTGAAAGCATTATTCATGACTTGAGGGACATGCTGTACAGAGGAGATGCCATCTCTAACTGGGGGTTTGAGGATGAGTTCCTGCAGGAAATGCAAGTCTCTTTCACACCAAATCTGTACATTTCCAATTCTTTTCAGAGAAAAAAACCTTGATCCAGTACCCAGAGGAAATAACTGAAAACACAGCAACCTTAGATGGTCCTTTCATCAGTGAAACATTACTGGGCACAAGCCATACATGGGATGGGCTTTTTAAGAGTAACAAATGAGCACTTTGTAATGGGCAGAGACCTGCTCTGCAAATACTTTTACAGACACAGTAGTAACAGCTTTTCTTCAGGACTATAAGTTTTCAGGCAAGAGTGAATTTCTTCATTGTAATTTTTGCAATAAAATATCATAATGGTGTGTAATTTAGGTGCTCCTGAACTAAATTTACGTTTACTTGGCTGGAGACAGCTGCCTGCCAGCAGCTGAACAACTGTCATAATGGGTAGTCCACAGAAAAAAACAATCAAGTTGGGTTTTTTTTCAGACAGTATTCATGATTTCCCTAAACCAGCTTTGAACATTCATTTGTCCCCTATTTTTAATCTCCAACTTGTGTAGATGACAAACCATACTGTATTCTCTCCATGACCTACTATAAACAGTCAGTATGCCTGCTTTATTTCTTTTTCTGGCAAAAATACAATTCTGCTATCATTCAGGAAAAGATATATTCACAGGCAGCACAAACAGTCTGCTGCTACCCACTAGGTCCCAAAGATTTTGCATGAGGTTCAACTTTTTAATTATAAATTACGCAATAAAAAAGTTTGCTTTATCCAATGAGGTCCTAGGCACAGAAAACACATTATGCATGTGTTCTGCAAATGTGGTTGAGAAAATCAGCATTGTGAAATACAGAAGGAATAAACAAGGGTTTTTTTTAGCCATATGACATCAACTTATAATTAGCTCGTTTCACTCAAATTAGTACAGTATATGGGCACAGAGAACAACTTTTCTATAGTAAACAGGCTCAAAGGTCTTAAATTAACATAGAACATATTTATATGTAGCTTGAGTTTGGATTGAACATACTGTGCAGCTGTAACCCGAAAATTGAACAAACTGAAACTCTCCATAGATGAGTAATGGAAGCCCACCTTTAAAATAACTCACAGTTTAAAATAAAGGCAGTACAAGCTGCAGAACTTGCAAATGCAACTGGTGTTACTTGGTTACACAAAACAGTGCAACTTTCAGCCTTAAAGCCATCAGAGAACAATCCTGCACAAAGGGTTTTTTTCCAGTTAGATACAAGGGCCCGGACATTTCTATTCCCAGAACTATGAAAACAGCTTTTACACTGAATGTTGGAGAGGTGTAATGTCAGGCTGCAGTGTTTCATGGACAAGGGTCATGATGTCATCTTGTCTTTCCATTGAATTAGGAATATGATGCTTTTCTGTATTTTTTTGATGCCAAAATGAATTTTATTCCTACTAGAGTGTAATAAACCTACTGTGCCTGGAGATCAAAGCAAAGGACTGTTGGTTCTTCTGTCTCTCTTAACCATTCCTGATACTGGACCATGAAATCCTAAAAGTTCTCACTGCTCTTTTATGGGGATAAGTTATTATTGTGAAAATAGGATCACAGAACCACAGAATGTTAGAAGCTGGAAGGGACCTCCAGTGTCTTTGAGTTCAGCCCTGCTGCCAAAAGCAGGATCACCTAGGGTAGTCCACACATGAATGCATCCAGGATAATAAAACTAATCAGTAAAATGTGAGTAGAGGTAAAACTTATCAGCACAAGCCTTGATAATTCTGAAATAAAAGTATAAGTAACACAAAGACAACCCTGAAAACATTATTTCATAGAATCATAGAATCAACCAGGTTAGAAGAGACCTCCAAGATCATCTAGTCCAACCTATCACCCAGCCCTAAGCAATCAACTAGACCATGGCACTAAGTGCCTCATCCAGTCTCCTCTTGAACGTCTCCAGCAATGGCGACTCTACCACCTCCCTGGGCAGCCCATTCCAATGGGCAATCACCCTTTCTGTGAAGAACTTCCTCCTAACATCCAGCCTATACCTCCCCCGGCACAACTTGAGACTGTGTCCTCTCATTCTGCTGCTGGCTGCCTGGGAGAAGAGACCAACCCCCACCTGCCTACAACCTCCCCTCAGGTAGTTGTATACAGCAATGAGGTCACCCTTGAGCCTCCTCTTCTCCAGGCTAAACAACCCCAGCTCCCTCAGCTTCTCCTCATAGGGTTTGTGTTCCAGACCCTTCACCAGCTTCATTGCCCTTCTCTGGACACGTTCTAGTACCTCAACATCTCTCTTGAATTGAGGAGCCCAGAATTGGACACAATACTCAAGGTGTGGCCTGACCAGGGCTGAGTACAGGGGAAGAATAACCTCCCTTGTCCTGCTGGCTATGCTATTCCTGATACAGGCTAGGATGCCATTGGCCTTCCTGGGCACACTGCTGGCTCATGTTCAGCCTACTATCAACCAGCACCCCCAGGTCCCTTTCTGCCTGGCTGCTCTCCAGCCACTCTGTCCCCAGCCTGTAGCGCTGCTTGGGGTTGTTGTGGCCAAAGTGTAGAACCTTGCACTTAGCCTTGTCAAATTTCATCTCATTGGCCTCTGCCCATCCATTGAGCCTGTCCAGGTCCCTCTGCAGGGCCCTTCTACCCTCCAACAGATCAACACCTGCTTCTAACTTGGTGTCATCTGCAAACTTACTGATGATGGACTCAATTCCTTCATCATCAATAAAGATATTGAATAGGATGGGGCCCAGCACTGATCACCTCTATGATTGTCACAGTGTATGGCTAAATTGAACAGTTTTAGGGATGGGGCATCCACAGCTTCTCTGGGCAACTTGTTCTACTGCCTCATCACTCTCACAGTAAAGAATTTCTTAATATCTAAATTAAGCCTACCCTCCTTCCATTTAAAACTATAAGCCTTCATCCTATCACTACAGTCCCTGAGAAACCTTCCCCATGTTTTCTGTAAAGTCCCATTAAGTACTGGCAAGCATCTGTGAGGTCTTCCCACAGCCTTCTCTTCTCTAGGCTAAACAACCCCAGCTCTCTCAGCCTGCCCTCATAGCAGAGGTGTTCCAGCCCTCTGATCATCTTTGGGTGCCTCCTCTGGACCCATTCAAGCAGGTGTTTCTTACACAGGGGTCCTCAGAACTGAACTTAGTACTGCAGGTGAGGGTGTCACAAGGAGCAGAGGAGTTGAATTCCCTGCTTCGACCTCCTGGCCACACTTCTTTTTATGCAGCCCAGAATGTGCTTGGCTTTCTGGACCGCAAGTGCACATTTTTTTCTCCGCTAATACCCTCAAGTCCTTCTCTGCAGAGCTGCTTGCAATCCAGCCATTACCTAGCCTATACATGTGTTTGGAATTGCCTCAACCCAGGTGCAAGACCTTGCATTTGGCCTTACCTCTCTAGCCTGTCAAGGTCACTCTGGTTGGCAATCCTTTCCTCTAGAGTATCACCCACACCACACAGGTTGGTGTCATTTTGCACACTTTAGTATCTAAGCTTGTAGTCTATCCCAGCCCTACTTCTCTCTGGAACTACCAAGGGCTGACTATTTCATGCTGATGCCCTGAAGATCCATTTTAGCCATCATAGGCAGGTCAGTGTGTGCGTGACGTGAATCACTTTTTTTGCCATATTTGTGTCACTCAGATTCCAACTGGTATTAGTGGGGCTGCTATGGTACTTCAGCATTAGCACTTCAGATTTAAATTGCCCTTTTCTTATTAATCAGTACAGCATCCAAGATGTGGTCTGTGCTTGGTGTTCATAAGTGCAATACCTTCATTTCATCTCCAAGGGTAGCAGCTCTGACTCTGAGTTAAAAGTCCAAAGTCCTACATATTCCTACTGAAGACTCCTACATTCAGACTCAAGTTTTCTTGTTCATGGCTTTCCAGGCAATTTAAATATACTCTCAAACTGAGAAATAAAAGTGTATTTATTTCGTGGTTATCAAGCCCCTAAATTAAACAGACATCTTTATCACTTCACTAACAATTTAATGCTTGTGGCATGAAGTTATTCCAATGTTTTAAGCAAACAGCTCAGTTCTGACTAGATAAATAAGTTATGTCATTCTTCATTGAAGCTAACAGATTCTTCAGTATAAAAACTTCCCTTAAGGGAGGCCTTGGGACATAGTGGCTCCTCTGAGGCTATTTACATCTGCCAGATTCTCTAATCTCTTCTTCCTTCCTTCCTCCTGCCTATTTCCTTCCCTTTCACTATAATATGGATAGTATTTAACTCTAATGTTTCCAGTCTGTACAACATGCTTTTAGAATTGAGTAGTGGTTGTTGTGTGTTGGGTCTTTTTATAACCAGAAATAAGGCTTAATTTAAGGTAATTACTCTCCCATTTGGAGGGTTTTGCTATTTGCAGGGCCTTATTTTCTTCTAGTCAAATTAACACGAGAAGATAGTTTTAAAAGCAATCATTTTCTTCTAAAATTGTTCTTCAGATTAAGAGTGGTGCTAAGAACCAGAAACTTTTCACTCATTTCCCCAGGTAACAAGTGACAAGATGAGAGGAAATGGCCTCAAGTTATGCCAGGGGAGATTTACATTGGATATTAGGAAAAATTTCTTCACCAAAAGCGTCACTGGGCTCTGCAGCAGGCTGACCAGGGAAGCGGTGGGTTGCCATCCGTGCAGTTGTGTAAAGGGACATGTTGGGTCATGGTTGGATTCAATGATCTTAAGGTTTTTTCTAACCTGGAAATTCTTTGATTCCATGATAAATTTCTACATGTCTAGAAACAAAAGTAGCACTATCAGGCAATCATTATTTAGGGGAGAGAGAGGACAGACAAATTCACAGAATTCCAGTAGATTGAGAAAATGCATATGAAATTTCAGCCTGGTCATCAGTTAATATGGGTCTCTGAATAAATTAATCTTCAGATCAGAGGTGTCTGGGATTCTCTTGTTAGCCTAGAGCTAACAGTTACTTATAAGGATTATTCCTTGGAGTTGCACTTGCAATAAGAACAGAGCAGTGGTACTTTGTGGAGTGAAAAGTGTTAATAAATGTGAACATTCAATGGAATATAGTTCAGTGACAAGAATTAGTGACTAGGACATCCTTACTGGAAAAAATGGCATAATTTCAGAATTTAAGGACTGTAAGCTCAAACATGTTCCTTTCTTATAGCTGGAAATGTTGCCTGTCTAGAATTTAAGAATTTTAGTTAGTTTTTCATTATTTTGGCATGCTTTAAACCTCAAAGTGGCCATCAAATGTGTATGCAGCTGATTTATAGCACAGTCTGAGCAATCTACATGTGAGCAGTAAGCTCAGTTCACATCCCATTTACACAGCTCTCACATATATAATTCTGTATTGGTCAGTAGTAGTCACCCTCTAGTTACTGAAATACAGCACTATCATTTTGAAGTACGTTACACACAGAGATTATAACCCATGATTTTGAATTTACTTGTATTTCTCTGCAAACGGTGAAATTAAATCCTAGACATATATAGAATGTTCTGCTATGTAGAAGGCAAGTAGAAGGCCCACGAGCAGTGGAAAGGACATGAGCCTAAGGGTGTTTGTGCAAAAACACTTAATTTATTACAGGAGGTTTATGGGGGGTCTCTGAGGCAATGGCAAGTATACAAAAGAGTCCTATTACAGCTATGTCTAACCTTCTCCATGCTAGCTTACATTGTCACCCCCTTCATATCAGAATTACAGCCAAGAATCACAATCTGTATTAGACAACTGAATTAACTCAGCAGGCTATTCTTACACAACATAAAATTCAGAAGGGACTCTAAAAGGAAAACTAAGGCTTCATTAGGCAAATAATCTGGTGAGAAATTTGGTATATATTAAATTCTGAGTAATTAAGCAATATCTAGACATTATTAGCTTCAAGTAGCACACACATAAAGGATATCAATATGAAAGATATAAATGAAAGTAGAGTAGCATTAAATGTACTGCAGTTGCAGGGCAAATGAAAATGTCGGGCAGCTGCAATACTGGCAGGTCAAATGAGAAAAGCTGAAATGGGTTATGAGTAATGCTCCTACCCCAAGTCCATTCTGTTTGACTGACTTGCCTTGGTACACTTGGTGTTCTGTACCCTAATTTACAATATCTGGCAAGAAAAAAAAATTTTTGCCTTTGATCCTTAGTTAAAGCAGACTGATAAAATCCCTTTATGTTTGGTTAACAGTTCATGGGGATAAAATTGTTGTTGTAACATAGTCTGTGGGAATAACACAGGAGAAACATTTGCTGCAGAAAGAATGCTGAAGTTTAATTACTACGCATAACAAGTGAGAGGATTTCAATTTTTAGGGTCCTGTGTTCAGGCAGTTACTAGGTAGCCAGCTTGTACTGGAATACTGATGTTTTAGTGTAATCTCTGCGGTGCCAGAGAACAGTGGAGGGGCCTCATTCTCATGATGGGGTAGAAGGAATGCTACACATTTCGTAGGTCTTATCGTCATGTACATTGCTATGCTGGGCACTTTAATTAATAACTGTCGACATCTTGTCATTTATCATTACCAAAACAGGAGGTGAGGACCCTTCCATATGCATGCTCTGCAAATAAATTAAAGTTGTCAAAACCAGTCTCACGGGTTTGCTGCTGTCAGTCACTCCTGCTGTCCTTCCTGCAGTTCAAAGACTTGCATTTTATCTTGCTCTTGGTGCCAGGCAGCTATTTATATAATGTAAACCAAAAACATACGCACATGTAAGACTGGTGGATAATCAGGCTCGGTTAATATTGTTGTAGAGAGTTCAGTTACAGAGTTCACAAGAAAACATTTACTACTGGTTTTGAAATGTATATCAAAGAAAAATGTTTCATGAGCAAATACATGCCTAGAAACGGGTCATTGAGATATTGGGAATATGCTGCGATCAGATAATTACATCAATACAATATTTTTCACTGACTTCAACCATCATTAGTGCAATATCATCTTTTCATATCACAAAGCTAAATACCAAGGAGTTCAGTACATGCAAATTGCTCATCTTTCTTTGAAATCACATTACCATTCTAAATGTGCCTTAAGAATACTCAGAATGGCTCTGGATACTAGACATGATCTTGATCCTAACAGTCATGCAGAAAAACTTTCTCTCTGAAAATGCTTTGATTCCTAGTAGCATTTTACAGGAAAGATGAATTGCACCTGAAAAGAAAAGGTGAACATAGGTAGAGTACTATTGTGAGTAACACACTTCCAAACACAAACCACTTTTGGTAAATAAAATGTTCATTAGAGGTGCTGCTCTATCTTCAGGGGCACAGTATGCCAGGAGCCCCACAGATCTTACCCTTTAAGTTACAAAACAATAAATTGAACTCTTAATTGCGATAAATTTTCCTGATAATTAGTAGATGCAGACAGATCTTCCTGTGCCTGCTGTAGACAAATGATGGAGCAGGTTTTGCAGGTATGTCTGACTGGCTGCTGAGGATCAGTAGGATGTGCTGGATTCCTGCAAGAACTGCCAGAACGTTCTTTCCAAAAGAACCTTTGAAAGAATCATATTAAACTGCTGCTCACTAAAGTATTTGTTAAAGCCACTGACATGATCCAGGCCACATTTTCACGTTTTTCAGAAAAATAGTTAAGCAAATTGTGGCATGTGGCATATGTCAGCTTGGCCGAACTGAGTGTCCTAGCTCTGTTCCTTGTACTGCCTTCCTGTGGGGATGACCCTACATGCAGGATAGTTTGCGTAGCATTGGATAATACCTTTTTCTTACAGACAGACTATACATTACATTAAGACTTCATGAAGAGAAAAATCAAACAGAGTCCAGCATACAAATAGGTGCAAATAAGAAAATTCTGCACCAGAGCTTGTGAATTTCCCATACTTAAAAATGCCAGAGAAAAAAAAGTGACAGGCATAAGACTGACCAAAAAGAGACTTTTCACATGCCATTCTTAGAAGACCCTGGTAGACCTACTACTCAGGAGTCAAATGGCTGTACTAAGTGTCAGACCATTTTAATAATGTAATCTGGTGATAATTCTGGCCCCTTCTGGCCACACTAAATTGCCCTATTTAGATGGAGCCAAGCTGAAATAGCATGTTGTGCATGCGTCAGGAAATGATCTCATAATATATGAAGCCTCAGTCTGTAGGTGATAAGTAAGGGCCCAACAAATTAATCTCATCAGCTGCATTCATCTTTGGATGCTACTCTGTGCCAGGCCACAATGTGTGGGCTGTAGTCTATTTTTTTCATTTGTCTAACTTAAACAGGTAGTTTGAATTACTATGATACAAATGTTCTATTCTGTGCTGTCTGCGTCCTAGATTGCAATCTGCCTTGGACAAATACAGAATAACCTGGCCTCCAAAGTAAGACAAGTTTTCAGATGTGCTAATTGCTTAAGCAGAAATAATACCAGAGAGTCTGAGGAAAAATTGTAAGAGAAAGACCTTGTGCAGCATTAACTCTGTTGGAAACATAGAAGACTGGAAAATACACCATTATCTATCCTAATTTATGAAAACTCACATCTATTTGAACACCTGCTTTGGTGATAAGATGGTCTTCTTTGAGAAGAAGTCAAACACTGATCTAAACATGATTAAGATCTGACAGTTTATAAATCAAATATTTCTTTCTTTGCTTGCTTAAAAGCAGCTTTACACTGACTGTAAACTAGCAATGACTTTTAGTGTTCCAAAGGAAATTCAATATGTTTATGCTTAGCTGGATGGCTAAAAGTGTTGGAAAATATCATTTTCAACATTTCTGGACATTGGGTGAGGCAAAGCTACTTCATCAAAAGGGGAAAGAAAATGAAAGCAACTCTTAAAATGTATACACAACAATAGTCCATGATCCCCCCCAATGATACACAAAAGCAACTGTACCTGGCAGCCTCCAAGGTAGTAAATGTAAAAGTGATAATGAAATGGGACAGTTATTCCATCTACAAAGTCAAAAGCTCTGTGGTAGAGCATGCTGCACTTCAGCTGTTAGACCAGAGCTAACTGCATTTCCGCACCTCGAAGAGGAAAGGGGAGAGAAAAGGTCAGAAGCTGACTTATTCATTAGCAAGTACAACAGCATTACATTTGGAAATTCTCACTGAAAGAACAGATTGCAACTATAAGGACTAGAATTCAAATATTAGCACAGGAAGTTTGGTTTTCATTCCCTGGGCAAGTGAAAACAATTCAGGTTTACTTTATGCTTGCTATCCTTTTGTGTACATTCTGTCTGCTGAAATACACTGCATCGGACTTCTATTGGTCTGACTGCTGGCACTCTGCCTGTTACTCCCTGCAGTCACTGTAACATCTTGGAAAACACTGAACTGGTGAATTCACAGAGTCTCTCCCTTACTGTAGGATCATACTGGGAGAACATGCTATTCTCTGCATTGTTCCTTCTACTGCATCTGCAAAGGCACCATGAGAGCCAGTGACAGGATGTTCATCCTCAGGGGTGCTTGCTGGAGACACTTGCAGCTCCTCTTGCATGACAACCCAAAAAATTTGTCTTGAGCAAAAATTTGTGTCTTCTAACCCTAATTACTGTGCTGGCACAACATTCTTAGTGGTTTTCTAATTGCTTGTAATTGTTTGCAAATTCTCTACTGCACAGAGTCCTGTGATAAATATAATTCCACTCATGGATAATTCGATGATTTGTGGGGGGGAGAGGAGAGAAGGGAGGGTAATTTCATGGTAAACCATAATTACTAGTACAAGTAGCACCTTAATTGACAATCCAATCTGAGGGGGTACCTAAGGCTCAAATCAGCTTAATCAGAATTCTACTTGTTCACAATAATTAAGGGGTAATTGCTAATTGGATCTAGTTTAGAGTATTTTCAAGTTTTCAAATAAAATGGGAACCATTTGAAAGTATGAATTTATTGTCAATTTGTGTTCAGTTTTGGCCATTTCCTACTTACATTAGGCTGACAGTGCAGCATAGAACTGAACAGAAGTCTCTAGTCCTCCAAGCTGTCTACTGCTATTAGCTTCTACTGGCGTAGACCCCTGGCAAAACAGAGGACTTCATAAAGCAACCTATAGTTGTATTGTCGAATGTTGTGTTCCTTTGAAGATCTGCTTCCAGCTATAGGTGCAACACAGAAAATTTGGTTTGCCTACAGCTGTGTGGTAACTGAGTCACCATATGGAAATACACTTTTGACTTTCAGGTCCTGTTCTTCACCTTTTCTAGTGAAACCACTCTCCTTCCCAAGTTAAAAATTTCGTATTTTATTATTTGGGTAATTCTGGCTAGAAACTATGACTGACATCAAGTAAAAAGAGGAATTATCATTATGATATACTGATAAGCCAACTACAACTGTATATCCAACATTTAACACAGGCGTAATGCAAGCGTATTTTTCCAGGTTTCTTTCCCACAGTTTACTGACCTAAATACCTGAGATATTCTTGCAGGCCTGAAACAACACTAGCAAGCATGAAGAAAGCATTATGAAAGTATTTCTTCTGACATGTTCCCTTCCTTTTTCTCTCCAGGAACTGCACTAGTTGGTAATGGGAGTATTACGTTAGACCTATAAAGACATTCTGACTTCTTGACTGACACAGGTGTTCAGCTGATTTGAAAGTTAGACTATTCGGGCCATGAAAACTCAGTGAAAGATTTTTCATTTCTGGTGAAACTCACCATTCTTTTGCACTCTATTGATTACCAGTGGGGAACAGAAGATTTGCTAATTGCAGTAGCAGTAGCTTTATATCTTATGAGTCCCCTAAAAAGCAAATGACCAAGAAGAAACTGTGGAAATTAGAATAAACAGCTCTTTGTGGCAACCAGGAATCTTGTAGCCCCTCTTAATGAGGAATATTGACTGCAAGACTGGCCAAAAGACAAAAAAACCCTTGTCAAATCCTGTCCAAGAAGTTTAGTCTAAAATCTTTACTATAATAGCATGCTACTCTTTACAAAAATAAGAGAGCTCTCAGACTTCTAAGCTTATCCAACTATACAGGAAAAAATAAGCATCAGGATGTTTAAACCTGCCAGTAGCAGTCACAGTATAATATGTATTTTGGAATGGATGGATCAATAGCTCCTCTCTGCCCCATTTTTAGCTCTTCTTTTGCAATTTGGAATTCTTCAGAGAGAAACTGAAGAATTTCTTGGTCTTTTCTCAACAAGCTTCTCTTCTCATAGCTTCTAGGCAAACACATCCTTATTTGCAAGAAGGCTTAGGGCCCTGGGAACTCAGTGAGGGGCAAGTGGAGGCGCTGCTCAGACTCTTTCTTACCAAGCTAAAAATCACTTCTATCAATCAAACCCTACATGAGGCCTCCTTCAAGTTACAGGCTCCTCACCTTTGTGTTATGATCCACTAGTCACTGTCATGGCAACCGCAGAGGCCATTCCAGCAAACTGCCTTGGCGATTAGGAGGGAGCGTGCTGGCTGAGAATCCCTGCTACCAAGCTACAGTCCTGTGGAGGGGACTGCAGAGCAAGGATGAGGAAGGAGTCAAGAAAGCGGGAACTTTGCATGATAACTGCTTGTAAATTTTCTGCAAGTAAAACCAAACACACAAAACAACCCAAGCTGGAAAGGATAGCAGGTTCCTCAAATACAAATCTGGATGCAGAGAGATGTAACTATTGGGAAAGATTGCACAAAGATCCAGTCCCTACCCTTCCAGAAATGATAACCTTCGGCTTAGACAAGCCTTTCTTAGCACCTGATGATGATGGTTGCAACACACTTCCTTGGTCATTCCTTGCTCTAGCCCATCTTCTGCAAATGCTTAGTAGCTGTACTCTGGTGTAACACAGATTCTCTGTTCTAAACTGTAGCATCATTATCTTATGCGCTTCTGCTTCTTCAGCATATAGGATTCTGGTTGTAAGTGGTTAATGCATGTGTCAACAAACGTCATTTCAGGTTCCCTGACCTTAAAATGTACATGTTTGTGGGGGGGGAGACAGTTGCTTGACACTTTAAAAAACAAGGCATCCACCAGAAACTTCTTTTTTTCATACATAGAACTGAAAAGAGCAAGACAAGAAACCAGGGAAATAATTTTTTTCCTCCTTCTATAAGCCTTAACTTTCGCATTCTGAGTCACAGCAGGAACTATGGTGCCTCACTGCCTTAAAGTAATGAACTACAGGAGTGATTGTCACAGTCACCTTCAAGCAAAGGATTTTGTCCCTCAGACACATAGATCCCACAACAGCAACAGTCCAATGACAAGGAAAAAAATACCTTCTTCCCTTACTCCCAGAAAACAATTTGGCAAACACATTTATAATTTGCTGAAAGGCACTGGAGTGGATAAGTTATGAACATAAAACCAAATGAGGATACACAAGACAAAGGCTGTAGCTGGGAAGAAGGGAGCATGAATTCAGCAAAGCTGTGGAGAACCCTATCCCTGGACCCAGTGATGACACACAACACAAGGAACGTGAAAGTGCACTAGCTCCTAAGCTTGCCTTTGTTTTCCTGCTGCCAAGACAAGACTCCACTGTTCTCTTTTGAGTAATCCAGAACAACTGTCCTGTCTAAAGCAGTGATTTGCCATTACCTGTACGGTCAGGTGTCTGAACGTGTTTGGTTTTGCTAACTGAACACTAAGGCATTGATCTTTCCTAAATGAATTGGTCCCACATGGAATTTTTTAACTACCTCATATGCTTAAGTCTGAGCTTCCTTCACAGAAAGGAGTTCTTCACCATTTTTCCTTGCTGCTCAGCTTGAAAACATGCTCTCAAGTTCTCAACTAGAGCTTGGAGGCTGCACAATCAAATCTTGCCAGTGGCTCTGCAGAATGAACACTGCAAAATTACATGAAAGTGCTCACATCCACCCAGCAGTGGTGCACAGTTGCTACAATTCAGTGATTTTTTTTTTCAGAATGCAAAACAGAATAATAATAGACCTTCTTGATAACTACAATTTTTATTTTATTTATTTAAATGGAAGGAAGGGAGAAGGAAGGTAGCATTTTATTTAAACCTTAGCTACAACCTGACAGTTAAAAATCACAATGATTGTACCAAGAGCTGCAGGCAGATGTCTCCACCTCGTGGTCCAAGATTGAAGTATCATTAGGAAAATTCTGAAATGCTGTTTTACACAAAAGCACCTTTGTAAATTATTTTCCAAGGAAAACTGATTGTCGACAGAGTGCTCAGGCAAAAAGGTAGAGAGGAAAAAGGGTTTATGGAAAATTGATCACGTATATACACACAATGGTGCATCATATAACATAAGCATGGTACCCTCAGTTTCTTTATACATTGATCCATATCCTGCACAGCATGAATAACTTTCTGATACCAGGTTTAAAGGATTCTTGTATTTTCATTGTTTTATTTGTTACAAGGTTGGTTGCTTGGTTGTTTTTTTAAAGTGTTTAGGACACTTTTCTCTAACTTAATACAGAAAACAAGGCCTAAACCCTCGAGTCACTTAAGCATTTCTGTTTTTAAAAAGTATTTACAAGCAGAGCCTGATTAACTCTCTGCAATTATGGACTTATATGATTTTTTCATAACCATTTGCTGGACAACTCATAATCTTAGAGTAACCTTACATACTCAGATCCTGTTCTCCTGCTCTATCCCTTTTATTGTTTCCAGCTGGTAAACTCTCAGTTTATAACAAAATTCTTGTTTGGCAAATTCATTTGCCTGATCTATAAATCGTTGTCTGGGTTTTGTAACTGTAATTCTCATGATAAAGTAATAGTTTATCAAGAGATATAAAATGAGTCAATTACCAGAGTGGCTCAGTTTTCTCAGGCTATTAAGTGATCATCCACCACTTGCTCAAGGCACACACATACTTTAACTTTTAAGGTAGCTAAACTAAGGCTTTCCAGAGCATAGGAATTGCCAGTCACAGAAATGGATTGTAACAAGGGGTTCAACATATGTCCTACTGGTTATTAAGTCTTCCTTTTACTATGTTTCCTAACTTTATATCAGCATCCTTTGTTCTAACTTTTGGCATTTAATAAGGTATTGGTGTTACATTTGTCCACCAAAAAAATACAGCATCCATTTTTGTTGCATGAATAAATACACCCAAAGGAGAAATGAAGATACAGAAAAGAGAAGCACTATAAAAATTATTTACATAAAGTAACACAGCAGATTAGTGGCCAAGCCAAGACAAAAATACAAGTCCTAAGTGCCAACCGAAACAAAAAGTCCAGCAGTTGATAGGAGGACTTTGTGAGTTTAGACAGTTCTAATTAGTTACTGAGCAGTGAAAGTGGAAGGCTTTAGACTACACTGGTGTATGGATAGTCTGCATTTTGTTTCTACTTTATATTGATGAGATGGTAACTTGCAAATACTCATGGAAAACAGATAACTCAACATAAATTAGCAAAACAACTATCAAAAATCTATTTTTGTCAGTCTTATTCTTTTTCTAAACTTACTTTTCCCACGTAAATCCGTAGAAGTGTCCCACACTATCTCCTAATTTTCTCCCTGATACTCTAAAAGTATGAAAACCAGCCTTTTATATACTTGAGAAGCTCCCTCTGAATTTGCTTTAGAAATCACTCATTTGGAATGAACATCTCAGAGGACAGATTATCAGACAACAGAACAAGGAGTGTATGGCTCAGGGCTTTGACTACTGTAAAAACCACCAAGAGGTAGGGCATCACATCCTCTGTTCTCAAAAGCAGGCACAACCTGCATCCATCAGAGGCTTCAGTTTCAGTACGCACGCTGAAGTGATTAAATTTCGTTTCACAGGCTACATCATTTACAGTATTTCAAAACCAGTAGGAAATAGAGATAAACCAAAATATATGTTCTAAAGAAATTGCATGAGAAAAACCCAATTGGATGGGAACAGGTACAAGAAAAACTTGCACACATCTACATATCCTAGAATTTACTGCATCCGATTTCCCCCTTTCAAGGACAGCAGCATTACCAATTTTTTTTTCATGACAGTTTTTTTAGGAACAAGATATTGCCCGTGTCTCTCTGCCAGAGGTTCATTCTCCAGAGGCTGCAGACTTCACTGTTCTGATCATCAGCTTTCTCATCTACTTACAGAAGTTGGATGGGGTAGTGACTACCTCAGTGAGAAGAGCTGGGACACTTTTTTTTTACCCTGGTACAAGAGTAGTACCAGGGGGAGCCAAAAGCGGCATGAGATGGTTTCAGATCATTCTTTGCTGAGCAAGAAAATTGCCTTGCAAAAAACCAAACCAAACCAAAACAAACAAACAAACAAAACCCAAAAAAAACCCCAAACAAACCAAAACAACAACAACAAAAAAATTACACAACTTTTGTGATTTCATGCTCATAAAGTTCTGCAAATTACTGTGCAAGGGCTCATGGTCAGCTTTGGCTCTGAGGCTTCTTGGTTTGTGAGAAGGCTGAGAAATGCTTTCGGAGGGGGGTGTCACAGAATAACCTGATAGAGAGTCTCCCACTTTCCAGCCTTCAGATCATTATGGTGCATTCATTACAAAAACTGACTTCCATTCATGCCATTTTTTTCCACCCGACACAAGCACTGACTAAGAGATGTTGACTTTATAAAGGTTAAAGGTGGCTGCCTCAACCAACAAATGGGATTTATCAAGAGGGGAGGGTTGTTGTTCTTTCTTCTTTCAGAACTGAAGTGTCAGGAAGATGCTGAGGCCAAACAGGCTCCTGCTGAGCAGCTGAGTGACAGCACCAGCTGTAAAGGGTGCTGGAGCAGTGCAAGACCTGAGTGTTCTCACATTTGGGAAGGGTATGCCAGCTCCTTTTCCCACATCTGAAGCTAGAGGAATAACAGCAAGAGGTCCACTGGGAAAACAGGGTCCAAGTAGTTTAATTCAGAGCACAATGTGCAGGAATGGAGTCAGGAATGCCCTACAGACAGACCACTGCTCAGACCTCAATGGGATTCATGAATGAGGATCTAAAGCAGCTCCTGGATCAAGTGAATGCTAGACTAACAGACATCCTCCCTTCCATCCTGCTCCCCCAATTACACATGGAAGGACATAAATGTTTGTATAATTAGCTACATCATTTTGTAGACTGAAAGAAGAACTGAAAAACAACAGATGGAGGCTTGAATTCATACAAACCCTTAGTAGCCTGTGTGACTGAAGTAAGTGGATGTTACACACGTGACAGCACACACAGAGCATGTCAGCTAAACTCTTTGCATTGGAAAGTGTTCTGGACTCTGACTTATATTCTACCAGTGCCTGGAACATTTGCAGGGTTCACAAATTCATTATAACCTGGAACTTGAGAAACAGAGCACTCTAGGGGTTTTCCTCCTGCCAATGAGTAAGAAAATTATTTTAATAATTATTCTCTAATACAGCACAGCAGAAGATATAAATACTGAGGAGAATTCTTCCTAGAGAATGAATTAGGTATCAGATATTTAGTATTTTCCAAGAAACTCAAGATTCAAGTGATAAAACAGAATATTATGTTCTTGTTCAGAAAGATCTATACTAAACCCGCTTAATGTCCTGGAAAAGGCTAAGCCAATATATAGTTACAATTCTGAATTAAACAGAAGCCTCTGTGAAAAATGAATGTTCCGTGTCCATCTCATAAATCTCTCTGTCTGTGAGACAACACAAAACTCAGCACAAATGGTTGTTGTGCACACAACAGATAGCAAGACCTAGGGAATTAAGCATCAGAAACAGGTGCAAAGAAATTATGAACACATGGAATAAATAGGTGAGAACAACCTCAAGAGGAACACATGGAGAACAACCTCCAGAGGAGTTGCAGTAATCCTGGCATAACTGGGCTTTGGGCATTCCCAGATGACAGACTTCTATGAAAAAGGGATTGAGAACAGATTCTCTGTTAACTCTGGTTGCTCTAGGCTCTAGGTATCTGCTTTCTGTTAAGAAAAACTTTCAACGAAAGATGAAAAACGTCTTCTATTGGCATAAAAGCAGGAGACTTCCTTGCAGAAAGGAATGTCATACTGAAAACTTCCTGGAAAGTAGAATACAGAAAGAGTAACTGCCACTGGCAGCAAACCCCAACTCTCCACAAATCTCTGTTATAAAGCTAGCAAAACAAACAGCAGTCCACATTTTGCATGTGTCAGGTTTAGTAATGTTTTTAAATTTCTGATTGGGCCTTAAGTTATATATAACCAGTGAAGTCCTCTTTTATTTCCCACTTCAGTTCTTGAAATTTGGCATCTGTTGAATTTTGTGTTAGGGATTTTTCTGAATCCAAGACATGGAATTTTGTTAACAGTGCAATAAAAAAAACTTCATAGTGTTACAGGGAAGCATTAAAGTCTTTTTGTGTGCTGACCCTTCCCTTAAAAAAAAAAAAAAAAACAACCAACCAAACACCAACAACCTACAAACACTCAGACATTGTTTCTTTAAAAGGCTCCATCTGCAAATCCCATTAGATGTGCATATAAGGTTTCGGATGATTAATAGTTGCCTGCTTTGCTTTGGTTGGAGGGACTGAGGGTATGCGTGTTAACCTCTCCCTCCCTTCTCTCACATTTCACTTCACAAACTTGTCACTCTCTCTCCAGCACAGTATTTAAAAAGTGTTTCACTCATGCCCAGCACTTCACAAGGAAGCAAGCTTCAGGCCTTGGGAAGCAGCTCAGGGCAATCACTGTGTTAGTCTGCTTATCATTTTCCAGTTGCAATCATGAAGATGTTTAGGAGATTTCCCAAAGTAACAAACCTGCAGGAGCTTAAACCCCACGAACAAGCTGCTGTTTAGGGAGGAAATCTATTCTGTAAAGTTTGGAAGATATCCCCTCTGCTCCTCCTCTGTTTTTGAAGTCTGAGCTATAACCAGTCACAAATACTGGAGTGTGGACAGGACTGGAAGCAAATGGATCCTACCAGCAGCAGCTGCATGCAGAGTCCACAGCTTTGGGGCTGTCTGCAGAGCACTCATGCAGATGTCACCATGTCTTCAGGGCTGAACCACTACACACCATCACCATTCTCCTTTCATCAAAAATCAGATTTTTCTACTTACTTGGATTTTTCAACCTCCTGCCTGGTGACTACTTGCCATAGCTTCCCACATGAGAAGCAGGAATTTGTGGAGCAGCATCCCTCTTCCCAACACTCTGACTGGCATTTTCCAGCAAATGAGGCCAGAAGACAACTAAATCCAGGACCGGCCTTGGGTTCTGAGGAGTCAGAAGGCAGCAGCCCAAATCTAGTCAGTGCGGCAGCAGGTATAAATGAAGATGATGAGGTACCAGTAAATACTACAAATGAGACTGAGAAAAAGTCGTCCAAAAGAAAAAAGGAGAACTCAGGTAGGTGACATGAAATCAGGGTTGTGGCACAGTACAGGCTATAGAATGGGAGCACTTGTAAGATTAGGAATTAAGAAATAAAAACTGATGAGGAAAACATTTTGTAATTCTTGACTGCAGAAACTTACACAATCACAACACTGAAACTAAATAGATGATTCTTTGATGACCTCTGGTGTTTGTATTTCACCCCCACTGATCTTATTAGTGAACCAGGCATTTTACTCACTAGCACAATGCACATTTGCTGTAACTAAACAGGAATCACATGCCACATATACACTGAGCTGAAAGTCTTAGAATGTTGAGTTATATATTAGCACACCTGCCATTTGTCCAAATCTAAAAGAATGGGGGTCAGAAAGCAAATTTCCCATATCTTGAGCTGCCTGAGCTAGTTAGAAAGGTTATACTGGGATTTTGACACCCAAGTTTATGAGAAGTACAAGATGCAAAGTCTCCCTTTAGATATAAATTCTGTTTGACCTCACTAAATATTAAATGGGGATTGCACAACTATAAGCAAAAGCATGGGGAGAAAATTCTGGGATTGTTTTTATACTTTATTTAGGAATTTTGGAAGTTTAAGTAGCAAGAAAGGTGTTGCTGGAAATAAGACTAATTTCCTTGAAACAGAGAGCAGTATGGTTGCAGCGTGTGATACACTGGTCCCTGCTCACACTGTCACTAATAGGAGCTATGTTTGCTTTCACTGTTTCTGATGAACAACATTAAGATCAGATCAGTCATGAAGACTACAGTCACATCTGACAGATTTTTACAGCTTTATTATTTTGGCAACCAAAGGGACATCTAGGAGATGAAGTTGTGTGCTACCATTTTGTATATAATGCCTATGTAGAAATACCATGCTAGGACAGATGGAACCTCATAATTAATCCTCAACATGGAAAAACCAAACAAACAAAACCAAACCAAAACAAACAAAAACCCCAAACAAACAAAACCCCAAACCACTACCAGCACCTTCGATTCAGGAAACCTAGCCAGCACTATGAGCAAGGAGGGAGAAAAGGTCAAAGTAAAACTGACTCCCTAAGAGATTGGCAGCTTGGGCTTTGTTCACTGAAACAAGTGTAGTTTTCCTTGCACTGTTTAGAGATTCTTCACAAGCATCCCCTTTAAAAACACAGGAGGAAAGGGAAGGGGACCAAAAAAGGGAAAAGGGAAAGTCAACTTGTGTTTGCATTTTAGCATAAGTGGTGCAGTATCACTTCGGCTATGGCTTGAAATTTGGCTTTGATCTATGACTCTTGAACATATTGCAGCCAAGTGCACAAATAGCAAAAAAGTTTTCCAAGGCAGCACAGTGACCAGGATGATACAGAGGACAATCATGCACACAGATACCAGATTTCAGTTAGCAAGGATTACAAGAAGCTTCAAGTCTGGAGTATTGTGTGCCAGTTCAATGTACTATGGTTCTCTGGTGTCGCTTGTTCTACCATGCTCCTACACATCCCAGCAATTCGAGGCCATATGCAGCTCGGGGTGCTCACTCAGCGACTTTACCTTGTACCCTGCACAGAGCCCATCACCATGCACTCACAACACATTACACATCAAACATCACACATCACATACACAAAGCATGAGCTTTGCTGCCTGTTGAATGGGAGATCAGGGCACAGTGATAAGATGCACATAAGGAACAGAAGATGTGGGAAAGGAAACTATGTCAATGCAATGGTAGCAAGGAATGAGAGCTTCCTTCCCATAGGTGCCTTTTCTGACCTTGCAGACCCAGGCCTGTGCTAATGCAGTTTTGACAACACACTCCCCTTCCTGACTCTAAGCTGTCCCATGTTTAGCTCCATGGTAACCCAGGATGACAGCACTGTTAGGTCATGCCAACCTTGAGGAGGCATAACACAAACTTCAAATTTTCCCTGAGCACTTCAATAAGTAATTTATATCAGACCTCTGCAATATACAAGTTCACACAGATCAATGTAACTGCAAATTACACCAAGTGTTTCTTGCCTCTTAGAAAACCACAACTCAAGCAGCAAGGCAGAAACAAACAGCAAATCACGGAAGGAAAGGACAGCTTTCACAAAGGAGCAGCTACGTGAGCTGGAAGCCGAATTTGCCCATCATAACTACCTGACAAGGCTCAGGAGATATGAGATAGCTGTGAACCTGGATCTCACTGAGAGACAAGTACCTCCTGAATCCCTGCCTCCCCAGCTTCTTCTTTCTTTCCCACAACTTCTCCCTAAAACTAAATCCTAAATATGATACTCAAGGGTGTACTTCTGCAATGGCGGGGGCCAATACAAAGCCTCCATATTCTTTTAAAAGGCATTTGTTACAAATTTCTGTAACTAGTTAATAAATGTAATTATGTTTGAGAACAACTGATACCTACTGAGCTCTTGTTTACCATCACTGACTGCTACATACTGGTATGTCAAGGCTTACAGATAGTCCATGGATATCATCTTAGACTGCAATTATTAGGAAATTAATAGAATTATGCATGCTTGATGCATGCATTCTTCCTGGGTCAGGTAGCATTTCAAGATGATAAGGGAAGATAAAAATGCAGAGTTCTGCAAAGAGAGATTTTTGTCCTCTCGTTGTGGTCTGCCAGGGTTACTTCTCAAAGTTTAGTGGACAATAGAGCAATTGTTAAATTAAACAAAGCAAATTACAGTTCCTGAAGCATTAGAATGAATGGACAAAGTGGTAATAGATATTAGAGGCACTGTGCCCATTGAATTGGCATGCTTAGTTGACATAAAGACAGACTCTAAACAAAGGACTTGCACTACCTTTGCAGGTCTCAGAGAAACACCTGCCTGGAACAGTTTGGAAAGAATTGTTTCTGCCTTTGTTAGAGAGCTGGATTGTTTAAACTTGTGAGGTTCCTTTCACCTTTTCTCCTAGAACTCCACAAAAGATCTGTCTGTTAAAGCACACATATATATGCATAGGTCTGATTCTGCAGCTCAGATGGAGGAAGTAAGTAACTATTTCCTTTTTTACCACCCAGGTCAAAGTATGGTTTCAAAACAGAAGGATGAAGTGGAAACGTGTTAAAGGTGGACAATCAGTGTCCCCACATGACCATGACACAGAAGATGTGGACTCTGCTCCCTCCCCCAGCTCTGACTAGTCCTTGCAGCAATGGGAGACAAGTATGAAGGAAGTAATTGATCAGACAATGGATTCAACACTGCTTCCAGTCAACTACACTGTGATCCAGCTTGTGAAAAACACATTCCTGACTCTTGAAAAGGTATATGATGCTTTAGATTACAGAGGCAACTAAAGAACACAGTGGGGCACAGCTTTGATTTTAGTCTCAATTAATTTAACTCCACAGAATTCTCTTACTACCACAAATGTGTCTTCCAAATAAAAGCTAAAAAACACTGAATATAAAACAGGAGTAATGTTCTCGAGGCTCTCAAACCTTCAGAAAATACAGATTGTCAGTCAGTGAGTGATAACGCAACTGCATTCTTATCCAGCCTTTCCCTGGTCACATCTGTTCATTCTGCATTAGGACTTGACAAGGCACATGTTACTTGTGCCTTACTTAAAGAGAAACAAATATGTTGATAGTTGCTGATTTCTTTTGAAATAGGAATTGAACACCTGTATGGCTAGACAGTAAGATTACAAAATAAAAAATTGAGACCAAAACTAGGCCTGTAGCAATAGGACGAGAGGCACTGGTTTGAAACTGGGGCAGGATAGATTTAGGTTGGACATCAGGAAGAAGTTCTTTACAATGAGAGTGGTGAAAAACTGGAACCTGGAGGCTGCTCAGGGATGTGGTTGAGGTCCCATCCCTGGAGACATTCAAGATCAGACTCAATGTGTCCCTGAGCAGCCTGCTCTAGTTGGGGGTGTCCCTGATGACTGCATAGGGGTTGGACAAGATGACCTTTGAGGATCCCTTCCACCTCAATGCAATCTTTGACTGTGTGGAACTATGCATACAGAATTCTGCTTACCAGTTTCAGAGGAGATGGTTTTCACATTGGCAGGTAAGGATAGGTGCCTTGTTGATGGTAGCAATTTGCAGGAGATTTCCACCCATCTCTCTGGGGAAAAAAAAAAAGTGCACTTTGTCACCATAAGCTGAAATGAATTCTGCAATTGATGCAAATTAATATTTAATAAATAATCAAATAATTAGAAGTATGCATGTCCTTTGTTTCTCTTTGAGCTAAAACCATAGATGTCTTTAGAGTGCTTTAGTGAAATTTGACAATAATCACTAGTATTAATAAAATAGATGTGACACTAGTAACAGGTACCTGCCAGTACAGCTGAATCTGGGAACTACTACACTATTAAATTACAATCCCCTGTAGAAGTTTTCGTGCTGGCCTTATCTGTTACCCCTTTAAGTGTTTTTTTTTAGAGTTGAAGAACAAATGTTGTCTTTAAACACCTGAGGCAAGCTTATATTCAGAATATCCAATTCAAAATAAAAGATAATTTCCTTAGAAATACAAATACGATGAAGATTGCACAGAAAGAGCTGGGAAAAGTAATTCCTCCAAGTGGAATACTCTGGTTACTTTCCTCTGCATGTTCCTCTTACCAGACAATTACTATTATCAATTAAACGCAAGAAAATAATTTGTAGAAGGAACCTACTGCACCCTGGATCCAGAGACCAAAGCTGGTTTTAAAACATGTGCCAAAGTGCTGCTGTGTTACGCTATAACCCCTTCACATCGTGCCAAACCAGATGCTGCAAGGCCAGACACACGTGTCCAGCTGTGTCATGTGACAGCATTGCCCTGCAACTCCCCTGGCTGGCATTTCCTTCTTACCAGTTATAAAAATAACCCTACAGCTTCTTTCAGAATTAGAATATAGCCTTTTCCACCCCCTAAAGACAAGCATGATCATGTCTTCCTGGGTCCACAGAAGTGACACCAAACATGAATCTCTGCTGAGATGCTGCTTTGTTGTAGAAACAAAAGGCTCTGTCAGTGTAATATGGAAAAAACCCACAAAACCTTAGCCTGCCTTTTTTTTCTCTTTTCACTGGTTACACCTGATCACATGGCTAGAAAAGCCTGTTCTGTTAAGGAGTGCAAAGGTTAATGCACACCAGATGGCAGAGAAACATTTCTGTGGAAGCTGGAGGAGTGCTCAGCTGAAAATACATCAGGCTGGAAATCTTAGCATTTTATTCAGGGGGAAATAATAAATAAATATATTTAATTTTTTTTAAAAACACAAACAAAAAACCCCACAGAACTGTTTTGAATGCAAAGTTGAAAGTCCTGCATTTTAAAGTTCTCTGGAGTCGACAGGTCTCATGGAGCATCACACGTTTTACATAACACATTGGTCTAGGCAGCCTGAGAATTTGAATGTGTGTGAGACACTGTGGGGACATTTAAAGCTCTCACTTAGGGTATTGTGCTAGCTGCTGAGCTCACACACAGCCACTCTAGCTTTACAAAGAGACACAAGAGCAGTGGACCTAGGAGGTGGCCAGAGCTCCACTTGATCCTGTTTCTGATTGTCAATCACTTCCTCTCCTCCTAGCCAAGAAGTCCTTTGTTCCCACTTTTCCATGGTCTCACATTCCAGACACTGGGAAATTATTCATTTCTTCCCATTCACAGGTCTAGGGGCACAGAGAAGTCTGGCTGCTCCCTGCTTGGTACACATCCCAGCTGGCATACAGGGTGCTGTAGGAAAGGCAGCTGCACTCAGAGCACATAGGTGGCATGGGGATGGAGGTTTCTCCTACAACCCTCCACTTTGTCACGAACGAATGGATTCTTACAGTCTCCGCACTGCCCTCCTGGACTAGAGTAGCATGGTGTGTCTAGGGATCCAAAGTCTTTAATTTCCACAGCCTGGAAAACAAGTGAGCCTGTTTAGGAAAACACTTCACAGCCAGAGCTTTTGCCTGGCTCATTCTACATGACCAAAGGTCACAAATCCCACTTGCAGTAAAATTTCCTATGCACCGAGACAAGCACAACAGATCAGGGCAGCTGACAGAACAGACACACAGTTTTTCCGTTACCCCACTTTCTTCCCCTGCCTCTAGCATGCTCATATTAAGTTTTATCAGCTACTATCTCATATTTTAGGCAATTTCCTTCCCTTGAGGAATGTGTACAGCCTCTTCAAGAAATATTATATGTCTGTGTCAGTGACTGGACTCTGGATACTGAATCTATGCAGCACTTCTAGACAAATAGACAGGAAAACCATTTTCTTTCAGTAATTCGAGTGGAAGGGCTTCTGTCTGACTGGCACTTGCCTGGTATGGCTGCAAAATAATGTCAGCATCAGGCTATGGCTGTTCAGGCCATATCTGTGAATTATGATGGGGCAGTTTCTACTGCAGTACTGAGAAGGTGTCTGCAGAGCCCTATGACTTTTTTTTCCACACCACACCGCCCACCCTCCTCACAGACAACACCACATGGGTGTAATTTTTACATGAAAGAAGGCTTTTCATACAGGACCAGAGTTTTCCACCGCTATTCCCTCTCTCTACTGCATTGGGGTTTTTTATTATTTTTCAAAATCTGTTTTACACAAGGGTAAGCAGCTGGTTGTCTGGAAGCTACTTTGTGAACAGATTGCAAAGAGATAACAGGAGGTAGTAACAGAGGATGGTGACTTCCTACTATGGAGGTCTGAGTCATGTTTCTCTCTTTTTTTAAAGAAAACATTTTCCAAACCTCCCTCAATCTTGCCACAGGTCCTTGTCTTCGGAGGAGGAAACAGACAGGTAAATTGACACTTACTCTTTCTCACAGCCTTTAATTTTCATTTCAGAGAAAGATTCCGATGCCCTGCACTCATACTCCACAATGATCAGTCACATGGAATCCCACTTGCAGAGTATTTCCTACATGTGGGAATTGATCACCAAGTGTGCATTAGCCCAGCAGTGCTACAGTGAACTCAATGACAGGAAAAACACCAGAAAAAAAGGATTGTTTCTTCCTTTCCATACTCACCGCAGACATCCTTACAGTTTTATATTTTCATCTACTTTTCATTCTATATTTTGATCCTTCTCTATATATCTACATTTGTCCCTTCGTCCCTTCCACGTTTCTCTCACAAGAGATGATCAAGAAAAGATCTGATGAGGATTGGTGCACAGTTTCCAATTCAGAAAAAAGAAAATTCTGTCCGATCTAATTTCATTGCTCCATCCACTTTCCTTAGCAGCAGGGAAGGAGGAGGACAGATCACTGGTCCCAGTGCCAAGGTCACTAAAAAATCTGGCCAGGAAGTTATTTTCCAGGGAAAAGAAGTATCACTCTCCATGATAATTATTCACAATTCTTTCTGTCACACCTTGTTGATTTCTGGGTTGCAACGAGGTCAAAAAGTTTTTATTCCACAGAATAATGAATCCTTCTTGAGGGTGCTGTTCTAGTTCAGAAGGATCTCTCAAAGCTCAGAAATCTATCAACCATCACATCTCCAACAGTGCATTTTCTAAGAAACTCAAAGGTGCAGTCTGATACAAGCCCCATGCAAGCTTTGCATCATGGTGCATCAAAATGATGGAGTCTTCAACAAAGACCGTTTCAATGTGTATAATGTACATCTGAGCAGCTGGCTGGAGTTTTGCACAAGAGCTGGGACAGATACAACCAAATAATTTAATGTGAGACAGGTAGCCAGAGGTGTTAAAGATTTCCTCATTTGCTATGTGACCAAAATTTAAATAAAACTTAAAGACACCTGGTTTTGCTGTATCACTATGAAAATTCTTTAACTATGCAGCCCATTATCCCATGGCTCGTATTTAGGAAACACTAAGAAGATATCACCCATTCCATCTCCTTCAGTCTTTCTGCCACATAAATGGATCACAGAGTCCTCTGTGACTTTCCCAGTAGTGTCTGCTCCAATGTCTTACAGACATGAAATGACCTAATTTGTTATGGCTGGTAAGAACTGAGAGAAAATAAATCCAGAGTCTGTAGATAACTGGGGTCAGGTTGAGATAATTTATGATCTGAAGAATGTACTCTTGACACTATCGTACAAACAACAGGATCAACTGGGCTCAGCAACCTTTAGATTCAAATTAAAATTGTGATTTTCCAGAAAATTAGAAATAGCACATGGAAGACTTGAGGGAGAAAGCAGAGTACTGGGAAATGAGGCCATATTTGATCTACAAAGTCAGGCATCTTCTCTTCCCACGCTGTTAACCTTGAAGTCTTGATATATCATAATTCAGAGGAGAGATTGCCAGTAATGGGTCTATGACAAGAAAATTTCATCTGTCTGGAATCTGACAAGAAAAAAAATTTCAGAGGAAGGTGGGATTTGTCCTACTTTTAGTGTCTCCCTGTTCAGTCAGCCAGCTGTGTTAGCAAGTTAGGCTTACTGAAACACGGTGTCAAATGTTTCCCCATCACTCAAGGACCTTGAGCTTGAGCCCAAGTCAGCGAGCTGTGCAGTGTCACCCATGACCCTAAACAGCAGAAGACTTCAGGAGGTTCCCCCATACTGTTTGCTGTGTATCTTAAAGCAACATCTTTCTTTTCTCAGTGAGCTTTAGTAAAGGATTATAGAAGAATTACTCTATTTTCAAGTTCAAGGACTTCAACACATTTCATAAGTTAAGTATGACATGAAAATGAATTCATTCAATACTGATTTTCTTTGGGGAAAAAAAAAGAATTACTGGCCTTGTCTTTCCTAGTTACACCTCTGCACCTCCATTGTTGCTAACTTTGCACTCCGTTCTTAATTAAACAAGATGCAGCCATTCAGGAGCTCAGTGAAACCAGTGACTGAACACAAAAGCTAGGCATACCTTTTTGATCCCCAATACCAAGGAGTACTTCACAAGATTGGAAAGCTCAGCAAGGAGCCCAAGTCTTACAATCAATCCTGAAAATGTCTTATTTCAGGAAACACACAACCACACCACTAGAGCAACTACAAACACCTATGCCTTGACATGTGCCCAAAGAAAGGTCTGTGCAAGACTGATAATGATTGGCAAATCATATTGATTACTGCTCGTCTCCCTCATGTTCGACAACAATTGGGTTCTGTAAACAGCCAGGGGTGCTGTTCAAATTACTCCATCTGCTCCCCCAGATTCCTCCAGACCTTAGTGCAAGCTTAGACTTAATGGAGTCTGTGAAGCTCTGGCAATATGTGGTGCATCAAGACTGCAACCAGTGGGAACCCGCCTCCTGTGTTCTGCTTTTCTAAAACACCAAAAGAGAAGCAGTTGTCTCCTGATAGTGTGTTATTACTGTTCTCTGTATACATCCTGAAAACATTGTTTTGTTCCTTTGGTTTGGTTTAGTTTTTTAATATCCATATTTTGTTGGCATTCACATGGAAGTCTACGAAACAACCTGTGGAGAGCAACAGCACTAAGACTCAAAATCCCACAGATAATGCTTTCATGCTCCTTCCAACAATCACATACCTCCCAGCCAGCAGAAATAAGATGTCATACGGTGGATTTTGTACTGTTATCTTTGCCTTTTTAGGTGTGCTATTTAAATAAAAGTGCTAATGTCTATCAAAATAGGCAAAGGAAGGGAAAAAGAGGGAAAAAAAGTAATATAATCGCAAGCCCAGGACCAGTGTTTACAAGAATTCTCCTAGGACCTTGTGTTTCTTATTGAACCCAATCTTGCTTACACATACCTTCACCTGCTGGCTAAGTGAAGAGTGCATTAACACTTTACCTTCCTGTGCCCTAAGACAGTCTTTCTGCGGATGAGCCCCAAACATATAAAGCTTCTTAGAAAAATTCATTATCACCACAGAGGGGTGAGAAATTATGTATAAGGCCAACAATGTGAAAACTAGCCTACAATGAACGCTGTATGTCAGAGACTTCATCTAAAAGCACATGCTGAAAGAGTATAAGAACATGAGCCTGGTCATCCCCAGCACTCAGTGAAAACCCAGAGTGCACCAGTTCCAGCACAGGGAAAACTAGGAACGTAACTTTGCCATTATAAATCTTTCTGACTCACTCTCATCTGCAAGATTATGGGTGGATGCAGTGTGTTAACAGGTACATTTGGCAGTGTTCTTTGCTACTTGCAGTTTAACCCCCAACCAAGCAGACTGCAATAACATGGGGTATTTATTCAGCTGTGTCTTTCTTGTGGATCCTGGAGAGAAAAGATATATTCTGGCCTCATTAATCACTTTACACTTTGCTAGAGTAAGCGTGAAGAGCCACGGGGGGTTGTCTTTGCTCAGGAGGTTCTGCTCTGCATAGAGTTTGTTGAAAGAGGTACCTTCACTAAAAGGACACAAAGTTCCTTCACTGGAAGGAGGGAAATATGAGCTACAGATGACAAAGGGAATGCAAAACAGGATTAAGCAATCGTCCAAACAACTGCTTCTGCCCCTACCAACAGATCAAGCAGTGTCTTGACGGATATACCCCATGCTGCACCCAACGTGGGAAGTGTTTCTTATCATACAGAGTGTGGATCAGCTGTGCCCTCCTCCTCTCTGATTTATGTCAGAGGAGCAAGGGAACGGTCTCTTGCACAGGGATTTGGGTGAGGATTTTATTTCTGTCTCTAAGAACAAAGCAATGAGTGCCCCTTTCCATGAAGGCCTCTGACACACTAAGGCAAGGGCAGTATTGTTTTTCAGACCGCAGGCATGCTATGACTTCACTTGTCAGACCAACACGGGTGCCACAAGTTAGGAGAGAGTCACAACACTTTTGAGTCTCAGCTGCTGTGCTGGCTGACTGAGATGTGTTGATACTGGAGTGGTCAGGGCCGCTGCAGGTCTTTCCATTTTTATGCAGTGAATGGGGATGAAAGATGATCTAGCACTTTGTAAAAATATTTTACAAGTTAACTGAGCCAAATTGAGCTTAGCTGTAATTGAATTCATAGCACAGTCTGAATTACTAGATTTTTCAGGAGGTCTGTGCCAATAACTTCTTTCAACAGGCTTTGCCTAGTTTTGTTGTGATTTAATTATATTCCCATGTCTGTTGGATCCCTTTTCAGCTTCTGACATAGCAGAGCAATTTCCTGAGAAGAGGAAGTAGCAAGGCTGAAACTCTACTTTTTGTCTTCTGTCCATAGCAATCAATCAATACTGTCTAAAGCCAGACAATGGAAGCTGCTCTTGCGACTGAAAGGAGAATTCTATGAGAAACTAATTTTTTAAAAAAACTTCTTTTGTTAGGTGAGTTATTTTGAATTTGAGTGCTAAAAATCCCCTTCCTTCATAATGCACTCTCGGGTCCATCAGATTCATCTTTTCTACTGTCCCAGGCTCAAAATGCCATGCTGACTACTAGGCTTCAGGCTGATTTCTGTAGTTAGAAAAAAAAAAGCTGAGTGATAGCTCGAACTGTGAGCTGACCGTTTGGGGGCAGGGGGCGGTGGGAGAAGTAGTTCAAAGTCCTGCATGAAAAGCCTGTCACTATAACAGTGATCACCATTATCACCATCCCCACTGCTGGGTACTCTGCAATTCCCTGTTGTGAACTTGTCTGACTGCCCCGGTATTTCTGCGGCATCTCTTTACACCCGAAGGCGTCTCCTCGCCGATGTGCGGCTCCCCCAGGCAAGAGCGGCCTGCAGGGCCCTCTGCTGGGCTGCAGCAGGACAGACGTCCCTATTCTGGCGTGACGGCGTTTGAAGGGTTAAAAGTCTGCTGTGAGTTTTGTGGCTTCTTTCCAAAAGGTTTTCCTCTCCTTACAGCTTACTTGCTTTAATAGCTTTTTCCCATTGACTCCTCACTTTATAGACTATAATTTCCTTTTCTGCAGGAGAGCTATTTTCTAGGTCACTGATCCAACCAACTTAAAAGGGATTTCATTGATTAGGTTTTATTGGTGGTTACTTCAACCATAATGGGCTAAGTTGCTGGTACCTGCTAATGGCTGCTGTTTTGCTTTGCTACCCTGGCTGTGTACATCTACAAGTGAAGCCTGGGTTCCTCTTATCTGCCTTGAGTTCTTGGTAATTACTAGCAACTTCTTTACCTCCTGACTACCTGAGTTGCTTTTTTCCTTTTTCACAGTACAACATGCCACACTGTATTATAAAAAAACAATTACTAGAGTGGTGATTTGCCTGAATGCATGCATGTTCCTGATAGGCCCTGGCAGACGTCATCTATGACCTGATACTGGATGAGATTTTTTGGTTTTGTTTCTGAGCTTCTCAAAGGACCACAGCAAATTTGTGACCTGTGCTGAAGAAAGGAAACAGGACAGGTGGTACTGCCTGTGCAGGGTAAAATCTCTATGTAAAAACTATGGAATTATATGCAACAGTTATAAGAAACTGATTCTTCAGAGCAACAATATGAGTGATTTGCAACTTTGCTACTTCTAGCTTAATTTCCTCTACTCTCATAAAGCTGTTTTCCTGTTAATGCTTTTCTTTGTGCTTAAACGAAGTGCAAAGGGCTGATGGGAAGTGATATGATTTTCTTCCAGCTTCTTCCACAAAAACATCTGACTAACAGCCTAGGTTTGCAGATTCGTGAACACTCTCAGAAAGGAGCAGGATGCTGGTGGCAGGGCCAGTGGCTCCATTGCCAATGCTAATAGAGCAATCTCTATGCTTCTCCCATTTTTCAGATTCAGTTCTGAAACACTTCTGCTTCCCACATGACTGTCATGAGGAGAGCTTCAGGCCTTGAAAGCTGAAGAGAATGATAGAGAATATTTCTGTACATCATGTCTCTTCACAGGATACAGGGAAAAGGAATTGAGCAGCATATTGACTGCTGCTCACTCCCATTTGCCTACAATATATGTCCCTTGCTCTGCACTTTGTCTCCATACATCCTGAGCACAGAATTCTCTATTTGCTTTCACAGGTCCCCTGGTACATTATAGCAATATGACAATCAATTAACTGCTCACTCTATCACAATAAAGAAGCCACCCAATCTTATATAACTCTTTTTAATTGTTTTCTTACGTTATAACATTTTGCTAAACTTACTCTGCCATAACTTACATCATTTAATTTCTCAAAGTGCTAATAATTTAATTGCTTCCTTCCTGCAGACAAAGTGTCTGAACCATCTTCTCTCATTCAGAACATTATAAAAATTTGCTGCCATGAATACCTAAAAGGGGAGTATGATTCACTCTATGCTGTGTCTAAGACAACCACAAAGGTGCGAGAAACCTACCCAGACTCTTCCTTGTGCACCTGGACTACCTTCACTATAGTATGTCACCTAGAGATGAAAAGCAAGGTGAGTTCCACAAGAGAAGTTTTGCAGAGACCTCCTGTCTTGTGGTCCTTATACAACATCCTGAAATTAAAACATGACTTTGAAATTATATGTAAACAACTCGTGCTACCATAGATCACATTGCAGACTGCAGAAGAGACTGAACAAATGTAATGTTTTTTAACAGTTCCTTGCAAAATATGCTTACTTGGAAAGTCCTCGTTAAGATTCTGGCCTAAGTCACTCTGACTGGAGGGAAGATCAACCCCAAGCAGTGCTACAGGCTGGGGACAGAGTGGCTGGAGAGCAGCCAGGCAGAAAGGGACCTGGGGGTGCTGGTTGATAGTAGGCTGAACATGAGCCAGCAGTGTGCCCAGACAGCCAGGAAAGTCAATGGCATCCTGGCCTGTATCAGGAATAGCATAGCCAGCAGGACAAGGGACATTATTCTTCCCCTGTACTCAGCCCTGGTCAGGCCACACCTTGAGTACTGTGTCCAGTTCTGGGTTCCTCAATTCAAGAGAGATGTTGAGGTACTAGAACATGTCCAGAGAAGGGCAACAAAGCTGGTGAGGGGCCTGGAACACAAACCTGATGAGGGGAGGCTGAGGGAGCTGGGAGTGTTTAGCCTGGTGAAGAGAAGGCTCAGGGGTGACCTCATTGCTGTATACAACTACCTGAGGGGAGGTTGTAGGCAGGTGGGGGTTGGCCTCTTCTCCCAGGCAGCCAGCAGCAGAATGAGAGGACACAGTCTCAAGCTGTGCCAGGGGAGGTATAGACTAGATATTAGGAGGAAGTTCTTCACAGAGAGGGTGATTGCCCATTGGAATGGGCTGCCCAGGGAGGTGGTAGAGTCGCCATTACTGGAGACGTTCAAGAGAAGACTGGATGAGGCACTTAGTGCCATGGTCTAGTTGATTGCTTAGGGCTGGGTGATCGGTTGGACTGGATGATCTTGGAGGTGATTAGTAGCTTGCAAGGGCTTGACCCTCAGACCTTTCATGTCAAAGTGCATGCTACAAGAGAAAAGTAGCTAGAAACACAGATAAGGTATTTTCCCCCAGTGAAACAACCATCAAGAGAATCTGCACAGGTAGTACCTGTCTGTTTGGCTGTTTATTAAAACATAAGTAGCTACATTGTCTCTAAGAATATTCTTTAAATGATGCTTCCTTCAGTTAGCAGCCTCTTGCATTTTGCTACTCTACTGCACAAAAATACAGATTGATGTTTCTCATGCCAGTCATCAAGAGACAGAGAAGCAGTGACCAACAGAAGAGGACTAGGACAGGAAACGTGCTCTTTCTTCATAGTCTCTTCTCTGCGTGCTGTCATTCATGAGATCAAGTTGGAAATGTGCACAACTATTTGACAGGTGTCTCAGGAGTCAGGATTTCTGGGTTTTTTAGGTATTGCATCATCTGAGTGAGTAAATATGCCTGATATCATTAGGCAATGACTAGACTCAGAACCTTGTTCATGATACTCAGGTAGAAGGGACCACAGGGCATTGAAGAATGGCTAGGCTGACTTCCTACCTTATGTCAAAAAGCCTGAGCTCTTCATGAAGGTATTTCCTTATTAATAATAATAATAAAAAAAAAACCTGCAGGTTTGTTTAAGCTCCAAAAGTTACTGACAGTTTTTATAGGATAAATAGGATCAATAAGTGTTAAATAGGTCATGGAACTTTAAAGGAGAAATCTGAAAAAGAAAAAAAAATAAAAGGATGCATGCACCTGGCCCAGGAGACAGCACCTGATATACACAAAAGCGCACAAAACCCCTTTTTTCTTTTCTTTTTTCTATTTTTTTCTGTGCAAATGCCAGGACTAGATTTGAACTTTAAGTTTTTGACCCTTAACATTTGCAAAAGTAAACCTATTCCGGCAGCCAGGGCTTGAATTATTTTCACTGCAGATGCATGAATGAAATTTTTTCCAAGTCTTGTTGAAATGTAATGAACTTTCCCAGCAGTGACCTAGGCCTAAGGGCTGAAGCGTGCGTGGTAAGAGGCCGGCACGGCCGGGTGCCGCCTCTCGGGGAGCTGGGCTGAGCCCGCAGCTTCCCCTGGTGAATGAACTCCAGGATCTTTTTTTAATGAATGGGAGCTCGGTCCCTGAACGAATGCTAGGGCGCTGCGATCTGATTGGCTCTGAAGGCTAAAGCTACGCCCACTTTCACTGGGACGGAGCCAGATTGAGATGGGATTGGCGGGCGCGCCCCAGCCCAGCGCCTCATTCACAAATTCGGTGAAACAAAGGAGCGCGCGAGCCGAGTCCGTGTGCGCAGTGCTGCGCCAATGGGAGGCTGTTCCTGGGCCCTCACTGGGATGACGGGAGGAGAAGGGAGGTGCGGGGCGGGGCGGCTCTGGGGCCGCGTGGGTTGGGACTGTGACCGGCAGTCGCGAACTGCGACGGGACGGGTCCCACCTCGTCTCCCAGGTTTCAGAGGTCGCGGCGGGATTGCCGCGCTGCTGCCCTTCCCTTTCCTTCCGTTCCCAGCGGGTGGGGGCCGTCTCGAACCGCCGCGAAGCTCTCTCTGTGCCTTCCGCAGGTGCCCGCCGAGTGTCTACATCGCCGCGCTCGCGGAGGTAGCGCACGGTCGGTGAGATGAAGGGGTACCCAGACCAGCAGGTGCCGTTCACTCTCCCGCAGGTGAGTGCCGGGCGGGGGGCTCTGGGCCGGAGCCCACTCCCGGAGGGAAGCCCCGCGCTGATCTGCCCCTTCCGCAGCAGTCTTCGAGCCAGGCGGCTCCGGCTGCCGGAGCTGTGCTGGGCTCCAGGAAAGGAGCTGGGGACTGGGTCTTGCAGCCGGCGCGGGACCCTGAAGGTAAAGGGCAGCTGGGGGGTGACAGAGACGGATGGGGACAGAGAAGGCTGCTGGGCAGGGACCAGGTCCTCCCCCTGAGCCTCCTGTCCCCCACCTCCTTGCTCCGCCCGGTATCTGTCGCTGGAGCATCCCACCGTCCCTCCCCAGAGCTCCAGCGAGGAAACCTCTCACTTTTCGTGCAGACCTCTTCCAGGACTTGAGCCAGTTCCAGGAGACTTGGCTGACAGAAGGTAGGCTCCTTTCTCTTGCTCTCTTTGTCTACATTCGTCTTTAAATTTGACTGTCTGTCCTTCGATTGATAAGCCGCTCCTTCGCTTCCTTTACCTGGCTGCAAGCATTCAGTGTTTTGCTCGTGTCCGTGAACCGCGCTGCTGTGCTGGGTGTTTGCCATGAATGGAGTTTGGCTCTTGACCACTTTCCTGGTTAAAATTTTGTTACAGGCTACTTATAGCTGCATCGATTTTATGCTAATTTGTCACTTATCTTTATGGGTTGCCAGAACGTTGGTGGTTTTTGTAAGCAAACAAACCGTTCTTCTAATCTGCAGAACAAAGTGCTCCTCTTAACTGTTTTTGTTTCCTTAAGATAATTACTTGAAGCGACCTTACTGGAATTTAAACACTGTTCAGTTACTGCCTAAATTGTTTTGCGTTTTGACTTCAAGGAAGAGCAATTTCAAATCTCATGGAATCCCATGAGACTAGTTTTAAACAGTGTGGTGAATTTGCTCTAATTCCAGTACTAAAAATTATCCCTTTCCTAGAAAATTCAAAACATCCTCAAATACAGACTCCTGACAAATAGAAAAGTACTTACTCTGCTATAGATACTTAATAAATATTTAAGAATATAAAAATATGCATGGCATCTTGAGCAGGGTTACTTCCCCTAATATTGCCACAAGTGAAGCACTCAAACAGTTCTTTCTCTTTTTAAGCCTCCCAAAAGGTGTTAGCCACGTAAGTAAGATCATTAAGGAAAAAAATTTCAAATGTTTCATGTTCATTTCAAGCTGAAATGACACTGATCAGGAATGTGAGGATTGTAAGGATACAAAAGGAATGGCCTGGAGTCTGTTCCAGGATTAAAACACTCACTCAACTTACCTCAGAGCAGAAAATAGGTGTTCATATCTGGTCATCTAATAGACTTGCTGAATGTGCACACATGCTGGAGACTGGTTTCTCTTGCATCTTCAAAAACGCTGAGCTGCCAAGAAGAGAAGTCTAGCTCAGCATTGACTTATGGTAGACTTTCAATCTAAAGTTTTCCTCAGTGCCATCTTTGTCAGCATCTGTTAGAATGCAGTGATGCAAAGATGGCAGTCAGAACTATACAGAATAATTTAAAATCACTTATAATATTTTTTTTCTTTGAAGAAAAGTTTCTTTGGAGAAAAGTTGCACAGGTAATTGTGGCTGTGCTGACTAAGAAAAGCACTTCTTTGTGTATCTTTAGCCAGAAAGCTTTAGTTATGGTGCTCCAGATCTTGAAAGCTGTGTGGGAGATGGTGAGGCACGTGTTGATGCATGCCATTGGAGTGACTAAAATAAGATTGGGGTTGGGCTTTCAATGTCTGATTAGGTATCCTAGTTATTTTAAGTAGAAATGCTGGTTTGGGAAGAACAAGAAATTGCCTGTCTGTATTGCAACTACATGAAGTAGACAATGAATATTAAAAAACAGGGTTTGTTTTTTCTTTTGGAAACTGGCACTTTAGCCTCCAGATACAAGACTGAGCTGTCTGCAAGCATCACTGTCCAGCAGTGAGGATACCTGCTCTCACTCCAGCCATGCCCTTCATTTCACATCTTTCTGTGGTCTATTGTTTCAGTATGCAGTTGTCTTAGCAAGATTGCCACCCCTGTCAAGGCAGTAGTCTGAAATCCACTCAGTTCATAAAATGTGATCCCTGCTATTTCTTCTGTTACAGTGTTGCTTTTTAAAGATAATTCATAACATTCATTTTGTAGGTTTGTTTGTTTCCCAGCTTTTACCATTTCCAGTTTGACGTCACATAGATTGTTTTAAGAACAGTGATTGCAGTTCCATTCTAATCTACTGCCTGTTGTTAATGCAGTGTTTTTCCCAAAGTTTTACAATTACCAGGCCTTCATTCCTCATCTCCATTTACTTTGCCTACATCACCTTTGCTTTAGAGCTGAGAGAATGCAATCTTTTGTCCACTCTACAATAACAAAAACGCTTAGTAGGAGGATAATTAGTGAGAGATTTTGTGAAATAACAGCCTCCTGCAAGCTCTCCCTTCCCTGCAGTAAAAGGAACACAAAAGTAACTGTTAGAGGTAATAAAATGTTCTTACACAACATGTGCTATGGTTCATAGTCATCCCTGGAAGAACTCTGATAATTCAAGTTTTATTTTAAAGTAAGTATTTACTCCAGGAAGCAGTAAAACATACTGTGAAGTGCATGGTGAAAGACTCTTCCAGTGCCCCCATTTTGGATGCTATGGAAACTACCCAACTGAGCATTACAGCTCTTTTGAAGTCTAATCTTTTATGTAAATTGGAATAAATATGACCCCCTGGATTATGAAGAGGTGTGAATTTAAATTGGGTTGCTGACTTTTCAAGTGAGCGGATACATGGGCATGAGCCTAAGCCTCACCACTTTGTCTAAAGGAGACATTAAGCCTGAAGCTTCTTAATACTGAGATGCTGCTGTCGTTAACTGGCTCACTGCTGATCACACTCAGCAACATCTCATCTCACTGAGGTGGGCTGTTCCAGGGTGAATGAAGCCTCAGATATCTTTAAGACAGTCTTTGAAATATTCAGATATCTTAGACCTTGCTGTTATTCTTGGAGTTGTACAAATAATGCTGTCCAACAGGGCAGATGCTTAGAAATGAGCCTTACTGCACTGACCTGTGGGGTAAAAGCAGCTGTTTGCTCTCAGATGCTCTATGACTACACCAGCGCTTCCTCTTGCATTTCCCATTTGTGAAATCATACATACATGTGATTATGTATGTATGCACAGTTAGCCATTTCCCTCTCCTGCTACGAGTTAACTTCTTTGCTTGTGAAATATTCTTCAGATTTAAAAATTGTAGCCAATTCAACTTGTGCTGAGCTATTCACTGCTGCTGGAGTTACTGAAAAGATTGTATATGAAAACATTGAAGTTTCCTGTTCTGCTCATCACTTTGGCATAGCCTTTCCAAATTTATCAGATGGTAGTTGTTTTTTCTATGCTAAATGCTTAAAACCCCTTGCATACTGTTTCTAAGGAAACCTATGAATCCTGAGCTAATAAATGTGGTACTGTCCTGTTTCCAGGGCAAGGGAGAAAGAAACTGGCAGACTATGAAGGGCTAAATCTACAGGCAGAAGAGTATTCAGTAATCCAAAGGGAAACTATCGTTAGTCACTAAAGTGCACCCCAGAAGAGATCTTTCCTGCACAGACTTACTTCTGCCTTACTGTTAATTATACCACATAAAGTGCCAACTCTGATTCTCTCTCTCTCTCTTTTCCCTCTCTCCTGCCCACTCCATCCTTCCCTCTCTCCCTTCCTCCCTTGGCAGCTCAGGTTCCAGACAGTGACGAGCAATTCGTGCCTGACTTTCATTCAGAAAACTGTAAGTAGCATGGGGATCATCACATATCTCAAGGAAGGGCAGGATGCTCTTAAACCAAACGCACGCGTGAATGCAACATACTGGGTTTGTGTCTGTGCTGTTGTGACAGGAAAAAAAAGGGGAAAAAAAAGAAAGCAAAAAGAGGCTAAATGTCCACATTTGGACAATGCAAAAGTATCTTTGTGTGATGGTGACTACCACAATCCCTTACGCTGAGCGGTTTCAACAGATGTGTATTCTAGTTGGTCTATGTGTAATTTAGCATTCCTAAACAGCTGCATTACTGTGACAATCAATTTGTTCTGTTGCTCCTCTGAAAGCAAAAGAAATTGGGCTGTACATGAAATTATGGCTGCTGTATCCTGCAGGTGCTTTGTTGGGACTCTGCTCCCCTCATGGCCTCTGGTTGATCATCTGGTGCCAGCATGGCCTCTGTGAAATGATGGCACTGTCTGCTGCCTGCACAGCTTGAGGGCATGGTATCCCTGAAGAGATGCTCACTAGCCTACCTGCTCTGCTCTTAGGAACTGTCCACTGAACAGACTGCACCTGTTTGCAGAGGAGGCCACAGACTGCACCACAGATGTTTGCTCTGAGAGCTGGCCAAAGCACTTCCCATTAGAGAGCTGCTGGATGTGGCACAGGTACAACTGTACCTATAGGAACCTTCCACACAACATCCATGCAACTCCTCCTGCTCTTCCAACATCTGGCCTGCTCAGCTGCGCCTCACAGTACATCACAAGAAGCTGATGCTGGGCTAAGGCTGCCTACTGCCTGAAGTGAATACAGATGGTGCTGAACAGCTGTGCTGCAAGCAGCCATGGGAACCAGAACCTGATTTCTGACAGGCCCGGCAGGGCTCCCAGAAGCCTCCTTGCCATTCCCTGGACAGAGGCATGTTGGCTGCAAACAAGAGCAGAGATGTCCATTTAAATCTGAGGCAATCAGCTTTGGTATGCTGATGCCCCTCTCTGCTCTGGGTGGTTTTGCTCATGAAAACTAAAATGAAGCACTTTTGCTGCTTATTCTTGTCTACCTCTTTTCCCTGGACTTGGCCCTGCAGCATAGCTGGGCTTGCTCTGAGTCACAGATCTTGTTTCTTTCTCTTACTGACCTAGAACTGAGGAGAAGGCTGGTCCCATATTTCACTGAGTGAATGAATGAGTCATTTGTAATGCAATAGCCTGTTCCAGCTATGAGAGGCCAGAAAGAATTGACTGCTTCTAGCACATCTAGCTGCTTGAAATTTCAATGGAGTTCAGTGTCCAGGACAGAGCAATTACCTGCCCTGCTCCAGACTCGGTCGATGTGTTGGCATGTTCGGATGGGTTCTCTGGATTTACTCCAGCTGCTGCAGACAAAAGGGAAATGAATGTCACAGGCATAGAATGGCCCTTTTCTCTTTTAAAACCTTCTCTGGGATGTTTGTACTGGTGCAGGAATGTCGTGCTTGGGATACTGCATCTCTCCCAGGTGTGGGGCAGGCCTGCTGGCTCAGCTGGGACTATGCCAAGAGCTGGCTTGTGAACAGGCCCCTTTGCTATGCTTGATGGCAGTCCCAGCACTGGCTGTGGGAGCCAGTCCTCCCTGAAGGAAGAGGAGCCAGAAACAGTACAAGGCCCTGGTATCTTACAGATTTCTTTATTTATATTGATTCTGTCAAGCTGTTTGGATCCTTTTGGGTGCTGGTGTAATGTGAAGTGTAAAGGTGGGCTTTTCTGGTGTTCACTGAAACCAAAGGAGTCAGGTTTGGGTAATTTTACAGAGGGATGTTCACAGTATAAAGTAGCTGTAATGTCCTTTGCTAAGAGAGACAGTAGCAGCCGTTTCTCCAGCCCTTTTGATAGGGCAATCAGTTCTTCCTAAAGAACAATTAGTCCTTTATGTGAAAGAAAACTGGCTTGAGAATGACGGGTGTTACACAGTTCAAATCAGCCTTGAAACAAACTCAGCAAAAATCGTAGGTTAGGATGTTACTTTATGTCCTTAAAACTGTAATTACAGATCTGGACACGCTAGGCTTTGTAAGCAGCATCATGTCAGCTTGAAACATTAGGAGTAAGCTGGTGAAGAAGGACTGGAGCCAGCCTTACTACAAGCCTACAGTTTTCATTTGGACGGCAGATCTTCCCCTTGTTAAAGAACAAACCAATGTACCTTTTGGCAGTTACTTTTCTTTCCTTTCTAAGTGTCAGTGACCTCCTAAGAGCAGCAGTAGAGCCCAGAGTCAAAGTTCCTTCAGCCAGGATAGGGTTTTCCTGAGGAACTACTGAAGGAAGTTATGCTCTCGATGGACTTAATTAAGAAGTAACAATAGCCACATCCTCCTTCTTGGTGCTGTAAACTGCAACCCACATTTGTTATTCATTAAATTCTAACCAGCCCAGAAATATCCCTCCTCATCTGCATCAGGCTATCACCACAGAGCAGCGCACTGAAAAAGAAAAGGAACCTTTTTACTTTTTTTCCTGGGCTGCCACTGGTGAGAGTACTCAGTGCCACATTCAGGCATGTTGAACTGTTAGCTCAGAAGAGATTCAACAAGGGAAACCTTCATTTAGGAATTGTATGGGTAGCTGATGAGTGTCAGCATGGCACCTCCTGCCCAGGAATCCCAGTATGCTGTAGAAAGGCCTGGCCTCTTTCCTGAGTGCTGGTACCATTACTTGAGAGGCTTCAAAGGGAAGCTACTGAGAGGACTGTAAGCTGCTCTTGAAACTTTGAGATATATTACAGTGAAATCAAGGACTTGGAAGTCAGATTTCTGTTTTGTACTCTGCTCTAGCATTGATGCAGTTCCTTTGGAAAAATAATTTTAGCTCTCTGAACTGGTTAGGTGCTTCTGAAAACACTACTTGCCTAAGGTGTCTGTGAGCAAGTTAGCCTAGTGACAGCCTGCATGCAATGCCTCTGATGGTGTTTTCCCACAGAAAACCTTCAGCTTTTGTACCTATGACTGCAAACAGTTTACATTTTTTGTCCTACAGGACAAATGATGCTGTCAGGAAATCCCCAATGGGCCATGCTGGAAGGGGATTACAACAGACCGCAGTGCTACATGGTCCTGTCTCACAGGATGCTCACCTGGACTGCCAGTGGAAGTGCATTTTACATGGTGCAAATCAAACTTTGCTTCCAAGTGTTGAAAAATAGAGTATGTGCATTTTTCTCCCTTATGACACAATAGAAAATGTTTCTCCCAGCCCTGAACATCTTAGGAAATACCGATTCCAAATCCTTTCCAAAGTTCTCTGGAATATCACAACTGTTAGATTTGCTCATTTAAGGCTGATATATCACACAGACCTAACTAAACCAAAGACAGAGCTCAGGAGCCTCCAGGAAACAGCTGTGCACACCAGAGTGCTGTTTCAGAGCCAGCTGGACAGGGACAACTGACTAAAAATATCTCTCCATAAACAAGTGTGTCAGCTCGACCTTTCCTTTTTCTCCCACAGTAGCTTTTCACAGTCCTGCTAAGGTTAAAAAGGAGCCACAGAGTCCCTCCTCGGATCCGGTGCTGTCCTGCAGCCACAAGCAGCCCTTCCAGTACCACAATGGCCAGCAGGGCCTTTATGGCAGGTAACAGCTGACAGGGCAGGGGGATGGGACTGGACAGGCGCAAGGCTGCTGCAAAGTGTTAGGGACGCAGCCCCTCTGCCTACTGGCCAAGGGCAGTGCTGCAGCACAAATTAACCCCTGGAGCAGCTCCTGGCAGCTGCTCAGGCCACAATTTATTGCACTGGAGGTCAGACCTGCATGGAATAGATCTGGTCTTGCCTCTTTTCCCTTGTGCTGTTCTTCAGCTATCCTGAGCTCTCTGACACTACTGCTCCTGGCTGCTTGCCTGAGCATGTACTGATGTATGGCTTCCTCAGTACAGACACCTCCTCCAGTTCTCTGCTTCAAGGGTTATTGGGCATGGGGGGAACCAACAGAAAGGAAGGAGTTTGTGCTGGGCCTAGGGGGCTGCACAGAAGGCAGCATGTCTGCCTGTGGTGTGTTCTCTCCATGTGCTGCCACAAGTCCTTCTCAGAGAACTGTAATCCTCCAATATCTGTTTGACTGCCCAAGTGCCTATGATCAGCCCAGAAAAGCTGGAATCAAGTTCCCCAGCCCATGAACCCTGATACAGTCAAAGTGCTCAGTTTCCAGCAATGACAGCATTTCCCCCATCCAAAGTACGTAGGACCCACCACTTCTGCCTAGGCCTTGAAGAAGCCTGTAAGCTTAAACCTGCCAGATTCTGGGAATGATGAGCTGTGTAACTGCCCTTGGAAACATCTTTCTTTGGGATCCTTTCTTTGCCCCAGCTACGTATGTAGCTTCTACAGCCCTAGTAACAGGCTGAAGACAAAGATCTTTCCGTCCCTCAGCTTAATCCTGCATCAGAGGCCAAGATCAGAAAGCCAAGAAAGCAGCCACCCTGTGTCCTCTTCCCTCTTCTAGCTCTTTGTACCATCCACCTGTGGGGATCGGCCATGCCTTCCTCTCCTCCCAGAGCATGGCCCAGGAAGACTCCACTGCCTACCAGCACCAGATGTCCAAGCCCTGTCTCCAGTACCCTCCTCAGGGATTCAAACAGGAGTACCATGACCCACAGTATGAGCAAGCAAGCCATCAATACCCAGGAGCTGCAGTGATCAAGCAGGAGCAGGTGGACTACGTGTATGATTCAGGTGGGCAGAGCTAGGCTTCAGTAGGGGTGAGTGATCTCCTGGGTGAACATCCACCACTGTGGGTCTTTGGGCTTTGAAGTGGTACTACTTCAGGAGCATGTGTAGTTTGGGAAGCTGGCTGTGCAGCAGGAAATGCAGAGTTCTGTCCAAGGCTAGGACATTCACTGTCCATATCATGTTCTGGGAAGGGCTTTCTGGAAGACAATGGAAAGCTAAGAAGATACAGGAACTAGACAGTGATGTAAACCCAATCAGACTAGATTGAAAGCGTGCTTTTTTTTCCCCAAAGGTATATGTAGTCCTGGGGGAAACTCGAAATTCATAATTAACCAACTTACACCATCAGAAACAGAAAAAAAGTTGTTCCCAGTATCACAGGGAGTTTTTGTCTTCAAGAGGATGTGTGAACTGGTAGGTTGCAAAGGGAAAGAAATTATACTGAAAATGTTCTGCAAATGGCAGCAGAAAGGAAGGAATCAATTAGCTCAGAGACAGAAAAACCATCTCAGATTTCTGCAGCAGAAGGTGACCTTCAAGCGCCAGCAGAGGAAAGCTGCTCTGGGTGCAGGGTCTGCCCTGCACAACCCTGAGCTGCCCCTCACAACGCTGGCCCTGTGCCCTTTCCCTGAAATGTTTCATTCACAAAATGGAGACAAAGATGCAGCTCTCCCAGCTCAGCTGGTGGGTGTCAGCTCTTACTGCTGGGACCTCTCACCAGCAGCTGACACTACCAGAAACTCACTGCACCAGGTCACAGAGAGCACCGATGCTCCGTTTTGGAGCTTACTGTGCAAGATAAACTAGCTTTGTTCTGACAAACAGTTCCGAAAGTCTAATATAAATATGGTGCAAGACTTGGGTGGCTAGAAATAAACTGGCCAATCCCAAGGACAAGCATGAGCAGAGAGTGGGGTCGGGGCTGACTTGGCCAAGGCCAAGTGTGCTGCTCAGCATCTCATGTCAACCTCCACCTGCTACTTCCCATGGAAATGGGCACGCAGCAGTTATGGATTTCAGAGGATCACAAGAGAAAAAAGTAGAATTCTCTAGATACCAGAGAATCCTCTCATTTTTCCCGAAGGGATAGATCTTATTTTTTCAGCAGACCTGTCCAAAAACTTACTGCTCTGACATCACAACACTCTTCTAAAAGGAATGTTTTTTCTCATTTCCAGATATTTTAATGGACATTTTGAATTGTTTTCTTCAGCAGAAACAGATAAAGAAAAGGCTTCTCTAAGGGTATAGAATCCACTGCTGTTGACTGTGCTGATATTAGTTTCATTGGGTCCTTATGTCCAGACATGGGACGAAAATGTGCAAAGCTAAAAGAATGCTTTTTGTCAGTAGTTTATGACTAATAATGCACAGCCTGTCAGCTTAGAGAACGCTTCTGCCCTTAGTATCAGCAGAACGTCTGCTGAAAGCAAGGGCTGAATACAGGGGTGTAAGGAAACATGAGGGAAATAGTTCCAAAACTTCCAGTTACAGCTTTCATTTCAGCTGTGGAAGGAAAATAGGTCTGATTCAGAAAACACAAGATACAGAAGATAGAATCTGCAGTTCCCAGGCTGCATAGGGATAATGAAAGATCTTCTGCTTGTTTCTAAACTCAGGCTATTTACTGCTTTTTATGTGTCTCAACTGTTTGTGAGAGTGCCCTATCGTGAGAAAGCCAGGGAGATGACAGGAACCTGATGTGACATTTGTGAGATCCTGTCTGTAGTAAACATTCAGATGCTGCTGCTCTCCATTAATGTCATCACGGTACCCCTAGAAAGCCACAATGCCTTCTCCCCTGTGCAAACAGGAGCACAGCACCTGGCTAGCTTAACCTAAGGGAGAGCTGTCACACAAAAGGAACCTGGTCCAAGATTTTGTACTGAGTGGTGCATAGGTGATTGCTTTGCTATCCTGGCTACTCTGGGGAATGCCATGTGATAGGACCACAAAAGTTCAAGTTTAATTCATGACTGGAAGCATGAAGACAAAGATATAAAAAGTTCACAGTCTGCTGCTAACCCTTGTGGGGACCCCTAAGTGGATGTTGGTTAGACAGCTGCATTTACCCATTCACCTCTGGAGAGCAACACCATTCTAACTCCTGTAATTTTTGATTCCATGAGTTTGTTAATTGTTCTGTAGATGTTCCTGGATGTCCTTCCACGTACATAGATGTTGAGAGTTATCCAGACCTTTCCAATACAGAAGATACATTAGGTAAGAATCTCAGTGACTCCTCCCTGCACTGCCCTCTAGCACTGTCCTGTCTTTGTTTATGAGTGCCTGTGTTGCTCCCTTCCAGGCTGCAGCTATGAGAAACAGCTGAGATCCTTTACTGATGACATCTGTGTTGTTCCAGAAAAATTTGAAGGTGGGAGAATTAATGGTTCGCAGGTTGAGTATAAGATAAGGTTATCCAGAACCTTTGCTAGCCACTTGAGCACTGTCTGTATAGTTTGTTGTACTGTGTTCTTGGGGGTGTCTTAGCTGTGGTTCATGTCTAGCTTTTTTTTATCCTATTTCTTAAGGTCTTTTAGCAGCAAACAGACCTCTAGCATAAAAGGCATAACTGTGAGGTTTATCAGAGCTCCTCTTGGAAGAGCTACTGGTGAATTGGCTGCACAGTTTTATGTGAACTGAAACATTCCAGGCAAACTTATGAAATGTGCTCTTCTTTTTCAACTGTTTTTGCACTGTTGCCTTGTTTGTTCTTGTCAGCAGAAGACATCAAGCAGGAAGCTGGAGGGTACCGGGAAGGGCCTCCATACCAGAGACGGGGATCTCTCCAGCTCTGGCAATTCCTTGTGGCTTTATTGGACGATCCAACCAATTCCCATGTCATTGCCTGGACTGGTAGAGGGATGGAGTTCAAGCTCATTGAGCCAGAAGAGGTGAAACCATTTAGCTTCTCTACAGGCTCAGGAGCAGCAGTCACTGTTTCTGAGGCCACAAACTCCCAAGTGGATTTTCCTCCGTCCTGTGAAGGTTCCTGCCTGCCAGTGGTACTTGCTAGACCCTGCAGCAAGTCAAAGTTTTTAGAAGAGGTCAAAACACTTGGGTGGCACAAATATCAGGTTTAAGAAAGGTTGCTTGTAAGTGTAGAGTCTCATCAGTGCACATTACCCACAGAGTCGCATTACCCACTGCACTTCCATTTATCCTCTTCTCTGCTTCACACTCAGGCTTGCAGTGACCTGTGCTTTGTCACACTCTTTGCTTGAGGTTGACATTGAGGTCTGGAGTTTTGAACTGTACTGATTGTAGAAGCTTTCATAAAAATTTAGAAGAAAATATATCCTAGACTGAATCCATTTTGATACCAAAATGACATAACTAAGGTGTAATTTCTAATGCTGCCATACTCCAAAAACCCCAGTGACACTTGACAATATTCTTTGACATGTCTGTACATCCTGTTCTTATCTTGCTCGATTTAGAGCTCCATTTAGCACTGTTCTGGCTACACATCAAACCTTTACCAGCAGTTGTGGCACAGAGGAGTTGTTTTGGTGGGCTGGCATCTGCTTACAACAGACTTCTGCATCACAGAGAGCTGAAAATCATGTAATAGGAAGAGGGAGGTTCCCTCATACTTGGACTCCTGGCAGATGTGTGATCCTTGAAGATAAAGTGGAGCAAAGGATGAAGCAGTCATTTAGCATCCTCAAGCTTTGAGTACTGGAGAGTGAAAAGTGGTGACAGCAAATGAGCTCTGCAGGGGCAAGGAGAAGGCCTATCGGTGAGAGAGGTGCCACAGCTTAGGTTCTACTCTTTGCTGAAAAGCTGCACTACTGCTTGGGTTTGTTACTTCAGCGTGGTGTGTATGTACGTTGTGGCACCATTCCTCAGAAGAGAATGGGCTGGAGAATGCTGCTTTGCCCTTTGCTTGGGTTCACAGCATTTATGCTTTGATGCTTCATTCCACAGGTGTCCAGGCTGTGGGGCATCCAAAAGAACCGTCCAGCCATGAACTATGACAAGCTAAGCCGCTCCCTTCGCTACTATTATGAGAAAGGCATCATGCAGAAGGTCAGTTTGAAAAGCAGATGGAGTTTTTATGCCTGGCATGATGCTTCTCTTGTTTGAGACAGGAAGTCTTACAGGTGCAGAACGTACTTGAGTGAGCCAAGATCTCTTTGCAGAAGTAACAAGGGTCATGTAAAGGAGCTGAATCTAAACCAAAAGGAATTATGATTTCTTTCTTTTTATGGCTGCAGACAGAAGAGTTGGAATTTATGCAACTGCAAGGACATATAATCAGTCCAGACTTGCTGTTGGTGAGAGAAAGGCTGCCTGGGAGCTGGTACTATGTGGTAGGGACAGTCTCTTCCAAGTTCAGGTTGGTCAGGGACCATTGATGCTGTTGCTACCTGGTCAGAGTCAGCTGGCAGCATCCCATTTCCCAGGGGCTGTTCCAGGGAAAAGCAGGGCAGCAAAGCAACAGGAGGACAGCACAAGTAGTTTACAGCTCAGACATGTCTCAGGGCTAGAGCAGCAGATGCTTTTGCAGGGTGCAGCATTGCCCAGTGGTGCCTGTGTGGCTGCAGCACTCCTCTCCCCTCTCCCTGCAGGTGCCCGGGGAGCGCTACGTGTACAAGTTCGTCTGTGAGCCCCAGGCCTTGTTCTCCCTCGCCTGCCCCGAGCGACCAGCACCGAGGGCAGAGCATGAGCACCAGGTCAGGGAGGAGGACACGGTGCCTCTTTCTCACCTGCATGAGAGTGCCACTTACCAGCTGGAACCCAGGAGCCTTCCTCCACAGCTTTACAGCAAAGGCTATATGTACTAGCAGCGCTGGGAACAGACTGTGCCTGGACTCTGCTGGGTCTGCTCAACACAGGCATTGCTCCAGAGAAGCCTAGAGCAGCACTAAACAACAGCTGGCTGCTCTGATCAGAAGTGCTCAGGTATACATTTGGATAATCACCTGACAGTTGACAAGGCTTGCATGTGCTTGTGATAAGACCTTCACTTGTCAGGGTGGGATTTGTTCTTGGCAATGCAGACATCTGGGCAGCACTGCTGCAGAATATCAGGCAATGCTGCCTCCAGCAGCCACAGATGGGCCAGTCCCAGTCCCTCTCTGGTGAGGGAGATGCTGTCCTGCTGGGCTTTTGTCCAGGTGTGATGATGCTAAAATGCTGCTGCTGGCTCCATTCCTCCAGCACACGTACTGAAACTCTGCAGCGTGCTCTCAGCAAAGGATGCCTCTGGCCCACATGGACCACCTCTGCAAGGCCAGTTGTGCCTTCTTCCCAGGATGATTGGAACAGCGGTCACTGATCATTCACCTTCCCTGGGAACAGGGAATACCTGTATGTGCATGCTCCTGCCTTTTCTCCTTGTTTGTAACACTGTGCCAGAGATACCCGGTATTTAGGCATTCTGAGCAGGGTAGGTGGAGGGACTGGCCAGGATTAGAGCAGTCCTGGAGTACATGGCACAAGTCACAGTTTAGGAGAGCTGCCTGACTGCATTGATCTGGGACACAGGTCAAAGCAAATGTCCCCTTCAGGAAAAAGGATTGCAGGAGGGAGCAAGGCCTGAGCCAGCAGTTCATAGTAGTGTGACTTTTCTGCACTGAACAACTTCTTCAACACCCTCAGGGTCTTTAAAGATCGGTCAGGCTCTAGTTTTCTAGTGTTTTCACATTTTCTAGTGTTCCCATCCTGGGCTTCACTAGAAAATGATCTGAGGCAAGAAAAGAACCTGGTGGAGGTGTGTTTAGGAAATGCTTTACAAAATTACCTAAACTATGTATGGTTCTTAATATCTGAATTTAGCCTTAACCTCCCCTGATACCTGCATGTTTGAGGGAAAGGCAGCTATCTCTGCAGCCCAGTACAACTTAACTAGACTTTGACTGCTTTTCTACAATAGTTAACATTTTCAATTAGCAGCTCAAACCAATGTGGCAGGCTGGAGAGAAAATTCTGTACCTATTGATTGAAAATCTGATTTCTCCTGTTGACTCTCCCCTGCATGGCTAATGCTAACCCTCCCAGCCTTGTCCTCAGGCATGAGGGCCAAGAAAGGCAGCTCTCCCTGCCTGAGGAGAGGACAGATACCAAGAGCAGCCTGCTCTGCTGATGCCTTTGCATGCCCTGTGTGGTCCAGAGTTTTGGTGTTCTGGCAGCCCCTCCTCCTTTGCCTTGCTCCCATGCAGCCAGCACACTTCCTTTGGTGCCCCAGAAGTGAAGGTGGTGGGGAACTCTCCCATTAGTATAAGCTGCCTTTACTATTTATGAGTGTAAAAATGCTATAAATAAATTGATCTGTCTTTGGACAGTGCATCTTCATTCAGCCCCTGGCTGGTCCTCCTCTACCTTCTAAGCTTGCCTTACCTATCTCCTTGGCACCAGCTTGCGGAAGCTGATTCAGAGTGCAAGGATGCATGTTTACTTCTGACTTGGTGTAGTTCAAGGAAAGAACACTCCTCTGACACCTCACATCCAGTCATTCTACCAGGCCTGAAAGATCACAATGAAGCACACAATCTCTGGCTGCCCCAGTGCCAGGGAAACAGTCTGCTGCAGAGAACATTGCCACACTGACAGCACACCAGCCACTGAGCCAAGCTCTGTGCTTTGCATCAGGTTTTCCCTGAGCTGCTTCTCTCTTTTAAGCAGTGGTACTGCTAAGTGCTTGCTAGGAAAGAGAGCATGGGAGGACCTGATGAGCTGGTCACACCAGCAATGAGAGCAGGACCCTGTTCCAGGCAGCAGAGCTGAGCCCTGCCAGGACACAGCCACCCATGAGGGCCTCAAAGAACAGAGGAAGGACAGGAGTTACCCTGAAATGGAAAAGCCCTTTCACACTGCACTTCGCTCATGAGAGCCAGCAACCTCCCAGGGTATTTGTGCCCTCTGGGGGCACAGTGTAGGCTGCTGCAATACCATGTTTCAAATGGCTAGGACTAGTAGCTTGCCTTTATTTGAGATCTCAGTCTGCAGGATTTCCAAGGATTTTGCATTTATCCAGTATTCTTTGGGCTGCCCTCTGCCCAGCCAGTCTTCCAGAAAGGGAATTCAGAGAGCTAGTTCACATTTGAATGAAATTTTAGCTCCACATTTCACTCAGGTTTGTCAAGTCCATGCAACAGATCAGTAGATGCAGAGCAGTTCTGGGAATCCACAATATCAGGTTCTCATAACTGAAAAATGTGGCCTCCAAAGGGCAGAGATTTATCATACCCAGAGAACTGGGAATCAATAAATTGCTGTTTCCAGTTCAGCAAGGCAGACACTAACACAGTGACAGACCTGGACAAAAACTAACATCCACATTCCGTAACAGTCAGGATCTACCCCTGAGTGTGCTCCAGCTCATTTCTATCTCCTTGCCTTCTTTCTAGTAAAAGTAAATTAACATTAAACTCAAAAGTAGGAGACTTTTCTTCCACTCAGCAGAAAAGCACTGCTTTCAGTGCAGCCTGCAGAGCAGAGCTCTCTAGACAGAGCCACAGCCCTACCAGCTACATTTTTGATCCACATAACCCAGCATATTCAGATGAGTGCAGCTCTACTTCACCTCCAGCATATGGACAGACCAGGCAGAGGATTTATGTAAATTATACAACACATACAAACCACATTTGCTAGAATCAGACTCATTCACTGTATTCCCAGCTGGTTTGATAGAAAATACATCCATAAATGACAAACTCTGTAACACCACTATCAGCTCAGTGTCACAGTTTTCTGCAGTGGCCACAGAAATCTCCTGAAAACTCATTTTCAGGTTTTTTGTTTGGTGGTGGTGGTGTTGGTTTGGTTTGTTGTTTTTGTTTTTTGTTTTTTTTAACACAAGATAAAACAACTGAAAAAAATCACCAAACTAGTAGAACACATCAGGATGTTACTTTCGGAAACCTCATACAGTAACAGGTGACAAAACTTGCTTTAAGAAGGAAAGTGTAAATGGTTCAAGTTCGCAAGCCAGCATTCTTGTTTCACAGGCTGGTTTTGGATTTGGGGTATTCCCAAAGCAAGCAGCTGAGGTTGACACAGTAAAGTTTCTGCAAATTAATTAAAGGATGTTACTGAAAAATAAGACCAAGGAAAGAAATAAACACACACAAATGAGGTCACAAAGAAAAATCCTCTCTGTTGATGCATTTCCCCCTACCACAAATCAGAAAGAGGCTACACTGGAGATGTAAAACCAAAATGAATTTGAAGCAGAAATATCTCAGAATGTGCTGTACAGCTGGGACTTCCACTGTCCACACCTTACATCTTCATCTGACTTTTCGAAGTCAAGTGCAAATTTTCATAGAAAATAGTAACAGATACAGCTGCAGAGTTTGTGGAAGAAAAATATGCTGGGAAAAGTATTCCACAGGACAACCTTCTCTGTCTAATGCCATAAAAACAACCCCACAGCTCCAAACTTAGAAACTTTCTAATTCTATTTAACTCTGAAGATGTGAAGCCAGGGGACAGCTCAGGGCATTTATAGAACATAATAAACCAGTATCTACAACAGCCCTGCCAACCTCTGTACACAGACACATTTCCAATATAGCTCCTCCACAAACCAGGCATCCAACTCCATTCTCCTCAACAATTCCAGCAAATGCCTCAGCTTTGGGGAAAAAAATATGTACCTGCAGCTATGGAGTCAAGTAAGTTTCACTTGTTTGCAGCAGAAAAAAAAATCATTTACAGATAGCTGCAGCATGACATAGCACAAACTGGCTGGCCAAGGAACTGTTAGACAATGCTTTACAGACATTTCAGCTACAGGAGCACATTCTGTTAAAAAAAAAAAAAAAAACACCACCAAACACCATCACCAGCTGTGATGTCACCAAACATTCTAAATGGAAATAAAACACACGACAGTGTATAGGAAGTCTAAACATCTGCAACCACTTATATCCAGAGAGCCATGCCAAAGCCTGGATGTTATTAATTACCATTTGATATAGGAGCCTTCAGCACACAGGAGATGGTGAGGAAGGGCAGGACTTGCAGTCCTGTGCTATTGCCCTAGCAGAATTGACATTCTATCTGTATTTCAAGGAATCTTTTCTGCCTTAAATAAAGCCACAGATACTAAACAACTCACCACAGATGACTCATAGAAAAGACAAAGTAGCTACACTGAACAGGAAAATCCATAGAATAGGAAAACTAGAGAACAAGCAGCTCCCAAAAACCAGCCACTGTCCGAGAGTATAAAGAAAAACAGACCCCTTTTAGCAGGGCAAAGGAACAAACTATTCCAGCCCCTATTTGTCTGGTAATTCAGAACATGGTTAAACTGATAAACAACCATTCTTTATTCATTGTCTTTTTGTTGTTGTTCAGCTCAGCACCCAGATTTCTGAATCTTTGGGTTTGTCTCTTTAAGAGTGGAATGACTGAACAAGCTCTTCAAGAACCATCTCTGAAATGATGCAATACACCGAGGAAACCCAGAACAGTGGCCAGGAGACGCAGAACATTTGTCAGGCAGCTGTGGAATCCAAGAGGCAGCAGACATGAACAGGCATCGCCCCCTTGTGATTTTGCTCGAGAACACTTGCTTGCTCTTCCTTGGGTAGACACCTTCAACAGAGTCCTTTCAGGAAGCACTTTCAACAGTGCAGAAATCAGAGTCCCCCAAACATCAGCGGGGGTAAGGAGCAGGCTCAGCGCCGTCTGAAGGCTCGCGAGATCCTCCAGGCATTGGGCTCCTCGTAGCGATTGTACAGAGGCTCTAGCCGCTGCTGCTTCTTCTGTTTGCTCAGCTTGGTTGGGTCAGAAACCTTGAAGAAAGCTGGAGCAAACTCCACCAGCCAGCGAGGATCAATAGTGGTCACTTCACGCATGTACTCCTTGGTGGTCAGCACCAGCTCATGGTACACCACCCTGCGAAAGAGGACAGCAGCTCTGGGAGATGGTTTTCCACACAAGAGCTCCAACACATGCTCCAAACAAACCCCCTAGAAGAGCTACCCCTCCTTTTCCTCTCCTACTTCACAACTACTCTAACTGCTCTTCAGAATGGCTTCATTCCATTTAAAACAATCTCTCCCTCTCTCCTCTCCCGTCCCCTGCAACTCTCAGGATTTTAACAAACTTCAACAACACAGAAACATAGAGCTGCAGGCTTCAGGCCAGGTCTTGGCTCAGAGATCACCCATCTCCGAACAGGCACAAAAGAGCCAAAAGCAGACTCAAAACCTTTCTCATTCTGCTCATTGAGAAATCAGCAGCTATACTTTGATCTGTGCTGCACAAAGAGTGCACACCACAACCCTTTCAGTTGTAAAGTCAGAACCGGAACAAAAGCACAGGATGGTGCCTTCCTTACCATTCTGGCTGCCTGTTGAAAAGTGCACTGGACGGGTGGATGTAGACCACTTGTTGATCGATGAGCGTCCGATAACCCTCCTGGGGATCCTTCTTTGCTGCATTTCGGAAGAAGCCACTGCAGATGGCTTTCTGGACTCGAACTGTTGCCTTCCCACAGGATACCACATCCAGCTTGTGCCTGCCAGACAAGAGTTAGAGAGGGAAAATAAACAACAGATCCCCAGGTGCAGCTACCAACATCAGACTAGCAAACAGTTTAGCTGCTATCGTGTTAGGACGCTGCCAAGTCACTGCTAGTCTCTCTCAACATGCTCACCTGTCCATGATGCCCAACATCTGCTTGCGGATGTCCTGAGCCCTGCGTAAGGATCGGGCCTGGATGAAGTTTTCGTAGCACCAGGGATTTGAAAATTTGTTATTCTTCCAGGAGTTGTAAACAGCCAGCAGAGTGAGGTGGTCACCTTCTGTCTGATGGAACTTGGCTTTCTTTTGATCAGCAAGTGCCTGTTTATCCTAACACATAAAAATATGTATCACCAGGTATCTATGTTGTAGAAACAATCCTCGTGCAACATGAAGGATGCGAGGTGCTTCTCACTCATATCCTGACCTTTGAAGTCTACCAAGAAATAGACACCAAATTCTGAGCAGTGACTAAGGACCAAGTAATGAGACTCTAAAGGTCACTGGGACCAAAAGTTACATCAGAAATATATGAATAAGGAGTCTAACCAAGCTCCAAGCTTCTTTTGGCAAATATGCTGACTTTCTAGCACCTAAGGCAGGCACTCCAACTGTTACACTGCTGCCACTTGGTGAATCCCCTACCTTTGGCCTGTAGAACACATTCTGCACAGACAGCATGGAGACTATGGTCAGCATTTCCTCGCTGCATCCCAGGTGTACAGACATGATCAGCATCTTACACAACATCGGCTCCAAGGGGAATTCTGCCATCTGCAAGAAATCTGTTTCAGGGCATTCTGCAGTATTTTTTGAAAAAAGATCTTGAGTTCTTTCAGAGCAAAAGAGAGCAACGCCCTTTCTTCCATGCTTCCTTTCCAGAGCAATGTGCTTTGCCCAGGATAACTTTACTCCATATAAAACAAATTGTTTATATTCACTATCACAAGACTATCCCAATACTTAGAGAAAAGTTTTAAATCATTTAAAGTAATTTTATAAGGAGAAATAGCAGCTGCTCCTTGAAACACAGAAGGTACATAACAACAGTAAGTGAAGAGCTACCAATAACACCAAGAACAGGAACAGAAACCCAACAGTGCTGGGCAAGCCCTTGTGCAGCTGCTCTCATGTCAGTATCCACAGCCCAGCCAGTGCTAAGAAGCATTCTGGTTTGCTTACCCTGCGCCCAAGTCGAGTGAGCAGCCCCTCATCATCCAGAGCTCCCAGGGTGTACAGCTGCTCCATGGCAGTTATAAGAGTTTCCATTGGGGGAGCATCCATAAAGTCAAAAGAGAGTAAATCATTGATGCCCATGGCCTGAACATAGGGAGGGAGAAAATTCAACTTAACACACTGAGAACAAAGACACCAAACTCCAGCCACAGATATAAAACCATCAAACAAATGAGGCACTGCAGAAGTCTAAGCAATCCCAGGGACTCATGTCCTTACCCTGGCTGTATTTCTACTCTTGACATGCTCTGCACTGGCCCATGGCTTTCACCCACCAGCAAGTTTCCCAGTCTGTTTCTTTGGTACTGTCATACACATCTCTCAAGAAAGATTATTCAGGCAAGCAGATATAAAGGCTAAATGCTGGGTTTGAGGACTTCCTGTCTCGTGAACCAGTGTGGCTTGACAGCTCCAATGGTCTAAATATGGAAACCAAACATGTCTCCACCTCTCCCCATTCCCAGAAAGGGGGAAAGGCAGCAGCTTCGCCAGCTGTAACATACGGGGTTAGATTCAGTTTGTGGACTCCCACAGGGATAGCACATCCTTAGAAGATAGGTGTGTTTAGAGATCAAAAATCCACTCTAAACCAGTGTGCATAAACCAGTTTATGTATTGCATACTGCCCATAAAGACTCCTGTTTCTCAAAACTCCTTGCAAGCACCTGTTCTGTGCAGCTGAGACTTGCTATTTAGTTGAATATTCAACACTATAACCCTCAACAGACAAATGGAGGAGCAACTCGGCACCTAAGAATTGCATTTGATGCAGTTTCCCTTCCAAAACACCTCTGCTCACTAGAAAGATCTGAAATTTCAGAAGTAGTAGCTAATGAGGCTCATAAAGGTAGAGACTCATTTACTGAAACTCTTTGAGATCATGCTGGCTTGCTACAAGCTCACCTTCAGGGAAAGCACTGTACTGGCCAGATTTGTCCTCTGGATTTCAGGTACATTGGTGGTCAGCATTTCATCACGGTAAGCACGCTCTGTATATAGCCTGTAGCACTTTCCTGGTCCTGTCCTCCCAGCCCTTCCTGCTCGCTGCTTCGCTTGAGCCTAAAGGCAACAAGGCACCTTGGTGACCAGGTGCAAACAAACACAGGTGACAACAAGCACATTCAAACAATAAAACTGGTCACTATTTCTCTTGTACCAATAGAAAGATATTTCCAACACGACACAGGAACGTATACGTTCCTAGGACACAGACTGCGGCAATCTCAGCAAGCTCTCAATGTGGTTTTATCATCGTCTCACTTTGCTTTCATGTGCTTGGACACCAGATCACCAAGATACAGCACCAGCAGGAAGGTAAGAAGTTAAACCCAGAATGCCTACCTGTGAAATCGGGGTAACAACCAGCTGGTCAATCCCAGTCTTGGAGTTATAAACTTTCTGCTTCACAAAGCCAGGATCCACCACATAATAGATCCCATCAATAGTCAGAGAGGTCTCAGCAATGTTTGTGGCGATGACAACCTGCAAAGGAGTTTGATTCAGCACCAGCTCTGTGGGGCTGCCAAGCCAGACAACGCATGCAACCTGACACAGGCAGTCTGTTATCGATGCAGCTATCAATTTAGCATCAAAAGCAGAAATGTGTTCACAGAGGAAGCAAAACAAGTGTTAGCTACAGTCAGTGATGGACAGGTTTGAAGTATCTACATTTGGGCATCATGGGAAAAGAGCATGATAAAAATCCATAATTAAAAGCAAGTGAAAGATAAACACTAAGTTCCATAGCAGACTACACTGACTTCAATGAAGATTTCAGCCTATCAACTCACAGTCCATATTTAGAAATAGATTCTCTGGAAGAGTATTTATCTGCTGTTTGGTAGGAAATGTCCATCCATCCACCCAACAACAACTGCATTTAGATTTCACTGAAGTTAGTATCGTTTAAAGGCAGCATTAGAATACACACCGAGAACATTGCACACAGAGGTCTGCTACACCAGACATTTGTCTACACATCACCTACTGCTGTGTACACAACCAAAAACATGCTCTGAGCTACGGATAAGGTACCTTTTCTCCAAAACTATATTTTGTCTCAAGTTGTAATTAACCATCAGAACTGATAAATAACCATAAAGTCTGATTAGGAGGATTACCAGTGCAATAACACCCATTAGCAAAATGGCTCAGCAGAAGACGAAGCCACACTTAGCTGCAATTACCTTTCTGCTCCCTGGTGGGGCTGGATCAAAGATCCTGGTCTGCATTTCACTGGGTAAAGCTGAATATACTGGTAGGATAATTAACTCTGGAACATCAGGTCCTAGAGATTTCATCCTCTCATACAGGATTTCACAGGCAGTGTCAATCTCTTCCTGGCCAGTTAGAAACACCAGAATGTCACCTACACAGGAAGAAAATAAAACCACTCACAGAATCAATTCTGTTCAGTACAACTCCTACATTACCCTATTTCCATACCCCACCTTTTCTACTTACAAAGAGGGGATCTCCAACTTTTGCTAGGCCCTGAGCAACAACTCTTAGCCAGAAGGATCATACTTCACTTTTACCTAACATTTTCAGCATTTGGCTTACTGTATTCACAAACAATGGAGAACAGTGCTGAGATCGTTTTGCTCATGTTACTAACACACAATCCATGACTTACAGAAAGATCTTGCCTGCAGAACCCAGAGTCCTTGGATCACCAAAAATCCTAGACCACCCCCCACTCACCTGGTGGCTCTGTTAAGTGGATCTGCATTACTGTAATCAGACTGGCATCCAAATAATCTGTCTCTGGCTCTTTTGTGTACAGAATTTCTACTGGGTACGTTCTGCCAGGAATTGTGAAGATTGGTGCTTCATAGAAATACTGAGAGAACTTCACAGCGTCCAGAGTTGCTGATGTCACGATCAGCTTCATGTCCTGCCGCTTTTGCACCGTCTGCAGCAGGATGGAAAACTCAGGTCATTTACTGCCTCTGGGACTATTCGCACCTGGCACTTAAGCCAGAGAAATACAGCCAGTAATACTATGTGGCTTAACATCAGAGTAGAGGAGCAGCTCATCCCAGTAACCAGAAATTCAAAAACATTGACTGCTGAGGTCACATTTCAAACCCTTTTAAGCAGTACCACACTGGAAAGCCTTAGTCAGAGAAAGAAGAACAAAGCAAGAAAACTCCTCTGCTCATCCATCATTGCAAGCATCTTGGACTGTAAATTCTCACTGTCTCTGCTGAATTTTTCTTTCCTTGTCTTCACACAGAGGCTCATGTTATGAAAACATGGACTACAATCCCTTTTACAAGCATTTGCTTTGCTTCAGAAGAGGCTCTGGGAGCACAGGGATGAACCTGTGTGACCCTGCCTTGCTCTGCATACACACAGTGAAGACACTGGAGCAATAAGCATCAGCTGCTACATTACCTTCTTCAGAAGTCCAAAGAGCACATCTGTATGTATGGTTCTCTCATGAGCTTCATCCAGCATGATAATGGCATACTGGGTCAGATCAGGATCTATGAGGCACTCCCTCAACAACATCCCATCTGTCATGTATTTGATGACAGTCTCAGGGCTGGTGCAGTCTTCAAACCGAATGGTGTAGCCAACCTAGAGAGAGGAGTTGAACAGAAACTGAGGCTGCAGAATTAAGTTACCAGCACCAATTAACTCCCAGTCTGACTGCTCTACGTATTCATTTTACTGACTATGAGGGAGTAGATGGACACACAACATGCTAGCTCCAGTACTATCTTCCCTACTTTTCCTCATGCTTATTTTGGCACATTCTTCAGCATAGAAATTCACCTCTTGTCCCAAGCAGCAACCAAATTCCTCTGACACCCTCTTCGCAACAGACATGGCAGCCACTCTGCGAGGCTGAGTGCATCCAATCTTGCCTCTTGACGTATACCCTGCCTCAGCCAGGTACTGGGTAATCTGTGTTGTCTTCCCAGATCCTGTCTCTCCAATAACAATCAGGATCTGGTTGTCATGCACGGCCTAGAAAAGGTCATAACAGATAAACTTGTAAAAATTTAAAACCAAAAAAGCAAGCAAACAAAATCTGTAGAGTGTATCCAGGACTAGACTGAGCCCCAGCTGACCCAGGCCAGTGCTCTTAACTCAGCAAGTCAAAACTGCGTAATCCCTTAACTGACTCAACCCTTGCCAACACCAGCCTCAATTCTGTCTCATGTCAATCAATACCTGGAGCTTTATTAAAGTGTAGGTATCTAATCCTTCAAAATAATTATTCCAAGCTACAGGACTGCACTTATCACATAGCTCTTCACCTGTCGACAAGCTGAAGCAAGAATCTTTATTTTTAATTCCCACTTGCTCAAACAAGAACCCTGTTTCAAGAGTCTTACTTGTATCAGCTGCTCCTTCAGTCTGAAGATTGGCAGACTCTCTCTCTGCTCAATGATGGAAAGCTGAGTCTTCTTACCATAAGAAGCTTTGTTGCCACCAAATGCGTGCTTCTTCCACTCTGGGATATCATTGGGCATCATTCCAATTCCTCGCATGTTTGCAGCTATTTGTCTTCCATCCACTATAACAGAAATCAATTCACTGCTGCAGCTAGGTTCATACGGCACCAATCCCTGTGATGCCACTCCTCCTGTTCCATCAGCCATGCATTCTGTACTTGTGTGGTGAAGTATTTTTAAGTTTCTACATGTATAGTCCCACCATGACATCAATTTCCATGTAAACAAAATTGCTTCACCATCCATCACACCTTTAGCAACGGATCCTGGATGGATAGTAGGGTGTCCTGCACAGTTCCCGGGACATTCCCATTGCCACATCAGTGGCAAAGCATTTTTCCTTTGCCCATTTAAAACAAAGCACACAAATGGTATCAAGACATTTCTCCTGGGTTGCTCAGTGTGGCAGTTTAGGCTGGGTGCCCCCTGCCACTGCTGCATGAGATACACCTCTGGTGTCCCAGGTGCCCACCCAATAGGGGTGGACACAGGACATGGCGTATTTCTACCCATAAATCCTGCACCCTATAAAGCCATCTGCAGAGTCATTCTCTTCCTCTTTCTTCCCTCTCTGCTCCCATGGGAGATGTCCTCTCTTATCAGGTAATGCCGGGGGAGTATCTCAGGCCTCTTAGGCCTGACTAGGCCTAATGCCAGGAGGAGAATGGAGGGGGGGGGGCAGTCTCAGACCTGGCCAGCCTGAGACTTGCCTAGCAGCGGGAGGGGGGAAGAGCGAGCCCTGAGGGTTTGGGTAGACCCCCAGGTGGGAGAAGGGAAGGATTGGGAAGCCTCTGGGTACTATGTAAGGGACTCTGTGTGCTTTAGGATGTTCTTTGCCACTATGCTGTATAGTTTTTCTGTAGTTTCACCAATTGCTTTTTTTTTTTTTTTTCCATTTAAACTTTCCATGGCTCTCCAATCCGTTTGCGTGTGTCATTCTTTTGTTCCTTTCGGGGCAAGAGACGTTCTGGCTGGCCTCAAACCAGCACACTCAGCTATTACAAACAAGGCACAGGTCACAGTGAGATGTGCTTGGACATACCATCAGGGAGGGGATCGACCCAGTGTGTGTTGAGTCCCATGGGGATAGAATCCATCTCTGCTTCTCTCTGGGCTTGTTTAAGTTCTCGTCTTTCTTTAGCTAAAGCACTCTGCATCATTGCAGCCTGGGACAAGGAACCATCTGGATTCTGGGAAATAAGAAAAGAACTAAGATTCCAAGCACTCCAATCCTTCAGATATTACTGTCATCACTTTGTAAGAATCTTTTGAAGGTGCTTTAAAAGATGCTAACATTTTATCCACCTGATATTTCCATTAGCCTAACCTCAAGAACTTCCATGGTCATAACCAGCATGGGGCACCCTATGTTCTCCACTGAGAAGGATAACGGACAAACCCCCCGTTTCTCTTCAACTTTTCACTTTCAAAAGGTAGGAGAAAGCACAACAGAGAAAGCATGTTCTAACAAACCTACGTTAAGTGGTTGCTGCTGCAGGCTAATGTACTTTCTGGTTGCGTTATTCCACTTTACTGTCACAATTAAGCAAGAATCAACCTTTAGAAGCACAGAAAGGATCTTTAATTCAGTGGTAGCTTTTCAGGCCTTCAGTAATGTCTGGGTGGAAAACTGGCTGCTAAACTGTCAAATATTGAATTAAATCAAGTACACTGTGTTTAGTCCTGGAAATCTTTTACCTTTACGATTTTGATGGGACTCATATCCATGCTCTGTTTAGTGTGACCTCGAAGGAACGGTGGCTCTTCTTCAACTAACTCAATCTCAAGGTCCTCGTCTAAAGTCCACAAAAGACAATTTTAATTAAACAGTTAAACATCTTTTATGTGCTTCTTGTGCATTCCTGATAATAATGTACTTCAGTTCTAAAAGTGAAAACACCACAAAGACAACACAGCTAGGGGACAACAAGGCTAGAGGAACCCTAGTTCCAAATGTTTCAGACAACAGCAAATTGTGAAATCCTTCACATGCCCTTGCATTATCACTTGGGTTTGAATCAAAATGCATCTGGAAAAAGGAGCTTACAATAGTAAGACTACTTGTAAACACTACCTTCTTCATCATCAACTTTAGGAAGGATCCCAGTCTCCTCATCAAAGTCAGGAAATTCTTCCTTGGAAAGCACATTAGCTGCAATCATCTGGGAAGAGAATGAACACAATGCGGATGGAATTTTATGGTTTCAGAACAAAGGAATAGTCCTAATCCTGGCACAGCTCTCTGCTGGTCATCCAGTCTCTAGTCTTTTAGGTATACTAAATGCCATCAGTGAGACAGCCAGCTTAAGCAAGGCAGGACTGCACTGATAAACAGGTATCACCCAAACGGCACCAGAACACGATCATGATCCCCCACGTCTGAGCATCTCTGGAAATTACCGGGTCCAACCTTCTGCTCAAAGCAGGGCTAACCTCATAGTTAGAACCAAGGTAGAAGTCCTAGCTCACACAAAGGCGGCAATTTAGAGATAAGGAATAAAGTAACACAAACTAGGAGTTGTATCCTAGTTCAGGATCTCTCCACCGCCCTGAACGCAATGCCACACCTGTTTAATCTCCCATTTCTCTGGGTCTGAAATTCGGGTCAGGCGCTTCCGTTCCAGGCTGTCATCCTCCACTTCTGGGGCGTTCACCAGGGACAGGTGACTGGGTCTGTCTGGGTTTCTCATAGAAGCTTCTTCATTGGTTTCTCCAACCAAGTTTCTCCTCCGGTTTGGATTCAAGTCTTCCCCAGTATCTTGATCAACATCCTGCATCAGATTGATTAATCAACTGAATCAATCAGCTCTACTTATTTTGCACTTCTTACCAATCAGCACTGGTGGAATGATAACAACACAAGAGCACAGCAAAGTATGTTTCTCAGAGAGACCACTACTGACAACATCCAAACACAAAAAATGGGATTCTGCAGGCCTGGTACGTGAGGAAAGCACACCACAAGGCCTGGAACACTCTACTCTGCTGCGGTGCTGGCAGCCACTTCCTGGAAGTGCGTCTCTCACACTGGAAGATGAACAGCAAGAGCTTGAAGTTTGCCTTGTTACTAAGCTAACACAACTGGTCAGAGAGCTGTTAGGAACATTACTCCAAAAACAAGTACCTAGGAACCTACGGAAAACAAACAAACAGTAATAAGCCACTGTTAGGAATTACTGTTGTACGTTTAACTCCCACTGGAACCGTTAGGTACTGGTTGCCATAAAAACGAGCAAGGGATAGCAGAGAGAGGTGTAGCCAATTAAAAATGTTGGCACCAAAATCTCTACAAGCACTGCACAACATCTTCCATACCTTCATGCTCAGGCTGGTTTTGGATCCAGTAAAGGATAGCACTTTGACTTTGACTCTTTGTCCTTTGCTCACAACATCAGCAACATTGGCAACCCGTCCCTCTCTCCGAAGCTCCGAGATATGGACCAGGCCCTCCCAACGCTTCCTGCAGGTGGAGGAGGGGCACGAGATATTTTAAGTTATCATTGCTCCAACAACACTTTTATCAACTGATCATTTGTGTACATCCATGAACTGCTTTTTCCAGGAACACTCTCTGCTATAGAATTCATTTTTCTGAAACAGAACCCATCACAGCTGCTTGCAGCTTCAACCTCTTTAAGATACTCCCAGGCTTACTGTGAACAGCAGAACATACCTCAGTCCCTCCAGCTGTACAAAGCACCCAAACTGCATGATGCTGGTGACTTTGCCGTTGTAGATGTCTCCAATGGAAGGCTCCTCGGGTGGTGGGCGGTCTATGTGCTTGTCTCTCCATCTCTCACTGCTCTTCTCAGAGTGCTTCTCTCGATCCTTACGGTCCCTACTGTGACTCCGACTTCTGCTCCGTGACCAGTAGCTGCATTTGCCCCTGTTCTTATCCCACGTTCTAGAACGAGACCTGGAGCGAGACCTGTGCCTTCGTTTTCTGTCCCTGCTACGACTTCGGCTCCTCCTCTTTTTCTTTGCCCTAGCAAACAAGCATCACATGCCTGCAGTAAAATCCCGCAGCAGAGCAGACTGAGAGGGCAACAGCAACTGCAGGACCCATGTCCCAGAACCTACCGGTGGTCACTGCTCCTCTGCTTGTCTTGCTTGTCTGCACTGGGCATCAGAGCTTCCAGTTCTTTAAGTGCATCAGCTGCCACTTTCACATCATCTTCATCCAGCATGCTCTGCAAGAGAACCACTCTCTTAAAAGGCTGATAAAACATCTGCCACAGAGAACTAACCCATAGAAAGGAGTCATCTGTTTATCTCTTTAGAAGAAATGCAAGATAAATTATGACCTTACCCTAATGTTGGGGTTGTCCGGCCTGCAAAGGGCTGGAAACAATTCCCTCAGCTTTTCCTTCTCCGATTTGGGCTTGACAACAGTCTCTGCTTTTGCAATTTAAAACAAACAACAAACAAAACCCTCAAAACTTAGGAGAGTTAAATGTTTTGAATATGAAGTTTAACTTTCATCTGAATGAAAAGGTTGATGCAGATTTTACAGAGACTCAACTCAAAGACTACAGTTTTACCCTTCTCCAAATAAAATTCTGAGTATTAGTAAGTCTGTGAAAAATAGATAGCTACTCAATAGTTAGCTACTCAGTATACTCAGTACATTTTTAGTGCCTGAACAGCCTAGCTGGTCTACCACCATCACCAGACTCCCAGTGCACCATCAGGATACAAAGCCCTACCTTCTGAGAAAGAACATTAACTGCATCAATATCAGTAAACATGGTCCAAAACTACAAAAGACTAAGAGTTTTGTTTTTCTTTTTGCACTGAAAAGGTAGAAGGAACAGTATTTAGCGTACCTCTGCTCGTGGATGGCTTTGGGGGAGGCCGCATGGTCTGTATGAGACGCAGCAAATTACTAATAAGGGAATCCTAAAAAAAAAAATTAAAATAGCATTTAAATGGAGGAAATAACTGCATCACTTTTTCATTATTAGAAAGAACTTGTGAAGGTTTATGTGGTGGACAAAAGCACCTCAGTTCTGAATATGCAAGCTCATTTTTATGAAGTATCACTAGACTTCACATACACCCTAAAAAGATACAGTTAAGTTGAATCAGAAAATTAGGATAATTGTTTAAATGGCTTTTCAGCTTATTTTTAATTGCCATTTAACCCAACTACTGTCACTTCTGAAGAACTCATGAACCCAGCATACAGGGATCACAAAGAGACCTGCAACATTTGCCTTTATAACAGTTGTTTCTTCTATATTTTATTTGCTGAACGAGAAAGTAAGCAGTTCAAGTCCCCAAAAGAAAGCTTCACAAAGACTATAAAATATAAATGATTTTGAAAAAGAGAGAAAAAGAAATACTCAAGGACTAATCAGGGCACAGTTTTCCAGTTGAAGAAAAGCAATAACCACTCACACCTTTCTTAAAAGATCTATAAAATGTACCACTACAAAAAGCATACATAAATAACATTCAGATCTCACTTACCGTGAACTCAGCACCGTTCTTTAGAAGAACTGCTTTAAACGTATCAAATGTAGTATTTTTCTCAGCAAGATTTATCACGAATTCAGCTACGGAAAAATAAAAATATTAAGTAAACTAGAACAAAAAAGGTCGTATAAGTACTTAACATTTAGATAAAAGCTGATCTCCCGCAGCACCGTGCCCAGCAAGCTACCCAAGCTCCGCAGGAAAAAGCTGCAGCACTGCTGGCAGTAGCAGCGGCTTCCCTTCCAAGTCCTTTCGCGGGAGTCCAGACCGACGCGTTCTCTCGCTCACAAGCGTTTTCGCAGAAAATCATGGGGTTTTCTGAATTTGAAAAGCTGCTTGGCAAGACGCGTCCTGGCCGACGGAAACGGCTACAACAGCCCTTGCCACAGCGGCCGTCAGGCCCAGAACACCCCAGGGGCGCCCCAGAGATCTTCAGCGGCCAAGGCCGGGCCTCGTCTCACTCACCCAGGTCCTTATCGTTGATGCCCAGATGATTGTCCAGCTCGGTGCACACCTTGGAGACCAGCGACAGGTACTCGAGCTTCGCAAGCTCCTCCACGGCTGCCAGGTCCGCCATGACTCCGGCCCACGCAGGCACGCGCACACCCGAGGCCACTTCCGCATCCGGGACGGGGCGGCCGCGCGCAGGCGGAGTTCGCAGCGGGAACAGCCGCAGTCAAGTGCCCGGCCCGGCTGCCGCAGCTGAGGCGCCACGAGAATCACCTAGTTCCAGTCCTTGCAGTCTGCACGGCCAGAGGCACCTTGAGCGGGTTCCAGGAACGGGGCATCTCCCACCTCGCTAGGCAGCCTGGGCCAGGGTCTCCACCTCCCCCCCACTGTAAAACACTCCTCATTCTATCGCGTTAACATCTCACTCTTCCGTTTTAAAACCATCACTACTTATCCTGTCACAATAGGCCCTGCTGCAAAGATTGTCCCGCATTGTGAAGAACTCAAGGGTCAGGCAAAGGGATCAACAATTTTATTGTAACAGCAGAGGCAGTCCTCCTTCCCCAACAGCTGAGTTTAAAGTGTTCACCCTAAACAAGATAGGTCGTATCTGCACTATAGAATATATTATAAATCATACCATGCATCCATTAACAAAATATACAAAGCCAGAAGATATATTTCTCTTAATGTATGTCCAGACTTATCTAAACCCTAGTAAAAAGTAGCCTACAGAAAACAGCATGTCACACTTCACATTTCAATCTACAATGAAGTGTTCCTCAAACATTTTAGTGTTTTGTTAATTCATAGAACATTAACATTCTAAGCATGGGGCTACACTCAGAAAGAATATGTGGCCTGATGGGCATTCAAGATCAAAGCAGATAACCAGCCTATGCTCACATTTTACTTCACCCGTCTCCTCTCCTCTTCATTCTAGAGCAGGCACAAGCCAAATCTACTCAAAACAGATGTGTAAGTTAAGGTAGGAAAAAACCAGTGGCTTCAAATAACAAAGAACTTTATGTGGTCCACAGCAGACAGTTGTATTGGTGTACAGGGAGATAGGAAGCACTGCAAAATAGTTCTACTGTATTTCAAAATAAATTCAAGAGTATAATCTCCCATACTATAAAAATAGGTTTAAAACAAAAGTGGTATGATACATGTTTTTCTTTAGTTTTAAAGGTATCTTATCTCTAAGGGTACCGTGTCTTTAAAAAAACTACTACCGCTGATCACCCAGTCAGTCACAATACTGATACTGCTTTAGCTACATTGGGACAGCACAGGAACACCCTCTTATGAAGCAGCAATAACAAAATATTTTAGGATTAATGGTTTCTTACTGCAACAAGGACAAAGGTTTGCTCCAGATTAAGCACATGGCTGATACTGTGGTCACCTTCAGAGGGAGTAGACTCTGAGAAGTTATCTGTGGACAGCCCACTGCACAGCAGTGTACATGGCTCATTTCTTGCGATTCTTCAGAATCAAATCTCTCAGCACAGTTAGCCAGGAATTCATAGATTTCCAAATTAAACATGGGCACCTAAAGCAAAATCTTGTGAGGAAGATTAATCCTACAGATGTGTCTATGGAAACACAGGAGCAGCTAGAACCATCACAGGAGACCGTACACTTAGTGTTTCAGTTAATGACTTTATCACCTAAGTCACAACCCCTACCTCGAGCACTCTTCCTACTCCTACACACAACCAGGATTTGTACTCCAGTTCCAGTCTGGGTTTCTACACATTCTTCAGTTCCTCTGTGTGGTATTAACAGGATAAGAGGTTTACACTACACTGAAAAGATAGTGATTGAATTCAACATTTTTACAAAGAGCCTGTGAAGGTTCACAGGTAGGCCTTTCCTACCCTTGCACCCACTTCTAACAACACACTTTCCATGGGCAGTATTCCCCTGTAATTGCTAAAGCTGGATCAATTCTTGCTGACAAGTTCACTCTCCTGCTTCATTCGGCTACAAGAAGCAGTTACTTTCCTGGTATTCATCACTTGAACAGCGGTTACGTTTTCAGACTTTTCAGGAGTAGCTTGACACTTCAAGACAGTGTTTTTGTTTCTTCCAGCATTCACATGTAAGGTCTAAGTCTGTTACATTGCTATCATGCACTGGACAAATCCATTGCCAAACCATACCAGAAGAAACAACCTGCTCTTTGTGGGCATCTCTTGTACATGTAAATGCTCTTTTACATCAGCATTTCACATCAGTTCCTATTCCAAAGTTTGTTAAAGTTGAAAAGTTTCCAGCTGCCTAGAAAAATAAAATAGTCTTACACACAACAAATTGGAAGTTCGTGTCTGAGTGGAAGTTGAAGAAATTCTACAGGATTCCCTGATAAAAGGATTCAGTATGAATTAGAGACTTCAAGACTACTCATTTAGCTATGAGATCCAAATAGCAGTTGAAATTCTGGTCTCTGTAAGATGCTGTGACAAGCACTGCTTGACATTTCCATGAGAAAAAAGTCAAAAGCTCAAAGAAAAATCAAAGCTGGAGTCACACCTCCAAAGAGAAAGCAGATGAGGAACAACCTGCTACTGTTACTGTGTTTAAAAAAAGGTTACTAAATGAAGAGGATTCCTTCTTCCACCAGGAAGGTTCAGCATCTGCTGCTGTACCAGTCACTGTTACTGATCTGAAGCAACTCAGTTACCACTTGAACCATGTTATTGTTGTGTTTCTTCAGCAGCTGCAGGTTTAACTGCTTGTCACAGAACCCCATCTCACAGAGACTGGACAGAAGAGTGGCTGTGTGCTCTTCCGCAGCTGCAGACTGCTGAAAGAGAGACAGCAAGAGAAGCTATGTCACTTATTTTTGTTATATTCTTGCCTTTTTCTGGAATGTTAAAGCAGAGACCCCTTTTGTCCACAATTAAGCTGTTCATATCCGCTTCAATTGTTCACTTAAAGTGAAATTACTGCTCTTACATGACAGTAACAGATGTGCTGCTGTCCTCAAGGTATGGATCTCTGCTGGCAGAGCAGCAGAAGGGATGCCAGTGAGCTTAATTTACTGTTGCAGGCAGTCCTATAGGGAACACTGATACATTTACATAGCATACAGCTCTGATTTTAAGGTTGGCATTCTATGAAGCTCACAGCACAAAGAAAAGACATTTAAATACCTGTGCTATAATGGGTGGTCCAGAAAACAATGCTTTGTAGGCAGAAGCAGCAACTGACAAAGCTCCTTTAACCAGTTCTCCTGCAATGCTGCTTCCTTGAGGGTATCTGCAGAAAAGTCAGGTGTAAGTAAAGCTGAGTGCTTGTTGCACATGAAACACAAGTTTCTCCCTGTTGATGAGCCAGCTAAAGATTTGGTTCTAGTTGGAGAGAACAACCTGTGATCCAAAAGGAATCATTGCTGAGCAGCAATGAATGAACCACAGAATTTCAGAAGGATTCAGCTTGAGCTCTTCTATACACATTTGCTTGCCAATTCTGCATCCTTCATATTTATCTCCAAGCAGAAACCCAAATCATGAAAACACAGAATTCAGCATGTTCCCTTCTAGAAGGGAGGCCTTTCTCCAACATATTGAGTACATGAAATCTGTAAGGCAGAACTTCCTCGTAGAAGCCTAATTTAGCAGTTCTCAGTTTAAAACAGCACTTGAAGTCACAGCTACAGCTTCATTACCTTGGGTATTCTGAGCATTTCTGTTTGCTAGCTACAAATCCAGAAGATCCTGGTCCATGACTGTCTCCACCACTGGGTTCTGAAAGATGAATTAAAAATATCATATCCTCATGTCCAGTTAATGGGAAGCTGGGTAAATGCAACTTGTACATAAATGGAAAGGTGCAGGATGCAGTTCAAAGCAAACATTTTGGAGCTGAGTTATCCAGACACAAACTAGGTCTAGAAGATTTTCGCTACAGTCAAAACAAACCAAAAGAATTTCCAAAGTCAATTGGCCAGTTAGTCAGTGGGTGTTTATTTTACCATAAGATGAAATGCTGTCTCAATACACAGCTCAGTTCCAGAGCTGTACCCTTCTACCATTTCTAATGAACAGATGCTCTTATCTGATCAACAAACCCAATTATTTTTTATTCAAATCTTCTATACAACACAATGTCAAACACCCAGAGGGAAAAAACGAATCTTGTAGATTTCCCTTCTCCTCATGAGCAAGACACTAAATCCAATACCAGGCATAAGAATAGGTGATAACGACAGGATGCACCCTTCATTATGCATTGTCAATACCTTCTCTTAGCTGATTATGAATGGAAGAGAGATTCTCTGCAGATGGTGTGCTTGGTTCTTGGAAGACAGGATTCTGAAGAGATGCAAGATTCCTGAGAATGAAAAGCAAAGCAATTACTTTTACTATTTGCAATTACATGTACACAAGTCAGTCAAGACCAATAAACAGAAGAAAAAACTTCACATGCTGCTTTCTCTCCCTCTTTTGCAGTCACCTATTATTGAGCACGGGCTTTACTAAAAGTTGCAGAACTTGCAACATTCCCTCCAGTCCATGACAAAACTTCTGTTGCAACAGTTTCTGTGTGGACACTAATTTCAGCACAACAGGGGGCAGATGCTATGGCAACACTAACCATTTGCTTCTAGTCCAAGAAGCCTACCTTTGCATCTGGGGTAAGATATCTGCAGTCTCTGGGGCAAGGAGGGCTACAGTCAGTGCCTGCGAAGTTATCAAAGTATCACTGATACTGTGGATCTCTGGTTGGCTTTCCCCTTCTGGAGTTTCTGCTCTCGTTTCAGGTTCTCCCCTCTTTTCCAAACTGGGCTGAGAAAGAGCTGAGCTATACATAGATTCCCCTAAAGGACGACTGGTGTCAAAGCACTCAGGGAGAACAATGATATAATCCTCTGATGAGGCAGAGGAACCTTGACTTTGAACATCATCTTTATCTCCATCAGAATTGCCAGGATCAGTGCAGGGGCTTGCTCTGTCAGATCGCTGAAGGTCCCCTAAGAGGAAAAAGAGAAAGCATTAACAACTGTTGGTGTTGTACAAGCACCAGCAGAGGCAGGACTGTCACAGGTACAAGGCAAGTATCCAGAAAAAACCGAGCCTCTGCTGCTGGCATTAAAGAAGCCACCTTCTTTGCTGGCGGTCAGGGTGCAGATGAAGTGTGAATGAAGAACAGATCTTACTGCTATCTATGCAGACATGGCACTGGGGTGTGTGCCTGTACACTGCTTAAAAACACAGGAAAAAGAACTACAGAATCAGCATTCAGCTCCTAAGTGACAAGCACCAGACAGCTCAAAGCACTGACTTCAAGCTACGTGCACAAAACATGGAAGCACCAGCCAGGTGTAACAAGTTCTTATTTGAACTCCCCACTGGAATGTGTGGCTCAACTGCGCTTCAAAGCAGCTGTTAAATTAGCTTCTTGTTCACTCAGAGTACTGACAAATCTTCAGATGTGATAGTGATTCTCCTGATCTAATGAAAATCAGTTTCCTACAACAGTGTCACATCTTTTTGTGCCCTGTTTTTTGGGGGGCCTTTGGGTTGGTTGTTTTTTTTTGTTTGTTTTTGTAGCCCTTATTACAGCTTTATTGTAGAATTTAAACCCTATTTTACTAACCACAGTCATTTGCTATCATTGGCTCTGACTGAAGAATATTTGCTTCCTTTCTGGAAGCGGAATTAGTTTTTATCCTAGAAGACTCTTCATTTATCACATTGTAACTGAAGGTGTCTTGCAATGCTTGCAAAGAGTCTGATAAAACAATTAGGAAAAAACAATTATCAACTGCAGCTCAGGGCTATTTGTGGTCAGTCTAACTGCAAACAGTAAAGCCACAGCAGCCAGCTGAAGGCAGCACTTACTCTGGGAGATCTTTTTTTGTGGGGGCTTATGATCAGGTGCAGCATCCAGGGTTAGAGAGCGAATTACAGTTTCACAGACAAACTGAGTCCCACTCATATCTTCTTCTCCTTCCTCCTGGGTCAGTGGATGCTCAGCTTTTGGTTTCACTACACGAGCATCTGCAGGAGAGCAGGCTTCACTCACTCCTTTGGAAGGGAAACAGAACATGTTATAAACAGCACCAGAAGCGTACACCTGAGATTTCTTTTCTTCAGGCTAGTCAAGGCTAATACCAACTGTGTTAAAGCTTTGAAAACAGGAAGGCTATGGAGTTCAGTCCAAGTTGAATGTGAAAGTGATTGAGAAGTATGGTGTCCACACCTGGGCTGTTTTGAGTATAACTCAGTCTATAAAGGGCAAACTCTAGTAGCCAGACCAACCAAGAGAGGCGTGTTTGTTTCCAAGTCATAGATACACTGCAGCCTCTACAGAGAGCAGCATCAGACTCCATGTTTACAAGCCAAACTCTGTTGGGTTTCCCATAGAAGGAAAAGACAGGAGTATCAAGTCTACTGACTGCATAGAAATGACAATATCCCCCTTCCCTCAGCCACAAACTCCCTATGTCTACCACTTACCAGGCACTGGTTTAAATCCGCTCCCCTCGTTCTCCTCCTCTATCTGACCCAAGCCAGGTTTCTCCAGCAAGGGGCTATCATGTGGCAAAGGGGACATGCATGGAGTCATGTCTGAAAAATAAAAGGTAGCAAAGATAATTGTCACTGAGGGAAATAGGAACCTTCCTTCCTCCAGCAGGCTATCTTTTAAGAAGTTATCCTTTTAAGGAATGTTCTTCCAAGACTGAAGAAACTTAAGTATCTTACAATATAATCTGGTGAAACAATCAATTAGCTGTGCGTTCACTGCCTAAGAAAATAGCAGCCTTCTTCAGTGTCTAGAATCTTATAGTCTTGACGAAGGGAAATTGAAAAGAAGCCAAGACTGAAAAATACAAAGAATAAAGACATAGAGAACAAGAACCTTACCAACAGGAGTATTGTGTGGCACTCGCTCTAACTCCTGCACAATATTGATATCCAACAGCTCAAAAGACAGCAAATCCTACAGGGAAAGAGCACACAGCTTTCATCAGCAAACCCTGAAGCTGACTCCTATGCTGTGCTTCCCAGCATCAGATCTCATTAACCAACTCCGCTTTGTTAGCTCTCAGCAGGATCTTAGAGAGCAGTTTCCCCATCATGAACATTCACATCACAGAATGAGATACACAAATTAGGGCAGCGAGAGGCAGAGCTAATTATGCCCTTGTTAGGGGCCAGAGACAGACCCTAGTCTTCTTTGAGATTCTTCCACACAGCAATAGTTTCCAACATTAATTCAAGAAGAGTGCTGCCATACAAAACACAGCCCACTCTTCCTGGAAAGAAGCAGCTTTATCCTTACAGACAGCTGTGCATTTCAATACCAGACCCAGGGTCTGATCAAGCCTAGATGGTGGTTTCTCTACCTGAATCTTAGCACTTTACCTGTGCAGTGAGGAGATCAACAGATGGGATATAAAATTCTCTCTCACTTGGCAGAGTTTTGATCTTTAAAGGAATATGTGGCAAAGGTATTTCAGCCTGCTCCATGACTTCACCCATCACTTGAGTACCTGCTTCTGTTTTTAAGGAAGCAGCCTGCAAAAGCAAAGAAATAATGTTCCAGAAGCCTCTTAGGCCAGCAGTAAATAAAACAATGACATGAAAAGCCTGAGTTTTGTATACAAGAACACACAACTTGAAAGAGGCTTAATTTATTTTAGAGCCAAAAGAACAAGACTTAACAAAGAGAAATCCCTGTTCCAGCCAGTTGAAGAACTTGATACAGACTGACAGCTAACCCTGTGTCTGTCAAAGACCCTTTTAAAGTTAAAAGTGAAATAAAAGTTGTTTCTTTTCTATTTAATATGAAAATTGGAACAACAGATTAATATAATTAGGGAAGACCATGCCACTGCACTAAACAATTTACATTGCTCCTTCTACCAGACACTTCAGAATTGCCCCAAACACCAGGTGAGTTACTTGCCTGTTTGGTGCTGGAATTTTTATCCTTCTGACACGAGTCAGAATCCTTCCAATTGTGTTCTGGAGAGTCAGTAGGTGGGGAAGGATCCACAACAATACTGCACCAGATCCTGGGCCCAAACTGTTCCCCTCTGTGTGACAGTCTCCAGTGAGAGGTATAAGTTCCTTCTATATTAGGAGCTACAAACTCAACTGAAACAGTTCCTACATGTCCTGACGGAAGGGATGGCACTAACACATATTCTTTTTCAGAAGATGCCAAGGTCAGATTTCCCCACATCAGTTTCAGCTGAAATATAAACAAACAGAAGTTAACTTGACCAGCTTCTCTGCAAAGTATGGGCAGTAAGGAGCACCAAGTCCCTCTGCTGTAAGGCTTTGCAGGAGGCATGGAGAAGAAAGGCTGCTAGTAAACATTTTCACATTAATCACTATCCATCCCTATCTTTCAACATGAAGGCAGCCACTCAAAGAAAGGTATTCTGGAGCAACACACCTACTGTAAACAAGGCTGAGCTGCAACAGAGCAGAAAGAGATGTTCAGTGATGTCAATTGCTGCCCTCCCACAGTCTGCAGTAAGAGCACCCAGACAGCTCATAGCCCTGGAATACCCAGCTTGGGAACTAACGAGCCATCTGAAACCCTAAACCAGCTGAAACCCTAGACAGAGCAGTCAGATTCCTAGTGCCCAGAACTGACACCTTCCAGAACTCTCGGTGTGTAGGAGTAGTGACCAAGGCAACATACCTTTGTGTCTGCGCCCCACTCCACATTGCCAGTGTTCTTCATCCGCCAGTGTTTGATGAACTTTGTTCCTGGCTGCAGGTGAGTACCATCAGGCAAGTTCTCATCCACAAACACCGCACTTAGTGTTGGGACAATTGCTTGGAAGGGTTGACTGGGAGCCCTAGGACTGGGAGGAGGAAACAAAGAAATACACTCATCTGCTATTTCAGCTGATTCATTTATGGGGCTAAACAAGATCTGCTTAGTTGGAGTATTACTGACAATTACAGAACTCAGGCCACTTCAGACTGTTTTGTAAGACATGAAATCATTATCTTTGTGATGCTAAATCAAGGAGACTGGAGACACCAATGACTATTTGGCTTCACAAGCAACATTTTTCAGAAGGTAAGGTTTGTCTGAAAGAGGCTCAAAACCAGACTTAATCCAAGGCTTTACTGTTAATTTGACTGCACAAACAGAACTAGTGAATCACCTCACAACTAAGAAGAGAAAGAATTGGACCTGAATTAGCATTGGTTTTGTTCCTGTAATATGCCTGTTCAGCCAAAAAGATGCAAAGACAGCCACTTCAAGCTTCCCATGAATGTAACTGATTCATGTTTACTTAAAAGCCCTAAATGGAAGGATGAATAAAAAAAAACTAGAACAAGTTTTATACCTGTACATTCATAAAACCAAAGAGAATGGAAAATGCAGAGTGTTGCCTGCAAAGGCTGTCTAATGAGCCTCAGACCACATAAAAAGGAAGATGAGGAAAGAACACAGATGTACTTGACTTTCTGCAGAGAGCCTTAACACAGCAAGAAGATGAAGCCTTTTTCAGAGCTGGCAGCAATGCCAGCTGAGGCTCCACATGCCTGCACTTGGACATAACTGCAGGCAATGCCCTTCCTCCAAAGCCTCTACTGGCAACAATCGTGAGTTACTGGTTTTCTTCTCCTACCCTCCTCCTGTGTAAAAAGAGTAAAACCATCACACCTCACAAATTCCCACAGGATCCAATGACAAATTATACTTTACATGAGCAATTTCAAACCTTCCTCCTGTTGCTTTAACTGGGTCTCATCACAAAAGGTCAGGCAGCAAACTGAAAAACACTCAACTAATAGCATCTCTTACAGGAAGGTATTGGGTTGGAGACTGTCAGATTTCAGAGCAGGCGAGCCACTGGCTTCCAATACATGGATGGAGTTCCACAGATGAATTTTCCTGTTCAATTTTAGCTGCTTTTTGAGCTCTCGGACTTCTGCTTTTCTCTGCTTCTTCTCTGCTCGCAGTCTTTGCTTTTCTGCCTTCAGAAACCTTTTGTCCATCTGTTTCTGAAGCCTGCAGTGAGAATAGGTCACCTTGTTGTAGCACATTACTTCTGGACTGGATACCAGACAAGGGTAAAAACATCTTCATAGCTGCTTGTTAGGGCATTTTGAATGGCCTCAGCAAAAGAGCCAACTCACAGACAGATTACAGCATGCTCAAAGAGCAAGCGAGCTCTCAGCCTGCTATGCACCAAGGCCATTTGGTCCTTTGCACTGCACTGAAAATGCTCTAAGACTTGACTGCACATGGTTGTTTCTAGCTATTCACAGTAAAGTTCGAGTAACATTTCCATTTCTGATCTCTAAATCTAAAACAAAAACTGAACATCAAGGCAGCACAGGTGCTGCCACTTTGCTAGAGGATAATGGTGCCAGGCAGTGCCAGGTGTCAGCAGTTACCTGACTTGCTCCAGGGTGGCAGGCAGGTGAGGAGCACCCTCCACAGGGCCATGGCTCTCAGCAGGACCCAGCACAGGTCTGCGCAGCTTGAGTAAGACATGGTTGCGGTTGTGCGCATACGTCCCTGCCTCACACTGCTCACAGATGTTGTAGGCTGGGCAGAGGCTGTGAAGCAGGAAAGGCAGAAGGTTACCAAAAGGCAGACAATAGGTAGTAACACACTAGAAAGAGACACTGAAGCACAATTAATCCTAACGTTTCCGCAGAGAAGCGACTGCGTCATGCTACCACTGCAAGCAGCAACTATGTGAAAGAAGCTGCTTCTCTCACTTCAACATCAGCATTTGCAGCCATGGGAAATATTTAGATGAGTATCCCTCTTCTTGGCAGAGCTGCATCACAGTTCCCACTTCCTTCTTGAACATACATTGAAAAAATCCGATACTTCCACAAGTGGCTAACAACTGTTGCTATGAAGAATAAAACGTTATACTGAAAATACATCCTCTGTATTTTCTGAAGTATGATACTGAGTCAACTGAAGTATGGAGGGATGCAAAGCAGATTGGTTCTGAAGGAAAAGGACTCATGAAAAGGTCTGTCTTCTCCCAGCAAGAAAAAGAAACATCCAAAGAAAGAACTCTGTTGGTATTCCATTCACTCCTGCTGCCTAGACCTAAAATACACAACAACTGCCTCCATCAGATAAAAACCTCACTTCTGACACCTCATTTTAGACACTTGTCAATCTACTTCGTAATTAAACTGACAACAGGGAGATTATTAAAATAAACAAGACCTGCTTTAGTCTGAGTGCCAGAACTAAGCAGAGGACTGGTAGTTAGGAATTTCGCTTTTTAACTGAACCTTTACAGTTACTGCCTGCTAAATGCAAGGCAGGCAAAGAGTGCTTGAGAACACAGCAAGTGTCAGGAAGTTCTCACTGTTTTAACAGTCACACTTTCTGCAGGCAGTATTAGTCTTGCTCTGATGCAGACGAGGTCCTGTCACCACAGCAGAGAACAGAAGCTGTCAGACACACCAGACACTGAAGCATACAGCAGGCTGCAGGTTTGGAAACCAGCACCACACATCACTGGGACAGTTACTCATTCTCTGCCCTGCAAATAAGTGTTCCCACACTACCACCTCTCATCACATTCTACCTGCATTGGTAGCGAACTCCAACAATCCTGGCCTGGCAGCTGCAGCAGGAGATCAGCCAGTCACACTGGCTGCCATTCCCCAGCTGGCTCTCTGATGGTATTGCTGTGACAGAGCTCTCAGAAGGATCTGGAGGCTGACTGTGATGAACAAGCTTCTCATATAGCTTCTGCTCCAGTTTCTCAACAGTTTCCTTAACGACTTGTTCTCTGAACTGGAAAAAAAATTAAAGTAATCATGGATGAGACCCACTAATGCGGCTTCAAAAGCTGGACTCCATTCTCCCAAGACTCCCAGTCCATCAGTCATTAAGCAGTTCAGAATCCAATTCCCATCTCTCAAGTCCCTTCCAAATGAAATTAAACAAGTATCACATTCCTCAGAGGATGTGTAGTGCAGAAAATACCAGCCTGTAGCTTTTAACAAGAGAAGTTAAAAATCATTTACTCATGCTTACAATATTAAGGTTGTTCTTACATTAGCTTGCACTAAGAAACTTCCCTAGAAACCCCTCTGGAGTCTCTGTCATTAAGTCCTGATTTTGTCTATTGGGTATGTTTTACACAAAACCAGTAAGTTCCCCTATCTTTAGTTTGCATGAAGAAATGGAGAACTAAGGGAGACTAAAAAAAGAAAAAAAAAAACACCAAAAATTTAAAGACAAACACATCTGCTGTTGTGCACTGTACCTTGTTGTTTTAAGAACTGACTAGCTGGTTAGCTCTTAGCACTCACATCTAGCTGCTTCTTGTGATGTCTATTAGCTGTGCAAAACAAACTAACACCCACATCCTTACACTTACTGTTTCCAAGTAGCTGGTAAACCATTCTGGAGGGTTTTCATTTGTTCTTCCTTCTCCGGTGTAACTTAACTTTTGCTGAAGGATAAAGCCAAACCAAAACCACATCAGAGTAATAAGTCACAAACGTTAAGCATGAAAAGCTGCAAAGAAAACCAACCCAAAACCCTCAATGGAGCAAGTTGATCATGTTCAAATAGCCCTCCTCTCGAGTGTCTTTACAAAGAAGAGATTTCAAGTTCTTTGGAAAACAGTGGAAAAGCAGCACATGGAAGTCATTGACATTTCCTGAAAGACTTCTGCCTTGTCAGCATATCTGAGTGTAATCACACAAAGCCAAAGAAATCTAGTCAAAGTTACCAGCACTTCAGGAGACCAGCTGCTTTATCAAACTACTTAAGGATGGTCAACATGAAAAACTATTTCTAAATGCAGCATCAAAATATCCTCTTGAAGACACTCAAATAATTTCGTAAGCTTCAATGTGTGCAGGTAGCTGGAATTTAAACCCAGCTTCTGAACTCAAGAGTTTATGTATAAGCAAAGACAGTGACCAGTCTATAAAGTGAATTACAATGATGAATTGCTTTAATTAATGTGTAATCCAGCTCCTGCATCCTACCTGAAATGTCAGCTCCTTCCCATTTTTTAAGTCTTCTTCTAAACCCTGAGCTAGCATGGAAGAGTGCACAAGAGATTTCTTCTCTTCAAGAAGTAGCAATTTTTCTGTCCCAGTTTTTTCACAGAGTTGAGAGGAACAAGGACTTGAAGTTTCCTTCAGACAAGAGTCTTCTTCATACACATTCATCTGAAGCTGATTTCCTTGTTTAACTGCAATCTAAAGAAACAGTACATCCATACACCATGTTTACTCACATCCAATACAAAATCCTGCACAGCTGCACTGCACTGAAGAGGCTGGGAGAAGGCTAAACCAGACCAAAAGCCAGACTGAGTGAAATGGCAAGGTGCAGCCAGCTGACATTCCAGTCTGCCTTTCTCAAAGGCTACCAGCATGCTTACTAAGAAGTTTAGTATAAAGTATGAAATTCAGACTATAAGCAAAAAGTTTTGAAGCATTAATACAACCGAAGTTTAAAGGAATGCAATTCTTAGTTTGCCTAAGCAAAATTAAATGCTTATAAAGTAAGCATTGATACCAATTACAGGTTTAATGTTCTGTGCTCTGGCAATAAAGTCTTCGTAAACAAAGGTTTGTAAAGGCATCCCATTACAGCCCATTATCTCTAGGTAGAGGATTAGTGCTCATGTGTTGGAGCAAGCCACTCCTTTAACCAAGGAGCTGGCAGTTTATGGCCCTGAATCACAGCTGCCTAATCAACTCATTTATACAAATCAAGATCAGTCTGGATGGAAAAAAAATGTAGCAAAACATTCAATCTAGTGTCCAAAACTAGAAAACTGAGCTATTCTGACTTCCTTGGGCCAGGTAATGCTGATTTTTCTCAGCTACACCAATTCGAACCAGAGGACAAATACATTGAAAAAAAGTCAAAGAGAGCACTTACCTTTAGAGCTTCTTCATATTCTTCTAAAGAAAAAGGGAAAGAAATGTGAATTTGCCCTGTCTCAAACAGCAAATCCAAGTTCAGCACACAGTACTTGGGGACCCTTACACTAAGAAGCATCTCCCACACTTTCTGTAAATTCTTTTAAACTAGTGCTACTGTAAGCAGCAGGTGTATGTATGGCAACAGGTAAACACATTCTCACAGCCTAGACTCAACATCCCATTAATACAGCCTTTCCCAGTTTGTTCCAAGGGATCAAAAAAACTCTTTCCTTTGGGGAGAATTTATGCCAAACCACACATAAAATCCCAAATGATCAAAGAGCAGGCATTCTCAACTGCTTCTCCAAAACCACAAACAGCAGTTGGGGTTCATTTACTGATTCCAGTTCAGTAAAGCAGCAGCTCACCTTTGCTGTTCACAGAGACCTGCAGAGAGAAACACCAGTGAGTAACAGCTACAGATTCTCTTCAAACTAAAATGCTTTCAGAATAAACGTGCTTTGATTCCAAAACACTGCTCCTGCAGGTATTTGTTATTGCTACCTCGTTTAATCATTAATCAGTCTTACAGTGCTCTGGAGCAGACCATGTTCTTTACTGGATTTGCACAACAAGCAAGGTCTCTGGCATCCAGAACAAGCCTGGTCTGAACTACATTCTGCTGTAAATCTCCATATGAAAAGTAAGGAGAGGGAGAGGTTATGCCATGCCAGAAGTTACTCAACAAGGACAACCAGAAGTAACCCATTTGCTGTCAGCCAGTAATCTGCTTGGAGATTATAGCGTTCGCATAAAACAAGCATGGGATTTGAGTTCACCAGATCACTGCAGTGAACAGCTGCTGCTGACAGGGGACTGCTGACAGGGATCTTTCAGAGCAAGAAGTGCGGATTGAAGAGACAGGGCTTTACCATAACCATAACACTGCATAGTTACAGCTGCCTTGTTCTCATAAAACAGAAAACGAAAAGGCCCTTGGGAGAAGCGTTCTGCTATCAGAGCACACAAAGCTGTTTCTATGGTGTGGGAAAAAGAAAGGCAGTAGCTTCTAAAAAAGATTTTAAAGTAAGCACACTACACGAGTTGTGAAGCCACGAGACCAGCAGCCCGTCGCTCAGCAGAACACAGGCATCAAGAGAATGAAAGGTTCACATCAGCCATGCTTTGGTAGACCTCTTGGGAGGATGTGGTGCCAGATATTTTACCTCATCATTATCCTCATCAATGTATTTGATCTGAATGTTGCCCAGGTCAAATGAAACTTTAACCTACAAAGGGAAAAAGCACAAAACCACAATGAGACAGGGCTACAGATGTTCCTCCTTCATGACTGCTAACATGGAAACATGCATCTGAACCCTCTGTCCCTGTCCTCCGTTTCTCAGTTGCAATAAACACTGTTTTACAAGATCTGTTCTTCTGGAGCTGAAGAATTCTCCCCAATGCCTTGTCTACAGCCTTTACTAGCTTCCAATAATGAAAAGAACAGTTTTCTTTTATGTTCCCCCTCCCCGAGTTAATGTTTACCCCAAATAAATAATAAACTTCCCATTACAAGAGAACCACCTCAGGGTTAGCAACCTCAATCACAGTAAATACTGCAATATACAAAGGGCAACAATCAAAGAAAGATAACTTTGATATGAAAAAGCAGCAGAAGACAGCTCATGCAGCCTTTATTCCACAAATCTACCTGTGTGTTGATAAACTAGGATCAATTCATGTACTAAAAAAATGTTATTTTGTATCATTCACCTACAGAATCTGTATCTTTCTCAATAAAATCTCTCTGAAAAACTGCTATGAGAGACACATTCTGCTAGCCTGGATCTAACAGAGGAACACTAGCAGCCTTAGAAGGCAGCGGTGACTGGAACTTAGCACAAGGGCACAGTGACATATCTGCACACAGACCACATCTGCAATACTGAGTACAGTTCTGGACTCCCAGTTCAAGAGGGTCAGGGAAGTACTAAAGAGAGTTCAATGGAGGCTATAAGGATGAAGAAAGGACTGGAATATCTCTGAAAGAAGGAAAGGCTGAGAGACCTGGGGCTGTTTAGCCTGGAGAAGACTGAGAGGGACCTTATCGATGCTTACAAATACCTGAAAGGTGGCTGTCAGGAGGATGGAGGCAGTCTCTTTTCAGGACAAGGGGCAATGGATGTAACCTCAATCACAGGAAATCCACCTCAAAATGTGAAAAAAATGTTTTACTCTGAGTGTGCTGGAACCCTGGAACAGGCTGCACAGAGAGGCTGTGGAGTCTCCTTCTCCAAAGATCTTCAAAACCTGCCTAGACACATTCCTGCATGACCTGCTGTAAGTGGTCCTGCTGTGCAGGGGGCTGGAGTCGATTGCTAGAGGTCCCTTCCAATCACACACGTTTAATACTACACTAATACACAGGAAAGACAAAGATGCAATGATGCTACTTTGAAACAGTAGCTCACACAAGGTAGCGCGGACACCTAGTGGCACTACCGTGATTACGGAAACACTCCTGTAATAGAACACCACACCTTGAACAAATACACCCTCGCTCTCAGACTGCTTGGGACTGAGGAAAACGCCATGCTTACAGAGCAATTTATTTCCAGCTTTGATAAAAGCAGAATTCTGACTAGTTCAGACATTCCTCCAGGGTCTACTTGCTGCCAAATATTCTAAGCCAAATATTCTTTGTCTCTTCCGTCAGACTGAAACACAGGGAGCGAAAATAATGTATTTCAAACTTCAAATATGAGTAATCCACAAGGTACACTAGAATGTTAGCTAAAAAAGGACTGAATGAGAAAGTAAAATACTGGCAAGATATCTTTAGATTCAACTTTTGAAAGTCAGCAAAAAAGACAAACAAAACACAACAACCACAAAGACACAGAAAGATTGCTACACAACTAAAACCAAAAAAAACTTACTGCAGCTTTACCATAAGCATGGGAAATTCTTACTACGTAATTTCAACCTCAGCCAATACACAAGTTTTCACTAAATATTATTGGAAATAAATATTCAAACAAAAATTCTTCAATATACCAAAGACAAATATACAATATACAAAGAGCAAGAAACCAAAAACACATTAGTGATGCAAGTACCCCAGAAATATCTTCAGTAAAATGCTCTACAGGCAACATTAGAGTGCTACTTTAGAGTGCTACATTAGAGTGATACTGTTGCTGAACCTCTCTCCATCATCTTTGAAAAGTTCTGGAGACCAGGAGAGGTGCCTGATGACTGGAAGAAAGCAAATGCTACTCCAGTCTTCAAAAAAGGCAAGAAGGAGGACCCAGACAACTACAGACCAGTCAGCCTCACCTCCATTCCTGGAAAGATGATGGAGCAGCTCATCCTGGAGGTCATCTCTAACCACACGGAAGACAAGAAGGTTATCAGGAGTAGCCAACATGGATTTACCAAGGGGAAATCTTGTCTAACTAATCTGATAGCCTTCTATGAAGTTACGACCAAGTGGGTAGCTGAGGGAAGAGCAGTGGATGTCATATATCTTGACTTCAGTAAAGCTTTTGATAGTCTCCCACAGATATAGAAAAGCTCAGGAGATGTTGGCATAGATGATTGGTCAGGGAGGTGGATTGAAAACTGGCTCCACAACAGAGTTCAGAGGGTCATCATCAATGGCACAGAGTCAATTTGGAGGCCTGTGGCAAGTGGTGTCCCCCAGGGATCGGTACTGGGTCCAGTTTTGTTCAATATCTTTATCAATGACCTGGATGAGGGCATTGAGAGTACCCTCAGCAAGTTTGCTAATGAAACAAAACTAGGGGGGGTTGGCTGACACCCCTCAGGCTGTGCTGTCATCCAGTGTGACCTGGACAGGCTGAGAGCTGGGTGCAGGCAAACCTCAGGAAGTTTAATAAGGACAAGTACAAGGTCTTACATCTGGGAAGAAGTAACAACAGGTACCAGTACAGGTTAGGGGCTGCCCTGCTGGAAAGCAGCTCCACAGAGAAAGACCTTGGAGTGCTGGTGGACAGCAAGTTCTCCATGGAACAACAATGTGCTCTTGTGGCCAAGAGAGCCAATGGGATCCTGGGATGCATCAAGAGAGGTGTGTCCAGCAGGTCTAGGGAAGTTCTTCTACCTCTCTACTCTGCCCTGGTGAGACCACACCTGGAACACTGTCCAGTTTTGGGCTCCCCAGTTCAAGAGAGCAGGAGACCTGCTGGAGAGGGTCCAACAGAGAGCCACAAGGATGATTAGGGGACTCGAGCTTCTCCCATATGAAGAGAGACTGAGATCCCTGGGGCTATTCAGTTTTAAGAAGAGAAGACTGAGAGGGGATCTCATCAATGTCTATAAATATCTGAGGGGTGGGTGTCAAGTGGAGGGGGCCAGGCTCTTTTCAGTGGTTCACAGTGATAAGACAAGGAACAATGGGTTCAAACTAGAACATAGAAGATTTCACCTGAACATGAGGAGAAACTTCTTTACAGTAAGGGTGACGGAGCACTGGAACAGGCTCCCCAGGGGGGTTGTGGAGTTTCCTTCTCTGGAGACTTTCAAAACCCACCTGGATGCATTCCTGTGCAGACTGCCCTCAGTGACCCTGCTCTGGCAGGGGGGCTGGACCTGATGATCTCTTTAGGTCCTTTCCAACCTCTGATATACTGTGATACTGGGATACTTCACCTCATCCACATAAACGAGCGGAAAGAACAGGGGATAACATGCTGTATTTTACAGGGGTACAGTGCCAAAACCAAGTACCCTTAACTGTGGAAAAGAGCAGAGCACACAGCTGAAGCCAGCTTCCCTCAGAAAAACAAGCGACCCGTAAGCAGCTGCATCCAAAACATGCTTTTCACACCACTCTAAATATACGACAGGAGAAAAAGTCACTGCAGACGCTAAAAGAAAACTGAGACCGCAGCAAAACAAAACACAATTCTAACAGCCTAGAAAACGGAGGTCATCGCTTAGGAAGCCGACACAGAAGACGCTCGGCCCTCGGAGAGGCACATGCGCTGTAGGCGCCTAACCACGACGCTCTCCGTAGCTGCTTCACCGGAGCTACGGCGGCACTACCGGGGTCGGGCCCTGCCCTCGCTCTGCTTCCCGTGGCGAGGTTGGACGGGAAGGGCAGCGCTTACCATGGCCTCCACATCTGCCCAAGTCGTGTGCGCCGAGTCCGATACCAGGAAACTTTGGGTGTCCCCACGGCAGGTGACGCGGAGGTTCACCTGAGGCTCCATCCCGCGCTCCGAAGGCCAGGTGAGCTCTGTCAGACGGCCCAAGGAGCCTAACATGGCGGACCAAACACGGACAGCTCCGCACCCTCCGCACGATACTACTGGCTGCCCCACCTGCCACTTACGCCCTGGATGGCTGCCCGCAGCCCTGGTTGGCTGGCAGGAGCGGGACCAAGAGCTGAAGAATCACAACAACAAACAGACTCCGGGAGCGCGCAGGCGGGGGCGTGGCTGACACGCACTTCCCGGGGGAAAGTCGGGGGGGGGGAGGAGGGGAGCCGCGGCTGACACGCACTTCCCAGAGGGGCGTGTCACGGCTCCCATAATACAGGGCACAGACCACTGAGCGCTCCGCTAAAGATGTGAGGTGGGGGTCACGCGGCAGCGGCACAACCAATCAATGATGCTCTTTTCGGCTCCGCCCTATATGTCATGTGACAAGAAAGAGTTAATTAGGGGGTCCTGTCTCCGGCCGCGTGCTGTGCTCCGGGTGGAGTGATTGGCTGTCTGGTCCGGCGTGGGGGAAAGGGCGCGAAATGTGATGATCCAGGAAACTCCTGAAGGTGGGTGAGCAGCTTTGGGCTGGGCAGCCCCCTCTTGATTTGCTTTTGCCTCTCTCTCGATAGTGTTCTAGTGGATCATAGCAGCGGCGACCGGCAATCTGCGACGGCGTGATGCCCAGGTCCGGAGCGCAGGGAGCTTGATACTGACAGGCCTCGCTGCAGGGTCCGTCCCAGCACCCGAGCTGCCGTAATGTAAATACTGAGTGGTTTGTGTTCGTTTTCAGACCTTACAATACTTGCTGTAGTGCCTTACCGGCGCTGATAGGTGTAGGCAGTTCCTCCTAGGGCCCTTTGCTTAAGCGCGTCTGCTGTCTCGTTTAGGTTCTGTTCCACCTAGAAAAAAATTTTTTTTTCTCTAATGCTTGTGTGTACGCTTGCTGAGTTTTTGCTGAACGCTACTTTTGTAAACTCTTTTGGTTTTCTCCTCCGACTGTAAAGACTTGACAGCATAAGAACTGTTGTAAAGCCTCACTGAAGAAGGAGCAACTAAATATTTGGTATTGTTCAGCATGTTATAGAAAAGCCATACAGGAGAAAAGATGGTCATGGGATACAATGAATCAGGCACAAAGCTAATTCCTTTTTTTTTTTTCTCCCTTCTCTAGATTGTGTTTGGATGTGAAGAATGGACTTTTCAGTGATGGCCATTGCAGATGTACAAAATGTGCTCTTGGCTATGCAGAAGAATTTGGAGTGTGCAATATGGTATGCCAGGAGAATAACATGAGTGCTATGTTAGGAACATGGTTAATGTGTCCTACTGCTCTTCCCTACCAAGATATGTTTGTTGTTTTATTGTTGTTTTTTCTGAAGTTAAAGGAAAAAAGTGACTATATTTCTGCATCTTATTTTGTTGCTCATATTTTACATGTAACTACTGTGTTCTTTCTTTTTCCTTTGTAGCTTGGATGTGGTCAAAGAGCCAGTTTCAGCAAAATGTGACCATGTCTTCTGCAGGTAGGTTTGAAAACTCATCATTGCAATTCTTAATCAATCTGTTCTTATTCTCCATCTATACTTCTTTTCTACAGCATTAGTGATGTACGCTGTGCCCTGTTAACTTAATGTGTAGATATTTTAGGGGGAAAATCAATTCTGAATGGGAAATAAGTGCAGTTTTACAGATGAGGCAGGATTAATTCATTGTAACATCAGAACAAGAATACAGGCATTCAGCTTGATAATGAAGGATGTCTACTAAGTGATGCACACCTAGGCTCAGCTCTAAAGAAAATAAAATCCTCCCTTTGGTTACTATTGTGGTTATTCTTTTTATCCAGGTTCTGCATGTTCAAACTCTTCAGCAAAAAGAAAAAAGGTGTGGTAGAGTGTCCTCTGTGCAAGACTGAAGTTACTAAGAGGTAATACATCTTTACAAGTGGGCTTGAGGATGAGCAGCTTGATTTCTAAGGAAAGGTTAATCATTTTCTTTGAAATCTCCTACCAGAAAACCAAAATAAACAAGAAATCGTGCTTAAGTAAGCTGCCAGTTTCTAAAGGAGTAGCTCCAGTGCCCTACCTCAGTATAAACTTTCTTCAAGTGATTGTAGGTGAAGTCAACATTCTCTGTGCTGTCAGCTATAGACTATGTTGTTGTTCAGTCCTCACAACTAGTTTGTGCTAAACCTATGTGAGGAAATATACTGAATGTTCACTTGGTGATAGTTTCAGTTCTCATAGTAATCGTTGTTTTGGGGGGATTTGTTGTTCCTTGGAGCAATTTCTCACTGTCTTTTCTTCCATTTTGGAGTTTTACTCCCTTTTGTTCACCCTGAACTCCAGAAATACTAATAGTTGACACATGCATTTGTCTTAAATTAATTCACATGGTGATGTTGTTTCAGAAGTCTGAAAGAAAATTCCAGATTTAAGCAACTAATTGAGGCATTGTTGGAAACTATCCATGCATTTGAGCTTGACACTGGAGTAAAGAGTAAGTGTTGTGAATGTACACCCCCGACTTTTATTCTGATGTTTGGATTGAAATTATTTGCAAGGTATCTTGTTTACTGTGCCATACACAGTATGGGAAAGAGCTGTCCAAAGTTTTTTCCTGGCTGCATTTTAGCTGGGTAGCTGCCAGTTACACAGAGTCTGTGCAAGGCTGTCTTGCTAACACGTATCTCTTATCATGGTCAGTGGAAGAAAATGGGTTTGCCTTTTTTTCCCCTGTTGACATTTTTCAGTTTTAAACAGTCATCACCTTCCTAAAACATCCACAGAAGCCACTGCTGCTGATTTGCTGTGTAAAGAGCATTCTGTCATCCAAAGCAAGGGCTTCAGAAACAGGAAAAAAAGCATCAAAGGAAATGGACAAGAGACCTGCACCTTGGTATATTTTTCCCCTGTTTTTTTTCACTTGTTTGTTTGAAATGTATATCTACATAAATAAATGGAACAGGAGATTCTGGATTGATTTCAGATCAATGTTTGACTTTAATATCATTCCACACAAGGACATCTAATTATTCTTGTTTTCCTACCCTACTTTAAAAAGCAGTTTCCATAAAGTGGCCTGAGCTTAAAGGTAATGATTTGAAATAAGGACTGGAAGGGTTTTGGTACTGCTCGTTTACTAAGGATGCCTAGCTACTGGTTGGCTTTTTAGTTATTTGCTAGTTAGACCATGAATATGTCTGAAGAATTCTTGTGACATGACCCAACTTGGGGTGATTGCTGTGTGCACAAGTTTGTTCTTGTCTCATCTGCTTCATGATGGATAGAATGTTAAGTAAAATGAAACTGTTAATGATTTGAGCTGTTAGTTGCCTGATAGTTGTTCCTATTAAGACATTCTGTTACTGACATCAGTAACAAAAATAACGTGTATTGGATTTTTGTATAGAAGCTGCCAAGTGTCAGCCCCTCTTGCTGTAGCTGAAATAATTAAAATAATTACTAGGTTGGGTTTTTTTTAAATAGCCAGCCATTCTAAATAACTCCTTTGTGTTTTTCTGTCAGCAGGAAGCTAATGTGGATACACAGCTTGCAGATACTAGGGTCAAACAGTGTCCCCTAAGAAATAAAACCCAGAAGTGTGACCCTGAAAAAGGGCTTTATATCGAGTTTGGTAAGATCTGTTATAGATCCACACTGGTCGACTCTTACATACAATGTTTGCAAAGTAACGAAGTTCAAAGTGTTTATAAACACTGGTTTCTCCTTAAAACACAACGAGAACTGGGACAAGTGAAGGGACAGTTCCAAGTTGGTAAATCCGAGGGGGCAGTTACATAATTTGTTATATTATAGGACCTAACACTGCTGTAGTAAACCTTTAAGGCTTATTTTGCAAGTTCTAAAGAAGAGAAAATGCTTTTAGTTGGTATAATTAATGAGAACAACTGCTTTAAAGAACATTAAGCCTTGACACCAGTGTTTGAGGCTCTAATTAATAGTCTGAGTTAAGAATTACATCTCACTAACAACAGAATATTTCACTTCTGTTTATCCTCATTTTTTTAAAATGGCCTTTTCCTGTCGCTGACTGCTGCACCAGAAGCCAGATAGAGGCTGTACATAGCTGATTTCCTTCCTGTCCCTTCAAGGAAGGAATTGATTGCTCTGTTTAACAGAGAGTGTTCATTGCCTCTCTTTTTCCCTTACTGCTTCCACCAAGATCAGTCAAAGTATCCAAGATAGGCATCCAAATGCATCGCTCTGACTTCCAGTTCAAAATCATAAATACTAGCAGCTGGTTTATCTGTACATTTAGAAACTAGAAACTAATTAACTCTCATCAGCTCTCTCTTTTAGCAGTCACTATTTAAACAGTTCTCTGCTATTCCATTTATACATAGAAATCATAATTAGGTAAAATACTGTACAACTGAACTTGATTTCATCTAATAAAAGTTGAAGGCATCTGCCTCTAGAGAGAACTAAGCACTGAGTCTGGCAAGTCCTCTTTGAATCAATCCAAGCAGAGTAACAGCTGCTTTGTTTTCAGGCTCTGATTCATCTGAAGAACTTTTTAAACAGCAGAGCAATGTCAGGTGAGTAACAGTGGTTAAGGAATTGCTATTTTCTAGAGACAGTAGTTCAGTATTCTCCTTCCAGTGTTTTAGCTCCTTAACATAGGGCTGATGGAATTCTTGAAGCTGAGCAATGATTTTCAGCTGCAAGGGAGAGCAGAATGGGTGGCTGACTCACATCAGTTTGTCATGTCATGCTTTAAAGCTGTTTTCAAAATGTTTTGTTGCTTACATGGACATTATATGCACTATGCTTTAGAAAGTGAATGTGATTCAGGAATGTGGGAGGGGATCTTCTAAAGAAAAGACCTGAAACTCTGAAGGGATTTACTTGTGATGAATGTCAGTCATGAGCCTGACCTCTCCAAAAGCTGTTAAGAGAGCAAAAAGGGAAAATTAACTATCATCTTTTATTATAGCTATTGTACTTTCCTCTGTAATGAAATTAGAGTTCCCTTCTGAACAGATCAGAAGACAAAGCAGGGCTTCGCATTTCCTCTCAAGAACAAAAGAGTGCTGAGGAGGGGAAAGGCTGTTGTCTTAATGTACTGCCTGACAAGCTGGCTGCTAAAGGAGGAATTCTACCAAATGTCCCAGGTGTGTTTGTTGTTCTGGTGACAAAAATGATTCAGCTTGGAAAAAAAGAGCACAAGTTAACATTTTTGTAAATATATATGCTTGAAGTTCTCTTGATGCCTACAGCTAGCGACAGCATAATGCAAGATGATACCTGTAGTGGGTATTCTGTGCACAGGAACAGGAGGGAACAAAGTAACTTGATCCAAGTGCCAAACTACTGTCTTACACAGGCTGTGTACCTTAGAACGGGAGCTGAGAGCACTGCCTGGCAATTGATGGAAGAGCTTGGATGAACATATGTCAGATGTAGTTTGGTCTTTCTCCCTTTCTCTGGAGGGAGATTTGCACAGTGTAATGTTCTGTTTTGAAGGGAAATAAGAACAGTTCTTTTAAACAAAGTAGCTGTTAAGCTTGTGGTTGTTCTTTGTGTGTAAAATAGGGCTTAATAATTTGTAATACCTGTAAATCTTCAGGTGAAAGTGATTTCTTTAAGGAAGACTCAAGCAAGAGAAGTACTCGGAGCACCGCTGAATGTACCAAACCTGTCCAAGTGAATGTGACTGCATGCCATAGTTCCCCTTCAAACAGGGCAGTAGAGCTGCTCACAGAGCAGTGTGACAGAGCAGGTCCAGAGAACACTCCAAGGAGCAGGGGGACATCTTCCTCTCAGAACACAGAAGAAGCTAATGCAGAGCAAACTTGGTGCAGTAGTAAAAGCAAAGAGTTTGACTTAAAAGATAGCTCAGAGAGCAGCTCGGATGAAAGCAAGGAACTAGATAGTGTTGTGAAAATTGTGGAAATGTATAAACCTGAAAATTCTTTCCATGAAAATGAACTTACTCTGGAAAAACTACTTCAGCCAGAGATGCTTCATTGCACTACCCTGTTTGAAGTCTCTAGGAAGAGACTGAAGAGAAGCATTGAAAAAGTCAATGAATGGTTTTCAAAAAACAATGGATTTCTGACTTCCAGTTATTCCCAGGATAATTCTGCTGGAGCAGCTGTTTTGGACGAAGGAGATGTGTGTTTGTCTGACAGAGATTCCTGTGTTTCAGAAAAGACTGACCCTATGGAAATTGCAGTGGATGAAGGAAACAGAGAGTCAAGACCAACAGCAGGTATCAAAGACAAAATATTTGGGAAAACATACAAGAGAGACAGGAAGTCAAATTCCTCTGTTATCTGGAGGGACATTTTACCTAGTACAGAACAAAAATATGTCGGTGCTGCTGAGAAGTGCTTGAATGATTCCATCAAAGACGGATTCAAACGAAAAAGGAAGACTACCTGTCTCCTGCAGCCTGAGGATTTCATCAAGCAAAAAGATATATATGGAGCAGATGGGAGCCCTCAAAGTGTTAACTGCTGCTTTGGAAGTGCTGAAAAAAAAAGATGTGATGAAAGATCTGCTGTTAATGAGAGTCACCTCTCTGAGAATAGAGAGGATAATGCACCAGCAGTGCTTGAGGAAGGAGGAGGATCCATACAGAAGAAAGCTCCTGCAAAGGTGACTGGTAAGCACTGTGACAGAGAGCGAGAACTGAATAACTCTAATCAGAAAAGCACTAAAAAAAGCACTGCAGCAAAAAGATGCAGGAGTTCTACTAGAGCAATGTGTGCTCTACAGTTAGTGGTGGATAGGAACTCTCTTTCCTCTGACTCATCAGAGCCACAGATCAACAGCTACCCAAGCAGTGAAGAAGCAAGGAAAGTTGATCGTGAGCAAAGACAAGTCAGGCGCAGCAGGAGGCTTCAGTTACTGTCTGGAGAAATGACAAAAGAAATGGGAAAAGGAGCAGTAATTAAGGGAGCAAGAACCTCTGGCAGTGATGGTGAAGAGCCTTTTGGTGTCCAAAGCAATGTGTTAGTTCACTCTTCTGAATACAAAGACCTATGTGAGCCCCAGGGTGTGCTGAGTCACAAGCTACTCACTGATCTGAAGGAAGATAAAATGCTGGTTAGTCAAAAGAATTCACCTGACACTGCAGATGCTGGCAGGAGTCTCTTCAATCCTCCAGCTATGTGTCAAGGTTCAAATTGTAGTTCCTCTGCACTTGATGCAGGTTCTAAAGGAGGTGAAATACGAGGTAGCCCTTTCCTCCCACAGTCTCCATCAGTGACTGTTGTGCAAACTCCTGACCTAACTGAAGAGGTGACCGAATCGTGCATTCCCCAGGACAGTGGACATGATACACAAAGTGTTCCAGAGGACTTCAAAACTGAAAAGTTGCCAGTGGTTAAAGAAGCCTGGGATTTGACTAAGGAAGCTGCAGATAGTGAATTAGACACACAGTGCCTGCGAGGTATATTTAGGCAGTCCAAACGTCTGTCGTTCAGCCTTTATCCTGCCGCTATGCAGGTGTGTGCAGCAGAAGGGGCTGCTGCTGAAACTTTAAAGGTGTGTGTTGATCAGATAGAAAATGAGCATAGTAAACACTTAAACAGAGAAAACTTGCAAGAGAGAACTTCTGAAATCTTGTGCAGGGTTTGTGAGAAAGAGGAGCCTAATACCTGTGATTCTGTTTGTGTTAGTCCTGTGACTTGCTTTGTTGGCAACACTGAACATACGGACACAGGGGAACATGGAGAAGATGTTTCACAGGTTGCAAATCAAAAGACTCTGACACTGGTAAGAGTGGGTGCTGCTAGGATTAAAGACAAGAACAGACTGCAAAAAGGAGAGCAGGGAGATGAGAAGGCAGTGTCACCTGCTGTAGGGATAGGAGGTGAGTTGAGGCAGAATCCAGTCAGAGGTCCCAGCAGTCGGAGTGATCAGAGTAATGTAGCAGAGCTCTCTTCCAGGACAGTTGCTGTAAACATGGCCAAGGAGATCTGTTTCAGTTCAGGAAGCAATCAAGCACACAAGGCCAAAGTTATTGACAGCAAAGGCCCAGTGCTACATTCTCAGTCCAGATCAGTGATTTCTGCAGCTCCTGAGCAGAGGCCTGCTGAATTCAGAGATGAAGTCACTGAGAAAAAATGTAGCAAAAGAGAAGAAAAACAAGTAAAGGGGAATAAAGAAGAGGCAACCCAAACAGGGGGCACAGGACTGTCCGAGTGCTTAGTTCCAGAGGCTCCAGAAGAACTCCTGAAAGGGAATAGGGGTTTTACAGGTTTGTCTGAAACTGCTGATGGCTTTCTGTGCTCTGATGATGATACTGAGGAGAACAGCTTTTCTGAAACTGATAGGAGAGAGATATCTGCTGTATTTGTCAAAAGAAGTGACTGTGCCCTGATGAAAGAAGTGCATAACAGAAATGCTGGTTCTGGGCTGAGCTCTCGAGGTATTCAAAAGTCTCGAAGAAAAGGGCAGAAACTGCCATCTTCAGATGAGGAATCTAGTGAGGGTGAAGACTTACCATGCTTTCAGACATTAATATTTGGCAAATCAGTAAGCACACCTTTGCAGATCAATAAACAAGTGGCATCTGTGGCAGAGGCTTCAGTAAGTCCCATCAAGTTGCCTCACAATGGAAGCTATGATGACAGTAATGTGCAGAAAGTGCCTGAAGCTGCCCCAGGTAATGGGTGCCTTTCACTAAGCCAGGAGTCAGAATGCTCCATCAACTTATTTTCTTCCCAGTCCAACAATTCTGAAGAATCAACTGATGGAGCACAAGAGCCAAAGAAACATTCAGCACAAGCCGATAGGTCCAAACAAGTGAACAATGCAAGTGAGAGTAAGGAAATTTCTCAACGTTGCAATGGAAGGCTGAAGAGAAGCAAAACAAACTTCAAAGATGAATGCCAAGGAGACCCAAATGTGGGAGCAAACCTAGGTACAAACTTGTTTTGTCTGTGCGGCTGTGTTTGTAATCTCATTGCAGACAAGTTTTTGTGTTTGCATGGGAACTTTGTTATGTGTTTATGTGGTGATTGCTTTCTTAGAGGAATGTATCACCCATAAACAATCAAACAAAAACCTTTCAGTGGTTTAATTCCTAAAAATTAAATTCTTCCAGTATGGTTTTTTCAAATCAAAATTTTAAAGACTGGACACTAGAGGTTGAACTCACTCTGTCAGATGGGAATTAATTCTGGGGTGAAATGCTGGCTTTCTTACTACAATCTGATGCTTGCATCTATCATCAACATTTCATAAAGCCTGCCTAAGCTATTTCCCCTTATCAAATGTTTGTTGAAATTGGCTTATTTTGACCTTTCTATGGCTTTCCTAAATATTTAGGACTCTTCATCACTAGTGAAACACTTGAGTTCTTTTACTTTTGCCATGTGTGAGGTGGCATTCTTTGAGATGCTCACTGAGAGCAGATCTATGCTTCTGACTTCAGTGTTCCCAGAGCTTCTCAATTCAATTGGCTGGAAGGGCTGTGTGGTGAGAGATTATGGACAATGTTTGTTGGGTTTGTTCATGTTTTTAACTCGCACTTTCTTCCACCTTCAAGCCTCTGGATATGACAGTGAAACAAGTAATGTGGAAGATTCATGTGGGCTTTTTTCTCAGGGTGAAATCCTTACCACACAGGTGAGTTTGTGTACTAAATTCTAGCAGTAGTTTGTATTCTAGGATCTAGGCAGGTACCTGGAAGCTGTGAAGTCAGTGCTTTCATCAATGTCAGAAGATTTTCATTTTTATGCCTTATGGCTCTTCATGGTTCTTCTGTTTCGTGCAAGATGTGGTCAGCTGGCAAGACTGTTCTGTGATGTAGCTTCACTGAAAGAGATCCTAGGATATGTCTGGGTTCAAGGGAAGAGTGGCAGTATGAATTGGTGGGCAGCTGTTTGGTTTGTTGGGTGGTGGGGGTTGTCTGTTTAGCTGAGAGGGGCTGTGATTCAGTAACAAGGAAGTTCCACATGGTGCCAGTGCTGGAGCTACAAATGTAGTGTTCAGTGCTGTGGACACTGCTTTATTGTGGATGGGGAAGGTTCTAGGTTTTTAAAGGGACCATTTGAAGCCCTGAGATCATCTTAGAAGGAGGTATGGCATGTTTTTGATAGAGGGCTAAACAGTCTTTGGGCCTTTCAGTAGTGGGGAGTGCAGAGGCTCAACGCTTGCTCTTCACTGCTACATTTTCAATGAAGTGGGTAGTGAAAACTAAAGCAGTTGAGACAAAATTACTTTGAGAGAAATCTCTACAGAAACTCTTTTTTTCCCTGACTGATGAAGCTCTGGTGAGCTGCCTGAACTGAAATAGTTTGAACAGCAAAATGTGTGCAGTTTAGGATTTGTTTGCCACTGTCATAGCGTGCTTGCATTGTTTGTTATAGCAAAAACCCCACAGCTGCCTTTTGAACACAGGGCAAACTAAGTCAAAATGGTGCTGCCATTCCTGGTTTTGAAGTGTTTGTTAAAGAAATTGCTCTTACTGTTTAAAGCTGAATTTGCTAGTGCTGGTACAATTGTGCATCCTTTGCAGCAGAAGAATGCTATGCAAAATAACCTGAAAAAACTTCAGCAAGAAATGGCTGTACTTGAAGCAGTGCTACAGCAGCATGGGAGCCAGGACTCTGAGTTTCTACCAGTGCACAGGGAACTGCTGCATTCCAGTAGTAAAGGAACACTTGGAATGGAACAAAGGAGACAAGAAAGAGGTAAATAGCAATGTTACAATATTTGCTTGTAAACCAAGGATTTTAGTTCATGTATTCCTCGTCAGTTTAAAGAGATCTGACTTCATGTTAGGTAGGGTTTGGTTCATAGCCTGGCTGTAGAGCTGCCCATCAGGATGCAGCTGAACCCCAATGTGACAGTAATGGGGGTTATTATCTGTCTCAGATATAGACTGGTACTTCTTGACAAGCATGCTGCTCAAAGTTCAGGGGCGCTCTGGTGTCTCAGCTATAGACGATTTAAAAAAACATAGGGCTAAGGGGAAGTAATAAACAAGGAGAGGAAGCAACTGCAACATTTGAACTTAAAAGGCAGAGCAACAGCCTTCCACCATGACAAAAAGTATGAAATTGTTTCAAGGGCTGATTTCTTTCTTCCTTCCCTTAGAAAATGCAGATGAGCAGAAATCTGAGACCAGACTCAACAGTCCATCTGTTTTATCAAATCTCCCTGAAAATGTGACCAGGAGTCCGAGTAACTCGCCGTCCTCTGCAAAGCTGCTTCACCCTGGAGCTGCAGAAGCAGCAAAGAGTTCTGCTGCAGCTCAGGGTGCTAAGCAAAGCTGTACTCAGGAGGGTGAATCAAACAGTAGTGTGTGTTTTCCTCTACCTGTTCTGCACAGTGCAACTGGGAAAGAGAGTGCAGCAGTGACTAACAGGAAAGTAATGTCCATTGTGGCCTCAGGTCTGAAGCAAAGTGAATGTGTAAGTACCTTGCAGAAGTAGTGAAAATCACTTGTTGATCATTCCTGATTGGCACCAGTTCTCAACACAAAGAGATCCAAGCTGATGGAAGCTAACCTTGTAGAACCAGTAATGCACTGGTTTTCACTCCTGAAAATACAAGGAATGGTGCCTGAAAGTGGCACTATTAAGCTTAGTGAAGTTTGAACTATTTCAATGGCAGCTTTCTGACTTGTGGGAAAACACCAAGTGAGAGGACTTGATTTCTGGAGAGCCATGGGGCCTGGGGGAGGGAACTAGTTAGTTAGTTGGTTCCCTTAATGTTTTGGATACTGCTTCTTTACTCAAATCCTGATCCATAGCAAGGATTTCTGTAATTAAACCCATTTTTGCAATCCATTTCCAGAAAGATGTGGGGTTTGGTTTATTCAGCTCCTGACTTCTTTACTTTAGGCTGTTGAGTGGTGCCACATTACAGACTTCCAAGGAAGAGTATGTTCTGCATGCCAGCACCAGAACATTACTGTGAAGAAGCTACCTTGTTATGTTAAACTATCAGCTGGAGCTGTTGGGGTTTTTAAATGTTTTGCTAGCTGTTCATTTTCTTAACTGCCTTTCAGCTGGTAGTCCAGAAGTTTGCAAGAAAAACTCAGAGCACTTTGTCTAATCACATTACTGAAGGAACAACCCATGTCATAATGAAAACAGGTTTGTTGAGAGGTATATGACCATATCCTTTGTTTACTCACCTTATGGAATTTTAACTGTGGACTAACCAACCAGCAGAGAGTTCAGCAACAAGTTTGAATGAATTTGAGGAATTCATTTTTTCTTTATTGTTTAAACTTAGGGATTTTTCTTACTCTATTTGACTGAATCAGTGAGTGAGTTGGTTTTGTTTCCTTGTGTGCTTTGAGGTTAATTTTCAGGTGTATACAGCACATTAAGTAGTTCAGAACCCACCATTCTTTACTGAATAACTTAAAAAGGGTTCAGTTTAGTAGAATCAGGACACTAGAATCTTGAAGCCTTTCTATAGGGTAGGATTAAAGTGGATAGATTAGTTTTTCCTTACGTATAGATGCTGTTGATATTTTCCTTCTGCACTTAGCAAAACCCTTTTGCTTTTAGGTATAAAACAACCTAAGCTGTTTTCTTGCACTAATGGCAAAACTGAAAGACAGGCAACCAGCAGCAGAACGAGGGGACACAGTCTCAAGTTGTGCCAGGGCAGGTGTAGGCTGGACATTAGGAGGAAGTTCCTCACAGAGAGGGTGATTGCTCATTGGAATGGGCTGCCCAGGGAGGTGGTGGAGTCACCGTCCCCGGAAATGTTCAAGAGAAGACTGGATGAGGCACTTAGTGCCATGGTCTAGTTGATTGGATAGGGCTGGGTTATAGGTTGGACTGGATAATCTTGGAGGTCTCTTCCAACCTGGTTGATTCTATGATTCTTATCTGTCTTTGCTTTGCAGATAAGGAGCTTGTGTGTGAGCGGACACTGAAGTATTTCCTGGGCATTGCAGGAAGGAAATGGGTCGTTAGCTACCAGTGTAAGTATATTTGGTTTGGAATTAAATGGTCTCTGCCCTTCTACCACAAATGTGCTCTTCACTTTTTCCAATAAAAACAGAACTTAAAAATCTCTTCATATCTTGAGATCTGCTGTTTTGCAGGGTTTCTTCTTTAAAATAACTTAAAATTAAAAAACCCTCAACAAACAGCAGCATAAAGCTTCCTTCTCATCTGGATACTGTTCCTGCTTTCAAGTGACTATGTTGTATTGCTCCCCACCCTGACAAAAACCTTTCCTCCCTCTTAATCTTGGTGATTCACCACACAAATTAGTGCAAAGTTAATATTACTTATAAGAGGTAAAAAATTCTGTGCTCTTTAAGGCATCAGACTGTATTCACGTTCTCTTAGTACAAATATACCTTCAATTTAATATATCAATGAAGTTAGACCATTGGCAATGGAAGAACAATTTCTCTGGATAAAATTATTTGTCCTGTTCTGATCTTTTTGTTTAGGGGTGATTCAGTCTTTTAAAGAAGGAAGGATACTGGATGAGGTAGGTCTTTCATCTTAAGAGTGAAACGTCAAATGCGTGAGCAATGCTATTGCATTTAGAGACTTAACAGTAACCTCAGGTATTGTCTAAACATTTTATATATGTAAATATGGCTCCGAAACCTGGGATTCAGGTTTTACCAAACACTGGGACCAAAAGCCACGCTTGGGCTGTACGCGCTCATTGTTATTGAGGACACAAGGAGTCCTTGCTGGGTTTTAGGTTTTGGTAACAGGTTGCAGGCATATTTTCATGTGCTCCTACTGCTATGGCAGGATTACAGCATAGAAGGAAAGATCTCTTGTTTTCTGAAGGAAATAACCTTAGAGCATAGCTGTAGGCATAGCTTTGTTTTCTTTTAATTTTAGAATAACCAGCTGCTGAAAACTCACTACAGCATTCTCCAGGACTTGCTTTCCTAATAGAAATAGTTTATTTGGTATGACCTCCATTTGAGTGGATTTTTGTATTTCTTGGGAGTATTTGGGTTTTTAATCTCTAGTACAGATTTTGTGAGGTGTTGCATTAGTGCCCCAGTATAGATTTCATCTCCCTTGTGAGCAGAAATGCCCACTCTGTTACGAAATCCATATGCCCTTTTGTCAAGCCAAGGGTGAAGAAGATAAGTCTTAGCCCTAGAAATGGCTAGTAAAGGCCCTCATGTGCCCCTCCTTATGTTCTGTTACAGGAGAACTTTGAAGTTAGAGGGGATGTAATCAACGGGAGAAACCACCAAGGTCCCAAGAGGGCTAGAGAGTCTCTAACTGAGAAGGTATGAACGCAACAGATTGTAAATCCTGTCCTGCTTGGACTGTTTCAGATCTGGGGCTGTGCTAGCTGCGTATCTGGAGCTTCTTCCTATTTCTCTGCATGTACCGAATTGTACCAGTCAGGCACTGACTGGTGAGAGGTGAGCTCTGCTAGCAGCAGAGCATGCAGGCTCAGGTGACTCACTGCTTGCACTGGATGCAGTTTTCATAACAATCTGTAGCATAGCACAGGGCTGGGGGTTGATGATGGTCTTGTTTGGTAGGCTGCAGAGCGCTTCAGGTACCCTTGGAAGGAGTGCCACCTTGATAACCAGTCTTGGAAGTGCAATAGAAGCAGCATATGAAGTGTTGGCTTTACAGGTGCCATCCATACTCTAATGTGTTCCTTGTGTTTTAGATCTTTAAAGACTTTGAGATCTGTTGCTGTGGACCTTTCACTGGTATGACCACAGGTGTGTCACTGTAGGGGAATTCAATGAACTATACATAGAAAGTATTTGGAGGGGGGATTGTCTGCATTCATCCTAATTTTACATGGGACCCCTTCTTGGATCCTGTTCTACCTCTTTTACTCTGAGTTTTTCAAAATACCTGGTGAGGTACAGTGGAGGCTAAGAACTTCATCTGGTTCTGTCTCCAGATAGGATGGAAATCTCCTCTACTTGGATGCCTCAGAGAACTGTTCTGGCAGTTTGGCTGCATTTCAAAACTTTTATCTAGTTTATCTCTGATTCTTCTGCAATGAAGGAAACACATCAATATCACACTCTAGTAATTGCCTTAGATGCTACTGAACACTTGTGTTGAAGTATTTTTACTTCTGGTTTAGTTAACAGTTCCCAAGTATCCTTTTGCTAGTGGTTGACACAGCTGGCAGCAGATGTCAGAAGTGCAACCAAGCCAGAGCTGATGTGCAGGGTAGCTTCTTTGGGCAGTTTAAAAACTGACTCAAGATATTTTGAAAATTTAAGGTAGCATTTTTCTACTTTACATTTTTGTGCCTTTCTTCCCATTTTTGTGGCACAGGCAGCAGGCGCTTCCTGATCTGCCCAATGTAACCTTTTGGGGTGAAATAGCCTCAGGTCTCCTGACATCTGCAATAATCACTGGGCAGGATGCAGTGCTTTCACCTGCTTCAGTGATCATCAGTTATAACTCTCATACTAGAGGGACTTACCTTCTTCACTAGCAATTCAACAAAGCAGTGGAAATTAAATGCTTGGCTACTCTTGTTAATGGAAGAGAATCACAGCTAGCTTCTGATTGTTCATCTTTGTTTCTTACATCCTTACAATAAGAGGAAATAAATTGTTAGCAACTTTCTCTTTTAAAATTTGAGTATGCTTTGCCTTTTCTGTTTTTTTATTTGTTTGTTTGTTCAGTCTTGACTAGATGGCAAGGGAAGAGGGCGAGTTGATGCTCCTCAGCAGGCTAGGAAATTAAAGGACTGACTCTCTGCTAAGGCTTACATCTCTCTCAAATGGTGGCAGTTTGTGTCTTGGAACAAACAGGAGAGCTTAGGGAGTAGTACCAATTTCAATGTGATGTCAAACACAAAGTAACAGACTGTTATCTGATTTCTTCAGAACATCTAGAATGGATGGTGGAGCTTTGTGGTGCCTCTGTTGTGAAGCAACTTCATCTGTTCACACACACAACAGTAAGTGATAATGTTACACTTAACACAGTGGGTGGTCAGTAGCTATGCAATACACCCCCGAAGTGAGGGATTACATGACCTCCATGGGCTTGTCCAAGAGTAATGGGTACAGGAACATCAGAGAACTATCTGCACAGTAATGATGCTAGACTGCAACAGGCCTTGTGTCCTACTAGCACTCTGGTAGAAGACAGGCTCACTTGTGGTAGAAACTGATCAGAGATAGTAATCTATGACAGCCAATTTCTCTTGAAATCAGCACCGAAGCTCATTTCCCAGCACAAAAAGTCTCTAGTGCCTTCATTTAGTCTCAGAATTCCGAGAGAAGAATCACAGGAAAATCTGAGGTTAATGTCTTTTTCTATCTGCTGTCACTTCTTGAAGTCTTCTCTGAAGTGATACACTGAAGCTGAGTTAGCCCAGTTCTCACTTTGCAGGTGGTGTGAGAATGATTTCATGACAGATAATCACAGAAGCATTTTTATTTTCTTGTCTTGAAACCCTAGAACTCTGCTATTGTGGTTGTACAGCCAGATGCTTGGATGGAAAACACGGATTACAGAGGTAAAACAGCACACTGTCATGGACTGGTTTGTGCTGTACACTGAGTGTCTCTAGCACCTCAGGCCTTCAAATAGTTAAGTATCAGGGAGGCTGATCTGGAGATGGAGGTATGCCTTGGAAGAAAGCTCAGGAAGGACAAGGTCTGTTACCTCTAGAATCAGCCACAGAGTCAGATCCTATTGCCTCAGTTTTCATGCGCTTCAGCTGTACAGAGAATTTTCAGACTAGAAAGTATCTGAAAGGTGCTCTTGGAGGACTAATGAGTTCCAAGACAAGAGTCTGCTGGCCTGGAAAGAATACATGGGTACCTTAACTGATACAGCTGTGCCTTTTTGTTGTTGGTTTGGTTTGGTTTTGGTTGGTTGGGGTTTTTTCCCATTGACTGGGGGCTTGGCTGTTGGTTGGCTGGTTTGATCTTTTGTGGGGTGGGTGGGTTGGTTGGTTGGTTTTTTGTTTGCTGGGTTTTTGCTTGGATGTGTTTTGGGGTTTTTTTAAATTGAAATTCTCCAGAGAAACCATGAGACTTTGACAGTGCAAATGTTCCAGACTGACTTTTAAATGAGAGTTTTGGGATGAATGGCAGCTAGGTAGGCTACAGTGGAGTTCAACAGCAAAAACGTGGAGCAGAAAGATGTTGTAAAAGGAACTGTTTCCATGGCACTGGGAAACTGAGAAAATAATGAAAATGATCCTGAAATGGTGAAGAACAGCCTGGGAGTGCTTCAGTAATTTTCTGTTGCTTCTCTCTTAATGAGACTCATTGCTTGTCAGATACTCAGCATGCCTGAGCAGACAGAAACTGAGGTGCTGTCACTGGGGTTCTAAATTAAAAACAATAAGGACTGCAGTTGTTGCTTTTAGTGTTTATTCTGTGGTGTTCCAAACTTCCTGCCTGACCCTTTGCCAAGCAGCTATTCTCTTCGGACCAGCAGTATTTTCTGCATTGTTAAAAGGAGGAGCAGTGCATGGCACTAGTTTTAGGTACTTGTTCTTTATCAAGGCCTTCGAAATGCCAAAGGAAATGGCTTAATCTGAGAGACATCACTAAGCTCACCTTATCTTGCCTTCACTCACTGATAGCAGTTTGTTTGTGTCTTTGTCTTGCAGCCATCCAGCAAAAGAACAACGTTGTCATGGTGACTCGAGAGTGGGTGTTGGATAGTGTTGCGTGCTATGAGTGCCAGGAGTTGGATGCTTACCTTGTGTCCTGAGGGCAATCTGCTGGTCTTTACCCATCGCTCAGGAAATCTCATTAGTGCTGATAGTCTGGCAATTAATTCAAGGACTGTGAGTTTTTGAGTCATGCAGAGATGAGGTGCAGGTGCACGTAGTTAGTGTTCTTGTTCAGAGTGAAATAACTGCACATTTATTAACAATAAAGTTGCCGAAGTAACATTACCATATAGAGATGCAATTACTCACTGTTATTTAAAGATTAACGTTTCTAATTGCAAAATAATCCTTTTAAATTACTGTCAAACAAATTTTTAAAGTTAGAAAATGTAAACCCTTGCCACTTCAGAAAAGTGGTGGTGTATCATTTACCACTGCAGCCAGTTCCTGTTTATCTATGTGTGGACATTTTTGAGGCAGTCATTTAAAAGAGTAATATTTGGCTCAGGGCTTGAATTAAAGCATGCTGGTCTCACTTCTGAGATGGGGTTGTGGCACCTATGCAGAGACAAACACCGATGCACTTCAGCGCCCCAGTGAGTCTGCTTCCAATAGGCCCTGCCTGTAAAATGAGACTGCAAACATGCTTTTTGTGGCATAAATATGTTGCTTCTTTCTGCTGCCAAGCACTTCAGCTTTATAAATACTCTTGTACTTTCAGAGCAGAAAAAGATTCTGTTGTCATAAAGTTGAGGAACCAATGATTGTAACTAAGTTCAGGGAGTTGTGCTCAGATGCTGAGATGCTGGTAGGTTCTCTTGGGAAGTTATGGAAAGCATGTTTATGAAAAGTATATTTATGAAAACTGGAATGCTCAAAAGAAATAAAGTTGTTTTGGCAAGTATTTGCTTAATTGTCCAATGCTGCTTCCATGAGTCACTTGATGAGTCTCTGCATTGAGGCATGTGTGAAAAAATCTCTGAAGTCCAGCCTCCTGGAACAGACAGAGTGGAGACTTCCTGGAGGAGGTAAAAATGTGAACCAGCATTTCAGAGCTGGAGTTAGAACTGTAATTTCCATCAGCCTGAGAAGTAAACCTGTTATCAGAGGCAATTGGAGTCTTAGCAGGCAGTGCTGCTGGTGGTGCAAGTGCTGGAAACATTTGCTCAGCTGCCCCACATTGCCACTTTCTGTGTGATGACATTTCCTAACTGCTGAGGCAGTTCAGCACAGCTTTGCCTTCAGACTGCTGCTGCCTTTATCTCTGGAACCCACTGTGCTGTGGGTTGAGGTATTTTGTAGCCCACATTTCAAGAGAGAGCTGAGGGCAGAGACTAAATGCTGCTTGCTGTGGGCTTGCCTGGGGCCTTGTCATCAGGTAAGGCTGCAGCTGTAACTAAACTCTGTTGTAACCCAACAGGAACTCTTCTCCATGCAGCTGTGTCAAGGTCAGATTCCAAGAAAGCTGAGCTGTGCAGTGCACACTCCCTGCCATGGCCCCAGCTGCAGGAGGAATCTGTTGGCCTCAGAATGCGGCCCAGTCTCTGGTCAGTGCTGGTGAGGCTCTCTGGGTGGGAGCAATGCTTTACTGTGGGGAGGGAGGTGGGGGAGGAGCTGAATTCTCCCCCTGTTCTCTAGGCTATTAAATCCTAACTTCCTAAAGCAAAGGAGAGTAGTTTACTACTTTTGGGGAAGACAGCACATCCTGTGCTAGCGAGAGCTGTCCTTGCACTGGGGCAGTAACAGACTGGCTCTGTCTGTCCAGTAGTGTTATTGCAGCTTGTCCCTTTCTGCCCTTGAAGTGTTGAGATTCCCCTTAGCATCTGCTTCTGGGAAGGATATTTTGCCCAGTGCCTGGCTGTGCCATGCATGGCTTGTTCTTTATTCCACCAAATCTTCAGCTATGAAGAGCAGGGATCAACTGTAGCATCAGGCAGGCTCTTCATTTAGCCTCGATCTTCTCTGCTGTAGCATCTGAGATCAGGCACAGCCCAAAGTCTCCAGCCCTACAGGGGTGTTTTGGGGTTCTGTTCCTGCCTTTTCTCCAGCACAAATGAGTTAAGTATTTCTGTGAAGCTGCCTAATCTTACCAGAAAAGCTGTTAATGAGCCATATGGGAGCTGTCCAGGGATTATTTTCTAACATATGGGAATGGATTTCTGGCTAAAATTCATACATGGTAGTTAAGATGCAAGACAAAGCTGTACCTATCAGCCATGCTGGTATGGACACCAGCAGAGACCAAACAGCCTATTGCCTATTCAGGCTGTCCTTTACATTTTGCTGCTACGCAGCATGGAGCAACACATTGACAGAGCCCACTCAGGTGGCATCAGTGTTGTTGGAATAAATGAGCAATTGCTGTTTGCTCCATAGCTGTTTTGGAGTCTGCAGACTGAAGCAACAGAGAGAGCTTTATGGACTGGAAGGGGTAATTAAACATGAAAGTAAAAATGTTACTCAGTGTCTTAAAGCCCTTTGCACATGGCAACATTGGATTTGATGTAGGATTCTTCTGCTTCTCAAAGGGAGTTTCTGGTCCCTGAGAGTGCAAACCAGCAGACTTTCTCCTGGAACACAGTGCAGCACATCATAAACAGCAAATGTTTATGTGGTGCTTCTGTCTTTCTCCTTGCCATGGCAGACCCTTCCCTACCCTCCTTGGTCTGGTTCCTAGCTCAGAACTCTGTCATATGCAATCATAGCTGCTGCTACTGACATTGGAATCCACCTGCTAAAAATTCCGGTTGGGTTTATTTAGCCTGGAGATGCCCAAAGCAGGTGGTAGTGGGGTATAATTGAGAATCCCCTTTAGAACAGCTGCCAAATTATGTCGGGTTTTACTACAACCAGCACATGCAGCATGGTGCCACCTCGAACTCTGAAACCTGGTTTGTGGACTCATCAACTCACAGGGTGATTGATGGCGGAATACCTTTGCTTTCCTGAGAGGTTATGGATGGGAGCTTCCACTCAAAAATTAGCTGAAAGAGGGGGTGCTCTCCATGCTATAACACAGAGGTTTTACATACATCTACTGCAGAGCCCTGTAGCCATCATGCATTGGAAATCAGCTTCTTTGAGGCTTGCTCTCACAGAATGTTAAATCCGTGTAACATATATGGGAGGCAGAGGAAGGAGAAGAGTGTAGCTGGGACAGGCTCTTCCTCCAGGGCTGTATGGACATCTCCCTTGTTCTTTCCAATCTGAGGAGGGGGAGGACTTCAGCCTGCACTTCCTGGCTTGCCACTTTGCCATTTCTCTTTGGAAAGAGGCTTTTTAGAAGAAGTGAATTTTTAATTTACTGGAACTCCCACCCACATACCTCCTTCCCTCAAAGCAGCAGTAGCTCCGTCCTTGGGGGACTGATGGCAGAATTTGGGGTGTTAGTGTGGCTCAGGGCTTCCAGAGGGGAAGGCTGGATTCCAATGAGGCTGCAGCATTGTCTGGCCAGGATCTTTCCCTACGCAGCCCCACAGGGGAGCAATGATTCACAGGGAGTGCCTGAGCCTTTTCTGCACTGGGACTGCATTACAAGGGGCAGGCACACAGCAGTTGCTGATGGTGGACCTCAAAACACTTCACAGATGTGATTGATCTTTCTCTCCTATTCCCCTTCTTCTTGAGGCTGGCTATTACTGCCTCTGCTTATGAATTGTTTCTGGTCCTAGGCAGATTAGGAGCATTTTGGCTGGAGGCATCCCAGACCTAGACAGTGTCTTTGCCAGATAAACTGCTCCTGTCCTGTGAAAGGAAACCAGAAAGGACTTAATTGTGTCTTGAAACTTGTTCAACAAAGGTACCTTTTGCAACAACTTTATTCTGCTGCCCTAGACTGGCCTTTCTGCAGATGCCCTAAACTGGTAATGGTGTTCCTTTTGAATCCTACAAAGTTGCGTTTTGGTACCTGACACACTAATACTGCTGAGGAGCAAGGACTACATGGATAGCTTTTTGCTGAAGTAGTTTACTCTTTCAAATCCTCCTTCCACATTTAGATCCAAACACAAAGAGTAATTTCTTTGCAGATCTGAAGCCATTTATAAGAGAGCAGTTTATTCATGGATGTAATTAGAACACTTGTCTGACTCATTACTTGAGTTAATGGTAAATCAAAGAAACATTCAGTTCCTATAATTATTGTCAGTAATTTGCTGGATTCTTTTCATCTTGGGTCTGGTGTGAGTTTTATTTTGCTGATATTATGAATAAAACCCCTCTACATAATCTATAATGATAGAAAATGCCCAAGAATTCACCTGGTTCACAGGATGGATGAAGTGAGCTGAGGCTAAGCAGAGAAGCTAAAGGGCTTTGTCCCATACACTGTTCTGAATGTTTGCTGCCGCAGGTGAACTAACCTCTCCTGCCCCAGGTGGGAATAGCAGAACAGCTCTTGTTTTGCCTTTGTGCCTCAGCCACAGCTCACTGCTGGACAGTTGTGATCCCGGGGCTGAAGATGAGTTTTTATTCCCTGCAGTCTGTGAAAAGGACAGGGTGCTCCACGTGCCCATACTGGGGGCAGCTCAGGTTTGATACCACTGCCCACTACTGGAGGTTTATTTCTCCGTTGAGCTAACAAGAGAGAGCCTCTGGACATTTAAACTGATCAGAGTGCCAGAAACTGCATTTATAGAGACTGGCCCATTCAGTTCAAAAGCCTGGAAGATGCTAGAGGGAAAAGGGAGAGGTGCTTGCCAAATATTGCTGTGTTTATGTGGAAGGAAGGAAGACGGTGATTGAGGATGATGAAAACAAACGGACACAGGTTCAGAGGACTTGCTAGTGCCGCTTGTGAGATAGAGCTGTTCAAGCAGGGATGTGGTTTTGTTCAGCTTTGCAAAGGCTCTGGGGACCCTGCAGACCAAGAGACACCGTCATGGCACTGAAGGCTGCTCTTGGCATAGGGCTTTGCTGTTTCTTTCCTCCCAGGCTGCAGATGGGCATGTTCATGCCCTTGCAACCTGCACCCCAGCACAGCACTTAGTCATTACATAGGCTTTTCTTGTGCTTGTAGCTCAGCTGCTCCAGTTCCACAAATAGCCTTCATGATGCAACTGAAGTCCAAGACCTGGGTGGAAGAGTAGACACAAAGGACTGTCAAAAGCTGTCTTCACTTGCAGCTAGTGACATAGCATGAGGATGAGGCCAGCTCCTGTCAGCTCAAGACTGATAGATCAGGTACAAACATCCTGCAAATACTCCACAGTGTTTAAGGATTCAGGATGGAGTGAGAGGTTATTCAAGGCAGCTGTTTCATCTCCAAAATTAACATATGCAGCTAAGTCCTCTGTGGTTTTCACTCAAATGTATGTTAGTGTATTTCAAGAGCCAGAGAGATACATCAAGACACAAACAGGAGTCGGGCAGTAAGACATTTTGAGAGGATGCTGGTTTGACTAATTAAAAATGAGCCAAGCAGTGCATGTTTTCCAGTGATGTTTATTTGTTTTCTGTAGCCCACTGACACAGCTGGATCTGGCAATGCAGCAGACTCTTTTTTTCCTTAAAGTGTCTTTGTGACGTTAAGTCAAGGCTAACACTGTAGTAAAAGGCATTTAGAGAGGGCAGCAGCAGAAGCAATGAGAGGTGTTGGAAGGAGGCTGCGTGGCAGGACAAGATGGGGAGGAGGCAGGGTGCAGATGGGAGCATCATCTTTTGGTTCTCTGCACGAGACCAACATAGCACCATGCAACACAATCTGCAGCTGGAAACGGATGGAGACCAGGCTGCTCTTTCAGAAGGCACATGCCTCGGGAGCACAGCTGGGACAAAAGTTCCAGAGTGGCATTTGCTTACTGAAGGGAACCACAATTCTCAGGATACATCTCCTGGCATAAACCTCTCCCTTGAAGCCAGATCCACTCTGCTGTATTTTAAATGAAGTTTGAGTAGCTAAAACACCACATAAAGAACCACTTATTTTCTTCACAGTAGGTGGATTTCCATGGTGCATCAACAGGTTAAGGTCCCTCCCAGCCTGGGCCTTCCCAGACCAGCACATTCCATGGTGACTTGCTCTCCAGCCTAGCTGAAGGTAGCTCCCCTGCAAACCTCATTTCTCTTCTAAAGAAAGCTTTGAAGAGTACTTTCTCCTGATGGCACTCTGCTGCTAGCAGTTCTACCCACCTCCCACCCTCCAGCCCAGATCCCACACATCCCCTGCCCCAGGCTGTGTGTGCTGCAGCCTGCACACATGTGCAGAGGCTGGGCTGTGGGTACCAAAGGGTGACACACACAGGAGCACTCCCTTGTACTTTGTTTTAACCAGTTACAGACCTTTCAGCACCTGAATACTCCTCTGCTGAGTAGTTCCTTCACCCCAAGCAATCAGTACAGCAGCAGCCAACCCAGAAGTCTCCACAGTGGGGGGCAACTCAGGCACCCTGGTTTGCAGCTGGAACCTTTGCTCAGCCCTAGACTGAGAGAAAGGCTTTGAGAAGGTGAGCTGGCTCCTGCAGCCAGCACCATGCCCTCGTCTCAGCCAGTTACTGTACAAAATGGACAATACACAGACACTATTTACAGCCTTTTTCACATGATGGAGCAGCTCTTGGCTCGGTCTTTCCTGATCTCTGTGTCACTCAGCAAGTCTGTCCTGCCAGGCATCTGTGACACCCGCTTCAGTCCCCGCTTGGAGTTGCTGCGCTTCAGGTTCTTGTGCGCCCTGCTGACAGAGGCAAGCGTGGTCACATGAAACACATCCCGCACGCTGTTCTCAGAGACCTTGGAGGAGCACTCTGCATAGGCCACTGCACCAATCTGCCGTGCCAGAGCACTGCCCTGCAGTCCAGAGAGAGTGGGAGAAGAGGGAAGAAGGTTAAGGCACCAGAGCTTCCTGCATAGAGCATCCTTTCACACCACCACAAGCCCTGCCTGTGCTGGCAGCGTGGCACAGCTGTTACTGAAGTGCAAGTGCCTGTGAGAGCACCAGATATGAGGTGGTCTCCCAAGCAGACACTGCTCCAGGCACTAGACCCTGAATCACTAGAGTGGTGCTACCCTTGCACTGGAGGGCCTGGACAGCCCCTCTCATCAGGTCAGTCATCTAGGACCTGCTCTGCACAACATGGAGCCGGGCAGAGAGCAAAGTGTGCAGGCACAGCCACCCCTGTGCTGCACCACAAAGACTGAGCCTCCAAGCCAGTCTGGAGGCACTGCTAGGTCCAATGGTGGCCTACAGCTGTGGCTTGCCCCTTTCAGCAGTGTTGCCCAACACTGAACCCAAGCAGGAGACTCACTTGGAGCAGGAAGAGCTGCATTGAACCAAGAGATGTAGAAGCACAACACTCCCCTTTAGCCAGTCCAACTTGTCAAATCAGGCATCTCCACCACCCTTGAGGAAAGATTTCTCATCTACTAACCATCAGAGCATCAGGAATAAATCAAGGTCTGCCAGAGCTGAGGAAAAAGAGTGCTGTAAGCATGAGCAGCTCAGAATCCATGAGCTAGGACAAACCAGCTTCAGACCAAGACCTGGGCACAATGGTTCATTTGCTGCTGAGCTTTCTTGTACTAGTAGGTCCTGCAAAAGTCCCCACCTCACCACCTCACCTCCCCGAGCCCTACAGGGACAGCTGCCCAACAGACCTGCTCATGTGTGACAGGGATGAGGCGCTGCTTGGAGAGCTCCCGCAGCGTGTTCAGGTCTGTCCGCATGTCCAGCTTGCAGCCCACTAGCACAATCTTGGCATTGGGGCAGAATTCCTGTGTTTCCCCTTGCCACTGCAGAGGAGACAAGAAGCAGAGGGTGCTCATGGTTTGCTGGTGCACAAAACACTTCATGAGGCCCAGCAGCACCTCCACATGAAGTTACTTTTGGCAGCAGGCAGCCTGTGGAAAGGTCAAGGCTGGAACAACAAAAGCCATCACAGGGTCTCAAATCATTGTTTCCAGCCTTTTTCCAAGCATGTCAGGAACCCTGCCCAAGAGGATGATGATGATACAGTACTTTTGGGTTCATAATTTACCTAAAGGATGAAAACCCTCCAAGCAGTTGAGCTACAGGGTCTGTTCTCAGCAGGCACAGGTCAGGCTCCCTGCTCTGTAGAGAGAGCTGCAACCCTCCTTGCACATGGCTGACACCTTAGGGTGTCTCAGATTTCTATGCAAGCAAGACTTGTCAGAATGAAATTGGCACCCCACCGAAACCTGCTCTGTATGAAGCCAAGAGCTGCTTGTTTGCATTCTCTCGGATGGCTCCTTCCCTTCAACTGTGCAGGCTGTACAGGCAGCCCAGCATCAGAAGGGCAGCACTAATAAAGACTTCCTCTGCTGCATTAGCATTTGTGCCTGAGGCTTGAATGGGAACTGTTGTTTTCCTTATTTGCCTGATATCAAAAGTTAAAACCTATTTCTGCTTCATGGTGTCTTAGGAATTTTCCTCACCTCCACAGGCTGCAAACCTGCACCAAAGGAAATAAGGCATCTACTCAGAGACACTTAAGAAATCCCCTGTGATCTGAGGTTTATTTTAAGTCACCATATCAAAAAGACGTTGCCTGACAGTACTCAAAGCATTTGTGAGGCTGCACAGGGCAGGCTGTGCACTGAGCAGTGCAGCCTCACACAAAGAGTGCAGAGACATAAATAAATCCCAACCCTAGCTAATTATTGATGGGTTTGCATCTCATTAAGGTGTAAGTTATTTGCTTGCATTATCATTCTTCTGACTCCCAATCTGACCAGTGAATTCTTTCAGTCCACACAAAATGCCTTCCTCCACCCAGCACTCTTGGACCCAGGACCTGCTTTGGAAAGGAACACTGCACCATTGACAGAATCATCTGAAGGGCCTTTGTCCCTTCACCAATACACTTCTGAGACACAGACCTACTTATCAGCCCTCCCAGCAGCTGAGTGAGAGGCACTCGCTTCACCACAACATTTGGCAAAATGTGGAGAGGACAAGAGGGCAGACAGCACAATGCAACTTGTTCAGACTGTGGCCAGTCCAACCCCAGCAGCCTGGGGAACAGCCACAGGAATCACTGCAGAGATTTTCATACCACGGTGTCTCAGAGAGCTTCACAAAGGAGATGCCAGGCAAGCCTTGCCTCCAGGACATGATGCAGCCTCCAGTGAGCCCTCTGCAGCTCTGTGGCACCATGGAGAGAGCTCACCAAAGCCACAGCTTCAGGAAGGAAGAAGTGTATGGCCAGGATCAAGGAGTGTGAGTGGCCAGGAGGCCATTTACCCTCTGTCCTGAGCAGCAACGTGAGATGTGGCACATCATGCCATCTTGGAGGAAAGCCTCATATGGGAACCTTTCCCTGGATACCACCTACTATCCTGGAGAGTGGCAGGCGGGGACCTGCTGGGAGGCCAGCCAGCAGTGTTCCACAGAGGGTCCCCAGCCTTGTGGGGTTCTCCAGGGCCTGCCAGATGGACAAATCTGCTTTGCTGAAAGGCACTGATCTGCAGGGAGAAAACTCTAGACTGCCAACGCAGTGCCTGACCAGGCAGCTTGGCCAGGGCAAGCAGTGCTCAGGGCTCTGCATGCTATCCTGTCCAGTGGCACTGTGCCATCTCATTTTACTCATTTATGGGCTTGAAATTCCATGCCAGAGCTCATTATTCCTGTTGTCAAGCTATAGGGAACTGACTGCTGGGGTTTTACTGTGCAGATGCTGAACTGAAGGGACAGCCAAAAAAGCATGCTCTCTACTTGCATGGAAACAGGCACCAAGGGCCACTTCTCAACTGCTGCAAGTAATCCACAAGGTGATTATGCCAACAAGAGATGCACAACACTTTCGAGGAGCATCCCCACATTTGTGTGTGTGTGCATACACAGAGGCACCCACACACATGCTGCAAGCTGCCATGAGCTACACCATTCACTTGGCTCCTCTCAGACAGAAATATCTTTCTTTCTGCACAGACCATGTAGGGATCAGCAGCAGCCACCATCATCTTCATCCAAGCACATGACCCCCAGCCACAGACTGACCACAGAGCCAGAGCTTTTAGCCCTGCTGACAGCCTCAGGGAGCTCCATGTGCTGCTGCAGAGGACCTGTCTCACCAGTCCCAAAGCATGGCAGGTCCTCACCTTCTTGAGCACACTGTCCAGGGTCTCCGGGCGGCTGATGTCAAAGCAGATGAGCACAGCGTCTGAGTCTGGGTACGCCAAGGGACGGACGTTATCATAATATGCTGAGCCTGCAAAGAGGAGCAGAAGGAGAGTGCTGAGCAGAGAGTCCCATCCCGGTGACTGCTGGCACAGGCTAGCACCCCCAGCTTGCTCTGCCAGGCAAAGAGATCTCAAATACCAGTAAGAACTGGAGACACTCCCATATGGTGCAGCCAGCTCTGCTGGAGGTAAGGATGCTGACCCAAGCCCAGACACCCTTAGGTTCAGCAGTTTGGTTGGAGGAGGATTCACTCCCTTTGCTTAGCAGTGTAAGTCAGAGGTTTTGTCCTTGTGTTCTTACATCTTAGAACTTTTGCATCCCCCGCCCACCACAGTAAGTATGTGGCAAGCAAGAGGTGGTGGAGCTGTGCTGACTGCAGAAAAGCAAGGTGGAAGGGCTGCGATGCGGCAGAGCAGGACCTGCCTCCACCACTGGCGTGAGGATCCTGCTGCTTGTCATGCAGCTGCTGTGCCACCAGCGGTGGAAAGGTGTGGCTGAGAAGAGACAGGGAATGCTGCCACTATTTCCCACCCTCTCTTGCTATCTTTATACAGGAAAGCTTCTTCACCTAACTGTGAGAATCTAAGATGGGGAGTGGGGAGGGTGGGAAATTACAAAAACCCTTTTTGCTGTGGGTTTATGCTGGGAAAAGTCCAAATCCGTCTTCGTACAGAGAAGATGTGACAGGATTTGGTGAGCACCCCGAGGGAGAGTTCTGCATGCTGCAGGATTTCTCAGTGAGCAGGCAGAGAGCCCAGCCTGAATCCTACACAGCTCCTGATACACACGAGCACACACACTCCCCTTCGCTGTATGTTTCAGGCATTAAAGTCCTACGATGTTTTCATCTGAGCTGCATTCCACGTGCGGTTGTAGGAGCCTCAGTAAACAGCAATGCAGCAATCTGTTCATTGCTACTTAAAAACACCGGTTGGGTTTATATTGGGCTTTACAATAGCTTAAAACTTCCGGGAGGGATAGAAGCAGATGTTTGTTTATGAAAAGGGGAGCAGAGACACCAGAGTCCTTGTTGATTCTGCCTTCTTGGAGAGAACGATCACGCACCCCGAAGCCCAGGAAACCAGACGCGCTTCCTGCCACGGCCCCTCGGGATGCTCGAACCCGGCGCTTTCCCACCCTGGGAGGAGGGTGGAGCATCCAGCCTGAGTGTCAGGTGGCTCCTTGATGAAGTTCAGCACCTGATGAATTATGGATGATGGTCACTTATGTTTCCGGGAGGATTGGAATCTGCCTGGAGTAAGTGAAAGAAGAGGCTGATTCTCTGCCCCTGCCTCTTGTCTGCACCGGGGCTCACAACTGATGGGCAGCACAGAGCGAGGCACAGCACAGCAGGAGCTCTGCAAACAGCCCGGACTCCTCTGCAAGTCTTGGCCAGGAAAGCAGCCCTGGCCTTGACTGCTACTTCCTCTGCCCAGAGCTCTCACGGGGCAGGTTGAGGGCACAAATGTGTTGTCTTCCCAAACCCTGCCCAGCACCAGAGCCTGGCTACCCACTCTCCCCTTGACACCAGCTCACAACAGGATACCAACGGCAGCCCCTCTGCCCCGGGGACCTCCACAGCACAGATCCCCATCAGCACAGCCTCCACCACTGTCATGGAGCCTTGGACAGATTTGATATGCATTTGGAGTCGCAGGATAGTCAACAACAGGTATCTCCAGCTCTCACAGCCATCCAGGCTGCTGCCAGCCACAGCAGCAACGGCACCTGCCACCCCTTCTACACCAGCCAGAAGCTGCAGCCTGGGTCTCTCTCACAGCAAAGTCACTGGGAAGAGAAGCAGCTGGAAGCCAACACAGAAGAAACAGACCTTGATGGCTGCAGAGCCCAGCCCTCTTCCTAGAGAGAAATTCTGGCTCCTTTCCACGCAGGGAACATGTCTCTGCAGCGCCTTGGCCAGCTATGGGGACAGGGGATGCAGATTGGTGCACAGGGAGGAACAGCGAGACAGGGTGACCCCGCATCCCAGGCATGAGCTTGCTGACCTTACTTCAGGCTCAAGCTGCTTCAGTTCATGACTGACAGAGCTGGCACTAGTGAGCCACTGCTTCCTATGCCTTGCAGCACAGCAAGGTGACCCAGTTCCTGCTTCCAAAGGTAGCACCAAGCTTGGCACTGAGCCCCCCACTTTGGACTCAGCTTTCAGTCCTGTGCCTGCTGTCGGTTTACAGACAAGAGAGGCAATCCAGCACAGATCTGCATGCTTGGATTTGCTGGGTGCTTTACCCAAGCCATGCCCTCTAGTCCGGGCACAGAAGAGTGCCTGCTTCCAGACAGGGCCCCCCCAGTACATGCTGGAGGAAAGTGTTCCCACACACATCCTCTCCCTGCAGCTCCTCAGCTTTACATAAACACTGCAGATACATCTGCTCCCTCCCAGCCCAGGAATGCTCCTTTTGTAGAGGTGGCCTTGGCTCCATTCAGCACAGGCATTGCCACAGCAAACTGTATCATAGCAACCTGCTGCTGCCCTCAGCAGCCAGCCAGCTAGCTCCTGGAGAGCCTGCAGCAGAGCATGGCCCCTCAGTATCCCACAAACCCAGCCCCAACCCCACCCTGGTGCCAGGAATTGTGCACCACCACCTGGGACCACAGCAGGAAAGACCCCCGTGCTGAGCTGAGGGAAGGCATGTGGCAGGTCAGAAAACAAAACAAAACATTTTCTTAATGAGATCAAAATTGCCTTTGGATTCATCAACTTTCTGTTCCAACTCCAAGCCCCTGCCCCCTTCACTGGCAGCTGAACGCTGGCAGCTGGTAACAGCCAGCACTCATGGCCTCAGATGCTGAGCCTCTGCCCACCCCAGGGGACTGATGGTCGGTGCTGGCCAGCAGAGCAGGAAGGCTGCTGTGCTCCAAGTTTAGGTAACCTCCAGCTTTCTTTCTCTACTGAATCAGGAAATTGTCTGGGGGATTATTCTTCTAGTTCCATTTAGCATGGCCAAAAAAACCCCAACCAACCAAGCAAAACAATCCTAAAACACAAGAGCCCTGAGCTCCCTCAGCGCCAGGTCTTCAGTTTTATTGGTTCTGAGCACTCAACACCTTTCAGATATTCCAGCAAAGACACCCCAGAGACCCACAGTCTGGCACTTCTGAACACATGCACCCTAGGCTTGTGTGCTTGCAGATCCAGCCTGCCTTCACTGCATGAGTCATTCTCCCTCTTGGCACCCAGGTTTGCAAGAAACAGGGCCTATGTACATCTGTTTGTGATTAAAAAGAGAAAACTGGAGCAAGCCAAAATACAGCTTACAAATAAAATCCACGTGGTGCTTGTCTGAAATTCAGGGACAGATGCAGCCATGAGTAGCTCCTCTGTCCTATCAGCTGGCAGTCCCTCAAAAAGCCTGGCACTGACTCAAAGATGCCACTCTCAGGCAGGGCACTGAAATGCGTTGTTTTGTCTATACCATTGCAGTGTTAATCTTCATTTGCTCCTCACTGGCTGTTCTAAGAGATGAGCCTCCTCAGATGGGCACCTTCCATCCAACAATAGCACATTAAACCATGAAACATTAAGCCATGGTTTAGATAGGCATGAGGTGTAGGGTGACAGGTTGGACTCGATGATCCTTGAGGTCTCTTCCAACCTTCTTGATTCTTGATTCTTGAAAGCAAATATGCTTGCAGTGCCGTGGTCTGCTCTGCAAGGGGCTCCTGCAACCACAGCCAGGTCTTGCTTGGAACAGAGATGAGCCATGCCAAGACCTAAATTCTTCTGCATCGCACTTGTCTCAGAGGGCTCACTGTAAACTCTCCCCATGGAGCCAGCAAGGCTGCAGAGCATGCTGCTTTCTGCAGGGACAGCCCAAGAACATCCTTCACACAATGCAGCAGGACTTCATCCCAGCTTTCTGGAGTGCTGCATCCACAAGCTTGAAGAGCTTCAGGTTACCTTCCCACATAGCTATGCCAGAGGAGCAGAGGGCAGTGTTTGAAGAGCAATGGCTTGGTGTGCCTGGCATATGACAGACCAGATCATACAAATGTCCTCCTCAGTCCCTGGATCCTAAGTGCTGATGGGATTTATTAACAGAAGACCAGGAAATCAGCCATTGCATCCTCCCAGACTGCAGTAGCTGCACGTCAGGGAGACAACGATCTGAACCAGTCAGTCAGTTCAGAGACTGACTTCATCCTCCCAGTGTGAAATCAGACCCTCTCTCCTGACAGAAAATCAGAGGATTTGTTTGAAGATTGACAAACTACAGCAATTCCTGAGCACCCTGCAGGTCCCTGATCAGCTGGGGCTCAGAGGCAGGTTAAGGATCCCTGACCCTGGCTGGCTGATTATTGTCTGGAAGGGGAGGATAATGCAGATCCCATTGATACAAAAAAGTATATTTCTGAGGCTAATACAGAGCTCATTAGAGTCTAGCCCAGAAGACCGACAAGTGGCAGAGACAAGATTAAAAACCACTGGTGACAGATTCAGAGACACAGGCAATGATGGTTCTGGCAGGCTGAAGCCCAGACCCAGCAACTCTGGGGTCACAATTACAAAAAGCAGCAACAATTAGTGACATTAGAGATTAAAATGAGTGGCACTAAGAGCAAAGCAGGCCTGGTGAAGTGAGAGTCAGACAGAGCTGCCATTGTGCCAAATTCCACTCTGCAGTGAAGACCTGGCCATCAGCGTGTGAAGTGCCAGGCTGATAAACACCAACACCCCTGCCAGCACCAAGATGCCTTGTGCTCCTTGTGGTTCACTGGCTCTGCCCCCAGCAACCACACAGCCAGGAAAAGCCAACTGTGGTTTCTCTCTGAGGCATCCCCATCACAGCCCCAGGGGCAGAGGTTTTACCAGTGCATCCCCCTGCATCTCCTCACAGAAACCCCTCTGCCACAAAAGGAGATGCCACCATCCTTCCAGGAAAGGCCTCAGAACAGATCTCCCCACATGAAGGTGACCATGTGTTCATCAGAAGTTAGATAATGATATGATAGAAGTTAGATGATTAGACATGATGGGGAAGGCCCCTGTTCTCTGATTCTGATAGGCAGCAAGGTCAGGACCAGAGAATTGTCTTGAAATGACACAAAGCTCTTGTCTGACAGAGAAAAAGTGGGCAAAAAAAGGAGATGAGGCATCCCACCAAAGCTGGAAAGAGACAAAAAGCAGAGGGAACTGCTGGCTAGTACTACAACTACCCTTTACTCAGTGTTCCTTCCAAGAGACACCAGTCAAGGCACTGCCATCAGCCCCAGGACATTTATAATCTTCTGTCATGGCTGGACCATGATGTTTATTGTAATTGTGCAACATCACTGCAACTCCCTGCAGTGTAAGAAAGGAGGAACCTGTTCCATGCCACCAGATAGCTGTCTGGAAAAGCACTTGGCAGAAAAAGCTAATCAGACTGAAGAGTCACTCTCTGCTCCCAATGCTTATGGTTTACATACCAAAAAAAAAAAAAGTAACTTACCAAACAGTCCAGCTGGCAGACCTTCAGCAGGGCCATGATCAGGATGAAGGGAATGGTATTCAACAGGCTGAGGTGGCATTTCTGGGCCTCTTTCCAGATCTTATTACTGGAAACCTGCCACTCAGGAGGAGGCTGTTCTGCTGGATTTACCAGCAGAGGAATCCCCAGCTCAGGAAGGTCCAGGATACTTCTCCCTTATCCACATCCTGTGCCCCATCTCACACATGCCACTCACAGAGGTTCAGAGGAGCTTGCTCAGATGCCAACCTTGCTCTGGCAATTGGGAGACAGCTCTGGAAGCTCCTTGTAGAAGTCCCTGCTGACATCTCTGGGGGAGCATCACAGAGCATCTGGGGGGGAGTTGGAGCTGCAGAGGCAGCCCAAGCACCTTGTTCAGGCTTCTCACAGGCATGCTGGAAGTCAGGCATGTAGCATCTGACAAGGGAGATAATGGGAGACAGAAGTCCATTCCTGGCACTCTTTGCTATGTCACAAGGGCAGCTGACACTGACACAACCTGCCCATACAACAAGAACTAGGAGTGGCAGCAGTTTCCCACAGCACAGCCAGGGAGCACTCTGGCTCTGGGGAGCACATCCAAGGGTTGAAGGAGCAGAATCAGCTTTGTGCACCACTGCACATCTCAGGTTTGCTCTGCATAAGCAGCAGAACCCTCCCTGATTGCTTGGCTACCAGATAAGGATCCTGCCTGCAAGGAAGGCTGGGGCTGTGCACTTGGGAAGTTTAATCAAGTGGAGATTTTATCTTCAGAATCTAGGGCAGAAGGAAAGCTGCGACCATGTCCTCACCATGTGCACAGAGCCCAAGATAGACACCGAGCAGCTCCTTCAGAGCTCTCCCTCCCACAAAGCCTACTCCTGTCTCCCATCTGATATCCTGAAGCACATTAGCAGTGTTTGGTGGGGCAAGAGGGGCATCGTTGGCACCACACAGGGTAAAGGGCCATTAGAAAGGAAAGCTGTCGCAGGCAGAGGACAGGGTGTGACTGCTCTGCTCCAGGGAGTTTCTGCAGGTCTGTTTATGTGACCACCTGGATAAGGAGTCTGCAGTGCTGGGAGGTGCCATGGGTGCCACAGAACAGCCAAACTGACAACAAATGGAGAGAGCAGAGCAGTGCCTACAGGAGAGAGTGGATTACCTCCCTGACGTGCGCAAGGGCTCTGCACGAGAGCCAGGAACAAACCCACCCCACAGGAAGTCCGCCCTCCCTTGCTACAAGGTTGCAGCAGCCGGCAGTGTTGGCTGGTTGTCTCCAACGGCACCGTTCCTACTTAGTACCCCTCATGACTCCCAGGACACCCCAGAGACCACAGAGGCTGAGCCCCCAGGCCCACAGGGGAAAAAGGACAGATGCAGTCCCAGGGCTGCGGCAAGGTGCAGGAGAAGCAACCTCCATCCCTGAGCCACACAGCATAGCAGCACCCCCACACCATGCCCAGCCCACTCAGAATATCCTCACAGGGCCTGTCATGTCATGTCTTGTCCTCTCAGGTCCATCCACTCTAGCATAAGCATTTCTGCTGATGTTTTTGCTGCAGCTCTTCCAACTTTCGCCCAACTGGTTACTGACCTGCCTGAGAATGTGACCCAGTTGCACATATTTTTAGGCTTAACTACATATTTGTGCAGAGGCAGAACACAAGCATGATGGTTTCAGGCTCCCAGCCTCAATATGAAGCATGAGAGGAGCTATTTTGGTATTGAAATGGCAGCTCCAAATATTTCTTTGCCTCAGAGTGCAAGTGGCATTGAACTTTTCCCAAAATATAACTTGCTCTTGCACTTTGGAAGAGGCAGCCATGGCAATCCTGGAGCTGCACACTGGGAATCCAGGCACGGACAGCCTCAGCATCCATGGAGACGCCAATGCTAAACTTGGCCCCTTTCAGCTCTAATCTCATCAACATTCTTCAGCAATTCCCCAAAAGAAGGACCTGTTACCACAGCCTGGAGGTTCCCACACAGCCATACCAAGGCAGAGTGTTTGCTGAGTGCAGGCAAATCAGGAGGCGGAGGAGGGCTCGCAGCTCACAATGTTATCTTGTCTTGAAAGCACATCTGCTGCAGTGACAGAAGCCTCAGTGAAGGACTGGCAGCCGTGCAACTCCCCTGTTACAAGCTGCAGCATGGCAGAGCAAAGTGGCACTGCTGAACCTGTGGGTCCTGATCTTTGCAGTCACAGTTTGTGGCAGACACTGTGGCTCTCAGCAGCAGTGCATCCTGCTGGTCTGCACTGTACAGAAAAGTCTAGCAGCTTTCCAAGACAGCAACGATCATGTGCAAGGCAGAGTGCCCAGCCTGAGCCTATCCCTGAGCCACTGGCACAGATGGCCTTCCCATGAACAGGCAACTCTACTCTGCACCAAGATCTGCATGAGCAGAAGATGCACCCATCAGATACACAGCCTCAGGTCACACCAATCCTCTGCCTGCCTGCACTTAGAGGCCACACACACAGAAGGCAGGCAGAGCCCCCTGCCATGACATGGGTGTGAGCCAAAACCAAAGAACTGAGCCCGGGCTGCCGTGCCCAGAGCAGCTTCCTCCCTGCTGTTATTAGAACAAAAATCCAACCTAGGTAGAGGGCAAAGCCTCAGACCCGCCTGCACTTACACCATAGCACCCTGACCTTGCCAAGGCCTCAGGAAGCAGCATTGCTGAACTCATCTCTGTCCTGCTCAGCATGGGGAAGGGGCTCAGCAGGGCAGCAGCGCTGGGCCAACCTGGAGGTGTGGGCAGTGGGTTCGCTGGCGATGCCAGAGTCACCATGGGAACGCAGCAGGAGCCGATCCCGGGAGGGTCCGACAGCACTGAGGGCTCTCGCTGCCAGAGATCTGCTGAGCACCGCAGCAGCTCTGCTCCAGCCTTGAGACCTCCCAGAGAGGGGCAGACCCACAGACACTCCCTGATCCCAAAGGGAATACACAGCTACGGCACGGCTGAGGGAACGCTCCCCGCTTGGTGCACACCTCATGGTAATTTCTCTCCCTTTCACACCTCTGGAGCATGGAAGTGAAACTCGCCTACTCTCTGCAAAGAGGTGCTAGTGAGCACAAAACCATTCGCCCTTCCTCCACCCTGACGCGTCTGGGATACCAGCGCTTCGGGCTTGGGAGGCACCCAGCCCTTCGGGAACAGCACTCCCAAGCCATCAGGCATCCTGTCAAACAGGAGTTTCCCCCCACCACAAGATACCTGCGCCATGCAGAGGATCTATTTCTATGCCAAGCACATTCAGCTAACATGCAAGAGAAGAAGAATTTGCTGGAATGGGAGCACAAAGAACAGCCAAGCACTGTGCCCTTATGAGCAGAGGTGCCAGGGCACGCCAGATCCCTGGAACCAGAGCCCTGTCCACCCAGTATGACCGGCAGGCTCCACACCCCTTCCCACACACACAAAAGTTTCAAACTGCTTTCCAATGGGGGCTGCAGAAACAGCAAGTAGCTGAGGCTGTCGGGGGGGGGGGGGGCAGGAGGGATGTGGCATCTCTGCTGTGCTGTAAGATGGCACCTGAAACAATTTTACTCTCACAGTGTGCCCGGAGGTGGGGCCAACTTAAACAGAAACAAACACAAAATGCAAACAGCATCTGCAGATGATGGACAAGGAGTCACACTCAAACTTGGCTCCCTTTTCTCCCTGAGATACAAGAGACTTCAGATGGTGCAGACTCCTCACATTTGTCCTGTCTGAGCGGCACAGGTTTCATCCTTGTGAATTATTCTCAGTGCTGGAAATTCACAAGAGTCACACTCCAGCCTCAGAAAAACTAATCAATGGACAAAGGGTTAAAAGACATTTAAAGGACATCAAAGGTCCCAATGCAATTTGGGAGCCATTCAATTCTCCATCACTTCTGTCCAGCCTATGGCAATATTTCTCTAACCAGACTTATTGCCTGCCAGCTGCCGTCAGAGCCTTCATTTGCCACTTAGCAGGAGGGGCAAATTCAGTCTGAAAGGCTGCATTTTCCAAGGCACTTTCAAGGCAGGTGTAACAAGCCTCAGGCAGCAGACAACATCCTAGCTGGCACAGAGATTACCAACGGGACTTCTGAGCAGCCAGGTAGGCTGTGGCAATAGAGGGAGTGTGATGCCCAGTTCACCCTGTGCAGCTCCTGTAATCTCCAAACACTTTAACAATTAACTTGGGGGGGGTGGGGGGGGTGAGGTGATATTAAAAATGGTCAGCCCTGCCCTGGTTTCTCTTCTGATTTCTGGAGGAGACATTCAGATCCAATTACTTAAAAGATGGCAAGAGTTTAAAATACAAAGAGTGATCTTGATGGGAGGGAAGAACAGCTTGCCAGCACCTCCCTTTCTGCTCTCACTGGGACAGAATTTTGGAACAATAAACCCCTAACATGAAGCTCCCTGAAAGAGACAAGAGGTAGGAGACTGGGGAGAGTGCCCCCCAGTGCCTGTCATTCTGCATGAGGAGGGCAGTTGGCCACTCTCAGTCCCTTCAGCTCTGCTAGTTCCACTTGCTACTGTGCAAAACGTTTTTTTACCAAAGGTTCTATTTACAAGTGTTTCTGAAGCACAGTGGAAATTCAACAGCAATTTGCAGTCTACAGCTGAAAATATCAGTCTGACTACCAGGGGAAATTGCTTTGCATTGCTTGGCAGGACTCTTAATTGAAGAACTAGCTCCTGTGTGTATCAGATCGAAGCTGAAGCAAAAGAGAGTTTATCTGGAAAACTAGCTAACTCACAACAAAGCACTTAAAAGGTCTTATATTTTTCATATGGAGAAGGGATAAAAAAAACAATCAAAGTCCATTCTCTCTTGCCTAAAGAGAGAACCATTAGACAAACATAACTTTCGCTGAAAAGACATACACACAGCTTTAAAGACTTCTTATCCTGTCCTTTTAACATTTTTAAGATCAAAGCCAAACATTCTGGAGAATTCCCAAAAAACAGACAAACATGCTTTAGCACCCTCGAACATGAAGTTTTTCATGTTAAATACAGGTATCCAGAGCAAAGCCATTCAGTGCCTAACAAGGATATCCCACCCATCCCCTCTTCACGACCTGCAGAAATCCATGGCATGGAAAGCACAGCCCCAGCCATGGGGGGTGACAGAGCTGTGGGTGTACACAAGCAGGCCCTAGGAACATGTGGCACTGGCCAGAGCACCTCGATCTGCCCTGTCAGAACAGCTCCATGGAACTCTCTGCAGAGAGGGCCCCCCAGGTCAACCAGGATGGCTTCAATGCTACCACATCTTGATGCAGGGACTTCATGCAGACAAGTCAGTCCAGCACCATTCACCATGAAGCAACCTGCATGTTGCAGCCACCATTCTGTGCTTCAAGCACAACTTCCAGTCAAACACTGAGAGCAAATGCTTCAGCAATGGCCCCAGCATGAACAGCTGCCCAAAGAGCCAGCATTGTGTTGGCAAAGTCAAAGACCCCTTTGGGGATCTCAGGGACAAAAACACAGCAAAAGCAGTCTTCTGGGTCAGGAAGCTCCAGAACAGACTTATGTGACACATTTTTATATACATATCAGAGCTGGTCTGAGACTCAGTAAAGTCACCACTGTAGGTAGAGCTGTGCTGATCTCACAGCTGTAATTTCATGGATGCAAAATTACAGCAAGGTCCTAGGTGACGTCTTAATTTACCATTGCTCTTGGACACTGAGAGAACTTAATCTGTCCTAAAGACTCCAGAAATTATGGGGAAAGAGCAGCAGCAAGCCTATGATGTACACACCCCAACAGCAGAGCATGCAGCTGCATCATGCAGCTGTCCACAGAGGTTGTCAGAGGTAAATTAAAAGCTACATAGGAACTTTGCTGGATGCAAGCATTTATTATCTCTGCATCAGGCACTTCACTTCCAACTCATGCTTTCACAAGAACAAGATCAGGAAGTTTGGGAAGGGTCTCGGTGGGCTGCCTATAGCTTCATGCAGAATCACAGAGGCAAAACTAAACTAAGCCAGAAAAGCTCGAGGAAGCCCTGAGGCTCTCGCAGAGCGAAGAAAGGACAACAATCGCGCGCGCATTCCTCTCCGAGGTGAGGTCTCCCTTCTCCAGCTCCACCTCGCCTCTCCCAGCTCCTCCTGGCCTCGTCTCGCACCCAGCGCCGGTTTTGCCGTTTTGGGTGGCATAGGCAGTGTGTGCGGGCAGGGACGAGGCTGCAGCTAAACGAAGCGCAGAGCCGGCCCAGCGCGGGCTGTGGTTTTTCCCAAGCCCGGCATATCGGAAGCTGCCGGAGCTGCTCCAGCCCCAGCTCCAATCCGGTCTGGGGGCTCCGGGAGGGGCAGACCCTCGGCTGAAGGGACGAGCCTGGCCTCGCCGCGCCCCACACCCCCGCAGACCCCAGCTCACCTGAGGTGTCCCACATGTTGAGTTCGGTTCGCTGCTTGTCGATCTCGAAGCTGGCCGTGTAATTCTCGAAGACGGTGGGCACGTAGCTCTGGAAGGACGGAGGGAGAGCAGAGATGAGATGAGATGAGATGAGATGAGATGAGATGAGATGAGATGAGATGAGATGAGATGAGATGAGCCGAGCCCAGCCCCGCCCCGCCGAGCCGAGCCGAGCCCCCCGCCCCGCCCGCCGCACCTCGGGGTAGCAATCCTTGGCGAAGACGTGCAGCAGCGCGGTCTTGCCGCACTGCGTGTCCCCCACCACCACGATCTTGCAGCGAGCTAGGTGCCCCTCCATGGTGCGGAGCCGCGTCGCCCGCACCGCCGCTTTACCGGGACGGCCCCAGCCTGGCCGCGCCCCCGGCCCCAACGGCACCAACCAGACGCGGAGAGGGGCCGGCACTGGGCAGGGCCATCGTTGCCCCTCGCGGTCCCGGGACCGCCCCCGTCGGCCCCTGGGGCATTATCCCGCCGGTAGCCGAGACTTGTCGTGAACAGCATAGCGTGGGGACCGAAGTGGGGCCTCTGCCAGGACCAGGGGCGGCCCCGCTGGCGGCTGTCTCCCCCGCTCAACCGCGGTCCCCCCGCCTGGCTCCCTATGGCCCCTTGCCCGGAACCTTCCACCGCACCACAGCGAGAGGACTCGGCCTGGAGCGCACCCCGCTGGCGCCCACCGACCCCGGTCCTCCAGCCCCGTGCTGCCGGAGGGGTGTGGGTGAAGCATCGACCACGAGAGAGACATCAACCGGCATCGGCGGTCGCTCCCCGGACGGGGGATGGCCCCTTCCCACCGAAGTCTGCCCCCCCCTAGCAATGCTACGGGAGCGGGATGTGTTCTCCCGGGGAGCCGGGCAGGACCGGGAAGACGCAGCACTCCATCTGGGAATCCCGAACCTCCGGTGCCCGTGACCAAGTTCGGCCGGTGCGGGAAGGAGATAATAGGGCTTCTGCACAGCTTTCTGCAAAGAGGGCAGCAGCTCCCCGAGCCCTCCCGGGTGTGGGCAGTGCAGCTATAAATTACAAGCAGTGATTTTAATTAGTAGAACGATTGAAAAAGTGTTTTGCTGGCCATGCTGCAGCAAGGTTTACCATAATGGCAAGCTCATTTGTCGGAGACAAGCTGTCTGTCACCAAATGCAGCAAAAGACAATGAAGACAAAGCAAGTCTGAGGAAATGGAAATTAAAATGTTTTGGCATTATTAATGGGATGATGGGGCAGTTTGCTTTGGCTGAAATCACAGACGCTTTTCACATATAAATATTGGTGCAGTGCATGAAGTCAAAATTAGTAGAGAACAGAGACATGGTGCAGGGCACTGTGCCATACAGGTGCCCAGATATTCCCAGTGCTGCCTTGCTTTCTGCTGCACCTGCAGGACAGGGGCAAAGTGCAGATGGCGTTGAAGGTGTGTCCTTAGCACATTCAGCTGGTCAAGTGACAGTTCAGGTCCCCCCTCATCATCACACACCAGAAAAGACCTCAGAGCTGAGAGGACAAGGCTGTCCTGGAATCATGGAGTGTAGCTCACATCCTCACCAGGAAGCTGTCAGGCGTTCCTCATTCTGCCATGGGAATTGCTGCAGCACCTCCGTGCCTCCCAGTCTTGCCTTAATATGATGAGTAACTGTCACATGCCTGTCTGCTTCCACCCTCCACAAGGACAGGAGCTTGTTCAGCACTGTGTCGTGTTTTGTAAGCCCTGTAGGGCTTTTTGGCCTTCTTACATGTGTGCTTGTTGCTCAGCTTTTATATGGAGGATTGAAAAAAAAGAGCTGATTGTGCTGGTGACTGCAGGTGAAGGAGTGCCGGGTGGCCATAGGTGTCACCTGAAGTAAGCTCTTCCCCTGGACAAGGCCCTTTCTTCTGAAAGCTCTTCACTGTATTTCTTAATAGATTTTTTTTTTCTTCCAACCAAGAGACTACTCTGACCCTGCTTTCTAGAGTGAAAACTCTATATCCTGTTTGACTTCCCCCTGGGAGGAAGAGCAGCTGAGGGTGCCTTTTGCTGGGAGCCACTTGAGGCACTGTCCCTGCTGAGCCTTGTGTCCCATTTGGTGCAATGCACCTTTTGGCAGGCAACGCTTGCCAAATATGTCAGACAACCGAAAGCTACAGTGTGAATCTCCCAAAGAGGATGCAGAAACATGCTGTGACTATCACAATGTATGTGAGGTAACAGATGGCTCCCACACATTTGGTCCTGAAAACGCTTCTCCAGTGGCTAGATGCTGTCTTGCTGATCAGTGCTCTCAGGGATTTTAATTGCTATTATGAATTAACTTTATTGTGTTATATTCGCGTTATTTCCTGTACAAAGAAACTAGAAGACATCCTCAGAACCTGTACTAGGGAAATGCACTGGGAGAAACAAACGTTTACCCAGGCATCGTCCCTGAGCCTGGGACATCTTGTTCTTTTGCTGACACAGAGCCTCAAGTTCTGGTCCTCTCCCACTAGTCACAGGCTCTGGGCCTGACTTTAGATGTGCTGAAGCAAGTGAGTGTGTCAAGTGAGGCCTCTCCTGCTCTCTACCACATGGCTGTGACCTCTGTAAGACCTGTGGACATAGCATGTGAGAGGTGCATGAGTGTCACCCCTGAGGACACAGACAGAGCTCATGCCCATTCTGTTACACAGTGACACTTTCCTGCATAGTTAGCTTCATATTTACCTTTTCTGTTCTTTTTGTCTCAGTCTGCAACATCTTGTTTCCATTGGTAAAACCTCTAAACTGAGGCAGAAACAAGGAACACAATTTCTCATCAGATCTAGTCTTAAGTATATTTTCGGACTTGTCAAATATGTAAAAGAGCTAGAAACTTGCCAGACAAGACTGTGGACTATTGCTAGCAGTTAACACTCAGCAGCTAAATCATTTAATCCTGAATGGTGTGTTATTTGATGGCTTCCCCTAAAAAGTGAAGAGGTGGAGAAGCAGTGGCGTTTGAATAGGCCAGCAAAAAGATAAAAATCAACAGCAACTAGGAAGGTTAAAAGAAAGAGAGAAAAAAATCCCTGCCAAATCTGCTGTCATGTGCCCAGCCTGTTTACATTCTGTGCTAGAATAGCACTGATCTGACTCACTGCTGGCATTAATGAAGTTTGCACCACTGGGTGAGCAATTTATCTCAGCAAGCCAAAGCTCATTATAATAGTCCATAAATGCTATCAGATGAAAGCACCTCTGTTACTGCTGCAGGTTTCTCTGCATCAAGAAAGTGACCTGGAACCTCTGCAACCACTCCTCTGGAGGTGAGCAGCTCCTGGTTTTCACTCTCTCAGGACACCTCTCATTAGGATTCGTCAGGCCCAGCACCAGCTGAAGAGACATGTGAGGACTGGGGGAACTTCACAGGCTGGCTGTGAACTGATAGCTCTCCCATGGGACCATGAGGCTTCTTGGAGGGACAAGGACTTGCGGTACTGAAGGCACACAAAGGGTCAGGGTGGGATGATGGAAAGGGCTGACTCTGTCCCCTTGGGTGTAGGCACCTCCTTGCTACACACATCCCCCCCACGCTGGATCCAGCTTCTTGAAATGCAGCTTCCACCTCTGTGCTGGCCTCCCCCTGCCTCGTTCTGGGTGGAGGCTCTGGGTGGAGGCCGTGCAGCACTCTCTTGTCGTTCCTGGTGTGGTTGCGGCACCCGGCACTGCTGTCAGAGTGACGGAGCCAGCCCAGCTGGATGCTGCTGCCAGACGTGTTTGGTTTTGCAGTTCCTTTCCACGTGGAGAGTGGCAGAGATGGGGAGGGAAGAAATAAACAGAACCCGACCTTCAAATGTCAGTTTCTTTTCCATTGAATTTCAAATATGAATCGCATATCCTCAACAAAAATTGGGGGAAAACGGTTTTCTTTTTAAAGTCTCCCTTGAGACAGGCCCAGCAGAATGAGGCAGCATCCCACAGGCTGCATGTGCCTGGGCTGTGTCAGGCCCCTCCTTTATACCCAGCAGGGCCTCCGGTGGGAAGGTCCCTCTTGTGATCTGAAGGATGAGGTTTCCCACGAGGGCTGCTCCAGTGGTACTGTATGCTGATGAGGGTCTTGAACTCTGCTGCCCACTGCTGTGTTTCTGCACCATGCTTGGTTTTCCTGGCAAAGCAGCTTGCATGGCCCGGGGTGAGCCGGGGAAACGACAAGCAGCTGGCACTGTCAGTGCACAGCAGTGTGGGGACTCCCCCGGAACCAGGGCCCTCAGCAGCAGAGCATTCAGTGGTGCAGAGGAAACCATCTCCCACTGCAGCACTCACACCACGCTACCCAGTCCTACCTGTGGGGCGGTTACCTGGTCCCTTGAAGGCCACAGTGAGTACACTGCAGGGAAGCTCCTGTGTTTGCAGCACATGCTGAGCAAATCATCAGCTTCTAATGGGTGCACAGCACGTTTGTGTGCTAACCCTGTAATTTTGGAACTGTAATTGTCACTACATTACTGATGCTGTGCTGGAAGGTTGAAGTAAAGAGGGGTTCTCATTTCACAGGATTTCTCCAAAGACTGCAATAGAGAAGGTGCCTGCCTCCAGAGGAGGACATGATAAGATGCTGTTCTGTGCACACCTGGGAACCAGCCGTGGTGTTTGCTGGTGCTGTGCTTCCTCAGTTTCTGCTGTTTGGGTTCATGCAGGGGAGGATGCTGGAGCAGCCCCATCTATGGCAGTGCTCTTTGTGGGAATCATATCCTGTGCTGCTGGGAGGATTTTTTCAGTCTACTGTCACTGTGAGGAGTGAACCAACATTCACCAAGCATCAGTTACCATTTGACAGTTGCCTCCATTGTCTCTGATCAAAACAGCAGTGCAGGGAACTGTGGCTGTGAATGGCAGGAATGTCTGAGGGGTTGTGTCAGATTTCTTCCACCCACTGCTCTACCTGTCAAATCTAAATGTAATTTACTGTGATATAGGCACAATGTCACCCAGGAGGTGTAGCATTCCTGGTACATGTGATACATCTGCGAGATCTCATCTGTATTTACCTCTGTGTGCTTCCAACACTCTGCAGACTTAGGTGAGGAACAGGGAGAACAAAGGCAGGAGGAATCTTTCTCATGAGTTCCAAACGAACCTCGAACAGTATGGGTCCTGGCACCCAGTGGCGTCTGACCTTGGCTCCAGGTGCTTCATCTGTGGCCAGCTGTGGAGATGCCCCATGGTGGGCATCCAGTCTCCAATCCTGAGCAGGGTCCCAGGCAGTCTCACTGGTTGAGGGAAGGCTTTTGTGAGCCTGGCCCTCCAAGGGTCCATCCTGAGCAAGCCATGAGGCCAAGACTGAGCACCCTTAGGCAGCTGTCTGCTGACTGCTTCCAGGCTTTCTTATCTCCTGCTGTTTATTGTTGCTGTGACCTTGAGAGCAGAGAGGGAGGTGGAACAAAGAGCCGGGCAGGTCAGGCTGGCACTGCTCTTGCTGTAGCACATCCTCCTCCACCCCTGCCAGAGGCTGTGGGGGAGCAGTGGGAACACCAATTCCACTGAGAAAACTTCTGTTTTTCTCTGGCTTCCATTTAAGAGCTCACACCAGTGCCTGGTGAGCATCCAGCTGCTATGCTGCATGGGGGCTGGCAGATCTGTGGTACCTCCACATCAGTTTCCTGCAAATAGCAGCACTTCACCTGCACCCACACTTAGGCAGAACTGGTCTGGAACTGGCCCTTTTTAAATCTGCAGCTTAAATACATCAAAAAAATTACCAGAGAACAAACTGAACCAGATGAAGTGAGATTTATAGGGAAAATGTTACTAGACTGAGCTGATAAGGAAAGATTGACTCAGGAGCACAGAACAGACAAAGACAGACTATGCCCCATGCAAAATTCCCCTGCCTAGCCTGCTGTGGAGCTGCATACAGCTGGAGCAGTCAGGCAGAAGAGGAGTTTGACTCCCCAGATCTACTGCCTTCATGTACCACTCAGAACCTTTAGGAGTCTCAGGTATCCCTAGAGGATCCCTCCTGGCCAGAACATTTAATCCACCACAAGAGCTCTGACTGCTGTGAAAATAAAATGCTGGAAGGACAAATGTTAGGAAAGCTCCTAGGAAGAGCAGTAGGAGATAGCGGATTGTTCTTTGACAGCTCCTTCATAATTCTGGAGATGAGCACATCTGTGTTTCTCAGAGCAGAACAGTAGCAGACAAAGGTGTAGGCTGTCCAAGCTGGACACTACGGTCCTATCATGCAACTGAACACAAACCTCCTCCTTGTTTCCACTGCAGCCAAAAATATGCCATACTGCAGAGCCAGATGATGTACAGCCTCTGCCCTCCCATCTACTTTCCTGCCTTTGTGCTGTGCTTCCTGAGCAGCCCCAGCTCACCCAGCCTGCCCAGCTGCAGGGTCAACCCAAGCTGGAGCACAGCCCTGCAGGACAAGGCCACGTTCATGCAAGGCTTCCTCTGCCCTGGTCAGCAGAAGGCATTAGTACAGCCAGTGGCTCTGCTGCTGCAAACAAAGGCCCTGGAAACGCTGGGCTAGAGCCTGACAGCAAATGCTGCCAGCAGTGCTGCAAGTGCCCACGGCAGGCAATGTGCCAGATTTTGCTTGGCTTGGGAATTCTGAAGCACTGGAGTGACACAGAAACTTCCCACTACATACAAGGTGGCCTTGGCTTTCTTTTTTTGGGGGGGATGTGCTTTTCCAGAGGCTCTGTGACTGGAACAGTTGTCCTGCCATGGCTGTGGGTTATCTGGGATGTGATGACGAGCAAGCTGTGGATCTTTGCACACCAAGCTGCAGTGAATCGACAGTAATGACGGTAAGCATGGCCCACGGGAACTAAACACAGATCTGAGCAGTGAATTTGTGGAGAGAGCTGCTGTCTGCTGCCAGATGCTTCACGGCAAGAAGAAGGACTGGATCTGTCGATCTGTCTGTGCACCCTGACTTATTTACTTGTCTTTAGTTACAGGACCAGAGGTCCACTTCTCCTTTTTTTCTGTGAGCCAGTCCATGCCTCATCTCTGCTACACGCAGCCATTTCAGGGCTACGAGCAGATAGATGTTTATTAAATGTCTCTGCGAGTGACATCACTCATAACAAATTGTGGCAGTAACTCAGCAAAGCAGCCATGTCAAACGTCTCTCCAGAAGGATATGTGCAGTTTGTTTGCTCGAAAGGAATCATTTAGCCAAAAACAAAACAAAAAGAAAGAAAGTGAGGGCGGTGCAGAGGAAAGGTTCGGCAGAGCTGCATCCGTAGCCAGGGGCCAGGAGGACTTTCACTGATTAAGGCCCCGACGGAGGGTATTGAGAGAATCCTCGCTCCCTTGGCATCGGCTTCAGACCTGCCGCGGGCAGCGTCCTCCGGGACACAGGGCTACGGAGGTGCAGCAGCGGGCGGGACTGGGAGGCGGGACCGGGAGGCGGCCCCGGGATAGCCCCGCCCGCCGCGGTCGTGCTCCGCCCCCGGCCGCGCCCCGGCCTTTACCCGCGGGCCGCCGCTCCACTCCTGCAGCCGCTTTTGCCGCTCTCCTCCGCTTCGCCATGTCCGCCGAGCCGGCCCCGCCCGCCGCCCCCCAGCAGGCCCCCGGCCCCGAGTCGCCGGCGTGCGGTGGGGAAGCGGCCGAGCACCGGGCGCTGGTGCTGACTGGCTTCGGCGGCTACGACAAGCTGAAGGTGCAGGCGCGGCGCGGCGGCGGCCCGGGATCCGGAGAGGTCTCGGTGCGCGTCCGCGCTTGCGGCCTCAACTTCGCCGACCTGATGGCGCGGCAGGGCCTGTACGACCGGCTGCCGCCGCCGCCCATCTGCCCCGGCATGGAGTGCGCCGGCACCGTCCAAGCCCTCGGCGATGGCGTTCGCGACCGACAGGTGAGGGACGGCTCGGCTCGGCTCGGCTCGGCTCGGTTCGGCCCGACCGACCCCGCCGCACTGCGGAGGTTTCCGCCCCGCCGCCCAGCAGGTGCGGCCGCACCCGAGCCCCGCCGCCGCCCCGCCATGCTCCCAGCCTCGAGGGTCCCGGTGTCGGCAGCCGCGCCTCGGCTCTCCACCGGCGTAAGGCGGCGGCGCGCTGGTGACCGTTGCCGTCCCTGTGTGGGAAGCGGCCGCCGTGATGCGTCCCGCAGACAAAGCCCCTCGACAAAGGGGTTGCGCGGGCAGGACGGGTCTGGCTCAACCCTTCGGGCCCTGGACGGTCCGTTGCCCCGGCTCACCTCGCCCCGTGGACGGCGAGAGCATCGCCAGAGCCCGGGCTCTCCAGGGCGGCTCCGTGGGGCTCACCGGCTGTGCCTGCGCACAGCGGATGTTGGGCAGAGAGGCACCGCCGGGCTGAGCACGATGGTGAGCGCCCTTTGAATGCCAAGGGCGTGGAAGGAATCGGCTGCAGTTGATACAGAGCTGCCCAGAGCCGTCTGAGGTGCTGAGCTGTGGGCACCAGTGGTTTAGTTGCTGCTGTGTCAGTGGCCGTGAGCCTGTGCCCGCTGAGTTCCTGCAACATGAGGAACAGGAGGAGTTGGTTCTGTGTGTCTTGGACCTTTGGGTCTTGGGACTGTTGAAGTTACAGTGCTGTAAGATGGTTGTTGGGTGTATGACTGGCAAAACAAAGCATCTCAAGAAAAACCCAGTGTGTCAAAGATGATTCCCTTGCCTCCAGGAAAACATCTTGATGTGCTCCTTTAAGTGTCAAACCCACAAACCCAGGAGCTCTTCTGCTTGCTTGCCTTTGCTCTGCCTGTTCTGCACTTCCTGATACAACTGCTTGGTGTTTTGCTGTCTGCTTCCCGTCGCAGAGAGGGAGCAGATGTTTCTTGCCCAATGGGACAAGCAGATTTTGGGGGATGTCTGAGGCTTAGACCTGGGAGGTTTACCTAAGGCTGGACATGTTTTTTCCAGCGATGATCCTGTTAAGCCTTGTCCCAAGCCTCCTTCCTGTTGGCAGAATGATCTTTACAAGAGGCAGCAGAAATGCTTCAGGGTGTTCAGACTCCTGCTCCCATCTTGGACAAAGAGGGCAGGACACAGCCCCCACCCCTCTTACCTCATTGTCATTGATCTGGGTTCCTGCCATGTGTCCAGGTCTGTGGTGAGAGGTGCTGGGGTGTGATTTGCCCAATGAATGGAGCATAGGCTGCAGGCTTCTGCCTAGCCCCCAAGGTGCTGAGTCCCTGCAGACCTCTGCACAGAGAACAGTGCACTTGCACCTGGCTCCAGTGTACAGAGGAAAGGCTGTGATGGCTTCTGTTAACTTGGGCCTTGTTTCAGACCGCCTTGTCCTTTGATCTTAGGTAGGTGATAAGGTAATGGTCCTGGCCAGGTCAGGACTCTGGCAGGAAGTGGTGAATGTGCCAGCCAGTCAGACCTTCCTGATGCCTGAGGGGATGAGCTTCGAGGAAGCAGCTGCTCTTCTTGTCAACTACATCACTGCCTACATGATCCTGTTTGACTTTGGAAACCTGAGACCAAACCAGAGCATCCTCATCCACATGGCTGCAGGTAAATAGTTCTTTGCCAGCCTGAGCTGAGACTCTTGGCCTCCACATGTAGCTTCTGAACGGGTGGCATGGATAAGAAGCAATCAGAATGGGGCTGGACTGGCAAAACATCACCTGCCAAAGGTGCAGGCTTCAGACTGACCCAGGCACTGGTAAATGCTGAACTCATCTCCCAGCAGCTGGGGTCAGCCTGCCCCAGACAAAGGTTTGATTCCATGTGAAATGATTCTGTATCCTCCCAGTCCTGTACCATTAGTACAAGCAGGGACAGTTTACCTGGACGGGTTTCCTGACTGCTGGGGCTATTTGCTTCTAAGTCTTTCTCACTGTTGGCTTTCAGGTGGTGTGGGAACTGCTGCCATCCAGCTGTGCAAGACTGTAGAAAATGTCACCATTTTTGGCACAGCATCTGCTTCCAAGCATGATTCACTCAAGGAGGGTGGAGTCACTCACCCCATCGACTACAGAACCATGGATTATGCAGAGGAGGTCCGGAAAATCTCTCCCAAAGGTAATGTGTGGTGGAGGACTTTACAGCTCTCCATTTCTTTCAAGTGCAAAGCTTCTATTTAATTTCCCTTCACTCTAGGTGTTGACATTGTCTTGGACCCCCTGGGAGGATCTGATACGTCCAAAGCGTTTAACCTGCTGAAGCCGATGGGCAAGCTCATCACTTATGGTAAATGTGGGCATTGTGCCCAGACTCCAGCTCCTGTGTGGTGGCAGGGTGGGTGTAGATCTGCACCAGAATGCTCCATGCTGCTTCACACCTGGATGCACAGCTGTGAGGAAGCATTGCTCTTGCTGAGTGCTGTAGTTCTGTTGCTTTATAAAGGTCTTTATGATGCTTCACCTAGGTGAGGCTCTGATGGGAGTGAGATTTGTGCCTTGTCTCAAGAACTCTGGTGACAGGCTTCAAGGCTCTTCCCTCCCATGAGGGAGGTGAAACAAAGTATGAGCTGGTGCCTGCAGGAGAAACTGGAATGTCCTCACAGAGGAGCACTGCATAGCTGCTTTGTCCAGGCTGACCTAATGCACAGCACTAATAGAGCTTTGCTTTTATTCTAGAGGATGTGTGGGTGATGAGGTTTGAGGCTACTGAATGCTTATCTCTCCATTCCCCAGCCTGAAACACTGTGATTTTGTCCCATAAACAAAGCTGGCCCACAGCCCCTAGTGGGATTCCAGACACTTGCACCACTGTGCTGCTTCCCAGTGTGCTCTTCTTGTCCCAGCCCTTGCAGCCTGTGGCTCCCGTGAAGGAGCCTGGCTGTAGGAGAGCAGGAGCGGTGTCCTGCCAGCCTGGCTGGTTGTGACTCAATCCTTTCTTGCTTCTGCCAGCACTCCAGTCTAGCTGCACATGCTGCCCTGCTCAGAGAGGACTTGTTCTCTGCTTGGGTGATGATAATCCAGATTCTGTCTGCCTTGAGGCTGAGGCAGGTATCTGTTTCCTTTGAAGGTCAACTGGAGACATCCTCTGTCTTCCATCACTGTATGAGCTACTGTTGCCCTGCCTGTTGTCTGAACTGCTACACAGGGGCCACTCTCATGCTGTGCTGATTCCAGCTCATCCGTGGCTTGCTTTCTTTTTAGGGGTAGCAAACCTGCTCACTGGGCAGAAGAAGAACCTCATGGCTATGGCTAAAACCTGGTGGAACCAGTTCAGCATCAATGCCTTGCAGCTCCTCCACCAAAATAAGGCTGTGTGTGGCTACCACCTCGGATATATGGATGAAGAATTTGAGCTTGTTGGAGGAGTTGTAGCCAAGCTGATTAACCTCTACAGTCAAGGCAAAATCAAGCCCAAAATAGACTCTGTATGGCCCTTTGATCAGGTGAGTCTGAGCTAACATCCAGTCTGCCAGCACCCAGCAGCCTCTGTTGTTTTCTGCATGGTGAGTCCTGGCTCAGTGCAAGCTCCTGGTGTGTGGGGCCTGAGCTATTGCAAATGTTTAGCAACCATTTGTTCCCAGCCACGTAGTGTCTTTCTTTCCTTTTAAGGTATTAAAGGGGAGTAAAGTGGCTGGGCTCTTCTGCCTGAGTGCACAGAGCTGGGCAGTGCCAGACAGTATCCCTGTGGAACAGGACAGGTGCTCAGCCGTGCTCCATAGGCAGCAGCAGTCCATGCAGGGGCTGGGTTATGCTTCCAACTGGAGCCTGCCCTCGGTCTGTTCCCTATCACTACACAGAGAGCTGGGAAGGTTGTTGCTGCCCTTCCACCAGTGAGAAAGAGCCCAGGCAGTGAAGGAGAACAAGAATGTTGGAAGGGAGCAGCAGGTTTTTCAGAAGCTCTGCTCAGTGTTGTACTGATGTGTCCAGGCAGTCTGGTTCTTCCCTTGGAAGTCTTTTGCTGGGATATGACCAAAGGACTTGGTAATGATCAGGTGAAGTTAGTATTTGAGAACTAGTCTGATGCAAATGCTTAACGAAAACCTTGTTGATTCCAGACCTGGCTCTCATACTGTTTTACTTCAAAATAATACTAATAAAAATGTGTGTGCAGATTTTCTGTAGTTGTGCAGATGGTAGGAGTGTTGACCTTGGCTGGGATTCTGCAGTGCTTCCCTCTGGAAAGGAAGCCATAGTGACAAGCACTTCAGTCTTCCGTAGCTTGTGTAGCAGAGCATCCTTGTGTATATTACGGTTGGTTCATCTGAAGCTTCTGTGCCCAGCTCCATCCAAAATGCTTCACTGCAGAGGCACACAAATGCTTGGTGCTTGCTTGGACTGGCAAGAAAGCTGCCTCCTGGGTGGCTTTCAGACTAGTCTAGGTGGACCCAGGGGCACAGGAGAGGCATGGCTGTCCTGCATGTTGGGTGTGGGTCTTACGAGATTCCTGTTTCTTGCAGGTGGCAGATGCCATGAGGCAGATGCAAGAGAAGAAAAATGTTGGAAAGGTCATCCTGGTTCCTGAAGCACCCAAGGAAGAATCAAAAAAAGAACAGAACTAGGAGGAGATGTGTGCAGATTGAATTCATGGTTTAACTTCCTGACCTCTTTGGGTCCTGGAAATGGACAGATCAGTAGCTTCTGTCTTCATCAGCACAAGAACATTGTGGCTAAAGTTCAGATGAGGTTTTCATACTCTCATTGTGAATGACCCTTTGCCAGAGATGCTTTCTGCCTAAGTTCTTTTGATTTTGTACCTTTTTCTTGTCACTTGTTTCTTTACTGAGTTTCCAAACTAACCTGACTTTATTCTGGGAGCTGAAGTCTCGAAGCTGGTGACTGCTGGCTGCATGGCTGGTGGCTGCAAAGTCAGGGTGTAACGTGCTGTAGCAACTGCCAAATATCTCCCCAGAAACTGAGCCCTGCTGAAGCATTTGTGCTGTCACCTTTGAGAAGCCTGTTCAGCAGACTGGGCCAAGTTTAGGATGTTTTCTCAGCAGCCAGAGGAGAAGCACAGCTGGCCTTGTCTAGCTCTGGCACAGGCTATGCTTGTGTTTAACCACACTCTTTCCCCTCTGCTTTTGTAGGCTCTGACAGCAGCCAGATAGTGACAGGTTGTGCTGTCTTTGCCTTGTAAATAATCACCTGGCATTCTGAGCCTGGCACGTTGCACTTCATTTGCAGTCACTTCTCTGCAGTTGCCAAATAACCTGCTGGGCTGGGTCTGAATACAGAAGAAAAGTTTCAGTTAGGTAGCTTGATCTTGTCCGTTTTCTGATTCCAAACTGTAGGGAGATCTAAACTGTGTCTGATTTTTAGAGACCATAAGGACTTAGCTGTGTCTCAGATAACTGAAACGACTGATGTTGGCTCTGTGCTTTGTTAATGTTGGGCTCCAAGCTGGTATTGTTAAGGCTAAACTTCACCCTCATGTTTGTATTTCCAAGGGCTGTGGTGCTGACTGGGAACTCAGCAAGATGGGAACAAAATAAGCCCCTGCTAATGCTTGCTTTGTGCTGTGCCCTGTGTGCTGGGGAGGTGTTGCAGTTCAGGAGGTAATTTGCAGGAGCCAGCTCTGTAAGCCTGCCCAGGAGCCTGGGCTGGCCTGTTCTGTGGCACACAGTTCCATAAAGCCTATTGCCGAGTTACTGCTGTAGAATGGAAACTGCCCAGCTCTGTCAGGCCTCTTGGCCTGGGCATCTTGAACAATTTAAATCATGCTTTCCATTCCCTTGTAGCTAGCTCCTTAGATACTCACTCAAGCCAGCTCTTGCCCTGTGGCTTAGTGCTGTAGTAGGGTTTGACTCTTCTTGTCCTGAAACTGCAAATCTTGGGCTCTCTTCCAGCACTGAGCATTCAGGAGCTGCCTGGGGTGCTCCTCCCAGACCAGAACTCAGTTTCTCTTCCTCTTTCTGTTCTTCCATGCATCTGGAAATGTGGCAGTGCAGAGACCAAAGACTAATTCTGTGAGCACTTAATGGTTCCCCCACTTTCTGCTGGACCCTTTTTTCCGCCCTGAGTGACTGTGGTGCTGTTTGTGCTTGCTTTGAGGCTTCCTCACATATTGTAGGTACAGCAAGCCAAAGGCTTCATTTTGGACTGAAAAGGTAAACCTGAGGGTACCAAGAAGCACTGCCCATCCTGGAAGGGCTCAGGAGCAGAATCTTGCTACAAGGAGTCCTGCTGAATCAAACCCTGCCACTGGAGAGCAGCCAGGCCTTGCCCAGGGCTGGGGGTTCCTATGCAGGACAGCATGGCTTCTTCCTCAGCCAGCTCCGTGTCCAACAGGGCTCCTCTCTGTGCAGCTTGTAGCCAGGCACTTGGGCTCAGCCCCTAGTTCTTCAGAGGTGCATAGGTGCAGCCTCTTGGGGGCTTGCCCTGGCTAACTGGTGTCAGAGCAACCCCATTCCCTTTGAGCTCGGAGGAGGGCTGGAGCCCTTTTACAGATCCTTGTCAGCCCATCTCTTCCACTTGATAGTGAACTTCATGAACATGGTCTGATGAAACTCACAAGCACAACTTTCAAACTTTCTGAATTCAAACTCTTGCTGCTTCCCCATTCAACCTGCCCCGTCTTGCTAATTTAGATTAAATCCAGGTGTCTGCTGCTGCTTTACCAGGTATGACAACAGGACTGTCTAAATTGCTGAAAGGAGAAGTCTGGACCTGTTCCTCCAAGAAACTGGACTTCAGCTTGATGAAAGAGCAGCGTGCTCAAATGGCACATGGCCCTGCACATCTCCAGTCTCTGCAGACTTATAAGGGGGCAAGCTGCCCAGCTGTGCCTCAGGCTGGCATCCTCCTCTCGCTTTGTTCCATGCCTGGGGTATGCAGTGCAGTCAAGCTCTTGTGCTCTGCCTCCTGATGCCATGGGGAGGAGAAGGGCAGGAGTTTTGCAGCTTCCCAGGGGACACCTCTGATGTGCTGTCTTGTGGTACACTGCAAAACCATTCTCTCAGTGCCTCCTTCTACATGCCTGTATGGACTAGGAAGTCACTGGAGTCTTTTCCATTCTGGCCTTTCAAGGTGTTGCCAAAAACCTGTTAGGACTCTTGTTCACTCTGTCATGAGCAGCAGCTCTGTACTCTGACTTACTATGGAGACGTCCCCTTTCCACGTCCTGCAGCCTGTTCAGGGCCCTGCTGGAGGCCCTGTGCTCCCCAGTCCAGAGTAGCTGTTGTAGAGCCCTTGTCTCCCCCAGGGCAGCTGTTTGGCTCCAGCCAGTCCTCCAGTGAGGCTTTATCTGCTGTTCCAGCCTTGGCTCTCTGGAAACAATCACAGCTCCTGACTCTTGGGCAGCTGCTTGTGTATCTTGTACCTACAATTCCTGAAGCCCTTATCAAGGCAGGAGCATTTCCCTTCTGTTAGAGTTTAGCACCGACTGTTTTATGTCCCTTGGTAGCAACAATGTCTGGGTTGGTGGGGGTTTTTTGTTTTGTTTTGGTGGTTTTTGTTTGTTTTTTTGGTGTGGTTTTTTTTTTTTTAAGGACAAACATTTTAAGGGCCAGTAAGTATAGAACCTATGTAAAACAACTTAAAGTGTCTTAATAAAGTTAACCAGCAGGTTTGTATACTAAGGACCAAAGCAAAACAAAAACCATGGGATAAAAACCATTCCACTCAATGTTGCTCTCGCTGTTTAGAGCAAAGTTGTGTTGGTGAGATGGGAGATTCCTGTGCTTGAACTGCATGTGCCATTCCTGCTATCAGAAGTGCAATTCAATGTTTATTGTACTGATTGTCTGATGCAAAGGTTGTGCCATGAGGAGTCCGAGTGGAAGGCGTGAGTGAGGAGTCCATGAGCAGAGCAGAGGGGTCCCTGGCCCTGCCCTGTGTGAGTGCTGCTCCTGTGTTACTGGCACTGCCGGGCAGGGGGAAAATGCAGCTCCTTTGCTGTCACCAGACAGCTTTTGTCATATCTGGATGGTGTTTCTCTCAATTGTGTTGCACGCTGACTGCAGGAAGGGAAGGGCTCAGGAGCAGCCTTGGCTTGTGTGGAGGAGCCTTGACCCTGTTGAGTGCTTTGAGATAACGGAGTTCAGCTATGGGAGGGAGTTCAGCTGTGGGAGGGAATCAGCTGCTTCCCTGCAGACACCAGGGAGAAGAGCCATTTTGGGCTGCAGGCTTTAATGGGTGTAGGATTCTGGCCTGGGAACAGCTGCTGTCAGGGGAGTAAAACCACTCCTGATGCTTAGTGGAGTCCTAGCGTGCAAAGCCCCGGTGATGGCGAAGCGTGACTGGCAAGCAGTACATGAGCATGATCTGGAAGTGTGTCAGACCCTGAGTCTCTTACAACACATGGTCTGTGCTGTCTGTGTTGGTTTCAGATGTGTGGTGCTCATCCTACAACCCATGGAAAGTCTTTGTTTAAAAGCGTTCTGCTTTGTGCATGTAACCAGTTGGACAGAAGCAAGTGTGCCAGTGCTGCGTAACCTGTTGTCCTACCTTACCACATGCCTTATGTGTTCCAAATGTTCATTAAAAGTGTAATAAAACCCTCAGTGGGATGCTGCTTGATTGCTGGAATGATCCCACTGCCCCCAGCTCAGCCTCTGGGGCACTTCCATTGCTTCTTGAGGCATTCTCCTGATAAATTTGAACCCTCCCAGGGTGAGAGGATTCCTCTGCCTTCAGGACAGCTGTGGATGGTTGCATTGGGTGTTGCAGTGATTTCCCACCCTGTTCTCAAGGGGAGCTTGTTGTTTGCAAAGCCCTGAGCTGGCCTCCCCACTTTATGGTGTGTCTGGGTGTCTTTGTAGCCAGATGAGATTGAAAGGGGTGGGTGAGATGCTGGTAAGACAAGGCATGAACAACTACTGCTAAAAATGTGGGAATAAATCTTGTTTATTTGTGTTTCTCCAATTAAAGCCTGTCCCTGCCTGTACATTGCCATTGGGAGGCAACAGGAAGCTGTTAAACGCTCTCCCCAGGGCTGCCTCAGGCCCCAGAGCAGGTGCTGGGGAGAGACTGCAGCTCAGGGCTGCCTGCTCCGGGACTGAGGTGTCTGAGTGAGCTGCTCCAATTAATCACAGCTCAGCTCTGCCACAGCCTGGGGGGGTGGCTGAGCTGGAAGGTGTCTATAGTGGTAGGAGTGGGAAGAGACTTCCAGAAGTGGTGGTCTACACAGACTGCTGCCCAGCCCTGGGTTATGCTGCTGAAAGCTCAGCCTGCAGCTGGTTTTGAAACAAGCTACATTACTGGCTGCTGAGGATGTGCATCCAAGAGGAGCTGGAGCTTCAGGGGAACTGATCCATGCTGAGGGAAGGGATGGATGCAGTAATGTGCCCTTTTCTGGCTGACTGTGGGCACAGGAGCAACTTGGACAAACATCTGCTTTCTCCTGTGCTGTCTCTGCTAAGCTGCAGTGGTTTTCAACTGGAAAGGAAGGTGAAGTGAAGGCAGGAGCTGTGGCTACTCAGGCAATACCCAGGTTCTTCAGCACCATGCAAACCTCATGAAGATATTGTCTGTCTGGATAGCCATTCCTGTGGGCAGAGAGGGAAGTGGTGTGAATGCTGCTGATGGTGCGAAAACCAGAGGAGGGAAAAGCACTTTGATTCTGCCCCATCCCTTCAGAAGGAGTGAAGGTGGAATTCCTGCTCCCTGGGACCTGCTGCTGCCCTCAGGCACAGCTTGCACCCAAAGCTGGCTGCAGAGCACAGCCATGGGAAAAGTCAGGAAAGCTGTAAGTGAAGAGGACCCAGAATTCATGTCTGTGGGGCACTTACAGGTGTGGGATGGGCAAGAGCTTTAACTCCAGCTGGAGGGTGCCAGGGCTGGGTTGCCACACCACAGCTGCCCTGCAAGCTGAAGCAAAGGAAGGCACCAACTCAGCCATTGTGGCAGCATAGAAAAGTCACCCATGCCAAGAGTTCCTGAGATGGAGTCTGTGGTTCTCTGTTCCCATTGCTACAAAAAGCAAGCCTTGGAAGCTTGAGAAGAGCTGGGCCATACCTGGCTTTGCCTCCATCCCAGGAAGTCTTGTGTGGGATGAGGCCCCATGTCACTTTTTCCTCTCCCTTGCAGGACTTGATCTGGAATGTCAGCCCACGCTCAAATGCCTTCCTCAGCAGCACTGCTATCTTCCGCCCATCCCTGTTGTCAGGCAGGAAAGCACAGAAGTCCCCTCCTTTGTAAGGCTGTCCTGGGTGGGGGTCACCAACCTTTGAACAGGATGAAAGGATTTTAAACGACAGCTTGAGCGCTGCACCTCAGTGCTGGCTTCTGAGATTTCTGTCGAAGTACACAGAGGGCTGTGCCCACCCCTGGGCTGCCAGTCTCTGAACTAAAACCAGAGGTCACATGCCCAACAAAAGCAGCAAGCTGCTCCCAGACCTCATGTGGAGCTTCTTGCCTTACACAGGCCCACAGCTCTGCTGCTTCATATGCATGGAATGGAGGTGCAGCTGTCCTGACTCCTCCACAGTGACAGACCCCACTGCATGTCCCACAGTGAATACCTACCCCTTGCACACCATCAGGGATGCTGTAAGCAACCTGGAGCGTTGGGTCTGAATAGCAGCCAGGCAGACTCTGAGGCAGGGAAGAGATCTTGAATGTGCCAGAGATCTTGTGGCTTGTGGCAACCAAGGAGGAGCTGCAGCAGGCTGGCTGTGTGCTGTCTGCTGCAAAGCATGTCCTGCACAAGGCATTCCCACAGGGGGACTGGCAGGTCACACTTGAGCCCTGGCAAGCATCACATCGGCCCAGAGGGGCCTTGCTGCTCTGCTGGTCAAGCCTGGGGCCTCCTGCCTGCTGTGGCATGAGGGTAGGCTCCTCCTGGCCATTGCTCCTGCCTGCAGGGAGCAAGGTCTTCTCCAGGCCCCTGGGCCCTGCAGCAGGTGGCAGTTGGAGTGCAGCCTGGGGTGGCTCAGCAGCCACATCCCTGCACAGGCAGGTGGGCAGGGAGCAAGGAGCAGCCTCTGCTGCAGGAACTGGCGAGCGCTGCTGTCCCAGTGCCTCACTGGGGCCTACTCTGCTCCCGTCTCTTGCAAACTGAAATCTGTTTGGTAGAACCTGCTTTTGCCGTGCAGCATCAGGCTGCCCCACAGCCAGTTTTCTCATTGGCTGTTCCTGGGACTCCCTCAGAGCAGCAGGACTTGGTTTGTCTACCACATTAGAGCTCAGAAGGTTGCCTCCTCCTTGCCCAGATCCAGAATCAACATGGTCATTGGCATCATGCTGCCCTAGTGCCTGCTGAATCCTCCAAGGACTGGGTGATGTCTTTTCCTCAGCCTGTAGCAGCTGGGCAGCCCTGAACACATCTGCATGGTCAGCTTTATCACTCATGTTCAGGTGCTGCAGAGCCTCCAGCAGCATGTTCTGGCTACTGCTTGGCAGGATGACACCTGAGCGCCCTGTGCTCTTCAGCCCTGGAGACAATGATAAAGACTTAAGGGCACAGAGTCTCCTGGAATTAAACACACGGAAAGCCTCAGTTACTCCTGGCATCATCGCCTTGGGGCAGGCAAGATGCAGCCTGTACTTGTCCCTGCTGAGTGCAACCTGGAGGGAGTTTGCTTGCAAGAGGCTGCACAGCTCGCTCAGGGCACTGTCATCTGGACCATCTACGGTGAGCTCCGAGTAGCTCATGCTCTGACACACAAGGTCAGGACAGTTCTGCACAAGAGCTTCCAACTTCCACTTAGCCTGGAACAGCTTGATGCTGTCTGCTGCCTGCAGAGTCAGTCGGGTGCTGTCTCCAATATGGTGCTCGGAGATCTGCACACCCCCAGCCCTGCACAGCTGATCGATGGCAGCGCAGCAAACATCTTTCAGGTAAGACCACTGCAGAGAGTCCAGGCTCATGTCCTCACTCACCCCACTGCCTCCACTGCCTGCTGTGCCAGTGTCCTGGGGCTTGTTGCTCTCCTTTGACGTTGGCAGGGAGAAGCTGTTGGAACGCCGCAGCAGAGGCCTGGATTCAAAGTGCTTAGAGTCCACAGCAGAAGAGGCATTGGTTGTGCCAGTGAGGGACTGCTGCTTGATGAGGACTGGGCCTCTGGAGTCCCCAGGGTGCTGCAAAGTGCTGCTTTCTTTGCCCTCAAAGGGAGACAGCACCTTGTGTTTTGTAAGCCTGGCACTTCCTTTCATGTATTCCCATTCTTTGGGGTCTTTCTGCTGAGATTCTGCTACTGATCCCAAACCCACATCTGTTGTGGAGACCTCAGGCTGACACTGCTGGTTCAGCACTGTTGGGGCACTTGGACCTACAGCATCTGTCTCTGATAAGCGTTGTCCAGAAAGCTGTGCCTGTCCCACCAGCGGAGAGCCCTGATCCCCACTGCCCTGAGACCTGTCAGCTTTCAGAGTGCTGAAGTTGGCAGTTAGCTTGAGCTCAGCTTTTGGCTCTGGCCTGCCTAGGCCAGAGGTGTCTGCAGGTGCTTTGGGCTTGCGCTGTGTAGCCTCTGTGTTGCGGGAGGCTGCAGGGTGTGAGGGCAGGGAGCTGCTGAGCATGCCAAGAGTGTGTGTGACACCTCTTCTGGTGCTGAAATTCTGAAGGTGCTGCTTGGCCTGGGACACATTCACAAGGTTTCCAATAAGATAAAGCTGCTTCTCATCCTCGTGGCAGAGCAACTGGGGATACAGTTCCTGCAGCTCTTGCATCAGAGCCCCGAGTGCCTGGCATTCCATACCTAGTTCTCTCTTGGTGATCTTCTCCTTGCACAAGCTCAGCTCCAGCTGCTGGTAAAGCTGCTGCAGGGCTAGGCAGGCATGCTGCAAGGCTTCAGTGTTCCCAGACACACCTGCAGGTGGCTGGAGGTACAGTACGGCAATGCCATCGCTGCCCACAGCCACCACATCCACACAATGCTGGCGCAGCACACCTTGGTACTGGGCAGCACAGAATCTCTGCATGTACAAGTAAATGTCTGAGTCCATGGCTAGGGAAAAGTCCCCCAAATGCTCCACAGCTTCCCCACCCACTGAGCCCTGAGCTGGTGGGACTTTAGCTGCCATGTCAGACACCTGCTGCCAACTGGGCAGGCTTGCTGTCTCTCGCACTGACTGAGTGGAGTCAGGCACTCGCTGGGGATGGTGCACGCTGGTCTCTTTGGCAACAGGGCTGGAACCTGGCAGAAGGATCTCTCTGACAGCTTGGCTCTTCAGGTTCAGGCTGCCTAGCAGGTGTCTGCTGAAGGCCTGCAGCTCAGTGAATGGTCCCTTGACCATGCAGTTTGTGTTCCTGGAGTCAAAGTCCAACTTCAGGTTGCTGCAGCCTTTAAGTAAGGTCCTCAGGAGGGTTTTGCCAGTGGGAAGCTTGCCATAGTCAACTACCACACAAGCATATATCAAGATCTGTAAGTAGACAGCAAGGGAGTGAGAGCAAGGACCAAAAATAACGCCCCTCCAAAGCACAAGGGGGAGGCAAATGCACCTGACACTTGTCACAGCCCCTTCATTACTACCACAGAAAAGTCAACATGATCCACCACCTCCCTCAGCATCTTGCTTTCAAAGGAGATGCTTACAAAGGAGATGGGAGCATAATCCAGGCAGGACTGAAGGACTCAGGCAGCCCAAGCAACCCTTGGACATTGTACAGAGTCAAAAGCTTTCTGCAAACAAGGATGGAGCTTCACTTCTACAGAGAGCTCTGCAAACAGCCCAAACCCAAGAAACCCACTCTTTTCTGCATCTGAAATGCAATTGTGCCCTTGGTCTCCCAGAGCTTCATATGGTAGCACAGACCTTCAAGCATTTTGTCACTGTGCCCTTGTTTTCAGGCAGGAAAACACAAGACACAGCTACTGCCCCACTCTTGAAACAGGAGAGGGAGGCACAAATTCTCCAGTGCCTCATAGATACCACCATGTCTGTTTCCTAAGCTCTCCTGAGGAGAGGAAAAATACAGTGTGCATGTCCAGCTGATGACACGGTGCCCAGCTAATGACACAGCAGAGTCATTAACAGGGTCCCCTGTGTGTCACCAGATGTGCTGCAGAACAACGCCCCTTCGCCTCCGGGTCCTCCTCGTCTGGACGAGCACGAACGCCCCGCAGCCTGCCTGGCTGTCCCTGGGCTATCAGCACAGAGAGACGCATTCCTCATTTGAATATGAACAACCGCGGGCCTGCTTTAAGTCTAATTAACGCTAAAGGAGACAGTCAGAGCTGCCGGGGCCGTCGGGGGTGGCTGCCCTTCGTACCTCGTCTGGGCTGAGCTCCGCGCCGTGTGCCGTCACCTCCAGCGGGTACCGCCGGCCCCCGACCGACAGCACGTGCTCAGCCTGCAGGATCCGCTGGGCCACTACGAGACAAAGGCACCGGCCTCAGCCCCGTCAGCCGGGCCCGCCCCGACCGCGGCACTGGGGCGGGAGGGCCGGGGACTCGGGAGCGGCCGTTACCTTCCGGCACCTCGAAGGTGATGAGAGCGCAGGCCCCGGGCAGCACCTGCACGTCGGCGATCTCGCCGCCGCCGTTGCGGGAACGCAGGAAGTGGATGGTCAGCTTGTCGGCCACCCTGTCGGGGGGCAGCTCGGCGGGGAGGCCCCGCACCCGCACCGTGCGGCCCGCCATGCCCTAGAGTCCGCGGTCGGCCGGGGCCCGGGAGCCCCGGCGGCAGCGCCTCCCGCCCCTAGTTTCCGCTCGCCGTGCCGGGCGCTCCCTCATCCAGGCTGCCTCCTGGCCCAGCCCGGCCCGTTACCTGCCCCCAGCTCCGGCCCCGCCACCACCGCTCCGAGGAAATGAAAGCGAAACCGGGGCTGCCCCGCCTCGGCGGGCACCGCCCCCGGCCCACCCCGAGCTCCGCTCAGTGCCGCCGAACGGCTCGGCTCGGCTCGGTGCAGGTGCCCACATAGCCCTGTCCAGGAGCCCGGCCCGGGGCCCGGCGTTCCTGGTCCCCGTGCCCGCTAAGGACCCAGCCTTGCCCGCGGTTCTTGCACACAGGACCCGTTTCCGGCGCGTTCCAGCACGACAGACGAAGCCTTCCCTGCAGATGCTTTAATTCTGTTGTGCCAGGGGCCACACCGAGCGCTGCTGTCCCAGGCTGGCCAGGGCTAGCCTGCGTCCTCCGTGAAAACAGCCACCCCCACTTGTCCTGCCGGGACGTAGTCGAGGGTGTCCACCTCTCCCCCACCAAGGCTGCCCTTCTGGAAGTGGATCTCCAGGGCGTCCCTCATGGACTCCTCATCCAGCACATCTGGGATCCCCGTGAGCAGGACAGTCCGGGGGCAGCGGGAGGACTGGAGCTGGACAGAGCCAGGAGTGAGCCACAGTGGGCCCCAAGGAAGGGATCCCCTCGGGATGCTGCTGCTACATGGCAGTGCAGGAGTGGGGGCTTCAGGAGCTGCCACCCGTGGGCTAGCAGGTCCTGCTTGGCAGCAGGGTTTGTGCCCTTACCTGCAGGTTAGTGATATCTCCGCTCATGCAAGGTGATATTTTGACCTCATATTTTCCCTTCCCAAGAAGTACCTGGATGTGTCCTCTCTCAATTAGCTGCTCTGCCACTGATGATGGAAAGGAAAGCCCTGAGCCACCCGGAGCTTATGTCCTTGGCACAGGCACCAAGGCTGGCACTGCCCAGCCCCAGCCTGTCTGCACCAGCATCTCAGGGCAGCCTGGACTCACTCTGCCTTCCCCATTCCCCACAGGCACCGCTCCATCTGCTCTCAGGAGACAACTGGTGCTCCCCCAGAGCTGGCTGGGCTGACCCCCTTGGTGGCAGCTTGACACCCCACACACCTCCGTCCTCTGCAAAGGTCACCATGACCCGGCCAGAATCGTCCAGGAACTCTATGCTCTCCACCTCACCACCCCCATTCTTTGTCTTGCTGAAGAAGAGCTCCAGCTTGTCCAGCAGTGCCTCCTCGGGGATGCCCAGGCTGGGCAGGCCAGACACGAGTACACTCCTGCTGCTCAGAGTCAGCCCCATCTGTGGGTGGCACAGGCCAGTCAGTGCCAGGGCAGGGCTGGCCCTGGCACTCGGGGAAGCTGTGGCACTAATACGCTGAGCCAAGGTGGTACCAGTGACCAGTGACCTGGCAGATGCCAGGCTAGTAGCGGTGGGGTGGAGCACAGCAGAGCTGGCACATGCTCAGGTCAGTCTGCAGCTCTGCGGTGCAGGGACCTACCTCCAGGGCAGAGGGCATCAGTAAATCCACGGGCATTGCCCGCACTCGCACCCTGCACCAATCCAGCTCCTCCCCGCAGCTCAGCTCCACCACATGTTCCTTCATCTCTAGGATCCTTTGGGCCACTACAAGCAGGGAGAGCCCCCACAGGGGATCAGCCACCTGCTGTGAGTGCACAAAGGACAGGACACAGTGTAGCCAGCACTTTGAGGAGGGGGCACAACCCCACACAGCACTGGCAGAAGGGACAGAGCTCTGACCTGGGAACGAAACACAAGGCCAGCCCCCAAACCAGTCACCCAGGACACCTGGCTGTGGCTCTCACCCTCTGCCTTCTCAAACGTGACAAGGGCTGAGCCACCCAGCAGAGGGTAGTGGATCTTTGGGATCAGCACCAGCTTGTTTGTGTCTTCCTTGCTTGTCACAAGTTCCTTAAACACCATGCTCCTCTCTGGCAAGGCTGGCAGCATCTAGGTTGGAGCACACAGAGCACCTGGAGGAGCCTGGAGCCTGCTCAGGGCCTGTCCCTGACAACCCACAGACTAGACACAAGCTCATGGCTCAAACAGCTGGAGACTCTCAGTAGACTCTCATGGGGTATGGCTGTGCCTGGGGTCCCAAAGCTGTAACTGGAGCTTCTGGCCCTGGCAGGAGCCACTCAGGAGCAAAAGCTATGCCAGCCATCACACAGTGCCCAGCTGAAGTCACCTACAGGCTCTCCAGCCAGGGTCCTGCCCCTTGCCAGCAGACCCAAGTGCCCAGACACACGCTGTTACCCTTGCTGGATCCTCCCAGAGGAGCCTCTTCTTCACTGCTTCCACCTTCTTTTTCAGCACCTGCTTCTCATGCTTCAGTCTGCACCCCTCCTGCTCCGAAAGGAAAATGGCCACCTGGAAAGAAAGAGAGGAAGAAAGAGGGGGCAGCACAGAACCTCCAGAGCACAAGTGGCCACAGCACAACAGCACCGTTCCTGGACATCCAACTACTCTGCTCTTGTCTGCTAGCAGCCCAGCCCTCCCTCCACCCCCCAGCACTGGCTTAATTCGTGGCACAGGCCTGATGTGGTGTCCTGTGAAACCTCTGCTGGGTCCAGGCTGAAGTGATCTGAGAGAGGTGAGCCAAGCACGCAGCGCCCCCCCTGACACTGCCACCCTTCCAGCTCAAGACAAGTCCTCTACCAACAACATCACAGGTTACCTCTTCACCTATGTTTAAAGGTATTTCTTCCTTAGAGTTTTTACAAAGAAGTTCTCCTTCTTCCCTCAGCTTTTGTGTATTTTGCTCTACAGCTTCCTTGGCCATCTGTAGCTTCTCGTGGTCTTGCTCCAGAGCAGCACAAAGTTCCTGTGAGAGGTATCATCAGCCAGTGAGACCGGCAGTGTGGCACCCCACTTGCACACACTGCTTTGGGTAGGACCCCACACGGGGTGCAGCCCCCAGACCCTAATATGGGCTCTCTTAACCCTGGATACTCCCTGTCAGGAGAAATCAAGAACCTCGAGCCCACAGCCGAGGCCGGCCAGAGGATGTCCCTCAGGCTGCAGCTGTCGGAGGCCGCAGGACTCACCCTGCAGCGCTGGATCTCCTGCCGGACGTGCTCGGGGGTCGCTTCCGGACTTTCGTTCTCTGGGCTTTCCTCCTTCGGGCTCACGGGCCGAGACAGCTGGATGAAGGAATCCTGGGCTCAGAAGTGTCCTCAGCCATGCTGCGCCGAGCCCCGCGCCGCCCCCTCGGCCCTCAGTCCCCGGACCCCACTCTCTCACCCCCGACGAGTCCATCCTCGTGGCGCTGGCGGGAGAACGGTGGCAGCCCAGACGGCCCCGCCGGAGCCCCGGCCTCGCAACGGCAACGGGGAAACCTTACCCGACCGGACCGAGCACCCCACCCGCCTGCCTGGGCCCCCGCTCCCCGTGAGACCCCGCCGCCGGTGAGACTTCGCCGCCGGTGAGACGCCCGTCACCCCCTGCCTTTCGCTTTCGCTTCCCGGCACGGCTCCACCCAGCGGCAGCAGCCCGCGGCTGTGCTGACTCCCAAGCCCTTCTCTCCATTCCCCCTTCCTCACCGACGTCCCGGTGAAACCCACTTCCCCAAAGCCCCCGCCGGTAATCACCCTCTCGCCTCCGCAACCGTCTCTAATTCAACCCCCCCCAGCCCCTCCTCGCCCCACGGCAGCAGGATGACCAGCACTGCCACGGTAAGGTACATAATCCAAACCTGAACCAGCACGGCCAAGGAACCGCACCAATCACCCTGATGAGGGACATGGGCAACCGAAACCGGAACCGCTCGTCCTCCATCCCCCACCCCTCTTCTCTCACTGGAATTGCTGCAGATTTAGCAAAGCCAGCGCAGGAACGACACCACTGGCCCTCCAAGCAGGAGGTGCTCCAGGACAGTGCCACTGCAGGCTACGCAAAGCTCTGCAGCCACTCTGAAGCCCACTGGACTGTGATGGCTTCCCCAGCTCTTACAGACACGTGGAGCAGGAGCCTCCCTCCCAGCAATGCTTGGGTTTGTACAACACCACAAAATGGGTTTCAATAAACATTTATTGACACAGCCTCATTGCAGATTTAGAATCGCAGCTTCTGGAAGAACCACTTATTCTTGCCTGTCTTGTACCTAGAAGAGGAGGAACAGGGCAGTTAGGAGTGCTCTGTGCCAGCACCGGACCTGCAGACAAGCTGCCTGTGTAGTCCCATGAGCAAGAGGTAGCACCCAGCTCCCCGCACTGTGCCAGCCTGGGCTGCTACTAGACCCACTTTAAGCATCTCATCTCTCAAGGGAAGCAGATGTCAGCTTCCTACTGTCCTCATGAAGCACCCTCACACTACAGTGGTTTCCACTCCAAGAGGTAAGAGCTCAACATGTAGCTCAGCATGTAGCACATGAGTTGGGGAGAGGCATCAGATTGCCCCAGAGAACGTTTTAACACAGCCAGCACTTCATGCTGCCTGCCAGACACCCATATCCTGTCAAAGCTCACAACACTTAACAGGACTCCTAACTGGACATTCTTAAGTGTCCCACCAAGCCCAGTGACAGACAGTGGATAAACTGGCAGCAGGTCATCCAGAGATAGTCACCTGGCCCCCGGGGAGGTCCCACTGGAGCTGGAACGAGGCTGCAGCATCACCACCAAACATCAGCTCAAGTCTACAGCTGTTGGTGAACCACTTCCCCATCCCAATCCAGCAGCTCCCAGCACAAATGGCTGTGTGAACACATCCAGGCTGTGAGATGAAACATGCTCAACTGGAAACGTGTTCAAGGAAACTGGGGTATAAGTGGCCCACCTGGCATCACCTCAGCTGTGGCACACCCAGGGACAGGAGCCGACACCATGGAAGAGACCAGAACTTCCAACTCACCTCTCCTCAAATTTCACCTTGGCTTCACGCCTTGCTTTGCGTTTCAGAGCGGGATCCCTGAACACATCCTTATTGACCACCGTTTTGTCCAGGGGAATATCAACAGAATACCTGGGCAAGAGAGTAACATGGTTTGCTGGAGCCACGGTGCCTGGACAGGGGTGCCAGTGCAGCAGGCAGCCTGAAGCAGCCAAATGCACCAATTAGTGCCACCCGTTGGTACCGCAACATCAAGAACGTGATTGTGGCTAGACCAAACCTGCCGTGTTTCTGTTCACCCCTGTTCCCCCAAAGCCTCACACTCTCCAAGCCCCTATTTTGCAGACTGTTCGTCCAGCCCCACCACTAAGCCTCGGTGACCCCAGCACTCGCGAAAGCACATGGAAACTGCGATCGCTGCAAGAAGAGGGGACGCCTCGGGCGCCACCAGCAGCAGGAGCCGCCACACTGCGGACACGCACCGGGTGGGCATCAGATGATTGTAGTTGTAAACCTTCACAAAGGACTTGATCTTCGATCTCTTGGCGATCTTCTTCTTGCCCATCGCAGCCGTCACCTTCCGCGGGTAGCGGTCGATGCCGGCCACCAAAGCGTGGCTGTACGGCCGGTCTGAGGTACCATCGTCGATGTTCTGAAACACACCGACCGCCGCCGGCGATGGCACCGCGGAGCGCCTGCCACCGCCGCGGGGAAACCCCAGCGGGAGCCCGCCCAAGAACGGGCGGCAGCAACGCTCCGGGTTCTGCCCCGCCGGCTTCGCTCACCTTTACGATGACAGCCTTGCGCCCCGAGTAGCGGCCGGCCAGCACCAGCACCACCTTCCCCGGCTTCATGAACTTCCCCATCTCTGCAGAGACAGCGCGCGGCGGTCAATGGCCGGGCCTGCAGGAGCCCCCGCCCCCCCGTCCCCGCAGCCGGCCCCGGCCCCAGCCTGATCCCGGCGGATGCCACAGATGGCCCCGGATCCCGCGACCGGGCCCGCACTCACCAAGACTGCGCGGCGATGGGCCCAGACCGGAAAAGGAAGCAGCAACTCCGCGTCTCCCCGTGCTGTCCACCTCACTTCCGCTGCGTCCCCAAGCATCCGGTGGCGCATGCGCGGGACGACGCCTCCGCCACCGAGCTGCGCCGGCGCCGGGCGAGCGTACCCTCACTGCCCTTCCCCGCCCCAGCGACCTTGAGGGGGGCTTTAATCCCGATTGTGGTGAGCCGGCGCAGCCGCTGCGCAAGGCCCCTAACGAGCGGCTATCAGACACGGCAGCCAGACGCGTTCTCCACACACGCACTTGCTAAAGCGGTTTAATAATCCCCGGTCCAGCACCGGACGCGGGCGCGCTCACCACTGCACAGAAGCTTCAAACAAAGAGCTCGGGGGCTGCTGGCCAAAGTCGGCCCCCATCCGACTGCTCCCCTGGATCACCGAGCCACCAGCACTGGAGCAGAGCAGTCCCTGCACCTGTGGGTCAGCCGATTTCATACCGGGGAGGGCAAGTCCCCTGCCACCAGGAGACCTCCTGATGAGTATCTCGCAGCAGCATGGTTCAGAGCACAGACTAAGAAACAGCAGAGGGGGGGCAGCCAAACAGTCGAGCTGTGGGTTCCACAGGACCTCCCCCTGCCTGCAGTCTTCGCGGCCACGCCCCTGCTGCACTCAGGACTGCCAGCCCCATGCGCTGAGCATTTGCTGGTTGCTTGCCAACCATGCAGTTCTGAGGAGCAGAACTGCACAACAGGGGCAGGGTGAGGTGCTGCACAGCACCCAACCTCCAGCAGCTTTGCAGTGGCAGTCCTGTAAAACAGACATCAAGACAGTGGTGTCTTTCCATCATCAAGACACCACTGGATTTCCCTAATTGCAATTACCAACTTCAAAGAGCCAAATTTGGTCTTAAAAAAGCCAGGCTACTGGAGCCTAGCAGCTGCCTACTTGTGGAAAATGGGTGATCTACAATACAAATACATCAAAAAGCATCTTTGATGTTTTTCAGCTGCCGGACAGCCAGGTCAACCGGGAGGTTGAATTTCAAGTTGCTCAGGCGGCTGAGAACATTGAGGGCACTCTCAAAGCCTGTGTTTGCCATGTAGCTCCAGGGCTGGTAGTGGGACTGCACCAAAGCTCCAGATTTGCAGATCAGGTTGACCCAGGAGACCAGGCGCTGCTCGTTCAGTGCCATGCACACCAGAGCCTTCAGCTCGGAGTCTGCGCTGCGCTTGAAGGGGTCATGCTCTGTCAGCACCGTGTGGATGGCTGTCAGCAGGCTCTGCTTGGGGGTGGTGGCTGCTCCTCCCGTCACAGGCAGGGCGAAGGCCTGGGAGAGCTTGCGGGCCGGGGACTCCACGAAGGCTTGGCCGTTCTTGGCATTGTAGTACTTCACAAAGAGCTCCCAGGGGTGCATGGCCTGTGGCGCCGAGGTGAATGCAGGAATCAAGCAGGCAATGGGTGCCAGTACCAGGCTCATTCCTTGGGAAGGGGCATACAGCCCGTGAGCCATTAGGTCTCGCAAAGCTATGGCTAACTCCTTCCGCACAGCTAGGGTCAGCTCATCTCTGCCTCCTAAGGGAACATCCTGCAGATCAGTGGGACTGATAATGTGGTCTTCCTGCTGGTGTTCTGTAGCTAGCTGCCTCACCCTCTCTACTGACAACTCCAGTTTCTTAATTAGGGGGGAGTAGTCCTTGCTGGCTTGGTCCTTCTGCCAGAGGGTGCGAGGAATCTGACCAGCAGCACAACCAAACTGACTGACAGCAAATATCTGCAGCACAGCCAACATGCGATGCATGAGGTGCAGGCCTGCTTCTCGCATCTTTCTGGCATCTTCTGGGTTCACTGATCAGGTTAGAGAAGAGAATAAATGCTTTCATTAGGAGTCAGTAGCTGTAGTCTTTCATACACACAAGGAAGTGCAAAAGTCTGCTCTTCCTCAGGATGTTTTGTCACCAAGATTGACGCTGCATTTTATAGTTTCAAAGCACTGAAGCCAAACAGAAAAGCAAACATTTGCATGGCCTGTTATCCACTATCTCACAGAGAATATGTCTCACATCTCACTCCATCACCTCCCTCGGCAACTTGGTGGAACACAGGAACAGGTTGCTCAGGGAGGTGGTAGAGGCCCCAACCCTAGAGAAATTCAGTCAGGCTTGATGGGGCTCTGAGCAATCCAATCTAGTTAGGGATGTCCCTGCTTACTGCAGGGGGGTTGGACTAGATGACCTTCAAAGGTCCCTTCCAAACCCAGTGCCTTCTATGGTTCTAAATCCTACAACAGCTTTCTATGTCCAATGACCAGAGATGTCTCAGACCACAAAGGCAAAGGGATATTTCCTCTAGGGTGCCACTCTAGCTCAAACACAACTCTGTGATAAGCAGACCAGCCTCAGATTATGCATCCAGCTCACAGAGCTAAAAGTTGAGTGTTAACTACAGTGCAGCCAAACCATGTACCAGGCAAGGCTGCTAAGTCTGACTGCAGTTTGCACCAAGTATCAGAAGCTTCTTCTACTCTCAGTCTCCTCTGAGGACCAATCCCACCCTCGGCATCACGCACTCAGGTTCTGTGACTACTCTAAAGATCCCACAGAGGAAAGATGACAAAACCGGACACAGAAACCAGCTGCCAGGAAACAGCAAAGCAGCCTGCTGTGACTAGATGTGGGATTGGGCTTGCTTATTGAGCATGTGGCTGCAGGAGCCACGCTGGAAGCTGCAAGCTGAGCAGTGCCCACCTCTGTTTCCAGAAGGCTGAGTGCTTGGTTTAGAGGAGCCACCACCATCTTTTCTGCCTGCACATTCACAGTGTCCATCTTCTGCCCTCCCAGAGCTTCCAACTTCATCTAGAACAAGAATTTCACACCGTTATTTGACAGCTGTGAATTTAAGCTGCATATCCCAAGTACTGAGGTCAATATCCCTTAGATCTCTTTGCATCTTTTCCATTCCCCCACCATCAATTCAGAGACCTGTTCTCCCTCAGGACCCAGAACCTCTTCCTGCATTCTCTGACATCTGTGACCTCTGTCCTCATGACAAAGAATTACAAAACAACTCAATCTGCTCATTCAAAACCCCAGCACTGACCCTGAATGAAGCTGATGAACATTTCAAGGTCCCTTATCTGTGTCTTCAGCTGTTCCACCAGCTGCTCCTTTACCCTGGCTGGGTTAACAATCTGTGCTATGGCAGCATCCACACGCTGTCGCAGTTCCTCTGGAGACAGTGTTGCAATATCTTCGCTCAAGTCCATGTCCAGCTTCTTTATCAACTCATTTATAATCATCTGTAAAACACAAGTTAGTAATATGATCTCACAGTGTGGTGCTGCTGCCCATGAGCTTCAAAATACTCCTTTATCCACAGGCCGCCTCTGCTGCACATAGAACCACTGCAGCAGACACAGGACAGGTTTACACAGTCAAATTACTGATACTCCATTACAGCTGCTGGCAAGAAACAGGGACTGAACAACTCCTACAGTCCATAAGAGGCTCATAACACTACAAGGTACAGGCAGAAGGGCTTTGTGAGCCTTACCCGTTGTCTTTCCATAACCACAGACTGTGGTAGAGAATCATAGCTGCCCTCTTGGTAAGCAAACGTCTCCAGGTCATCCAGCTGTGTTTTGAGCTGCAGGATCAGCTCCCTCTGCTTCTCCTTCTGGACCTCACTTTGGTCCTGCTTCTCTTGCTCACCCTGTAAAGAGTTACCAGTAAATAAGTTGAACATTTACCGTCATAGCCAATCCTCGGAGAACAGGACTGGTATGAGGAGAGTTTCTCTCAGCCTGAGACGAAGCCGTGCCTGAACGCCACGGTGAGGCACAGCCACACCTCCGGAGCTCCCGCGCCCCAGCCAGGACGAAGGAAGCAGCACTGCGAGCTACCGAATGACGCAGGGGACAGGGCTCCTCTGAGTCACCGCCGCGTCTCGGGCGGAGCAGGAAAGGCTCACGCGGTGCAAGGCTTTAACGCGTGTTAAAGTCGAGTCCTTCCCGGGCCGAACTTGGCGCGAACCCTCCGTCCCAGCGATAAAACGGACGCCCGCCGCTCCTAACGGGCTTTCGCATGTACCAGTCCCGCGGCGGACTGCGCTATGCCATGCGAAAGCAGACGGTACTCCCCTCACCCATCAGAGTCGCGTCCCGCCGGCACTCACCGGGGCGGGCCCGGGACAGCCGCGGAAGGCGAACTCCTCCAGCTCCCTCAGCAGCCGCTGCTGTTCGCCGGGCCCAGCGCGCGCCACCTGCCGCAGCCGGAACTGAACCTGCGCGAAGTGCGAGGCCAGGGCCAGCAGCGCCCCCTGCAGGCGGCACCGCTCTGCCCGCAGCCGCGGCACCGACTGAAGCGACCCGCCCACCGCCGCCTCCTCCTCGGTCTCCTCCTCCACCACCGCCGCCGCCGACACGGCGCCCACCGGCGCCCAGCGCTCCCCCGGGCCCAGAGGGCCACCCTCCACCTCCATGACCTTCCCTACCGCTGCCGCGACATCGCCGCCATCTTGCCGTCACGGAGCAGGGCGGGGCGGGGCCTGGCGGGGGCGGGGCGTTGCCAGAGCGCCTCCTCGCGGGACGACGGCTGCTGCAGGGCTGGGGTTCGCGGGGCTTGGGGCCCCGAGGTCGAGGGGCCGGGGCGTGTGGTGCATCCACCGTGGGCAGCGTGGGGTGGCGCAGGGCCAGCGACCGGGCCGCGAAGTGGCTGCGCCCGGCCCGGCTGATCCAGCTGCCGGCCCCCGCTCCCGGCCTCCGCCGACAGCCGCGCCCCCGGCCCGAAATAGCGCGGGGCGGGGTCGGCACCGCCATGGCGAGGTGAGCGTGGCCGGATAGGACTGGCAGGGCCCAGTCCCCGGGGCAGTGTCCAGTCGGGGGTTTCGGACACCCGCTCAGGACCCGGAGCCTGAGGCTCCACCGGGCAGGACCCTCCAGTTCGGGGCAGCCGGGGAATGGCGCCGAGAACGGCAGGGGAGGGTGAGGGCAGGCCAGGCTGCCGGGGCCCACTGGCTGCCGAGGCGAGCGGCTGTGTGGGGAGTGGGAGGGGAGTGCTATGTGCCCACCAACTGCCACCCACTGCTACCATGCATCCAGCCCTGGGGCTGGGCCCAGGCAGGGGACACCTTTGGGGCACCTTCCTGACCCAGTCCCCACACCACACCTGGCATGGTCTCATGAGAGCACTGATGGGCACTTTCTGCTGGTCTGCTCATTCCCAAGGCAAGCTGCAAAGACGCTGTGGTACGACCGCCCGCGGTACGTCTACATGGAGTTCTGTGTCGAGGATAGCAAGGATGTCAAGGTCATCATTGAGGACGAGCGGCTGGTGTTCAGGTGAGCTGCCACCACCCTGTCAGCCGGGACACAGCACTGAGCAGGGGCTGGTTCAGGGGACAGGGCTCACGTGGTCTCAGCCCTCCCCTAAGCCAGGCTGTTACTGTGTTTTGGCAGCTGCAAAAACGCAGACGGTGTGGAGTTCTACAACGAGATCAATCTGTATGCCAGGGTCAACTCCAAGGTGAGGCTTCCCGCCAACAATCTGTTCTACAGCCTGCATCAGTTACACTCAGCCCATGCAGTCTTGACCACACCATTTGGAGATGAATGCTGTCCATTTCCCAAGTGCCTGAGTGCGATGAGCACAAGGCAGAAAGCCCTGACCCTGGGCCTGGCACTCACAGTGGGCCAGAAATCACCTGCCTCTGAGCTTCTGTGTCCCTCACAGCCTGAATGTGGCTGAGCTTTAACTCTGTGCCTATCTGCAGCGGGTTGCAGAGAGGAGCCGAGCAGACACTGAACTGAGGCACTGATCTCTTGGCAGGACTCACAGGAGAAGCGCTCTGACCGCTCCATCACGTGTTTTGTGAGGAAGTGGAAGGAGAAAGTGGCCTGGCCTCGCATCACCAAGGAGAACATCAAGGTCTGTGTGGGTCCCCAGTGGGCAGGACCAGTCTTGGTACATATGCTGTCCCTACATGGCACCCTGTGGCCTGTGGGGCTCAACCTTCCCCCAGACAGACACCAAGGACCCTATGTGGGCATCCCAGCAGAGAGCTCCCAAAGAGAACAATCTCATGATCACTGCCAGTCCATGGACTCTGTGTTCCAGGAGGGATGCAGCACCCCTTTCTCTTGATACAGGCAGAGTCAGGCCCAGCACTGGCAGGCAAAGGGACTCGTTCCCCCTCCTACCCTTCCCCAAGCTGCCCAGCCCCTCCCTCCTGTGGGAGCAGCCTGTGCTTGTCCCACAGCACAGTCCCAAGGACAGGACTGCCTGGTCCCCTCTGTGCTGCTGCCTGCCTCAGGGGATGCTCTCTCTGCCCACAGCCAGCCTGGCTCTCTGTGGACTTCGACAACTGGCGAGACTGGGAAGGTGACGAGGAGCTGGAGAGGGCCACGGTGGAGCAGTATGCAGAGGTGTGCTGGGCTGCAGGCTTCAGGGATCTGGGCAGGTGTGAGGTGGGTACTTGGGGTGGGGGAGCTGGGCATTTGGAGTTCCTGCAGCTGCCTCTTTGCCATCCAGCTCCTGGAGAAGGTGACGGACAAAGGGCCTCCCCCCGCCATGGACGACCTGGATGTAAGCACTGCCGCCAGTCTCCTTTCCCAGACCCTGCTGCAGACGCCCTGCACCGAGCTGAGCCTCTGGCTCTCCACCCGCTCCGGGATGCAGGGAGCACCTCCAGCGGCTGTCCTCGGGCAGCCCCTACCCGCAGCCAGCTGGGACACGCTCTCTGGGACTGCGTGGCCGGTGCTCACCTCCTCCCCATCACCCTGCTCCTCCTCCCGCAGGACGACCTCTGAAGCCGAGGCCCTGGGGACGCTGCGACCGCAGAAAGCCTCCCGGTGCACCGGCGAGCAACGCGGGGAGGGCTCTCCGAGGAAGCAGATCCGCCCAGCCCGGTTCCCCGCCGAGCGCAGCGGATCCCAGCCCGGGGCGGCGAGAGCTGACCGGTCTCCCCGTGCCGGTTACCCGCGCGGGCACGGCGCAATAAACGTGGGCTGTTGCCGTTATCTGCTGTCAGCTCGAGCCGCTGAGAGTCGCCTTCTGCCTGCAGCACTGGTAGCGGGAGCGCGCGCGCAGAGCGTGTCACCAGACTGATCCCTCCCACTGACGGGGCCGAGGCGGCGAGCGAGAGCGTCATGTTCCCCCTCGGCTGCCGTCCCCGCCAGTCCCATGCTCCCTGTCGGCCACCGTCCTCCCAGTCCCCGTGCTTCCCGGACCGCGGGACCGTGTGGCTCTCGCTGCCGGCATGGTGTTCCAGTGCCAGCGGGACAGCTGGGCCCGGCAGGTAGCGGAGGGGCGGGCGGGACGGGGGGCGGCGGCGCGGGTCGATGCTCACGCCGCCGGCGTCTCCGTTGCAGTTCGCCACCAGGGTGGTGTCGTGCCGGGCCGCGGAGCTGCGGCCCGAGGGCGGCGGGGAGCCGCTGCGCGGGTTCCAGGTAGTGCTGGAGGACACTATCCTCTTTCCCGAGGGTGGCGGGCAGGTACGTGCCGGGCCGGGCGGGAGGCCGGGACTGAGGTGGCGGCATTGACTCCCTGTGTCCGCAGCCCGACGACCGCGGCCTCATCGGCGATGTGCGAGTGCTGCGTGTGACCCGGCGGGGCCCCGAGGCCATCCACTTCGTCCAGTCGCCGCTGGAACCGGGTGCCGAAGTGCTGCTGTCGCTGGATTGGGACCGACGCTTCGATCACATGCAGCAGCATTCAGGTCCGTGCCCGGCCTGACCGGCAGCGCCTCGTTACAGCGGTGCTGGCAGTGCCGCAGGCCCGACCGGGGCAGCGTCCCCTGGCTTCACCGTGGCCCCGCGCCGGGGGCAGTCGGTGCCCAGCCTGACCCTCCCTGGTCCAGACAGGGGGAAGCATGACAGCTTTGTACCAGAGTCCATCCCTGGGCCTCCCCTGTGGGCTCTTCTTGGTCACTAGACAAATCCACTGCCAAGGAGAAAGAAAAGTCCAACCAGCATGCGCTGTGGTGCCCTTGGGGTTCAAGGCCCATGGGGTATTGGCTGTGTCTTCTCTCTGCTCCTATGTGGTAGTATGAGCCCTATAGTGCCAAGCATGTGCCTGAGCATTTGAAAATATCACAGGGAATGTCAGAAGATAAAACACAGTTTGGCTGAAAATCTCTCCCCTGGTGTGCAGTGGTACTCAAAGCTGTTGCTTGCCTCCTTCTAGGACAGCATCTCATCACTGCCATGGCAGAACAGATGTTTGGGTTCAAGACGACTTCATGGTGAGCTGGGAAATGGCTTCTTTTGACCACGGTCTAACCTTGTTTGGTGTTTGCCACCGTACTGCGCACCAAGGAGCTGAATGTTGATAAATCAAAAGTAGTTTGCCCTTAGATGTTTCACTTGGGCTCAGGGGGCCTGGGAGCGGTGACTGAACTGGAGTGAAGCGAGCAAAGTTCTGTGCTCCTTTAAGTGTGTGGTAGGCCTTGGTACTTTCTAAATAACAGGAGGCAGAGAGTTCTTTAGTCTCAGTTGTCACATCCTGGCAGTGGGGTGTGTGAGTGCTGCAGAGGGACCTTGCAGCTGCTCTGGGCTGCAGCAATGGATGTTCTTCATTGGTGCAGGGAGCTGGGCCGTCAGCGAAGCCTCATTGAGCTGGACACTCCCTCCATGACTGCAGAGCAAGTAGAGACCTTGGAGAGAAGTGTGAATGAGAAAATCCGAGAGAGGGTGCCCGTGGCAGTGAGGGAACTGCCTGCAGATGATCCTGAGATTGAAACAGTGAGTGGTGGGGGGAGAACTGATGCTATCCCTGGGAACAAAGCACCTGTGGCAGGGATGTCACCTAGCTTGCCATTGTTCTGCCTTTGCCAGGTGAGGAGCCGAGGTCTGCCAGATGACCATGTGGGCCCAGTGCGAGTTGTTGACATCAAAGGCATAGACTCCAACATGTGCTGTGGGACTCATGTCTCCAACCTGAGTGACTTGCAGGTGGGGGGCTGCTGCTGAGCTGCCTCTGGGAGCCTTGCTTCACACAGTCAGACCCAGCACAGCAGCAGGCCCTGATGGTAAAAGGGTGACAGGAGCAAGGGGCAGAGTGGCAGGCAGGTTGCAGTCCTTGTCCCGGTGATCAGGGCCATTCTTTCATGGTCCAGAGCTCAGCCCTACCCTAAGTAGCAGTGTTTTCCGAGTTGCCCATGCCCCTGCAGAGGGGATGTGATGGTGCCTTGCAGGGTTCTTGTCATTGTTCCCTGTGTTAAAGCACCAATTCCTTTGCGAGTTTGTCATGAAAGAGAAATCCTCTGGCAGGGAGGGGGAGATAAAATTCTAGAGCTGCCTTTAAGTGTTTCTCCGTTTTCAGTCATGGGTTGGAGTCTGTATCCCAGCAGAGACAAGCAGATGCACTGCAGAGCACAGCCCATAAGTAGCAAGTTGTGTTAATATCACTCTATTCACTCCTTGGCTGTTGTTAGGTTGACTTTGTGGCTGATTTCAGTCAGTTTATTGTCACTGGTAGAGAGCCAACACGTAACAAGGCATAGTCTGGTAGGAGCTGAAGAGCTGTGTGAGTAAAAGCAAACCACTATGCTGCTCTGATTTTCTTTTTAAGGTTATTAAACTCCTTGGCACAGAAAAAGCGAAAAAGAACAAAACCAACTTGGTTTTCCTGGCAGGAAACAGAGTGCTGAAGTCAGTTGAGCAAAGTCACAGTACTGAGAAAGCTCTAACTTCACTGCTCAAGTAATGCCCTTTCCACTTTGTTACGCCTTTGCTGTTCCTCCTGGCAAATACCACAGAAGCATCAGCATACGGCTGCCTGGTGCATTATGTGATGTATCTGCCTTTGTTCCTTTGTCCTTCAGAGTGGCGATCCACATTCTTCTTGTTCTTTCAGGAGTGGACCAGGTGAGCATGTAGAGGCTGTGAAGAGGCTTCAGAGTTCAGTGAAGCTGCTTCAGAAGGTATGAGGATGGCTGCCAAAAGCAGACTGTGGCTGCCTGCTCTAGACCTCAGCTTTACTCTGATAGCTAGAATCATAGACATCGGGTTTTGTGGATACTGTGAGAACTGCTCCCATCTCTGGGAACAACTCACTGTCCACACTGCCTCCTGCATCTGCAGTTTGTTTGCTTTTCTTTCAGAATAACCTGAACCTGCTCAGAGACTTGGCTGTCTTGATAGCCCAGGACTTCAAGAACAGAGCTGCTCAGAGTCAGCTGTTTGTGCTGCACAGGTTTGGTGGAGTTCAGGTATTTTACACCTTTTAGGGCAGCTGCACCTCTGACACCTGTTCAGGCTTCAAGGAAGAATGTAAACAAAGTAAATAGAATATTAAACTGCCACAGCCTGCTGGAAGGTTCTGTGCTCAAAGGAATATGTCAGTAGTTCAGTCACTGAATTCTTCTGGTTTTATAGCAAAGAAATAATTGTGTTTGTCTGAGCTCTGTCTGCCCTTGGTATTTTCAAACAAAGCTGAAAACAATATTTTCAAAATTTTTTATTTCCTAAACACTTAAGTAATTGCTAATATGCCCTCAGGAGTGCACAGTAAGGATTTAGATGTATATTAAAAATTCAGCTGCATTCTAACAGCAAGAGGCCAGAACCCCAGCCCTAATCAAGCTTTTGGTTCTTGATTAATATTTTGGACTCTGGGGACTTTTGCTTCCTACTGAAGTGTTTTTTTTTTAACCCATCCCTACAGGAAAGAGGCTGACTCTGAGTTTATGAACATCATCGCTAACGAGGTTGGGACAGAGGTGAGCCCTTGCTGACGACTGATCTGGCAGCGCTGCCTTTTCTCTGCAGGCTGAGCACAGGCAGGGCCAGCAGCTCTTCTGTGCTCGCCCCAGGCAGGTCTGTTTCCTTTCAAAAGTTACATCAGTTTATTGTTCCCACCAGCCTCGGGCTTCAGGGGAGGGAATTCTCAGCCCTCAGAAATACAGCAGTGAAAATTCAGAGCACTGTAGAGGAGCCTACTCACTGGCAGGTTTAGCCTAGACTGGACTGTTTCAGTTGGAAAGGACCTACAATAATCCTTTTTTACTTAGTATCCTCCTGCACTCATTCTGTCTCCCACTGAGCATAAAAGGTTTGTAAGACACCTCCCACACATTTTTACTTTCTTTAAGCTGAGCCTATCTCAGTGATGCACCCAACTCCTGAACTGTTCAGTGCTCAGATGGGGTCTGTGGTCAGTGTCTGTTCTCTGCCTGACAAGGAGGGCACTGGTGATTCTGGAGCAAGACCCCTCTCTGTCTACAGGAAGCCCTGCTGTTCTTGACTGTGGGTGACGAAAAGGATGCAGGACTCTTTCTTCTAGCTGGCCCTGTTGAAGCAGTTGAGAATCTAGGTCCCAGGTAACACGTTCTGTGGTTTGTTTAACAGCATTTCAGATGAAGCAGCTGGGCATGGACCCTGTTTGCTCTCTGGAGCAGGTTAGGCCAGGCCAGTCTCTTCTGGGTAGCCTTCACCCTGTACTGTTGTCACTGCAGGGTGGCAGAGCTGCTGGGAGGCAAAGGAGCTGGGAAGCGAGGCCGCTTTCAGGGCAAGGCAAGCAAGATGAGTCGTCGAGGAGAGGTGCAAGCTCTGCTGCAGGAGTTCCTCAGCCAGAGAAGCCCTGAAATGTGACCATCAATTCTCCAAAGCAGGGCTCCTCCCTGTTTGGCATCAGTTCCACCAGCAGCTCTCTCAGAATAAAGACACAGACTTAGGCAGCTCATGCAGAGAGGCTCTGTGAGTGCTGTGCTGGTGTCAGCAGCGCTTTGCTGAAGGATTCTATTGTTCCCCCAGACAAATGCTGCACCTCCTTGAGTGACTGCAGGTAATGGGGAACTGTCCTTAGAGGGCACCAAGCACAGCAAACACTCCTGGCTCAGCTGGGGTGGAGAGAGCTGGAAGGCAGTGTGGGTGCCCTGTGGAGAGGTCATTAGTCATTGTCCACCTTCGTGTGGCAGCCCTTGCTGGGGTGTGGCTGTTCCCAGCTCTTTCTGAGCATCAGGAGTTTCTCTGGCTGATGCTGGTATAAACTCCCTTGGGATCTTGCCCCTGTTCCCCAGCTTCTCTGGCATCATGGGGCCTGGAGCTGTTGCAGTCTTAGGTGCAGAATCTAAAGGGCACGGTGGAGCAACTGGGGGGACATCACTGCAGGTACTTGGGAGCTTTTTTCCCATCTCTTGCTAGGAATGGCAGGAGGGGAGGGGTTTGTTCAGGCATTGGTAATAAACAGAAAAGGAAGAAAAGAAACCTCTGTCCTAAAGAGGTTTGTCGTGAGCCTGGGACAACAGCAACCCCAGCACACAGCATTTCTGTACGTACACAGCATTTCTGGGCTGATGTGGTTCAGCCCAGAGACCTTTGCCAGCTGCTGGGGAGCAGCAGCCACAGCACTAGGTCACAGCTGTGCCACACGTTCCTGCCACAGCCTCTGCTGTCTAAGGATGCCTGCCTGCTCCCTGCCCTCTGGTCTGGGTAAACTTTCCACAGAGAATTGGGTCCACAGCTTTGCTGTGGAAGGACCTTTAACATGGCCAGATTTCAGCACAGGGAGGCCAATGGTGCAGTTTGGTCATAAGGAAGATGCCCTCTCACCTGGTGGCTTGCAGTGTTTTGGCAGCAGGAGGGCTCCCATCTGTGGGCTGGCAGAGGGCCTGCCTGCTGCTGCCACGCAGGTTAAAGGCCTATCCAAGCCATGGCAAGGCAACAGATGTCACCAAAGCTCTGCTGGCCATCACCTCCCAAAGGCACTGCAAGGTCTGGGCAGGGCAGATGGCATTTCTGAGATGTGCACAGCAGAGAATGTCACTGGTGCTTACAGCTGGGCCTAGGGCAAATGCTGCAGGAACGAGGTGGGATGCTGCACATGCAGACATGGTCTGTCAGGAAGAAGATCTCTGCACCTTCATGTCTATTTTAAACTATCTCAGGCAGAGAATGTTTACTGACTGAGTTAATTGGCAGCCTGCCTGGCTTTGGAGTCAGTGGGGCCAGCCTGCAGCCAGCTGCCTGCTAGCAAGGGCTGAGCAGAGCAGTAGGGCCCTGCAATGACACAGCTGTTTCCTGTGCCCTGAGCAGAGCCTGAAGGCTGAGCGGTGGGGCCTTGACCCCACAGTGCAGCCAGCAGCCCCACAGCAGCTCTGTCCCCACACTCTGGGGGCTGGCACAGCCCCAGGGGAGGTGCTGGGTCCCAAAGCTGCTCTCGTCTCTGTGAGCAGCAAGGGGATGTGAATGTTTGTTCCTAGCACAAGGTGCAGCCAGAAACCCTGGGCAACAGCACAAAAAGCAGCTTGTCCACTCTGCTGTGCCTGATGGCACCTAGGGGTGAAAGGGGGCAAGGCCCAGGGGATCCTGGCACTGCCCCTGCTAGCAGTTGGCCTGTGCCTTGCAGGTGGTGGCAGGAAAGGTGTCCTTCCTTCCCACAGCTGATCGCCACCCAGCCCCAGCAGTGCCCAGACACCACTCTAAACACACCTACAGCTTTAATTGCAGGGGTCTGCACACAGCCTTGTGTCCATCCACACCCCCACAGGCAGGCTGCACACAGCTGTGTGTCCATCTGCACACCCACAGGCAGGCAATGACCACGCCATCTGCTGCACCACGTTGCAGTGAGTCCCAGACATCTCAGGGCCAGGGCTTCCCACAAGGCAGCCCTACAGCTGCAGCTCACAGTGTCTGCCTGTTGCTGTGGCAGAGCCACTTCACTAGCAGAGTCTGAGCACCCACGGGGCAGCAGCCTGCTCCTGGTGATGCCATCTCCAGCCTGTAGCATGGTGTCCTGTCCCCATGAGCTTCAGGAGAGCACAGAGCGTTCTCCCTGATGATGCTGAGTTCCAGGCTGATGACCTCTACCCGTGGGCACAGGAAGGGCAGCAGGAGAGCCCTGGGGGTGCAGGGCTCACTGTGCCATCAGCTGGCCACAGACTGCCCACATCTACAGCTGGCATTGTGGGTCTGTGCTGTGGAAGCCATCCAGCAGTGCTGCCAGTCCAGCCTCCACAGCTGCTCCTGGTTCAGGCTCAGTCTGTGCAGATTCACAGGGGGCAATCAGTCCCTGTGCAGTTGTCCAATGCCTGTCCTCGAGCCCAGCACCAGGGCAGCTGCACCATTACCTGCAGGGACAGCCCTAGACAGACTTCTTGTCCTGTGTGGCCAGCAACTGGGAGATACAGTAGGGGATAAGGCCGACGGTGGCCAGTGGCACAGCTGCACTCTTGCAGAAGGAGAGGATGTAGAAGAGCAGCTGCACATAGGAGGGTGGCTTGAAGGCGTCAAAGAGGTGCAGGATGAGAAGGGAGGAGATGATGCAGCCCAGGCGGAAGGGCACTTGCTGGCTCTGCTTCCCCCGGCAGCTCTCCAGGTACATGTGGGAGTTGAGGGCCAGCCCCAGCCCGAAGAGGATGCCCAGGTTACGGAAGAGACTGGCAAAGGGGGTGGTGTCAATGTGGACCCACTCAGGGTGGGCACACCACCTTTGTGCCTTCTCCAGTGTCCAAAGTAGATCCACACCGATCACCCGCAGCAGCAGGTAGAAGCCCAGGGCAAAGCTGAAGAGGAAGAAGGTGATGCCCAGGTACTGGCGGAGGCTGGCATTGTAGATGCAGTGGACATGCTGGAAGGTCTTGGCCACAGCCATCCCTGCCAGTGACAAAGTGGGAGAGGAGGTGGCACTGATCAGTGAGTAGTCGCCTGCTGTGGCATCGGCGGGGGGGGGGGGGGGGGCAGGCAGAGTGCGCACCTGTGGGCACTCCAGGGGGAGACTTGTGCCAAGGGCTACCGGGTGCTCCTCCACAGTGCTGATTGCCACAATGCCCACCTCTGTGCCCCGTTTCTCACAGACAGTTCTGCTCCCTCGCCCAGTGATGACCCTTGCACACCCCAAGCCTGCCCTACCTCTGCCATCAGGCCACATTCACCACACCTCAGAGCCAAACGGCAGATGGCAGTGTCCTGCCTACCCAGCTGGGACGTGTGCCTCACCCTCCAGGGCAGCAATACAGAGCCATAGATGCAGCTTGCACCAGAACCCCACAGGTGGCTGTCAGGCTGTGCACCCTTCTGGCCGCTGTGGTCTAGCAGGGCAGAGCCGCAGGGAAGGGGCTAGGGGGGGCACAGGGCACTCACCTGAGATGACTCCAGCGATGACCTGGTGGGGGAAGTGGGCAGCAATGAAGACTCGGGACAGGCAGACACAGACTTGAACTGCCCAAAAGCCTGTCCAAAGCACTCCCCAGAACACCCTGCAAGGGACAGGCATTCATGTCAGCGGCTGCCACCTCCCCAGCCTGTTCCCATGCACTCTCCAGCCAGGGTGCCACAGACTGGCTGTGCCTCAGTGGGCTTGGCTGTGCACCCATCGGGACCAGAGCAGCCTCTGCCCTGCACAGATGGCTTTGGCATGCAGCTTACCAGTATTTGAGTGTCTTCAGCTGCTTCTTCCCCATGGCAATGGAGAGGAGGGCTGTTACCATCACGTAGTACACACCTGCTGCACCCATGGCATGGCCAGAGGGGCTCCCTGGGCGAGGAGAGAGCCCCAGGTCAGAGGTCCCCCTTCAGAGCCTGCTGGCACTCATTCCTGGAGAGCTCCCAGGGATCTGCAGTGCCACCTCTATGGAAGACAGCCAGCTTTGTCCCAGGGTGCAGGCAATGCAAGAGCAGAGGACAGCATGGCAGGGTAGTGTGAGAGCACGGCGCTGACTCAGTGGCTCATCTGCCAAGCAAGAGTGGGCTGAGGGCTCTGACCATCCCCAACAGCTTGCTCAGGGCCACCTGCAGCCCCTCCCTGGCTCCCGCAGAGAGCCGTGGGCAAAGTATAGACAGAGCAGCTCTAGAAACAGGCAAGCCCCTTCCCCACGGTGTAGCTGCCCACGTCTGGGGCTGGAGGGCAGAGCACGTCCCTGGCAAGGGCCAAGGCTGTGGCTGAGCACGGGCAGGGGTTTGTGGTGAACTGCCACGTCTGCACCGAGGGTCAAGGTCTGCTCTGCGCAGGGGCTGCCCTGCCTCCACCTGCCGCTGGCGTCCCCAGCAGTGCAGCAGGGGCCAGTGCTGCAGACTGCTGATAACGGTGCCCCTTCCGCATAGTCTGAGACCCAGAGTGGGGTCCTCGTGTGCAAAAGCCCTCGTGCAAGTCCCAGCTGACCCTGAGAGGGCTGGGGGACCCTACCGGGGCCGGTCTCACAGGTGAGCAGGAACTGCTGGATGGGTGGGGTGGAGGTATTGCTGTAATAATCCGTTTCATGGACCCACCAGTAGGGTCTCTCCCCAAAAAGGATCCTGAAAAGAAAGGAGAATAGGGACTGTACAGGTCCTGGGCACCAGAGTGGGTGGACTCAGATGTGGTTTCTGCTCTGGCCTGGGAGCTGGAAGAGGCAAAGGACCCATGAGCAGTCCAGAGCATCCTTACAGCCATAGCATCCATGGACAGCACCCACAGCTGCTGGCTGGCACCAAACCCTGCCAGGTTGTGGTGTCAGGGTGGATCAGCGCCATGGTAGAACTGAAGCTGCCAATAAGATTGCCTCATGGCTGGGGTCGTGGCTGGGTCCCTTGTGTGCTCCCCATGTCCCACCATGTCCCCTCTGTGTCAGAAATGTATCATCACTGCCATGGGAAAGGAGGTGCTGGCCGTGCCCCAGCTTAGCCATGGAAAACCCTCACCTGGAGATCAGGGAAGCACCAAGGCTGGAGCCCACAGATCAGAGCTGTGCCAGGACTCTCCTGCAGCCCCCCATGTTGAGGGGCTGTGTGCCAAGCCAACAGCTGAACCCTGATCAAGGCTGAGGGCACACACCTGGCCCAGGCTAGTCAAGCTGTGCCACCCACCCAGAGGCAGCTGCAGCACAGTGCCACTCACCACTTGCAGACGAGATTGAGCCAATCACCGACCACGGCCACCCAAAGCAGCCGGATGCCCACTGCCTCACTGCAGTGGAACCAGATGGGGAAGAGGATAAAGAACGTGTTCCTGAGGTCAGCAGCAAAGGAGATGAAGAGGAACCAGTCCTGGGATCCTTGGAAGTGCTGCTGCAGCCAATGTGTGGCCTCAATGCCTGCATTGTGCAGAAGGTTCATGCTGGACTCCATCCTCATCGGCAGTGCTGCCCACAGCGCAGCTCAGGCTGTCCCAGCAGGGTTTTATACTCTGCAGGCTCTTGTTTGCCACGGGCAGGTTGCTCGTCCCAGCACTGATCTTTGGACCCAAAATCACTTTTTGCCAAAGGTGCATCACCACGGGGTGTTACAAACATGTTTGGAACGTGTTTGTTCCAAGGGGAACAAGGGAAAAGGGGAAACAAGGCTTTGAGGGCATGTGCAGTGTGGCTGCTCCGACACCAGCAACTTAACCCTTCTTGGCACCTCCCCTCCCTGCAGTGTGCCAGGGTTGTTTCACCTGGGGGGCTCCTGCAGGCCCTCCTCCTAACACCCAGTGCTGCAGCTGCGTTGCTCCTACTGCACCCCAGCGTTTGCTCTGCTGTCAGGAGGAGGTTTGAAGCAGTGGGAACAGTGGAGTTGCTGCAGCCCTGAGCTGTGACATTTTTACCCTCTGCATCAACCCAAGCACCACCAGAGCATCCCTGGGATGCCCAGCAGCATGGGCTGGGTTGTGCATGGTGTGTGGGGCTGACTGCCACTACCCCCACACCTACTGAGACCTCCAGCTGAGGAAAAACTACCTTGGTGCCAGGGCATTTGACAGGCTGATTTAATCAGGACTCTGAGCAGTGGGAAACTTTCCAAGCCTTTTCTGGTGCTCCCTGCAGCCTCAGACGGGAGCTTGGGCAGCTCCTGGCTGCCAGCAATGTTTTTTTGATCTCTGATGTGGGGTTAAAAGACCTTTGCAAACGAGGTCCCAGCAAGGGAGGACATTTCTCCCAGCACAGCTCCACTGGTCAACCCCCTTCCTGAACCAAGTTGCCCTCTGAGATAGGAATGAAGCTGAGCACACTGCTGGTTCTGGTGCTAGGTCCCTGTCCATGGCCTTTCCCTGACCCAGCCATGCACTGTTGCTGGCAGCAGTGTCAGCCCCACAGCATTATCATTCCGTTCTGCCTCTGGGGGTTACGGTAAACAAGTGGCACAGGAAACTATTTCCAGGAGCCCGAGGACATGAGGTGAGCCTGGCAGCAGGAACCCCTTCCCCAGCTCTGGCCGCCTGTCACGCTGCTGGCGTGTGGCTCGCAGCCCGTGCGGCAGTGGCAGAGGCAGTGGCACAGGATGCACAGCCGGAGTCTGCCGCAGCCAAACACGCAGCTACCCGCTGGAGGAGGTGCAGGCGGGGGCGTTAATGATTAGCAGCCAGTGAAAATGCATCACTTATCTCCCTCCTCGAGAAAGTTCAGGTCAGGATCCTTGAACCCTTGTGCTGCTTGCCACAGTGCAGAGCAAGCAGAGGTCGTGCCGAGCACCGAGTTCTGCCCACAGCAGTGGGCTCTGTGCAGTGGCATCTGCAGGCAGCATCCTGCCTCTTGCCTGTGCCTAGCCTGGGAAGCCACGGGGTCGGGCAGAGAAAAAAACACAGAAAACCTGGGACACAGCCGGGAGAGCGACCGGAGCTGCCGGGCCGAGGAAGGGGGATCCTGCTCGCAGCTGGCTGTGCTCCGCTGGCCGTTGGGCAGTTCGAGATCTGCCTCCACCTGCTTGGCGAGGCGGGGGCTGCCAGGATAAATCTGGCACCACAGAGCAGCCACTCACAGGCTCTGCAGGCAGCTCCTCCTCGCTCCCAAGGAGCTGTCCATCAAGAGGCAGCGGGAATTCCTCCCGGCGGCCTCGCCGATTGTCCTGGGCAAAGGGAAACGCGAGCACAGCCAAAGCCTGACCTTGTGCTCAGCAACCCTGTCCCTGCTCACTGCAAGGAGTTTGAACCAGGCGACTTTTAAAGGTCCCTTCTAACCCAAACCATTCTGTGACTCTGTGAACTCCATCCCGAGGGTCAGAGCGCGGCTGGAGCAGCCTCGCCATGCTGGGGAGTAGGAGGGAGCCCCAGGGCAGCCAGAGCTGCATGTGAAGGGAGGCAGCAGCAGAGGCTCACGCCGATCCTGCCAAGCAGCAACTTCCCTGTTGTGCCAGGAACTGGGAACGTTCGTGAAGGGACGTGGAGAACCCGGGGCAGGAGTGATGCAAGCTCTGCAGGAGCAGCCCCGGCCACAGGCATGTCCCTGCCCGGGGGAGCTGCACCCACGCATCCCAGCCCCCAGACTCAGTTCCCAACCTACAAAATAACCCAGACAAAGTAGAACTTTGCACGGAAATGGAATTACTCTTGCAAAACAAATTCCCCAACAGCTCATTCCCAGGATCCTCAACTAAAAGGGGCTTTGGCCAGCATGAAGGAATGCAACAAACTTGGCTTCCTCGACAGAAACATTTTGAAACAGTCAGCAATTAATTGTCCCCATGAGATTTTGCAGCAGAAAATGGGGGCAAAAGGTGTTGGGGGTGGGGATTAACATCCTCCAGTCCTCTTGCAATCACTGCAGGAAAACTGAGGCCACAGGAGGGAGAGGTCAGGAAAGAGGACAAGAGCAGCCACCTCCTCCGCCCCTGCAGCAGGCAACTGTGCTGGCAGCAGCGCCAGGGACATGCACTGCAAACCAGCCAGAGTGGCTTTCCCAGGGCAGGAAGGGGGTGAGGACAGGGTGGGTGTGCAGAGAGCCCAGGATCAGCTGGCAGCCCACGAGCTGTGTGCCTGGGCTCATTCTGGGACACGATGTCCCCACGATTCCCCAGCTCTGGAAGGTGCAGGGCACATGGGTGCTGTAACACAATGTGCTGCAAGTGGTGCCAATGTTTCATCCAGAATGTTCCCAGTGTGCTGCAGGGTCTGGGCAGTGGGCAGTGAGCTGGACCCCTGCCAGCATGGAAGCACATCTGGTGGCACCTGGATCAGCTCACAGGCAGAGTCCAGGCAGCACTGGCATGAGATGGGGCAGGAAGCCCTGGCTGTGACCTTCTCCTCACAGGGAGCATCCCACCTGCTGTCCCAGAGCCTGGGAAGTGTCCCCAGGGCACAGTCCCCCCTGTCAGCCAGCCCAGGACACACAGGGACAACTGCAGACTCACACTGAGCCACATCCCCAAGCTGCCCACTCCTGCCCCTTCTGTCCTGCAGGGAGCCAAGCTGGCTCCCAGGGTGCCATGATGCCAACACTGGGGTGTCCTGAGTCTGTTCCAGCATGGCCCTGGGCAGACCCGGACCCCTTGATGAGGGGTCAGAGCTGGGAGGATGCCAACCATGCCTCCAGGGACACACCAGAGCCAGGCTGTGAGGCTGGAGCTGAACCATCCTCAGTGTCCCCAGCCCAGACGGGCACAGCAGGGATGGGCTCTGGAGACTGCAAGATCCTGCAGCTCAGGGCTCTGCATGCAGCTAGGGGTACAAGAACAAGGGTCCCTGTGCCAGCGGGGGCTGAGGGCACCAGTCAGCAGTGAAGGCCAGAGCCAATTAGTGCAGCTCAGTGTGGCCATTACTCATTAACTTCCTTGTTTGTCCCACATTCCCCAGCAGGAGCCGTCTGCCAGCACCAGAGTCCAAGAGCCAGGGCACGGCAGGGGCACACTCAAGCGGACTGTCCCTTAGCAGCGCCAGGGCTCTGCACCAGCTGCAGAAGCTGCAGCAGCACCCATGAGCCATGCAACATTTGGGTCAGAAAAAGCAGCTGAGTGCCAGTTTATCGGAAAGGTGAAGATGGGGCAGCTCAGCCCGAGGAGTGCCCCTCTCACAGCTGTGCAGTGTGCTGCTCCTGCAGGCTCCTTCTGCTGCCCAGGGCAATGTCCCTGTCCCCAAGGCTTGGATCCGCCACAGCAGCCAGAGCTCAGTGGCACCTGGGCTCCAGCAGCTTTGGAGCTGCAGCAGCCATGGGCTAGCGTGGATGTCTCAGGTATTTGGAGCTGCTGGGCACCTGTGGCCCAGCACTGCCACCACCCTTGGCAAAACCTTGGTATTGACTTTGGCAGTGGCCATCACCAAGACCCTGGGTTCACCAACCTACCTTGGGGAGGTGGCATGAGCCCTGATTCCAGAGGTGGAGAGCAGCCATAGGCACCCCACAGCAGTTTGGGTGGCATCCTGGATGGAGTCTCCAAAAAATCTTTTCTAGGGGCTGTTTTCCAGAGGATTTCAGTCCATCCTGGTAGTGTCACGGTGCTGAAATGAGAGCTCAGCTCCTGCAAAGACCTGAGCAGCTGACACCCTAGCTGGGGGCAGAACAGGTCCTGCTGTGGCAGCAGAGCCCTCTCAGGATGCTGCCAGTGGCTGGACACAGACTGCCTGCACCAGTGGGGGCAGGGCAGCGGTGGCCCCAGCCTGGTCAGACCCCACCTGGCAGCGGTGCCAGGCTGAGGTTGAGGAAGCCTCTGTAGTGGAATGGGGGCAGGTGGGGGGCACAGGCAGCAGTGAGGGACAAGCAGGAGAGGGTTGGTCCCACACACCCCAGGGTCCTGCTTGCCACTGAAGTAGACTCCATCAGGCGAGTCCACCAAGGGGTCTTTGTCGAAGTAGTTGTAGGATCTCAGGAAAAAGCCAACACTGTTGCCCATGGTCACTGTGTTGGGGACATCTTCAGCATGGGGGACATGCAGAAACCCCACAGAGATCCAGGCGACCAAGTCCTGGGCAGGAGGGAAGACAGGCACTGTCAGGCTGAGCAGGACCCTTCCAGCCCAGCAGCCACCCAGTTTGGCTGGAAGGGTGTGATGGTTTGAAACTGTCTTTTTAATTTTTCCTTGCAAAGTTCAGAACAAAGTGAAAGAATGTAAATAAGTCACTATTGGGTGTAAGAAAGCAAAATAACGATTGTTCTAAACACTTCCATTGGATAGATAGAAATGTTCAAGAACTATTACCCAAAACAAAGTAGGCACTCTGCACATTCTGCGTTCGGCAGTGGGGGCAGTTGCTGGGCTGTCTGGCTGCTGTTTCTTCTTCTCTTCTGGCTGAAGATAACACACTGACCTTGGCAGCTAAGTTAACAACTTTCTGCTTAACTAACTCTGCTTCTCTGTCCAGGGGGGTCTGGGGGGGAAGCTCCTGGGAGAGGGAGGCCCCTTTGGGAGGATCCCCTTGGGGGGAAGCAAAGGGAGATCGATTGTGCTTTTTCTGTTGATTGTATATATTTGTGAATGTTGTGAATTTTGTATATTTGTACATATTCATTGCATTTCATTGTAGATTTTAGACTCTGCTTGTAAATACAGCTTTTCATTTGCTTCCAGACTGAGCTAGCCTGGTTATTGTTGGGGGGGGGGGGGAATTTCAGCTCACACCGACACACTTTTTATTTTTGGCGCTCCAACTCGGGGCTCGATTGCTTGTTTGATTTATTTCTGCTCAGATTAGGAAGCAAAATGAAGCTGTTTTGGATTCTGAGTCATTCTATTTCATCTATTATCGGTGCAATTGTCTACAGATGGGCCATTTCTTGCATGATAGACAAGATTGTGAGATATGTGGCATATAAGTCATTTCTTTGGGTTAAGAACAAGTTACTGAATGTTGGTGAATTCTGTTGTGGTCTTATTGGGCTAAGAAGCTATGGTAACTCAACTATGGATCTGCTAGCAGACACATATGAGTTTGTTACTCCTCTTACAACTACAGAGGGTCCTTGGAACCAGTGGTACCCTAGATATCTTATACTAGCCTTAATCTTAATTTTGTTGCTTCTTGGAATAATCATATGGCTACTGATAGCACTGTGTCAAGAAAGACATAAGGCTACTTGCTCTTCCAACTCTGCTGTGAATGTGAAAACCAAGCCAGTAAATTTGGTGGCCACTGTAACCAGAAAGCGTAAAGGAGATGCAGATGCTGCAGGAGATGGTGCAGATGGAGATGAGGGTCCTTCTACTCAGGGTCCCTCTGTTAAGAAAGATCCTTCTGATGAGGAACAGAGGGTTAGCCTTAAAACTCTGGTAGACCTCTTGAGACCCCACATGGATGACGGAGATGTAGGTCAGGATGTAGACCCTGGTAGATTAGCAACTGCTGGCAGAGCCTCTGAACTCAAGGAAATTCAACGGAGGATTACAACAGGATTATGGGGACAGCAACCTCAGGATGATGATGATGATGATGATGAGGATGACATACAGTCAGCTAATGCACCCAGACAGGAAATTAGACATGTGAGGAAGGATTACATCAGAGGAGATAATGAGCCAGTCCTGTCTTGGCTAGCCAGGTGTTTTGATATGGGAGCCCCAGCATTGGTGGTAGGTGACAAGTCGGCCTCTCAGTTGGGGATGCTCTCAAAGGATACAGGCATAGACAGGCATCTAGGCAAGTGCATTGGTAAAGTTTCTCTGTGGGCACGCCTCCTACTGGCAGTCTCGCTGAGGTACCCCAGCAGAGATGATTTACCATGGAACCCTAAGCCTTGGACCACAATAGCTGAGGGAATCAAGCGTCTGAGAGAGTTTGCTGTGAGAGAAGTAATGTATGGAGATCACAAGACTCTGAATCCTGATGAAATTCCTGTTGGAACAGGCCTTGCCAAAAAGCTCATTAAGCTTGCTCCTCCTAATTATGCCACTATTCTGGCAAGCAGGATTGTGGCAAGAAATTATGGTGGAGCACCTCCTACTGTTGGCCATTTCACTGACCAAATGAGGCAATTGGAGGATAGTCTTGCACGTACTTCTTTGGTTTCAGCCATTGAAACTCTGTCTGGAAAGATGGAGAATTGCATGAAAGAGCTGAAGGAGGAACTTAAAACCTCCATATCCAACTTGATGAAGGGGGATGATTCTGATTCCTCTTCCTCTAGATGGATACAAGTTTCAGCTGTTAGGAACAGACGTGCTCCAAGGAGGCCATTCCAGAATAGGTCAAACCAAAACAGACAGCAGAGGCAATCACGTGGCAGTATCTGGATAACTCTGCGTGATCAGTTTGGTGAGAACATGAACAGATGGGATGGTCAACCAACTTCTGATCTTTTCAAGAGGTTACGGGAGCTGCAGAGGGGCAGATCCCGAGGTAGCAATACCAGGAGGGTAGCTGTCGCTTCCTCAGTTTCCCAGAACAACTCTGATAGCTCCAACAGTGATCCTAATTCTGATGCTGGACGTTGTGCCAGCTGTACATGTGGATGTAATCCCCACCATTAGGGGTGCCCTGCCTTCCGCCAGGGGGAGGTAAGGGATAATGGAGATAACAGAATCTATTGGGATGTGTACATCCTGTGGCCTGGCACTTCAAAATTTCAGAAGTACAGGGCCTTGGTTGACACAGGAGCTCAGTGCACCATAATACCATCAAATTATCAAGGGGGAGAATCTATAACTATTCAGGGAGTCACTGGTGGATCTCAAGAGTTGTTTAAGATAGAGGTTGATATAAGTTTAACTGGGAAGCAGTGGAAGAAACATACTATTGTAACAGGACCTAATGCACCTTGTATTTTGGGAATTGACTTTCTGAGAGAAGGGCGTTTTAAAGACCCTAAGGGTTACAAATGGGCTTTTGGAATAGCAACTGTAGAAATTGATGGAGGAAAATTGAAGTTGTCCATTAGACCTGAGCTTTCAGATGAATCTGCAGTTGTGGGACAACATGAGATAGAGGATGTAAAGCTGCCGGTTGCTTCTCAAACTGTGCACCACAGACAATACAGAACCAACCGTGACTCTTTGGTGCCCATTCAAAACTTGATTCGTCAGTTGGAGAGTCAGAAGGTCATCAGCAAAACTCATTCACCTTTCAACAGTCCAATCTGGCCTGTGAGAAAGCAGAATGGAGAGTGGCGTCTGACAGTTGATTTCCGTGCCTTGAATGAAGTAACTCCACCCATGAGTGCAGCTGTACCAGACATGATGGAACTCCAATATGAGCTGGAATCCAAGCAGGCCAAATGGTATGCTACCATAGACATTGCTAATGCTTTCTTCTCTATTCCCATAGCAGAGGAATGCAGGCCTCAGTTTGCTTTCACCTGGAGAGGCATTCAGTACACATTCAATCGTTTGCCCCAGGGGTGGATTCACAGTTCAACCATCTGCCATGCAGTGATCCATGATGCTTTGGAGAAAGGTGGAGCTCCAGAACACATTCACTTCATCGATGACATCATCGTCTGGGGTGAGACTGCTGAAGAAGTCTTCGAGAAAGGTAATAAAATCCTTGACATTCTCTTGCAAGCTGGTTTCGCTATCAAGCGAGACAAGGTGAAAGGACCTGCCAGAGAAATCCAGTTTCTGGGAGTGCGGTGGCAAGATGGTCGCCGTCACATCCCAATGGATGTGATAAACAGAGTCTCCGCCATGGCAAATCCCATCAGCAAGAAAGAAACTCTGCGTTTCTTAGGCATAGTGGGATTTTGGAGACTGCACATTCCTGGATACAGTCAGATTGTGAAACCTCTATATGATGTGACTCGAAAGAGAAACAGTTTCCAATGGGGTCCTGAGCAACAAGCAGCCTTTGACCAGATAAAGCGAGAGGCAGTCCAAGCAATGGGTCTGGGACCTGTCCGAACTGGTCCAGACATTAAGAACATTCTGTACACGGCCGCGAGTGACAATGGTCCAACCTGGTGCTTATGGCAAAGAGCTCCAGGGGAGACACGAGGACGTCCTCTTGGTTTCTGGGGTCGTGGCTACAGAGGCTCAGAGGCAAACTACACTCCAACAGAGAAAGAGATTTTAGCTGCTTATGAAGGAGTGAAAGCTGCTTCTGAAGTGATTGGAACTGAGTCACAACTTCTTCTAGCTCCTAGATTGCCAGTTCCGAATTGGATGTTCAAAGGCAAAGGTTCTTCACCACATCATGCAACAGATGCTACCTGGTCTAAGTGGATGGCTCTAATAACACAGCGAGCTCGAATAGGAAATCTCGAAAGGCCTGGTTTGGTGGAGGTGATCACAAACTGGCCAGAAGGCACAAGCTGTGCAAAACCTCCAGAGGAGAGAGTAACTCGTGTTGAGGAAGCTCCTCCTTACAGTGATCTGTCTGATGATGAAAAGAGATATGCTTTGTTCACAGACGGTTCCTGTCGTCTTGTTGGGAACAAGCGGAGATGGAAATCTGCAGTGTGGAGCCCAACGCGCAGAGTTGCAGAAGCGAGAGATGGAGAAGGAGAATCCAGTCAATTTGCAGAGGTAAAAGCTGTCCAGCTAGCTCTTAACGTAGCTGAACGTGAGAGATGGCCAAAGCTTTATCTCTACACCGACTCGTGGATGGTAGCCAATGCCTTATGGGGTTGGCTGAAAGACTGGAAGAAGAATGGCTGGCAGAGGAAAGGAAAGCCAATCTGGGCTGCAGATCTGTGGCAAGACATTGCTGCTCGCATTGAGAGAATCCCAGTGAAAGTGAGACACATCGATGCTCACATTCCTAAGAGCAAAGCTACTGAAGAACAACAACACAATCATCAGGCAGATCTAGCTGCAAGAGTTTCCCAGGTGGACACAAACTCTGATCCTGATCCTGATCTTGACTGGAAACACCGAGGTGAGCTGTTCTTAGCTCGGTGGGCCCATGACTCGTCAGGACATCAAGGCAGAGATGCAACCTACCGATGGGCTCGTGACAGATCCATTGACATTTCCATGGATGCTATCACACAAGTCATCCATGACTGTGACATTTGTGCTGCTATTAAGCAGGCAAAGCGGATCAAGCCCTTGTGGTACGGTGACCGATGGTCCAAGTACAAGTATGGTGAAGCCTGGCAGATTGACTACATCACTCTACCTCGTTCTCAATCTGGTAAGCAGTATGTGCTGACTATGGTAGAGGCAAGCACTGGATGGCTGGAAACTTATCCAGTTCCTCATGCAACTGCACGTAACACCATTCTTGGTCTGGAAAGACAAATCCTGTGGAGACACGGAACTCCAGAGAGGATTGAGTCGGACAACGGAACTCATTTCAAGAACAATCTTGTAAAAAACTGGGCCAAAGAGCACGGCATCGAGTGGATATTCCACATTCCCTACTATGCACCAGCTGCAGGGAAGATCGAACGCTACAACGGTTTGCTGAAAACCACTCTCAAAGCCATGGGGGGTGGATCTTTGAAAAACTGGGAGAAACATTTAGCACAAGCAACCTGGTTAGTGAATAGCAGAGGTTCAGTGAATCGAGCTGGACCTGCCTAATCAGATTTGTTGCGAAAGGAAGAAGGTGATAGAGTTCCTGTTATCAGAGAAAAGAATCTGTTAGGCAAAACTGTTTGGGTATTTTCTCCTTCAGGAGAGGCCAAACCTGTCCGAGGGTGGTTTCTGCTGAAGGTCCTGGTCACACCTATTGGGTGATGCAAGAAAATGGTGAAATGCAGTGTATTCCACAAAGAAATCTAACTTTGGCTGAGAGAGGTTAAATTCAGAGTGTTGCGCAGATACAGCATTGCGCCCAAGAGGAGAGTCCATGAGATCTACGGTGCACGAACCCTGAGAGCCCTGAGTCACCTGAGAGTCCCTGTTCCTTTCTTCGCTCCATCTGCGAGGAAACAAGCTGTTTGCTGTTTTTCCTGTGATTTGACTCTTTTGAATCATCTACATCTGAAATAGCCAGAATGGACTATGGTCTTTATTCACCTATTGTTGTAGATATTATTTTGGATTAGACAGATGATAGTAGCAGCCAATGGAATTGTTTAGAAGGGGTGGACTGTGATGGTTTGAAACTGTCTTTTTAATTTTTCCTTGCAAAGTTCAGAACAAAGTGAAAGAATGTAAATAAGTCACTATTGGGTGTAAGAAAGCAAAATAACGATTGTTCTAAACACTTCCATTGGATAGATAGAAATGTTTAAGAACTATTACCCAAAACAAAGTAGGCACTCTGCACATTCTGCGTTCGGCAGTGGGGGCAGTTGCTGGGCTGTCTGGCTGCTGTTTCTTCTTCTCTTCTGGCTGAAGATAACACACTGACCTTGGCAGCTAAGTTAACAACTTTCTGCTTAACTAACTCTGCTTCTCTGTCCAGGGGGGTCTGGGGGGGAAGCTCCTGGGAGAGGGAGGCCCCTTTGGGAGGATCCCCTTGGGGGGAAGCAAAGGGAGATCGATTGTGCTTTTTCTGTTGATTGTATATATTTGTGAATGTTGTGAATTTTGTATATTTGTACATATTCATTGCATTTCATTGTAGAATTTAGACTCTGCTTGTAAATACAGCTTTTCATTTGCTTCCAGACTGAGCTAGCCTGGTTATTGTTGGTGTGGGGGGGGAATTTCAGCTCACACCGACACAAAGGGTGAAGCCTCTGGCTGGAGCAAGAGTCAGGGCCATGTCTGCAGTGCTCAGCTCCTCTCACCTCATTGGTGATGGTCTCATTAGTGATGAAGTCAGCAAAGGCAACAGTGGGTGTCCAGGGGTCATTCTGGTTGTAGATGCTGGTGCTGGAGGGCTCCTTCTCCTTCCGACGGGTAACAGCCAGCTGGTACCTGCCAGCACCGGGAGCACAGGGGCTTGTCCCTGCCAGCACAGGGCAGGGTAGCCACAGCATCACTGCCAGGAGGTACATTGGCAAACGAGCTAGATGCATCCTGGCACATGCCAGGGGACCTGATCTGCCCTGGGCCAGGAAGGGAAAGGGCTGGCAGGGACCACAGTGGCAGCAACAGGCAGAAGCCCCAGCACCTTTGGGATCCTGAACATGCCCAGGGCTGCTCCAGCCTGGCCAAGAAGCAGGAATATGTCCAGACATGGACACTGCTGTTTGCTGCCCTCAGCCACAGCCACAGTTAACTTCTGCAGCCACCCCCCAGATGTGAGCCATCAGATGCCACCCCAGCAGAGAGCAGTTTGTCCAGAGACTTCCTGTCCTGACATGAAGATCCCAAGCCCCGAGGATGCCAGCTGAGGGAGTTTGTCCTGCAGCCTGGCTATGCTCGCCCCTGGCTGCTCTGAATTAACCTTATCTGGAGTCAGGTCCCTGCCTCTGAACTGCCCTGAGCAGGAGTCATTGAGTAACTTTTCAAGGGATACTCAGAGCCAAAAATTCTGCATGGTTACTGTTTAACCCTTCCCTGCAGCCCAGCAGCAGCCTGCTGAGAAGCAGCAGCCTCTCTTCCACCGGGAACAGGGTGCCAGTGTGGGAGGACAGAAGGCTGCAGAAGGGCAGGGGCTGCTTGTGCCCCAGCCCTGGCACTCACCTGCCCCGGCACTCACCTGCCCCAGCTGATGGCCCTCTCCATTGGGCTGCTGGTGGGCAGGTGCTCCCCAGCCGAGCTGGCAATCTGGATGCGGTAGCTGCATGGATGGCCCCAGCGGTTGAGGTTGGGGCTGGCAAAGCAGAGGTAGAGAGGCAAGGGGGCACTGAGCGGGAACGCCGCCTCCTCCTCTGTCTGCAGCCTGGTCCTGCGGAGGTACGGCTGCTCCAGAGTGCTCTGCTTGCTCCACGGATCTTGCATGAGCTCATACTCCATGTCCTGGATCTCCAGGGAGTTCAGCTGCCCTGAGAAGCAGAAGGGAAAAACCTCTCAAGGTCCATGCCCCTGGCAGAGCTGCAATCCACAGTGAACCACAGCCACATAAAAAGCCACCCAGACCTACCGTCCACATCCAGGTCTACCTTGTAGTGGATGTGGTGGAGGTGCATCGTCCCCAGTGTGTGGGGACCAACTCTGTTTCCATAGTCGGTGCCTCAGCCATGGAGGAAGGAGGAGCTGATGTAGCCAGTGGCATGCACCCGGACCTCCACGGCCCCACTGCTGTGGAACATGAAGTCCCAGATGTAGTCGTAGTTGATGTAGCTAGTGGCATGCACCCGGACCTCCACGGCCCCACTGCTGTGGAACATGAGGTCCCAGATGTAGTCGTAGTTGATGAGGGTTGAGATGGTGCGAATCACCAGCACGTCCCGCCACAGTCCGCCGAAATACAGGGACTGGGAGTCAGAGAAGTGGTGCCGCAGGGGGGTGGCAGTGTTGTGCTCAAAAATGCAGAGGGAGTTTTGGTTGGTTCTGGGGGTCTCTGACTCCACCAGGTAGTGTCAGTCCATGTAGGTGGCTGTATAGGGACAGTTGAGGCCCTGGACAAGCTCGTAGGCAAAGCGGCCGATGCCAAAGCTGCCATCGAGGTACCGAGTCGACATGCTCCCAGGGCAGTTGGAGCCATACAGGGCTAAGGCTTCCTGGAGACTCAGCTCATAGACGATCCTCTTCCCACGGTACCTGATGTCAAAGAGGCGTGGGCCAGAGTTTGGGTTCATGCCGAAGGTGATGCTCCAGCCCTGGAAGGTGACGCGGTTGTCCTTCACGCTGTAGCGGGGACCCTGGGGCTCATACTGAAGGGGACCAGGTGACCCTGGTGCTTGCCGGGATCTCATGGAGCCCAGCACTGCTTCGGCATGGGACTTCTCCAACCTGATGACCAGTCACAAAAGCATCCTCCAGGTCCTGTGTGCTGGTAAGGTACTGGCCATTGTAGAAGACTTGGTGCAACTGCCAGTGGGAGATGCGGAGGTCCCTGTGCTCCACCAGCACCTCCAGCCCCACTGATGACAGGTAGCAGCCAGTGCCAGGCGTGTTCTGGAAGAGCACAAACCACGTGGCACGGTCACTGCACTTGAAGCCCCGTGGGGCTGTAGTGAGGATGGCCAAGTCAGTGCCGTCAGACTCACAGCACGCGGCAAGGAAGCGCGGAGCCTTCCTCAGCTCCTGACGGATGAGGGCATTGATGTCTGCATACTCCCTGCCGGTGACAGGTCTGCGGTGGTACGGCACCGGCCCCCCATACCTCTGCACCGTCACATCCAGGTGGTAGGCCGGTGTGGGCAGTGGACCCACTCGTACTCGGTGACGTTGGGCTCTGGCTGGTCTGGTTCCCAAAGTAGAGCACAGCCAGGGCCTCCCGGGGAGGGCGAGCACCCCCCTCATCCAGGAACCGCAGCACCTCTGCCTTGGCAGGGACCTGCATGTCAATGGAGGCAATGCAGTTGTCGGAGGGCTTTGCCCTTGAGGCATTAACCAGCTGCACCCCGAGGTTTCCCTGCAGGTACTGCACCACTTGCACCATCTCCTCAGGGCTCAGATCCGCAAAGACCAGGCTCTGGCCACCATCAGTGTCCTCTTGCTCCAGGGGTTGGCGCTGGCAGGTGCTGGGGCCCTTCCCTCTGGTCAGCAGCACACAGACTAAAGCAAAGATCGTGGCCAAAGCCAGAACCAGCAGGATGAGCACAGTTTTCACGTTCATGACTGCTGAGGCACCAGGAGCTCCCGTGCTCAGGCAGGGCGGGTGTGCAGCTACAGAATCCTTCCAGCAAGCTGCTAACAGAAGGGGCTGGGCTTGGCTGGGCTCAGCTGGGGTTGGATTTTCCGTTTTCTCTACAGGGAACAACCTAGAGGAGCTTGCAGGGCAGGCGCCAAGGGATGTTCCCAGACATGCTCAGGATTTGCTGGCAACCATAAAAGGAACCTTCCCCAGAGGCTCACCACTTGGCTATCTCAGTGCTGCTGCATCTGTCCTTCCCCTCATCCCACACACTGCACTGCAGGCCTCAGAGAGGATTCACTCACTTGGGGGAAATAAATGCATTTCCCTGTACTTCCTTCTCTTAACGCCACAGACACAAACAGGCAAGCTGTGGAGACCACAAGGACAACCTTCCTCCATGCAGAGTACTGCGAAGCACAGCACCATGGCCCCATCCTGCTGCAGCCCCATCAGCAGTTCCTCTCTAGCCTGTGCAGGGACCTTGCAGCATCACTTTCTGCTGGCCCCATGTGTGGGAAGGCACCAGTCCTGCAGCCAGGAGGGAGGAAGGGGACAGCCATTTATCGCTCCTTCAGAGCCTCCTGATCCTGGGCTATGTCCTCGCACAGATGGGGTTGTGAAGGGGAGGAGGGCTCCAGAGCCCACCCAGCATCCTGGCCTGGTCACACAGTTCCCACACCCTGGCTCTAGCCCGGAGCAGGGCTGGCTCTCATGTGAGGCTGGCCCATGTGGCTGAGGTTCAGCTGGTTTGTCCATGGGCATCCTTGGGGACAGCACGACTCAGCCCTGTGATAGTCCCTCCAGTCCCCCCTCCTGCAGCTAGCAGCAAGTGCCCAAGACAAGCAGCCCAGGCAGGTCCTGGCTGTGTCCCCAGCCCGAGCACCTGCAGAGCTTGGTGCCGGTGCTCACCTTGGTCCTGCCTCCAGCACCCCAGGAGCTCTGTCCCTCTGGTTGAGTCATCCCCATGCCCATTTATGTGCCCAGAGCCTTGCTACTGGGCTGGTTTGAAGAGGCAGTGGGGACCCAGCACCTCCTCCAGCAGATGCAACTGTGGGTCATAAGAACAAGACACGCAAGAAAGCACTGGGCCAGAACTGTTGTCTTTAACCTGAGAAAGGCACTACACAGCTCTTGCTTCTGCAGTAGAGGAACAGGGATTTGTCCTCACTTTCCTACTGCAGCAGACTCAAACTCAGCAACTAACACAGATAAGCAGACTTGTCTGGCACCATGCCAGGAAGATTATGCTTCCCTTTTAAAGAGCACTATTTTAAAGCAAGATAAGAAGTGAAGTCCTTTTACAGCTGGAAAGGAGACAACCTCACTAAAGCCAAACACCTGAGGCAGAGGAGGGACCCTGCTGCCTCAGAGCCCTGCAGCACTCCCTGCAGCATCAAAGCCTGCTGCTGTTTCGGAAGCCATCGTAGGTGAACGGTGGAAGGCTGGGCAGGCAGGAAGCTGCTGTGGGCAGGCAGGCAATGGGGTTGGTCTCACACGCCGTGGGGTCCTGCTCACTGGTGAAGAACACCCCATCATGGGAGTAGATAGAGGGGTCCAGGTCATAGTAGTTGTAGGGTCTCAAGAGGAAGCCGACTGAGTTTCCCACAGTCACCGTGTTGGGAATGTCCTCAGAATGGGGGATGTGAAGGAAACCAGCAGTTATCCAGGCCACCAGGTCCTGGGCAGGGAAGAGCAACAAGACCATGGCCATTTCAGAAGCCTGCAGGGACTGAAACCTGCACAGGGGCCATGGGAGTTACAGGAGAGCAGGATGGGATCTCCACAGCACCAGCCTGGTCACATCCCCACACGCTGAGCTCCCCCTTCCCAGGATGATCTTCTCCCTGCCTCAAAGACCTGCCCACAGCCACAGCCAGAGGTCGCCCAGCAGCAGGGTCCCTCCTCTGACCCCCACAGCCAAGCTCTGGCCTCACAAAGATTTTCCTGATTTTTTCCAGCATTTCTCCATAGGGACAAACAAGCTTCCTGCTCCTCCCTGATCTGTGCCCTCTGACCAAGGTGCCAAGTAGGCACACGAAAGGAGGTGCTCGAACCCCCTTCCCTCATGTCCCAGGGTGCTGCTTGGCCAGCTGAGTCTGCTGTCCTGCAGGCTGTGCCAGGGCCACTCTGGGGCTGCCACTCAGCACAGGGCTGGGTATTACAGCTCCAGCCCAGGGGTCCCAGCCCACCTCCTCGGTGATGGTCTCATTGTTGATGAAGTCAGCAAAGGCAACGGTCGGCGTCCAGGGGTCATTCTGGTTGTAGATGCTGGTGCTGGTAGGCTCCTCCTCCTTCCGCCGGGTGACAGCCAGCTGGTACCTGAGGACAAGAAAAGAGACAGGAGCAGCCCCCTGGGGCAGGGCAAAGCTAAAAGCCATCTGCCCAGAGAGTCTGCAGAGCACAAACCTGCTCCTAGGGAGCAATCCCAGCCCAGGAGAGTATTTGCCCTGTGATGCCACCCCTGCTGGCAGGGCAGGACCCCTTCTCTCAGCACCTGCTGTCCCAGTCAGAGCAGCCTAACCTTGCCCAGCTGATGGCCCTCTCCATGGGGCTGGCTTCAGGGATATGGTCCCCTGCAAAACTGGAGATCTGGATCCTGTAGCCACGTTGGTGGCCCCACTTGTTTTTGCTGCTGGCAGCGAAATAGAGGTATCTGGGCACCTTCTCCTGGAGCCGGAAGGCAGCCTGGTCCTCTGTGTCCAGGACCTTCTTGGTGAGTCGTGGTCGCTCTATCTGCTGCTCTGGGCTCCAGGGAGCCTGTGTCCTCTCAAACACCATGTCATGGGCCACCAGGGAGTTTTTCACCCCTGCAAAGCAAAAGTCAAGTCACTGAGGAGTGTCACACAGTCCCCTGTTCCCCACATCATTGTGATTTGGGATATGGAATGGTAGGGGAAGACCGAGAAAAGGACTCTGCCAAAAAGCAGGAACTGTACTTCAGCACATTTTTGAGCCTTGCCAGCAGGAAGGGTTCCAGAATCAGCTCTGCTTTCAACTGTGGTGCCAGCAACAGCACCTTGTGTGGCCACACAAAGTCACCACGTTGCAGACAGGGCAGAAGAGGATGCATGTTGGGGCCAAACACTTGCACTGGAGTCAGCTGCAGCTTGGCACAGGAGGTTCTCTGGAGGTTCCACAGCCCAGGGACAGCACAGGTTACTGCAGCTTCTCCCCAGGCTGTACAGACACAGCCTGCTGCTACCAGCAATCTCTCTGCTCCTCGGCAGGCACAGAACATTTTTCCCCTACCTTTGCCAAGAGCAGCTTGTTGCCAACACCCACTGCTGCCAGTCTGTGCCCCCAGCCACTCTCACACCTTCCTTGCAGTTCCTGGAGCGGCCTGGCCGTGCTGTTGCTTCAGGCTCAGCCTCCTTCCTATCACAGGATAGATGCCAGCACCTGCTCAGCCTGCCAGGCCTCCTGGACTTGGGTAACCCTCAGCAGAGATCTGCTGCCAAGGAGCTGCAGCTGCAGGAGCAGCAGATTTTGCTGCTGCCTGCAGCTCTGCAGCCTGGCAGACAGCACCCAGCCCACCAGGGTTCCTCAAAAGAAACACAAGGACAAAGCTGCACAAGCTGAGCCCTGCAGAGCAGCAGCCCAGCTGCCCTGCTCGGGATACAGAGAGCTTTCCCAAGTTCCAGGGAGCACCAGCAAGAGGAGGCTCACACCTTGGATACTACAGACAGGGCTGTGCCACGCTGCTTTCCTGGCCATGCCCATGGCAGCAGTGCCAAGGCAGGAGGAGTGAGTAAATACAAACATCTTGTGGCTGCCAACTTTCATCCTTCCCTGGGATGAATACAGATCCTCAGGCAATTTCCACTGCCTTCAGCTGCATGACCCTGACAAACTATTTTACACACAGAAAAATAATTTTGCAATGAAAGGAGAGGTTGGGAGAGTCGAAAAGCAGAGTTCTGATGTCAGGTGTTCAGGAGGAGGCAAAAGCTCCAGGATTCTCCAGCATAAGGTCAAACATTAAATGAAGACCCAGACCTACCTCCCACATCCAAGTCCACTTTATAGTTGATGGAATGGGTATGGATTGTCCCCAGCGTGTGCTCCCAGACCCTGTTGCCATATCTCAGACCATCCCCGTGGAGAAAGGAGGAGCTGGGGTACCCAGTGGCCTGCACCTTGCCTTCAAGCGCCCCGTTCTGGTAGAAGATGAAGTCCCACACATAGTCGTAGTTGCCCACAGTCGCGATTGAGCGAATGACCAGGGCAGAGTTGACCAACCCCCCATAGTAGAGCGACTGCAAGTTGGAGTAGTGGCGCCTCAGAGGGGAGCCCAGGTTCTGCTCAAAGATGCAGAGGGCACCTTCAGTAGTTCTGGGGAGCTGGGAGTGGGCAAGGCAGTGCACATCCAGGTAGGTCGCTGAATAGGGGCAGTCGACGCCACGCACCAAGGGGGAGGTGTAGCGCCCGATGCCAAAGCTGCCGTCCATGTACCTGGTGGACATCCCCCCGGGGCAGTTGGAACCGTACACCGACAGCGCCTCTTGGACGCTGATCTCGTAGGCAACCCTCTCCCCCTGGTGTCGGATGTCAAACAGGCGCAGGCCCCTGCTCACGCTCATCCCGAAGGCAAAGCTCCAGCCCCGGAATAGGACGCGGTTGTTCCTGACGCTGTAGCGGGGACCCTGGGGCTCGAATTGCAACGGGTAGGGCGCGGCCGGCGGCGCTCGGGGTTTCATGGACGAGAAGTCTCCGTCCCGCGGCGCTCTCCTCACCTTCTCCACGCGGACGCTACCTTGCACGTAGGCGCTCTCCAGCTGCACCATGTCCCTGTAGTACTGTCCGTTGTAGAAGACCCTGCTGACGGCCCACTGGGACATGTCCAGGCTGCTGTGGTCCACCAGCACCTCCAGCCCCACCGGGTGCACGAAGAAGCCACTCACGTTCTGGAACAAAGCAAACCAGGTGATTCGATCTCCAGACTGGAACCCCCGGGGAGCGGCTGTCAGCGCTGCCAGGTTGGCTCCATCGTACTCCAGGACCTGGCGCATGAAGGAAGGAGCTGTGGGAAATGCTTGGCCCCTCAGCACCTCTGCGATCTGCTGGTATTCCACAGCCAGCGTTGGTCTGCGGTGGTACGGCACCGGCCCCCCATACCTCTGCACTGTCACATCCAGGTGGTAGGCCGGTGTGGGCAGTGGACCCACCACGTACTCGGTGACGTTGGGCTCTGCCTGGTTCCCAAAGTAGAGCACAGCCAGGGCCTCCCGGGGAGGGCGAGCACCCCCCTCATCCAGGAACCGCAGCACCTCTGCCTTGGCAGGGACCTGCATGTCGATGGAGGCAATGCAGTTGTCTGAGGGCTTTGCCCTTGAGGCATCAACCAGCTGCACCCCGAGGTTTCCCTGCAGGTACTGCACCACTTGCACCATCTCCTCAGGGCTCAGATCCGCAAAGACCAGGCTCTGGCCACCATCGGTGTCCTCTTGCTCCAGGGGTTGGCGCTGGCAGGTGCTGGGGCCCTTCCCTCTGGTCAGCAGCACACAGACTAAAGCAAAGATCGTGGCCAAAGCCAGAACCAGCAGGATGAGCACAGTTTTCACGTTCATGACTGCTGCTGGTCCAGAGGCTTTCACTGCAGCTTCCTGAGCAGGGTTTCCAGCTGCTGCCCCTGTCAGTTTACACTGCACTGGATGGATTAGCAGGGAAAGCACAAAAGACTGGGAGAGGTTAGGGGAGGAGATCTGAAATTCGTGGTGAAGAGAAAGGGCAGCTCTCCTCTCTCTGCTGCAGCCTTCCCTGTCGTCCTCCTCTGCCAGCAGTGCCCTGAAAGAACTGGTGGAGATGCAGGGTCAGTGACTCAGACAAGTTCCACTTAAAGTCTGTTGCTTTTTCAGTCCAGCCTAGCTTCCTGAGGCTGCCTGTAAAAATGAAGCTCCTGTAGCCAGCCTGAAGTGGCTGGGACAACTGTGAGGCTGACAAGCTGGGAATTGTTGCCACACTGTAGAATTTCACCTCTTTGCAACTCAACAAATTTCCTTGTTTATCAGGCTGCTTCCTTGTAAACATTGTCCCTGGCACCTCCCTGCCAAGCTTGGAGTTACTTTTTTGTTTTATGTTTAAATCTTCCACATGGAAGCCTTTGCTGAAAACACATCCATCTGTGTAGGAGCAGGAAAACTTTGGCAGGCATGGAGAGATGTGGTTCAGGATGGGACTCAGGCCTCATCCTGAACAACCAGCTCTGTTTGCACCTCTGAGCAGCCACAGACTAATTAATCCCCCAATATCCCTCTGAAACAAGACCATGCAGCTTTTGTTTCTGCCTCTGATTCAAAGGTAAACTGAGGTGCAGCTCCTGAGAAGTTCCCTCAAGGCCCAAAACAGCTCAGCCTGTAGCATCCAAGAAGGCAGCCAAGGGCAATTTCTGCACCACTGTTCCCAGGCATTCCCAGGACTTCCACCAGAGGCTAAGGCAAGAGCCCTCTGCCACTCCCATCAAAGGTCTCTGCTGGTCTCAGCCCTGTGGAAAGGGCTCAGTGCTCCATGGTGCCACGCAGCAGATGCTTGTAGGAGACAGGATGCAGTGCTTCAGCTACAATCCCAGCCTGTCCCTGAGCTGGTGCTGAGAAGCACAGGGCTGGGAATTCAACCCAACATTTCCACTCTTGCTGCCAGCCTCACCTCACCTCACCTCACCCTGGCCTCCTTCCCCTGTAAAAGTTTCCTGGTGGAAGACACCCCCACTAAGACTCAGCACTGCCTCCAGTTCCTCCTCCACAGCAGATCTTGCCCTGGACCAGCTCCTCTGTGGTCTCCTGGCCATGCTCACTGGATACCACACTGGCAGGCAGGAGGCCACGTTGCCATAGGACACATTCCATTATCCTCACCACTGAGGGCAGCCTCAGCCCTCTTTAGCCCAGGCTGCAGCTGTGCAGGCCACTGCCATGCACGTCATCTGTGCCCCACCAGCCATCGTGCCCATCCATGTGGGCACTGTGCCCAATGAGGGACTCGCTCTGTGGCATGGACATGAGAAATGGGGAGAGACAGGATGGATGAGAACAGAGCTTTGCCACACAGGACAAAATAGCTACCAGTTTGGGAAGCACCTAGCTCACATCGACTTCCAGCTGGCCTCCCATGGCAGAACCACGAATCTCTGAGCAGCCTCCAGCTAGGCAAAGCAGCCTGACTCCCAGGGCAGCCTTTCAATCCATGAAGTCAACAAAGGCTTCAAGGATTCCTTGAGATTAGCTTTGAAAGAAAACTTCCCCTCTGCACTCTCAGTGGAGGCTCACACCAAAAGGGAGCTGTTACCCAGGTAAGGCTGAGCAGAGCCAGGACCTACCTCCTGCTCCCCAGGAATTTAAGATGTGTCGTGCTGCAACATGCATCCACACAGCTGAGCCAGGCTGCTGCAGGAGCTCTGGGGCTGCCTGCACAGTGCTCACCATGACCTTGCCTTGAAGCACAGGAAGAGCAGACCACTCAGCTTTGATTTGTCTCTTGGGTTTGCAGCCCAAGTCCCCAGGAGCCCAGGCCAGGCTGCAATTGCAGGTGGTGATTTCCAGCTCAAGAGATCTGGACAAGCTCCGTGGGCCCCAGAGCCCCACAAATCCACAGCTCAGCCCAGCAGGTTGCCTGGCAGATGGCTGAAAACACAGCATAGGAGCACTGCTGTGCACCAAGTGTCTGGGGAAAGAGAAACCCCAGCCAGTAGTGGGGTTTGTCATAGGTCTCCAGGACAAACCAAGGCTCACACACAGAGGACACAAACAAAGCTTTGGGTGCTACCTCTGCCCTGCTGCAGGGTAGTGCCATGGATGCTCCATCCAACACCACCTCTGCTAACTCTGACCATGGCTGCTGCACTTTTCAGGCTGAGGACTTTCAAAGCAACACAAGAATTAGCCTACATGTTCTCAGAGCTCTGTTTCAGAGCAAACAGAACAGCCCTAAATCCATCGCCATCCTGCAGCAGAAACTTCGGGAAGCAAAGTATTTAATTGGGGCTGCAGAGCCAGGAAACCTATGTCAGTCCCTTACTGAGGAAAAGCAGTCAGGGATCTTTAAGGGCCACCCCCCCACACTGAACTACTTGTGCACCTGTGCACCTTCTCCCAAAGCAGCCCAAGGCAGCTTAAAGCTAACCTAGAATTACAAAACCCCAAATGATGTTTCCCTAGCAGCAGTGCCACTTGTTTGTGACCCTTTTGGTGCATGTGCCTCTTCCCACAGCCCAGCTCCCCAGTCCAATTAGTCCATCAGCCTGCCCACTTCACATGGGCAATTCACATCCTACCAATGTTTATTATGGCCACAGAGTTGATTTAGGTGCTGCCCATCAGTACGTCTCCTGTCCCCATCAATACATCTCCCAGCAGCTAAACTGCCCACATCCCCCAAACAGAGAAAGGAAGACAGGAGTTTGCTGGTTTTCACTTGCATATAAAGGTAGAGGTGGCAAAACATAGTCTGAAATTTATAGAAACCAGGCCTGCAGACAGCTTTTGTCTCATGGAAACTCAGAGTCAGCAGCTGCCAGACAACTGGGTAAAGCCTGCAGTATAGGTAAGCCCTTTGCCAACTCTCCTGACACAGGCAGGTCTTAAACACGGCCCAGACCTCAGACGATCTGGGAAGCTCCCACCTCACAGGGGCAGCTGGGGAAGGAGTGGAACTGCCTGAGCCAGCCGTGGCTCTGGCAGCGCTGCAGCCCACAGCTGCCGCTGCCTCTTCTCAGGTTTGTAAGGATCGAGAACCTGCGAGTCCGAGCCCTGACTGCTGCTTCTCCTGGTCAGCAAAGTGGAAACCACTGCCCTGGCGCTGAGGCGAGGCTCACGGACCACAAACGCTGCCCATGCTCGCTGCCAGCACCCTCCCACGAGCACAGCGAGCACAGCTCCTGGGACTTCGGCTCCCTCCGACAGTGCCGAGGAACTCCGGCGCTACACCACCGAGTCTGCCAGCTGAGCTCTTCCGACGAGCTCCCGCTGCCCCGGTCCCCATCGACCCCTTCTCCAGCTCGACTTCCCCTGCGGGGAGCAGAGGGAGGTCCGCCCACAGCGGCAGCTCAGAGCTCCCGGAGCGGCAGCCAGGCGACCTCTGCCGCCTCTCCGGGGCTGGGCAGGGGCTCCCCCTAGTGGCACCGGGAGCTGGCCGGGCACCGGCCTGTGCCCTTCCCGGGGCCAGCAGCCCGGCGGCTGGGGACAGGCGGGAGCGTCCGCGGTAGGTGCCCCCAGCCCGGGCTGCGCTGCGGCGGGCACGGGAAGTGCAACACGAACCGTCCCGGGGGCAGGGGAGCTTTGGCGGGGCACTGAGGGGCAGCTGCTAAGCCCTTTGGCACCACACGGGGAGCCAGGAGGGCAGGGCCCCGAGCACTCCTCCCGGGCATGATCCCAGGCCTGTCCCAGCCCCGCGCGGCTGGGAGAGGTGCGGGAGCAGCCAGGGGACTGCAGCCCCTCAGATGAGCCCACCCAATGTCTACCATGCTTGCTTTAGGGCCAAGGTGGCACAGATCATCCTGAACCCAGCCCAGGGGGCACAGGGAGGAGCAGAAACAACCTGGAAAGCAGCACCGGGCAGCTCACAGCAGTCAGAGGGGAAAGAGCAGGCAGGGAAAGAGCAGTTGGATGTGAGAGGCAGGAGCAGGACAGACATGAACATTGTGCAGCCAAGGAGCTCAGCACCACAAACGAGGGGCTACCTTAAAAGAATTCCAAGTACCTTATTTTAATTTCTTGACATGGTAAAAGTTTACACACTTTGATCTGGCTGAGCCAAACAGGTTCAAAGCAATCATCAATACAAAGGAGCAGGAGGGGCTGGGCTGCTCCCAGACAGCAGCCAGGACACAGGTGGTTTGTTACCGAGTATTTATTAGTGGGAAGACTAAGAGCTGACTGACTACAAACAACAGAAGAGTCGATAGCAAAGGGGCCAGCAGCCCCCCCAACCCCCCCTCTTGGGCAAATGCCTGGGAAACCAGCAAAAGACAACAGAGCTTCCAGATGAAGGCAGAAGAAATGATGTACAAAAAGGAGAGCAGGGGGAGCTTGCTCTGTCACCATGGGTACAATGAGGGCAACACTACTGCAAGGTAATACACAAGGTGGGCATCCAGGTGTGCCAGCCAGGCTCCTGAACAGATGATTCACCCCTCCCCAGCAGGGCACTTCAGCAGAAATTCCATAAATAAAATGTCCTGGAGCCTGCAGCCACACACAGCCTGATGGGACACAGCCAGCCACCCCCAGGCGGGGTTTGCAGTGGAGTACCAAATGTCCCAGCGGCTCAGAGTCACTGGGCACACAGCTGTGGCCATGCAGGAGAAAGACTGCAAAGTCTGCAGAGGTCCTGGGTGGGCATCAGCCACCTTCACCCCAAGCTGCCTCAGCTGGCCAGCTCTGCCCTGCAGCAGGGAGCTCTGCTGGGAGGCAGCAGCTCTGTCTGACCAGGTGTGGAGACCACCAGGGCTTCAGCATCAGATCTCCAGCCTCTCCCTTCCCTCAGCCTGGGCAAGAGCTCCTCCTGCTGAAGGGGTACTAGGACCTATGTAAAGTAACTGGTTTCAGCCAAGAAAGTAGCTCTAGTTGAATGGCAAAGAGGAGCAGAAGCCACCTGAGCTTCTGAGCAGCCAGGGCAGCCCCCCAGTCCCCAGCACCACCTGGCACTCTGCACCGCAGCTGGCAGGGCAGAGGCAGCAAGGGCAGAACAGGAGTGCAGAGCACTGGAGCCCCGAAGGGGAAGGGTCCTGCCTTGGCAGAGGGGTACAGCTACAGCCAGCAGTGAGGAAGGAGCTTCCCCGCACTGCCCCACCACCTGGGCTCATCCTCCTGCTGAACAGCCTGCCCCAGAGACCCCAGTAAAACCTCCAGACATGAGATGGGACAGGGCAAGGACTTGGTCTCTAGTGTGGTTCCTATTCAGGTAGGAAACAAGGCATGAAGGAATGTTTCTGCCTGGCTGGTGCTCTCTGCAGCAGCCCCTAGGGCACCCCAAAGCAGCCTTCTCATTACCAGTTACTAGAGGGAGGGAGAGCTCCTGAGCCCTGAACAAAACCAATCACAAAACTAGGTGAGAATTTCTTTAGAGTTTAACTAACAATGCAAGACTATTTCCAGCCAGCTTCCCATCTCCATAGTCATGTAACAAACCAAGGCAATGACGGTCTTTAGTTGACTGAACAGTTCTCAAGTTCAAATGTTGACACTTAGTAAAGGGTCTCAGCATTGCTGCTTCGAGGCCTCTTGATCTTCTCGATGTTTTTAAGGATCATGTCATGCAAAGTGACCTGTGAGAAGAATAAGGACTCAGACAGGAAGGCTGAAGTCATCCAGGGTTCAGCTTTCCCCACGAGCACCAGTTAAAGGCAGCACAGCTGGCATCAGCACTACCCTCAGCCCTGCTGCAGTCACACCCCCAGCTAAGGGCTGCCCTTGGACAGGCTTTACAGAAGCCACTGCATCTAACAACAAAAGGGTTTCTTTAGAGATCCCGGGAAGGGCTTGCACTGCATGAGGAGCTTGGGATCATAGGTTCCCACAGAGGAACCTGTGCTAGGCTCCTGTGAAGGTTCAGCTGCAAACACCTCCACCTCTGGATGGTGGAGAGGTAACAGCTGTCTCTGCTCACGAGCCAGGGCAGAGCAGCAGGAGGTGGCTAGGTGTGCGCACAGAAAGGAGCAGCAGGGTCAGAGGGGTTCTCCCCAGACGCCCAGGGAGCAGCAGCTGCTGTCACTCACATATTGGTTCCTCAGCTCGGAGATGATGAGGCGCAGGCTGATGTATTCCTTCTCGTCGATCTCGGTCACTGTGCGGCGATAGTCCTCCTGTGGGCAGGGCAGGCTCAGCTCAGCCACACACAGACTAGGGCCCTGGCACCAGGCAACCCCCTCCAGCCTGCTTTCCTCTAACAGAGCTCCTGCAGCCCCCAGTGATCCCTTTCTCTCCCAGGGACCCCAGTTCAGAACGGCAGTGACGAAGTGGCCCCAAGAGTTCCCAAAGCAGCAGCATGCAAGGGGAGGGTCTGCACCTCCCTACTTACCACGTGAGGGTACTTGGCTATTTTGGAGACCAGCTTTGCTCTTGTGATATAGTATCTGGCAAGGGAAGGGAAGACTGGAGGTCAGACAAATAGCACTAAGACCTTCTTAAGGCTCAAGCTTCCCTAGAACAGCCAGGGGACCTTCCCCAAGGATTTCCCTTTTCCCAAGGGGATCCCCAGAGAGGTCTGCCCTATGATGCCCACCTAGAAATCTGGTCCAGGTAGGATGCTGCCTCACTCTCCACAGTTCGAAGCTCAGCCACTGTTTCCTCCTGCAGGGGAGACAAGGAAACCCTGAGCTTCAGAAGACTGCAGCTGCCTGTCAGTATTCTGAAGGGAAGGAGTCTCAACAGCAACAGGTCCTGCTCAGATCTGGGCTTTAAAAACTGGACCACTCCTGTGACTGCAGCTCCTGGACACCGATGAAAGACTCTGAGGAACCCAAGAGATCTGTGACCCTGGAGCACAGCCCTCTCCTACAGCAGGGCACAGAGCCAGTGGGGCCTCACCTGAATAGAAACACCAAAGTTGTTTCCATCTTCTATCCTGGGAATGAGAAGCTGCACCCACATTTTGACCTGCAGTGAGAAATCCCAACACTGGTCAATGCCAACACCTACATAGAGACCCCTCAAAAGTTTGACTAAAAGACCCTAAAGACTCTGCCTCTGACACAGTTTTCATGATCAGCTCTTGCAGGTCCCTTCATGCTCATGCAGCACTTTTGAGGAGTTCATTTCCCCTGTGGCTGTGAAACCCCAAAGCTACCACAAGCACAGCTGCCATGGGAAGCTCTCCTGACTGTGCCACAGAGCTCTCAGGTGTCCATGACTGTACAAGAGGAAAAGCCTCTAGAAGAAGGCTATGTAACAGACATCCTCCTTCTCCAGATGAACTACAGAGCTCCTTGAGGGCTCAGAGAAACACCGCTCCCCCCACACCTACTGCCCAAACATTTTAAGACATTTTAGAGTCATGCTTCTCCTTATCTACAGAGCAGAGGGGCCCTCTCCTTCCACTCAGAGCAGCCTTGCATGTCCAGAAGCAAAAACATCCCACTGCCTCTCTTGCTCACACCCACCGTGTTACACTTCTCAATGAGCAGCCTGATTTCTGGTTTCACTTTCTCAATGATGTCCACCAGCTGCTGGTTGCTCTTCAGCATCCCATTAGGCATCACAAACACTTTCGTACCTGGTGGCAAAGGAGAGAAGCACCTGGATCAACACCAGCTGAAAGGCTGGGCCAGGGAATTGGCCCCAGCGTCCACCTGAGTGTCTTATCTCCCACAGAGGCTTCAGTGGACACTGAGCCAGACTACAGCTGACCTGTAGGGAAAGGGAAATCTCACAGGGGACAAGAGCAGCTACCACAAAAGAAGGAAGAGAGAAAACACAGAGAAGAGCTAAGAACTGAAGCAGTCTAGGCTGATGAAGCTGGGCACAAAGGATTTTCCTGGTGCAGGTGTGACTTGTTTCTGCTCCAGCTCCATCCAAAGTCTCCAGATACAGAGAGCTTTCAGCACAGAGCCCCTGGGGATCAGCTGCCTCTCTTGGCCAAGCTCAAGCAAGCACCACTTTTGTCTGTCAGGGAAGTGCTAATTATGCTTCCAAGAGCTGGAACCTGACTTCCCCACAACAGAATAACTTCAGGCCAGGTTCTGAGAGGCTGCAGCGTCAGGCTGTATGAGCAACAGCTGCTGTCAGGACAGGACAAGTGGGGTTCTCATGATCTCACCCCCTTACATCATGGTGCACTGGTTTGAGGGGCAGGCAGCAACACAGGAGACTTAGGGACTCTTACCCTGAAAGGTCTCTTCGTGGTCTTCCAGCTTCCTCTTTTTCATATTTGGCTAAAATATACAAAATGTTTTACTCACAAACCAGTCTCAAGCTACAACTGTGCTGCAAAGGAAATGAGGAACACTTCAGAGCCTCTGCTGCACTCCTGTTTCTAAGCACCTCTAAAGCAAAGGAGGGCTGCAGAGCACAGCATTACCTCGCGTAGGCTTCCCAGGCTCAAGAGACCAATTCCTAAAAGCCTCTGGCAGAGCCAGAGCCTGTTATTAACCACAAACACCCTGCTGCAGCACAGAGCAAGCCAGCAGTTTTAATTGAGAGGCAGGGATGACAGCCAAGAGGGTAACCTTACCCCATCCAGCCCATCATGGCTGTTTGTGAGAAGAATTGGGTCAGGCACCGGGAGGTTCATGTCTGAGTGGATCTGAGTGAGATCGTGGATGTTCAGGATAGGCTCCTGGAATACAAAGCACACTTGTTACTTAATTATGAGCTAACAAATTCTGTCACACCAAACACAATGAGAAGACAAAAGATTTGGACCTTTTTCCTACCCAGCTATAAAATAAAGATGAATGAAAAAAACCCATAACAATAGGCCTGGGATCAGACTTCCCTCCATCCAGTAGCATCGTGCCAGTTCCAGACTGTGATCAAAGCCATTAGCTGCCTGCAGTGCTGGAATGGCTGCAGGGTCACAGCCTTGTGAACAGCAGCCCAAAGTGGCTAAATGACGTGGTGATCACACAAAGAAAGCTGAGAAAACAAACAGCCCCTCCAGAGCTAACAGCACTGATGTGCATGCAGGCAGCTGAACCACAGCTCTATGTCCTTGTAACAAAGTGAAATATCCAGCAAAGACCCAGGACCAGACCTGTCACATCACTTTGAACATGTAGCTTAACAGTGAAGATCTAGAGAACAAATACCTCACCTTAAGGAACCCATCAAGTTCTAACAGCTTCTTCGGGAAAAAGTTTGCCACCAGGTCCTCAGCCTGAAAAGGCAAGAACAGAAGATGTTGTGAAACACCACCACGAGCTTTCCATTTGCAGGCAGAACACCAGGCAAATCCCCTGTCTGAAGGCAGGGGGAGGGCAGAACACGTTCTGGGCTGCCAGACATCGTGCTAGGCCCAGGAAAGACACCAGCAGAGCCATGAGGCAGCTCCACTCCAGCAAGTGACTGATGCTCTGAGTGCTGCTCCCAGGAATGGCTCAAATCACAACGAATTCCATCAGAAAAATAAGGCCCAGAGGCCTCTCTCCTGTCCTGTCATGTTGAGGGGCTGTGGTAGAGGGACACTCACCTCACTCGTGATCCGCTCCCTGAAGGAGTCAACCTGCAAAGAAAAAGCACAGCTCAGAGTCACTCTCAAAGCTCAGCACAAGCCAAGCACTGAACGCTGCAGCTCTGGAGCTCAGCCGCAGCCAACCCAGGAGCTCTCCAAGCACCGCTCCCGTGAGAGACCACCGAAGACTGGAAGCGCCCCTAGCACGGGGCAGCAGCTGCCAGAGGACGCTGGAAGTGGCTCCCTGCCTCGCCTCACCCATACGGGCCGACCTCAACAGGACAGCTCACAGCCTCGAGGGACAGCACGGAACAAAGGGGGAACAGAGAGCTGAGCGGCTCGCGCCCGGATGAAGCTCCACTGGGCCACCCTAGGCAGCGGCCGCAGCGCAACGCAGGCCGCATCTCCGCCCTCCCGGTGCTCCCATAGCACAGCGGCGCTTGGAGTGCAGGGCCGGGCGGCTGGACCGGGCGGGCCGCGCTCGGCAGCCGCACAACCAACGGCCAGGCCGAAACGGGCGGGAGGCGGCCCCGCGCCCGCCCCGATCCGGTTCATCCCAGCGCAGTCCGACAGACGAGGGGACGGCGGTAAGAGGGGCGCACCTTGAGCTTCACCTCCGGGTCCACCTTCAGCAGCGAGGCCATGGCGACGGCGGCAGGCGGGCGGGTCCGAGTCTTGCTCTGGCGCGGGGCCGCGCTACCGCCTGCCCCAACACCGGCGTCGCCGCCACCGGAAGTGACCTCACAACGGCGCGCCCGCCAATGGCGCGCGCGCCCGCCGCCCTCGTGATTCTGCCCCTCGACCCTGCGCACACGCGCAGCCAGGTCCCGACCTCTCACTGGGGCGGGCAGGGGGGAAACGGCCGCGGCCGCCCTGCACGGCGCCGCCAGGACCCTGCCTGCCGCTCGCGTCACTTCCGTCGCGCGGCGATGGCGGAGCGGACGCGGGGCTGAGCGGCGGCATGGAGGGGATGCGGCCGGGCGCCTGCACCACGCAGGTCAGCTTCGTGTGCCAGCGCTGCAGCCAGCCGCTGAAGCTCGATACCTCCTTCAAGATCCTTGACCGCCTCACCATCCAGGAGCTCACCGGTACCGGCGGGGCGGGAGACCGGGGAGGGGGGCCGGGAGTCGCGACTCGCTACCGGGCTCCGGTGACGTCTCCTCTCCCGCAGCCCCGGTGCTGACCGCCGCCCCTGCCCGGCCCGGGGACGCGCATGAAGAAGACAGCTCCCTGACGGAGGTACGGCGGGGTCGGGCGTGGAGGGACGCGGCGGCGGCCGCCGGCTTCCCCGGTGACTCTCGCCTTGTTCTGCAGGAGGCCTTCGCGGAGAACCGGCAGGATGGCGTGTCTAGGAGGTTCATCCCACCAGCCAGGTACAGCCGCTGCTGCGCTGCCACCGGGCCCTTCCCGGCTCGGAGTCCCGGTCACCTTCCCGGGGGAGGGCTCCCCCCGGATATCCCCACTGCTCTCAAGCCGCTCGTTACCGTCGTGTGAACCCCCTCCTAAAGCTTCCCTGGGGATCCAGTGGCCCTTGGGCTGCTCTGCAGGCAGCAGTGGGCCGTGTTCAGGACACTACCGGTCGGTGGCAGCTCAGCATGAAGCATGGCCCAGCAGAGCTTAGTCTCTGCCCTTTGTCCTTCTCCTTTACCACTCTGGAACCAGTCTGAGGTCCAAGCCCAGCACTGGGCCTGTCTTCTCCGGATCCCTGCACTGAACTCTTGATAAAATTCTCTCCAAGAATGATGTCCACAGAAAGCGCCAACAGTTTCACGCTGATCGGAGAGGCGTCAGATGGTGGCACCATGGAGAACCTCAGCCGCAGACTGAAGGCAAGTTCAGCAAGCTGGCACCTCAGGGGCGCTGATATGGAGCATCCTTTTTGCCAGGTGCTCTGCCACATGAAACCACAAAGCTTCCCACAGCGCTGGGCTGCTGCTGTCTGTCTTGGTGAGCAGCTCAGAGCTGGCTTGTGTTAAACCAAGACAGGGCCTGCAGACCCCTTCTGACTTGGGCTAACCTGCCCTGAGGGTGAGCTCTTCCTGCAGGTCACTGGCGACCTCTTTGACATCATGTCCGGGCAGACGGATGTGGATCACCCCCTGTGTGAGGAGTGCACAGACACTCTGCTGGACCAGCTGGACACCCAGCTCAACATCACAGAGAACGAGTGCCAGAACTACAAGTGAGTAACCCAGGGGTCACCTGGGCCTGGGAGCTTACAGCCATGATTCAGCTTTTCCTGGTCAGTAAGAGACGTTCCTGACTCCAGCAGCTGAGCTTTGCTTTGTTTAAATGAGAGGAAAGATTGCTTTTGAGAGCTCTGTGGTTCCTAGCTTCACCACCTGCAGCCTGTAGACCCTCAAAACACCACCAGCACCTGCCTGTGGTGTCCGAGGGCTGCAAAGGGACAGGCAGTGACAAGCCCTCAATCACCATCCCCCTTCCCTGCTCTCCTGTCTGCACTTCTGACCGCGGCAGAGAGCTCAGGGTCAGCAAGCGGTGAACCCGGGTTGTGCTCCTGCTGGCCTGTGCAAGCAGCCCTGGAGCTGGGACTGCTGGCAAGGGCTTCCCAGCATCCCTGTTTGGCAATTGTGGCCTCCCTTAGGAGGTGTCTGGAGATACTGGAGCAAATGAATGAGGATGACAAGGAGAAACTGCAGATGGAGCTGAAGGAACTCGCACTGGAGGAAGAGCAGCTGATCCAGGAGCTGGAGGACGTGGAGAAGAACCGTAGGGTTGTGGCTGAGGATTTTGAGAGAGTCAGGGCAGAGGCAGAGCGACTGGAGCAGGAGGAGGCTCAGTGAGTGAACTGCAGCCATTAGGTAACAGATAAATGAGAGCTGAACGTGGAGAAAGCTGCAGGTAACAACAGGTTGGCTGCTCTCGGCCAGACCCCTGAGGCTGTGAGCAGCCACAGCCCTGCAAACTCTCTGCTCAGCATTTCTTGTCCTACTTTCATCACAAGGTATCAGAAGGAGTACTGTGAATTCAAGAGGCAGCAGCTGGAGCTGGATGATGAGCTGAAGAGTGTGGACAACCAGATGCGCTATGCCCAGATGCAGCTGGACAAGCTGAAGAAAACCAATGTGTTCAATGCCACCTTCCACATCTGGTAAGGCTCTGGTCTGCAGCTGCCTGAGGCAGTAAGGCTTGGGCCAAGTCAGCTGCCCCCCACAAAGCAGTTGCACATGGCTCCCAGCAGTGGCACCCAAAGTGCTGTGCAGGTGCAGTGGGCTGTGACATGGCTCCTGCAACGCCTGCACTGACCCAGGGCCTGCCAAGATCAAGGCTCAAGTCAGGGCAGGCAGCTCAGGGCCTTTGGGGTTTGTTTGTAGACTCTGTCATAAGACAAGGCCCTGGAGAAGGGTTCTCTGAAGCAGCTGAGGGGAACTGTTCAGTCTGGAGGAGGCTGAGGGGAGACTTTGTTGTCCACAGCTCCCTGAAAAGAGGGTGGAGCCAGGTGGGGGTTTGGTTTCTTCTACTGAGTAACAAACAGGACAAGAGAAGGTTTAGGTTGAGCATTAGAAGAAACTTCTTTGCTGGAAGGGTTTTCGAAGACTGGAAGAGGCTCCCCAGGCATCATGGTCCTTGAGGGTTGGTGTGTGTGTGGCGAGCAGGCTGGTCCTGCCTGAGGCATCCACCTGCAGCTGTCCCTGTTGCAGGCACAGTGGCCAGTTTGGCACCATCAACAACTTCAGGCTGGGCAGGCTGCCCAGCGTGCCCGTGGAGTGGAACGAGATCAACGCTGCCTGGGGGCAGACAGTGCTACTGCTGCACGCCCTGGCTAACAAGATGGGCCTCAAGTTCCAGAGGTACAGCAGCCCAGACACAGCTCACCTGGGCCTGGGCAGAGCACAGCCTCACCTGTCCCTGCACCTCCTTTCTTCCAGGTACCGCCTGGTTCCCTACGGCAACCATTCCTACCTGGAGTCCCTTGCAGACAAGTCGAAGGTGAGGCACTGCCAGAGGTGGAGCACACTGGCTAGAGCCTCACTCCATGTCCTGTCAGGCCACTGCTGCCAGCTAGTAGCATTAACAGTGACCATTGACCCATGCGTAGCAGCTGGCCAGGGGAAGATGGCAGCACTTGGAGCAGTGGGTGGCAGTTAGGAACCCTGGGTTACAGGTGATAACCCCAAAATGAGTCCCACTTAGGTGCCATAAATCACTTCTGAGTATCCTGTGACAAAGTTGAGTCTGCCTAGGCTGAGGAGCTGTGATGCCCATATGAAAAAAGGAGGCCCAGGGGTGCCTAACACTTGTCTTTTCCAGGAGCTCCCCCTGTACTGCTCTGGAGGCCTCAGGTTCTTCTGGGACAACAAGTTTGACCATGCAATGGTGGCTTTTCTGGACTGTGTGCAGCAGTTTAAAGAAGAAGTGGAGAAAGGTGAAACTCGGTTTTGTTTGCCTTACAGGTGAGTCGTGCTCCCTCGGGTGTCAGATCCACCCTTCATGTGCTGTCCATGTGCCCCTGGAGCAGCTCATAGCACTGCTCACTGGTTCCTTGTCGTCTGGAGTGTCCCAGCATGGTCCATAATGTGCAGGATTACCACAGCTGCTCTTAGCTTACCTGACATCTAAAGCTGGTTCCTTGTGTGCAAGCCTGGGGCTTGTTAGATCTCCCTCAAAGCCAAACTGTTCTTACGTGGAGTAAGAGAAAGAGCAGAGCCCCAGTGTCACAGCTGGCAGCATGCTGAGATTAAAGTCTTGTGCTGGTACTGCCTTAACCATCCTCTGTGTGCCACAGGATGGATGTGGAAAAAGGCAAGATCGAAGACACAGGTGGCAGCGGTGGCTCCTACTCCATCAAAACACAGTTTAACTCTGAGGAGCAATGGACAAAGGCACTCAAGTTCATGTTAACCAACCTCAAGTGGGGCCTTGCCTGGGTCTCATCCCAATTCTACAACAAGTAGCCACATCCAGCAGGTGCCAGGCAGCAGAGAAGCAGCTGCACCTCACTGGGGCAGCTGGAGATGTCTCCTGCTTCCAAGCAGTACAAGATGTTTACAAGACCAAAAACTCGCCAGACACTTTATTAAAATGCCCTTAGGATGAGTGGTAGGTGGCAAAGCAATATGCAAAGTTGTGTCACTGAGCTGAACAGAATAAAAGTTCATCAGCCAGCCTGTAGCTTTGAGCTGCTATTTTGGGGCACTTCTGGCCTGTGTGAAGCGGTGTCCAGCTTCAGATCACCCCTAGGCTGATACTGCTCTGCTGCAGCTACCAGAGCCTCAAGAAGGGAAGTGTTCCAGGGAGCATGGTGGGAGAAGGGGCAGAAGCTCTGCTCGGTCACTGAAGGGTAACTACAGCATGAAGTAGTTTCTGAGTCACATCAGCATTTCCTTGTGCCACTGGGGCTGATCTGGTTTGAAGCAGTGCTGTGAACTGTGCCTGTCCTGCAACCTACTGCCCCTCTGAGCTGTGCCAAGCAAACATAGCCTGCTCCTCTCCTGTGTGTGCTGAGTGCACCACAAACTGGTGGGCTCTACCCCCTCCACAGTACTGGCCTTCAGCTGCTCTGAGCACTGGCAGAGAAGGAAGGCAGGAAGGAGGAGCCCAGCTGCAGTAGCCTGCCCAGTCCTGTTAGAAAGCAGCAAGTGCAGGACAGCCCAGCCCTGTCCCGCTTGTGGCAGCAGTTTCCCAGCAGAACCCCAGGCCTGTCAATGACTCAAAACACAGCTCTGAGAGGAGTTTTACTTTATTCAAAGGAAGCTTAGTCATAGCTTGGAAGATGCAGCTCTTCCAACAAAGCTTTTGCTACTGGAAGGAGCATTTCTAATGCTGCTCAGCTCCCTCTGCCTCCCCCCACAGCATTTCTAACACACAACACATTACAGAAAACCTGGTGCTCAAAGCCAGGCTGTGCTGGGTGCCCTCTGCAGTGTCATCAATGGGCCCTTATCAGCAGCAGAGCTGCTGCCTGGCCATGACAGATAGAGCTGCTGGGTACACAGCTCTGTGCTCTGCAGCTTTGTTCCACAGCTCCTAAAAGTGCTGCTGTTGAGCAGGGCTGCCCACAATGTGCTTCAGCACTGCATAGGAAAACTCTGAGATGCTTTGTGAAGTAATGCCAGTGACAGAGCTCAAGTGCTTCACAACCTTAAAGAAACAACAGTCCTTCCTTAGAGTGCCCAAGAGAAATTAGTTCACAGAGACCCTTAATTCTTACCCTAAGGAGAGTTGAAGCCTCTTGGTGCTTACTTGATTGGGGTTGGTTTGGGGGATGGGGGCAGGTTTGTGCTTTTTTAAAATTTAAATGCTTCTACTACAGAGGTAAAGTGCAAAAAGCCACTGTCAGTGGGCAGAGCTGGGATCCCTTCACCTGTCAGTGGTGTCTGGGGGTTGGTTCTGGCTATGAAGGAGCTGTAGTATGAGATGTTCACACTGGTGCCAGCAGAAGCCTTCCTGCAGATGTCCCCAAGCACCCTCACAATGCTACCAAGCAGCCATTTCCTGCTGGAAGCCCTGACAGATGTCCCCTCCCTGAGCCTGCCCCAGCAGCACACAACCAGCCCGCAGTGCTCTGTGGAGCCACAGCCATACCTGTGCCCAGTGCCTGGGCTCCAGGATGAACATGCTGGTGCTGATGATCCCCACAGCCAACAGCATGGAATCCTCCTTTACTGCTAGAAACTTTGCCCTGCAGGGTAGAAGTGTCTTTGAGTTTCACAGTTACAAAGCACCTTCCCTTATCTCACCACCCAGCCCACAGCCACATTGGCTTCAGCCCCAGCCCAAAACAAGCCCAGCACCATTAACTTTGACTGGCAGTGTCAGAGCTGGAGTTTTACCACCAAGGTCCACACTCTCCTGGCCTGGCCCTAAGCTAATGTGGTGCAGCACAAGGCTTTGAACTAATGTTGAGATCAATAATGCCCAGAGCCCCCAGCCTGGGCTAAAAAATTGCCCAGTGTCAAGGGTGCCACTCTTGGCATATTTCTGTGCTATTTCTCAGCTTGCTTTGGGGTTCTAATTTCAAACTGATCTCAAGTTACAGTCACCTGAGCTACTCACACCTGCAGCTGGCTTGGCGTTGAATTTTCGATGGCAATCTCCAGCAGAGTGTTGTAGATGCACTCCCTGGTGAGATAGGAGAAGTCCAGCAGCTGCACACACATCTGATGCAATGGCTTCACAGGAAGCAGGCACCCATTATGTCCTAGCACAGAGACCAGACATGATCAGCCACACATTGAGTCACCAAACCCAGCCAGAGAGAAGTGTTAATTACTGTAAGCAAGGGGTGAAGCTGTCTGGGGACAGCTGCCCTCTGTCCCTGCCTGCCAAAGGCCTTCTCAATCCCTGCAAGATTTCACTCAGGCTGTCAGAGCTGGGGCAAAGAAAACTGTAGTCATTGCAGCCATTGCTGTCAGGTTGGGTTTGGAGGATTTAAACTCTCAGCCTGTCACTGAAGGAGTCACGACTGGCTGCCCAACAACATTCACCAGATCCTGCTAAGAGCAAAGTTCTCATCTGAAAACTAAAGCCCTAGACAATTGGGAATCTGCAGCATGAGATGCTTTGGTTAGTATCAGCACACTTTGAAAATCTTTCCCATTCTCTGCTATGAACACTCTCACCTAAGACCTCCAGAAGCAATTCCACATAAGCCAAGGGTGTGGACACATTGATCTGGAAGTGCAGAGTTTTCAGAATAGCCAGCTCCGACTCCAGCAGTTCCTGTTTAGTGTAGGAGTACTTTAAGGACTGCAGAAATTGTAAAGCTGTGTCACTGTTAACTATCTGAGGAGGAAAAAAAGACATAACACCTTCTAGGCAATAAGGCCCAGAACAGAGTACTCCCTTGCTCTACTCCTTCCATGGATTTTAAGCACCAACCACTGCCCTGGGTGTGCTGAACCAGCTTCTTAGTCCAGTTCAGAGCTTCTCGCCCACAACTTTCTTTCCTCTACTCCACAAACCTCCCTGGGCTGATAGGAGCCCTCTGTAGCTGTGCAATTCTCAATAACCACAGGCTGAGTTTTCCAGCTGCTGGAACTTTTCCCCCAGCACTTGGAACATTTCCTAACAAACTGTTACTTGATGATGATTAATCTGCCCCAAATGGAAGACACTTAGGTCTCCATTTCAATACCCTTTGTATTTTGTCATCACTGTTGCTTTGCAAAGAGGAAATCTGATTTTTGAGAGAGATTAACACACTGCAGAATTTACTCTGCTGCTAAAAACTGTTTTAAGAAGGGTTTAGCTGCCTTACATCATAGTGCAAGGAGAGTTTGCTTGCAAGCTGAACACATGACACCAGTCGCAGCACAAAGGTGTTGCAGATCTGATCCTTCAGAGAGCTCCAGCTGCTCCCTTCTCCTTGTTCATGACTTCTGACATTGTCTCTGGAGGACTTACAGACTTGCTCTACTTGCTTGATCATAAACCTACAAAATCCACAATGACTCAGCAAAGTTATCTTCTCCTAAGAGAGTCATCTCTACACATACTCAGAATACACAGACAGCTCTTGATTTAAGCAAGAAATAAAGGTCTAGACACACTATGAAACGTTAGACCTTGTTAGAGAGTGCAGAATAGACACAGGCAGTGCAATTGTGTGAGAGAAACAGAAACACATCAAGCACTAGGGACATTTGTTACCTTTCAAGCAGCTCCACCGCTTGGTACCTTGCTGGCTGGTCCAGGTGCCACTTCTCAGCCAAGAGGAATACGAATTCTGCAATGAAGTTCAGCAGTCACTATGCTGCAGCCGAGCTCACAGCTGGTACCCTGCCCTGGCTGGAGCTGAGGAAAGAGCCTCACCCACTATCTGCGTCTCTTTGAAGGACCCAGCCTGATCCGACAGCTCACTCAGGTGCTGCTCGTTCTCCGTGGCCAGCTGCATCAGTGTGTCCTCCATCATCTCCGGAGGGAACTGGCCGAAGACGGGCCCCGGGTGGTGGTGCCGGGACATGGCTCGCACCTGGGACCCCATGTACTGGTTCAGATCGAAAGCCTCAAGGAGAAGAATCGCTTCAGAGGCGCCACGGTGTCGGTGGGACAGGGCAACAAGGCCTCAGCAGCCCAGGGTCCAAGGGGCAGCTCCGGGAGGCCCCGGCGCTGGGGTCGCTCTCGGGCCGGGCTGGACCCAAGCTCTCGGCACCACGTGGGGGCCCGCTTCAGTGCTTTCCCAGTCACGTGGCCAAGCGCCACCAATCAGAGCGCGCCCCAGCCGCGCGCCGGGTTACAACCAACCATACGACGCGCTGCTCCCGCTACTTCTGCGCGCGGCCAACTCGCACCGCCTACTTTCTTCCGATTGGCCGAACTCCGTGCCGGATATGACGTCGCTCACTGGACGGAAGTGGAGGTGGGAAAAATGGCGGCGCTGCGGGAGCCGAGGGGAGAAGCGGAGTTCGCGCGGCGAATCGACCCCGCACGGGAGCCGGGGCTTAGCCCACAGCAGCGCCAGCATATGGCGCAAGTGGAGTGCGCCCAGCGGCAGCGCGCTCTGCAGCGGCGGCTCCGCAGCCGAAATTTGCTGCTGGCGCTCGGTATCGGCGCGGTGACTTTGGGCATCTGTATCCTCGGGGACAGGGTCCGGGATAGGGCGGGGGGTGCTGCGCCGGGTCTGCGCCCGCTGTTTTCCTTGACAGCCCCCCACCTCCAGACGGCTACACCTTCTATTCGGTGTCGCAGGAACGGTTCCTGGACGAGTTGGAGCAGGAGGCGGAGGCGGCGCGGGCGCGAGCCCAGACGCGGGCTGAGAGCGCAGCGAGCTGAGCACGGAGGGCACGGTAAACCCCGCGAGTAGGCTGCAGCCCCCGGGTCTGGAGCATGGAGCAGCTGCCCTCGCAGGGGGCTGGGCCTGCACGGCACTCAGTGTGGTCCGGGAACATGCAGTGGTGGAGCTCCCCTGCAGGCACAGTTCCCTCCACTGCAGGCAGCTGTCTTCTGCAGACCTGACACGGCCCCTGTCAGCGACCTGCCCCTGGAAGGGGCAGAGGTGCCCACACCTTCCCACAATAAATGTGCTGTCTGGAGACTGTGTCAGTGCCTGCTCTTAAAGAAGCTGTTTCCAGAGTCCAGCTCAGGACCTCCCCACCCATTCAGCTGCCTGCTGAGGTGGAACAATTCTTCATTTTTGTTCTGCATCATCTTGCTCAGTTTGTGCTCTCATCACAAGCCAACAGCAAAATCAGTGTCCACAATTCCCACTAGACAAATGCAGACAGACCCCATTTGTATTTAATTTGTATTTAAGAAAACACTTTTCAAACATCAGTTTGTAACAAAAAGTGCACCCACAGCCCTTCCTGGTGCACCCACTCCATTGCCTCATGGGGCCAAGGGAAGCTTCCCATTCCAGGTGAGGATAGTAATGAGCAGGGCAGCTCCAGGGTAGTGTGCTCCAACCCCATGTTGTCCCAGGAGGGTAGCAGGGCTGGAGTGGCCTTAAGGCTGAGTTCAGGACAGCAGGGTGGCAGGGATGGGATGGGGCTGTACCATGACTGGGGTGCAGTCAGGGTGGGTGTGCTCAGGTTCAGCTTGGAGTAAACCCATGAAGGATGGGGACACCTTGCACAGGTCCTGCAGCTGGGACTGGGCTTGAGCTGGGAACAAGGAGGAGGGAGTTGTGAGGGGCGCAAGGGAGAGTGAGTGTGGGGCAGGCCTGGAACCCCTCCAATACAGAGACTGCAGGTACCCTGTTGTGCTGTTGTGGGCAAGGGGCACAAAGGCCAAGGTAGGGATCAGACTCCCAGGGCAGGCACCAAGCTGGCTTGGCCTGAGGGCAGTGGCTGCCCCCAGGGCCAGAGCTGCACTCCCAGGAGGTGCAGAGGCTCTTGCCCACCCCCAGGGCAGCAGGCACTTGGTTGAGGTAGTTCATGAAGTGACTCCTGGCCAGCTAGCTACTAGGGAGAGAAGCAGTGGTGAGCTGGGACTTGCTGGGAGCACTCCCAAGGCTAGCACCAGTGGGACCAGCCCTTACCATCCGGCCGAAGTCATCAGCAAAGGTCACGCCCTTGAGCCGCTGCTCCTGTGAGCCAGTGCTGCTGCCGCTCAGCGAGTTGCGGCGCATGATGCCTGCTGGCACAGACTCACCTGAGCAGGGGGCACCGGCCTTGTGTGGCCTCATGCCCCTTGCAGCCCCGAGTCCCTGTTGGCCCTGAGGATCACCCTCCCACACCCCTGCCCAGCCCTGGGGGCCACACCTGGAGGCTGTGCGAGCTCCAGGCGCTGTAGGCTGTTGCGGCGGGAGGGGTTGAAACTGCCCTTGGAGAGGCGCCTCTGGCGGCTGGAGAGCATTGCAGCAGGTGACACGATGCCCAGCGGCGGTTGCTTCCCCATCCGCAGGTACAGCTCCTCGATCTCCTTCTTCTGGGTGTTCTGCAGCAGCTGCACCTCAGCCAGGTGCCTGGGGAGGAGATGAAGGCTGTCAGACGGGTCCTGTGCCATGCCTGGCCAAGCCAGGGCAGGGGGAGGGGGCAAATCCCTCCCTCCCTGGGCAGGCAGGACCCCTGCGCTGCACCGCCCCGGGCCGCAGGGCTTCTCACTTCTGGCGCAGGTTCTGCAGCTCCTCCCAGATCTCCTCGTCCTCACTCTCGGTGTCATCACTGCTCAGGTAGGACAAGCTGCGGGGGTAGCTCAGCCACACCTGACTCACCACGGCCTGCGGCAGGCTCTCTGTGCCCTCCTCCCCAGGGCCCTCCTGGTCACTTTCTGCCGGTGCCACTGTGCCCTCCTCAACCAGCACCTGCTCTGCTATCTCCAGCACTGACTCCGAGTCGCTGCTTGTGGTGCCAGGGGCCACAGGTGGGGGGGAGACACCGGCCACCACCTCCATGCCAGGCTGCTCACTCTCACTGGTGCCCTCGCTGCTGCCCAGCACCAGGGAGTATGTAGCTGGGTCCTTGGTTGGTATCACCTGGAACCGTCCCAGGATCTGGGGCTTGGCTTCTGGTGGGGACAGGTGGTGGTTGGTGGGGTCCTGTTCCTGTGGGCAGGCATGGGCATCACGGTGCCTCAGCACTGGCACGGCCCTTGCCCACCTCACCTTCGTTGATCGGTGAGAGCCGGGCCTCAGGTATGCTGGGGGCTGGTGACTCTGAGACAATGAGGCTGGGCTTGGGGGAGTTGGGTGGCACCTGCAGGCACCCAAATGTCATCAGTTGTCCCTCACTGGACATCTGCCCCAAAGCAGTGCTGTTCCCATGTCCTGGGACCCACTTCCCATCAGCCCTCCCCACATGCCAGGGCCTTCCCATGCCACAGGGCTCCATGTCCCATCCCATGGCAGCACATGCAGCAACAACCCCATGGCCCAGTGCCAAGCCCCCACCTCGAGCAGCCCTGCACTCACCACGCTGCCCTCCAGGCTCCCCAGTGCAGCTGTGTTCAGTGGTAGCAGAGGAGTCCCCATGACCTCATTGTTTGCAGGGCACGGTGGGGCTGCTGCCAGGGAACGGAATGGCATGGGCCCCTCGGCAGTGGGGATATTTGTGCCCACTGACTCTCCAGTCCTACCACAGGCCGGGGCTGGCTTGGCCATGCTGGTGGGGTTGGGGTAGACAAAGCGTGGGGGCCCCAGGATGAGGCTCTGTGCCGGTGGCAGCAGTGGGGGATAGAGATGCCCACCCGAGCTGGTGATGGAGGAGACGGCAGGCAGCAGCGTATGGGCCACACTCATCACTGCCAGGGAGAAGACATTGGCCAGGGACAGGAATGGGGTGGTGGGGGACCAAGCTGTGCTGGTCACAGGAGAGGTCAGGGGGCTGCTGGGCCCACTGGGGACAGGGGACATGGGGACTGGCAGTGGAGACAGGAGGTCTTGGTACAGGGCTGGTGGGACAGGGTCCACTGGAGTGCTCAGGGGGGTCTGTGGGACCACCGGTGATGTCGTCAGCCAGGAGGGAGCCATTGAGCCCAGGGGCCAGGTCTGCATGGAGCCTGTGGAGAGAGCAGCATCAGAAGCAACCCCCTTGAGCTGCCCCTGGACCCTCATGAGCTCCCTCCAGTCCCTTGACCAGGCAGCAACAAGGTGAGGTGGCTGCATGGATGTGCCTGGACCTACCAGGGCTTGTACCTGTTGGGGAGCCTGGCTGTGGTGCACACAGCTCCCTGGGTGCTGAGGCTGCCAGCAGCTCTGCAGGGCTGGAGGGGTCCTGCTCCAACATGGAGCTGCTGAGTGATGGCAGGACAGGGGACTGGACTGAGAGGCTGGGACTGGAGCAACCCAGATCTGTGGCACAGGGATGACAGTGGTTCTCAATCTGGGGCATGATGTGCCCACAGGACCCTGGGCTCAGCCCTGCATGGGGCTGGGGAGATGGGAAGGGGTCACAGAGGGGCAGACACGTACCACTGAGCGAGGATGAGGAGGAGATGGAGTGAGAGAGGTCCTGCAGCTGCAGGTCCACCTGCTGAGGGGGATGTGGCTGAGCCCAGGCTGGGGCAGAGACCCCGGAAAGACTGAGCCAAGGTCTCACTGTCTCCCACCCTCTCAGCCCCACTGTGTGTATGGATAGGATCTGGGAATTTGCTGGGCAGGTGTCACCAGAGTCTGGTGCAGAAGTTGGCAAGTGGCCCAGAGGTGCAGGCCTGGGGCTGCTCCTGCCCAGGGCTAGAGGGACCCTGCACCCTGGGTCCCCCATAACTGGGTCCTTGTGACCTGGGCATCAGCCCCAGCACTGGTGGTGCCAGGGTGGGCACTCACAGGGCTGCCTGTGCCACGCTCGGCTTCTGGGCTCTCCGGCAGCTGGGCAGCACAGCTCCCATCCTTGCGGAGCAGAGTCTCCACACGGTGGATGATGTCCCGGATGCGGTGGACAAAGCCGTCCCGCTCCGACTTGAGGATGAACTCATTGTGGACCTGGGGACGGAGGAGCTGCTCAGCACCCAGCAGGGACAGGCAGACCCCGACCCCTGCCCCTGCCCCTGCTCCACACACCATGACGGCTGCAATTTCCTCTGGGTTGTCCCCATCCAGGTCAAACTTGAAGGTCACCATCTTGTTGTTGTAGGTCTGCAGCTGGCACTCCACCACTCGGTCGTTCTTGTCAGAGATCTATGGGCGGCAAAAGCGACTCAGCCCGGGCAGTGCCCCCTGCGCCCCCCCGTGCCCGCAGCACTCACGTTGGTGATGCGCAGCCTGGAGCGGGCTCTGCGCCGCAGCAGCTTCCCCACAGCTCGCTTGGGCGGCAGCTTGGCGCTGCGCTCACTGGCCGAGAGACCCTCGTAGCCGTCGCTCATGCCAGACGCCACGTCTGAAGGATAGCTGCGGGAAGCCCCAGCCCCAGTCAGGGCAGCAGGTCCCGGACGCCAGGCTCCCCATCCCGTCCCGTCCTGGCCTGGCCCTCACGGTCTCACCTGTCCACCGGGGAGGAGAAGCCACTGGCGGGGGGCAGACGCTCAGTGGGCAGCTGCACTGCGATGCTCTGTGGAGAGGGAACTGCGTAAGCGGCACTGGGCCCGCACCAACCCCCAGCCCCATGGCACCCTGCTCACAGTAGGGAAGCAGCGCACGGGGTGGGTGGGCGGGGGGCTGGCAGGGTCCCCCGCCGAGAAGCTGCTATGGGCCAGGTCCGGGGAGTCCAGGAAGCCAGAGGAGCTCAGGTACCCGTCAGTCTCGCAGTCAGCTGCAGAGGAGCACCTGTGTGAGCACAGCCGGAGCAAGGCCCCCCCCAGCTTGTGCCCCCAGTAACAGCTGCACACCTGGGTGCAGCCCCAGCCCTGCCTCCCAAGCCCAGGACCCCCACTGTCCCCCCACCCCGGTTCCCCCTACTGTCCTCCCACCCAGCACCCACGCACAGGTGGCCGAGGAGTAGCTGGTGTGCTGGTAGGTGAAGTGCTGGTGCTGGTCAGCCTCAGGCTCCTCAGGCTCTGGGGGGAAAGTGCTGCTGAAGATGGAGTCCCCAGAACCAGCAGTGGCCAGGGCAGGCGTGGGGACACTGGGTGTCAGCTCGGGTTCCACGGGCAGGGGCACCCCCTGGGCACGCCTCAGCTTCTCTCGCTTTCGCTTGATGGCCACCACACGGTCCCGCACCGCCTTGGCCACCAGCTTGTAGTCAGCCTCACAGACAAAGCCCAGGACCACCTTCACAAGAGGGGACTTGTCACACGGAGGGCAGGGCCCCTGTGGTACTCAAGACCCCTCTGCCCCCTTACCCACCATCTCCTGGGCCACCTCCTCCGCCACGTCCTTGTAGAGCTCAAAGAGGAACTCGATGGCGTTGTTGTCTTTGTACTTGCCATGCAGCTTCTTGGTGTCGTCCATGCGCAGCCAGAGCTTGAGCCCAGACTTGATGCCATCATCTTCCTCAGCCAGCTCCACGTGCACCCCAGTGTCCTCCTGGAAGAAGGAGTGCTCCAGCAGGTCCTGGATGGTGTACCTGCAGGGAGCAGAGCTCAGTGTGGGGCTGGGGCACAATGAGACCCTGCCCCCCCAGCTCCCCTAGCCCTTCCACCTCTCATTCTTGTCCATGCGGATGCAGCCCTCGATGATCTCCTTCAGCTCTGGCACCTTCACCTTGTAGAAGCTGCTGGGTTTCAGGCCCTGGGAGTGGAAAGACATCAGCACCTCCTGTGACAGACCCTGTCACAGTGGCAGGTTTCCAGGGCCAGGCTCTGTGGGGTCACCGTGCTGCCACAGGCTCCCCCAGGCAGCCACAGGGGCATGTGGAGACAGAGCTGCCAGCCCAGGGCCCCACTGGCTGGCAGCAGCTCATGTGGCTGGTCCACATGTGCCTGCACAGGCAGCCAGGGTAAGGATGCCCCAAGGCTGTGGGTTTCCACCCCAGCAGGCAGCAGCCAGCCAGGACCAGCTGGGAGAGCCACAGTGCCCCAGGCAAGGGGTGGCCACGCAGACCCACTCCCGTTCCACCTCATTAACGTGCTGGCAGTGCCTGGTGCAGGGCAAGGGACACAAGGGCTGGCCAAGCTGTGGTCCCTGCTGCTCCCCATGGGCCCCAAGTCCTGGCATGGCACCCTCTCACCACCCACACTTGTACAACCTGCACAGAGACACATTTTGGGGATCAATGAGGCCCAACAGCTCCAGCTGACCAGCCCCCTCTGCCCAGCTCCTGTGCCTGTGGCAGCAGCATTGCCTCAGTCTGGGGGCCAGGGCCACTCACCGAGGTGACCTTGCGGTAGATCTGGGCAGCATTCTGGCACTCAGAGTAGGGGTACTCTGAGGTAGCCATCTCCAGCATGCACATCCCGAAAGCATAGACGTCCACAGCTTCATCATACTTCTCCTCATACATCTCTGGAGCCATGAACTCAGGGGTGCCTGGGGATGCCAGTGGGGTTCAGCACACCCAGGGCACTGACCACCTGTAGCACCTGAGGGCGAGCCACCAGCCTGCCATGCCCCGGGGCTGTGCCAGGACCCCACCTATGACACTCTTGGCGAAGGAGGCTCTCTTGAGCGTGGCCAGGCCTAGGTCCCCGATCTTGACGGAGCCGGTGGGGCCAGTGATGAAGATGTTGTCACACTTGAGATCCCGGTGGATGATAGGGGGCGAGCGAGTGTGCAGGAAGTGCAGCCCCTTGAGAATCTGCCGGCTCCAGCGCTGCAGCACTTTCAGCTTCATCTCCTTGAACCGCTTCAGATAGCTGCCGGACACCCGCATGGCTCAGCCACTCGCCCTTCTCCCACTCTCACTCTGAGCCCATCGGGACACAGGTGCCCATGCAGGCTGAGTGGCAAAGAGCATCTTGGAGCCAGGGACTCCTGATCCCTGCCCTGGCTTGGGCTCTGGAGAGGCAGCACCAAAACTACCCAGGAGGAGCTGAGATCTCTGTGCCACTGGTGTCAAGGAGCCAGTAAGTGCTGAGTGCTGCCACCGTGCATGGCACTACAGTGCCCAGGCCACACTGTGCCTGCACAGGCCAGTGCCAGTGAAACTCCTGGGTCCCCAAATACCCAGCAGCAAGCCCCTATTTCTGTTGCTAGCTCCCAGCCCTGCCTCATCATCCACCCAGATCCCACAGGAACCCCTCACACTCCATCATTCCCACCCAAACAGCCACATCAAGTGCCCAGGCAGGGCATGCAGACCTGTCCCTCAGCTCCCTGTCCTCTGCCCTGCACACTCCCCCTGGCAGTCCCCACTCACGTTTTCAGGGTGCCAGATGTCATGAGCTCTGTCACCAGCACGATGCAGACCTGGCCTTTGATGGATGACTTCCAGGAGTCATAGAAGCGGACAATGTTGGGGTGCTGCAGCCCTTTCAGCATCTCCACCTCCTCGCTGAACCGCTGCCGCTCTGTCTTTGACAGCTTCCGTGTCTGTGGGAGCCCACGGGACTGTGAGGGTGGCACATGAGGTCCCCACAAGCACAGGGGGACTGCTTACAAAAGACCTTCATGCAGCAGGGACTGTGGAGGCACTGTTGAGGGGCAGAGGTCTGATGTGCTGCCCCCCATCACAGGACTCACCATGGTCACCCAGCCAGATCCCCCTCCCCCGGCCCTTCACAGCCATGGACCCCGTTTTGGGGAGGGATGGCCAAAGTCTCCACGCAGTAGAAGCCAGAAGTGTGCTTCCCTGCCATGGCAGCTGCCCCGTGCTGGGCACACAGCTCCCTGATGCTGTTGCTCACAGCCCCCGGATGGTGCCCACCAGCCCAGCACAGTACAAGAAGCCCCAGCCTGCAGCCACAAGCCCCGTGCAGACCTGATGGCCGTGGCCCCTCTGTCCCCCAGGACTGCTTTGCCCCCCCACCGGGACGACACCGGGCACCGGCATGGCACGGTGCCGGGCCAGCCTCAATGGGGCCTTTGTTGGGGAAAGCAGGCGGGGGAGGCCCCAGCTCAGGTTTTTCCATGTTCCTCCTCCTCGAGTTAATTAAAGTGGAAACTGAAGCTGAGCGCTGACAGTGCACTGAGCAGAGCTGGGGCCGGGGCCAGCAGGGAAGACACAGACCCCGCGTCCTGGAGGGACATGGCCCCGCAGTGCTGCAAGGGGAGAGCCAGGTCCTGTCCTGAGCCCAGACAGCAGCGGGAGCAGCAACGACTTCACCCCAGTCCAGGACTTCAAAGGGCTCGGCCATTGCGGAGCCTGGGGGCCTCCCAGCCGGGACCCCCATCTACGGCCGCGGCAGGCCAAGGGAAGCCGAGCTGCCCCCGCTCCCACCCCGGGGCTCCCAGTGCCCAGCCCGGCTGCCAGAGCCCACCCAGCTGCCAGAGCCCTGCCCGGCGGCCGCCATCCACCAGCCCGAGCAGCTTTCGTAATGTTTTCATTGCATCACAGCTGGCCCCCGCGGCGGGGCTGGAGCCGCTCCATGATCCCCTCTCTCTGCCTTTAACACAGGCTCAGGGACCCGGCGCAGCCCAAAGGAGAACCTGAGCCCTGCTGCAGCCTCATGAATGGGACCTTTCATATCCGAGCAGGAAAACAGCAACCAAAGCCCTTGCGCAGCACACCGGCTGCCCTGCCCAGCACCACGGCCACCCTCAGCCCCCCTGGCCTCCCACTGCTCACCAAGGAGACCAGAGGCTTCATTGTGCCCTGCAAGGACACGGAGAAGCCAACACGGGCTACAAACAGGGGCAGGGAGGGAGCCACTGGCCATCACAGCTCTCCCAGCTTGGCAAGAGCAGATCCTGCTCAGAGTGCTTGTGCCACTGCAGCCCCCACCATACCACCTCAACCCCAGGTAGGACCCCCAGTGTGAGACCATCTCTCCCAGGGTGTCTGGAGAAAGGCCTGGTGGAGCCAAGGTCATTCCCTAAGCCTGTGCCAGGACCGCTGGGCTCTCCTGGCACAAGCAAAGTGGCAACCAGTACCGTGGCCAAGTATCCTGACACTGCCCACCAAGCACCATCACTGGGGAGTAGAGCCTGCTTTGTCCCCAGCCAGAGGAGCTGCTCAGCCTGGGACTGGGTACCAAGGAGGGCAGGGCAGGCAGGGCTGCCAGCAGAGCCCCCACAGCACACAGGGACACTGTGTCCTCTCCGGGCAGCACCTCGTGCAGGCCAGAGGAGGATGCTGGGCATGGCAGAACAGGGCTAGGTGAGCAGTTGGGTGGCAGTGGTCCAGCCCCAGCCCACGAGTCAGGAGCTGGCTGCTGGGGAGCCTGGCATGGCCAACAGTAGAAGCCAAGGCCATCATAGAAGGGAGGCCCAGGCACGGTGGCCAAAGATGATTCCTGCCCCTGTGGCATGAGGCTCTCCCACTGTTGGTGCCTGGTGCAGGGCCCACAGCCCTGGAAGGGCCCACGTTCTGTGATGCCCTGGGCAGTGGGTCCCAGTGGCCAGTGAAACCCCCAATGGGTGCAGCTGAGCTGCATCTGCAATGGGGCCACTCAGGCACAAGAGAGTAGCTCACAGCAATGCTGCAGCAAGACATGGAGCAGGCACTGGAGACAGCCCAGCACCCTCCAGCCATGGCCACAGCACCTCCAGCCCCAGGGAGGTCAGGAGTTCCTTGGCAGAGGAGTCAACACAACAGTAGCAGTGGGTGCCCACAGCCCACTGCCTGGCAGGGGTGATCCCTGCACACTCACAGGTGCACAAGCAGCCACTGTGCTTGAGTTCAGGAGCCCACAGTACCCCCTGAGCAGTCCCCACAGTGTTCTCAGACCAAACCCCAGACAGGCAGAGCTTCTGTGCCTGCGTGGGGCTGAGTCCTGGGCACTGCCCCAAGGCCTCACCAGGCTTGGTCACAGCAAGGCTCAAACCACAGCACAGACAGGGTGGGCTGGGCATGAAATGGGCAGGATGTTGAGAAGTTTCAGCAGTTTGGGAAGGAAGGTGCCCTGCAGACTCCAGTGCAGCCAGCTGGGGTTACCTGCCTGACCTGGGTGTGGGAGCTGGGGGAGGCATGGCAGCACCCACTGCACAGGCTGCTCTCGCCTGCAGGGAGCCTGAGAAGACCCACAAAAAAAACGCTCCTGACCGGGTGTTTACAGCTCCATCCTGCTCCAGGCCCCCAGTTTCCTCCCTGCTTCCTCCTGCCCCCCCACCCCCAGCACCTACCAACAGAAATAGTCCCCAGTCTAAAGCTGGAAAGCACAAACAGATCACAGCAGGGCTGTGGGATGCAAGCAGGAGGCAGAGACAGACACTGCCTTCAGAACTGGGGGGCAGTGGCACAAGGGACCAGGGACAGGCAGGTCCCAGGAGGGGTCCCACAGGAAGGCAGGGGACAGGCAAAGACAGGCACCAGGGATGGATGAGTAGGGGAAGGGTGGAACTGAGAGCTGGAATTTGGAATCAGGAACATCAGAGCAGCTGGACAAGGCTCTCTGGACTAGAACAGGTCAGGGCTGAGGTTAGGTATTCATTTAGAATCGAAAGGCAATAAGAGGAGGCTGTGAAAGACACAGGACAAAGCTATTTTTAAAAGGGCAGAGCCACAACCATTTTTATTTGCGGCTCCCAATCCCATATTTGTGTCACAGTGTCCAATTCTTCTCCCCATTGCTGAAACAAACAAACTTCAAAAAGTCTGTTTCTGTGCTCTCAGCCCCTCATGGGCCATGGATTTTGGGACAGAGACACTGGGAAAAGAGCAGCCAGTGGGACAGAGCCAAATACTGGGGGAGAAGGGAGAGAGCTGGGAAGGATGAAGTGAAGGGCACTGGGAAAGCACTGGGAGTGGAGCTGAGGCTATCCACTCCGGCCAGCCCTTGAGGGGCTCTTGCCAGCTCTGCCACATGGGGCCCCCAGTGCACGCAGCCCCTGCCCTGGGCTGCAGGACAGGCATTGGGGATCTCATCCAGCCCCTGCAGACATGCAGAAGCTGCTCTGACTGTGAGGTGGGGACCCGTGGCCATGGGGCAGCACAGACAAAGGGACAAGCAGGAGGGCAGGGAGCAATCCAGGAAAGGGGAGCTGGGGCATGTCTGTGGCAAGGGGCTGAGGTCTACAGGAGGGGTGCAGAGGCAGCCAGGGGAGAAGCACCCAGGCTTGGCTGACTCACATGGAAAGCATCCTGGGCTGGCCAAGGAGAGCCCTTCCCGGACAGCAGCAGCCTGCTGCTTCCCCACCACCTGGAGCGATGCAGGGCTCAAGCAGGGGCCAGGGACTGTGCAAGTCAGAGAGGCCTGATCTGGCTCTCAGCAGCCAGCTGAAGCTATTGTGCAACCCATGAAGGCAGAGGGAGGCCCAAGACCTCATCTCCCTCACAAAGAGGCCACAGTCAGCCCCTCAGGAAATCACCCACCACTGTCTCAGGGTCTCTTCTTCAACTGCTGGGCTGCAGCCACCCCACAGACCCAGCCCAGGCAGCTGCCTGAAGCCGCACCAAGGTTTTGGGAACAAGGCAGCAAACTCGCAGGACACGTTTCTCTGTAAACAAGGACTTGGACCTTCCAGCTGCAGCAGCCACCCGAGACAGGGGCCTGTCAGAGACTTTGGACTTGCCCAAAGCCCCTCCCCAAGGGGCTCCAAGGAGAAAAGGGAGCCCCAGGCACAGCCGTACCTGTGGACCTCTATGAAGATTAGGCCCACCAAGAGCACCAAGAGAAAACGGTGTGAGGGCAACACCTTGACTGCTGCCCTCAGCACCCTGCTGTTACCATCCCACTGCTGGGCTGCAGGAGTGTGGTGGCAGAGCTGAGAATGCTGCTCAGAGACCTGGAAAAACATCAGCCCAGGTGCTGCCAGCAGAGAGTCCCCAGGAGCATCACAGAAATCAAATGCAGGTGCCCACAGACACAGCTCCAGCCAAGGACAAGCAGGCAGAGCACACCAAGGTCACCCCAGGCCCTGCTTCCAAATGATGCCCAGCCCTTGCTTGCTGCAAGGACCATGCCCCAGCATACACAGAGGGCTGTCAGAGAAACCTCAGGGCCAGCTCCAGCAATGCCACAGGTATGCAGAGCCCAGCACCAGAGAAGACACCCCTGCCCTTGCTGTCCTTTCAGAAAGAAAGCTGCAAGCTGGTGAGCACTGCAGAAGCAGAGGGTGGTCAGTCCTGGCAGCTGGTACTGGATCCACCTGTAAATCCCCAGAGTGGAAACTGGCATTGGGAATGTGGGCAGTGAGGAGGTGATTGTAAACCAGCATGTGACAGGCAGAACGGCCAGGAGCAGCAGGAGTCTGGGCACAGGTCATGAGCCCTAGCAATGATGGGCACAACGCAGGGCCCGGAGGGGAGCCCAAGGCAGCTGTAGGCACCTTGCAATGCTGGGCACAACATGCCTGGAGAAAGAGAGGATCTCACGTCCCTGCACATTCTGTGACAGGCTGCAGCCCCAGGTAGATGCCCAGGCAGCCAGCAGCAGGCAGAGGGGCTCAGGGCTGGGTGTGCTGCCAACAACAGGGAAACCGGATGGAGAAGGGTTCAACTGTCCCTGCCCGACACCCCCCTGCCCCGGGGCTTGGGTCTATGGGAGGAGGCAGGGCACAAACAGGGGCAGCAGCCGTACCTGCAACTCGCACCAGGCCACCTCCACCGTGGTCTCCGTGTCCAGGCCCTTGTAGACAGTCTTGAAGGAGCCGCGACCGATCTCGATGTCGAACTTGAGGAACCGGCCGTCGGGGGAGGTGGCGACCGCCCGCGTCTCCACCTCCTCGCTCTCCGTCTCCTCCGGCTCTCGGCGCCCAGCGGCGCCCGGCGGCGGCGGCGACCCCCCGCCCGGTGCCGGGTATCCCAGCAGCTCCAGGTCGGCCGAGCTCCGCCGACTGAAGCGGGAGGACGCGCGGCGGAACTCGCGTCCTGAGGACCTTCGGCCGCGGCTGCGGTGCAGAGCCCTCCCGGGCAGCCCCGGCCCCAGCTCTGGCTCCGGCGTGGAGCCGCTACCCGTCCGCTCCGCCTCAGGCTGGGACATAGTCTCAGCAGCTGTGGGCTCAGCCGCCAGCATCGGCTCGGCTCGGCCCGACCCGAGGCGGCCGCTTCCTCTCAGCTTCGCACCTGGTGCAGCCGCGACACCGCAGCCAGGACGGACCGCTGAGCCCCGCCGCGACCCCGCACGGCAGCACCACCCCCGCCCCGCCCAGGCCCGCCCCCACGCGGCCACCGCCCCCCGCCTGCGTTGCGCCACAGGGCACCGGCACCGACACCGGGCACCGACGCCGGGCACCGGCCCTGGAACGAGCGCCCAGCACTGCGGCTGCAGGCACGGGCTGCGCGCAGCGGGCAGGCGCCCTGGCACCGCGCCCCGCCACCGCGCCCCTGGCACCCCGGCACCGGACGATAGGCACTGCCCAGCTTCCCCCAGCCCTGCCGGTGGCTGGCCAGGTGCTACGAGCCGCCCTCTCCCCGCGGGGCAGCCCCCAGGGGGCTCCGGCGCTGACGTGACGGAAGCCCTCGGGTTGAGGCGCAGCCCAGGGATCGTGTCTGCCTCGGGCATTTCCTCGGAGCTTCTGCCTTCGGGCTCCGGAGCTGCGTCCCCGGGACCAACCCTGCGCTGCCGTCTCGGACAGCCGGTCGTCTCCGGGCTTCCTACGGTCGAGAGATCCTGAAGTTAGGGTCAGGCAAAAGGGAAGATGCAAGAGTGTGTCCGCGCCGCCGAGCCAGTGCCCGGACAAAAGTCGGTTGTCTCCGCAGGTTAAACGAGGAGGTAGTTCCACCCGAGGAGGTGTTTACACAAAACACAAAGCAACAGAGGCCAAGGCTAATTTAGTTTCCCTAAGGTCAGATTGTTTCTACTCAACGATACCGGAAACATTAAGCAGAGGATCGACAGTGGAGTGCAGCCGCGTCCACCTCAAATGCCAACCCAGCACACGCTGGGTGAAACCAGCGCAGGATCCACAGCACGGCTGCACCCCACAAACGCCGGGCAAGCAGGAGGGTAAAGCAGCATTTAATGAATGCTCCTGCAGAAGCCCTGGCTGGGCTCAGGGTCGTGGTGCTGATCCCCTACCCAGCTGGCTCCACTCTGCTCCTTCCCCATGACCCCCCCACTCGCCCAGCCCTGTTCTCCAACTCCCCAAGGGGAGCCAGGTGCCACCTCCCCAGGAAAGGCTTTGCCCGACAGCTCCTGGCAGCACGGGCTGGTGAGAAGGGAGCTGTGACCACATCCTGACCTAGCCCTGTGCTCCCTGAGGCGTGCATGGGGCATGGGCCCAAGAGAACAACCACCCCCGGCTGAGATGCTTGTCCAGATCCAGCCACCCCACAGGGCTCTGTGGCCACCTCTTCTCGGGTTCTCTGCCAGGGCTGCCCAGGCCCAAGGACATGACCCAGGCAGCAGGGAGCCCCAGCTCTGCAGCAAGAAACACGGAGCCAGGCAGGGATTTCATCTTGGTCTCTGGTAGCTCATGTGCCCTTATCGAGCATTTTCATCATGAAACAAGAAGCCTCCAAAGATCCCAGAGGAGCAGAGGAGTGTTCCTGTCCCAGCGAGGCCCCTGCAGACAGGAGAGGAAATTAAGGGTGAAATTTGCTCCAAGAGCTGCTCTCCCACACCTCCCTGATGAATACCCTAAGAAGTTCCCCAGTTGCCCCCCCAAATGCCATCTCACACCACAAGCCTGACAGCACAGAGGTGTCCTGGCGCAGGACACCAAGCTGGAGCCAGCTTGGCCTGAAATCAGAAGGTTCCTGCTCCACAATCAGCTACCTGTCACAGCACTCCAATGGTGCCCACAGCTCCCTGCCCCTTATCAGGGTGACATTTCTGGGCTGTGGGTGCCAGTGCCAGCCCTTCCCTTTGTGGAACCACTGCAATCATGCAATGTAATCCATTTCTCACTTGCATTTGGCTGCCAGGAAGAGAACAGGGGACTGTGTAATCGCTCTCCTCAGGATTAGATCATGAATCAAAGCTCAGCTCCTTGCTCCAGCAAGCCCTGCCAGGAATTGTCAGTTCTGATCGCAGAGCTCGGGGCAGGATCATGGAGGACCCAGGCTGGATCTGAGTGCAGGGTGCCCTTCTGGTGGGGGATGTGCAGCAGGGCCTGTGAGGAACACAGTGCCCATTCCAGCAAGGGTCAGAGTGGAGGAAGGTTCCATAGTGACCCAGGGCTTGTTTCACAGCTGGCCACAGCACCCTGTGCCCACAGGAGCTCCTGGCCTCCTCCTTCCATGTCCCTCCTTGCCTCAACATAGGAGCTCAGGGAGGAGGAGATGGACACCCAAACCTCAGCTGTGGCTTTAACTCCAGGCAAGTAACTTTGGAGAATTTCCTCAGCCCAGTCATAGACGTAACCTGCCAGCAAGTTTATCCCAACATATACATTTATTGAACTGAAACCACTCCTGCTCCCAACTTGCTGCATTAAATGAAAACCATCTTGGCATTTTCCCTTCCCTGACCAGCAGGATCAGCATGTGCATGGCCTGATAGTGCCTTATCTTGGCACCAGGCCCCCGAGCTCCACCTTGCCCTGGCAAGGGAGCCCTAATCACCAAGGCCAGACGCGGCAGCTGCCTCTGAGTGGCCACGGATGGAGGCTACTGCATCTCCCCTGCGGGAATCACCTCCGCCAGCAAGCCCCTCCGAAGTGACCCTGGGTGCTGGAGCCTGAACCGTGCCCACAGTGGTACCACACTCCTGGGAGTGCAGAGGTTTGGATCTGTTTTTTTTTAACTAATGCCTAACGTGAGAAGGGACTGACCGTGCCGCAGGTCCAGCGGCAGGCGAGGGGCCGCTGGGAGGGGTTTGACCACCATCCTGCGTGAACGCAGCCTCCAGGGCCCCTCGCTGGGCTCTGGGACCTCCTGCAGCTCTCCTGCTGGGCCCGAAGCAGTGGGACAAGGTGGGAGTGACTGCTCCCGGTCGTGGAACACTGTGGCCAGAGGCTGCCACGTTCTCAACAGTCCAATTACATCTCCTCCATCTCAACCCAGCACCGGTGGGCTTCTACAGCAGAGCAGCCTCATATCAGCTCTGGGCTGATTACACCATGAAGCACTGTGAGGCACTGAATAAAGATAAGGAAGCCAATTTTAGAGGACAGTTAAAAGGCTCTGCTTCACCTGCAGGCAAGAGCTTACATCACCATGAGCTACAAATTGCCACCATTCCCCACAGAGGGAACAGCCAAGGAGGATGACCTCCATCCCCCCATGGCACCAGCTCCAGCCCCAGGGCCTGTCCCATGTCTCCAGGCAATCACTGGCAGCATTTGCAGGCACCTCACTGCTGCAATGCTGACATAGTGCCCAGAGGAGGGACTTGGTCCCATGAGGACTTCATAGGCATGGCTAGATGTGACCTTTCATAACCATCTGAGAGGGTACGGAAAAAGGAATTTTATACCATGTCCCTTCTGTATCGGGAGGACAAACTCTCCTTCTCCTATGACTAAGTAAGCAACTAAGAGGGAAGCTGAAAAAGGGCAGAGAATGGCTGCCAGGAGCACCTTGGAAAGAAAAAGGCTGGGTTTAGGCTTATCTGATGTCACATCAGCCATTTCCTAAGGTGGGAGCAAACTTAATTAAGAACACAGCCTTGTCTCAAGGACAGCCAGGTTACAGCACACAGCTCAGAATACAGTGCAGGGAGGTCGGCACCATGCACATGGAGAGCACCAAACACAAACATCCTGGGGCTGGCTGCTGGAGCTTTGCTCTTTGGGATCAAACCCAGCTGCCATCAGGCACAGAAGAGCCAGCACAAAGCACAGCTCACTGCCAGGGCATGACAGCAGCAGGAGGGGAGGACACAGCAACCAGAGAGGGAAGGAGTCCCTTGGGTGGCAGGAAGAGTCAGATCTTGGACATCAAAACAAGCCCAGGGCAGAGACTGGTGGTGGATAACTCCCGCAGAGACTTTCCTGGCGGGAAACACAGAGGGAGGTTCCTCATCTGACCAGTGAGCCCCAGTTTGAGCAGAGCCTGTGTCAGCTGCAGAGACACAGGCACTGCCTCTGCCAAAACATGATGTGGAGCTCCCAGCACATGGCATGGCACAGCCTTTCCTTCTGCAGACGTGACTGGCAGCAACCACAGGGAGCTGGGCTTGCTCTGCCACCATCAGACACTTCCCAGAGACAGTGCAAGGTGCCACCAAGACAGCTCTGCATCGCCAGCATGCCTGACCTCAGGGCTGCCACATCCAACATCTGCCCTCAAACTCCATGGCTTGGGTGAGGACTGGGCCCAGGCTGGTGGAACACCCAAGAGCAGGGACTGTGAAACCAGCCCAGGCTGCCCCTGCAGCTCCAGCTCCACCCCTTGGCTCACGTAATTCCAGTGCTCATAGGGATGGTGGTGTCCAGGAAGGACTGGAGACTGCAATAGCTCAGCCTGTCAGTTACTGGGTACAAGTGTCACCAGTGCCTTTGTACAGCAGAGCAGCACTGCTGCCACCAACACAGAGAACCCTGGGCACCAGCCCCCAGCTACAGCTCCAGGGATGTGCTCAGTTCAAGCCAACACATCCCATCAAGCTCAGGTCAAAGGTCTCCTGCTCCAACAAGGAAATCTCATCTCCAGGTGCCACAAACTCAGCCTGGACTCCAACATCTTGACCATTACCTACTTTTGATATAAGCTGTCAGCCCTGCTGCAGCTGAACCAGTGCCAGGTCATCTTCCAAGGGCAGGAGAATCTGCTCAGCATCAACTGGGCACAAGTGCGATGTGTCAGGGAGTGGGCACACCTGCTCTGCTAGATCCTGAGAACAACCACACTAAGTCTGATCATGAGTTGTCCCAGCAGGACCCCACCTCTGCCTACAACAAGCCGAATGCTCAGGCAAAGTGGGAAAGGTGAGCGTGGTCTGCCTCAGCAGGGGCCCCCAGCTCCCCTCAGTCAGCAGCCACAGATTGAGAGGGCAAAGAATGCCCCCAGGCTGTGGTTCCTAAAAGTTTTATGAGCACTTAGTTACCAGTGCTGAGAATCTGAAAACTTAAACGGCAGTCTCTGCCAGCTGCTGCTGCCAAGAGTCTGTGGGCTGCATGTGAAAAACAGAAGTGCACAATGCCCTGAAGCCAGGCAGCAAAGCCCCTCTTGCTCCACAGCTCTGGACAGAAAGAAGCATGTGTGGTGCCTGTGTCCTGCTCAGGGAGTGGCTCATCAGGGTCCCCCAGCTCTGAGCACACTGCCATGTTCCCCTAATGCAGCAAGGAGCCATGGCTGAGGGTTTGGAAAACCACAGATGGATGGGAACAGGCAGGCTGCTCTGCAATACAGCTCTCATTTTAATTACTCCAAAGTGATTCCTTGGCATCCACCTGCCCTGCTGTGCAGCTGCCCCTGGGATCTGCCACAGCTCAGCAGCCACAGCAAGTCCTGTGCTGCCTTCCACCTGCCTGTCCATGCCACAGACACTCAGTGCCAAAGCCACAGCAGGCAGGAGGAAAGGAGAAGCCTGTCAGGGCCCAGCTCAACCAGCCGCTGAGAGGTTGCCCTGTGGCCTTTGCAGGGACGGTGATTGGCAGCAGCAGTCACAACATTTTACTTCTGGGTGGTGCCTCTCAGAGATGCCTAGAGCAGCATTAGCCTCCCAAACACAATCAACAGGGAGAGAAGACAGATGGAGGATTTCTGAATGTTCCAAACAAGTCACATTTTTGGAAGGCTTCATGGATGCTCCTTGCCCCAGGAAACCCCCTGAGTGTGTGGCTGCTTTGCAGTCACAGCATGAAGCCAGGCCAGGAGGTGAACCTTCGCAGGAAGAACTACTTCAGCAGCTGGGGAAGAGGAAAAGGAGCTCTGATCAGAAGAACTTGACGCCTCGACCATCATCCAGTGTGATAATTTCAGCCTTGTGCTCTTGCTGCAAGGCTTGAAGGGCACGGAGCAGCATTGTCTCATCCAAGCTGTGGAACTCTAGGGAAGAGCACAGATTCCCATCAACAAGAGAAAATCATCAATGTGGAAACAAACAGGCTCCCAAAGTTCAGATAGTGATGGCAGTGAAGCAGGGAGCTCTGAAGAGCAACTTTCCGACTCCACCACCACAACATTATGGCAAATCCAGAGTCGTGGCCACAATAATGGACTCATCCCTATGCTGCTGAGCCAGAAACACAGCCTGAAGGTCACAGCCAGAAGGGAAGAAGTCACAGCAACTTCAAAGGCAGCACAGAAGATGGGCACAAAACCAAAATACTCTGTACCTCATGCCAGATGAAGCACTGGGGGGAATTATGTGGTGCAAGGAGGTTTGAGACACAAATCGAGATAACAAAGGAAGATGTTCATGTAAAAAATTAAAAAGCCCTTCCAAGGTGTTTGGCAGTAGTGGGAGCTGTGAGCTTCTGCAGGCCACTTCCAAATATGAGGTACAACACCACCAGCTGGCACTGGCTTAGACCAAGCATGCTCTGAAAACCTGCTGCAGAACACCAGGGGTGATGTTACCTTCATTCTCTGTGTCATCTCCACTGACCAGCTCATACAGCGTGAACACCGAGTTAGTCAAACCGTTCCTTATCACCTGCAGGCAGAAAGGCAACAATGGCAAACCTCAGCCCTGCACCTTCACACTCTGGGCACCACCACTCACACAGCTCAGTGCAAGCAGCACAGAATACAGGCAGCACCCAGCGAGCAACAACACTCCAGAAACGCTCTGGGGTACTGGAGAGTCAGAAAATGAGGCCCAAGGGAACTCAAGTGGCTCCTTTCCCAGCCCCTTTCTGCCCACGTGTTTTACAAGGACTGTGCAACCCAAAGGCAGCACTGCTCTTTCCTCACTACAGCCACCTGCAGCAGAGCAGGAGACCACATCCACTGCTCCAGCTGCACCTTAGAGGAATTGAAAGCTGTTAACATCTCTACACTTCTCTGCAACAAAAAGAAATGGAAGAAGAAAGGTAAAAGTAGCAAGGGACAAGAAAAAAGCACTGCAATGGTCTTTTGTAGGGATCAGAGCCAATGCCACCGATCCTGCCAAACAGGTGAAGCCTGAGCTGTAGGCAAGGTGGCTTCTAAGTTCTCACCCACTGATAGATGAGTTTTCCCCACTCTTCAGGTCTCCTCCACATGATCAGAAAACTGGTTTTGTTCTTATCTAGCCATTCCAGATTCCCTAAAATCAACAGGGAAAAGGTATTTAATCACAGCACAGGTCTACAGCAATGATCAAACCTGCAGATCTCGTGACAGGTTTTATGCCCACAGGTAGCTCCTGGGCCTCTCCCCACCATGCAGCTTCTCACACCAACTTGCTGACTGTCTCCAGGGGTACAGAAACAATTCCCTTTTCGACCCCCTCTCCCTCTCCCACCCCAGCTTAATCTGCCCCTAGAGCGCAGGGAAGGCAGCTCCAGGCAGTGGCACCGACGCTGGCCGGCGTCTCCCACCCCTCCTGCCCTGCTAGCTGCGGGTCGGGCACTGGCCGGGGCAGACGGAAGAACGGAAGGACAGACGGCACCCACCGTTCTTGCGGAGCTCCTCCAGCACCACCTGGATGGACTCCAGCGGGAGCTTCCCTGGGCGCGGGTTAAGGAGCGGTCACCGACGGTGGGAGGCGGGGGCGGGCGGCGGCACGGGACAGAGGGGCCAGGCCCCAAAGGATACGCTGCAGGCGGTGGTTGGCGAAGAGAGGACTGTCCTGGGCCTCCCACACTGTCATGGCCGGCAGCCGCTGCTGCTGGCTGTAGGCGAGCGCCAGCGCGCACCAGGCCGAGAGCTGTTTCTGCCGCGTCTCGCCGTTGGGCTGCAGCCTGCGGGGCTCCGCTCAGCGCCGGGCCGGGACCGGGCGGCTCCGAGCCATGCCCGGCACAGCCGGCCCGGCCCGGCCCCGCCTCGCGCCCCACCGCCCGGCCCCGGTTCCCCCGCCCGGCCCCCGTTCCCCCCGTCCCGCCCGTGCCGTGCCGCCCCGCGCTCACGTGAAGAAGGGCGGGAAGCTGTACTGCCACGGCCACGCGAAGCTCATCGCCGCTACCGGAACCACCACCGCCGCTTTCCGGCCCTCCCGCCCCGCTTCCGGCTCGCCCGCCCCGGGCCCCCGCCAGGCCCCGCCCCTGCTCGGTCCCGCCCTGTGGAGCCCCGCCCGGCCCCGCCCCTTCTCGGTCCCGCCCCTTCTCGGTCCCGCCCCTGCGGAGCCCCGCCCGGCCCGGTGCCTGCCGGTTGTCCGCTGTCCCGTTTCAGTGCCCCGCTGGGCACGTTTCCTGCGGAGCCGTGCGGTGCTCCCGCTGCGCTCAGCGCTACCCGGTGCCGCCCTGAGGCGAAGCCGTGCCGGCGCGCTGCTGGCAGCGGGAATAGGGTTCGGGGGCGACGGCGGGAACGGAAGGAAGGAAGCTGCGGCAGAAGAACCAGTGCCAAGCAGGGTTTGGAAGCGTTTAATCCCCAGCGGGGGAGGACTGAGCTGCCAGCGGCACAGCAGAAACCGGGAGCTGATGCCGAAAGCCCCACAGGGTGGCCGGTGGCCCCGGGGCTTGGGGCCCGTGAAGCAGCACAGTGCCCGGGCATAGGACCCGCTGTGCCAGCAGCAGCTGCGGGTGCCCGGGCAGCGGCGTTATGGCTGCGCCTTGCCGTCCTTGCTGCGCCAGATGACCAGGGTGACCAGGAAGGGGATGAGGCAGATGGGGGCGATGATCATGGCCAGCAGCACGTCCTCGGGCGGGTCGAAGTAGACCTGGTGCTGCAGGCTGCAGTTGTGGAAGTAGCGGTGGTGGCTCTGGAAGATGTACTGCTCAGCCAGTGCATTGGGGTAGCCATAGTGCAGGTGGTCGGCCCAGTCCTCCAGGCAGTGCTGCAGAAAGCTGTAGGGCCTGGGGGCATGAATAGGCATGTGCAGGGGCACAGGGTGGCTGTGGGGCACCAGAGCCACAGACCCTCGGGTGGCCCCAGGCCTCTCTCATCCCAGCAGCACCTCTTAGGCTGCCGAGGGTTTGCCCTGCACCAGCCAGCTCCGTGGTTCTGGGTCCTTCAAGGTGGGGTCTGGTAACTCTGCCCAAGCTGGAGCTCTGCCCAAGGCCACTGCCCCCAGCAAACCCTTTCTGCTGCCTTGGGAGCTGCTCTGCTTGTATGGCCCAGGGACAGAGGAGCCACAGGATGCCCCACCACAGAGTCCCCACGTGTGACTTCCCCAGTGCCAGTCAGAGCTCCTGCCCCCCGTGCCCCTGCAGTGCTGCCCAGGAGCACTCTGGCTGCCCCGCTGCCCCATACCTGCTGATGACCTTCCATTCGCACAGCTCCACCACCGTCACATTCCTCATCATGTCAACAAAGTACTCCCAGCACTCCTGTGTCATGTTGGTGTACATCTCCTCTGCAGGGCAACAGTGCTGAGAGCTAACAGCTGAAACTACACCTGCACTCAGCTCAGGCCAGCGGGGAGGACACAGGCACAGTGCAGGGCCAGACCCCACAGCAGATCTGAGAAGATGCCCAGGAGAACAGCAGGAGGGCAGGCTGCTGCCAGCTGCCCCCACTGTGGCCAGTGCCAGGGAAGGCTCTGTGGCACAGGCTGGCTACTTTGGGGATGGACAGAGAACACACAGCCAGGGGAAAGAGGGAGTCACCCTGCAGTGCAGATCTGGAGCTAGCAGAGCACCATCAGCCTCACAGCACTGCCTGGACCTCATGAAGCCCCAACACTTACCCACGAGCTGGGCTGTCACTGTCCAGTTGGACACAGCCACGGGGGGGCTCGTCCTGGCATCCTGGCTGAAGCTCTCCACCTTGGCACCTGTGTGGCAGAGCCCAGTCCCCAGGAGTGCTGGGGAGGGGAGGGAACAGAGTCAGCAGGGGTAGGCGCTGGCCAGGCCTCTGCAGAGGCTGAGGTTTGCAGGAGAGAAGTGGTTGTAGGTGTCCCTAGGGGGTGATGGATCCAGCGGTCAGGGTGCAGGAACTGTGCTGCCTGGACCCCAGGCAGGAGCTGTGGGGATGAGGCCAGCCAGGCTGTTGGCAGCTGCCCAAGGTGTTGGAGGGGCTGTCTGGGGGCTGCAGGCCCTGTGCCGTGGGTCACAGCATGGGGGCAAGCTGTGTGCCCAAGCTTTGGGGAGCCAGGACAGGGGCCTCCCCAGCTCCCTGGGCTGCTGCATGGCCACGGCACTGGGCTGGGGCATAAAGAGGAAGCACTGGGCATGGCACAGCACTTCCAGAGAGCCCCTCCACCCACCATCTGACACACACCCAGCACAAACCTCCGTGGGCATGGGGTCTGTGCCTCCTCTGTCTCACCAGCCATTTGCCCACTGTTAGACCCACTGAAGCCCCCGTGGCCCCAGGAAACCATTCCATCGAGGTCGAGGGTCCGCAACACAGGGCAGCAATGCCAGTGGCATGGTGAACAACCAGGATGGGCCCTGCCTGGACTGCTCATGCAGAGCTCTGGTACAGCCATGCCCCAGAACTGCCATGCCTCCAGCACTTGCCAGTCCGTGCTGGGCTGGGCTGAACCAAGCCCCCGAGCCCCATGCACAGGAGGGTGGGTGTGTGTGGAGTGGTGCCAGGTGCGGAGCCTCCCGCCAGCGGCAGCCGCGGCCCCGGAGCTGCCCCCGCGCACTTACCCCAGAGCAGCAGCAGCCCTCGGGAGAGGCGGCCGGGGCCCATCTGCGAGCACGGTGCCATCCTGCGAAATCCTGCCGGCTAAGGACCGGACAAGTATTTCAATGGGAATAACAGGAAGCAACTCCTTTCCTCTGACAGGGGCAGTTTGACTACAGGAGACGCGTGAAAAATGAGACTGCTCAGCGCGGTTTAAAGCGTCTCTCCGGGCGGGACCCCGGCCCCCGCGGGCATTGCTCCCGCGCCCCGGTGCCCGGGCATGCCGCACCTCACCCGGAGGCTTCGCTCCCCGCACAGCACGTCCAGTTTTACGAGGCCGCTATTTGTTTACTTGTGTATTTCTCTAATCCTGTCTGGGCTGGGTTGTGAAATCCCTCGTCTTCTGCGTGGAGGGCAGGCAGCCCGGAGCCGAAGGGAGTGGACGGGGAAGCGTAATGTCCCCGGACAGGCGCTGCCGCCCGGTGCGGGGGCGGCGGGGAACTCACGGTCCTGATACCACGGCTTTTGGGTCCCCCCGGGCACCTGTCCCTCGTAGGGACTGGAGGGCAATGGTGTGACCGACCCGCGGGTGCAAGGCCGACGGGCAGGGAGGACGGGAGACTTGGCCGGCGCTGCCAGTCCTCAGCCCTGATGCCTTCCTCCGAGCTGCCCATCTGGCAGCCTCACGGCTCCTGGAGCCCCTCACTCTTGGCACAGATCCCGCCTGTGGGCCTGCACGCCCCCACCGAGGACGATCTCATCCCCGCGGGTCTGTGGCTTTCCTGCCCGAGGACCAAGCTGCGGCTGGGTGAACTCAGTGCACCTCCGGCCCGGGCACAGCATGAGCCCAGCACTTCCCCTTTAACGGTTTCTGCAGAGCGTGAACCGGAGTGAGGTGAAATCCAGCTCGAAGGGACCCTCCCTACTGAGAAAAAACGATCTTGCAAGGTTTTCCGCTGCCGGGATACGTCCGGCAGAACTTCCCTGGCTGCAGCAGCTGCGACTCCAGGGCACTGTGGGACCCTTCATGGGCGAGTGGCCACATCTGGAAGCCATCAAGTTCTGGCGCTCTGGGGGCTGCAGGGTCAGAGCCCCCGGTCCAGCTCTTTGGTGGAGTCTCTGGCAAGGCGGTGGGAGCCTCTGCCAGGGAGACACCCAATGATTTCAGCGTGGCCCCTCGTGGGGCATCTGGAGGGGACAGGCAGGAACATGATGGGCAAGGACAGGACAATGGTTACCTGCCAAGGCCTGGGGCTTCCCCCCCAGCCTGATATGCCCAGTGCTCCCTGCCAGCCTCCGCCCCAGGGTGCTGAGGAAGGGGCTTGGTCCATGCAGTGTCACGATCCCAATGCTCCTCTACCTAGGGCAGACGCAGGCATTTGGAGCCTTGAACACAGGAAGGGCCAGGGAGCTGTGACCAAGCAGGAGAGAGAAACAGGTCCTGGACCCTCTCTGAGGACTCACTTGCGCCCGAACTCACGGATGCCTCCGTGCAGACCCCCGAACGCGGGTCTGAACTGCTCTTACCCCGCGGGAATAGAGGGAGGAGCAGGCAGCAGAGCAGCCGCAGCCCGACGAGCATCCTCCTGCCGCCGGAATCGCTGCGGACAGGCTGAGGCTGCGCCCGGGGATTTATCCGGGTGCCCGGCCCGATCTAGCGCTGCCTGAGCCAATGCTCGGGGAGGTCGGGAGGACGGCGAGCCCTCGCCCCGCCTGACTCAGCGAAGCTCCGAAGGCGTCAGATGGGGGCCCGAGCGGGCTGCGGGCATGAACCAGCCCTGTTCGTCCCTCGCAGTCACACCCGGCCCCTGGCCGGTTCAGAGGCTTGGAGCCACCTCGGGACAGCCCCCAGTCCCGGACCGGCGGTGTCCGCGGTGAAAGACGGGGCTCTCTCCGGGACAGGACCCGGCGCCACCCGCTCCCCGCCGAGGGGGCCCCCGCAAGCAGGAAGGCCGCCGCCAACAGCCGCTTCCTGCCCGGCGCCGCCGTAGGAACCCGGGACCCGCCTGGCGGCGGGGCCCGACTCCGCCATAGTCTCGCAACGGCCTCTGGGACGGCTCGGCGGGGAGCGCGGCACTGGCTGAGCGGTCTCTCCCGGGCCCGGAAGGCGGCAGCACCGGGGCGGTGACGGGTAACCACCCCGCCATGCGCTTCCCGTGGGATCCGCCCGTGATAGCAGCACGACCGGAACGGGTTGGGGAGAGCCCACGGGGAGACGGGGCCGGGCGCACCCGAGTATGGGCGGGCACCAGAGTGGGCTGGGCACCGGGGTCGTTCTCTGTAGCCGGTGCAGAGGTTCACTGGGCTGAAACGAGTCTGCCCGAGACCTGCTGGCTCGAGTCCACGCCGAGCACGGCCCGACGCCCGCTCACCCCAGTGGGGCAGCCCCGTGAGGTCCGGTCCCGGTCCCGGTCCCGGTCCCGGCGGGGCGGGGCGTGCGGCAGGGCGGGCGCGAGACGGCGCAGGCGCAGTGGCACGCGGCCTCCCGCGATGGCCGAGGAGTGAGTGCGGTGCGGTGCGGGGTGAGGGGTCTGGGGCAGCCCTTGGGGGGTGGTGGCGTCGCCGTGGTACCGGCTGGGGCCCGGGGCGACTGCAGCTGTGCGGAATGACTGGGCTAGGGCATCTCCTGCTCCCCGGCTTCGACCGGCCTCGGCCCTCTCCGGTGCGCGTCAGTGGCGCAGACGGGCTGCAAGCCCCTGGCAGGACCCGGTACTCCGTGCTGCCGCTGTGCCAGCCGTGCGGCTGCGCTCGGACCCTGTTGGGAGCCCCCGGTGCCGTCACGGTCTGCTCCTGGGCTCTGCCCGCGGTGGGCTCGCGGGGCTTGTGGGGGCGGGAGCGGCCGGGTCCGGGGAACGCCGCGGACAGTGTCTTCCAGCTTCCCGGGCTTCTAGGTGCGCTCGGTGCCGGGGTTGCCCCGTACAGGACCGGTGTGGGTTTGCGCAGTTGTTTTGCCCTGGTGCCTGTGGATTCCCAGGAACTGCCGGGACTGGAGTCTTTATTCCGAGATATTTGTACTTTATGTACTTGTAGAAAAATGGAGATGGCCACTCCTGCCACGTCCAAGTGCATCATGTACTGGAAGAGGAAAGTCAAGTCTGAGTATATGCGGCTGCGGCAGCTCAAGAGGTTCCAGGCGAACATGGGAGCCAAGGTGAGGACAGGACCTGCAAGCCCCAGCTGGGGAGCGACGGTGTCCTGAAGGCTCTGATGGAGCTGCCAGCTGTTGGCTGAGAGCTTCTGTGTGTGGCTGAGTTGTGCTTTGGGAATTTCTCAGCTGTGTTTGAGTTCAGCCTGGGTGAGCTGCAGGAGAGGCTGCTTCTCACGCTGTGTCTGTCCTGTCCCGTGCCTGAGCACTGGTGTAGCTGCAGCAAGAGGAGTCCTTTCCACTTGTTCTCTCCCTGCCTGACCCCCTTGGTGCTGGTGGGTCTAGGTCACCGATTCTGACACTGTGCTCCTTGGCAGGCAGGGTTTTGAAAGAGGTCAGCTGGGATCAGGAGTTGTCAGGAGCTGCTGGCTCTTGGGCATATTTTCATCACAGTTTTTACTGAGGCTGAATTTAATTAGAAATCCTTCTAATGACCATCAAGCATTTGAAGTGCTCTGCCCTGCGTACATTGTAGTACTTGGAACAAACTCTCAGGTGGGGTTTTAGTGTTCTCAGAGTGGGATTTTTTTAAATCTCAAGTGCTGCTTTCTCTCATTCCAGGCTCTATTTGTGTCCAACTTTGCAAAGGTTCATGAAAAGACTCAAATTCTGAATGAAGACTGGAAGAAGCTTCGAGTCCAGCCAGTGCAAGTGATGAAGCCAGTCAGTGGGCACCCATTCCTGAAGCAGGTCTGAGCAGGAAAAGTGCACAGCAGCAGCAAGAAGGGCTAGAGCCAGGGCTTTGCAGGGAACTGTGAGGATGTAGGGTCAATTTTCATGTGTGCTGTCCTTTGTCAGTGCCAGGCTGTGCCTCACACTCTTCTGGGCTGCAGAATTGGGAAAAAACTCAGATCCCAGAGGCTTTTTCTGTGGCAGAGTCCCAGAGAGTGGACACAGGACTTTGCTGTGTTTGTTCTGAAGTGTGATTTCCCCCTGGTTGTGACCACCCCTGGGGTGGATTCCTCACTGTCCTGTCTATACTCTATTCCAGTGCACTGTGGAGAGCATTTTCCCAGGGTTCCCAAGCCAAACATTGTACATGAGGACACTGAACACAGTGGCACTGGTGCCCATTATGTACTCCTGGTCTCCCCTCCAGCAGAACTTCATGGTATGTAGGAGGGCTCTGGCTGATGTGGGTTTGTTATGTAGCTGTTTATTATTCTTAGCAGTGTGTTCCTGCAAGCCTTGGAGACACTGCTGCTCATCTCTAACAGAAATTGCACTTTCGGGGGGTCAGAGTTATACTGCTGGTGTGGGATAGTGATGAGATGTTGGTGTTGTGACATCTGAGGCTGGGCTTGGCTCTGTGCTGCCTGTGGGTCAGGATGGGCAGGAGCTGCCCTGAGCCCTTGCTGGCATCCTGAGGCCTGTTTGGTTTCTTCCAGGTGGAGGATGAGACTGTGCTGTGCAATATTCCTTACATGGGGGATGAGGTGAAGGAAGAAGATGAAACTTTCATTGAAGAACTGATTAACAACTATGATGGGAAGGTGCATGGAGAGGAAGGTAACATGGCCCTATAAAGCAGCGAGAAGGTTCTGGTTGCTCACAGTGCTGCATGGCTGCTTGTGATTTCCCACCCCAACGACCATGGAAGGTGGTGGCAGTTCCACAAACTGGCTGACATCTCCGTGTTTCAGAAATGATTTCAGGATCAGTCCTCATCAGTGATGCTGTGTTCCTGGAGCTGGTGAATGCCCTGAATCAGTACTCAGATGAGGAAGAGGAAGGACACAATGATTCTGAGATTAAACAGGAGGATGGAAAAGAGGAGCTGCCAGTCACAAGGAAAAGAAAGAGAATTGCAGTGGAAGGTGAGTTTGGCCACAGGAGTTGGGGTTGTTGCTCACATTTTCCACCCTTTCCTGCCCACATAGCTGGGCACAGCTCTCCTGGCATTGCTTCTGGTTGTGATGCTGAGGGCAGTGGCCTGGCAAGGTCTGGTAGGTGGTGGAAAGCAGAGGGGACATTGTTCATTCTCACTGTCCCCTGTGGATGAGTCATCTGGGAGAGCTTTCCATGGTAAATGAGCCAAGTGCTGGGCTGTTACCTGAGGATCTGTGGGACCTCTGATCTCAGAGGTCTTAGTGCTGCTCTGACAAGTGCCTGTCAGTGAGGTTGTGTAGGTCTGATTCTACTGTCAGGCAGAGACAAACCTCTCAGATCCCTTCCAGCCCCATTCTCCATGTAGTAGTCTCCTTCCCCCTCTCCTATGGCACTTGGAGTTCCTGTTCCATGGGGGATGCCCTGGTTTGTGGCGCTTTCCTGTGCCCTGTGTGACCTTAGGAATGCTGACTGGCAGTTCTCTTTGGTGCATGTGGGTAGCATGGACTGCAGGGCCTTTTGCAGATGTAGAACAGTATCACCTGTAGCCCTCAGTGAAAACGAGCAGTGGTGGCCTTGGAGGTGTGGTCAGAAGTCCCATCCATGCGTTGTGCTGCTTGATGGGCGCAGGGAGAGAGCTTCTCTCTTCTGTGTGGGCTGCATTGTTGCCCCTTAAAATCCAGCCCTGAGCTTCAGATCCAGTCCTGCACACTGCTGGAGTGGCTCTCTGTGGAAGGAGGGGTGCTGAGTTCTTCCTCTCCTCCCCTCAGGAACCAAGAAGTGCTCCAAGAAGCGGTTTCCAAATGACATGATCTTCACTGCTATCTCCTCCATGTTCCCTGAGTATGGCTTCCCTGATGACATGAAGGAGAGGTAGAGATTCTTCTCAAGTTTCTGGTAGCTTTCGTAGCAGCAGCTGAGCTCTGGGTTTCAGGGAGCAGCACTGTGCTCTGAGCACCATCAGCAGAGCAGGTCTGGAGTCAGAAGCTTTAGCCCCGAGGGGCTGCTGCCAGGGTCCAGCTGGCCCAGGCAGTGCCGTGGTGCCACATCCCCACTCAGGGAGCCAACCCCCATGGGTGCTGTGTGTCCAACAGGTACCGGGAGCTGACGGAGGTGTCAGATCCCAACGTGCTGCCACCACAGTGCACCCCCAACATCGACGGCCCCTGCGCCAAGTCAGTGCAGCGGGAACAGTCCCTGCACTCCTTCCATACCCTCTTCTGCCGGCGCTGCTTCAAGTACGACTGCTTCCTGCACCGTAAGTGTTCAGCCAGACCTCCTGCAACCCTTCCCTCCTTCAGTGTGCTCAGTGCTCCGTGCCCATGCCCAGTGCCCGAGCTGCATTCTTAGAGGGTGCTGCCTCCCTGGAGTTTGCGGTGGGAGCTGTCAGGGGCTCAGAAGCCTTTTGCAGAGGTGGCTTCCTCGCCCTGCTCCAATGGACAGGAAAGTGACCTGCGTGGCTGTGCCCTTGCTCACCACTGTCCAGCATGCTGTGCTCCAGGCTCCTGACATGCTGTGCCACCATCAGGCTTCACTCTTACTTTGCAGAAGCTCGTCAGGGAGAGGCAAGAATGTTCCACTCCAAAGTCTGGACATGCCCCTGTGTTTTGTTGCCTCACTGGAACTTACAGCTTCATCTTAGTCATGCTCCTGCTGTTTGTGCAGCCAAAGCCTTTTGGACCCTGGTTAGCTGTGGGACCTGCTGCTTCCCAGGTCTGAGGGCTTCTTTGGGAAGCCACAGGATTCATCCCAGTGAAATATTTATTAAAAGATATGACATTAAGGCCACGTGGTGTTTTTGTTTCAGTCTGAAAGCAGGGCTTTTCCTTATGGTCTCTCCAGTGTTCCGCTGTTGTTGCTGAGTCCTACCATGGGCCAGGTCCTGCGTACTGCTCTCCACTGCCAGGCACTCACTCACTGCATCAGGGCCCTGCTGACCTTCACTGAGCTCCTGCTGCCCCTGGTCCTTGCAGCATGGGGGAAGGCTCTTGGAAGATGTAACAGTAAAGATAACTCTTTATTCTTTCAGCTTTTCATGCCACTCCTAACGTTTACAAACGAAAGAACAGAGAGACCAAGATCGAGCCTGATCCGTGCGGCGCTGACTGCTTCCTCTGGCTGGTAGGTCCCCGTGGCATGCCTCTGCCACCACCGCCTGGCTCTGCAGAGCTCTGGGTCCAGATCACCACTCTGATGAATTTTCAGGATTAGTTCTGATCCTCATTGGATCCAGGGCAGCAGGGATCAAAATGCAGACCTTCAGATGCCTATTTTAGCAGATCTCCAACAAAGACTGATCTCACAGACAACACAGGATAGTGACAGATTATTACTCTGGAGTCAGAGCAACGTTTGAAGAATGGAACCCAGGTTAAAGTGCTGGGGAGGGAATCCAGCATTTGTGGGGAAGGCTGGAACTGTGTTAAAGATGGTCCTTGGGCAGTGCAGCCCAAGACCAGCAGGGTGAGAGCTGGAGGTGGGAAGGGCTGGCTGCAGGTGGCTGGGTGTGTTGGAGGTGGTCAGTAGAGGTACAGGGTGCCGTGGGGAGCTGCGAGGCTGCAGCAGAGGCAGGGCCAGGAGAACTGTGTTGCCAGGGCACAAGGCAGAGGAGCAAACTGGAGTGCCAGGGTAAGGGAGCCTCTTCCAACTGGGCAGCAATGCCAAAGGAAGCAAAGCAGGAATGTGTGGCGTGGGCAGCTGGCAGGGCCTGAGTGGTTGCTGAAGTGACCACACGTGGTGAATCTTCCACCCTGACCTGGGTGGAAGAAGCCTTTCTGTGTTCCCTGGTCATCTGCCACCCGTGCTGTGTTCTGCTGTGGCTACAGGAAGGGGCCAAAGAGTTCGCTGCGCTGCACAACCCCCGGTCCAAGTGCTCCGGGCGGCGCCGCCGCAGGCACCACCTGGTGGGAGCTTCCTGCTCCAGCACCGCAGCGTCCGGCGCAGCGGAGACGAGGGAGGGCGACAGTGACCGTGACACGGGCAACGAGTGGGCCTCCAGCTCCTCGGGTACGGTGCCAGCCTAGAGACACCTTGTGCCCTCCAGCGGGGTGAGGACAGTGGCACCCTACAGCCAGAGCTCTCCCTGACTCCCCTCTGCTCCCATGCAGGGCTGTGGAGTTTGGGGTTGGCAGAGTTGGTGTCTCCAGCTGGGCTTAGACAAACGCAAGGGACACAAGACCCTGCCCTGCTGTGGGTTTCTCTGCCCTCTCTCAGGAAGCGGGAATGTTGCCAAGCAAAGCAAGAGCTTTTCTGGGATCTGCAAAGCCAAGAGCCCTCAGCTCTGGGCACCTTGCCTGCCTGAGTGCAAGGAAAGTGCCTGGGCAGCGCCAGCCCCTGCTGTGGCACAGAGCAGTGGGCAGGGAGCTGTTGAGGTTGGGATTTGTCATGGACCTGCCAGGGGCGAATCTTTTCTTGATGCCACAGATGAGCTGTGAGCTTCCTTCTGCCATGCTGGGGGAAGTAGTGTTGACCAGGGCAGAGTGAGCTCCTGGGAGGCAGAGGGCTCCGCTGTGTCTGGGGCCCATCTTGGCTGGGGGGTCCCTCACTCTCAGGCCTCTCTAGTGCTGCTGCCCTGATTGTGGGGCAGCTGTGTAAAGGTGGCACAGTGGCTTTGGTCCTGGCCACCCCAGCTGGTACCAGCACTGGGCTGGCTGATTGGAGGCTGGAGCCTGGGGCAGGAGCACAGTCTGGAGCTGCAGGGAGGGGATGAGGTGTCAGGCACATCAGAGGCACTCAGGAGCTGTGACATAGAGGTGCTGTGTTTGTCCTGACCCCTGCCTTCCCTGCCAGAGGCAAACTCCCGCTGCCAGACACCCACCAAGCAGAAGCTGATCCCAGCCTCCTCCCAGCTGTTTGCAGTGGAGACATCACAGGAGCCAGTTGAGTGGACAGGAGCTGAGGAGTCCCTCTTCCGTGTCTTCCATGGGACCTATTTCAACAACTTCTGCTCCATTGCCAGGCTGCTGGGCACCAAGACCTGCAAGCAGGTGGGTGCCTGGTGAGGGCAGGCCCTGCAGTGCCCAGCCTGGCAGCAGGAGCAGGGCTTTGGCCGCTACTTGTCTATTGTCTTCTCTGCCACCAATGGCCTCAGGGAGTGCTTTGCCTCAGCACTTCTGGGAGTGGTGTCACTTTGCAGCAGTGCTGCTGTTTGCAGAAGCAGCTCCTCACCTGCCCGCTGCTGTCACTGCCTCCAGTGCTTCGTGTGGGGGTGGGCACACTGGCAGGGCAACTGCTCTTGGCACCTATGGCCAGTGAAACTGGGAGCAGAGCTGCTCTGGGACTGGGACCGGGACCCTCTTGTGTGCTTGCTGCACTCTGTTGATGCTTGAGACAAAAGCAACCTGAGTGCAGTGAGCTGGGCTCTGCCCTGGCTTTGTTCCCTGGCAGGTCTTTCAGTTTGCCGTCAAAGAATCGCTCATAACCAAGCTGCCAACCAATGAATTAATGAATCCGTCCCAGAAGAAGAAAAGGAAGCACAGGCAAGTGCTGGCCAGCCCTGGTTGGTTCTTCAGATGCCACCAGGGCCAATTCTGTGTGCCAGCACGTTCCTGGTAATCCTCATCTGGCTCCCATCTGCACACATCCTGCTGTCGTTCAGGGCTACGAGGGCTGCTGGCTGGGGGCTGGCCCCTGGCCTGGCCCCCAGTGCTGTGGCTCTGCAGTTCTGCACTCCTGCAGCAGGGCTCAGCCCTGCTCAGAGGTTCCATGTCTGCAGCAGGGCTGGCACTGCTGCCTCCATCCTCAGCACAGCTCTGTGGCTTGTAACCTGCTGCTTGTGTGCTGATCCCAGTGTGCCCAGCATTAGTCTGGCTCTAGCAGTTGCCTTAACTTCTGCTGTAGCTGCTTTGTTCTGGCCTTTCCCTGCTCTATAGCTGCTGGTTATTAATTCATGGCACTGCCAGGCAGCCTGGCATCAGCCATCTCCTGCTGCACTGCCTGGCGCTGCTGAGCCATCTGGGCAGCATTTCCTGGCCAGGCTCATGTGTCCCCTCAGATCCTCTCTGCTTCTGTTCCAGGCTGTGGGCTGCACACTGCAGAAAGATTCAGTTGAAGAAAGGTACTCAAAGAATCCACACATTCCCAGCTTCAAAGCCCTAGGCCTGCTGCTTTGAAACCTCTGCAGCATGCAGCTCCTACACCAGGCACTTCTCCTCCTGTTGCAGACAATTCACCTACCCAAGTGTACAACTACCAGCCCTGCGACCACCCTGAGCACCCTTGCGACAGCTCCTGCCCTTGCATCATGACCCAGAATTTCTGTGAGAAGTTCTGCCAGTGCAACCCAGACTGTAAGGAGCAACATGGGGCTCTGGGGTGGGAAAGCAGCCACCAGGGGAGGGTGCAGGGCTGGGGCTCGCTGCTTTACTCCTGCACTCACTGCCCTGTGCAGCTGCAGCATAGCAGTCAGCTAAAGTCCACAGGGAGACTGCTCTGTGCTGCCTGGGGCTGTTGGCAGCTGGGACATGAGCTGGATGCTCATCCATGTGTCTGCATCCAGCATCAGCAACCGTGGATGATTTCTCTGGGAGCAGGATCTGTGGCCACTAGTGGGAACTGGGTCGCTGCTCTGCCATGGTTGTTCTTCCTCTCTGGGATTCTGTTCCCAGCTCTGCAATGGGACAACCTCTCTTGCCCACACTGCTGGGACTCCTGAGGGTGGATTAATTAGGGGTTATGACACAGCTTGGAGCAGGAAGGACTACAGTGGCAGGGAGCAACTTCCAAGATTCTCTGTACTGCTCTTTTGTGTTTGCATTATCTGAGTAGTTTGTTTCCCAGCTGCACATGAGGAGCCCCACGAGGCAGAGCAGTGCTCACAGCCCTGCAGGCAGGCAGGACCCTGCTTAATGGGAGCTGCTGTGCACCCAGAGTGTCTCTGGGTCATTGCAGTTCCAGGGTGCCCAGGCTGCCCCTCTCACTCACCTTGTCTTATGGTGCTCTTGGTGTGTGCTGTCCTGGTGACTTCAGGGGGCTGCAAGGTGACGTGGGGTTTTCTGTCTGCTGCCCAGAGTAGGATGAACATAGAGCTCTTTGCCAGCACAAAGGCATCTTGCACCTTCCCTTTGGCAGCATAGCGGTGAGCAGGCAACATGGCCTTGCTCATAGACAGGCTTTGTCCTGTGCCTGCCCAGGGGTAAAACTTGGCACGGGAGGAACCTTGGAAGGGCTGGGATACTACATGGCTCCACTGCCCTGATGGTGCCAAGCCCTGGGCTGTGCTGCTGCAGGTCAGAACCGCTTCCCGGGCTGCCGCTGCAAGACGCAGTGCAACACCAAGCAGTGCCCCTGCTACCTGGCTGTGCGCGAGTGCGACCCAGACCTCTGCCTCACCTGCGGTGCCTCGGAGCACTGGGACTGCAAAGTAGTGTCCTGCAAGAACTGCAGCATCCAGCGAGGCCTCAAAAAGGTACTGACAGTGACCAGGCTTGGGGGGAGCCAGCAAACAGCTCCTGCTGCAGGAGGAGCAGGGAGACACTGGCAGCTGTATGGCTGTGACCAGGCACTGCCCAACCCCAGTGCGTGTGGCTCTGCTGGGAGGTGAAGGGCTCTGCTCTGCTGCCATCTGCTCTGCCTGTGCCCAGGGTGTGTTAGGAGGCTGTGGGCCTGCTGACCTCTTCCCTTTCACCTTGGCTCCAGCATCTGTTGCTGGCACCATCAGATGTTGCTGGCTGGGGCACCTTCATCAAGGAGTCTGTGCAGAAGAATGAGTTCATCTCTGAGTACTGTGGTGAGGTCAGTGCCCTATCCATGCCAGTGCTGCAGTGGTGAGGTCAACGCCCTGCCCGTGCCAGTGCTGCAGTGGTGAGGTCAGCGCCCTGCCCGTGCCAGTGCTGCAGTGGTGGGGTCAGTGCCCTGCCCATGCTGCAGTGGTGGGGTCAGTGCCCTGCCTGCACTGGTGCTGCATGTGTTTTGGGACTCATCTGTCCCTCCACCGTGCTGCAGCATGTTGTGTGCATGCTGTTCCCTGGGAGCCCAGCTCTCATCTCTGCTCCTTCCCTGGGAGCCCTGAGGAGCTCTTGTTGTGGGGCAGGGGCTGCTTTCAGGGGCTGGGTGAGCTGCTGCTGGCACCGTGTGCCTCATGGCATTCTCCCTCTCCAGCTGATCTCACAGGATGAGGCTGACCGGCGGGGGAAGGTCTATGACAAGTACATGTCCAGCTTCCTCTTCAACCTCAACAATGGTGATTGCCTGCAGCTCTGTGGCTGGGGGAAATTTGGGCTTGCTGGTGGCCAGGGGGTGGCCTCAGACCCCCAGAGCCGCAGACCTGGCCTTACACCCTACCTTTATTCTTTTTTCAATAGATTTTGTGGTTGATGCCACACGCAAGGGAAACAAAATTCGTTTTGCTAATCACTCAGTGAACCCCAACTGCTATGCCAAAGGTGAGGTGCCCTGCCCAGGCAGACCTCATCGGTGGTTCTGGGGTCCTGCTCTGGGACTGCAGCAGATTCCCTGAGGTCCCTGAGCCTGTGGGAATAGCAGAATTTCAAAGACCTGGCCAGAATCACCTCTCTGCAGCAAATCCTGCTCCTGCTGCTGAGGGTCCCACTCAGCACTGCAGTGGCCCTGGCCTTGCAAGGAGGGACAGCTGCTGGAGAGCAGCTGGGGTTCCCCAGGGAGAACCCCCTCCTGATGGGCAAGGGCTGAGGTACCTCCTGGGGGTGCTTAGGCAGAGCAAACATGCTGTGAGAGCTGGCCTGAGCTGGAGCTGCATATCTCTGATGTTGTCTCTCTGGTTGCAGTGGTGATGGTGAATGGAGACCACCGGATAGGGATCTTTGCCAAGAGGGCCATCCAGGCTGGGGAGGAGCTCTTCTTTGACTACAGGTACTTCAGGGAGCAGCCAGCTGGGCCTGGGGTGCAGGGCTGACCCCACTGCCTGTGCAGACGTTTGTGGGGAGCTCAGGAGGTCATTCTAGCAGCCATGGTGCTCCTGTCTTGTAGGTACAGCCAGGCAGATGCCCTGAAGTACGTTGGCATAGAGAGGGAGACTGACATCATCTAGGCTCCTTGCGGGGCAGCTCGGCATTCCTCACTGCTGCACCTTGTTAGTGATGCCAGGTTTGCTTCACGCTGCCATGACTGCTGCTGTCCTCTTGCTGTGTGTGTCACAAGTGCTGCTGTCCCTCCAGATGCCCAGAGAGAGACCTGGGGCAGGAATGTGAGTGGCTGCTGACAGGGTGGCACCTCTGCCAACCCAGGGCAGGGCAAGCTCTGAAGTGCTGTACTGCAGGCACTTTTCTGGGGTGGAGCCTATGGACCAAGGCAGCTGAGGTTGGAGGAAAGCTGTGGTGCAGGAGGAGAGACAGCCAGACACAAATTCTTAGTCTCTTCTATTTTCTTCTGATTGCTGGAAGAACAAAAATGCACCAAGACTGTGGGCCATGGCTGCAGCAGGGAGGGGCTGGTGGTCCCCTCCAGGCCTGTCCCTTGGCCTTGGGTGCTACCTCCTGCTATCCATTCTGTCCTGTTGACAAGGATGGTGAAAGGGTTGGAAGCCATAGAGACGTGGATGCAGGGGTCCTTGGGCCTCAGGCTGCTTCACTGAGGCCATTTCCTTTCTGCCCCAGCTGGCTGGGCAATGGAGATGGCCTGGCCATGGCTGCCCTGGCATGATGCCTGAGGAGAGGGGAGAGCAGCACTATGCAAAAAGTCACTTTGGATAGGGAGATCACTGAGCTGGTTACAGATGATGTGGGGCACGAGGAGCAGAGGCAGCAGGAACTCGAGAGCCTGAGGAGGCCTTTCTGGCCCGTGACGTCTCTCGGGGCTGTGGGGTGGCTGCTTGGCTGGTGGCTGTGCAGCTGTGTGGCCCTTCTAGGGCTGCTGCCTGCATGATTCTGCTGGACGGTTTTGGGGCTGTGGGCTGGGGACTCCCCTTGTGTGGCTGGGGCTGCACCCAGAGCAGGAGCTGGGTCTTGGCTACCTTCTGCTCCCCACCAGGCACTAGCAGAGTGGTCACCTCCATCCTCCTCTGTCAGGACAAGGGAGTACTGGGGAATTCGGGAGCCAGCAGAGTGGGTACCCATGGGGCATGAGCCTTTCCTTGCACAGGAGCGTTTGGATGGTGCTGTGCCAAGGTTTGGTCAGGGCACAGCAGAGCTGCTGTTGCCTGTGGGGACCCAGGGAAAGCTCCTCAGAAACCTGCCATGGAGGCTCTGACACTGGCCCTGGGGATAAAGGGGCAGAGCTCTCTGGCAGGGTGAGGTTTGGCCTTAGCACTCCACACAAAAAGAAATAGAAAGAAGCACTTTAAACTGATCCTGCTCGGCCAGCAGCTGGGCCCCGTGTGCTGTGCAGGGTGGGCAGTGTCTGGGGGCATTGCACAGAGGTGAGCAGTGCCCTGGCCCATCTGTGTGGTCCTTGAATGTAGAGAGGGGTTGGGTCTGCCCTGCCCTCCCTGGCACAGTCCTGCACCATGCCTTTCGCAGTCCCCTCATCCTTCCTGCTGTCTGTGACTCCTTCCTGGGGCTTGGGCGTCTGGAGCAGCATTTATCATAACCCCAGCACCTACCTGAGCCCTGCTCCCTGGCACCTGGCTTGCCCCAGCCTGCTCTCAACTCAGCATCCTCTGCCACTTTGGTCATAGCTGCACTATGCCAGGCTTGTGTCTGTGGTTCGTTGGTGGTGAAAATGCACTTTACAAATACTGTGGCTTGTAGCCTTTGTCACAATAAAGTGGTAGCAAATGTCCTCCCTGGGCTTGCTGGCCTTTGTGACCTCAGGCAGCAGCTGGCAGCAGCCCCTTCCCTGCTTGTCCTGTGCCTGCCTGCCCCCTCCATGACCATCGGCACCCTGCAGCCCAGTCAGGCTCAGGAGCTGCCCCAACCGGCACTGCCTGCTCGTTGGGAGGTAGCAGAGGTGTGCAGTGCAGAGAGCAGGACGTTGTGTGTGCACGAGCACCGCTGCAGCTCAGCTGCATCCAGCCCTGCCTCTGCGCCCCGCTCCAGGCTGGGATTCGCTGCTGTCCACGCCGGTCCCTGCCCCAGGCCCCAGGGGAGCCGGGGCGGAGGGGCAGAGGAGCCAGCGAGCGGCTGTCGGGGGGTGTCAAGCGTCTTCATTCTGCCTTTATTGGAGAATCTTCACATCTCATTCAGCGCAACGAGGGGTCGGAAATAAAGTGCCCAGCAGAGCCAGGCCTGTGGGCAGATGAATGCGTTCCTGTAACGTCGCCTCGCCGCAGCACAGCGAGAGAGCAGCAGCTTTGCTGGGATGAGGACCTGCACTCGGCAAACTGCAGACTACCGGCACACGGAGCGTGGCGCCCGACAGGAGCTTCCGGTTGGAGTTTTATACAAACCGACAGAATAAAAAACCCAGAGTGTGGTGGAGTGTCCGGCAACAAAAACGGTAGAAAGGATTCGTACCTGATGGTGTGAAAGCAGCATCTCAGCAAAGTGCGGTGGCATCATGCGCGGTAGCACCCGGGAGCAGAGGGCGCGCCCAGCGGTGCCCCGGGGCCGGGCACTGTCTGTTCCGTTGTGGCTCTGGCTAAGCGAACAGTAGCGGGGAATCTACGCGCGGGCATTGCGAGCGGGCTGACGGCAGCGGGCAGGGCTGCCGTACCCAGGGTGTCCCCGCCGGAGGCAAGGCAGGATTTGGCAGCAGTGGGAGACAGCAGCCTGCCCCTGGCGCAGGAGCCTCCAGCGTGCCCGGGGTGAGCGGAGCCGGGGCTCGGCAGGTCGCGGCCGCGCTCCGGGGCCAGGTCGGTGGCGGCCGCGGGGGGAATCTGGCGGTCAGTATGGAGAGGTCCAGTCCGATCCGGAGGCGGTGTTGGCAGTTCAGGTGTGCCCGGCCCTTTGGTCCCGCGACGCTCGCTCGCACCCAGACAGCTTCCAGGGCTGCAGGGGCTGTGAGCCCGTCCCACCCCCGGGCGCTGCTAGTCCCCTTTCGGCTCCTCCAGGATCTGGGGCAGGTTCTGGTCCTTGCTCACCGACAGTGGCTTGGCAGCGCTGCCGTAGTCCTGCACTGCCTTGGGCTCGTTGGTGTGGTAGGAGCCCTTGTAGCGGTGGTGATAGAAGTAGAGCAGCACCAGCAGCGCCCCGAGCAGCAGGAGCAGGAAAATCACAACTGCGGGGCAGAGGCAGTAGTGAGAGGCTAGGGGGTGCAGGGCCGAGGCAGAGGTGGGGGGACAGTGGCCAATCACTTACACCCAATGACAATGGCGATCCAGCTGTCATCGTGCACGTGTGGGAACTCTGTGGAGACAGAGCAGGTGGTTCAGCATGGGCTGCAGTGGGAGCTTGTGCTGGAGCAGAACCTGCACAGCTTGCTGGGGGCTCCCTCTCCACCAGCGTCCCACCATGGCACCTACCTGTGCCCATGTACCAGGGGTCCATCTCAGGAGGGATGAGGATGGTGGTGAGGGGGAGCATAGAGGCACAGCTTGACTCCACCAGCTCCCCCCGGATGCTGTAGGGCCGCAGGATGCTGGTGGGGCGGAAGATGGCTTTGAGTGGGACCAGGGTGTTGAACTTCACCCCCGAGAGGCAACCCGAGAAGCCAGGTGTGTTGTAGCGCTGGATCTCAGGATCAATCATGCCGGTCTCTGTGGGGGCACAGAAGGAGAAGGCTCATCCCCTGTGGAGGGCAAGGACCGTGATGTGCAGAGGAAACCTCAGAGAACCCAGTGTGGGAGGGGGCAGCCAAGGACAGGACTGAGCTCACCCATCACACGACCCAGGTACAGATTTTTGGGTGAGTCCAGCTTGCTGTCCACGAACAGGGAGAACTGCTGCTCCACGACAGGGAGATAGTCCACCTGGCAGGCAGGTGCACGGCATCAGTGCCTACTGAGCCTCCTCCATCTGCTGCCCTCCTGCCTGTGACCCCTCCCAGCCCAAGCCCAGCCCTGCAGCCCCCCAGGCTCTGGCCGGGTACCTGGGTGTAGAGCGTGCGGTGCAGGCGAGTGATGTTGACACGGTGTGGCCTCCCGTCTGTCATTGGCTTGGTGGTGAGGGCAAAAACATAGGGGCTGGTGCCCAGCTGGTAGCGCAGCTGCAGGCTCCCTGTAGACAGAGCAGGGCTGTCGGTGGGTACTGGGATCTCAGGGGGTGAGTCCAGCCCCTCCATGGGGCTTCCCGTGTGGCCCCAGCACCCGGGAAGGTCCTCGCAGGCCCTAAGGGAGTGCTGGGTTGAGGAGCCCTGTGCTCACCATCATCTTTGATGAGCACAGCCATGTAGTCCTTGACGAAGGTGCTGACATAGAGCAGCACGGCCGGCGCTGAGGTGGTGCTGAAGCTGAAGCTGACCTCCTCGCTGGTGAGGTTGTAGCCGGGCAGGGGCTGCCAGGGGCTGCTGATGATGCTGGCGAACTCGCGGGCAGCATACAGTGACATGGGCAGGATGTTGTACCGCACCCAGGTGCCCTCCTCGAAGTACCCACCGATGTCTGTGGGCAGCCGTGGGGGTGACAGGAGCGCTGGCTCCTCTGCCCTCCCCTCCCCACCAGCCTGGGTGCAGGGGGTGTGCAGCTGCTCACCGTGGTTGCAGAAGGGACCGTCGAAGGCGGAGATGCTGCAGTTGCAGCTGTAGTGGCTGTAGCGCTCGACACAGAGCCCGCTGTTCTGGCAAGGCACCGGTGGGTCCTGGCAGTGCCCGGTGCAGTTGACCTGCACACCCTCGGTCTCATTGGCCTTGCCCTCCAGGTTCAGCGTCACCCCGTTCATTCGTAGTGCCCGCAGGCATCCCAGGAATGGGCGCATCTTGTGCTCTGCTGTGCCTGAAGCAGGGCCAAGACTAAGTGCCCCGCAGACCCTGGGCAACTGGGGGTGGGGCGGCTGTGGCCAGGCGCTCTCACCAACATAGAGGGGTCTGTCGAAGTCCAGGCGGACGAAACTCTGGGGGGGAGCTGTCCGCACCACCCAGGGCAGCTTGTCCACCCGCAGCCGTGCCAGCTTGACATTGAGCTCAGCCTTCACCTGGTGCCACTCATCGTCGTTCCAAGGCAACTCCGCCCGCACTGTCACGTTCTCATCCCCGTTCCCAATGTCATAGGCAAATACCACGTCCCTGGTGGCTACAGGGATGCAGTGTTGAGGAGAAGTGCCTGGTCCTGCCACCCCACGTGCCCCACACCCTCCCCCCACCCATACTGTTGAGCTCCACACGGATGTAGTTTCGGGAGCCAGGGTTCTCCAGGAAGACGCCGGACTGGGCAGTGGTCTTGAAGTAGAAGGAGATGTCAAGGCTGTGGTTGGCCTGGAAGGTGGGGAAGAGCAGGGCCGCACCCCTGTTGAAGGAGACGGTGTTCCAGGTGTTGCCTGCAGGGAGTAGGAGGGGCATTGGAGGTTGGGGATGGACCCTGCATGGGCATGGACCCTGCATAGACACACTGGTCCCACAGGTATGGGACCCCGGTGGGCATGGGCGCCCTGCAGGCAGGGTCAGTTCACTCACGGTCTCCGTAGCACCGAAGGGGCCCCAGCAGGAACTGGGCTTCAGAGCCAGTGCGGTTCGTGTCTCCCACCACAACCTGGGTGACAGGCAGGTGGTCCACGAAGGTCAGCAGACCCTTGTCCGTCCTCCTGCAAATGATGTGCATCAGAGAGGCCCTGACGGGCTTCACCAGCCCAAGTTCCAACCTGAACTCCTGCCTAAGCTCCCAGGAGTCTGTGTCTGCAGCCTCACCCCCCCAGCTCACCACAGCGCATGGTCAGCGTCACAGTTGCAGAAGTGCTTGGGGTCAGCACAGTTCTTGTCCAGGCCACAGCCACAGCGCCGGACACCTGGCCGCGAGCCCCCCCAGTAGTAGTGCCGCTCGTTGTGCCGGCCCATCCAGAAGCTGAAAGGTGGCCCATCTGTGGGCACAGGGGAGGGTGAGGGCACATGCCACGGCACAGCCCCGTGGCACAGCCCTGCAGTACACCTCTGCTCCCTGTGGCACTCACAGGGGCTGTTGAGCAGCCGGGAGCTGTAGCAATGGAACTCGATGCGCTGCTCACAGTACTCGGAGGCGTTGGCCAGAGCTGACACCTCGGCCCAGGACGCGTTCCAGTACTCCACGGCCCCCAGGTAGGGCTGGTCCACGCTGGAGCCTGTCACCCGCGTGGCATAGTGCCGGTTGTGCCGGACGATGGTCCACGCTCGGTCCTCTGCAGAGGTGGGGGCAGTTAGCACCGGCTGCCCTGGGACACCCCTGCTCCCTCCATCCTGCTATGGCCCCAGTGCACAGGCAGAGGCTGGTGCCCGGGGGCAGCAGGCAGAGGGACCCCAAACCCCCACCTCGGATATCGCAGTAGACAGTGAAGGGCTTGAGCGGGCCACTGCCGTCAGGGTCAATGGTGTAGTTCCCTGAGGTTTTCCCACTGACCCGGTAAGCATCGCATGACTCCTTGTAAAGGGCTGGAAGAGGGAAATGAGGCTGGGGCCAGCCTGAACGAAGTGCCAGGCAGCTGGAAGAGCTGTGGGTGCCTGGCCTATCCCCCCACCCCCAGGGCCCTGGGCTCACATTTGTGGCAGGTTTCCCCCTTGTACCCAGTCAGGTCACAGATGCACATGAAGTCATCCCAGGACTGGATGCAGCGGCCATCATGTTCACACAGGTTGGGGGTGCACCTGGGGGCACAGAGAGCTCCTGTTCTGCTGCTGGCACAGTCCCCTGGCCCCCTTCTGTCCCACCCAGTGCTGCTGTCCCAACTGATACCTGTCTGTGATGCCACAGACATTGAAGTACACATTGTAGTACTGTGCCAGCCGCTGCAGTGCCAGCAGCTCCACGTCCACAGGCTGCATGTCCACATTCAGCATCTGCAGGCAGCCATGGAAGGCTGTCTGGTTCGACCGGCAGCCAGTAACTGAGGCCGGCTTGGGGCAGCCTGCAGAACACAGCAGGGTGAGCAGCCCTGGGGTGCCCATTGCTCCTGGCCCCAGGGCAGCCCTAACCCCACCACCCACCTCCAAAGAAGTACTGGCTGCCGGTGCGGAGCTGGAAGGGATGTGCCACCCGGAACTCGGCACCGTCGTCGTCATCAATGGTCACCACGGCTGAGCCATCCCGTGCCACAAGCTGCACTGAGTGCCAGAAGCCATCGTTCAGGTGATGCCCTGTGTGGGAAGAGGAGAGTACATGGGGTGGCCCTGCCACCAAACCAACCCCTACTCTTGAGTCTGTTCCACTGCCCACCTGCCGCAAACTCCAGCTTCTTCTTGCCGGGTTGGGCGATGGAGACGTTGATCTGCCCCTCACTCAGCACCACCTCGAGGGAGCCCAGGTTGTCAGCAAAGCTGGTGTAGAGCAGCAGCCCAGCGGTGTCCCAGGAGCGGAAGCGGAAGCTGACGGCCAGGCGGTTCCGCCGTGGGATCCCTGGCACCCGCACATAGTTGTTGATGCCAGCGAAGGTGATGGGGTTGTTCAGCTGGTCCTGGCAATAGTGGCCCACACTGCCCTGGGGGTGACCGCAGGAGGAAGTGAGGATGGGAATGTTCCACCTCACCCCATTCTCCCATCCCTGGGCCACCTCACTCCTGGTCAATGCTGTTGCCTGGCAGCGTCAAGCGGGCGCCCCAGGCCAGGAACAACCATGCATGGTCGATGTGGCACCGCTTGGCTGAGCATGGCACTGCCCAGCCTCACATCACCCCACAGTCAGGGGAGCAGCCTGGCTCCAGGGCAGGGGTCACCCCCACAGTGGGACTAAGGACCTGGGCCGCCTCCAAGAAAGAGGTCATCCCATGGCAGGGATGGAACCCTGGGGAAAGGGCCACCCCCAGGCAGGACCTCGAAGCGGATGTTGGGTCGGCGGTGCCTGGCCAGGTCAGCGATGTTGACCCCATTGAAGATGATGTTCTCTACACAGCCCCGGAAGTTCTGCCGGTAGGTGAGGTGCTGCTTGTCGTGGTCTATCACTCCCCCAAAGAAGACCTGAGGGAGCAGAAGGAGGGTGTCAGCCCTTCTACAGGGTCAATGTCCTGGCAGTTCCCCACCCACTGCACCCACCTCAGTGTCGAGGTCGAGCTGGTCAAAGGTGCCACGGCAGCGGAAGCGTTTGACCTCCCCATCCAGTGTCAGGTTGAGGTGGTGGCCGAGGCGCTCGATGTGCAGCGAATGCCAGTGCTGGTCATCCAGGAGGCTGCCCACTGCCACCGTCGTGTGGCTCTCGCTGGCATGCAGCAGGCTGCTGCCTAGGGAGGGGCAGCCTCAGCCTGTGCCCCCTGGTCCCACAACCCCCAGCCCCCCAGCCCCAGCTCACCTAAGCTGATGTGCAGGAGCAGCTGGGCCTGCTTAAGCTCCACTGTGATATAGTCACCCTGCGAGCCCTCCCCATGCATCAGCACCCCATCCTGCTCCAGCGTCTTGAAGTTGAAGGAGATGTCATCCTCGAAGGTGCTGATCCTCTTGGCCCGGAAGCGGTAGGAGATGGCATCGTCACCATCAAAGAAGAGCACGTGGGACCCTGGGGGGAGCAGAGCAGCCCTGGGCACATCACCCACAGCAGCAGGTGCCCCAGCACAGGGAATGCTGGATCTGGCTGCAGGCTGCTTGGACACAGTCCTCTCTCGGAAGGGTTTTCTGGGCATGCTGGGATGCAGGGCTACTGGCACCCCTGGGCTGGGTACTCACGGTAGGGGCAGCCATAGAGGCCCAGGCGCAGCCCAATCTTGCCCCGCGGGTTCCAGGCCACAGGGATGATGCGGATGTAGCGTGCGAGGATGGGGTAGTGCAGGTCGTGCCGCACCACTCCGCTCTCGTTCACGTTCCCAAAGAACGTCTGGGGATGACAGGCTTCTGTCAGCACCTTGCTCCAGCCTGGGGGTCTCTGCTACTCCCCAGTGACTCCTTCCCACAGAGCCCCCTGGGCATGCCCGTACCCAGTTGCTGCCCTGCTGGAAGAAGGGTTTCCAGCTGGTGGGGTGGTCTGCAAAGAGCAGGATGTAGCGCGTCAGCCAGTCATAGGTGTTGAAGGTTCCCTGCGTGGCCACAGCGTTAATCCGGTGCTTCTGCATCAGGTCGATCTGGAGCCAGGGCTGCTTGTCTCGGGGGTCAGGGGACCAGCCACTGGTGCCTGCAGGGTGGGAGTGGCTCAGCTGGCACCACAGCCCAGGGACCCAGCAGATCCCGGCTGAGAGAGGGCTGCCTGTTCAGCCCCACTGCAGCACACACTGTGGGTGGGAACTGGAAGGCTTTGGGGCTCTCCCCCACTCCTAAGGGGATGCTGAGGGCCCTGCCATGGGCACCTGAGGACCCTTCAGCCCCACACTTTGCCAGGGGCACCCCCTGCCCATGGTCCCTGCTCCATCTGCAGCCCAGTCCTGCAGGGGGACTCACTGTGCAGCCGGGCAAAGCTGGGCGAGTAGAAGATGTTGTATCTGGAGGAGGCACCGAGGGATGAGGAGTAAAGGGGAGCAACCAGCTCATCGTAGCAGGGTCCTGAGGAGAGAGTGGGGCTGGGACACTGAACCGGGCTGTGTCCCCGTGGCAGCACCCTCGGATCCCGCGGACCCCCGAGGACTCTGGGGACTCACAGGGCTTCTGAATGCTGTGGGCTCCGGGGACACCGCGGCCGGCAGCTGGCGGGTCCCGCTCTCCCCTCCCACTGCAGCGGAGCGGACACACCTCTGCGGGCCCCGGCGCCCGCTCCAGCCGCCTCCGCACTGACGTGGGCGCCGGGATCCCACCTGCCCCGCCCTGTCCCGCCCCACCCCACCCCTGGCAGACCCCCCCGGTCGGGCCAGAGGGAGCCCGGGGCGCCCGGGAGTGTTTGCTGCACCCCAGCCCTCACTACAGGGCCAATGCGCCCTTGGTGCATCACCCCCTGTCTGCCTGCATCCCCTCTGCCTGCATTTCTCTGCCTGCATCTCCCTGCCTGCATTCCCTCTGCCTGCATCCCTCCCCGCCTCCATCACCGCAGCCCGCGCGTCCCGGGCCCCTGAGGGGAAGGGTCCGCAAAGAGCTGCTCGGTGAGGCCGGGGTCTTGCCAGTTCTCGTTCACGGGCACCAACCTCCCGCCCTAGGCGTGTCCCCAGCCCGGTGCAGTCCCGAGGGACCGGACCGCGTCGGCGGCGCTGACCGAGGTGCTGGCGAAGCGCGGCCGGGTACCGGGGACTGCACTCTCTAGCCGGGATGCCCGGACACGGGATCGGGTCAACCCGGGGATGCCGGTCCTCGAGCCCCCTCCCCGCTATGGACACGGGGCCGCACCAGGCGAGGAAATGCGGCGCAGCGGGACGGGTGCCCAGGGCAACCCTGGGCATTCCCGGGCACCACGGATTCCCCCGAGGCTCCGGTTGGGTGCGGTGTCGCCGCCGGGAGAGCTGCGGCGGGGAGGCCCCGGGGCAGGGCACTAGTGGGGGCTTCCGGACGTCCGTGTCCGACGGTGACCTTGGGGACGGCGCGGACCGGGACGTCGGGGGATGCCGAGAGATGTCCGGGATAGAACGAGGGACGCCAGGGAGAACGGGGGCAGGGGGGAAGGCTCAGGGGGCCGGGGTGGCTCGGGGGCGCGGGGCCAGGGCGGCGGGCGCGGTCCCGCAGTGCGAAGCGGCCGCTCCCGGGGCTGCGGCCCCACTTACGTGCGAGGCAGCCAGGGCCGGTGGGCAGAAGCCCGGCGCAGGCGGCGAGCAGGAGCCCGAATAGGCGGCAAGGGCCCATGCTGAGCCCCGAGCGCCCCGAGCGCCGCCGCTCCTGGTGCTGCAGCCGCGAGGCGGAGCGGGGCCGGCGGCTCCGCCCAGGGGGCGGTGGCGGGGGAGACGGCGGGGGGCGGCCCCGGGACCGGGGAGGAGACGCGTGGGCCGGGCTGGGGACAGCTCAGAGCCTCGGCCCCCGCAAGCCTACCCCGCTGCTGCTCCTCTAGGGATGTTCCCGCCGGGCCTCCCTGGTTCCCCGGTCCTCGGCGCCGGGCCCAGTGTGGTTACCGGTTTGTGGCCGGTCCTTGTCCGGCGGCCTGCGAGGGCTCAGGGTGGGAGTGCGTGGGCAGCGCGGGGCAGACACGCGTGGGTCTGCTCCTGGGCATCAGCTGCAGCCCCCGACCCCCGCCGTGCCCAGCCCTGCCCCGAGCCCTTACATTGGGTTGTATGCCGTGAACCCCCAGTCCCAGCTCCCCCCAGATGTGATCGCCCAGCCCTGGCTCCCCCTAGATGTGACCCACCCAGCCGTGGCACAGCGCCTGCAGCAGCGGGGGGGCGGAGCGGTGCCCGCCGCGCTCCCGTAGCAGATGTGCAGCCGTTTGGTGGCAGCCGTTTGTAATCAAGCTGCAGATTAAGGGCTGCGGGTTTTGAGGTCACCGTTCTCTCCCGCGGTGCAGAAGCAGGGATTTAGCCCCTGTCTGTTCCCAAACATCCCAGATACCCACGGAGGGGGCAGGGGGCTCTCAGCCACCTGTCCTACATACATTGCCTGCCTTGCAGACCCCACGATACCCAGTATCCCCCTGTCTCTGTGAGGACTCCTCCCACTCCCGGGAGCCTCAAGCCCAGCTCCGAGGGGCGGGGATGCCCTGAGGGTCGTTGGGTCCAAGCAGGTTCCTGGCAGCGTGAGTGTCACCTGCAGGCCCTGGCGGCCGGGGCCATTTCCTGCTCAGGCAGAACCAAGGTTGGGGTGAAAGAGAGAACAGAAAGCCCCAGGTGTGATGGGCTCATGGTGCAGGCAGGAGCACTCTGGGAGTTCTGCTACGGGGAGCTGAAGATGTGCTAGGGATGAGGCCAGCAGCCCTCCCATCCTCCAGATTCTGTGTCCATCCCCAGGAGAGCCATGGCCCCACTTGGCCTCATCCTGACCACAGGGAACTGGCCTCTGTCCAGCCACACTCCAGCCAGAACCCGGCAACTCCATAGCCCCGTGGGCACCAACAGCAAACTCCTGGGTCTGGCAGGAACTATGCCTGCTCCCCATGCCTGGCTGGAGGCAGCTGGGAAGCAAAGGCAGAGCTGGGATAAGCCACAACAAAGTCAGCTGTGGTGGGGACAAAGAGGGATTAGTGCTGCAAACATTACAAACCCATCAAAGCCAGGGATCAATTTGCTCCCCATGTGGGGAGAGCATCATGGGGCCTCTGCCCCACAGGAAATAATCTACCCTTTTATGAGGAATTGGTAATTCCATTGTCCACAACCAGCAAGATGCCTGCCCAGTACCACAGGGGTGAGGGTGTACAGCGGCATGGGGACAGAGGGGTGTGAGGCGTAGGAGTTGCAGGGCTGGGACACCTGGATGAGGGGGATGCCCTGCACCAGTGGCTACCCCAGTTCCTGGAATTGCCATGTTTCCCATCAGGATTCCTGGACTAGACACAGCTCTGTTTGTCCCATCTTATTGCCAGCCCACAGCAGCCCATGCTCCACTCTTGCCCTGTTCCCTCTGGCCTCACAGAGGCAGTTCCTCAGGAGCCATGAACAGCCCTAGGGTGAGCAGAGGTCTCCTGCATGCACTGTGGTCAGACACTGCTCCCCCCAGCAGGGTGCTCCAAGGCTTGCCCCCCAGCCTGACACAACAAGGGCTGAGCAGAGCTGTTATTTCTATCCCCAGTATGCAGGTGCTGCTCACCAAGTGGAAGATGTAGGACCAGCTGTGGTGCAGGGTCACACCTGCCCCCTTGCTTCCCTCCCACAGGGCTGGGCTTGTGCTCTACACCGCTCTCGGTATCAGCAGCAGCACCGTGGTCAGACCACAACTCTACAACGCCAACGGCTCCAAAGCTACGGGCAAGGTCTGGCTGCACGATGCAGGAGAAGGTGAGGGGACTGTGGACTGGAGGAGTTCCTGGGGGGCCGGGTGGGCACCTTCCTTGCTGGCTCATCTTGTTGCTTCTAAACACTTCTCTTTTGGGCTGGTTGGGGCCCAAGGAATGCAGGGCAGCACCCGATGCTGCAGGTCCCTGAGGCTTGGAGCAGGGATGGAGCTAGCGGAGCTACTGGAGAGTCAGTGTGTCCCAGCACTGGCTTCAGATCCCACCTGCAGACCCAGAGTGGGTGGTGGGATGAGGGGAGCCCACCTGGACTCACTGATAGGTTCCAGAGCAAAACTGCTCTGTGGCAGATCAGTGCTGGATTATGACCTGTGTTGCTGAAACACTGTCCTTCCATACCAGAGAAAGATGGAGAGGTTGGGAGCAATGTACACAGCTTCAAGGCACTGGGACATGCCTGAGTGGACAGTGTGGGGCTGTGCCAGCACTGGGATCCTCAGGGCCACAAATGGGTGAGTAGGTGCCTTGGGCAGGGGCCCATGTGCACTGCAGGGATGCAGGTGGAAACCTGCCCAAAGCACCCACTTGAGGATGCCAGCATAGAGCCCCGAGGGGACATCAGGAGCAGCTCCCCCATGGGACACAGTTAGCTTGTTGAGGGTGGTGCTGTGCCAGGAACACCGTGGCTGGGGTCACGTCTCCCTGCCCGCTCTGCACTGCAGGGGAAGCACACAGCTGCTCTCACAATGACTGAACACAGAAAACCTGCAGCTGCCTCAGGCTGAGTGCAAGACAGAAACTGCACTGAGTGCAGGGCCAGGGGTGGTGATGGGTCTGGGGGAGGAGGCCTCTAGCTGCCACCTCTGAGCATCCCTTGCTCAGTTTCGCTCTTCACAGGTAAGCCCCGGCCCCACTGTGATGGAGCCAACTGCCACCACCGACTTCTACCCCTGGGAGTACCACAGCTCATGGGAGGAGGCCATGTTGCCCGAGCTCTGTGAAAAGCAGGAAGTGCAGGACTTCACCGGTGCCTACCAGCCTGCTGCCTACTTGTTGCTCTCGCTGCTAGGTGCAGTGGGGAATGGGCTGGTGCTGCTCACTCACACTCGCTACCGCCGGGCACAGAGCGTGACCGACGTCTGCCTGCTGCACCTTGCCCTGTCTGACCTCCTGCTGCTCCTCACCCTGCCCTTTGCTGTCATCAACACACTGCAGGGCTGGTCCCCAGGCACAGCTGCCTGCAAGGCGCTGCAGGGCCTCTATGCCCTCAACTTTTACAGTGGCTTCCTCTTCCTCACCTGCATCAGCGTGGATCGCTATGTGGCCATTGTGAGGGTGCCAGCTGCCTGTCGCCTGCGCCCAAGGGCTCGCCGCCATGGCTGGCTGACAGCAGGGCTGGCCTGGCTGCTGGCACTGCTGCTGGCACTGCCCCAGTTTGTCTATGGCCAAGCGGAGCAGCACCAGGATTTCAAGCTCTGCCGAGTCGTCTTCCCCAGGGCAGTGTCACGGGTGGCCCAGGGGACCACCAACCTGATGCAGGTGGTGCTGGGCTTTGTGGTGCCCTTCCTGGTGATGGTGAGCTGCTATGCTGCTGTGGCTCGAACACTGATGGTGGCTCGTGGTGCCCAGCCTCACCGGGCACTGCGGGTGCTGCTGGCCCTCGTGCTGGTGTTCGTAGCCCTGCAGCTGCCCCACAGCCTGATGGTGTTGCTGGACACGGCTGAGCTGCTGGCCAGCTGGGAGGTGACCTGTGCCCAGAGCCGTCGCAAGGACCTGGCACTGCTGGTGACAGGTGGCCTGGCCTACCTGCGCTGCTGCCTCAACCCCCTGCTCTACGCCTTCCTGGGCCAGCGCTTCCGCCAGGAGCTGTGGCTGCTGGCAACTGACACTGGTTGCTGCCCAGGCTGCCCCAGTCCCCGCCGGCGGGCATCGCTCTCCACCTGCCAGGACATTATGTAGGGACATTGTGCCCACGGGTGGGGCACGAACTGCACGGTGCCCCCACGCACACGTGGGCAAGAGCAGTGCACAGGAGCCCTGAATGGGCTCCCCACAAACCACTGGGCCGGGAGGACTGTGCGATGTCACGCGTGCTGCAGGGGGACTGTGTGATATCACCGTGCTGCAGGGCACCATGCAGTGTCACGCGTGCTCTGTGTGGTGTCACACGTGCTGGGGGGGGCTCTGCGGTGACGGTGAGATCGGGGTGGACGCGCAAAGGAGAGCCCGAGGGGACAGCTGGTGCCCCCCTCACAATAAACCTCGGTCGAGCCCCGCTGCCCAAGCGCCGTGTCCGTGCGGATCAGGGCTGGCCCGGGGAAGCGTGGGGCGCTGATGAGGGGGATTTGCAGGGCCGGGGAGCCGGGAGCGCGGAGCGGACGCTGCCGGGGGAGGCCTGCAGGCGGCGGCAGATCCCTGCGTGTCGTGTCCCCGCCTGTCCCCCGCCGGTCCCCGCCTACCCCCGCGGCTTCGCCTGGACACGGAGGAGCCAGGCCGGGGAACGGGGCGAGGAGACAGCGCAGGGACTGGCAGCGGCTTCATGGAGGCTCTGGGGAGTTGTAAGGGCACGTTCGGGTCTGGCACCCTCATTCCCACTCTGTGCCCTGCCCATGGCATCTGGGACCAGGAGCAGGAACAGGAGCGGAGGTTGCCCACCAGGAGAGCCCACATCATCATTTCCCGGGGCAGGGTGCCAGACGGGCTGGGGCCCACCGGGCTGGTGACAGTAGAAGCCCCCCTGGAAAAAAGTGCCCTGGGTCCAGCTGGAAGCCCCCTCCCGGGGCTGGAGGCCAGAAGGGTCAGAGGGACTTTCCTCTCCCCCCGCCACTTCCTGCACAAGTTCCTCTGCCTTGACACGGCCTGGCCCAGTAGCTCCCACCTCCCACAGGACCAGAGCACCATGGTTGGGGCTGGCATGATTCAGATACCTGCACCCCCATGGGGCTGCCACCATGCCGAGTGGCGCATGGCCACTGGCCAGCAATGCCTAGGGCCATGCGGCAGCCCTGTGTGCTGGGCCCAGCTGATGAAGTGCACTGGGGTGCAGGGAGTGGGGCAGGGCCTGGCTCTGGTACAGTAGATCTTGGACGTGCAGGGAAGCTCCTCTGGGTCCTGCTCGGGCTCCCCCCCAAGGTTCCTGCTCTGGACTAGCCCAGTGCCAGTGGAGAGGAGACATCTCGTGGGCCAGAAGAGTGATTACTGCTGAGTAAGCAGCTGCAGGGCTAGGGTGCTGCTAGGGCTAGGTCCCGTCCCACACAGCCTGCGCTGACCCTGCTGCCGGTGGGAGCAAGGGCCAGATTCTGGAGTCCCTAGCCAACAGCACAGCTGCCCCACTCCCTGCCCAGCCAGTGGCATCAAGCGACCCTGATCCCTTTCTCTGCTGGCCCCGCAGCTGTGCCACCATCTCCCCACATCCCCCAACATGGCAAGTGGGCACTGTCCCAGTGCCCTGGTCTGCCTTGGCTGCCTCACAGCAGAGCTCAGCCCCCAGCCCAGGCCCGGTGCTCGCTGCGTGGGAGGGAGCTGGCAGTCAGTGCTTCCTGTGTGCGCATCCCAGCACTGCAGGCTCCCGGAGCCGGTGTTGACCCAGCAGCTGTAGCAGAGCCAGGGCTGCAGCCGAGCTGCTTAACTCCTGCTGGGGATGGGGCCAGGCATTGCCATGGTATACAGGGTATGGGGATGCCGTAGACTCTGCCCAGGCCCGAGTTCAGCTGTGCCACTTCATGGTGGCATCGGGTATGGCCTTGGCACGAGTCCCTTCTGCCATTGTGGGAAGGTACTGCGAGGGCCGGTGGCACAGGCCTGCCTGAGCACGGTGACCTCCTGCCACTGGCACACGGCTGGACACTGCAGTGGCCTCAGCTTCTATCCGGGAGAAGCGTCGGTGCTGCAGCACGGAGGGGCTGGTGCAACACATGACGCCCGTACCGACGGCAGCTCGACGCCTTGTCTAGTGGAGTCTCGGGGCTGGCCGGTGCCCGGTAGCAGTGCCCACGCCGGGTGCAGAAGGTGCCCGGTGCCCCCGCCGGCGGTGGCTCCAGCAGCACTGACCCTGCGGCATGCCCCCGTGCGGTGCGCGCCCCCGCCCGGCCAATGACGCAAGCGGCCGCCCTGCCGCCCCGGGAGCACTGGCTCCGCCCCGGGAGCACTGGCTCCGCCCCGGGCCACGCGCAGCGATTGGCGGGCACCGGTGACGCGCCCGGTCCGACCCGCCCGGGGCGGCGGCGGGGCCGGTCGCGGCGGCTGAGGCCGGTGCGCGACGCGGGAGGGCGGCGGGCCGGACCCGACCCGTCCCGTCCCGGTGCCGTCGCGTCCCGTCCGGTGTCGGCGGGGCGATGCCGTTCCCCGGTGGGCTGTGGTGGTTGCTCTGTTGCCGGCAAGGCTTCACCCTGCTGCGGCGGGACTACGGCGAGGCCGATCGGGAAGCGGACGGCGAGGCCGAAGAGGAGGAGGCGTCCTTCGAGCTCCGCGCCCAGGGAGACCAGGTGGGGCTGGCACCAGGACGGGCACCAGGACAAGCACAGGGACGGGCACCGGAGCCGCGTCTGAGATCAGCTCTTCCCGCCTACCTCTCGGGCCCCGCCGCCTCGGCGATCGCGGCTGCCGCCTGCCCGGGCATATCCTCGCCAGTACACCCTCCGGGCTTCTTTCGGCCCGTCCCTGCCGCTACCCAGGGAGTCCTGTCGGGGCGCGGGAGGGGGTCGGCCCGGCGGCTGCGTGGTGTCCCGGAGGTCCCGGGGCAGAGCCGAGGGGTGCTGGGTCCACCGGAGCTGCGGGCGACGCAGGGCCCTCGCCTTGCCAGGGCGTCCGTCGGGTGCTGGGGTGCATCCAGAGCCGGGTGGGCAGCGGGTCCTGGTGCTGTCCGGTGCTGCCCCACCTTTGCCGTCTTCTCGGGACACGGGCCGTGCGGCTGCGGTGGCTGATCCCGCAGCAGGGCCGTACCTGCCCTGAGCCGCTGTCGAGGTCGGTTGGCCAGGTTGCGGAGGGGCCCCGCGGGCGGGTCCCGCGGGCCTGCTGGAGCAGGCCGGGGCTGTTCCCGGTACGAGCGCCCCGGGAGCACGTGCCGCCGCGGGGTGCAGACCGGGATCTCTCCGCTCCGGCTGCTTCCTCTGTTTGGGGAAGCGGAGCGGCGGAAACCGGGACTTCCTCCGGTCGGGCTGCATGGGGCACGGCTGATAGTGCTGGGGGGGGGCCGGCTCCCAGGTCTTCCTTCTGCCTGTCGCAGCTGCTTCCCGCACCCGGGGCCACGGAACCGTCTCCTTATGTGGAGGCGACATGGGGGTGGTAACGACCCGGTCCCACTCGCGGTGGTCCCTTTTTCCTGCTCACCGTAGGGGCTTCAGCACAGCCCTGGGCTGCCCTGGCTGTGCAGGGAGGAGACACCCCTGAGCCCTTCGCACTGGCTGTCACCTGGTAGAGGATCCCCTTCTTCTGCAGTGCCAGCACCGCAGGACAGTGGGCACAGGGAACAAGGGCAGGGCTGGGTACTCTGGGCACAGATGGCAGTGCCAAGGACATGGAAGTGGCAGGAGCTGTCTTTGGGCTTCCCATGTCCCATGGGCCATGCTGGCTTCCGAGGTCCAGGCTGGCGTGGGTGGCTGTGATGCCAGCTCCCCTGGGAGCCCTTTGCTGTGGCCAGGGGTCCTCAGGAACCCACAGCGGCAGCCACCCCTTCCTAGGAGCGTGGGAGCAGCTCCTTCATCCCTGCCACTGCAGCTCCCTTCCCACTTATTTATATCCCTGAGAAGGAGCTGACAGCCACCACTGCTGCCTGCTCCTGTGGGCAAGGAGCTGGGCACTGTCTCCATGCCTGCAGACGCACAGGAGCATGCAGAGCCCTCCCCAGCCTTGGCAGCAGAGTGGTCGCTGCAGGAGCTGTCCCTGTGCACGGGCCGACACTGTGTGACAGGTGCCCTTAATGCCATGGGTCAGCGGTGCTGGCCTGCCCCACGGCGCAGCTGTACCTGCAGTGGCTTTCCCCTCCCCACCTCTATTTTTAGCAGCCATCTCTTTTTCGTGGCATTCCCTGGTGTGCTCTGGCTGGGCATGCCTCAGCTGCCCTGCTGGGCTGCAGCTGGCAGCAGTACCCATGTCCCTCCTGGGGCAGTCTCCACTGGTGCTGCACATCCCTGCACCTCACTCTGCCTGCCCTGGTGCCTGCCTGTGCCTGGGATCTGCCTCGTGCCCCAGCACGTGTGCCAGGGCTGTCACGTGAGTGGCACTGCCCATGTCAAGTTGTGCTGCGCAAGAAGGAACCATCCCCTGCCATCCCCTGTCCCGCTGCAGGGCCAGGGACTTCCCTGGTCCTTGTCCCACCACCATGAGCAGGAAGTCAGCTGCATCACAATGGGACTTTGTGCCGTGAGCTATTACTCAGCACTGACCTTGTGCAATTCCGCACAGTACTCAGCCTTCTGGGTCAGCCCAGGACACGCTGCCACTGTGCCACAGCTGCCCCGGCACCCCGGGGTGCCCCAGCTGTGGCTGTGGGGGCACCAGGGTTCCCTGCCTCATGGCAGCAGGATAAGAGCCTTCTCGTCTGGGCCCAGAGTGGTGGTGAGCAGAGTCCATCTGGGAGTGCTAGGCAGTGAGCATAGGGCTGAGGTATCTCCTTCCTCTGCAGGGGTCCCTGGAGGTGAGCCTGAGCCAGCCCACCCGCAGCAGCAGTGGCTCGGAGCGGTGAGTGGCCTCCTTCAGCCTGTGGGCATCCCATCACATCTCACATGGTGCTGCAAGGGGTGGGGCCTGGCACACTGTAGCAGGAGGCACTGGTGCTGGTGTGCACTGCACCACCTTGCCCACAGGGCTGGCACCATGCTGTGCTGGGCTGCTGGGTAGAGCAACAGGATGGCAGAGCTGGGAGTGCCATGCTCCATCCCCACACCTGGTGCATCCTTGGACACATCTTTATCCCTCTGCCATGCCAGATATCTGGCTGCTGCAGGCTGTTAGGGGCCATGTATGGCTCATCCTGTGCCAGAAGGCTCTCCTCGGCTATGTCCACTGGCAGAGGCCATGCCCTGGGGCGGCATGTGCCTGGGAAGATGGGGTGCTGGAGCACAGCAGCCTGCTTGCTCCCCATCCTTCCAGTGCTGACACTGCTGCCAACATTCCTTCCTGGTTGTTCATTTTCCGAATTCCTTGGCAGGGCTGTGACTGCAAACAGCTTATTTTTAGCCAGGGTCATCTGCAGCCCATGGCTCTGCCATGTTCCCACCATGGGGTTGTGGGGTGACTGGAGCTCCTTGGGACCCAGCTCACCTCATCTTCCAGGCTGGCTCCCCACTTGAAGGCTGTGGTCAGTACCCATGGGCACCCGAGCTCAGCCCTGTGTCATTCCCCAGGTCCCTGCTCGTTGCAGAGGAGATGCGCAGCCTCATCGTGGAGAAGGGCCCGGAGCTGGTGGAGGATGACTCTGATGCTCTGGTGAAAGGTGATCACAGCCAGGCTGGGGCACAGCTGGGGTGGGCAGGACTGGGCGCTGGTTGTGGCTGGATCCTGTCACAGAGGAACGGGGGACAGCAGCTGAGCCGATACCAGGAAGACCTGGCTCTGTGCTGGGGAGCCTGTGGGGCAGAGGTGCCAGCAGTGGGGGCTGAGGCTTTCCTTTCCCAGGATGGCTGCAGCGGGAGGTGCGGAGTGGTGTGAAGGCTCCTTGGATCCGGCCTCGGAGGTACTGGTTCGTGCTGACACCTGACTCCCTGGACTACTACAGCAGCAATGAGAAGGGTGCACGGCGCCTGGGCTCCCTGGTGCTCACCAGCCTCTGTGCTGTGCTCTGGCCAGACAAGCAGACATACAAGGACACAGGTGGGGTGCCTGTACCCCTTGGCCAGGCTGTGCCTTTGCAGCCCCTTAGGTCCTGCACTGCCCTCCCAGCCCCGAGGAGCTGAGGGGCCAAGCAGGGCCGTGGGGTGTTGAGCTGGCCCGTTGGGGGTCCTGGGTGGGCAGTGGGTGAGCTGTGCCCCCTCACAGGCTACTGGAGCGTGACGGTGTTCGGCAGGAAGCACTGTTACCGGCTGTACTCTGAGCAGCTGAGTGAGGCGGTGCGCTGGGTGTGCGCCGTGCAGAAGGTCATCGACAGCAAAGCGCCAGTCCAGACACCCACCCAGCTGCTGATGCGTGACATCGAGGTGGGCCTGTGGCACAGTGGCACAGGGCTGCCTCTGGCACGAGGCTGTCCGTGGCACCAGGCTGCCTGCAGCCAGGCAGGGCTGCGATGGACAGCTGTGGTCTCGTGCCCTGGGCCAGCAGTGGGTGCCTGTGTCTTGCCAGTGCGAGCCTTTGTCTCGCCCAGGTGGCCCAGGAGCTGCCCGTGGCACCAGGCTGCCCATGGCACTGGGCTGCCTGTGGCACCGGGCTGCCTGTGGCACCAGGCTTCCTGCAGCTGGGCAGCAGGGCTGCGATGGACTGCTGTGGTCTCGTGCCCTGGGCCAGCAGTGTGTGCCTGTGCTTGGCACTCAGCTGGGCCTTCTGCAGCTGCTGCTGTTGCTTTGCCCTCTCTCAGGAGCACTGCAGCAGCCCCGAGGTCCTGGAACAGATTTACCGCTGCAACCCCATCCTGCGCTACACCAGCAGCCCCCTCTACGCTCCCCTGCTGCCCTTCCCCTATGGTAGCCTGAACCAAAGCGGTGAGGGATGAGCAAGGGGCAGAAGGCCTGGGCTGGTGGGAAAGATGGCTGGGGGCTGGGTTGAGCTCCAAGCAGGGGTGCAGTGTCTGGCTGAGGGCAGGGGGAACCTGCAAAAGTCCCTGGGGCTGTTAACCTCCATCCTGTCCTGCAGCCCCTGGCCCCTGCAGCTACACCACCCTGCGCGATGAGGCTGTGAAACTCTTCAACTCGCTGCAGCAGCTGGAGTCAGAGCGGGACCCGGTGCCGCTGATGCAGGGCGTCCTGCAGACCTGCCTGGACCTGCCACCGCTGGTGGATGAGATCTACTGCCAGCTGGTGAAGCAGACCACAGAGCCGCCGGCGCCAGGCGGGCAGGGCAATCTGCACTACTGGCAGCTACTCACCTGCATGAGCTGCACCTTCCTGCCCTCCCCACCCGTCCTGCGCTTCCTGCGCTTCCACCTGGACAGGCAAGTACTGGCAGAGCTGCCAGGCGCCAGCCGCCGCAGGGAGCTGGCCAAATGCTGGGCTCTGCTGGGTCGGTGCCACTGTGACCGCCCTGGGTCTCTGGCAGGACAGAGAGCCAGTTTCCCACCTCGGAGATGGCCAAGTATGCCAGCTTCATCCGAGAGGCGCTGGGGAAGACCAAGGGACGGCAGTGTGTCCCCTCTCTGGAGGAGATCCTGGTGCTGATGCGGCGGCAGGAGATGATCTGCACTGTGCACTGCCCAGGTGCGGCTTCCTGCAGCGTGGCCATCAGCTCCCACACCACGGCCGAGGAGGTGAGGGGCCACAGCCAGTCTGGGCAGGGGGCTCAGGGTTTGCAGCCTGCCATGGGAGGGGCTCTGGTGGGTTTCTCGTGGCTGCACCACGGTGGAGAGGGCCTGGGGGCCACCTGCCTTTTCCCACTATGACCTGTCTGTGTCCCTTTGCAGCCCTGAGCACCGTGGCCAGGGATATGTGGTCACCGTCGGTTGCCTTTGTCTCGCCCAGGTGGCCCAGGAGCTGGTGTCCCGCCTGGGGCTGTCCCAGAGCCCCAATCTCTTTGCGCTCTATGAGCAGTCGCGGCGGCATGAGCAGCCTGTGGGCAACACCACACTGCTGGCCGACGTCCTCACCAGGTTTGAAAAGTAAATATCCTCTTGTGCTGCCTGGCGGGGAGCAGGGCCAGGGGCCGTGGTGGAAAGGGCTGGTGTGTGGACACCTTCCCCTTTCACCTGCCCCCACGCTGATGGGGCTGACCTCATGTGCTGCAGCTTGGCCGGAGAGCAGCGGGAGCAAGACCCTCCGTGCCGGCTCTGCTTCAAGCACTATGGCTTCCTGGACACAGACAACGTCCCGCAAGACAGCCTGGAATTCGCTTTGCTCTTTGAGCAGGTAAGTGCCTTGAGGGGGTGGCTGAGCCAGGGTGGCTGTGCCCCCATGCTGTGCTGTGCTGTGCCCCTGTGCTGTGCTGGGTGGACACCCCACGCTGCCTCACTCCCCTCTCCCGCAGGCACATGAGATGGTGCTGCGTGGCTATGTGCCCACATCAGAGGAGACGCTGCAGACGCTGGCAGCCCTGCGCCTGCAGAGCCTCAACAGCGACTTCTCCACCCACGCTCCCTGCCCGCGGCTGGAGGAGCTCTTCCCACCCCGCGCACTGCACGCACGGCTGCCGCGCCCCCGACCCCGCACTGCCAAGTGTCATGGGGCTCGGCTGCGTGCGGGGCTGCTGGCTGGGGGGCTCTGGGGGCAGGCGCTGGCGAAGCAGAGGGCAGAACGGGACCAGCGCCTGCGGGGCCGCCTGCGGGAGGAGGGGGCCAGCACCGTGGCTGCCATCGTGGAGAAGTGGAAGCTGCTGCAGGGCATGGGCCGGCCCGAGGCCATGGCTGCCTACGTGGCACTGGTGCGGGAGTGGCCTGGCTTCGGCTCCACGCTCTTCGATGTCTACTTGCGTGTGGTGAGGCCCAGGGCGGGACACAGGGGCAGCGGGCAGCCCTGGCAGAAGGCAGCCCTGGCAGTGGGCAGGCCTGACCCCTCTCCTTGCAGAGCCCACTGGAGGCCAGGCCGCAGCGGCTGTGGCTGGGCATCGGGGCCAAGGCCGTCTCGCTCTACAAGCCAGGGGAGCTGGAGCCCTTGGACAGCTTCAACTACGGCCGCATCTCCTCCTTTGGTGCGTCTGACAGCAGCACCTTCCGCCTCTCCGTGGAGGACCGGGACCTGCTCTTCGAGACGTCCCAGGTATGAGGCAGCTGTGCCTCCATTGCTCCTTCCCCCAGGGGCCTGCAGGGTGCCAGGCACCCAGGGTGACCCCGAGTGTCTCTTCTGCCCACAGGTGGATGAGATCGCCCAGCTGCTCAACACATATCTCACCTCCACAGGCACCTGGCAGCCACCCCAGCCCCAGGAGCCAGCCACAAGCTCCCCAGCCTCAGCCCCTGCTATGCTGCCCCAGGGCCTCTGCCCCACGGCCGGGCCCTGGCTGCACCCACCACCGGTGGGCTCCTTTCCCAGGTAGCCCAGTGGCCAGCGTGGCCATGCAGGGTGCTCCTGATGGACAGTGCGGGGAGGGTGGCTGAGCCTGGCAGGTCTGTGCTGGTGCCCAGCTGCTCTGAGAGCAGGGGGCAGAGCTCACTCCTCACACCGCTGTTGCCTTTTTGGTTACTTCCTTAATTTATTTTGAGGTGCCCGTGCTCCCCACGGCTCCCAGCACTTTCCCTGGAGGGCAGCAGGGCCACCATACTGTGGACCCACCCTGTGCCACCCCCAGGCCCATTCCGGTTCCTTGTATCCCAGTGCCTTTGCCTGCAGCGCTTGTGTTGCCCAGATCTGCCCATGCCCCGGCTCCTGCTGCCCTGGGGGCTGTGCCTGGGGCAGGCCATGCTGGGCAGTGCTGCTGTGCCATTATCTGTCTGTCCGTCCTCTGAGTCCCACTCCCTGTAAAGCTGCAGGCGGCTTTGGCCAAGCCCCCGCTGGGACCAGTGGCTCCTGTGGCTGCAGCCAGACTCTGCCGCTCTGCAGTGCCCCCCAGCCCACAGGGCTCATGGGACAGAGGTGCCCAGCAGGTTGGTGGCTGCGGTACGTCTGGGGCTCAGCCCCTCTGTTGCCTCTGTAAAGTTTTGTTGGTTCTGTCTTGGGGGAGGGGTGGGGAGGACCTGTTGGTTTGTTTTTCTAAATAAATGCACAAAGGAAAGGCTGAGTCTGGGGTCCTGTGCTTGGCTGGGGCTCCTGTTCTGGGACTGGGGCTCCTTTGCCTGGTTGGGCCCATGGCAGGAGACAGGGACGGTCTGGGCACAGCAGGGCTGGGGACAGGCAGCACAGAGTGTCCTTGGGGGCAGGGACTGCTGTCCCTTTGGCTAGCACACTGTGGCCTTTGGCATTTCATCAACGGCACAGGCAGTGCTCAGGCTCCGCTGCCAGCTCCCCGGCACCCCCTGGCACTGGCTGGCCCGGGTGGGGGGAACTGCCCTGTCTGCAGGGCTGGTGCCAAAGAGGGCATGGGAGCCTGGTGCTGCTGTGGCTGCCTGGCATTTTCAGTCTGCCGCGCTGTGCCGCAGGGGCAGAGGAAAAGGCAAATTTTCACCTTGGACTGCCTGGGCTTGGGCCTGTGTCAGCCCCACACCCCCACCCCTCCATTGCCTGACTTGGGCAGGGCAGGACAGGGGCTCCATTCCCCCTTCCCATCAAAACAAGCCAGCCCTGAGCTTGCGTCCTGCCCAGCAGTGCTATCCCCCCACTGCCTTGGATCCAGCACAGCAAAGGCACCCCCATCCCCTCGGCAGCCTCCCTCCTGCCAGGGCCTTTTCCCTCTGAACCACAGCTGCTGCTGCCTCTGCTCTGCTGGTTGGGCCAGGGGGGTGGTGATGGCTGCTGTCCCTGGTCAATGGCACGGGCAGAACAGGGCAGGTCCTGCCAGTATTTCTGGCTCTGTCACAGCAGGCACCCAGCATAGCCTTGGACCCATGCTGCTGCCTGGCTCCTGGCCATGGCACCACTGGGACGTGGAGGTGAGCAGCAGCCCTGGGCCATGTTCCCACCCTGCCAGGACCCCAGTTGATGGCAGCTGCCTCCTGCCCAGCCACTGGCTCGAGAGCCGTGCAGGCAGTGTCAGTGCAGGAACAGCCTTTATTAAAGCAAAATAACTACAAAAATATAGCTTGAGCCTGTGCCCCAGGTCTCATCTGCTGAAGGAGTAACACAGCTCCCGTCTAGGGCAAGGACTGGCTCAGCCACACAGAGCCTTTGGCTGCAGGGGTCTTGTGCACCTGGCTTTGGGCCGGGCCTGTTCCAAGCCCCTGCCTTTTGCTCTCTTCCTCCTCGTGAGCATCGCTGCCATAGGCGGAGGCCCCTTACCAGCACCAGGCACAGCTGCCCCCGTCCCAGCCTGGGCCAGGGCACATGGTGGAGTGGAGGCTGTCCCCCACCAAGGGTCTTCAGGAGCAGAGCTGCTTCCAGTGAGGAGCATAGCCGGAGCTCCCCCACAAGCAGGCAGCGCTGAGGGGTGCTGGGGGTGGGCATGGCACAGACTGAGCTCTGCTGTTGAGCACAGAGGCAGCCCTGGGGAATCACTCACTGCTCCTGTGTGCCCCAGGAGATGTAGTCGGGGCGCGTGGCCGCGTGGTACTCATCGATCAGCTGCTGCACGATCTCCCGGGAGTTGTCCAGCTCATCGAAGTTGTCCTTGAAGATGTCCTCCTTGCGGAACTGCTCCAGGAAGGCCTCTCGCTTGCGCAGTTTGTCGTACTGCCGGCACGTGCGCTCGAACAGCTGTGGCACAGGGGCAGGGCACTGCTCAGGGCATGAGCAGGGTGGGCAGGGCTGTGGCTGTAAGGGCAGTCCCCTCTTGCTCCAAGGCTGCCTTTGGCCAGGGAGAGGAAGGCCTGCTGCAGCCTGCTCCTGGGAGAGCAGCACTGGGGTGGAGCAGGACTGATGGGACCCCAGAGCAGACCCAAGTTCTGCTGGCCCCCAGCTGGGAGCTGCCCACCTCCCTCTCATCATCAGGAGCCCCAGCGCAGGTGGGTTTGTGCCTGGCAGCATATCAGATCCCAAGGACAGCAGAGTGCAATGGAGGGCCCTGGCAGTGCCCGGGCAGGGGAAGGAGCTCACTGAGGAGATGTTGGTGTGGTTTGCCATCATCAGGCCACTGACGCGGTGTGCCGAGGGCAGGTAGGGTGACTTGCGTGACAAAGCCACCTGGATGCTGGCAGGACCCCAGGGGATGAAGTTGGCTAACTTCCGCTCCCGGATCCGTTGCAGGCTCTTGTGAACCTGGTGGGGCAAGCGGTGAGAGGCAGCAGGCAGTGGGCAAAGCAGCCTGGTCCCAGCAGTAGCAGGAGCTGCTCCTGGCCTCAACAAGTTGGCAGGGAGGGAGGCTCCTCCGGACAAGGAGGAAGGGTCCTTCACATGAGGCTGGGGCCCACACAGGAGCAACCTGGAGCCTGTTCTTGGGCACAACTTGGTCTCACCCCAGTGTCTCTACACAGCACTGTGCCTTCCCCTGCAGGCTGTGCTATCGCTATCACCATCTGGAAGCTCACCTGTGTAGGATCCACCTCCCCCTGGATGATATTGAGAATGGCAATGTAGCAGTGGTTGGTCTGCCTGTCTCGCCCAGTGGACACCATCACATTTTTAGGCTGCAGCAATCTCCTCATCACATCCAGCACTGTGGTCTTCCTCACACTGGCCACCTGCACATGCCAGCAGGGCTCAGGGCAGTGGCCACGCTGCTCCCTTGCCCTCCTGCTGCCCTGCACATGCACACAGGAGCAGAGAGCAGCTGGATGCAGAAGCCCCTACCCCAGGGATGGAGCCACATGCAGTGCCACATGCAGGACAGGGAAATGCCAAAGTCACATTATGGGCACAGCCAGGCTGAGAACCAGAGCGTTGCTGGAGGCTCCAACACAAGGGCAAAGAGCTGCCCCCCAGCAGCACAGCTCAGCAGAGGGTCAGAGATTTGTTTCAGGTTGTTGCTGTCACACCTCTGTCTTGTCCTGCTCCTGAGGTAAGGTGCAGGGTGGGGGGCAGGAGAGAGGTCATTGCCCTGTGCTGAGCCCATGGGCAGAGCAGCCACTGCAGTCTCCAAGGGCTGCCAAGTGCTTTGTCCAGCCCAAGTCTGGCACCCAAAGGGGTGCTCATGGCACAGAGAGCTTGGTGATGGCAGCCCCACTCTAGGCACTGGTTGAGCTGCTGGCTGAGCCCCCCCGCCACTCCTCCCAGGACCCTGCACACTCGGTACCCTTTTCAGAGCCACCAGCTTTTCAGATTTGCTTCTCTGAGCAATATCCTGAGGAAGCACAGACAGGAGAGGAGAACAGCAGCTATTAGCTGGGAGGGGAGCCATGGCCAGCACAGGTGAGTGCCTCAGAACTGCCCTCTCTGTCCCATAGGGTGAGTGGGCACTGGCTTGGGGACAAGCTAAGCACAGGCAGCAGCTGAAGGGTGGTGACTCCCTCCTCAAAGACAGATTAAGCCCTCGGAAGGGGCTGATGCCTGCAGCCTGTGATCAGTTTTGAAATGCCAATGATCCACAGGGTTCTACCCAAAAGGGCCCAGGCCAGAGCCCACTGGGGTGGCAGGACCGGCAGGGCCAGCCCTGGGCTCCCTCTGATCATTTCCAAAGGCATCTTTGGTCAGAGTAGGCACTGCCAGCGCCACCACAGCTACAGCAAGGCCTGCAGCAGGTAGTTCAGCACAGGCAGGGCTGACTCATGGCACAGGTGGTGCTGTCACCTGCTGAGGACATGGCCTGGGACATGCAGCACGCAGGGCCAGCTGCCAGCAGGGCTGTGGGAGGTGAGGTGCAGCTGCTCTGCAGAGGGGCAGATGCCTGGAAGTGAGTGCGCCAGGAGGGGCAGGTGCCTGGAGGGGAAGGGCTGGGGAGGGCAGGGGGCCGGCAGGGGTGGGGCCAGGAAGGCAGGCGCAGGGCACTGACCGACTGGTCGGTGGTGAGCGGCGTGTAGCCGGTCATGAGGAAGTGCAGGCGCGGCGTGGGGATGAGAGAGGCGATCAGCCCGATCAGGTCGTTGTTCATGTAGCCAGGGTAGCGCAGCGTGGTGGTGCTGGCAGACATGATGGTGGAGACCTGCGGGGCAGCATGGGCTCAGTGGCCAAAGCCTGTGGCACCCCTGGGCAGAGCACGGCACCCTGGCTCCGGGCTGCCCACTGCCGTGCACAGCCCAGGAAGCAGGGTCAGCCCAGACTGAGCAGGGTGGGGATGCCCCACAGCAGCTTCTGCAGGGGGCAGGGAGCAGGGAGGAACCCTCCTCACCAGCTGGTTGATCTGGGAGAAGGAAGGGTTCTGAATGTGCAGCCGGTCTGTGGCAATCCGGTTCAGGGCTGTGTTGTCCAGGACCACCTGCAGGAGACAACTCAGCTCTGTGGAGAGCCTCAAGGCAGCTCAGGGCACTGGCTCAGTCAGCACAGCCCTGAGTGCCATGGCCTAGCAGAGCCCTCTGCAGCAGGTGGCAGCCCAAGCACTGACTCATCTGTGGAGCGTAACTGATGCTGTAAATGGAGCTGTGCACCCGGCTCGGCCACGCTGACCAGCGCCCTCCCCAGAGCTCTGCCTCAGGCCAGCCCCAGCAGCTCTGGCACAGCTGCCCCTGCCCTGCCAGGCAGGAGGCTGCAGAGCTGAGGACACACAGGCAGCCCCTGCTGCCCTGGGAAGGTCTGCTGGGGAGATGCCAAGCTGGGCAGCTCAGCTGGGGGCAGCTCAGAGCCCTTGTCTCCAGAGCCACCACATCTGCTCAGCCCTGGACCGAGGTGCCTGGGGCATCACACAGCTCCAGCAGAGGGAATAGGCACATCTGAGCAGCTGGGACGGGGCTGCCCACAGCGGCTGGCTGCAGGGCTGGCAGCACACTGGGTGGGCTCTCACCACGCAGTCAGCATTCTGGGTCAGCCTCTTCAGTGTCAGCAGGGAGTTGTAGGGCTGCACGACGACATCACTCATCTCATCCTGGTTTGGGAACACTGAATAGGTCTCCACCAGCTTCTTGGGATACCTGGGGAGAGAGTGCAGCCACCCAAGGGTTAACAGCACCAGGCTAGGGCTCTCTCTTCCCACCAGCTCTTTGCTGCCTCCAGGGCTCAGGACAGCAGTGAGTCATCCTGGGAGAGGATTTGTCCCAGCAGTGCCTGCCCCAGCAGCAGAGGAGCTGCCAGAGAGGCTGTGGGCCAGGCTGAGCCACCCTCTGCAAGAGGCTGTGATCTGCAGCAGGCAGGGATGGCAGCAGAGCCCACAGCTCCACCCCCCACCCCCAAGCAGTCAGGATGCCAGAAGGCAGCTGCCAGGTAGGGATGGCTGAGGAAAGGCAGAGTCTGGACAGCAGAGCCCGTTCCTAGAGCCTCTGAAGTTCCTAGGCGTATCAGGAGCCATTCCTTCCGTGGGCAACATGCCAGGCATTGCACAAGGTAGTGTTTGGGTGGGGGTGGGGTGGCTCTGAGTCAGCTCTGCAGCTCCCCCGTTGGCAGGGTGCCCAGCAGGGCCAGGTTGGGCATGGCCTCACCTGTCGTTCAGCCTTTCCAGCAGGTATGAGCCCAGCCCGGAGCCTGTGCCACCAGCGATGGAGTGGCAAAGCACAAAGCCCTGGAAGGAAGCAGAAGGCAGACAGCTGTCAGCCCAGCTCAGCCCAGGAGCTGTGCCACTGCCAGCACAGCCTTGGCAGCCATGGCAAGAACCCTACTGACAGCAGAGAGCTGGGACTGGCGGCTGCAGAGGGCACCCTGGCTCCCCCAGACAGTGGCAGCCATGGGCTCCTCAGCCACTTCTGCTGAGCAGGTGGAATCCACAGCTCTGCACACACCATAGCTGCTGCCCAAGAGCCTCCTGATCTGCTCCCACCCCAGAGCAGAACTCAGAACAGCTCCAATGTCACAAACTCTCTCTGCCCAGCTCCAGGGCAGTTCCCACCTGCTGCAGGTCCCACAGAGAGCTCTTGGACCTTCTGCTCACTTATTTGACAATGACATTTTCCTGTCCCCTTTTGCCATGTGACAACCTGACACAAACACCAGGGAGCCCAGCACAGGAAATGGAGGTACAAGGATGGTGGCCAAGGTCCTGCCAGTGGCACACAGCAAAGCAGCCAAAGAGCTGTTGGTGCCCTGCTGCTCCTTTCCCTTGGCAGGATGAGGAATGAAGCTGCAGCTGCCTCTGCCCATTCTATGGGTTTCAGAGCACCCAGCAGCTCTGGGTCTAAACCATCCTGCTGGCAGCCCCAGGCTCCCTGCTCTGCTTTGCTCATTCCAGCACAGCCCTCCTGACCCATGGGGCCTGCACTGCAGGACGAACTAAGTGTGTCCTGCTTCAGCTGATGGGAGGAGAGCCACAGGGAGCAAGGTGGAATGGGGCAAGAAAAAAGCATCACAATTCCTGGAACTCTTACTGTAGACTGTATCCTGCAGGAATAGCCCAAGGCAAGCAGTGTCTGAGGGAGAGCAAACAGTAAGAAGTTTTCTGGAGAAGCTGGGCAGATGTAGTCCTGCTGTGTAAGGTCTCCTTTCCCTAGCTCCCTGACTACATGTTCTCTGCTCAGCACCTAGGAGCAAGCCCAGCACATTTGTGTGCACCAGGGACCTGAGTTCAGCCTCAGAAATGAGCAGCCTGGCTCAAAGAAACCCCAAGCATGGCAACCAGATCCCAATCCTAGGACTTACTTCCAAACTGTCGCTGCCATCGGCCTCTCTGTCTATTATATCAAAAATATCTTCGTGGATTTTTTCTCCCTGCAAGAGTGACCACAGCAGACTTTGCTCCTTTCCCACAGGAACTGGAGCAGAGCTCCTCCAGCCTGGTGTGAAGCCAAGTGAGGCTGGCAGTGTGACCTGCACCCAGGCAGTCACAAAGTGGCAAGCATCAGCCCCTGCCAAATTTCAGAGTTTCCTCCAGAAGCCACCCATGAGCCTGCCAGGGGGCAGCCAGGCCACAGCCTCGGCCCAGGGAAGTGGTACCTGTGAGAAGCCACTGGCCCAGTTGTTGCCGGCTCCACCACCGTGCTCAGACAGGTAAATGTTCTCTGGGTTGTAGAGGTTGGCGTACGGAGAGTTGAGGATGGAGTGGATGACACGGGGCTCCAGGTCCAGCAGCACGGCGCGGGGGATGTAGTGCTCATCGTCTGCCTGTGGCCAGGGGCAGCCTCAGCAGCGCACGGTGCACGCAGGGACACGCAGGGACACCCCCTGCTGCAGCCCCTCCGTGCAGCCTGCAGCGGAACCCAGCGCCGGCAAGCTCGGGGGTGGCTCTTCCCTAACTGGCTCAGCTCACAGCACTGACGTCAGGTGGTGGCCATAGCAGCCTCAGCCTCCTGCCTGCCTCCACACCGTGCCCATCTCCAGGAGTGCAGGCAGGCGGCTGGCAGCATGCCGCCGGGCAGGAGCCCTCAGCAGAGGCTGCCAGGCAGAACAGCATCAGCCCAGAGGGGCCAGCATCAGCCCAGAGCTCCCTGACCAGGAAGCAGAGCGAGAGTGGGCACAGAGGTGCCCGTCGATGCGGCTGGGAGGGCAGGCAGAGGCTGCATGGGAAGGGGCCGGGACTGGTGGTACCTGGTAGAAGAAGACGTCCTTGCGGTCGGTGCCCTCGGTGGCGAACTCCTCCACGATGCCCTCGGGGCTGATGCCATGCTCGGCACAGAGCTGCTTCCAGAACTCGAACCCGACTATGGGGGGCGCACGGTGAGAGGGGCCGGGCCGGGCCAGGCTGGGGCAGAGCCTGGGGCATCCCCCTTCTCAAGGCCCCGCCCCGTCTTGGTACGCCCCGCCGCGGTCCGATAGGCCTCGTCCACGCCTCCTACAGCATCCTGGCCCCGCCCGGGGCGCGTTCCCTCGACCCGGCCCCGCCGCCGCCGGCCCCGGGCGCCCACTCACTTTGGTTTCCGCACTGGCCCAGCTGCAGGGTGATGATCTCCCGCGGCATGGCGGCCGAGGATCGGCTCCGCTCCGCTCCGCTCCGTTCGCCGCCGGCTCCCCTTCCCAGCCGCGTCTCCCGCCCCGCGCCAACGGTAGTGCGCGTGCGCGCGACCCACTTCCGGCAGACGCCTATCCCCTCCCAGGCAATGCACGTGCGCCCTGCAGGCGACTCTGGCCGCGCATGCGGAAAGATGGCGGCGCCCTTGAAGGGCCTTGCTTCCGGCGCCCCTGGGGGCTGCCATATCGGCGGCAGGCGGATGTTGATGTCGTGAGGGAGCGATGGCGGCGGTGGGGTCCGGCGGGCCGGGCGAGCGGCAGCAGATGGTGCAGGCTCTGAGCGCGGCGCTGCGGGGCCGCCTGGGGCCCTACGAGCCGCTGCTGAGCGCCGCGCAGGCCGCGTTGGTGTGGGAGCGGCCGGGCCGCAGCGCGCTGTGGTGGGCGGCGGCGCACGGCCTCTTTTGGTAAGCGCGCAGCGTGGGCCCGAGCGTGGCTAGCGCGGGGGCGAGAGGCGGCGGGGTCGGGGTCTGGGGCCGCTCCTCCGCGGGGGTGCTGGGCTGCGGAGCGGTCCCGGTGTCGACAGGCGCGTCCTCCTGAGGCTACTTGCTGCGACAGAGCGGGTGCGGGCAGCCCCGCGTCGGCTCCCCGCGGAACGCCCCGGGCTGCGGGAGGGTTTGTTTGCTGCCTTCCCCCCGTGGCCCTGAGTTTCGGTGGGCGAAGGCCCGTGGTCTGCCCGGCAGCACGCTTTCGGCTTCTCGTCCCCTTCTCCGGGGCCCTGCTGAGCACGTCCGCCTGGGAGGAGTGCTCCTTCGGGGATTGCCGGACACCGGGCCCTGTGCTGGCTGCGGCCAGCTCACAGCTGGAGCTGGGACAGAAGCAGCCGGCCTCAGGGCTTGAGAACCTGACCTGTTCTGGCAGACGAAAGGGGACCTGGAAATACTGATGTCTGCTTCAGCTCTCTCCCCGTCAGCATGTTTTCCTTTTATCTAATCAGCACACCCCAAACCCATCTGCAGGCGGTGGAGGAAGGGCAGCAGATGCTGCTTGCCTCAGACAAGCTAAGAAGCCCTGCTGGGAGCAGAGCTGTGAGCCAGGGCTGCTGGAAATGACAGGAGCAGGCACAGGTCACTAAAGCAGCCCCGTGGATGCTGGCTGTAGGCTCTTGCTTGCTTCCCTGGTTCTGTTTCTAGTGACTGATTTTGAGTTAGTTTGTGTTGCCCCATTTGTGTGTTGCACAGACACAGTTGGTGCTGATTTGTTTGTTTCTTCCCCATAGGTTTTTTGCTCTGACTTCCCTTCGCTTGCTGTTCCTGGTCTCGCTCATCCTCATGGTAGTTGTTTGTCTAGATCAGTGGAAGCACAAAATCTGGCCTCAAATTGGAGGTAAGTCACAACATTTGAGCTGATTTCAGTTGACCAAGTACTGGGTTTAGCCCCAGAAGTGCATGCTCTGCACTGCCAGGAGTTAAGCAGTTAAAATCCTGGGTGTCTTTGTGAGCCTAGAAGCAGGCAGGAACACCATAGGTGTGTCCTTGCTGGGGCTGGAAAAACATCGCCAAGATAAATGTGAAAAGAGCTTTCTGTGCTGCTCACACTGGGGGAAGAGGAAGCTGTGCTGGTGTGCGTGAGGCAGTGCAGGCTCAGGCAGTGCAGGCTCAGGCAGTGATTCACCTTCTGGGCCTTGGGAACCAGAGCAGGAACTCAGAGCACATGTGGGACATGTCTGGATTTCTCAGGATCTGTAATCAACCAGCTCCATGCTTTAGGACAAAGTCCCAGCCCTGCTGCGGAGCAGAGCCTTGGACAGGGTTAATGGCTGTTCGTGAGGCTCGTCTGAAGCTGTAGCAGACAGAGCAGTTTGTGATGCTGCTGTGCTCACAGTCACAGCCCCATAGCAGCTCAGGGTTAGCTGTGCCTGGGCAGGCTGCTTTGGAGGCAGTGTGGGTGGCTTGTGTGCTCCCAGGGTGGTTCCTGAGCGAACTCCCAAGTACAGCTCCCAGCTCTCTTTTCAGCTGTTCTCTGTAGTTCTTGGGAAGCCTTTAAACCTTTCCATGGCTTCTAGAAGCAGCTTGGCTCAGGCTCTATAGCTGAAACATTCTGACTTACCAGGAGGTGTCTGCATCTCCCTCAGAGCCCTGATTTCAGTGTGTCAGGGTAGCTGCTGCATCTCAGGGGCACTCTTCAGAGCCCAGCCTGGCTGGCTGCTATCTCTCAGCAACAAGCTGTGCTGCCTCCACCAGCTGCAGGCTGTGGGGTGGGGAGGCACAGATATCTTTTGATGTTGTTTGTCAGTGTAACTGGAGCAGCCTTCCAGGAAACGTCCCACAGGCAGTGAGGAGCAGCAGGGAGGCTCCAGCAGTCTTATTCTGTCATGTACCTGTGTTCAGAACATGCTGCAGAGCAGTGCTTCTGCAGTTCTGAGCTGCAGTTAAGGACTTCAGGAGTTCCCCAGCTCATGAAAGCCTCACTGAGATTCCAGGAGCTCAGCACTCCCTAGCAGACTCTCCACGACTAACAGTGTTTGTCCTTCGTGTTGTTGTAGGGGCAAGACCTGGCGAGGTAGACAGTGAGAGGTAGGAAACTGCTCTGCTGTGTGCCCTTCTGCTGTCACACCCTGTCCTTACTGCTCGCACGTGCTGGTGACCTGGGCTGCTTGGAGGGGGGAGAAGGGAGCTGCTCAGTGGACGAAGGAAGAAGCCCTGGACTCTGAGCTTCTGGGAGAGGTTTTTGAATGGCCCCAGCCCAGAGGTTTTTGAATGGCCCAGGCACTTGCTGTTTGCCCTCATCCTGGCCTCCAGTAATGCCTGGGCAACTGCAAAACTGCCCCTGCCGCTTCCCCCTGCACCCTTAAATTAGAGGTGCAGCTCCTTTTGTAAGGGCCTCTAAGAGCAGCAGAACAGCATTTCTTCTGGGACTAATGAAGTGCTTGAGTCCTGACAGGGAGTATTTAACAAGCCTGCTCCTGAAGCTATTGCTGCATAGCTATGGTCTGACTGCAGCACTCATTATGTGTTGGGAAATGCTGGGGTGTTGTCCTGCTAATGGCACCCTCCTGTGTCTGACACACCTTGCTGCTGGTTGCTCAGCTCCTCATTAATCACTTTAGCTCTTGCCAAAAGACAGCTTCTTATGTCTTGTTTTCAAGAGGCCCAAGTACAAAAGGAGCTGCTGCTAGCCCTGAGTGCTTGTGACTGGCACCTAAGAAGCACCGGCAGAGCTTGCCAATGCCCCTGGCCTAACCCAGCAGCAAGGTTCCATGCTGCTTGTAGACCCTGTGCTGAGTCCCTGAGGCTGCAGCTGACTAAAGGCAGAAAAAGAGGATGGATTCCCTTGATCTGCTCCTGCACTGCCCTTTCCCTCCAGCAGCATGGAAGCTGGTCTGAGCCCACAGCTGGGGGATGAAATTCTGCTGCTGGGGACAGCTGGGGCATGCACAGAGCCTTGGCAGGAGTGCTGTTTGTGGGGAGGTGGTGGGCAAGGGCAGGCTGGGCCTCAGCTTCAGAGCTCAGCACAGGGGGAGAGGAGAGGTAACTACTGAGAGGAGTTTGTAAGAAGTGACCTCTGCACTGACTGAGGCACTGATGCCTGCTCTGAACTCTTACCTTCACTGCAGCTGGGGCTATGTCCACCCTCGACTGCTCGGGATGCCAGAACTCTGCCACCATCTGGCTGAAGGATGGGTGGTTGGGACCAACTTCTTCAGTAATCTCCTGGTTTTCAAGAGGCAAAACCCTGGCAAGGTGAGAACGTAGAGACCTCAGCTTATGAGATGCGTGGTATGGAGCCTCTGCTGAATACTGGTGTCCTCCCATGGTGGCACCCAGCATTGGCTGAGCATTTGAGATATGAGATGTCACCATGGAAGGCCTCCTACAACAAAGTAGCCATTAAGTGGAGAGGAGTAGAAAGCAGGGGCAAGAAGAATGAGGCTGAGCAGGAGGGAAGAGAAAGCCAATGTCAGTCTGCCTGCAGCATTGAGATGAAAGCTTAACTGCTCCTCCTGCAACTTTCTGGCTTTTCTAAGTGTCTGTCAAACTCCTCTGGAGCTGGAGAAAGTGTCTGGCTTGGGTGGTTGTTTTTTTTTTTTTTTCATCTTTTTTTGAGGCTTATGCAAAGAGAAGCCTGTAACCTACTGGTCCTGTCCTTGTCCTTTTTACCCTGAAGAGTTCTCTCTTCTTTAGCCTCTGCCTTGCTTTTAATTTAGGGGCTCTGGGAAGCTGCTCATCTTCTGAGGCAGGGCCCTGGTCTGCTGCCTGTAGCTCTGAAATCATGGAAGGTCACCAAGGGAGGTTTCCTACCTCCTGTGTCTGCATTGGTGCTGCAGAGGGGCACCTGAGTGCTAGGAAGGCTTCCCTGGCAGTAGAGTTATGACTTGACCCAGAATCTGTAGAGGACAAGACAGGAACTGGGTGAATGCTGCTCAGCCCTGGGCACTAACTGCCTCCCATGTCTCCAGTTTTGCCTTCTAGCCTGTGGAGTCTTTACTTTCCTGGCTGTCCTGGGCCGGTACATCCCTGGGCTTCTGCTCTCCTACCTGCTGTGTAAGTAGAGCTCGGCCAGCAGGGCTGTATCAGGAGGGGCAGAGCTGTGTGGGGTCGGCGTGTCCGAGGGCTGGGGCTGCCCTGCTTAGAGAGAAAGCTTCTGTGAATGGCTTCAAAACTGAAATTGGTACATTCTGCCTGGAGTGTGGTGGTTCCTGACCAGGACTCTGAGGTCTGTGGTTTACAGAGAATGCGTCTGAGTGCTTGATAACCACAAGTTTGAGCACTCGGAGCTGGCCTCCCCATGGGGTTAGACTGGTGGAGTTCTAGCAGCCTCCTGCATGCACTGCACACTTCAGTGCATGCTGCACTGCATGGCAAAACAGGCAGTATGTGTGTGTCCTGAGCAAGCTCCTAACCAGCATTCCCACTCACCCAGTGCTCCTCATCCTGCTGTGGCCCCTTGCTGTGTACCACAGGCTGGGGCAGCGCTTGTACCTGAGGCTGGAGCCAGCTCTGCAGCGGCTGGATTTCAGTGTCCGAGGCTACATCATCTCCAGGCAGCGAGAGAAGCAATGTAAGTCTCTGTGCCCCGGTCCTGACCCTTCCGTACACATCTTGGGCCCTGGGACAGGCAGGGGCTGTGTGTCTGGCATGGCTGCCTCTCCACTGCCCTTGCTAAATACTTGGTGCTGCATTGGGAAGGAAGCAAAGCAGGTCTGCCTGCACAGGAGCTCCCAAGGAGCGACTGCCGTAAGCTCTTCGTGGTGCTGAGCTGCTCCCCTTCTCAGCTGCCAGAGCTGCCTGTTCCACATGGCAGCTGCACCGACAAGAGGGAGGACTCAGTGCAAGGTGGCTGCTAAACATTCATCTCAGCAGCAGCTTTGCGGCAGCCCAGGTCAGAAATGACCACGTTACTCTGCTGTGGAACAGAGCCAGCTGGGTTGTGCTATGGCCAAGCTTGCCAGCTGAGGTGTCTGCTGCTGGGCACTGGGCTGGTCCCACAGCCCTGTCCTGGGGCAGTAACGAGCTCTGATTTCTGGCAGTGCGTCGCAGAGCCCTTCACCAGGAGGCTATGGAGGATGGGAGTGACAGTGAGGAGGAGCTGGCTGCCTTCTGCCCCAAGGTAACCAAAGGAAGGGGAAGAGCTCAGCTGAACAGGAGCAGTTCACCTGGCAGGACTGTGCCACGCATGGCCCTGTGCCCAGCATGTTGCAGCAGAGCTGTGGTGGCAGATCAGATGAGGATGGTCTCCTTTTGTAGAGGCCTTTGTTGTTCTCACTCAAGCATGTCCAGAGCTCCTTGTACCACCTACAGCCTCCTAGGAAAGTGTGAAATGAGCCTTAGCTGCCAGCCCCCCATGATGACTGGGTTTAACTGGCAGCCACTGGATCATATGTTTGGTCTTGAGGCACAGCAGTAAGCTTTGCAGTATTTGACTCCTGTCTCCTGTTCCCCAGCTGGATGACTCTCTGGTTGCCAAGGAGTTAACCATCTCAGACTCAGAGCACTCAGACGTGGAGGTTTCCTACACAGAGAATGGAATCTTCAACCTTTCCCGGGGCCAGACCCCCTTGACTGAGGGATCTGAAGGTGAGGGCAACTGGGCAGCTCTGGAAGGTGTGGAACACTGAGCATGAGCTGCTGTGATGGGCTGGAGGGGGGTCTGGATGCCTCACTGTGTCATGTCTATTGCTGGCTGAGACAAGCTGGAGCTCCCTCTTTGTTCAGGGCTGAGCTTCCTTCCCGTGGTGCTTCCTGGAAGCAGTGGCAGCTTCTCTGCAGAGGCTCTGCTGCTCTCTGGCTGCAGGGAGAGAGGCTGCAGCAGCCAGCCTGGGACAGGGGATGCTTTACTTTGTCAGTGTGTGGTGCAGCATCTGCACTCCTTGGAGTGAACTGGGAGGTCACTGGCATCCCAAGTAGCTGTGAGGGGAGGTGAAAGTGTTTGGTCTGTCCTGGAGGAGGTAGCCCAGCCCTATGAGCTGCCTGCCCTGGCTGCAGGGGTTTGCTGTGTGTTCAAAGCACATTCTTCTTCTCTAGACCTGGATGGGCACAGTGACCCAGAAGAATCTTTTGCCAGGGATCTCCCTGACTTCCCTTGCATAAACCCAGAAGCACCTGGCTTAGATGAGGAGGATGACACCAGCATTGGGATCCCCAGCCTGGCCTTGCGCTCGCAAGCAACAGAGGATCTGCACCTGCCATCTGAGCAGGAGCTGGGCACACTGCCAGACATGCAGCACCTCACTAACAACATTGCTGACTTTGTCACCCGGGGCATGATCCAGCTGGCACTGTCGGGAGCCCCTCAGGCAGGCTCCTCACCCAGTGAGCACCCCCAGAGAGCTGCGAAGCCTTTCCTCAGAGCAGGCAGCTCAGACTTGGACACGGACGTGGAAGGAGATGACTTTGAACTGTTGGATCAGTCTGAGCTGAGCCAGCTGGATCCTGCTGGCTCACGTGGCCAGTAAGACCCCCAGCACCTCCCTCTGGTTTTCTGTTGTGCATCATGGAGGGAGCCCTGGAAGGAGAAGCTTTGCACAGTTCTCTAGATGGTCTCCTGTGTGAGTATGAGTGAAGTGACAGCCAACCCTGGGAGCACCACTCTGACTCTGTAGTCTTGCTTGGGTTTGAAAATAAACTGCACTGGTAACTCGTAGAGAAAGGCACTGATGTGAGAGCCCCACAATCACCATTGCCCTGCACTGACTGCCAGGATGCTGCTTGCTTCAAATCTCCTTGCCTAAGACAATAACTCTGGTGTTGCAGCTCCAGCGGCCACTGCTCAGACTGAGCTGGTGTCAGCAAGGACAATCCCAAAGCCAATCTTCCAGGACTGCTGTGTAACTAACTGGGTGAACAGGATTCTTTTTCTCCTTGGACTGACAGTCTGGGACTCAATGCTGTTTCATCTGAGACAACCATTCCTGCTCCCGAGATGTCCACAGAATCCAAGTCTTCTCTCCCAGCAATATCTGGGTAGGAACAGTTTCCCTGCTCCTGCTGTGGGCCCAGTGGTTGTCTGACCACAGTGTTTGTATTTGCCATTGCCCCAGCCCTGTGTTCCTGCTTTCTAGTGATGTTTTGTAAGAGACACTGGCAATAAGACACCAACTGTGACCAGAGCCCTGTGAAGTACATCACCTGTGGCAGCTGCTCTTGTCTTGCTTTCCTGAGATTGTGGACTAATGCTTTGTGGAACCTCTCCATGCTCCCCCAGCACACATTGGGTTGGACAGCGGAGACCCAGCCTTTGCCCTGACAGAGCCTCTTGGGTTGGCTGGAGGAGGGAGGGGTGGGGCTGGTTTGGCCAGATCTGCCCCGGCACTCGGGGTGACCTTGGGAACAGCCCCTGCTTCCAGCCTGGTGCACTGAATGGGGACACCAGCCTGAGCCACCAGTGACCGAGGAGCTTGTGCCCATCGTGGTCATGTAAACAAACCAGCATCTGAGGGGAGAGAGAGGTGCTGCCAGCAGACTCCGGCCCTGCCCTCGCCCCGTTGCCGTTGCTTTGTCTAAGCCATAGAGCCCGGTTCCGGTCGCCTCTGTGCAGTGAAGAAAGAAGCTCTTCAGGGAGCCCTTTTTCTGCCTCATGTGTCCAAATGCGCCCGCGAGCTTCAGCAGGGGCTGGCGTCGGGCGGGAGAAGGGCGTCCTCAGCCCCGGGTACCGGGAGGGCTATCGGTAATGAGTTGCGTTTTACAAGCACTGCTTACAAGCACTGCCTCTGCGGCTGGCATGGAGCGGTGTGTGCGGGTTTGGGGGAGGGGCCCCACGTGCCGCGGGCGTGCGGAAGCCGTGTCCCGGCGCTCGCCGGCTGAGGCGCCGCCCTGCAGCAGCCAGGCGTGACCCGGGCCGGGCCGAATGGTGGCCTCCCGGAGGGCGGAGGAGCGCAGAGGGGCTACAGCCGGATCCTTTGGGTCCGCCCCCTCGGGGCGTGGCTCCCTGGTCCCCGCCCATCGCAGCAGCCGCACTCCTGCCTTTCTGCTTGGCGGGCGGCGTGCCAGAAGTACGTCAGCGCCGCCGGTCGCGAAAGGGACGCGGTGGCGCGAACGGAGACGGAGAATGAGCAAAGGCCGCGAGGGCTCCGCGGCGGGCGGTGAGTGAGGGAAGGAGTCCCGGGCGGCCGGTGAGGGGGTGCCAGGTGGTCGCCGCCCACTCGTTACCGTCCCGGTGCCTCCGGCGGCCCCGATGACTTGCAGTCTCTCCGTAGGAGGCGGCGCCGCCGCCGTCCTGATGCGGTATCTGCGGGAGCAGAACCGGCCGTACAGCGCCCAGGACGCCTTCGGGAACCTGCAGCGGGAGCACGGCCTGAGCAAGGCGGTGAGGACGGGGCCGGGGGCGCGCGAAAGGCCGCGTGCGAGTCCCGGCTGACGGCACCGGTCTGCTGTAGGCCGTGGTGAAGGCGCTGGAGCAGCTGGCGCAACAAGGTCGTGTCCGTGAGAAGGCCTACGGGAAGCAGAAGATCTACTTCGCCGACCAGGTGAGCCCCGGCTCGGGTGTCGCTCTCGCCGGCCCCCGCCCTCCTGACCCACCACCTCGCCGTAGGAGCAGCTCCCGGCCGCCAGCGACGCGGAGCTCCGCGGCCTGGACGGGCAGATTGCTGCGCTCTCCGCCAAGGTGCAGGCGCTGCAGCAGAGCTGCCGGCAGATGGAAGCAGGTGAGTGCGTCTGGCCGGCTGCTGTAGCACTGGCAGCAGCTGGGGCCCCATGGGCTCCGTCGGTCCTGTCGGTGACCATCCTTCCAGAGCTGAAGGATCTGAACAGCTCCATGACAACCCCTGAGATGGCCAAAGAGCTCAGGGAGCTGAAGAAGAACTGCAGGAGTTACACTGAGAAGCTGGAAAGGATTAAATCTGCCACCAGCTGCGTGTCCCCGGAAGAAAAAGAGAAGGTGAAGTGCTGCCCGTGCCCGAGGGGGACCAGGCTTGGGCTAGTCTTGCCACACCCTGTCCCCAGCCCAGCTGACACTGGAGCAACAGAGGGTGGGGATTGTGAGTGACCTGGGATGCTCCCCAGAGCCTGTGTGTGAGCCCAGGGGTGGTGACAGCTCCCTGCATGTCTTTAGCCTGACCTGCCTCTTGGCCTTTGCCTGTGGCAGTCGCCTGCTGCTTGTCCAGTTCACCTTTCCCTGTCGTGGGGGATCCATTGAAAGCAGGGTTCAGATTCCTGCAGGGGCTTCCGCCTGCTGGCTCCTGATGTTGTGGCTGTTGCAGGTCTGCAGCGAGCAGCAGCTGTACTGCAGGGAGTGGCGGAGGCGCAAGCGAATGGTAAGGGTTGTGGGGTGGGTGGGCAGTGCTGGGGTGGTGGCAGTGACAGGCCTGTGGTGACACTGCTGCCCTTGGGGCCTCACAACTTTGGGGAAGACTCGTGGCTACCAGGGCGGTCCCCCAGGAAAAAGCCAAGTTGTGGCAGTGCCCAAACACCCTGGGGAGCAGTGAGGCCTCGGTTACAGATGGCTGCTCCCCTGCTGTCCCTCGAGCTCTGCTGGCCTGTGATCCCCCCGCAAGACAGGGACGCTGCATGAGAGCTGTAGTGGTGCTGCCTGGCACTGCCTTCAGGGCACCTCTGTCTCACCAGGCAACTGAGCTGCTGGATGCCATCCTGGAGGGGTACCCCAAGAGCAAGAAGCAATTCTTTGTGAGTAGAGTTGGGCTGGGCCCTGTGGTGATGGTGACCATGCCATGGCTACCACCCTGCTGAGGTGCTCTCTGCTTGTCCAGGAGGAGGTTGGGATAGAAACAGATGAGGACCACAACGTGACGCTGCCCACGGCTGTCTGAGACACTGTTGCTGGAGTTCTGTCCTCTGCCTGCATGCTCAGGCTGGCCCTCTCTGGTTGTACACGTTTGGGTTAAAAGGTTTTGCAGCTGGGGTGTAGGGGGTGACACAGCATCTGGGGATTTCTTTCTGCCTGCCCTTCAGTGCAGTGAGCTGCTGGGGTTGGTGTGAGCACACTGGTGTGGAGTCCCTGCTGCTCCAGCAAGAGGTGAAGGGACTGAGTGGTAACCACAGGTACAGCCCCATGAAACAGGAATGGTTTAGTTCAGCTCCGCTGTGCTGGTTTGTGCCAGAGGGTGCTGGGGAGTGTTTAGGGAAGCCCAGAGCCAGGAATGAGCAACTTGAGCCACAAGGACCAGGCTGGGCTTCCAGAACCTCCCAGTCCCTGAACTACTCCAGAGGAAGGCTCCAGATACTCAGCAGCAGAAGTAAAAGCAGAAGAATTGTTAAAACATTCAGCAAAATTTATTTAATTACTCTTCACAATAGAAAAATATTTTGCTTTCCGTGTGAGGTCTGTAAAGCTCCACCTCTGCCCAAGGCAGGAGACAGCTCCTGGGGCTCAGCCTGTGCCCTGAGTGCCACCTTGCTCCCCACCAGGGTTTTCTTTGCAACAGCTCCCAGGGGAGCCCCAGCTGCTCTGTCTGTGCTTTATGGGTGAGTTCCAGCTCTGGGATTCCAGAGCCTTGCAAAGGGCACAGCAACACATGGGGGAAGCAGTTTTGTATAACAATCACCCCTGTGGGTAGCTTCTCTGCTGCTAAAGGTGGGCAGAAGCAGCAGCTCAAACATGCTCCTGCTGCAGCAGCACTGCCCTGGGGGGCAGGCACAGAGCACAAACCCTGCTGCTGTGTGTCCCAGGGAGCTTCTGCGGAGCTGACACTGAAGGTACTGCAGGAGGAATTGGGTGATACATAGAGACCAAAATAAAACCAAATCAAGGCAGGGGTGCTCTGAGAGCTGTTTGGGGGTGGGGGGGTGAGGAAGGTTGGTGAAGCTCACCCCTAGTTTGTTTCACCAGAAATGAGCAGGTTTGGGTTCCCATTTCTTTCCCCCTCCCAGGGTCAGAGGAGCTGTGTCTAAGGCCTGAGTCAGTGGCACAGGCAACCCCCCCAATCTGCCTGAGCTGCAGTCTCCAAACCCTCACACAACCTCTGCTCCACAAACATTTCTGCCCCTTCCCAAGTCCCTACAAATATTTGGTAGCATTGACTGTGGCAGGAGCTGTGGAGGTTCTTCACACAGCCTTATTTTGGTTTGTAGTTAATGCAATAAATAATTCAAAGAAGCTCTATAAACTTCCAGCCAGGAGAGAGCTGGCTCAGCCCTCCCCAGTGCCCAGTACCCAGGCACTGGACAGGAGGTGCTACCTCAGGTGCAGAGGCCTCAGAGCCACTGGTGCTGCCCAGGGAGGCTCAGTAGAGTTGACTCTTCAGCTGGTGCAGGACTCCGATCACAATGTCCCGCAGGGTCTATGGCACAGGAGGTGCTGTCAGCATCCATCCATGGTGGGCAACTCCCACCCAGCCTGGGACACCCTCTGGCAATGGCACCACAGCACCCATGTGGGCAGTGCTCCCACCACCGTTCCTGACCCTGGGGTCTCAGACCCTGTCCTGGTGCCCACTCCCCTCAGAGGTTTCTTAACACGCAGAGCACCTTTAGGCATCCCAAGGGTAAATGTCAACAAGCAGGACGCTCCTGAGCTGCTCCACCTTGGCCAGCTTTATGCCAAGCCAGTCCAGCAGCTGGAGTGGGAGATGCCAGATGCTCTCCTGGCTCCCCCCAAGCCCCATTTCCCCCTGCCCTCACCACAGCCCTGTTCACCTGGGGCTTGCAGTGCTCCTCAATCCAGCTGAAGACACAAGCTGAGAGCTCCTGAAAGCTTGTGACCGAGATGGAGGCGTTGAAGGACTGGAACAAGGAGTCCATAATGCCTTGGAAAACATTGAACTTGACCTCGTCAGAGACCTGGTCCTTGCCCTCATTAGGGTTGTCCTGATGAGCTTTCACTATCTGCTCATAGTTCCTGAAACAAAGCAGCAGCAGAGTGAGGCCCCCCAGGACCATGGGGCACAGCTCCCTGCCTGTTGCTGCCCCTGAGCACTGCTGCAGGACAGGGAGGTCCAGGAGATCCTGCAGCCAAACAACTGCCAGGAAGCTGCAGCTGCTCCCTTACACTTTCATGATCTTCAAGGCCATCACATCTTTTCTAAGAGTAGAAACTTCCTCCTCTTGCTTCTTCTTTTCCTTATGCAAGAACTGGATGTAGTCAATGGCTGAGCATGAAAACACTGAGTGAGGATCTGAGAGCAGGCACAAGTCCCTGACATCCCAACACAAGGTGTCCCAGTGGAGGTGGCCAGCACCTGGGCTCCCCCAGAACCCCAGAAGCTCCCAAAGCTGAACCTCTACCCTGCATGGCTCCAGCAAGGCGTTCTGGGTGTTGGTACCACCCCTGCCCTCTTCCCAGCCTCAGAACTCACTTTTCTGGAGGACAATGGCCTTGCTCAGCTTCTGGGAGCCTATGGAGAAATCCTGCTGCTCACAGGTAGGGACGATGGCCTGCAGGTCATCGTAGCCTTTCTGCAGGGAACCGCAGTGCAGTCATTGGAGCTCAGCTTGTTTCAAAGGGGGCAGACCCTAACTCCTGGCACACTGCCAGCCAGTGCCAAGGCAGCTGACAGCATGCTGTGCTGAGAGCAGATAAGGCAGCAAGAGGGGCCCTGACACCAGCCAGTCCCTGCTTACCTTGATTGCATCTCGCCGCTTGCGCTCCGCCTGGGTGTGTGCCCTCCGACGCTGGTCCTTGTAGGACTCCTTGTAGGGCTCCTGGTGGTAGTCGCTGTCCTCATCATCTGTGCCATCATCCACTCAGGTCAGTGTGGAGCCCAGGGACTGCCCAGCAGCGTGGGATGGAGGCTGCCACGGTGCAGCCCTGCAGGCTGCAGCCAGGCCCTGGATGGTTCATGTCCCTGGGATAGCCCTGGGCTGGCCTGGGGTCCCCAGGACAGCAGCTGGCTCCAGCAGGCTGGGCCAAGGGCAGGCACTACAGGGGGCTCTGAAAACCCCCACACCCTTACACCCACTCCAGGGGTGGGCACCCTGCCAGGCACCCTCAGCACTAAGGGGTGCTGGAGCCCTGCTCCCTGCTGGGCACCACCACAAGCAGAGACCAGAGGTCGCTGGGGACATGTCCCATGGGCCCACCTGTGTTGGGGACAGAGGAGGCGCTGGTGGAGCCGATGCTGTTGGCTCGGGAAACAATGTTCCCCTTCCTCGCGTTCTCCATGAAGAGCGCTGCAAGAGCAGTTCCGCAGTAAGGGGCAGACCCGGATGGGTGACCAGAGCAGGGCAGATCGCCTGACGGCCGCTGCCACCGTCCCGCTCACAACGAGCGACAGCCGTGACCGCGCGGGGGCGGCCCAGGGCCGGACACCTACCTGAGTCCAGGCCATTGTCGCTGTAGGCTGTGTCCACCTTGCGCAGGGCCGGCGGGAGGAGAGACATCAGCTGGGCTGGGGCAGCGAACCGCGGCCCTGCGCCCGGCCCGGCTCCCCCAGGAGCTCCGATCTGCCCAAGCAGCACCCCTCGCCCTTCAGCTCCGGTCCCCGCACTCTCGGCGCCCCTCGCCTTGACCCTGCCCCTCTCGTTCTCCTTTACCCTCGCCCGCACTCGGTCCCGCCGCCACCGCCCCGCCTCAGCCTAGCTCCCCAGCCCCGCGGCCTTAGCGGAGTCAAACTGCCCGGTCTCAGTCCCGGTCCCGCCGAGCGGACCCACCTTCCCCCATGAATCCTCGGCCGCGACGCCGGGCGGATCCGCCATCTTCCGCCCGCCCCGGTCATGTGACCGCCCCCGGGACCGACGGGAAACACAGCCCCGCCTGCCGCCGCTCGTCCGAACCGCCAGAGGGCGCCGTTCCACACCGGACGCTCTGCTCCACGCCCGCTCTGCTCCGCGCCCGCTCGGTGATGTTGCACGCGCCCTGACGTCACGGTGACGGAAAAAGCGGCGCCGGTCTCACCGGCGCGATCTCAGCGGCTCTTATTGCCGGGATCCTGCACGTTCACCGGCTCCGCTTCTCTCTGCTGGTGCTTGTGCCAGCAACGGGCGACAGAGAAGGGAGTGGAGAAATAAATTTTTATTTCGATAAATGGCCAGAAACGGGAGTCCCCGCGCGGCGCTGACTCTCGCCGGAATCGGGACCGAGCGCCGAGGAGCGGCTCCCGCGCTAGGCCCTCGAAGGCCGACACCATCAGCTTCGCCACCTTGTCCAGGAGGAGCCCGGCCGGACGTACGGCGTCGAGCGGAGCTCTAAGTAGCCCTGCGGAAGAGCGGGGAGGTGCTGGGGGGACGCGGCAGCCCCCGCCGGTATCTCCCGGAACCCTGCCCGCCCCCGAGTCCGCCAGCAGCGGGGGCACTCACCGACAAGTCCAGCAGGCAGGTGTTGGTGCACCCGGGCAACCCTGGCCCCATGCACCGCCCCAGGGACAGACCCGGCGGCACGGTGCCGGGCCACGGATGTAGCGATCACCGGCGGCACCGAAAGTGTTGGTCAAGGTGGTGGAGGCAAAAAGGGAAGGGACTTCGGTTCCCCCGGCCCCCCGCATCCTGCAGAGCTAGGGGCAGTGTACCGCAGCGGGGCTGGGGGCTCCAGAGCCAGCTGCTGGGGCTCGGCCCCATGCCAGGGTGGGCAGGGTCACACGGGACAGAACCAGGACACAGACACGCAGGGGGAGAAGCTTTTTTACTGTCACAGAGGGAGGTCTGGGCACCACTGTTCCCCCTCTCTCCAGGGGCAGCAGGTCCCCCTGGCCCCTCACCAGGGCTGGAGGTGGGTTCAACCCCCATGCTGTGCTCCTCCCCAGCATAGCATGGCTGAGGGTGGGTAGTGCCAAGACAGGGCCCCTCGGTGCCCTGTGTGGGATCCGTGGGGCTGGTGGTGATGGTCGAAGGGCATGACACCCTCACAGGCTGTGCTCTGGGACCAGGCGCTGCTGCAGGAGGTCCCAGGCCTTCTCCACCTGCCAGAGAACATGGAGGGCAGCACCTCAGAGCCCACAGCCAAGCTGGGGACAAGGCAAATGCCACAAGAGCCTGGACAGGAACGTCACACGAGGGTCCCACACTGCACACCCAGACACACTGTGCAAGACCTGGGCACAGCACGAGCCCTCTGATCCCCATTGTGGTCATCCACCTCCCCCCTTGCCCCTCAAGGAGCCCTCTGCAGCAGCTGGGCCAGGGCTCACCTGCCTGCGGGTGACATCCTGCTCCCAGAGTGTGGACAGCACCACCTGGGACTGCTCCACCCTCTGGATGTTGCTCATCTGGCTCCACAGCCGGCTGCGAGCAGCCTCCTCGCTCAGCCCATCCCGGGCCATGATGCGCTTCACAGCCTGCCAGGGCCACAGAGGACACTCAGGCACTTGGAGTGGCCCAGGATCAGCCCCAGCAGCAAGGGACGGCCAAAGGGGCACTACCCACCACCTCCTCAGGGATGATGGCAGTCCACACCTCGTGGACCATCTCTTGCCAGCCTGCCTCCAGCAGCACCGCAGCGTCCAGCACGCACACAGAGCTCCCTGCAGAACGAGGTCCTTGCTCCTTGCTGGGCAGTGGCTCAACAGCAGAGGGGCTGCCCAGCAGAGGGGGGGTCCTGAGCACTGAAAACACAGAGCTGCCAGAGGCAGCAGGCTGAGGGGACTCTCTGCTGTTACCTTGAGCAGCTGCCTCCCTGATCTGCTCCTTGACCATCTGAGCCATCTCAGGCCACACAATGTGTGTCAGACTCTTCAGCCGCTCCTAGAAAGGACCACGAAGGGCTCAGTGACTGCCCTCAGAACCCCTGGGCAACCCAAAGGGGCTCACGGCTGGCAGCAGCAGTCACAGAGGGCACGAGGGGCAGCCTGGCCCCAGTGCTCAGCCAACATAGGTGCAGAGGGGCAGGTTTAGTTATGCATCACTGAGCCCCCAGGTACCAGCCTGGAGCACACAGGGGGCAGAGAGCTCTGCCTACATCAGGGCTACTGCTCTGCTGGGCAAAGGATAAGTGTGGGCAGAGAAAGGGATGGGGACAGGGAGGCAGCAGCTACTGGGGCAAGAGAAGCATGTCCAGCACGACTGCCAACTCGGCCACAGGGACAGGAGCTCTGCGTCCTGCCCTGCCAGAGTGCAGCCAGGGAGGCGTCACCATCTCAAAGGGCTGAAAAATAAAAAGCCTGAGCAGAGTGTGAGCTCCCTGCTCCCGAGAGTAAACAGTGCCAGGCTCTGTGCTGCTCTTACCTGGTTTCCAAACACTTTGGCCCCAAGGACTCTCCTGTTGATTGTCCCATCTTGGTTCAGGATTTCTGCAAGACAGAACAGGCTTGGGAGTGAACCAACCTTTCTGCCCTGTGGCGAGCCCAGGGCAGAGCAGCAGCACTGCAGCAGGACCTAGCAGCTCTGCACCTTACTCCAGAAAAGACCAGGGAAGGCTTTATCCTAGAGCAGGAGCAGCCCAGTCCACCCTTGCATGCCAGTTTGCAGCTGCTCTGACATGGGACATGCAGGACTTGGGGGATGCAGCAGGTTTGCCCTGCTGGGGCCTGATCATCACTGAATCAGCTACAGAACCTTGTCTGGGAGGTGTGGAGCCCAAAGTCCCCCTGGGAGGCAAGGTAGTGCAGGCCAGGATGGTTCTCTGGACACTGGAACGTTGGCACCCTCCTCCCAGTTTTCCCCACAGCCCTCGGTGGCTCTACCTGCCCCAAAGGTGGCTACCACTCGCCCGTAGGCAGGGCCACCGGGGCTGTAGACAGCGTGGCCGAGCTTGTCGGCGTCGATGACGAAGGCTCCCAGACGCCCCAAGCGGCTGGCGATGGAGGTTTTCCCACTGCCGGTCCCTCCGGTCAGGCCAATGACGTACGGGTGAGAGGGCAAGGCAGGATCTTGCTGAGGGAAGAGGGAAAGGCATTGGCAGCAGCTGGAAGGCAGAGGCTCTGCTGGAGAAGGATCCCAACCACCCAGCTTGGGGATGGGCACGAGTCCTGGCTGTACCAGGCCGGGGCCTGCTGCTGCCAGCACACATCTGGTCCCCTGCAGCCAGGTGTGAGCCAGCTCCTTGCCAGGCTGCCCCCTCCTCCTGGGCACACAGCTCCCATCACAGCCTGCAGCTCTCTGAGCCCCCTCACCCGTGGGGGCTGCAGCAGTGTCCCCAGCAGCCTCTGCCGCAGGCTGGAGGAGCTGATCTTCTCCTCCTCATTCTGACCGTGGTCAGGGTCTTTCATCAACAGGATCTCGTAAAGAGTCAGCGCAGGGAGTCCCTGCGAGAAAAGGGAGCCCTGAAGGCTACCATGCTGCCCTCCAGCACATGCTGGGGCACCAAGCATCTGTGGTTGATCCCCAAGACCCGGGCTGCCTGCATGCAGCGGTGGGCAGGGGGAAAGGGCAGGAAGGGGCAGCCCTGGCATGGGCATTACGTTTTCAAGCCTCTTCCTGTTGACTGCCTCGCCCCCACTGCGGGTCTCCTCGCTGACCACCAAGCACTGCAGGTCGGCATCAGTGACCGAGGGGCCGTAGGGGTCAGCCAGCCGCACAATGTCGTAGCGCAGTGAGGGCTGCACGTCCTGCAGGAACTCGAGCAGCGTGGCCGCCCGCAGCTCGTAGGGCTCGATCAGCTCCGCCAACACCTTGTCTGCAGGCACCAGAGGGCAGGGCGTTGGCGGAGCACAGGGACAAGGCAAGATGAGGACAAAACCCACCCGTGGCTTGGGCAGGCTGCCTCCTGCACCTCCCCTCGCTCCCACGGCACCCTCATCTCTGTGTCTGCATGCGGCAGTCCCCACCTGTCACCTTGCCCAGGCAGCATCGTGTTGGGTACAGGGCTACCGGTACCCCCTGTGGCTGTCGTCCCTCTCACCGCCCTGTCCCGGGCAGAACTGGGCGGACCCCTCGGCCCCACACCGGCAGCTGGGCCGGGTGCCTCGGGCTGTCCCCCCGTTCCAGCACGCTGCCGGCGGCCGCCCCGGGACTCACGGCGAAGCAGGTCGCCGTCGGCCACCCCGGCTAGAAGCCGGTGCTCGGCGAGAAGGCAGCAGGCGCTGAGCAGGAAGCGGTGGGCGCCGTGCAGGCGGTCGAAGGTGCCGCCGACCGCCACGTCGGAGAAGCTGGGAAGCGCCGCGCCGAGGTCCTCCCCGGAGTCCTCTTCGGGGGTCTCCCCGGGGTCATCCCCAGCGCCGTCTAGCAGCAGCGTGGGCAGATGCGGCGGGCAGTCGTAGGCGGCGGCGGCCAGGTACTGCAGGCCGAGCTGCACCGGACCCGGCGGCCCTGGAGCCTCGGCGGCAGGGAGCAGCAGCACGCGGGGCGGGCGGGCGAGGCGGCGACCGGGAGCGAGCAGGACGCGCAGGTCCAGGCCCCGCCGCGCCGCCGCCACGTACAGCGCGTCCAGGGCCCGGAGCAGCGCGGGGCCGGCGGGGGGAGCGGCGGGGCGCGGCGCGGGGGCCGCCAGACGCAACCCCGGCTGCAGGTGCACGTACAGCGGCCCCGCCACCAGCCCCGCCGCCGCCGCCACCGCCGCCGCCGCCCGCCGGGGCAGCGCGGCCAATGGCGCCGTCAGCACCAGCAGCCCCGCGCCGAACGGCGGCATGCCTCCGCCGGAAGCCGCCGCCCCGGAACGCGCCGCGGGGCCCGCCCTGGCACCGGGACCGCCTTTCGGAGAGAGGCCGGCCCCGGGTAGGGGAGGTCATCGGGCGCCCCGGTGCGTCGGGACCAGGTCCCGCCCGCCGAGGGAAACGACGCCCAGACTCGGTCCCCCGCCCTCATCACGGGGAGATCCCCCGGGCACGGTTCCATCTCGGTCCCCACTACCTCCGCTTCCGGGGACCGGGCCGAACACGCGGGGCAGCCCCCGCCCAGGACTGCTCGGCGCTGGGGCCGCGGCGAGAGGGAGGAGCCGGGAGCCGTGGGGCTGCAAAAGGCTTTATTAGCGACACGGTGGCACCGGGGCACCCCGGCGCGGCGGGGCCGGGGGCCCGCAGCGGCCCCGTTCAGGGCTGCTCCTCGCCGTGTCCGAACACGAAGTCGTGCATGGCTCGCACGTACGCGAAGCCGTCCGGGCTGCCCAGCCTCAGGCGCCGCAGCGAAGCCAGCAGCTGCGTGGTGCCACAGCGCAAGGGCGGGCAGGGGCTGCCGATGGCCTCCAGGTACACCTGGCACCGCAGATAGGGGTCAGACCCATCCCACGACCACCCGCCGATACCCCGCACCATCCCGCAGGGGCTCACCTGCAGTACTTCGTCCACCTCCTGGGCCGCGTCGTGGAAGAGCCCTTGGCAGTGCTGCAGAAAGCGGCGGTAGAGGCTCCGTGTGCCGGCGTCTAGGCCCCGCAGCTCGCTGCCCTCGGGGTCCGGGCGCTGCAGGTTGGCCATGAAGCTGCTCTTGACAGGTCCGCACTCCACTAGCGTCAGGCTGCGGGAAGGAGCGGGGCGGCAGCTCAGCCACCATTTTCCCCTGTCTTGGCACTGCCACCCCCGTGCCCGGGGGCAGGAGCGCGGCCCCACTGGCACTGACTGGATGTTGAAGGGGTGCAGGACGATGGCCAAGCTCTCACACAGCCCCTCCAGGGCGAACTTGCTGGCGCAGTACACGGCATTGAAGGGTAGCCCTAGGGCAGAGTTGCACCGTGAGCATCGGGGCTCTGCCTCGTTTTCCCGTGCCCCAGGCTGGCAGGGTCCCACCTTGCAGTCCCCCGATGCTGCTGGAGACGATGATTCGCCCAGCCCTGCGGCGCTTCATGGGGGGCAGGAACGCCCGGATGGTGCGGATGGCCCCGAAGAGGTTCACATCAAAGATGTTCTTCATGGCCTGGTCAGAGCAGGTCTCCAGGGGACCCATCAGTCCCACCCCCGCATTACAGACTGCTGGGCACAGTGGCACTGAGAGGGGCAGTGCATCCCCCTCACGTTTCCTGGCACCATAGAGGTGCTAGAAGACAGGAACCTGGGGGGCATTTTCCTGTTGATGAGCCAGTGGCTCTTGGCATCCCCAAACCCAGCTCCAGAATCCCTGCCCCACTGAACATGTCCCATTCCAGCCCCAGGACTGCCAGCACCTCCTGCGATGTGCCATCTGCTCCCAGTGCTCCACAGAGCGTCAGTCACCCCAGGAAAGTGCCCCTCTAGCCCTGCGGGGAGTGGGGGCACCAAGAGCCATACCCAGCACGTCCAGCTGCTGCCCCTGCAGCCGCTGCACCGCAGCTGCCAGCGAGCTTGGGTCAGTGACATCAAGCTGCAGCAGCTCCAGGGTGCCTGGGCAGCAGCCTCCGAAGTGCTGCAGCAGCTGCTGGGCCTTGGCCAGGTCGCGCATGGTGGCGAACACTGTGAAGAGAGTGCAGCCACGGGCAGTGGTGCCACCCAGCTGCTCCAACACTGCGAGCCCCAGCCCAGGGAGCTGCTGTCTTTGGCAGGGCACTGCCCAGTCCAGGAGCCCCCCGGGGGTGCCATCGTGCCCCCCACAGGATGTCTTCTTTACCTTTGAACCTGCAAGCACTGTCGGCTGCCAGCCGCGTGGCCAGCCCCAGGCCAATGCCCGACGAGCAACCTGTGATCAGCACCGTAGTTACCTCCATGGGAAGCACTGCCAGCCCCGGGGGCTCCTCTCTTTAAGAGGGCTGGAAGGGGGACCCCCGCCCTGCACTGCAGGTGTTGTGTCTGCTGCCTTATCTCAAGGCTCTTCCGCCCCCACCTCCCGTGCCTTGATGCTTATGCAGCTGCCATGATAAAGACCCTGCGGAGCCAGGGGCCCCCCACGCAGGAGGCTCTGGGGCACAAAGGGAGCTGCAGCCCTGGGGGATGCACCAGCCAGGGCCAGCACCAGCCACGGGGCATGGTGCCAACTTCTGGCACACATCTGGCAGCACATTTCCCCAGCTATGCAGGCTGAAGGCCCAGTGTTGCTCCTCTGCCCCAGCTCACACAAGGGCCATGCTGGGGTGGGGATGGACACAGGTGGGAGAAGAGAGCACTCTGGGGCCAGGCCTTTAATTGTTCTGCAGTCTGGCAGCATCGTGGCTCGAAAACCCCATTCAAGGGAGCACGGCCCCAGCACCACCATGGAAAACTGTGCAGAGTCTCCTTTGATGCAAAAGGCACAAATTGTGGCCAGGTTCATGCAGGCACTGAGGTCCATGGAGCTGGGAGCACCTGGCACAGGGAGATGCAGGACCACACAGAGGTTAGGCCAGTTCCCCACTTTCCCTGGGGCAGGGGCAGCTCCTCCTTGGCTGCCTCTCTGCCATCACAGACCCCCCCAGCCAGGCTGGGGGCTAACAGGGTCTGTGCCTTCGTTCCAGCATGGCCAGGATGCAGCCATCAGGCCAGAAGCTGTGGAGTCCTAGACATGAGAGGACGTGGGGTCTCTGCCCCCCCTCCTGGGAGAGGCTCTGGAGGCATAGCTTAAAGTCATACGGGCACAGCCTGGCTGTGCAGCAGGGCCCTGGGGTAGTACTTGAGGAACAGCCTCCTGGAGATCTCCAGCGTGTCCCCAGCTGGCATGGCTGGGTAGCGCTTCCTGTTATAGACAAAGCCTCTCTCTACCTGGAAAACAGCCTGGTTGAACTGGTCCTGGTGGAAGGGGATGCCTGAATTGAGGCTCTCAACCAGGACAGAGACGAAGAGGCTCCAGCGCACGGCATAGTAGTCCAGCACCAGCCCCCCCAGCTGCTTGTTGGCATAGTCCAGGATGTTCCCGCTGGGCCCCCAGAGCGTCACTTGGTTCCGGGCATTCAGCTCATACTGCTCAGCCTCCCAGTTGCTGGTGGCCATGGTGCGGGCGCTCTCCAGCCAGCGGCCCAGCAGGAAGAGGCTGTGGCTAGAGAGGAGGCTGTCCAGCTCCGGCAGCAGGTCGTAGACCAGCAGCCCACCGACCGTCAGCAGGTCAGGCAGTGCCCGGCTCTGGAAGGCGCTGCGGATGCCCTGGTAGTGGTCACTCACCAGCTGCTGAGCCGCCTGCCGTGTGACGTCCACCAGGTCGTAGAGGAAGGTAGGGCTGGAGCCCAGCTGGGCGCTGGCGCTCAGCAGCAGGCGCCAGGCCTCATAGACGTCGCTGGCATTGTACCAGAGCTCGGTGTCCATGTGCAGGGAGGGGCGGCGCACCAGGGGGCTGCGGTTGTGGTTGACGCAGACTCCGCTGCAGTTGTAAACGCTGCGGAGCAGCAGCCGCCAGGCCGCTGCTGCAGCAGCATTTGGGGCTCCGTAGCGGCGCTCAGCATAGCGAGTGACCCAGCTGGGCAGGTCGAGGGGCTCCTGGCGCCAGCCCAGCTCATTCATCAGCTCATACACCATGTCATTCTGCTCGATGCCCTCGGGCACCACCCCGGTGCCCACCATGGTGGAGTTGGGGAAGCTCCTGGCTGCAAAAGGGCCCCGGTTGATGGCCTCCACGGTGCCGAAGAGGCCGTGGTTGCCCCCAAAGTTGTGCAGCATGCACCAGATGAAAGGCTGCCCATAGAAGGATTCTGTCCACAGGTAGACAGGCTTGGACTCAGCAAAGAGGTCCAGGATGATCATCCTGCCCAGGGGCACGGCGTGCAGCAGGGCTTGCACCTGTGCCGGCTGCCAGAAGTCAGGCTGGTGCTGGAAGAGCCACCCCTGCATCAGCCACACTGCCTCAGGGTCAGCTGGGGACAGAAGGGCACAGAGTCAAGGCCCCTCCAGGCAGGGCTCATAGGCCCAGCTAGCATCCCACGAGGCACAAGGACAACTGAGCGATCCTCTTGGAGAGGGCTTTGAGAATCTGGAACCAACAGGGTCTGCCAAGCACAACCACCTCCCATAACCAGCCACCCCTGGAGCCCAGCTGTGCCCACCCAGAGCCCCACACCTGGCACTGTGCTGACCCACCTCCTGTCATTGACTTGAAGACAGCACTGCTGACCCTGGCGAGGTAGGCAGGATCTGAGGAGAGTGGAGTCATCTCATTGAAGGTGTCGGCACTGTAGATGTGGTCTGTGCCGAACTCCTTGATCAGCTCCTTCAGGAACAGGGTCCCAATCACCTGGAACATGGGGTCCTCAGGGTCCAGCAGGTAGGTACAAGAGTAGGTACAGTCGAAGTGGCTCCAGCCCCCAAGGCGAGTGGCATTGACATGTGGGAAGACTCTGCAGAGGACAGAGCAGGGGTGAGGGTCAGGACAGAACCATGTGCCCCTGTGGGGAAGGGCAGCCTCTGAGGAAGCTGCCACAGGCACAGGAGGGCCAGGAGCTGTCCCATGGAGCTGGCACAAGCCAGAGAAGGAACCTCGGGAAGGGCCCAGGACTGAGAGACAGGGAGGGTGCTACAGCCAGGGCTGCTGTGCCCTGTGGGGGCTGCCAGCACACAGGGCTGCACCCACCGGAGAACGCCCTGGGGTACATGGCCTGCGAACGCTGGCAGCACTGTGACCATCCCGAGCGAGCGCATCCTCTCCACGATACGGTACTGAGGGAGAGAGGGGAGGCAGTGGGGGGAGAGGAGCCCCCAGTGCTCCATAAGGGACCCCTGAGCACTGCAGGAGCTTGGGGAAGGGAGCAGGTGCCCCCAAGCCACCACGAGTGCAGCCTTGGCATGGAGGATCAGAGCAGGGGGTTGTGTGGGTCTGTCCCAGTGACCCTGGTACCTGCAGGTAGAATTGTTTGAGGTGCCAGGATGGCGGCAGAGGCCCTGCCCAGCCTCGCAGGTTGCCCATGCGGTTCCAGGCCAGGAAGGCTGGGCCCGTGAAGTAGGCATCAATCTCGGACTGGTTCAGCCCCAAGGTGCGGTAAACCTGCGCGGGGCAGTGGAGGGTCAGCGGCTCCATGGCTCCCCCGCTGCCCTGCCTGCTCCCTGCCCCGGTACTCAACCCGCTGCCAGGTGGTCTCCTGCCCCACGAAGGCCGGTGCCAGGTTGATCCCACTCAGTGCCATCCAGTCGATCTCGCGTTCCCAGCGCTCCCAGTCCCACCAGGCGAAGGAGTAGCTCTGGGTGCAGGCGTTCTGGTAGTAGCGGAACCTGTGGGCAGGTTCGGGAGGCTGCGGAATGGGCACCCCCGCTCCCGGCCCCACTCCCGTTACGTAAGGCGCCTGTCCCGGGCTAACGAGGCGTGAGCAGCGCCCGGCCCGTCGGCCGGAGCCAGCTCGCCGCCGCGGGACGGGTAAGGCCGGGCCGGCCCCACCCGGACTCCCGTTACCTGCCGGGAGCGGAGGCGCGGATCTCGGTCGGCAGCCGCGGCAGCGGATCAGGCAGGCGGAGCTGCGCCCCGGACCACGAGAGATGGCACCCGCAGAAGTCGCGCAGGTACCGGTAGAGGCCGGCGGCCGCCGCCACGCCGCTGGAGCCTGTCACGGCCACGGCCACGGCGAAGTCGGGCGGCGAGCGCAGCCGGTATGTGTCTGGGCCGCCCGCCGCCAGCGCCGCCTCCACCGACAGCGACACGGCGGCGGCGCGCGGGCCCAGCAGCCGCCGAGCGAGCGCGCGCACCGCCGCCTCCTGCCTCGGGTCCTCCGGCCGCGCCGCCGCCGCCGCCAGCAGTAGCAGCACCAGGAGCACCGGCCCCGGCCGCGCCGCCATCGCCGCTCCCAGCCACAGCGCCGCCGTCGATCGGGAGCCGGCGGTGGGAGGGGCCAAACCGGTACCGGGAGCGGGGCATAGGCGCGGCTGCTTCCGCGGGCAGGGCTCGGTTCTCGCAGCTGAGCGGACACGGAAGTGGTCCTATCCCGGGAGCACCGCACCCCCGTCGTTTCCCCTACAGCTCTCGGTGTCTGGTTCGGGGCTGCAGCTCCAGCTCCTGCCTGAGTCCCGGGACCCGCCGGGATTGTGCGGTGACGACGACGGTTCCAGGCTGGTTAAGTAAATAAAGCCTCACTTAAGCCTCACTTCTACCTGCGGCGGCTCCGCACCCGCGGAGCGAACCGAACCGCGGCGGCCCCGGAGCATCCCCAGCTCCGAGAACTGGCGGCGCCGTTCTCGCTTATCCTAGGAGCCCGGGACCGGGATAATTCCAAAGCCGCTCCGCCGGGGCTGCTCCGGCCTGAAGGGAGCGCTGCGAGACTGAGCACCAGAGCCCTGCCCGTGCCCTGGAGCGATGGGAACTGCCCGGCCGCCCCCAGCACTGTCTGGAGGAGCTCGGAGACCGGGATGGGGGGGGGGGGGGGAGCCACAAACGGGAACCCTTCCCGGGAGCAGGGGCTTGCCCAGGCTGGGCAGGGGCTCTCTCGGCTCCAGGACAGCCCCAGGGGCACAGCCAGGGCAGAGCCTGGCAGCTAGGGGCAGCCTGGGCCCCTCCCGTGGGACAGAATTAAATTTAGGACCCCGGGGCTCCCTCCACAGCCCTCGGAGAGGGTCGCAGGCTCCTGCCATGGGCCAAGCGGAGCCATAGAAACAGGCAAGAACGCGGTGGCTGCAGATGGGGCTGGTGCAAAAGAGCAGGCAGCAGGGGAAAGGGCACAGCAGCCCCTGGGCACAGCTGGCAGCCGCAGGGGCCTGGAGCACCCGAAGGGTGCAGAGGACAAGGGGTGCAGGAGGACGAGCGCAGTGCTAACCTTTTTGTCACCCTCACAGAGGGATCGGGAGACGGAAACAGGATGGGCAATCACCAGGCCCTGCAGCAGCCTCCCTTCTGATCTTCCCACACGTGGAAAACCCCCCCGACAGCCCCAGCCCCTCAGGAAAGGGCCTGAGGAAACGCAGCCCTCCCGGGCAGGCAGCAGGGCTGGGGTCGAGTGCAGTTAGCCACTCCCCATCTAAGAGCATTTCCTCCCACACCAGGCTAAGGGAGTGAGCAGGGTGTGCAGGAGGGTCCTGGACAGAAGGGTCCCTGCTCAGCCTTTGCTCAATTTCAGCCTGGGCTTGGTCCGTGCAGACATCTCAGCCGAGCTCACATCAGCCCCATGCTCCAAACCAGCTCTGCCCACCCCTCCATGCTGTCCACCCCAGCCACCAGCTGGGATTCCAGGGCAGGAGAGCTGCGGGTCCCAGTTTCTCCCCAGCAGCTTTTGAAGCTCTGCCCAATGCCCAGCAGGGAAGGAGCAACTTCCCAGGACCCCGCCTGGAGAGCACAGGGGGAGCAGAAGAGAGGCCACAGCTAGTTGTGCAGTTCGTTTAATTTATACAGGAGCACACTGAGGATGTACAGCACCCCTGGGGCACCGCGGGACACGGGGAGCCCTGCCTGGGTGTGGAGAGCCTTGTCCAGACGTGGTGCTCGCCTACCATCACCTCTGGTTACTGCATGGCCCTGCCCCAGTCACTGCTCTGAGCTGTCACACACTAGAGGGGAGCTGAACACGGCACAGCACTGCACCACCACAGGCACCTCACGGCTCCTACAGCTCCAGCTAGATAAGGAGGACAAGGAACGATTCACAGCTTGTGCAGGAGACAAAGCAGCAGCTACCATGGGACAACACCACTGAGCCCCCATGGGGGGCTCCTGGCCCAGACTCAGCCTCTGCTCTCCCTGAAGGGGCTACACAGATCCCGAGCACACAGGACAAGTCACCAGGACCTCCCCCTCTGCAAAACCTCCACCAGTGCCAGGTCTGGAGGTGCCTCAAGTGCTTTGCAGCCTCAAGGCCTTCATTTTTGAGCAAGGAACCCGAGAATCTCCCTGGCAGTGCTTGGTACCCAAGGGGAGCTCACGAGATGTGCCCCAGCACACACCACAGACACCTCATGCACTTGGCATCTCCAGGGGCAGACTCGAGGAAGGAGAAGTTTCTTTGATCCAGTGTCACTCAGCGCCTGAGCTCTTGGCTCTGAACCACCATGGGCAGCTCGGGGTGCTACAATAAGTTAGGGTCACAGGGGGTGGGGGGGAAGGGGAGGGGCTGCATGCAGTCAGACACAGGGGAGGGGTCAGCCACAACACCAGGGCAATACTGCTGAGGAGGGTCCTTAGTCATCAAACCTCCCCTCACGGATGGTGTCAAAGGAGAATGGGAGGAACTTGAACCCAGTGCCGGTGTAGAACTTGTTCTGGAACTCGATCCTGCAAGAGAGGGCAGAGGGACAGTGGTCAGAGCAGGGCACAAGCCAGCCCCCAATCAAGGACTCTGCTGGGAGCACCACCACTGACTGTACAAAGCCAGGCTGGGCACCCTGTGGCACAAACCCTTCTCAGCTGATGGTTTTGTGGCAGAGCAGCCAGAACTCTCCAGGTCCTTTGATCCCACCCCAAGTCAAAGGGCCCCAATTACAGGGAGGTCCCCAGCTGTGGTCTTCCCTCGGAGCCCCATGGAGCACAGAGCTTCTCCTCGGGGTCACAAGGTCCTGCTAGGACAAACCTCAGCCTTGTGATGCTGTACTCAGGCTTCCTCCCTCCAGCAGCTCCTTCTCTTATTCCCTTAAGCACATTCGGTTTATCCCCACATGATGACTCCTGCAAGAGCTGGAGCTGTGCCTCTGGGCTCCAGCTGAACACTACCTGGGCCTTGGTTCTCTGCTGCCCCTGAGCAACTCAGCTTACAAAAAGAATCATCCCAGAGAATTGCCCAACGGTCTTGCCCAACGGTCAGCAACAGGGAAAGAAGGGAGCAATCCCCTGACCCCCAGCACAAGCCAGAGCAGAGTTCCCTGAGCCTCATCAGAAGCCCTTTCCACTGAGCCCACGCAGCCCCTGAAGGACTCAGCAGGTCTGAGAATGGTTTTTCCGTATCAGAAATCCTGGCAAACTGCAGAGCTGCTGGCACTACAGCTGGCAAAAAGTGGCTTCCCAGCAGGGCTCTGGAGAGCTTCCTGCCCTGTCCCTGCAGACAGAGCTCCCTGCAGGAGGCCCTGGGATGAGCAGGATTTTCCGAGTGGGAGGGAGGGCGCCTGGCCAGCCTGCTCCAGTTTTTCAGGAACTCTGATAATCTCCACAACCATCCTGTGACTGAGTGACTGCTGTGTGAGCAGAGGGAAACAGGGGCCGAGGGATGGGTGTCTGAGTCACACAGACCTCCACATGAAACATTAACCCCGAGCTGCTCCAGCTGGGCGCCACAGCTCCTTCTGGATTCCCTCAGTCACAGCTGGCCACAAATGGATGCTGAAGCTTGAGGAGAGGCTGCTGTGAGGTTAGGAACTACTGAAAGCAGCACAAGGAGTTAACAGCAGGCCCTGGGTAGAGCTCCCACATAGGCCTGCAGCCCTGGCAGTACTCCAGGGCTCCTCTCACCCCACAGCACCCCAGAACCCTCCCTGCTGAAGGAATGCAGCTCTCTGCAAAAGCACAAAACAAATCCTCCTCTTGTGGGCCTGGCAGGCAGGGCTCAGGGAACAACCTGTGCTCCCCCTAGAGACACAGCCTGGATTCCTCCTCTCTGCCAGGAAGGCTGAGCCACCACCCACACCTTCAAAATTCCTGGTAAGTGATTCTGCTCCCACAGCCACAAAATCTGACCAGCTCCTCCCAGGACAGCTGGGTTTGACCCCCCCCACCTCCTTCTAAAAAGGGAACAGCCACTGGAAACATCCTGGTTTGACTCAGGAGGAGGAGGAATGTTCACAACTTGTTCTGAGCCCCTGCAGGAGCCTCCCTCCCCACCCCGTGAAGGGAAATCCACAGCCCCAGAATCACTCCAGCAGATCCCCACGGCCTGAAGTAGCTGCCCAGGCTCTCAGCTAGCTCAGGTTTGAGAAGTGTGGTTAGGGAAAAGCTGAGCACTGAGAACTTCAGTTCTGCAGCTCCCCAGCAAGTGCCCTGCGTGGCCACAATGCTCCCCGTGCCAGCTGCTGCTCAGATGGTTTCTCTTTCTGCCCTGTCAGTGCCTCCGACCTTCCCTGGCATGTTTCCAGTCAGTATTTTCATCTCACTTTGGCACAGCTGGGCAAAGCCAGTTCCTGGCTGAACTGCAGCCTGTCCCAGGAGCTGTGTGGGTGCAACCTGTGGGCACTACCCCAGGTCAGAGACCCCCAGAGGCCTCTTCTCTCAGCCCATGCCCTCAGGTAAGACAGGAAACATGAGGCCTGCCAAAAGGCTGCTCAGAGCTGTTCACCTGCTGCTGCTCAGAGCTGTGCCATGCAGTGTTGCAGCCAGGGCAGGAGGCTCTGGAAATCCACAAGGAGTCAGAGCCCTGCTGGCAGTAACCAGGCTGGCAGGGCTTCTGCCCTCACCATGCAGAGTGAGGGTGAGGAAAGAGCAGGCAGCCAGCTCTCGAGTGGCTGCTGGGAAGCTTTCCAGGCTGGGTGCCAGGGAAGAGTGGCACCATCCAGCAGCCATTTCAGCAGGGTCCCCCCCAGCCAGGCTCTCTTGGCACAAGATGGCCACAGCTCCCAGTCCTGCCTGCAGCTGAGCTGCAGGACTCCCCATCCTGCATCCCAGCGAGGGCAAAGGGACAAAGCTTTCCTTCCCCAGGAACAGGGGGCAGCAGGAAACTTCTGTCTGATCTGTTTTGAGCAGGCACTCTCCACAGCCCCTGGCACAGCAGGAGCAGAGTGGTGACCAGAAACAGGCCTGGAGCCTCTGGCACTGCAGAGGCTGCCTGCAGCCAGGGCACAGCACTGCAGGACATCTGTGGTACCCCAGCAATTGCTGACCTCAGCATTATTCACTGCAGGGGGCAGCGGGTCGGGGGCAGGGGGCAGCAGTGTCCTGGGCGTGCAGAGCTGAGAGGCTCCCAGGGCTCACCAGTGCAGGCGCAGGGCGTGCAGGAAGGCCGAGAGCCCTTCCATCACCAGCAGGATGGCCACGGTCAGTGTGGCGAAAGCAGCGAAGATGAAGAAGAGGCCAAGGCCTCCCCCCAGGCTCCTCACACTGAGGCCGATGTGGATCACCATGGTCCAGAGCACCTCTGAGAGCTCTGCCAGGAGAGAGGGAGCAGGAGGCTCATGTCAGAGTGCCAGCAAGAGCAGAGACAGCTCTGGCAGAGGCAGGGAAGGGGCACAGCAGCTTTGGCAGGCAGCTGCCAGGCCCTTGCCTCCCACGGCGTGGGGCAGAGCCCTCATCCCACAGCCCTGTGCCCCCTCTCCCTGCCCAGAGCACAGCCTCCTCCTACAGCTCAGGCTGTCCTCTTTCCCCCCGCAGGGATGCCCTTGGCGCAGGGGTCACTCACGTGCATGTGCCAAGCTGAGCGCCCAGAGCCGCAGGTAGGATGCGGTGTTGGAGATGCAGCCCAGGCAGTACTCGATGGTGTGGATGGCCTGGTACACCACGGTGTCCCCAAAGTCAAACTGCAGAGAGAGCACAGGGCGTGACAGGGCCACTGCTGCCACCCCCTTGGCAGCACTGCCTGCTCCCGGCCTGGCACAGCACTGACCGAGAGCTGAGCTCTCATGGATGACCTTGGGTGCTGCCCACAGCCAGAGGCAGCTTCCAGCTGCAGATGTGGGCCTGGCCAGGAGAAGACAGGTGGGCAGCGAGATGAGATATGGAACTCATGGTCATGGGTACTCATCAGATGCAGGCACTACCACGAGCTAGCACTGGTGTGTGCCTGTGCCACAGCACCAGGAGATGCTGGCACTGCCACAAGCTGGCACTGGTGTGTGCCTGTGCCACAGCACCAACGAGAGCCTTTGGCAAGGCACAACCTTGCCCTTTTTGCAAGCCAAAACGATGCACAAAGCAGCCTTGAAGAAGTCCCATCCATGCCTCACTGCCTGGCCATCCCTGTGTCCTGCTCAGCCTCTGAACTAGGGCCAGAGCTCAGGAGGGCTCTGCCATGGGGAACAGTTCCTTGTTTTGCAGCTTGGGAAAGTGTGGCCCCCACAGTGGAGCTGATCCATGCCTCAGAAACTGCTCCCATCTGAGCTAAGTAAACACCAGGTCTGAAATGCATCAAGTGAGTCAGGCTCCAAGCATGCACACAAAGCTATTTATAGCCCATTTCTCCCCCAGCAGATCCAGGGCAGAAAATATTTGAAGCACTTCAGTTCAATGAGCTGTCAAAGCCTCCTTCCCCACAGAATGTGAGCTGCAAAGTTCTCCCCCAAAGCTACCCTGGTGACACCCTCCCCCAGCACACAGCCAGCCAGGGAACAGGGCATGGAATATGGGAACCAAGACAAGGACAGCTCAGAGCCAGCTGCAGCAGCTGGAGAGAGTTCCCAACAGGCTAGGGAGTGGGGGAGCTGCTGTGATACAGTATTTGTAGTGCCCCCCCGCCCTACCCTTAACGGGTTTGGTGACACAGAGCTGCCAGGTTCTGCTCATTGCCAGCAGAAAGCTTCCACCCCTGACACTCTTCAGGGACCTGAGCAAAACCCCCACCCAGCACAGATGAGAGCTGCTCTGATTTCCTGGCATTTATCTTGCTTACTTGTTGGCACTGAAGCCTCAAATCACCTGTGAGGGGGGGGTCCCTAAGCCCTTTCTCTAACACCCACACTTAGCACAAGTGTGCCCCAAGGAGCACTTTCTCAGGAGCTTCTCTTCTACATCTGGCGAAGGAAGTGCAGCTGCATAGAGCTGGACTGGTTTGGCTGAGTGGCAACAACCTGCACTGCCCTCAGGATGGCAGAGGGGGAAAGAGCTGCAAAGAGCCTGTGGCAGTGCAGGGCTCCCCCAGGCGCAGCAGGCAGAGAGACTTCTTCAAAGTGTAACAGCAACAACTTTGCAGTTCAGACCTCAGCTTAGCTCCCCAGGCTGACTGGGGGAGCTCTGCAGACAGGGGAAGGACACAAAGGCTGTGCAGGTGGAGTGATAACAGAGCTGTTAATGGGCACATGGGGATGGGGTCACAGAGGGCCCAGGGCAGGCCAGCTGCTGGGGCTTTGGCAAACAAGATGTGGTGACAGAGGTGACCCCTGCAGGTCCTGCTCCAGAGACACAGACATGAAGCTGCAGCCTTACCACCTCCTCCTCTGTATGCTTGAAAACACAAAGGGACATTAGTGCAGGGCCTGGCTCCCACCACCCACCAGCATCCAGGCAGCAGTGCTCCCTCCCCACCACACAGAAGCAGCCACCTGTGCCATGCACTACAGAGGCGATGCCACCGGAGAGGGGCCAAGGGGCACTGGAGTGCTCTCAGGCTGCTTGAGATCCACACCTCCTTCCTCTCTACCAGAGGTGAGGCAGAGCGATTTGTGCCACCCCAGGGGCCAATGAATGCCAAAGAAACAGCCCTGGGGCTTGGACTGAGGCTGGGAGAGCCCAGGTGCTCCTCAGCCAGTATGCAAACCATGTGTGCCTCCCGGGAGCGGTTTGGAACAGGGCACACAGAGCCACACTGCCCTGCAACTGCTGTTGCTTTTTCTGGAGTCCTGGGAACGACCAAGAGAGAGCCTGGTGAGGACTGTGATGGAAGCTCTTCGCTGGCAGCATGGCTGCTGAGCTCTGAGCAGGTGGCAGTCGGGAAGCACAGCCACAGCGCTGGCACATCCTGGGCACCGACACTGCCCTGGCAGGGAGGAAGGTGCAGCGCTTACCTCTTCCCCCTCCTCAGAATGGGTGGACAACTGGTCATGTTGGATGATCTCAGCATCCTCCTCCGTAGGGCCATTGCCCACCCGGATCCCACCAAAGTTTTGCGTGCCCTGACACATGCAGAAAAAGAAAGAGCAAAGTGTTTGTGGCTGCCCGCGGCTGCCCTGCGGCTCAGCTGCAGCTGCGCCACACGGCAGGGAGGGCTCAGCCCAGGGCAAGGCAGCTGGGCAGGGCTGTCCCAGTTGGCTGGGAAGGACGTTGACTCCTGCTGGGGCTGGGGAAGGAAAGGCTGAGTGAACACTGGATACATCTCTACAGAGCAACTGCAACCCTGAGAAGGCACAGCTCTCAGCAGGACACTGCTGGCATCGAGGTGCAGCAGAGCAGTGCATGGCCCAGAGATGCCAGACGAGGCTTGGACCCCCCTGCTCTGGTCTCTGGAGCAGTCAGACAGCAGCAGCCTGGGGCTGGGGGGACACCCACAAGCTCTCTCCCAGCCTCTGGCCCCCTGACACCACAGGGCACTCAGACTTGCAGACTTTGCCTTACTTGGCAGCTCTGCCTGGTGCAAACAGTTCCTTTTTTGGCCATTTGTTCTGACCTCAGCTGTGCTCCAGGCAGAGCAGAGCAGCCCAGGGGAGCAGCAGCAGCTGGGATCTCTGCAGCACAGCATTTGGTGCATGGCAGCCTCCTCCTCCCTCCAGCCCAGCCCGCCTCTGAGGAAGGACGCACAGACAGTGGGGCACCCAAGGAGCCCTCAGACAGAGCTGCCACAGAGCAGATGACCCTGAGGTCTGTCTGTGTCCTGGGCTCCTGCAGTAAGCAGCAGGATTTCCATCTGCCTCCAACCACAGGAACTGCTCCTGACTGACCTGAGGGGCTGCAGACCCCCCGAGAGGGGCAAACTGGAACACCTCGAGTGGGAAGAGCCCTGCTGCCAGCCTGAGCACTGTGCAGGTTGCTCTGCCACAGGGACTGCTCTGTCTGCCACATGGAGGCCTCAGGAGCTGAGGAGTGACCGCACAAACCCAGGAGGGTTGGGGTCCCCTGCCCACGCTCAGAGCCCCTGGCCCTGGCCACCAGCACCGAGGCTGCTCCGTGCTCTGCTCTGCTCTTAGCCTCTTCCCTTCTAGGCTGAACTGTGACTCCTAAAGCACCAGATGTGAAGTAAAGACTTTGCCAGGTTTCTAAGGACAGATGAGGTGGACATTTATGCTTTGAAATTAAAGGAAATGGAACACAGAATCCATTCCTAGGCCAATGCTGCTCCCAGGGGCTTCAGCACCTCTGGAACAAACCACTGCCAGCCTGCCTCACTCTGCTGTTTCCAGCCCCTGTGCATCTGCAACTTTGCCCTCGCTCTGACTGTGACTGCTCTGTGAACCCAACCTGAACACAGCTCCAAAGCTCTGCCACTGACCTGATGCTTCTGACCACACCTCACACAAAGACCTTCCCCCTTTCATCTGAGCTCCCTTGCTGTGCTGATAGATCATGCATGAAAGAGCCTTTTCACATCTGACATTGCTGTGAGGGCATTTAAAATGCCATGACATAAACAGTGGCCAGCAGCTCAGGAGGGCCTTAGGGCTCCTCTCTTTCTGTTTCCCACACCTGGAAAGGTTTCTGCCCCTGCCTGGGCAGGCAGTACTCACAGCTCAAAGCACCTGGAACACTCAGCCCTGGGAGCTGCTGCAGCCTGCCAGAGAGCTTTGGCAGTAAGACACAAAAAAGCAGAAGCATGGGCTCTCAGAGGCTCCTTTCTCACAACCAGTTTGTTACAGCTTCGGCCCAGTGGCAAAACCTAAGGGATCTCCACTCTGGGGCTGCTGGGAAGCCGTCACAGAAACCTGGGCCTGGGAGCACACAATGGAAGCAGAAATGCTTCGATAAGGAGAATCCTCAGCTGCCTTCAACAAATGTGCAAAGAGAGGGGGAAAAAGGGGGCAGTTAGCCCAGGGGCTGTGCTGGGCAGTGCTGCCCTGCTCTGGGGCTGGGCTGCCAGCAGCACTGCAGAGGAGGCTCTGGGCACAGTCAGCTGCCCCCCAGCCTGCTTCAGAATGTATCAATTTTGCTCAACTTTGCTCTTTCCAACAGAAACTGGTTTCCACCCTAAAGGTGCAGTTGCGATTCCCTGCTGCAATCAGATACATTCCATGCTCCCTCCACAAGAGCCAGGCAGCAGCTCCCCTCTGCAGCTCCATCAGGTCTCTCCACTCACTGGCGCAGCCGCTGCTGCCTCCAGAGCCTGCTCGTTCGGCACTGTGCTGCCCTGGGCCTCCACGGGCTGCCCTTCCTGATGGTGCATGGAGAAAAGAAAGGGAGGAAGAAACAAAAAGAGAAAGGGAGGCAGATGGAGGGGGCATGGGAGGATGAAAGGTGGTCAGAGAAGGGAGAGGGAGTGTCTGTAACTGGCAGGTCTTTGACTCTGGTAGCATCCTGCAAGCTCTCTGCCATACATGCAGGGGCAGAGTCTCCTTAGAGCACCTGTGCCAGGCTCCTGCCTCTCACACTGCAGCTGCAAGCCTAGAGAGCAGCCCAGAAGACAATCTCTCCCATCAGGACTGCTATGGTCTGATTTGTTTCCTCTGAACTGTTGTCTTTTAGCATCCAGACTTAGCAGGCAGCTGGCAGCTCTGCCAGCCAGTTGAGCTTCCATCTTTGCCCCCAGGCTGCCAGGCTGGCGAAGGCACAGTCCTGCAGCCAGCAGTCAGTGAGGTGGAGGTCTCAAACCAGCTGGCAAAGCTCCACCAGATACTCTGCTTCGAGCTCTGCCAGCACAAAGGGGTTTGAAAATCAGTCTGGTGCTGGATGCAGGTCTGGGAAGCAGGCGGTTCTTTGTCTCCAGGAAACCCCAACCTGCCTCTATGTCTGGGGCTGTGAAAAACATTCTGCAGCTCACAGTGCAGCAAGGACCCACATCCAAGCCCAGGAAGGAGAAGACAGCTCTGCAACCACCAATAGCTTTGAGACTGAGCAGCTCAGAGGTAGTCACCCACCAAGTGCTTCCTCCACAGGTACTGACGGCGAAGGACCAGGGGCTTGGCTACCAGCATCCAGGGCACACACAGCAATGCCACCACCACGAGGAAACACTGCAGCCCTTTCTGTCAAAGAAACAAGTCTCAGGTGATTCCTGGCAGCCTAGGCTCAAGCACACCACACACCCTCCTCCTGTATCCTCAAAGGTCTGGATTCCCAGAGCACCTGCTGGGCACTGCCCATCTCTTCCAGGCCCAGCAGGATGACCTGTACCCAGTGCCTGCCCCACCTGACTGCACCCAGGGCCATTCTGGCAGAAAGCCAAAGGGTTCTGCAGGGGATGGGAATTTGGCAGCTGTATGATGGTGCTGGGAGGAAGTGGTGTTAGTGTCTCAGCTAAGCTCAGAAGCACCACACTGCAGATCCAGGACACTATTGCTGATCACTTTCTGCTGGACCCAAATGCCCTGGATCCAGAGCTGACTCCAGTTCAGACTGACACAAACTCCTGTTCTGGGGATTGTTCCTTTCTTCAACATGACTCAGCTTCAGGCTTTGGCAATGATGCCACATTTCCTCTGTCACAGAGGCAAATGGTTTCCTGCTTGGTTTCACAGCTATGAGAAGGCCAAGGACAGACTCTGGTACTGTGGAGGATCTTTGGCCTCAGCCCAGCAGAAGCACTCAGCACCCACCTGCCCTCTGTAGAGCATCTTGATACTGGGGTCACTGTAGGAGAAGAGGAACATATTGATGAAGTGGATGAGAAGGCTGGGGGCATCCTTTGAGGTGTGAGCATCGTAGGCTGTCCACTTGTAGAAAATGAGGATAACCAGATAGCCAAAGAGGGAGGACATGAAAATAATTTCTGGGATAAATCCAAGGTAGATGTTCAGTGGCTTCTTAAAATAGCTGCAAGAGAAGAGGGCCCAGGGTTACATGTGGCTGGTATCAGGAATACGTCAGGCAAAAATCAGTGACAGGACAGAGCTGTTCAGTATGGCAGACAGAGCTGGGCTGCAACCAGAGCTGCCCTGCCAGGGGCACTTCCTGCAGGAGCAGCTGCCCTGCTCCTCCCATCAAAGGCCTAAGGCCTGGCTGGCTCCTGCCTCTTACACACCTCACACCCAAAGAAGTTCCCCCCTACCAGCAGAAAAACAGAGCAGAGCTCTCACATGTGGTTGAGGAGGCTCAGGGTGACTCCAAAGAGCATGTGGATGATGCCAAGGATCACAGACATCTTCATCTTGAAGGAGTTGAGGAAGGCCAGCTTGTTGCTGGCAATGTTCCAGATCTGCGCAAAAGAAGATAGTCAGACAAGCACTGAGGAAAACCAGAGGATAACAAAAGCCTTCACTTCAAGCTGAGCAGCATCAACCAGGCAGAGAGCAGGAGGCTGCCAAGAGCAGGATCTTGTGTCTGCCACAGGGGGAAATGAGCTCAGAACCCCTCCTGCAACCCATTCCCTTGAGCTGGCAGCTGACCCCACTGCTGCAGCAGGCATCAAACCTTGCCTGTGCTCATGGCAGGAAAGAGCTGCAGGAAAAAGAGGCTGTAGCCTGGACAGAAGAATCAAGCATTAGGGACTTGACTGCACAGCGGCAGCCAGCTGAGACCCTCTGCACCTCCCTTGCAGTGTGAGACACAGCCAGCAGGGCCAGCAGCAGCCACCCCTGGCAACACACACACAGTGAGAGGGCTGCAGGCAACGTCCACTCCCAAACCTACCTGCAAGAGATAAACAACTTTCCCCAGAGTGAAAAACAACTTCATGAAGTGATTCAGGTCTAAGCAGATTTGGTTAAAGCTGTGCAGGTTAGAGTGAGGAAGAAGCTTTCCAAGGCCCTAAGAAAAATTCTCTGTGTCCTGGAGCTAGAGGCTCAGCAGCACTTTTATCACACAGGAGCATCTCCAGCATTGCTAAGGAGATGGCCAAGGGGGTGGCTGTGCTGTGGAAACCTTTCAGAGGCACTTGGGTGTCCTTCAAGGCCAGCAAAGGAAGGAGGAGCTCGTACCGGGTCAATGCCAAAGGGGTAGGGTCCCCCAAACACCCCTGGGATGGCAGGGTTCAGCTGCAGCAGAGGAGTGGTCTCCAGCAGGGCATCTCTGTTGGCACAAGAGGGTTACACAAGCATTAACTCCAGCAGCTGTCCTGTGAGAGCCAGCAGCAGGCCCTCCTGTGTGACAGCAAGGAACACCTCAGGTGGAGACCTCCTGAGTGGTCCTAGAGGTGTTCCCAAATTAATAACATCCTGTCTCCTGCCCAGATCAGGGTCACAGGCAGGGAGATGCAGGGCACAGGACTTTTGCTGTGAGGAGAAAGGTGCTAGGCTGCACCTGCACCGGCTGGTTTGGACACCCCACTGCCAGCCCTCTCCTATCTGCCCTGGGACTGAACTCAGAGCTGTGTCCCTCAGCTGGTAGGGCAGTGGGGAAAGAGAAGTGCCTGGCTTGTCACTGCCCCCGGCTGGTCCCCAGCTCTACTCACGACCAGTTGCCCTTGGTGAACATGGGCCGCACGCTCCAGGAGGAGCCGAACATGTTGAGAGACTTGGAGAAGCAGTCGTTGTAGATGAGGCCAGTGTAGGTGGAGAAGAGCCCCATCAGCAGGATGATGTAGCGCCCACTGAACACCATGTTGAACATCTAGGGCAGAGGGGAGCAAAGGCAGCCCTGAGAGCCAGCTGCAGGACAGCCACTGCCCCTGGGGACTGACATCCCAAAGGCTCTGCTCCCCTGGGACAGGGAGCATGGCAGCAGGAGGAGGCACTGCCCAGCAGGGTCTGGACGCAGGGGAACTGTCCACAGAGGGTCTGGGAGCACAAACCAGCTCCACAGGCTCTTGCAACTCCCTGGGCTGGCAGTGCTGGTTCAGGGCTAGGCAGCACAGACCCTGCTCGGCTTTCACCATGACTGACCATGAACCAGGCCTGGGTCCTGCTAACTGAAGCCCTGAGCAGCAGAACCTCCCAGAGCAGCCAACAGAAAGGATCCAGGAGGTACAAGAGAGATGTCGGGGCCCAGCAGTGCCTGAGCCCCTTTAGGAAGCAGCCAAGCTGCGGTGATTTGCATCCAGCAGCTTCTGTACTACACTGACAGACTCTGTGTGACCCCAAGGAAGGAGCAGGGGGCACTGCCAGCTGAGGGGGCACTGCCAGCTCAGGTGGAGGGATGTGAGGGACCCCAGCTGCAGCTCTCTGCTCTCACCGAGTCTGCCCTGCCACTGTACCTCATTGTCACTTTTCTGCGACAGGATGCGGCTCTCCCTCAGCACCATCCAGACAGCAATCAGAGTCATCAGAACGCCATGGCCGAAGTCCCCAAACATGACAGCAAAGAGGAAGGGGAAGGTGATGATGGTGTAGGGTGCTGCAGGGGCAAGGAGACACCTTGAGTGCTGTACCAGGGTGAGCCCAGAGGCAGCAGAACTCCCAAGCCCCCTGCCCTGCCTCTGGAAGGTGGCAGATGCTGAAGGTGTCACAGGACAGACAATGCAGAGGCACCAGAGCCAGGGCCAGCCTGGGCTCACCTGGGTTGATCTCCCGGTAGGTGCCGATGCCATAAGCATCGACGATGTTCTGGAAGCCAGAGGTGAACTTGTTGGTTTTGTTGTATGTTGGGGGGGTCTGACTGGTCTGCATCCTGTTCAGGATGGATGGCACTGTGGATCCACTGTGCTCCTGCTCACAGAGAGTGGAGGAGGGTTAGAGATCCTTCTCAGAGCCGCAGGGAACAGCACAAAGCAGCCCTGCCCGGGAGCGCATGTTCCTGAGCAGCTGAGGAGACCAAGACACCCAGGTCTGACCCCTGAGGGGACCTTGCTCCTGTCCTGGATGGCTCCTGTCCATTTCCCTGCTGTCTCCAGCACAGCCGGGGGTCTGAGTGCCCCCAGGACGCCAGTCAGGAGCATTCCTCTGTTGTGCACTGCAGTGTGTTATCTGCAGCCGATCTAAAGGCTGTGACCCCTCCCTGGCACACAAACTGTGCTCTGTGAGACTGAGCTCAGAGTCTCCAGGGAGGGCTCCCAGAGACCCCCACCCTGGGCCAGCCAAGCCTGGAGCAGCAGTGAGGAGCTGCAGGGGGTCACTCACAGTGCCTCTCCTGAGAGCAAACTGGATGGAGTCCAGGTCGGCCACGGGGCACCAGACCTCAGCGATGAGGCACTTCTGGGTGACGTCGATGTTGCAGAGGTTCAGGGTGTGGTAAATGGCCTTCATCTTGCGCACTTTGATGAACCACACCCGCAGGCTCTTGGCAGCTGCCTGCAGCACTCGCTGCCGGTGGTCCTCTGTCTGGTTCAGCACCTGCCAGTCACAGGTGGGGCAGAGTCACCTCGGGCTGGGCAGCTCCAGCCTCACCCAGCTGAGGTGGCCATGCCCCCTCCCCACCCCTCAGTGCCCACAGGCTCTGACAGGAGGCCTCAGAGCTTTCCAAGGACACCTTCTGAGGCTTCCTTCCCCCGGTTCCAAAGGCAGGGGATACTCAAACAATGAACTGTTTAGAGATCCCACTGAACGTTTTTGCCTCCACCCAGGTTAAAAGAGCAGAGAGGAGTTCCCCAAGTGGGCTGAGCCCTGCCCTGGGAACAGGCAGAGATCACAACCAGACCTTCTGCTGAAGGGAAAAGGAGAAAGTGTTTGCTGCTGAGGCTGCTTCCAGGAACTCACCCAACCCACACCAAGATTTCCAGGCTGGAAAGTCTTAGACTGCAGGGAAAGTGAGGGCACAGGGCACAGCCAGCTCTGAACCCTGCTGGGTTAACTGCTTCTGAGCTCTGGGCTACTTGAAACGTGCTCAGCTGCTGCATTGCACAATCCCCAGCAGCCCAAACTCAACTCATTTTCCTTATAGCTTCTGAACATTTTATTTTTTGCCTCAAATCACTTTTTTTCTGCCTTGTACCTGCCCTTCTCTCCCGAAGCAAGCACCAAGGATTTCACAGCTGGCCCCCAGCAGAGCTGAGAACTGATTACATTTCAGCAGGGCTCACACTGCTGCACAAGAGCTTAGGTGCAAAGCAGCTCTCCAGCACAGCACAATGTGAAAATATGAAGACAGGCAGAAAAAAGCAGTCAGCATTGTTCCCTCAACCTGGAAGGGCACTGAAATGCTTTCAGAGTCCTTGCAGATGAAAGAGGTCATCAGGCAAGCTGGGATCTGCTTGCACCTTCCCTTCTGCCCCCTGCTGCTGCCACACTTCATGTGTGTGATGAACTCCTCAGCCCTCCAGGAATCAACTCTCCACCAGCCTGGACCCTGACAGAGAGAATAGCCCAGCAGACATCTCCAAGCATCCCTCCTGCACTGCTGAGCTGCTGCTGAAAGCAGTCCTCTGACTGGGGCAAAGACTCTGCTGGCTTTGGGTCTCCAGGATGCAGCATTTTCAAAGGCCTCATTAGAGCAAGAAGGGCTCTGAGCCCAGCTGGTTTACCATCTGAAGATCATCAATCCTGGTGTTGACACCAGAGGCCATTTCCTTCCGCTCCTGTGGCGTTTCTGGGCATGGGTAAAGGGAGGCTCTGAACCTGGAAGGCATGGAAAGCACCTCAGTGACAAAGGCAAACCTGGCAGGGGAGTGAGTGGCTGAGCCTGACACAGAACTACAGCAAGAAGCACCTGAAGAGGACCCTTTGATCGGCCAAGACTGCCAAGCAGAGCTTCAGGCTCCAAATCAAGGGGCACAGAAGTTTGCTTTAGGCCAAACCAGAAGCTGAGTGCTCAAGAGGGAAAAGGGAGGAAAGCCTCTGTCCCTGCACTGCCTGGGGCTCAATGGCACTGTCACAAAGCTGGCACCACCCCAAAGCAGGCTGCTGCTATCAGACCAATGCAGCTGCAGCTGGCAGCAGTGACAGCTGGAGTCCCCTGGGAGGATATCACCCACTGGCACCCCTGGGCCTGTCCCTGGGCTCCACACTTGCATCCCCTTGTTCCCAGCACCCTCCAGTAAAGCAGGCAGCCAAGTGTGAGAGCCACAGCCTTGGGCAGCGCCCAGTCTGGCTGTGACATGTTTCAGCTGCTGCTGCTCTGCTGTGCTGGATGCCCCTCTACAGTCACAAAGAAAAAAGGAACGGAAGACACCAAGGCCAAGCCCTGTCCATGTTTTTGAAGCACTGGAGAGAGCTGCCCAGCTGCAGCTTCCATACCCTTCACAGATCTTTTTGACTCTGTTCTTCAGCTGGTCCCCTTGAAAGAAGATGATGAACACTGACTTGTGCACATAATCCCCCTGGAAGGGAAGAGAGAGAGCAGTGTGAGGGGCAGCCAGGGGCAGAGCAAACTGCAGCAGAGTTCTGCCTCTGTGCAATGAAGCTGCACAGTGAAGCAGGGCTGCACTCGGCAGCACCGAAGAAGGCACAGGGGCAGCAGCTCCCCCCACCCCAGCAGAGAGCAGCTCCATGTTTATGGAAGCAAAATATTCTGAGTTATCTGTTGCTGTTCTGTGCAACACAATGCAGAGGGGAACCTGGGAAAGCCTCCAAAAGAACAGGGATGTGATGAACTTATCAGCACATCCTGCAGCCAGCTCACCTACAGGACCTTGCAAGAGCTGGAGACTGAATGGAAACAAGAGCAGGGCAGCCTGAGGGCTCTGACTCTCCAGGGAGGCCAGGGCCACATTCTCTGTCCAGCTGCTTTCCCCCTGGCAGGCAGGGCTCCCTTCCTGCATTTGTTGAGCTGTTATTGTTCCACCTCCCTTAGGAAACTCTAACATCATGCCCCAAGAACGACCACTCTAGGTGTAACCTTGGCTTGAGGAAGTGCTGCACGAGAACAAAGACTCTCCTAGAAGGCAGCCCCTTGGCAGGCAGCCACCAGCAGCAAGTCAGAGGCAAAGGAGCAGTGACTGAGCTGCAGCTCTGCAGCTGTGCCACTGCAGCCTTTCCTCACTGCTCAGAGCAAGAGCTCCCCATCTTTGGGCGCTGTCCTCTGACCTTAGCAAAGAGGCTCTGAACATAAACCAATGCTCAGAACATTTACTACTTAGAGTAACAGAGCAACCCTCAGGTGGGATTTAAATCCTGAGGGAATTCAGGGAAAACCAAAGGTCCAAATTCAGAGCCAGAGAGCTGCAGATGCCCCACACAGAGCCTCCTGCAAACTGCCGCTGGTCCAGAGCTGCCCACAGGAGCTGCCCACAGAAACAGCTCTGCCCTGCTGCACTCCAAACCTGGAGGTGTTTCTCTGCTCCCCACAACATTCTCCTCCCACCTGCTGGCTCTGCCTCAGTAAACAGAGAGCTGCAGGGAGCTGCTCTGAGGGGCCCAGCACAGCTCCCCGGAGGACACAGGCCTGGTGCTAAGGCTCTACAGCTGCCCGGTGCTGCCCCGGGGTCCTGCTAGCAGCTGCTCACCGTGACAGGGTCCTCCAGGGGGCTCTCGATGTCGGCCTGGCGCAGGAAGACGTTTCCGCGGCAGACTCGCCACAGCATGCGCTCGAAGGTGGGGATCCGCTCACGGGAGATGACTCCTGCCACGAACCTGCCCGGGGGGCACAGCACACCTGGGGCTGCAGCTGCAGTGCCACCCACCCCAGCAGCTTGCACCTGGCAGCAGCTTGCCGCAGGCCGAGAGCTCCAACAGCAGCTGTCTGTGAGCTCTGTGAGCAGAGGGAAGGTCCCCAGGCACAGGGCAATCAACCCACAGCACTTGGCACAGGCTGGGCATGGGGCAGAGAGGAACTGCCCACTACAACCCAGCAAGGCCTGGCCAGAGGAGGCACAAACACATCTGGACGCAGTCTCTGTGCCTGCTCAGCTCCACAGCAGGTTGATGCTTACTGGCACAGCAAGGACTGCTGGCACCACAGCTCTGCTCCTGGCATCCAGCGCCTGTGTCCAGGCGAAGGGCCCATAGACACAGCAGCCTGGAGGCAGCAGGGCAGAGCACACAGAACTTGCCAGGTGCCCCGGGAATTGTGTGCCTGCAGGAGAGAGCTTCAACAAAGCTGAGAGCTCAGAGTGCCCTGCAAAAGCCCAGCAGGGGTGCCCAGGACACAGACTGGGGCAGAGATTTGTGCAGCACAAACACAAACTGGTGACTGCACGTGCAGAGAAAAGGGACCAGTGGCTGGGTTTGGACCAGCTCAGGCTGGCAGCCTGGGAAGCTCCAGGGCCGTGCAGAGGCTGAGGTGAGCCCAGGCTGAGGCTGCCCTTACCCAAGCCGCAGCGGTGCTCCCCTGCCCATCTCACTTGGCTCCAGCAGCGAAGAGGACTCCTCCAGCAGGTCTGGATCCGCCATCTGCTGATGATGCAATTCAGCCTGAATTCACAAATCAATTAACAGCTAATGAAACTGGTTAGTGGCATGCAGGGAACGAGGAACCAGGAGGCAGCTTGGGAAGACAAGAAAGAAAGAAAAAATAGGAAAGGAAAAGAAAGAAAGAAGAGAAGAGAGCAGAAGGAGGAAGGAGGTGATAGGAAGGACAGGAAGGACCACACAAGGGAGGAGGAAAACAAGAGGGCAGGTGGAATGGCTCAGCACAACTGCCACACAAGACAGGCCTGAAGGCTGCTGCACAGCCCAGGGGCTGCGGGACAGACAAGTGTGAGGAGAGGCAGAGTCCACCTCACTGTGCCACATTTCACATGCAAGGGATACTCCCAAGAACAGTGTCAATGGCACAGGCAGAGTGCCATTGCCTTGGCTCTTCAGTGGAGAAGACTCTGGAGACAGCTGCTGAGTTGCTCTCCTTCTGCTTGTGCATTTCCTGCCCATGAACAAAGGCAAAATGCATCTCCAGGAGGTGCCTGGGAAAGTGCCTGCAGTGGAGCAGCCTGGGGCCTTGCTCTGTCCAGCAGGAGGACTCTCAGCTAAGCCTTCCAAAAAATGTTTCACTGATCTTGGACAGCCTGCGGCTTCACAGGGCAGCCACTGAGATCTCCACACCCCACAGGTGCCAGCCCTCTGCCAGGCTCTAAAGCCAAGGCAAGAGTTCAGCCACTTTGGGATTCTGTGCCAGCCTGATCAATTCCATACTGCTGCCACATCAGTGCAGGGACAGGGACAGAAGCAGTACAGATCCTGGCAGGGCTCATGGTGATTTCCTTGGCTGGCTTTACAAAGCTCATTTTCCAGGAGAGATGCAAACTGCTGCAGCTTACAGCCCTGCCTGCTGACTGAGCCTCTCAATAGATTCAGCTTTAGCCACCATCTGTGCTACTGCCAGACATGGCAAATGCACTGCCCAGGGCAGCCTGGCTCCTCCTCTGCCTGCCTAGGCACTGAATCAGGGCACTTTTACTCTGGCCCTAGTGCAGCTAATTTGCAGGGCAAAGTTCTTGGGAAGTGTCAGCAGTGGGAGTCAGGAGGGATGCTCACATCACAAACTCTTCATCACCCTCACACTTGGTTCAGCCTCACATCCTCATTTCTACCTCTGCACCTTACAGAATGAACTGACAGCAACGACAGCTCCTGAACAAACTCTGCCCTCTGGGGTACACTGGAGCCTTCCACCCAGAGTGCTCAGGGAAGAGGCTAAAATTGCCCTGAAGGTAGAGTTTGCCCTTGCAGAAGCTGCACACACACAGCACAGCCTTGCTGAAGCCTGGAGCCAGCTCAGCAGCTCACCCAGAAGCTCTCTGTGCAGGAACTGCAGAGAGAAACTCCACAGGGTTCCACCTGGGAGTCAGATAAAGCTCTGCCCACCTACAGGGGCAGCTTTTGCAAGGCAGACCTCAGGCAGCTCAGCTGCTCCAGCTCTCAGATGTTGCAGAAGTGAGGGCTTGGAAAAATCAGGGATGAGAATTTCTGCTCTCTTGGACCTCCAGGCAACTTCTTGCAACATCAGAAACTGAATGAAAGGTTTGCTATGAAGAGAACAGGACTGAAAGAAGGAAGTCAGTGCCCCAGCACAAAAGATAAGAGAGCAAACACAGCAGGATATTGGTGTCTATAGCTCAGGGTGCTGACAGACAGCGAGGTGCCAGGGCCAGAGGCTTATGTTGTATTTGCCAACAATCAAAAGAGGCTCTCTGGATGCCTGCTGGGAGCTGCACCACGCTGAGCATGGGGGGCACAAAAACAGTAGGACAGCTCAGGTGAAAACTTTGGATCTGCCTCCTTTGAGTTACTCTCAGGAATTATGGACATCATCCCTGCCCCCAGGGGCTGTGTCCTTAGGGCAGGACACTGCTAAAGCACAGAGCAGCACTTCTCAGGCTGAGCTTACGCAAACAAAGCAGCTCAGAATAAACTGGGATTAGAGCAGTGCTGCTAAGAACTTCCTTGCCTAAGGATTATTTGCAGAACAAACCCTGATGATCCCCAGCTCCACCTCTCCACTGCTTTGCTGAGCACAGCCTTCAGAACAAAAATGGCTCAGCAGCTCCTGCTCTGCTTCTGGAGGGGGAACCAAAGCAGTGCTGCAGGATAAAAAACAGAGAGTGTGGGAAGGAAAGAGGGAGCCAGCTGCAGTGCAGAACAGGGGTGGAGGAGCAGAGTTTTCACCAGCAGTGAGTCAAATGCCACAGTCAGTGTGGAGGATTTTCCCTACAGCAGGTCACTCAGGATTGGGAAAAGCCAAGTGTTTGCATGCCAGGAATCAGAGTCTTCATTGTCAGACATTTTAAATTGCTTGCTGTTCCCCCAAAGCAGCAGCTGGAATCTCAAGGCCTGCGGAAAAGTTTTTTCCTTGCTCTGGTTTCCAGCTCTGGAGCACTCTCCACACCATACAAACCAAGCCCCTTCCAGTTCACAAACAGGACAGAAATCCATTTCCACAAGGACCAAAAGGGATTCTTTTCACCACCTAATTACTGACCCAGAGCCCTACAGAAATGACAGATGCAGAAGGAACAGAAGGAAGCAGATGTTGAGAAGGAGGAAGGGGGGGGCAGGGGACTGCATGCCATTAACCATTACTTTTCCAGTCTTCTTTTATGCTCACTCTAGGCAAAGCTCTCAGAGAAAGCTCTCCAGCTCTCACTGTTCTTCACAAGCAAGGCCAAGAAGACTGAGAAAAGGAGCAGAATCATCACCATGGTTTTGAAACAAGAAATGGCTGCTTTGTCTGCAAGGCTCACATGAAGAGCTGCTGACTTTTGCTTCCCTCCCTCCCCCGGCACAGAGGAAACTCCAAGCCCAAGCTTCTCTGGAGCCATTTCTTGTGCAACTCATTACTGTGAGCATCATCATCCTCATTACAAGTCACTGAGGTCCCCAGGAGCTGAAGGATCTCTGCAAATGACAGCAATGGAGCCTTCAGCCCCCCAGGGCAAGTGCCTGCAGAAGGCTCAGCACCATAGCTGCTCTGTGCGGTGTGAACTGGAACAGCCTCAGCTGTTCTGCAGAACCTCCTTCCCTGCGCCTCACCCTGCCCAGCTTGCTTTACATTTGTTGGATTTTGGTTTATTGTCACAGAAACCAGCACCAAACAGCAGCAGAGCTCCCTAGAGTTGGACACAGGTTCCCTTTTGAGGGTGGCCTGACACAGACTGCTTAGAGAACTGATTTTGATCCTGTGGGGCTGTACTGGGAGCTGTGGGCAGCTCTCACAGGAGGGGACAGTACCTGTCCCAGCTGAGCAGTAGTTGTGCTTGGGTTCACTCAGAGGCAAGCAGTGGCACCTTAGGGCATCTGTACCAGGCTGTCAGACACTGCCAGTGAGCATTCAGCACTTGAAGGCCAAGGGGTTTGTGCTGAAACCAACCCCATGACCAACCAGCTGCCCACACTAGCAGCAGGATCTGTGTCACCACTGACCAGGACTTGTGTGGGCACAGGAACAACCTTAGTGCCTCAGAAGGCAGCATCCAGTGCCAGAGGACCAACCTCAAGCTGTTAGATAAAGGGGCTGGAGCACAGCTCTGCCTGGAGCACACTCACTGCCAGAACCAGAAGCTGTGTCCCTTATAAACTCTTTGATCAAATCCTGAGGACCTGTCCTCAGCCAAACCACCTCCTTCCTGCTCTGGAAAATGTGCAGGAGCCCTCAGAGAACTCTGGGACAGTCAAACTTTGCAAGGATTCTGTCTTTTCCACACAGGTTCCATGTCTGCAGCAGCGATGACATCAGAGGGGCTCCCCCAGGGCTGGGGAAGGAGCTGCCTGTCTCTGGCCCAGCTGGTACCATTTTAAATGGCAACTCTGCTCCAGAAATTATTGCTGAAAACTTCAGGATCTGATCAAAGGCTTCAATAATCAAATAATTAATCCATTACCTCATTGGACTTTGCACTGTGACCCTAAGGAATGGTCTCCATCTAACATGCAGCTGGCCTGCAGCTGCCCTGTCAGTGAGCTGAGATTGCTCAGCTGAGCGCTGAGGGAGCTGCTCCTGCAGCACCAAGGGCTGGGCCTCCTGATGTGCTCTGAGGCAATTTTGGACAAACCTTTGCTTAACTAAGACAACCCCAAACCAGCATCCTAAGAGGCAAACAGTGGGTAGCTCTGCATGGAAAATAGAAAATAATTGGAGAGGCTTTCTTAAACAAAGCATAAAAATGACCCTGCTGCCCCAAACCAGCAACTGAAAACAGATTGGAAGGACAGGCCCCAGCTGCTCCCCCACCGCGGTGCTCTGACCTCATCAAAGAACTGCTGAGTTTTACGCAGTATGAATTTTAGTTCTGTCAGCTCCAAGAAGTTTCTCTTCAGGGCTTCCTGGTTTGTGTTGATCTCTTTAAGCTCATTTTCAATTTTCTCAAAGTTTGCCTGAAAAGGTGTGAAAAGAAGGAGGGAGTTAAAGCAGTGCCATGAGCACCTGCTGCTGGTGGAAGGACCAAACATGAAAGGTGCTTCATGTTCCCATGTGATCCACACACAGCTGCAGATGTGTCACCCAACACAGATCCAGCTTGGGAACATTCTCCTCAGACAAGTCAAAACCCTTCCTGCTTAACCAGCCTCTTACCAACTGGATTTACTCAGCCTTCCTCAAATCCTTAACCCCTCTCCCACAGTTACCACAGGCCCCCCACACCACGCAGCTCCAGCAGGTTTGGATCCATTGATTTGGGGAAATTTCATTCAAGTCCTTTCCTTTCTAATTGCATTTGGACTGACATGATGCTGGTTACTCCACATCAGCCAGGTGTGGGCTGGGGACAGCTGGGGACTGCAGTTCCTGCAGCTCTGCCACCAAAACCAGTGCTAACTTCCCTCCCTCTAGAGCCAACGCCCGGGTCCCAGCATTCAGTTTCCTTACCTCCAGGTCAATCATGTCACGAGGAAAGGGCACCTCTGGGTTCTCACCAGTGTCCATTATTGGAATATTTGCCTTTTTAATCTCCTTCTCCACAAACCCTGGAGAGACACCATCATTAGTGCGAGCTGCTTCAGGGGAAGCTCTCCCTGTAGCCCCAATCCTGTCCCACCAGCTAGGAACTGTCCCCGCATCTCCTCATTTCATGAAGGTTCATTCAAGCAGGAAGGGTCCCTGGAGCAGTGACTGCCCCAGACAGAAGCCAACAGCAGTCGCTCCCCCACCCAGCACTCAGGTTGCCAGCCCCGCAGAAGCTGCAGAATCAGCTCAAGGCCGGGGTACGTACGGAGCTTCCTGTCCATCTCCTCACACCTCCGCACTTCATTCACGAACTTGCGCTGGAACACGTTCACGTCGGGGTTCAGCTGCAGACACAGACAGGCGTCCTCAGCGACCCCCCGGGGCAGCGGGGCTCGCAAGGCCTTGGAGCGAGGGCCGAGGGTCGCCTGGCCCCACTCGGCCTTGCCCTGGCGACAGCCGCCGCGGGGGTGCCGGGATGGCCGGGGATACTCACGTCGCGGAACTGGACCTTGCCCAGCTCGCCCAGCTCGCTCACACAGCAATAGGCGGCCTCGGACTGCAGGAACAGCTGGGCCAGGGTCATCTCCTCGCTGCGGAACAGCTCCCCCATGGCTGCGCCGGCCCTGCCGCGGCCTCTGAAAAGAAGAGCCGTAAGAACAGAGCACCGGGATCGGAACGGAGCACCGGGATCGGAACGGAGCACCGGGATCGGAACGGAGCACCGGGCCGGAGCCGGCGCCTGCCGGGCGGCTAAGGCCTCCCCGTCCTCGTCCCCATCTCCATCGCCGCCTCTTCCCTTCCCGTCTCCGTCCCCTGCTGCCAGGCGGGAGGGCGGCGACCCGGCAGGCGCTGTCCCTGCCGCGTTACCTACCGCCGCTGCTGTCGCCGCCGAGCCCGGCCCGCAGCGGCCACCCTCAGCTGAGCGGCGGCTCCCGGTGCTGACGTCACCGCGCCGCAGCGCCGAGTCACGTGGGGACGTCTCCAAGCGACCGCGCGCCACCGCCCGGTCCGCACCGGAAGTGTCGCCGAGGGGCGGGGCCTGTCCCTGCCCTCCGCCGGGATAGTGGTGACGTCACTCGTCTGTCTCTGACGTCACTTGTGACGCTGTGCCGCGGCAGTGTCGCCGCGGGCAGCGTGGCCGAGGCGCGAAGGCGGCGAGCAGCGGCGGCCACAGGCAGGCGGCCGGCCCCAGCCCGGGGCCTCCGGGGTGCCTCGCGGCTCTGCTGTGCGGGGCTAGGGGTGCAAAGGGTCCTCCCTGTCCCAGCTGCCTCCAGCCTCACTGCTGCCAATCATGGAGAAAGGAGTTAGGTGCCTGCAAAAGACATGGCCCTGCCTTTGGCCTGCACAGCCGAATTCCCCTCAGCAGGATGGATCTAACAGTGCAGAAAGCTGCACCTGCACTGCACATTTCCATTTCCGTACACACTCCCTCCGGCCTCGGGTCACTGCACAATTTTCTGTCCTTTTCTCTGCCCAGTCCACCTCCTCTGCACTTCGGGTGAAGGGGCAAACTCTGTGCACTGCTGGTAGTGAAATCTGACTGGGAGGCTGTATACGGTGACCTCAGGGCAATCTTAATTTCTGACAGGCTCTCAGCAGCTGTGCCTTGCAATTTGAGAAGGTACTGAGCTGAGCTGAACCATTTCCTATTGTCACAGGAACTCCCAGGGCCTGATGTGGAAGCAGATGCTGCTCATCGTCATCCTTTGTGGTCCTGCCTATGTCTGACAGAGATTCGCTTTGAAGCTGACTCTTACTGGTTCCTGTTTTGACTGCATTCTCCCTGGCCCCACAAAGAGCTCTGGTGCTAGGAAATCTCTGGGACGTGACTGATCATTGGTAGCTCTGACTTGTGTTGGGAGAGGCAAACATCGAGTTGTATCTGCTGCAACAAAGGCAGCAGGAACCTGTTTGCTCCAGAGGAGAGTGGGTCAGGTCTCCGTGGGGTGCCGGCCAGTGGAAGTGATTCAGGGAGCTTTCGTTTGCTGCCTCTTGGCTTTCCCGGGAACAGCTCCACAGTGGAAACTGACAGAAAATGACTCATTGTGGGGTAGCTTGGGGCGTGGTTGCTGTGAGCACACAGTGAGGTATTTTAGCTCTGCTGGGCAGCCAGATCCTGTCCTGGTGTTTGATCTGCTTTGATCCAGAGTGATCTGCTCAGTCTGCTGCATTTCAATTATTCCCAAATGGGGAAGCAGAGGTGCGAGGGCACACATTGAATAGGTGGCACACCCAGGTAGAGAACTCTGCTCATGTCCTGTCCTGCCCAGAAAACTCCACAGAGATCCGTGGAAATCCACTCAGCAGATTTCCCTGGTGAGAAACAACAGCAGAGCCCTGGAGCTGCCTGCGGGGAGGGTTTGCCATGGAACTGACTCATCAGCAGCAAACACTGGAAATAAATCCTCAGGAAAGAGGTCCCCCAGAGAAAAACAGGGCACAGGAGAGCAGCCTATTTTAAATTTATGACCTCATAGCCATTGTGGAAGTGCAGAACACTGCAGGGATGCACAGAGACCAGCTCGTGGTGCTCGGGGGTGGGGTGCGGCGGCAGGGGAGAGCTGTCACATGCTGGAGGCTGTGGGCAGGAAAGTGCTGACTCTTGTGGGCATTCAGTGTGGAACAATGTCCTGCAAAACTCTTTGTGCCCCTTGGGCTTCCCAGCTCTGTGCTGGAGATCCAGCTTTCCCCCCAGAACAGCCTGAGAGAGTCTGTGAGCAGGAGCAGCCCAGTGCTCCTTTTGATGTGCCAGCCTGTGGCAAACTGCAGGGGCAGGATGTGCAGAGCCTGAACTGCCTCTTGTCCAGGCTGCAGCCTCCCCAATCTCCTCACAGCCCTGCAGCTAGGCCAGTGGAGCTGCTCAGCAGGACTCCCTGCAGGAGCTTGGCTTCCTTGGGCTGAACCAACACCGTTGACATGAAGTGGGTCTCACCCAGGGTCACTCTTAAGATCTGAACTTTCCTTCTCCACATTCTTGGTCCTGGCCCTGCTGGCTTGTTGCAGTCCTTGGTAGCACCTCCAGATGCCCTGAGGCAGTGAGCTGTTGGTAGCTCCACAAGCCATAGGCTTCTGCCAGCTAGGTAGGACTCTGTGAACTGCTTTGTGTTGATGTTGAGGTTAGAAGTTAGCAGAAGAACAATTTCTTGCCCATGCTTTCCAAAGCAATGTGTGCTCCTGTCCTGAGACAACCAGGATCTGCTTTCCTGATGGAGCCTTTGGGCAGGCTCAGCCCTGCGGGGCCCGTGCTTGTCCCACATTCAGTAACTCAGTGATGGGTGGGGGACTGCAGAGCCCAGAGGGGTTCAGTTTGCTCTTTCTGTGCTCAGTCTGCCTGGGGCCATGGTACTCACTGTGTGGGCCCTATGCCCACCTCCTGTGTGCATCCACACATGGCCAAGGAGCATCTTTGTGATCCAGACTTGTTGTCCCTAATCACCGAATTCAAATGTTTGTGAATCCAATGTTTGTGAAAATGAGACTCTGAGAGGCCTGGAAAAAAACTCTTCAGTGCTGGCAGAGGATCTCAACTTTGCAGCTGCACCGAGGTGTGCGGCTGTTGGGAGCAGCTCCCTCGGCTCAGGGCTGTGCCCTGGCGGGGCTCGCCTGGCGCTTCCCCGGCCCCTGTGCAGGGTTTTTATCTTTTCCTCCCATGCTCTCCCTTTCTCTGGACCCGGGGGGAGCAGGCGGCGCGTCCCCGGCCGAGCCGGGGCAGTGTTCGCCTCCGCAGCAGCTCTTAGGATCATCTGGGGGAGGGTTGGGTCAACAGGGGCTTGGCGGCGGTGCTGCAGCCGAGGTGGAGTCAGCCAATGGCCTGAGTCTGCGACGCTCCGCGGGGCACTTTTGGTGGCCGGCCCCGCGGGGCTCTGCCATTTGAACTGCGGCGCAGGCACCGCCGCGCTCCGCTCCTGGCGCCGCTCCCAGCGCAGAGCTGAGCCGAGCCTGGGGCTCAGCTTTCCCTGCGCTCTCCCTGCCTGACAGCCTCTGCGCGCTCCGCTGGCCAGGACTCCGGGGCCACCATGGAGGACACCACTCTGCAGATCATCGAACCGCCGACTGCTTCGGAAGCCTCCGAGGAGCAGGCTCCCGAGGACCCGATCAAACCCGACCAGATCAACGGCGTGATGGTGCTGACCCTGCTGGACAAGATCATTGGAGCGGTGGATCAGATCCAGCTGACCCAGACGCAGCTGGAGGAGAGGCAGCAGGAGATGGACAGCGCAGTGACCAGCATCCAGGGGGAGCTGACCAAGCTGACCAAGGCTCACACCACCACCAGCAACACTGTCAACAAGATGTTGGAGAAGGTTCGCAAGGTAAGCGTCAACGTGAAGAGCGTGCGGCAGAACCTGGAGAAGCAGGCAGGGCAGATCAAGAAGCTGGAGGCCAACGAAGCGGAGCTCCTGAAGCGCAGGAACTTCAAAGTCATGATCTACCAGGTAAGGAGCTGCTGCCTGGCTGGGCTATGGCCCGCCCCGGGGGTGGATTCATGGCTGAGGGCTCTGTCACATTGCGTGGTAGCTCCGCGGCTCGCCTGAGCTCCCCTGGCTGTGGCAGCCCAAGCTGGGGTGATCTGAAGTGGCTCTGTCACCCCCAAAGAAGAGGGCTGAGAGAGCTGCTGCATCGAGCAGGAGTTCTGGTGGAGGTGGTGAGGGTGGCCTGGGGCCCTCGCTGCGTAGAGCAGCAGTGTCACAGTAGCCTGACTACAGCACTGGGCTGCGGAGGCAACAGGAACAGGAGGCTCTGGAAGGGGAACTAAGGGTCTGCCTGCCAGCACCTCCTGCTGAGGGGCAGCCTGAGCCTTGCTGCATGCAGAGGGACGATCTTCAGGGCTGTGAGATGCACCTGGGAGCTGTCACCCCAGCTGGGGTGAGCCTCACTGTCCAGGGCAGGTGGGTGGCAGGGCAGGCACAGCTCCCCCAGCTCCTCAGACCTGGGTCTACTGGGGCAGATCCTACCTCTTCCTGCTGCAGCCTGCGGGGCTGGGATCTCCCAGTTGCCTGGAATCAGTAGCAGCTTTGCTTTGCCTGGTGCCCCTCTGCTGGTGTGGATTTCTCCTCTAATATTAAAGAATATATAGAGAGGGCTAAGCTTCTGCCATTGTCTTTACCAGAGCAAACTGTGCTGTGAGAGAAAAGTGAATCAGTGATTGACTGGGAGAGAAGCCTCTGTGTTAATAATAGCCTCAGGGACAGCCAGAGACATCCAGTGCTGATCACGAGGGTGAGTGAAGAAAGACAGAAAAAAAAAGGGACAATTCCTCTTCCTAGCAGGTCTGAAGGGAGAGCTGGTCCTAAGAGGCTCAGGAACGCAGTGAGCACAGGGCCTGGGTAACTGATTCACAGCTGAGGCATTTGTGCCCCAGGCTGACACCTTGCAGCCCACCCACAGCACAGGGGTATCCTGACTACTGCTCTGTGTTTATTGCAAGCTCTTTGCAGGGAGGGTGAATCTGTCCTTGGGAAAACAGAATCACTCTGACTGTGCTACAGGGGCACTGAGCACTGCAGGATGATCAGACTGAAGATCAGCACAATGCTCTGTGGGCTGCAGCAGTGGCAGCTTCTGTGTGCTCTGGAAGCATCCTGACCAGGGCCAGGGTGTATGCTGTGAGCTGCCCCTTTTGCTTTGCTGCTGCTTGTGAACGGGGAGCAGAGTCTGTGACAAAGCCAGCCAGGGGCAGTGCTCTCGCTGCTGTGAGGACAGAGCAGCCCCTGGGAGCAGCAGCTGGTAGTGGAGCACGGCAGGGAGCTGTGAGTCACGGAGATGGTAGGGAAAAAAGGAGTGATCTGTAATTTGGAAGTGTCCCAGCATGGAGCCCGGTGTGGTCTGACTGCAAGGCCGCAGAGCACAGCTGATAACTCTCTGGGTTTGCTCCCTGTGAAATGGAGGCTTCTGTGCCCTCTGGCCAGCCCTGCTGCTGCTGCAGGACCTGAGCAGCCCCTGCCCCAGGGTGGGCAGCAGCAGGCAGGAAGCTTGTGAGGTGCACAGCTGGGGCAACCAAAGGGCTCTTGATTTCCTCCAAACTTGGTGCTTAAGCTGAACCCCCAAACCCATGGCAGGCTTTGGGTGTTTGAATTTGTCAGGAATAGCATTAAAGGGGCTGAGTGAGGAATGCTCAGCAGGGGCTGCCAGTCCTGACCTGCACAGTGGGACCTCAGCATCCAGGTCTGGATCACAGGGAATGCCCTGGAGAAGTTGGGATATTCCTGCAGCTGCCCTCCTGCCTGCCATGGAAGTGGAGAGCTTTGGGCCACAGACACCTCCAATGGTTCCAGCTGTGTCACTGAGCTCCCTTGGCTCTCTTTGGGCTGGCAGTGAGGCTGCTCAGTGGCTGCATTGGTCTGTGGGTTGCCCTGCAGAGAAGCCAACATAAACCTGAATCCTGTGGCTTGGTGTAGGGAAAACAACCCACAGAGTGCAGGAGTCTCTCAGACTTGTTGCAGACCTTTTGCTCTGAAGCTGCTCAAGGCTCTGGAGGAGCTCAGGATCTTTGCTTTTGGCTTTGGGGGTTTTATTCCCTTTGTGTTTTCCTGGCAGGTGCAGGATTTTGGAGTCAGTGACAGGAGTGGAGCTTCCTCAGGCTGTGCACAGCAGATGACCAAACAGGCCCTGTGGGTGCCCCTGCATCACCCCTCTGCTAACATCTCTCTGTGCCAGTGTTGAAGCTGCTGCCTGAGCAGCTTCAGACCTTGCAGCAGGAAGGGCAGGACTGAAAATGTCTTCTGGGGCCAGCCCAGAATGTCTGTGGCAGTTTCTCGCAGTGCCCAGTCTCCATGTGAGCCTCTTGCTCCCTCTCTCACACTCTGGGAGCTGCCAGGAACTACTCTGGGTCCTGCCCAGGACAGAGGTTTTTGTCAGCTCAGCAAGGGAATTGGAGCTTGAGGGTAAAACTTGGAAAAGCAACCCCAGATTCCCATAGCTTTTTGTTTTGAAGCTAAAGCAAAGGGAGCAGCCTTGGCCCAGCCGTGGCAAGACTGGCAGTACTGTGCTGGCACCAGGGACAGGATTTGCCTTCCTGAAAAGCCTGATCCTGAGTGGCTCCCTGCCCTCCTTAGCAGCCCTTGGGAACAGAGTTCCCCTGTGTCCTTTATGATGCTGTCCCAGCTCTGCTCTTTCAGAGAAATTAGGACACCAACAGATCTGTCTGCAGTGCCTGACAAAACCCCAGCAAGGTGACTTCATCCCAGAGTTCCTGGGCTTAGGATGCAGGAATCTGGGGCTGGTTACCAGAGCTCAGGATTAACCAGCGGATGTACCCTGCAGGGAGCTGCTGCCAGCCTGGGCAGTGGCAGGCTCGGGACTGGGCGCATGGCAGTGCTCATATCTCTGCAGTGCTGCTGCCTCCAGGCTGAGCTGCTCCCTGCCCATGCTGGGGGCCTGGCACAGCCAGGCAGGCACCTGCAGCCCCAAGGTGAGGGTGGAGCCCCTGCAGTGCTCTGGGCCTTTATTTGGAGGCTGCTGTGGGCGCTGGGCTCAGGGAGGTCTGGCTGGTGGTGTCCAGCTTTGTCTGGTACCAAGAGAGGGCTCTTTGTTGGCTGCCTGCGGCCAGGCCGCTGCCCACACTCCAACCTTGGGGGTCCCGGGGGGCTCCTCTGCTCCTCGGGTGTCTGCTGGAGCCCAAGGTGCTGTGGGAGCTCTCTGGGCAGGGTGAGAGCAGCACAGAGCCTGAGCTGTGCAGGGTGAGAGTGGGCAGGGCTGGGACAGAAGTACAGAAGTAGCCCATAAATAGCACAGCTTGGCTGCTGTGCCACTCTGTGCCTTATAGGGCCAAGCTACGGGGTGCTGAGCCTGGGGGGGCGCTCAGACCCACTCAGGAACACCATAGCCTGGGAAGCCAGGCCCTGCACTGCCTCATTTTTAGACCTGTGTCCCTCAGACGAGAGCCTGGCGAAGCCCAGGAGCCCAGGGCTGTGACGGGCGGGGAACACAGGGCATGCAAGGCAGCCCCAGCCCTGCACCCACCCAGCCGCTCTCCACCTCCCCAAGGCAGCGCCAGCTGCCCCGGAGGCAGCCAAGCTCACACTGAAAGAATGTCCCTGGGGGAGGGAGAGGTACAGTGCAGCAGCTCAGTTCCTCTGGGCTGTCCTGCTGCACTCAGCTGCTCTCCATCCACTGGCAGGGCACAGCATTAGCACCCCGAGGTGAGAGCAGCCTCCCTCTGCTCTCCTTGGACTCTCCACAGCAGCCTGAGCCTTGCTAGCTGCAAGGTGAGACAAAGCCCAGAGCCGGAGATGCTCTGTGTCAGGGAGGAAAAACCAAATATTTAGAATGAGAAGATGCAGGATGTTTAGCTTTAGGTGAGGATACTAAGGTCAGAACCAGCACAGGTCTGTCTGATGCAAACTCCACACTCCCTGGTGAGCTGCTCAGAGCTGGCTCTGGGCTGGGACAGCTTCAGCCAGGAGAAGCAGCACTGAGAGCAAAGGCATCTGGGACCAGGGCTGTCAGGGGAGGCAATCCCCCCCTGCCCTCTGCAGTCTGTTTAGTTCTGTTTCCTACACCTCTGCCTTTCTCCTCACTCCCTCCCAGGCAAAAGCCCTTTGCCAGACACAGCCCTGCCCTCCCCTGCTCTTCCCTGCCAGGTTTGGGCCAGCTCCAGCATGGTACCAGGCTGCTGGTCCTGGCTGGCTGCTGGAGGGGCTGCAGCCTCTCAGGACATAGCTCCCAGGACACAGGGTAAGGGGACATGCCTGTAGCAGGAACGTGCCAAGGAGGCTGTGCCAAGGAGGTTGCACAATACTGAAAACTGCAGAGGGCAGGGCAGGGCAGGGCTGGCCAGGGAGGTGCTGCCTGAGAGGGAGCAACTTTATCCTTCCACGTTACCTAATCCCCAGCTATTTTGCTTTTCCCCCTCATACTTCAGAGCTTTCCCATTGTTTCAGCAGCATTCTTTGGTGATTTCTTACTGCAGTCTTCTCTCTAGGACTGGAGGTGTCTCTGTGTGGACCTCCTGGCACTGCTGCAGCTCAAATCTGTTCAGATTTGGAATGTCGGAGTCAAGGTTGTGTCCAATTCTGCGCTGAGCTTTGCTCTTCTCCTGAGTGCAGCCTCTGCAAGCTGCTGGGTGGTGGCCAGCAGTGGGCTGGGGGACAGCCAGAGGAGCGAGGTCTGGAGTCACACCCAGCTGCCTCCATCTCTCCAGCTGTTATTGCAGGAGCCATGAACGGAGGGGTTGCATCTCTGACCACAACCCCACAGGGACCAGCAAGGGCTGCTTGGGGCTGCATACAGACACTGGTGACATCTGCAGAGCACTCTGTGGGCAGCAGCATGACTAGAGAGCAGGATCTGCCCCTGTGGTGGTGTTTGGTGTAGCCACAGAAGGGATTATGCATCTCCTTTAAGGAAGGACTCTTCCTTCTGATGAACCTTCACTGACTCTGTTCTCTCCAGTCTTCCTGCCTGGCTTCTCCCCTCACTAACTGCCTCCTGTGCCTCTTCTCTCTGCCTGCTCCCATGCTAATCCAGATAACTCTGGGTGCTGTTGCTGGTCAGATTCCTGATGGGACCAGGTGGGTTCTCCCTTGGTGCCTCCTCCCAGGGCCATGCCAACACCCTTCTCCTCGCCATAGCCACAGAAGATGCCAGGGGTGCGCTTGGAGGCCTCGCCAGGGACTGCCCTCTGAGCACGTGGGGAGCTGCCATGGCCCAGACCAGCAGAAGACAGCGAGGAAGCAGCAGTGCAGGGCTCAGCAGGAGTCCCCCTCAAGATCATTTGGATCCTCTTCTGGAGTTCTGAGAGCTGATTTGGAGCCTTTGCCTCTGCCTGCTTGTGGCTGCTGCTAGCCCACAGCTCTGCAATGCCTCTGCTGCTGCCTGCTGCCTTCTGCCTGCTGCAGTGCATGGTGCAGAGCTGTGGTTTTGTCTTGGGCATTACAGGACTTGCCATGTGCTGCCTCTATGCCCTGGCAGGCAGGAGTTGCTCTGTGGCTTGTGTGAAGGGCTGGCAGGCAGGGGCAGGTGGCTCTGCTGGTGCCAGCTGTGATTGGGCAAATCATCCCTGTCTTCTGAGCCTCAGCTTCTCCCTCTTCAATAGGGCCTTGTAGCACCTCCCTCGTTGGGCTTCTTCTAGGGTTGAATTTGTGCTTGTGAAATGGTTTGGAGCTGCTGTTTGAAAGAGCTAAAATAGACAAAAGAGAGGCAGAGAGCACAGCCTGTGGCCCAAACCTGCTGCTGTCTGAGGGGAGCTCAGCACCCAGCCCTGCTCAGCCCCAGTGCTGGTCATGGGGGACTGGGCTTCTGCACAGGCTGCAGCTGGAGCAGACTTCATCTGACACTTGCCTTATGCCACCAGAGCCCTGTGGCAGCAGGGTGCCAGGTCACCATGTGGCTACTGGAGAAGTGCCCTCTGGGTGGTCATGCAGCAGTGTCAGCTATGCCAGGCAGTGGGAATGGCCTGGCCTGGGAGCTGGGCAGAGGTGATTCAGTTATTCCTTAGCCCAGGAACTGGAGGCTCTGTGGGAAGCTGACCCCAGGGGAGGGAGTGAGGGGACATTAACAGAGGCAGGTTTGGGTGACAGGCTGGCAGCAGTGGCATTCATTGTCCACAGCAAAATCTGCTCCAACAAGCCGTGTGCCCCAGGGCTCTGCTAGTGCTTGCTAGGGGTTCTAGGGGTGGGGGTGGGGGGGGTGGTGCTGGTGGTGGTGCTGCTGGTGCTGGTGCTGCTGCTGCTGAGGAATGCTCCCTCCCAGGGCACTGGGGAGAGGGCAGCACAGAAAAGTGCAACAGTTACCACAGCAACAGAGCAGAGCCTTTGCTCCCCTGACAGGGCTTGACCTCACCTGGGAGGCTGCTTTCTGCCCAGATGCTTCTAATCCTCCCTCAAGCTCCCCCAGGCCAGAGCTTGTCTGCCCTGCCCAGGGCTGGCATGGCACCAGGCATGCTTCCAGCTCCAGCTTGCCTGGCAGCAGCTATGATCAGCCCTTCTGGGCCAGAGCAGAGCCTGGGGATGTGAGCTTGTGGTGTCCTGCATGTCAGAGCTGCATGTGAGCTAGGCTCAGCTCTGCTGCTGGGATTGTGTTGCAGCAGCTGAAGGAGATGAGCTGTAGCTGTGGCTGACTCCTGTGTGTGAAACCTTCCATTAAACCTTCAGGCTGGAAATGGCTGTGGCTGGCAGTCCTGGGGCTCTGGGCTCCCACAGGCTCATAGCAGGAGCCTCAGCAGCAGCCCAGGGACCCTTCCTGAGCTTCAGGAGTGCTTCCAAAATTGCTGGTGGTTCTGCAGCTCTGGAGGAGCTCTGCTGGGCTGGGAATGGCACTCAACTTGGTGCCTCTTTGGCCTTTTATAGGGCAGGGGAATGTTTACTTCTGTTGTAGCAACCAACCTACCCCTGGGGGTGACTTGGGACTCAGTGCCAGGGAGCTGCAGCTGCAGCTGCAGATAAAGAGCCCTTCATGGAGGTCTCTGCCCACAGATCTCAGGGCCCAGAGCTGTCTGAAGCAGCAGCACGGAGCACCCAGCACATGACAGCTGGTAGCCAGCTGGGTACAGGCACCAGGGCCCCTGCGGGCATCCACAGGGACTTCAGATGGACTGATCCAGTCCCATTGGCTCTGTCAGCCCGGTGGAGCTCCCCAGGGTAATGGGTCTGTGCCAAGCAGGGTGGCAGGGCTGTGTCAGCCTGAGGGGAGGAGGGGGGCAAATGGGTAAAAAAGAAATAGACCCTGGACTGGAGCTGAGCTTGGGGTACATCGGGGAGCAGCCAGCACAGTCCCAGCACACCCACACTGCCTGCCCTGCTGCTGGGTACAGCTCGGCTTTGGGCATAGAGCAGGAACAAAAACCTCCAGAGCAATCCTGTGTGCCCCTGTCTGTGCCAGCTGGATTTGGGCTGCCCTGGGGAGCAGAAGGGGTTTGCATCGCTGGCTGGGAGCAGGGTTTGGACACCCAACAGGCAGGAATGCCAAGAGCCAAGGCTTTGGACTCACCCACTGCCAGGGTCAGTGTTTTCCCAGCACAGCTGGTGGAGCGCCTGGCCTGGCTCCTCCGGGTGAATCATGAGGGGAAGAAAGTGAAGAGCCCATGGGACATGGCCCCGGGCAGGGGTTTGGGTGGCAGCCACCCCTGGGCCTGGGATGGGTCCCGATTGTGCCAGCCAGGTCCTGATGTCCCACAGGCAGACCTGCTGTGTCTGCAGGCACATTCTGCCCACCCTTCTCCATGGGTGAAACCCCTCTGGAGCAGGAGCACATGACCCTCGGTGGCATTTGGGCAGCACCTGGGTGCAGGGACACACACAGGGCGTGCTGAGAAGTGACACACTCATCCCCAGCGAGGGCCCAGGGGATGACCCCAACCTGCCAGGGCTGCTGGAGTGCTCCCAGCAGCTGTGCCCTGCACCAGCCAGGGCAGGGACAGTCCCCAGATGCAGGTGGACTCTATGCAGCAGCCATGGAGCTTCTGGGGTGGTGTCTCTGCAGACGTGTTCTGGGACGAGGGCTGATCGGTATCTGGGTGTGCAGAATGTGGCCCGTGTCCACGGGCAGCCGTGCCAGGCAGGGGATGCCTTTGTTCTGGCTCATTGTGTTGACTCCAGGGAAGGAAGTGGATGGAGTTCCTGATGTTCTGGCTGGTGGGGCAGGGTCCCCCGAGCCTTTGGGATTGCTCCAGCAGGTGTTGTTGTGGAGAGCAGGAGCCCAGACCCGCAGCGTGGGGGTTTGTTCCGAGCTGGCCTCTGGAGGGCTGTGCATTGTTCTGGCCTGCAGTGGCCAACGGAATGAAGAAAACATCTGCCGAGGGTGAGGAGCTGTGGAAGGTGGAGCCTGCAGCCCTGCGCCGGAGACACACTGCGGGGCCCGGGGCAGCTCTGCTCCTGGCACCCCCGGGCCCGCGGAAGCGGAGTCGCTTCTGATGTTTGCCGCACTCGGAGCACTCAGGGTGCCCCGGGCTCTGCGCCTGATTGCACTGGGCTGTGCCCCTGACAGTGTTGCCCTGGGATCCCCCTGTTTCGGCCTGCCCCAGGGCTGAGGCTAGCTCCTGCTGCCCAGGCTGCCTCCACACCTCAGCCCAGCAGCTCCGTGGGTTAACCCACCCGGGCAGCAAATTTCCGAGCCTTGGGCGGCACCTGTGGCTGGTGCAGCGCTGAGCTATTTCCAGCCTGTCCTGGGGACAGGGAGGTGACTCCTGGAAACAGGGACGCACGCGATGTGCTGCCGGGATGAAAACCAATCCTGCCACAGAGCCATGCCCCTCACTGGGCACATGCTTGTCCTCTGCCCCAGCATCAGAGACTCGGCTGACCCGGGAGAGGCGAGAAGCTGAATGAATTCACCCTCAGTCCGGCCGGTGCATCCTGGGGCCACCGTGCCCCCCGCACTCAGATACAGCCGGGACAAATCCCCTGCCTTTTTCCCCAGTGGAGAAATGGGACCCCAGGGAATGCCCAGTCCCACGTATGCATCCTGCAGGCCCTGGGGAGGTTCAGAGCAGGGTGGCCAGGCCAGCCGGCGCTCTCTGTGGCTGGGTGCTGGCTCCAGCCTGTGCTGCCCACTGAGCCTCGGGCATCGTGGGCTGGGCCCTGGCCAGGCTGGAGACCTACGGGTAGCCGGTGGGCTTGCAGAGAAAAGCAGATCGGGAAGGAATCTGTGGGTTGGGGCTCCTGCTGGCACCGGAGGGTGCTGGGGTCACGCTGCTCCGTGGGCTCCCTGTGCCTCATCACGGCAGGGTGGGGGGGGCTGTCCTGGGAGCTGGGGGGGTGTGATGGCCAGGTCCTGGGATGGAAATGGAACCGGAGGGGACAGGAGTGTGACCTGGGCAGGGGAGGGACGGAAATCTCCAGCTTCAGAGCCGCTCTGTCGGCACCGCTGGAGCCAGGGCGGGTTTGGAGCCATCCCAGAGTGAGCAGAGCTGCTGGAACTGAGCGCAGGCACCGCAGAGCCCCGGGCAGGGCAGAGTAGAGCCTCCCTGCAGCCACTTTTCGGGTGCTCTGCGGGAGGATGAGCCGGGAGGATGAATCGGGCCCGACGCCGCCTGGGTCTGTGCCGCCCGGGCTCGGTGCGCGGCGGGGCCGGGCGCGGGGGCGGCTCCTGGGCCGGGCGTTTATGTCTCACGGGCTCCACTCTGTGTCTTGCAGGATGAAGTGAAGCTGCCGTCCAAGCTGAGCATCAGCAAGTCTCTGAAGGAGGGTGACAAGCTAGAGAAGGAAGGTGAGGGAGAAGAAGTGCAGGTGGGTGAGGACCATGCAGAGGAGGACCACATCCAGCTCTCCTCGGATGAAGAGGTGGAGATTGAAGAGATTATTGAAGAGTCCCGGGCAGAGCGCATCAAAAGGAGTGGCATGAAAAGAGTGGATGACTTTAAGAAGGCTTTCTCAAAGGAGAAGATGGAGAAGACTAAGCTAAAAACCAAGGAAAACCTGGAGAAGACCCGACACAACCTGGAGAAGACTCGCCACAACCTGGAGAAGAGGATGAACAAGCTGGGCACCAAGATTGTGACTAGTGAGAGGAGAGAGAAGATGAAGACCTCTCGGGACAAGCTGAGGAAGTCTTTCACTCCTGACCACACCATCTATGCCAGGTCCAAGACAGCCGTCTACAAAGTCCCACCCTTCACTTTCCATGTCAAGAAAATAAGAGAGGGTGAGGTGGAAGTGAAGGCCACGGAGCTGGTGGAGGTCGGCGGAGAGGAGGGCGAAAACTCGGATCTGCTGTGCGGGGAGAGCCCCGAGGTGCACACCCTGCTGGAGATCACCGAGGAGTCGGACGCGGTGCTGGTGGACAAGAGCGACAGCGAGTAGGGCGGGGGCGGGCGGCGTTTGCAGTGCCCTCTGCCCTGCTGCCCCGGGGCACCGCACACGATGCCTCCCTCCTGCCCCCGGAGCCGCGCCGCCCCCCGCCCGCTTGGCTGCGGTGTTTTTGTATCTTCGCTTTAGCACACACAGGGCACACAGGACTCTTCCTCACACTGTTGAATCACCCTCGGAGACCATTCCTGTCTAAGAGCCACCTGGCGCCTGCCCGCGGGCACCCTGCCCAGCTGCAGAGTGCTCAAGGCAAGAGGAGCCTGCAGAGTTCCAGCATCCTCCATGCGCAAAGCCCTGGTGTCAAGACAGCTCTGTGCCCTGCACCCCGCTCTGCTTCCTGCGCCAGGTGACGTGCCCACTGCTGCAGGCATCTGGCTGGCCTGGCAGCACTTTCAGAGGGCAGCAGAGCTGCAATGCCCCTGGAACACAAGGAAAGAGCCCAACGAGTCCTGCTGGTGGGCAGAGGATGGGTGAAGCTGAGCTATCAGCGGTGCCACAGCAGCCACCACCATCTGTGGCTGGTTTCCCAGTGTGGCATGGGATGTGCTGAGGCCACGTGAGGCTCTTCACTGTCAGAGCAGCCTTGACACCAGGTCAGCGCCAACCTTGAGTGTTTCTGAGCATCTGCTTCCTCCCAGGGTCCCAGCACAGCTCAGGCTCATGCCCACATCCTGCGCTTTCCTCCCCATTTCTCACTTTCTGCAGCTTCCCCCCCTGTCCCCTGCAGCCAGGCAGCACCAGGGTATCACACTGCAGCTTGAGGGCACTGACCTGGTACAGCTCGGAGTGGCCACCCTGTGAGGGAGCAGGCAGTGAGGCAGAAGCTGCCTTGGCTGCTTCCCTAGGGGGCTGTGGGTGTGCCCATGGGGCTGATCCTGGAGGCAGGGAAAGGATAGAGCCCTTGTGCTCATCCCACCTGCATGCCAGGCTCAGCCCTTGCCTGCTGTGCAGCCGCTTTCCTCCCCAGCCCGTGCCCCCCAGGGCTGCTCTTGCCAACCTAACTGAACACATAAACTTGCTTTTCCTCGCAGAATTATTTTCCTTTTTATTGTCCAGTGCATCCAGCTTGTCCCCGGCCCAGGGCCTCATTCCGGTGCCCACACTCCTGGGGCCTGCCTTGGCATCTGGGACATCACCGGAGAAGGAGCACCCACGCCGGTCCCTGGTGCCAGGCAATGGCAGGCTGGGGGCAGCTGCTGAGACGCCAGTGGCCCTGAGGCTCCTGCTCCGGGTCAGGAGGCACCAGCTCCCGGCTGCCCACAGGTCCTGCCAGGCCTCCTGCCTGCGGGCTGGTGGGTCCCAGCCCAGCATCAGCCCCAGCCCGCGGTTCACCTCCCCACGGAACCTCCCACGGGCCCGTGGCCGGTTCTCCCGTGATTGTTCCACGTAGGTCGGTGCCGAGGGCGTGGGCCCCGGGGCCGTTCCCGCGGCTGCGTCCCGGAGAGCAGCACAGCAAATAAAATTTCTTTTGTAAACCACCAGCGTGCGGCTCCTGCGTGGCGTGTCCGGCTCCTCATATCCCCTGGAGCAACTTGAAGCTGTTTGCTCTTGACCTCTTGCTTGTTCCTAGGGAGAAAAGACCAACTCCAACCTATCTCTAACCTCCTTCCAGGGAGTTGAAGAGAGCAATGAGGTCTCCACTCAGCCTCCTCCAGACTTAACCCCAGTTCCCTCAGCTGCTCCCAGCTTCATTGCCCTTCTCTGACACGCTCCAGCCCCTCAATGTTCGGCCCAAAACCGACCCCAGGGTTCGCGGTGTGGCTTCTCCGGTGCCTAGTCCCGAGGGACGATCCCTGCCCTGGTCCCGCTGGCCACACATTGCTGATCCAAGCCAGGATGCTGCTGCCCTTCTTACCCACTTGGATCACTTCCAGCCGGTGCTGACCACCCCCGGCTCCGCCGGGTTCTGTTTCGCCGGGCACTTCCCAGCCGCTCCGCCGCTCCCGCAGCGCTCCCGGCTCGCCCTGTCCCTGTCCACGCGGGGGCGCTGCCGGGCGAGGTGCGGCGCGAGATCGCTGCCCCTTTAAGAGGCGGTGGCGGCGGCGGGCGCTGACGTCAGGCGCTGCCCGGAACTCGGAGCGCTTCCCGCGCGGCGCTTCCCGGCAGCCGCTGCCCCCCCCGTGCCCGCCCCCGGCCCCGCAGCGCCCGCGGCAGGAGGCGGTACCATCCGGGAACAGCCGGTAGGGGGCAGGCCCCCCCGCTTCGCCGATTGGCCGCCGGGTCCGGTGCCTCGCGGGGTCGCGCCGCCATTGGCGGCGCAGCCCGTGACGCTAAGGCGGGGTCGTGCGCTGCAGGGTTCCCGGCACTCGGGCAGGATCTGGACGCGACCGTCGCCGGCACCGGGAGCCGCTGCCCCGCCCCGGATCGTCGGTGAGCGCTGGGGGGACACCGAGGGGCTCGGCCGGGACTGGGGCCCGTTAGTGCTGGGCCACGGGAGTTGTTTGGTACCAGGACGGCGGGTGACAGGGCTCGGGACGCGATGACAGGGCACCGGTGTCCCCGGGGGCCAGCGCTGCTCATCTCGGTGCTGCTAAACCAGGGGAGGGCGGCCGAGGGGCCCTGGGGCAGGGTGGGCAGGGCCGCTGCTATGGCAGGGCCGCTCCCGCAGCGCCTCTGACCCATGCCGTGCCCCGGCCGCTCGCAGGGGCCTTTCCCGGCAGCCCCGCCGCGGGGTGGGACCGTCCTGTCGCCTGGGCCGGCGCAGTGGAGCTCCGACGGTTTCATTTTCGGCAGCTCGGTCCCGCTGTGGCCTGTGTCGGTGGCAGAGCGCAGCCTGGTGCCACCGTGAGCCCGGCAGCCGGTGAGGGCCGCACCCCGTGCTCCCGGAGAGCCCTAATTAGGGAGCCGCTAATTGATCTAATCCCGAGGTTTGGCTGCAGAAGGGATTTCTTTGCTTCCCACAGCTCCCAGCAGGCACAGAGCAAATCCTTGCTGGGCAGGGGCAGCTCCCAGGGGCTGGTAGAGCTCCCTGGGACTCCTGGGCACTGGCGTGGGGCTGGGGATGAGGCACGTTCAGAAGCACCGGGACCCAGCGGGAGCCTGGATGTGCTCCTCGGGCAGCGAGTGGCCAGAACGCAGGGCCAGAGCTACCACCCGGCTTGGCTTCAGCGGGACCCCACACTGGCTGCTCTGGGGAGGTGTGACCACAGGGTGCCCACCGGGCCACAGACGCAGGGCTGCCTGAGCAAGGGTGCCCTGGGAGGTCTGCAGTGCTTCGCTGTTCCTGCCTGCTGCCACCCTCCATGCTGCCCATCAGCTGTCCACCTGCAGCACAGTGCACACCATCCCTGCCCAGCATGGCCTTTTCTGCTGTGCATCTGTTGCAGCCACAGGTGTGGTGCTGGCTCAGGACAGGAGGAGCATGAGCTGGGCAAGGGTGCCCAGGGTGGTGGTGCCAGTTCTAGGTGTTGGATGGCCCCTGGAGAGTGGCTGAAACGTGATGCAAAGCAGCCAGCTGTGAGATGGTGGTTGATCGGGGACCTGGCATCGTAGCCATGAGGTCACCCAGAGCCTGCCCCGTGCTGTCCCTGCTGCTTCCACAAGCCCTGCAGCTCCTGCAGCTCTGCTCCCAGCCCCAGGCCTGGCTTTGGAAACACTGCAAGGGGCCCAGCCGAGTCCTCCCCAGAGCCTTTTCACAACTCACTCTTTGCCTGCAGCGGTGAAGCTGCTATGTTGCTGTGGAGCAGGTTTCCATCAGCCTGTTCATGGTTGTGTGGAAGCAGGGCAGCAGCTCCTGTGACTTGCTGCTGGCATTTGCTGTGTGGCTGTGGTGCTCCCGCTGGTGTCAGCTCCCGCTGTCACAGCTCCCTGAACGTGACCTGTGCGACGCTGCGGGGACCGGAGCTGCCTCCTGCTGTGGCCTCGCAGGCACGGGAGTGCCACAGGCCGTTCGGGGCCCTCAGGGGTCGTTGCTGCTCGTTGTGAGGGCTGTTCCCAGCTGCATCCCAGAAACGGGAAGCAGCCAGGAGGCAGCTGCGCGATTGCTGCAGGGCCGCAGCCGTTTCCGTGAGGCCAAGGACTCTGCCGAGCTGCCAGCCCCACCGCAGAGCTCGCCCGGTTCTCGTGCTCTGCCCTTGCAGGGGAGCTAAAGAAAGATGAACTGTAGCTCTTCAGCTACTTTTAGCAGCTTTGCTTCCAGCGTGTTTACCCCTGGGCTTGCATCATGCAGTGCCTGGCCCTGGTTGCTTTGCTTGCTCCCTGGCTGCGTTCCAGCGGTGGGAGGAGAGGCGAACCGCAGGGACGGGCGAGCCCGGTGCCGTCGGAAAGGTTTAGCCTTGGGATCTTTAAACCTAGCTGAAAGAAGACCCTGGCGGCGGGGCCGGCTGCGGGGGGATCTCCTGTGTGGGGCTTTGGGGCTGATGAGGTCCGAGCATCTCTAACACGGTGTCTGTGATGGCACAAAGTGTTGGAGGGGGACCCTCTCCTCTGGGACAGGCATTGCAGGGGTCCGGTCAGCGGTGTGCGGTGCAGGGGACCCCGCGGAGCGCTGGCGCCGCGGCCTCTGCTGCCACCGTGGCTGTCCCGCAGCTGTTGGAGACTGTGGCCGGGACCCCGTCAAGCGCCGCCGCACGGCAGCCTGGGAGCTTCGCCTTCCGCTGCGCTGCGGGCTGGGCCTCAGCACTGCCCCGGCGTGCCTGGACTGCGGCTTTCCTGTGGCTCGGATCAGGGTCCGGGGAAGGGGCGTCTGGCTCTGCTGCTGCAGCCTGGTGGGGAACGGCTGTCCCTGAACCACCCCACGCTGGTACCTGTGCACTGGCTCCGGTGCGATGGTGACACCGCAGCAGCGACTCTGCAGCACCTGTCCCTGGCTTCCAGCTCAGGGCTGGGGATGCTGCGCTGGCAGGGGCCGGGGCAGCCGCCACTGTTTCCGGAGGGGCTGGTGAAGCACCACCCTGGGGCTGCTGTTACGGTTCTGCAAGAGGAAGTGAGGTGGCTGAGCTCACCGCAGGCAGGGGACTCTGGTGGCCTGGAGCTTCTCAGCTCTTGCCTGGCCCGTGTGTTTGTTGGGATTTCCCCCCAGAAGCAGCAGTTCCACAGGGGTCAGGCTGCAGCAGCAGTCTCCAGGACCAGGCTGTGGGCACCCTTGCATCTGCCTGTGTGGAGGGAGGGACCCCAGGCCACTGCAGCTGGAGCTGTGGCCAGCGAAGAGCTAAGGCTGCTGTGAAATGGGGGCTTTGATGCTGTGCTTTGAGCTGTGGCTAACAGCCCAGCCTGGCCTGGCCTGCAGCTGCAGCAAAAACTCTGGGGTGGCAGTGGCCTTGTCACAGCCAGCTGGGTCTCACTGCCAGGCTGGAGCAGTGTCTGTTGTTTACAGGCTCTTGCCTGGATCATGTCTGCCTCCTCCCTGCACTGTTGATAACAGGCTGGGCTCACGTGGTGTTGGGGGGGATGCACCAGAGGGCTGGTGTTCAAGGTTCAAGTCTGGGGATGTTGCTCCTGTCTCTGGGACTATTCAGTGCTGTGAAGTTCTAAAAACCTCTAACTCCACCTCAGGTACCAGTGTCTGTGTCTACCTGTGTCCCAGCCCACAGCAGGTTGTTGCCCTTTTTCCCTCTTACAAAAAGCATCCAGAAATGTGGGGGAGGCTGAGGTGCAGCAAAGCTCAGAAGAGCACAGCACAAAGGGATCTGAAAGCCTCGGGGGGCAGCACTCTTGTGTGTGGGGCCATGGTGGAAGAGCTGCTGGTACCGGCTCCTCGGGGCTGCCCCCATTATGGTTTGCTCCCCACTGGTTCTGCTACCGGCACTGTGTGGGATGGAGCCCAGGACCTGCCTGGGACTGGTGACTGCTGCCAGCTCCCTTGCTTGCTCTGGTGGCATTGTCTGTGCCAGCTGCTGGCACCCTGGCTGTCTGCCTGTCCCTACAGCCCAGCTGGCACCGGTGCATAGCCCGCTGCAGTGACCTTTGGGAAAAGCAAAGGTCCCTGCAGGGACTGATTCTGCCGGGGCAGAGCTCTGGGCCTTGCCACTGCCCCCTCATCAGCGTTGGGTCGATTCCCATCGGCAGGCGAGGCCTGAGCCCAGACCTGCTCCTTCCTCCTTCTGCTGCTTCCTGGCAGTCTCCGCCTTCCGCTTCCAGTAAGCTCTGTGCTGCTTCCCTGCCTCCCGCGGCAGAGGTGGGCTAGGGCTGCCACACCCGAGGGGGCCTGGAAGAAGTTGGTACCAAAGGTCATGGCTGGGTCCTGCTGAGCAGCTGGCTGGAAGGGAGCCTGGAGACTGTAGGGTGCCAGCCCTGAGCAGCCTCTTGCCCGGTGTGCCAGGTCTCCGGAGCTGGCCAGGATGGCGCAGTGGAACCAGCTGCAGCAGCTTGACACGAGGTACCTGGAACAGCTCCACCAGCTCTACAGCGACAGCTTCCCCATGGAGCTCCGGCAGTTCCTGGCCCCGTGGATCGAGAGCCAGGACTGGTAAGACCTTGTGAGATGCCAGTGTGGGGGCTTTGCTTGGGACACCCTGGGGAATAGCAGGTCTGGAGGAGCTCTGCTATGTCCCTGGGCTCTTGGCATTGTGGGGCTGGTCTCCCCATGGGGCTCCTGTGGCATGAAGGGGAGCAGGACTCTGTCAGACCCTGACCAGGGAATGGACTGCTCTGAAGCAGAGGGGTTCCTGTGTGGGGCTGCCCCACACCTGCCTGTGTTGTGAAGGAGGCTGCTACGGAGACCCAGTTCCTGGATCCTGTCCAGAGAGCATGTGGGGCTGGTATGCACTGCCTGCTTGGCTGACTGCCAGGCTTTGTGCCCAAGTCCCAAACCTCTCTGTGCCCTGCTCTTGTGCGTGCAGTCCAGGAACTCATTCGGTGGCATGAAGCGGGTCAGGCCTGCTCTGGTGCAGGGTAGGAAGGTGACTGCCACGTTGAGCTGCCCAAGGGGACAGTGGGCACGAGCCGCCCTGCCCCTTGCCAGCACCCAGGCCTGTGCCCCTTGGTGCAGGGCATACGCTGCCAGCAAGGAGTCCCATGCCACGCTGGTGTTCCACAACCTGCTTGGGGAGATCGACCAACAGTACAGCCGCTTCCTGCAGGAGTCCAACGTCCTCTACCAGCACAACCTGCGCCGCATCAAGCAGTTCCTGCAGGTGAGACTGGGAGGCACTGGTTGGCAGGGAGCCCATGGAGGTCCAGCAGCTGCTGGGCCCAGCTCAGGGCCCATAGTCCTGCGGGGTGGGCAACCCCCGGAGCTGCCCTGTGCCCGCTGACCGCGGGGCTCCACAATCCCAACAGAGCAGGTACCTGGAGAAGCCAATGGAGATCGCCCGGATCGTGGCTCGCTGCCTGTGGGAGGAGTCCCGGCTGCTGCAGACAGCTGCCACTGCAGCCCAGGTCAGTGCTTTGGGTGCCCTGGGTCTGCTGCCCCACCCTGCCCAGCAGTGTGCTGGGGCTGCAGGGCAGCTGTAGTCCCAAGGCCCTCACTTGCTTCCTTCAGCTGCTTTTGCTGGGGTCCAGCTGCAGGCTGCTCTCTGGGCAGCAACTGCTTCCTGCTGGGATGTGGCCTGGGTGCCTCCTGCTCAGGGTGGCATTAGCTTGGTGCATCTGTCCCTCCTCTTACCTCTGCACCCTGCACTGGTGCTGCCAGCAGCTGGCTGTGTGGGCATTTGTAACTGAAGGGATGAAGACCCTTCCTGCTAAACCCCCTCAGGCTGGAGGGGAGCACCCCTGGGTTGTGACCCTGCTCTGATGTCCTCCTTGCCCCCTCTGCAGCAAGGAGGACAGGCAACACATCCTACAGCAGCTGTGGTGACAGAGAAGCAGCAGATGCTGGAGCAGCACCTGCAGGATGTGAGGAAGAGGGTGCAGGTAGGTGTCTGCTGGGCACCTTTGCCACTCCCTTCCATGCTGATTTGGTGCTGGGGTAGATCCACATCTCTTGCCTTGCAGGATCTGGAGCAGAAGATGAAAGTGGTAGAGAACCTCCAGGATGATTTTGATTTTAACTACAAGACTTTGAAGAGCCAGGGAGGTAATGGCAGCTCATTAGCATCTGGCAAAGCAAAGTGTGTATCCCCAGGGCATGTTCCTGCCTTGCTGCCTCCTCCCCACCCGCAGGGTTGCTCAGGCTGAGGACATTTAACCTGGCAAGTGGAGAAATCTCCAGCATTATTTCTGCCACTGCTGCTGCCTCCAGGGGGGCTGAAGCAGAGCTCTGGCTGGGACAGGGCAAGGGTGTGGGGGTGGTGGTGCTGAGCACAGGGCCGAGCCAGGCAGGGGCCTGCAGGAGGTGGTGGCTTTCCAAGGGGGCTGCTGCTTGACAGACTTCTGTCAGCACCTTGCTGGGCAGGGCAGGACAGGCCCAGGGGGTCCCTGTGCATGGCTGAAGCTCTGCCCTCTGCAGACATGCAGGACCTGAATGGGAACAACCAATCTGTGACCCGGCAGAAGATGCAGCAGCTGGAGCAGATGCTGACGGCACTGGACCAGATGCGGAGGGTATGTCATGGCTGACCCCTGGGTGTGGATCTGGGGATCCTTCATGGACAGAACCCAGAGCAGTGCTGGGGTCACTGCCCTGGGCTGCTGCTTCTCTGCGAATGTGAAACTTGCAGATGGTGAAGGTTGTGCTTTGGCTTTCGGCAGGGCATCGTGAGCGAGCTGGCAGGGCTGCTCTCGGCCATGGAGTATGTGCAGAAGATGCTGGCAGATGAGGAGCTGGCAGACTGGAAGAGGCGGCAGCAGATTGCCTGCATTGGTGGCCCTCCCAACATCTGCCTGGACCGCCTGGAGAACTGGTAGGGGCTGGCTGGGGGCCACACCAGTCCCTAGAAAGGTGGCACCTGCACTGGTGAAGAGCTTTTTGCCTCTGGAAACCTCCTTGCAAAACGCCTTCTGGTGCCTGCAAGCGTGAACAGACCCCAGGAGCTGGGCTGCTGGCACTGGAAGGGTTGGCCCCAGGCCCATGGGCATTTAAGGCTGTTGTAAGAAGTTTTTGTTCCTGCTGTAGCTCTGCAGAACCTGCAGATTTCTTTTAGAACATGGCCTACGAAAACACCCTAGGCCAGGCACCACAGACCCCTTATGTGCTCTGCCTGTTTGGCACCAAGCAGCCTCATCTCACACCCATGGGGGCAGAAGAAGCCTCTGCAGGCTGCAGCCATGCTAAGCTCAGCAGCCAAAGCTGACCCTGCCTCTTCTGCTCCCCTAGGATAACCTCCCTGGCTGAATCTCAGCTGCAGACCCGGCAGCAGATCAAGAAGTTGGAGGAGCTGCAGCAGAAGGTGTCCTACAAGGGTGACCCAATTGTGCAGCACCGACCCATGCTGGAGGAGAGGATCGTGGAGCTGTTCCGCAACCTGATGAAGAGGTGCTGAGGGCTGGGAGGGAGCTGTGGGGCGCTGCCCTGGGCACCAGGGTGGGCAAGGGAGCGCACTGGGCCAGGCCTCAGGCTTCTCTTTGTTTCTTGTGCCCTTCCCTGCAGTGCTTTCGTGGTGGAGAGGCAACCCTGCATGCCCATGCACCCTGACCGGCCCCTAGTCATCAAAACTGGTGTCCAGTTCACCACCAAAGTCAGGTGGGTCACTGTCCCCTAGTCCTGCAGCACAGGGGTGGCACAGTGGGGTCCTGATCCTGAGGGGTGCTGGTGTGGAACCAGCCCCCAGCTTGCCTTGGGGAGTCCTGGTGCAGTCCAACCAGAGGAGCTGAGTGAGGCCACATCCCCTTGGGCTCCATGGTGTGGGGCATGTGGGCAGCTCTGCTGTCTCTCCAGCTGTGTTCTGTGCCAGCTGCTGCACTGGGGTTGCTGGTGAGTGCAGGATGTTCATGCTCTGCATTTGCTGACCATTTGCAGGCTGTTGGTCAAGTTTCCAGAGCTCAACTACCAGCTGAAGATCAAAGTCTGCATTGACAAGTGAGTGCTGCGCTGTGCCAGTGTGCTGGGGGCACTGCAGTGGGACTTGTTCCTCTGCTCTTGACCCAGGCTCCATCCCTGGTCTGAGGGCCAGCCTGACCCCTAGTCCAAGGGGAGGGTACAAGGGTGATGCTGGGTCCCAAGGGTTTGTTCCCATGGTGGGGACAGCCTCAGGGGCTTGTGGGACTTGATGTTGTGGTACAGCCATGACCATGTCTCTCCTTTTCCCTAGGGACTCTGGGGATGTTGCAGCACTTCGGGGGTAAGTGCAACGTTCTGGAGGGTTCTCCTGCTTTCACTTCTGGCAGACATCCCACTGCTTGCTGGCTCTGGGAGGCTCCTGTCAGCCACATCTGTCTCCTCTGCCAAGGTCCCGCAAGTTTAACATCCTAGGGACAAACACCAAGGTGATGAACATGGAGGAGTCGAACAATGGCAGCCTCTCAGCAGAGTTCAAACACCTGGTAGGTTCCCTGAGCTCTTGGGCTGCTCCTCTTGGGGTTGTGACCTTTGTGGTGTGGCTTCAGCTCCTTTCTTGTCCCTGTAGACCCTGCGGGAGCAGCGCTGCGGCAACGGCGGCAGAGCCAACTGCGACGTGAGTGCTGGGGCCGGGGCTGGCAGATCCCTTTGCTGGTACCTGTGCTACGAGGGTGCTGGCCAAGGACCACCCCTGGCATTGCTGGCAGCTGCTGGAGCACTCCTGGCCACGCAGAGCTGAGCAGCAGCACTGGGGCTGATGACCTTGTGTCTGCTGCCTGCTCACTGGGGTCTGTGCCGCCCCAGGCCTCGCTGATCGTCACTGAAGAGCTGCACCTCATCACCTTCGAGACAGAGGTGTACCACCAGGGGCTGAAGATCGACCTGGAGGTGAGCTGTGGGTTAGTTGCTGCTGCAGGCCTGGGTGTGGAGGGCCCTGGGAGATGTCCCAGCCTTTGGTCACACCCTGTCTTTGTAGACTCACTCGCTGCCTGTGGTGGTCATCTCCAACATCTGCCAGATGCCCAATGCCTGGGCATCCATCCTGTGGTACAACATGCTGACCAACAACCCCAAGGTAGGGTAGGCTGTGGTGCTCAGGCTTTGGGGCCAGGTGGGCAGAAGGGAGCAGGGCTGGGGCAGGAGCTGGCCCTGCTTCTGCTCCATGTGCTGCCCAGGGCTGTATTTGCTCTCCCTTGTGCAGAATGTGAACTTCTTCACCAAACCTCCCATCGGGACCTGGGACCAGGTGGCAGAGGTGCTGAGCTGGCAGTTCTCCTCCACCACGAAGCGTGGGCTCAGCATCGAGCAGCTGACAACTCTGGCAGAGAAGCTCCTGGGTAAGCTGGTGCCAGTGTCCTGCCTGTCCCTGCTGCGCCCTGGGCAGGAGCAGAATCCTGTGGTTTGGGAGGGGAGCTGAAGTCTACAGTCACTTGGTGGTGTCCCAAACAACACAAACCTTGGGCTGCCCTGGGAGTGACATCTCTGGAAGAAGAGCTCCAAATATTGATGTCCTCTGCCAGGGCCAGGTGTGAATTACTCCGGATGCCAGATCACCTGGGCCAAGTTCTGCAAGGTCAGATTCCCACTCTTCCCCAGCACTTCTCTTGGCTCCTCCCTTCCTCTAAGCCATGCTCACAGCGTGTGTCCCCCCTCTCCCTCAGGAGAACATGGCTGGCAAAGGCTTCTCCTTCTGGGTCTGGCTGGACAACATCATTGACTTGGTGAAGAAGTACATCCTGGCGCTGTGGAACGAAGGGTGAGCCTTGGCCAGCAGCACTCCAGAGGCTCCTGCTTGGGCTGGGCCTTGGGAGGGACCCCCTGAGGCCTGTGCAGATGGAGCAGGTGCCTGCATCAGGGGCAGGTGGTTCCTGGGATGCTTTTGCTGCCCAGGCCCTGTTGCGTGCTGTGAAATGAAACTGGCAAAGGCTCTGCTGGCAGCCAGGCCAGGCCCTGCTGCGGTGCCTGCTGCAGGTGCCCATGCTGGGCTCTCTGCCCTGCCCCCAGGTACATCATGGGCTTCATCAGCAAGGAGCGGGAGCGTGCCATCCTCAGCACCAAGCCGCCAGGCACCTTCCTGCTGCGCTTCAGCGAGAGCAGCAAGGAGGGTGGCATCACCTTCACCTGGGTGGAGAAGGACATCAGTGGTACGTCCTGTGCCTGCTGCCCTGGGCACACTGCCAGGCTTGCTCCAAAGTGTCCCTGGTAGGGCACTTGGTTCTTGTTCTGCCAAGCCCTCTGCCTCTCTGAGCCTGGCTGCCCTTTGCTGGTCCTTGCCTATTTGCTGCCCATGTGGCACTGAAGCCACCTGGCAGGTTCCCATCCTGCCCCGTGGTCTGCCAGGTGCCTGCTGAGGCGCAGCCCCATGCCAGTCTTGGCCTTGCTGCTGCTGCTGGGGTGCTTGGGGAATGCCTTTGCCCACGGCTGTCCTGCCCTGGGTCTGAAGGCTCCTTGTACAGGGAAGACCCAGATCCAGTCGGTGGAGCCCTACACTAAGCAGCAGCTGAACAATATGTCCTTTGCTGAGATCATCATGGGCTACAAAATCATGGATGCCACCAACATCCTGGTGTCCCCCCTGGTGTACCTGTACCCAGACATCCCCAAGGAGGAGGCCTTTGGGAAATACTGCCGCTCTGAGAGCCAGGAGCACTCTGAGGCCACTGACTCAGGTAGTTGTTGACTTTCTGTGCTCCTGCACAGCTCCTGTGTCGTGGGGAAGCTCTGGGCACAGCACTGGGGAGAGAGCTGGCACCAGGCAGGATCCTGTGCTGGACCTGGAGGGCACAGCCGCAGTGTGGGGCTGGGGCTGCAGTTCCGTGGGGCTCAGACACTGAGGATTGGTGCTGTCTGTGGGACTACCCTGCAGAGCTGGGGCCTTCCCCTCTGCAGCTGGTGACTGGGCTGCTCCCTCCCCTGCAGGTGCTGCTCCATATCTGAAGACCAAGTTCATCTGTGTCACCCCGTGAGTGTCCCTGGGCTGGGGGTGCTGGGGGGCATCTGTGTGCTCAGCCTCACTTCAGGTGGGGGATTCCTTCCCACCACCACCTGGACTCGAGGCATGGGACAGCCCTGGGGCTGAGCCAGGCTGCAGCTCCTGCCCTGACGGCAGCAGCTCTCCCCTTCCTGGGGCCCCTTTGCTCTGGAGAGCTCCCGGGAGGGGCTGTGCCCAGCCAGGGGCCCGGCAGGGGGGGAGCAGGGGGTGTCTGGCCAGGCCCTGACCCCGGAGGACTCTGTGCTTCCCCCCTGGACAGCACCACCTTCAGCAGCACCATCGACCTGCCCATGTCCCCACGCACCCTGGACTCCCTCATGCAGTTCGGCAGCAGCGATGGCGCAGAGGCCAAGGCTGGAGGGCAGTTTGGTGAGTGTGGGGGCGCAGCACCAGGGAGGGCCTGGCTGTAGCCACACTTGGGCCCTGCAACCCCTTCTGTGTCTCCTCACAGAGTCGCTGACCTTCGACATGGAGCAGACTCCAGAGTGTGCCTCGTCCCCCATGTGAGCTCTGCCAGGGCTTGGCCTCCTGCCTCCCAAGCTGCTCTGGGCTGGGGTCCTTGCACCGGTTCCTTGTCTGACCCAAACCAACCCTCCTGCTCCAGGGTGGTGCCACTTGGCTCTTGGGGAGGAGAGGGGGGTGAACCTTTTTCAATTGCCTTCCATAAGGGTTTTTTATTCTTGTGTTGCTCATCCAAGTGCCTACTGGCTCTGGCTGCAGCCCTGCTTGCTGCCAATGCTTCTGCTGCCTCCCTGCCTGCCAGGGCCCCACAGCCTTGGGGCTCCTATGAGCTCAGTGCTGCCTCCAGATGCCTGAGAGGATTGGCTCCTCCTGGCTCTGCACTGTCGCAGAGGGCTGAGGCCTCTTCTCCGCCTTAGGCCAGGAGGAGCAGGCAGCTCGGAGCTGTGCTGAGGGGCCCTAGGCACTGCCAGGGCTGTGCTGGCAGTAGGGGTTTTGGTGCTGCCTGCTCTTGCTCGCTGCTCCTGCTGTGGGCACAGATCTGGCTGTCCTCAGCAGCCCCAGGGCAGGGACGTCTCCCCACACCAGCATCTGTGCCTTGGGGCTGGTTTGGGACCTAGATATGACCACAGAGGCTGCCCCAGCTGTGGCTTGCCCCAGGGCCAGGCCAGTGCCAGGAGCAGGGCTGTGCCTCCCTTTCCGCACAGGGTTTAGACCTACCCTTGGAGCCCACGGGAGGCTGCTGGGTCCTGTGTGACCTGCAGTGGCGTGGCCTGGCCCTTTTTGCTCTGATGAGGCTGCTGGTGGCCCAGGCAGGGGCTTTGCAGCTTCTGAGGGGTTTTGTGTGGCACTTTCGTTGGCAGCTGCTGTTGGGGCAGGAGGGGAGCAGGATGCAGGCAGGGAGGGGAAGGGGCTGGTGGCAGCTGTGGGCACTGCAAGGGGCAGGTTTCCTTGTGTGGGGGCAGCAGTGGGGGGGAAGGGGGGGGGGACAGCTCTGCTGGGCAACGGTTGTGGTTCTGTGTTTACCAAAGTGGGGGGAGCCCCTTGCCTGCTCGGTGCCCGATAAGCAAGGAAGGGGAGGGTAACACAAGGGGCAGTGCGCAGCCAGGGCAGTGGCAGGGCAGGGCTGTGGGAGCTCTCAGCTCTAAGGCTGTGAGTACCATCAGCAAGGAGACATCTCACTGGGCATGAGCCTGGGCCTTTGCAGGTCTCTGATGTCTTGGTTTGGCTTCTGGTGGAGATTAACCCTCAGTCATCTGTGCCAGTGATGCTGCCTTGGCACAGAGCAGGCATCTTATGTGGTTCTGGCTTTTCTGCCCAGTAAAGACTATGAGGTGTCCCCGAGCTCCCCAGCTGTGGGCTGTGCCATCCCAGCCTGCTGGTAGGGGGCAGGGCCGGGGGTGGGATCCCCAGGGGAAGGCAGAGGGGCAGCAAGCTCCCAGCTGTGCCCTTGACTGTGCCTGGGCAGAGGAACATGGCTGTTGCTGGCGCTGGAGCCAGAGATGCCCTTTGCTGCTGGGAGGTGCTTGGAGGAGCCAGGGGCCGTGTGCCCCCCGCCCGTGTGGCTGCCTGCAGCTGCAGTCCCGGACAGCGCCAGGCTCTGTACAGAGTTTTATTTTTTGTATATTTTAGTGCTGTACCTACGAGCTTGAACCTGCTGCACAATAAAGGCTCTGAAGCGACCTGCGCTGTGCCGACAGCTCCGCCCGGCGCCCCTCACCGCGCCGCAGGGGCTGGGGCCTCTCGCTGGAGCTGCGGCTTGTTGGGCACAACCCAGCCCTGCTGCTGCCAGCCCATGGCCCACGCCGCTGCCCGCCCCCCGCCCGCCTTATCGGGGAGCGGCAGGGCCCTTCCCGGGACTGCCACCGCTCCGCGCCGCTTCCCTCAGCCGCCGAGCCTCCGCCGCTTGCGTAAAGGAAACTTTGGGTGCCGGCGTGGGCGGCTGCAGCCCTGCTCCGGCTGCTCCCCCTGCAGCTGCCTCTGCCCCTGCGGGGTGTTGGTGCTGCCCACTGCCCCTCTCTCCGGGCCGTGCCCTGGGCCGGGGGTGGGGTGTGGCTGCCCCGGGGACCCGGCTGCATCAGGGCCCTGCTCCACCTTCCATGGGCACCTTCTTCTGTCCCTAGCGTTGCCCCTTGCTGCTGCCCTGCACTGGAGCTGGGGGTGGCAGGTGCCAGGCTCTGCAGCACAAGGTGTGGATTCCTGGGTGGGAGCAGGCTCGGACATGCTGCCCCTTGGGGCACCAGCAGCTCCCATAGGGCCCCCACGGGGCCCGCACCCCCAGCACACTGTCTGCGGCAAAAGCAGGGGGCCTCGTTGCAGGGTTTGGGCTCAGATGAGGCCAAGCAGCAGAGGTTATTGCTCTGTCAGAGCAGGATTAGCAGTGGGATTTTTCATGCAGGTCGTGCTCAGTAAATCCTCCTGGCCCCTGTGGAACTGCCTGGGCTGCTTCAAGGTGCTAGGACCTTTCATTTCACTCTTGACCCAAAGCAGGCTCTGCGTGGCACTGTCAAACTCATTCCTGCCCCCGGGGCAGCTGCAGGGAGGTGGCTGCTTGCTCCTGGCACCACAGCCTGGGGTGCTGCACTGTGGGGGGTGGCTCAGCCCTCCAGCGACCCCCACCTCCACCCCGGACCCTTCCCCGCTCCCCTCTGTCAGCTGCAGGCTGTGCTAAAAAACCCTGAGGAATTCTGCTACCACTCGGCAAAGCCCGGGGCTGCCGCAGCCGTTTGCTGTCAGGAACGCTCTGTCCTGTGATAATGGCTCCTTATCTCCCTGCACCCACGGGCCGTGCTCCCCGGCTCTGGACACGGGGGCCCAGCCCTGGGTTACTCGGCCACCGACCTGACCTGGGGGTGCTGTTGTGAGGGCTCCGGTGGCACCACTGCTGGGCAGCCTCATCTGCAGCAGGGGGAAGGTCCCTTGGCTGGGCCGGCCAGACCCCTGTGGCACTGGGGACTGCTTCCTGTCCCCCTGCTGCTGCCCAGTCCCGGGAGGCTGCAACTGGTGTGGGAGCTGTGCCCCCGACTTTCTCGCTGTGGTGGGTTGTTTGTGGTTCCAAAACGAGGTCACAGGGGTAGCTTTGCTCCTTCCCCAGGGCTGTGGCCACCCCCTCCCAGCAGCACAGCAGGGTCCATGTCTGAGCCAAACATGCAAAGGGATTAGGGGTTTCCAAATGCAGTTAAGCTGCTTGGGACGCAGACGTTTGCGTGACGAGCCTGGGGTGGCCCCATAGGGACAGGCGACCACCTGCCAAGGCGACCTGAGCCCCAGGGAGCCCAGATCTGGTGGCACTGGTGAGCCAGCAGCTCCTGTGGGGCTGAGCCCCGGGGTCCTGCTGGCCCCAGGCAAGTCCAGCCTGGGCAATGACAATTCCTTGGGGATAAACCTGCAGCTGGGGATTAATGAGGCTGTGGCACAGCTGCAACTACAGCCCCAGCCCCTGTAAGCCCAGTGACAACCAGCAGTGCTGTAAGGTGGGGGGAGAGGCAGAGACCCCGGGGCTCATCCTCCTGCTGCATGGGGACCTGCCAGAGGCCCCTCTCCATTTTCCCAGGTGCTTCCCAAGGTTCTTAGAGGGACATGGCTCTGAACACCCCATGGCACCGAGCTCTGCTCTAAATGCCAACTTGAGCCTTCACCTCGAGGGTGGCTCTGAGCTGAGCTGCAGAGCAGGGGCTGCTGCTGCCCAAGCCAGGCACTGTCCCTGCCTTCCAGCACTAAACCAACAGTCAAACGTTGCCTCACTCTCCAACTTTCATACACAGCAGAGCTGAGCCAAGCAAGGTCTTGGTAACGGTGCTGGCTGCCAGGTGTGGCAGAGGTCAGCCCCAGAGCAGCAGTGTAACATGGTCCCCAAGTGCCACCATCTGCCAGCCATGCCAGAGGGACGTTACTTGCCTGTTCTCCTGGCTCAGAGCATGGCATTTGGCTGTGCCAGCCCCAATGCCACGGGCTCACCTCACCCCAGCACAAAGGGTCCTAGCCTGGCAGTGCCACAGCTCCTGATGGCCCCCATTGACCCACACTGCTTCCAGGCTCAGCTGTTCAGGAGGCTTCTGGAGTTAGACCAAAACTGAGCCCTGCATGCTCCAAGCCACCAGCTGCTGTGGAGGAATCTTCGGGTGGCCTTTTTTCTGCTATGTTCCTTTCAGAGGTGCAGCTTCCTCTGTGTCCATCAGCATGCCAGGAAGCCTGTGAATCGTCACCATGCCCATTGCAGCTGCCTAGTTGCCACCTCCTCTAGTTTCAGTTGCTGCCGGGGGGGCTTCAGGGCTGGTCTCACTTTCTGGTTCCTGCTTTCGCTCTTCCTCTGCTTCCCCCTTGGCTGCTGCTTTCTGTTCCTGCTGCCTGGCCAGACCCCAGGCTGTGCCATGCTGCACTGTGCCTGCATCCCGCACCAGAGGGCACAGCTCCTGCTCTGCCCGCAGAAGTGCTGTTTGGCTTCGGTCCCGGTGGGGTGGCCACAGTGCCACATGGTGCTGGCCCTTGTGCCACCAGCACTGAACTGGCTCCCCTGCAGCTGCGTGTTTGTGGCAGCCCTGGCCCGCACCGAGCGGTTACTGTGGCAACCGGGACTCTGCAGCGCGGGGCTCTGCCGCTGCACCAGCACGGGGCGGGGGGTGGGGGCAGGCACTGCCCGATGCCCCTGCTCCTGCTGCCAGCCGGCCGACGCCCCGATTCTCGCTCCCATCTGGGCTGCGGGTGCTGGCTGGGCTCCCCATGCCCCCCGGGGTGATGAGGGGCTCCGGTTCCCGCCGCAGCCCCGGGCGGGCAGGCGCTGTCCGCGTCTCGGCACTCGGTGGTTTTCCCGAGCTGGATGCACGTCGATGAACAAAGAGCCTCTTCCAGGCAACAACGCCCGTGGGCAGCCGAAACCAAGCGTTTGCTGGGGCTGTTCCCAGCCCTGTCTGAGTGACGGGAAGCTGAAGCTTCCTGTGGAAATTCCCCCTTGGACCAGATGCCATTTCCTAGGGTTTTTCTGGAGCAGATCCTTTCTGCTGGCACCATGGCATGTGAGCTTCCCTGGTGCCCCCTGCTTGGCCCTGCCCTTCTGCTCCAAGCAACGTGCTGCCCATGGGCTGGCTGGGCCCTGCCAGGTCCATGTTGCCCCCTTTGCCCCCTGGCACATCCATGCTGCCTGTGCCCTGCTCTCTGTAGTCCATAGGCCCAGACCCACTGTCCTCCTTCCTGGCAGGCCCATCCAGGCTGGTTCTGCCATGGGACCTCCCTTCACATCCCTCAGCTGCAGCAGAAATAGCTCTGGGATGACCTTTGTGTCATGCCTGGATGCCAGGACCATTGTGGCACAGGCAAGCTGGTCCCTCTGCCCAGCAACTGCCCCAGCTTTGGCTCCACTGGGTGGATTTATGGCCCATGCCACGTTGGCACCTGCTGTGCCAGGGCATCAGGACAGCACTACAGCAGGACAGCACCTTTCTCCACGGCAGCTGGGATGGAGACAGTGCCATGGCTGCCACGGCTGCCCTGGGAAGCAGAACTGCAGGGCAGTGGCCTCTGTTCTCTGCAGAGAGCACAGTGAACAAATGCTGCCAGGGGCAAGAAGCCAGGAACAAGGCTGGCCAGAGACCTGGGGGTGGCATGGGAGGGGTGGCTGCAGCTTGCTGTGATCCTGTGGCCAAGCCTCGGGACCAGAAGGGGCTTGGGGCTGGGCAGGATGGTGCTGTGCTGGCTGCCAAAGCTTCACCCTCCCTGTTTGAAACCGAGTGGGAAAAACATGAAGCTGTGACTAATTTTGGGCTCCATCTGGTTCTCATCAGCTGGGCTGGATGATCACAAGAGGGCTTTGTGGCCTCAGCACAGATCTGGGACTTTGTGGGACCCCAAGCAGGGACAGGTTGAGGCTAGGTCCTCAGCAGGATCTCTCACCTCACTGAGAGGCCTGAGGGGACGGAGCAGAGGCTGTGCCCTGCCTGCAGGTAACATTGGCATTTTGGCCAAGCCCTGTGCCCAGCATGTCCCAGGAGCTGCAGGAAGAGATGCGGAGGAGCCTCGTGAATGGGATGTGCTGGGAGGGCTTTGGGGGTGGGAGGGCACCAGCCTGAAGCCTTGGGACCTCTCCAGAAGCTGCTTAAATAAATGCTTCCACTCCTGAGAAATAATTAAGACCTTCGAGATGCCACTTAGAAAAGAAGGCTGCGCTGCCTGCACTGCCTGCGCTCCTCACGCTCCAGCTCCAAACACAGAGGCAATTTTCTAGGAAATCAATTATGAGGGCCCTGCTCCCTCTCTGCCCTGAATGCTCAGCGTCACTCAGCATCCTGTTGAGCTCATCAGACATGACAACGTGTTTGGCCACAGCTCAGCCTGGACACTGTTTACCTTGCTGGACGCTTTGTGAGACTTTCTGAGGACCAATGCAAGAGAGATCCTGATCTGAGCAGGGATCCGGTGGCGCCTGGAGCTTGCTGGGGCTGTAAGCAGCCCCAGGTGCTGTGCTGCAGGATCCACCTCTCCTGCCGTGCCAGAGGGGTCGGCGCTGTCCGTGGTGTGCCCTGGATGCTGATGTGCCCATGGCAGGGTCTGGCTGCTCTGCAACGAAGCAGGGCCAGGAGAGATGGCGGAGAGGGGAGCTCTGGCTGTGCTCGGGAACAACCTCTGGCAATGCCTGGCTCCGCGATGCCCGGCCCGGGGCCGGCAGCCGCAGCCGGTGCGTTGTGACCTTGATTTTCCGGAGCCCGGATGGCTGCGCCGATGGCTGATGTGGGCCAGGATTGTGAAAGCCTCCTGCCCGTGATGCAACTCGCGGGAGCGGGAGCGGCCCCAGCCAAGGCAGGGAGGGCAGGCAGGGCAGTCCTGGCGCCCATTTCCCCATTCCTTTCCTTTGCTTTAGTGGAAAAAGACGCCATGGGCGATGCTGTCCCCATGCCGAGCACTCGTCCCCAGCTCGCCGGGCTTTCAGATCACCTCCCGCGAGGTCTGGGGCGCAGCGGGAGCGCAGGGGGAGCGCTGGGAACGGCAGCCAGGACTCTGCTGGCAGCATCTCCGCAGCGATGTGTCACCGTGTGCGTGCGATGCCTCCGGAGTGCAGCCAACGAGTCATCTGGTGGGAGCTGCGAGCTGCTGGGGCTGCGGCCACTCATCCCCCTGGGCTGTCCGGTCCTGCTGGGCTGCTCAGAGTGTGTAGTGAGTGCTGGCATGGAGGTGCTGAGTAGTAAAGCACCAGTTTGTGGCTGACGTTTGCATGGGAGCAGGTGCTGGGCTGGCACCTGACCCACGGACACAAGGGGGTTGGGCTCAGGGGTGAGGAGCAGGAGCTAGAGCTCGAGCTGTTTGGGTTTCAGCCTGGGCAGTAGAGCCCCAATGGCCGTAGCAGCCTGGGCAGGCTGTGGCTTTGCCAACTGGACAAGGGTCCCTGAGCATCCTGTAGTGCTCCTGCTGCGGCCCCAGATTCTGGGCCTGTGCTGTCCCCTGGGCTCACTCCTCAGCAGGCAGCTCCCATAGCTGCACACTGCTGAGGGGAAGAGAAGGACTTTGATATGAAAACAACAGATCAAAACATGGAGATGTGAGAGCTTGGGATCCTGCTTGTACACGGAGCCAGGCACTCTGCTGCTGCCAGCACGTGAACCAGCTCGAGAATGATCCTGTCCCAGCTTTGGCACTCGAGCAAGTCCTGTCCCTCCTGACTTCCTGGTGCTGGCACTGGGTGCTCACCAGTCTTGGGCAGGGTTCCCCATGCTTCTCCCAGGCTGGAGCAGGAGGGTGCCCTGAGCCCACTGAATTCCCTCCAGAGTTTTTTTCAGGCCACAGAACATTGCCTGGTACTGAAAGTGAAAGCCCAAGAGCTCCCACGCAGCAGCCGCTGTGCTTGGGCAGAAAGGAGCACACCCAGGATTGCTTCCTGCCTGCCACCACACATCCGCCTGCAGTGCCCTGTCACCTGGCATGCCCCATCATCCCGAGATGCCAGTGCTGCCCAGGAGGGTTTGCTGTGGGTGGGCAGCTGTGCAGAAGTCCCTCAGGTGGGTTTTCTGCTGGCTGCTGTCACCTTAGGGTTTTTAGGTGATGCCAGAGGAGGAGGCAGTGACTTGAGTCACAGCTTGCAGGGGACATGGCAGCTCAGGACATGTGCTTGTTACCCATTCCACTTGCCCTGCCTTCACTCCAAGAATCCTCAGTCCATCACTGCAGGAGGCTTTGGCAGAGCTGGGGACCTCAGCCACACGTGTGGCCTCATGGCAACAGCCCAGGGCCTGCAGTGGGAGAGGGCATCCAAGCCCAAACAGGGAGCCCAGCTCATCCCATGAGGAGGCTCCAGCAAGGGAGGTGCCAAGGCCTGTGGGCAGAATGGCACAGAGAAACCAGTAAGGGACACGGACTAGGGGAGTGAGGAGAGTCCAAACCATGGCTGCAGCCTGGCAGCTGCCAGGGATGTGCTGCAGCAGGGCTGCTGGCATGCAGCAGGTGTGTGGGTGGCTGCAGGGGGCACAGGGCTGCAGGGCAGAGCCTGTCCTGTGGCAGGGATGTGGGTGAGGGAGAGATGCTCGCAGGGCTGGGGTCCAAGGGGGCACAAGGGAGAGGTGCAGATGAGGAGCCCCGTGCCTGTGAGGGCTCCTGGCCACAGCTGGTCCTGGGGGCCCGATCCCGGTGCCAGTGCCTGGAACTGCAGTGGGCCGCCTCCGTTGCCAGTGTTGGTGTTGGAGCGGGATCCCCCACCCTGTGCCCGTGGCTGCTGCCGGTGCTACCTGCAGCTGCAATGCCCGGTATCATTTTGGGCAGCCCCGTACGCAGCAGCAATGTCCGGTGCTGCTTTGAGTCTCCTCGGTACTCGGTGCCAAACTCCGGTGCTGGTTTGTGTCCAGTCGTAGTCGGTGCCGAATCCTTCAACTGCCAGTGCCCGGTGCCGTTACCCCGAGCCGGTGGCGCGGCGGGGGCGGGTGGGGGGCGGTGCCGAGGGGGCGGTGCCGGGCGGTGGCGGCCGGAGGGGGCAGAGCGGCGGCGGAGCCAGAGCCGAGACGGCCGGAACAGCGGAGCTGCCGCCGCGGCCGCAGGTAGGGCCGAGCGCGGGATCGCTATGGCCGCCGGGATCGGAATCGGGATCGGGATTGGGATTGGGATCGGGATCGGGATCGGGATCGGGACTGGGACTGGGACCGGGACCGGCACCGGGACCGGCACCGGCACCGGGACCGGTGGCTGGGGCTTGGGCCGGGCCTGGGCCGCACTTTCGCTTTCGCGGCCGCAGCCGGCGCGGGGCGGTGGGGTCCGGGGCATCTGCGGCGCCGGGGTTGGGGCTCAGGGCGCGGCCTGAGCCTGCTCCTGCCTCCGGTGAAGGTTTGTAGTGGTTCGTAACCCCTCGGCGGATCGGCGCGTGCACAGGCCGCGGGAGCGGGGCCGCCCCCGGGGGGCGCGGACTTTGCGCGGGACGGTCCCGGTCCTGGGGCCACGGCGCATCCCGAGACAGGGGCGCTCGTTCCCGGGCGTAGCGGGGCCAGGTCCCGGGCCAGGCCGTGCCTGAGTGGCAGCTGCCTCGGCGGGGTCGGTCCCAAACCCCAGTCCCAAGCCCCGCGGGCAGCTACCGGGCCGGGGCTCGGCGGCGGGAGCGGCTCCTGCCCGCCAACGGGGAACAGGGGCTGCGCGGTGCTGGACAGCCGAGGGCAAATGGGAAACGTTCCCCGTGCGAGGCGGGAGTGGGGACCCGGCCGGGACAGCAAGCGCCCGGTGGCCTTTCACCCAGCTCGTCGCCGGCAGGGTGACTGCAAGTCCCGGGAGCAGCGGCCACCTGTCCGGCGGGATACGGAGCTGTCAGGGCTCGGTGCCCGGCTGCCTGCCGTGCTTGTGCCAGGCCACGCTCGCGGCAGCTCCTTGCCACGACACCGAGTGGCTCCGGGGCACCGATGCCCAGCTCGTGTTGACAGTGGGGTGTGGGCCTGGCACTGCTGAGGGCTCCTCGACTCTGCTGCCACCTGACCCGCTGACGGTGGTGGTACCTCTGGCACCACCACAATGCGGAGCTGGGACATGGGCTGGGGACAGGCAGTGGCTGATTGGTGATGTTTGGGGTGCGGCACTGAGTGGTGCAGGGCTTGGCACTGCTGCGGTGGGACTGGGGCAGGACCATGTGGCTCACCCATGGCAGGGCATGGCACATGAGGTCCCTGCAGCATAGGCCACCTCGTTGTGGCAGGACCCCTGCCTGGCTCCCCTCAGGGCTCGCTGCTGCTGTGATGCTCTCTTGGGGACAGTTTCAAGCCAAGGTTTGCCATCATGCTCCAAGCTGTTTGCACCAGTGTAGCAATCCCATGCTGGAGGGGAGTTTGCCTGGGGCCTGGCACTGAGCTGGGTTCTGCCCTGTCTGTGTGGCTCTGGTGAGGGGGAGGCTTTGGGGGTGTTGGGGTCTGACAGCTGCAGCAAGCCCTGGTGCTTCCAAAGCCACTGGGACCATAGCAATCCCTGCTGTGGCTTCCAGGTCTTCAAGGTGCTGGACGTGAGGATGGCAACATCTCCCTGAATGCTATAACCATCCCTGGAGAACAGGGCTTGTCCCCGGGGCTGGCAAGGGCTGTGCCACGCTGTGCTGTGTGGGCAGCCACATGGAGGAGGAGGTCAGGTGCAGGTTGAGAGGTGCCAACAGCCTGTGTCCGGGAATGCAGGAGAGCCCAGCTGGGAACAGGGCGAGATGGGCGCCTGTCCCTCCCTCTGCATTTGGTCACACTTTCACAGTGCCCTCCCTCGGGAGGTGTTTGCCCCCCGGCAGTTGTCACTAGAGTCACCTCAGTGGCTTTGGTGCACCCACCCTGTCCTGTGGCTGATACTTTGGGGCAGGATAAGGGATGCTGGCGCTGGGGATGGGGAGCTTGGTGCAGGGTTGAACAGAACCTCAGAAGGGACCTTCCTCTGGCTACAGGGGAAGTGCTGACTCCAAAGCGCCTGTGAGGGCTTCGCCGTGGGGTTTCCCAGGTCTCTCTCGAGTGATAGCAAAACCCAGATGCTCAGTTTGCGAAAAATCCCTGCTCCCTGTGCTCCTGCCCGGCGTGGGTGGTGCGGCGGCGAGCGGTGACTGTGCTGTGCCGAGTACAGGAAAGCGGCCCCGGCAGCTGGGAAATGACTGCTGGGCTGCAGGGAATTACGGTAAGCTGCGCTGTGCTCGGCGAGCTCTGTGGCTGCCCCGGGGAGCCCGGGCATGGCAGGATGACGTCTGGGTCTAGCAGGACCTCCCTTCCATCAGCATCCTGGGGGCTGGTGTCCTCCTGCCTGGCAGGGCTGCAGTGGCTGCCAGTTTCCCACTGCGTGGCCACAGGCACTGCCCTCACAGCAGCCTCCATGTTCTGAGACCAAAGGCACCGTGGAGGTGTCTGTCGGGGGTGGGGGAGGAGCTGGCACAGGGCTGCGTGTGCTGGGGGTCGGAGCCTGGAGGTCGGAGCTTGGGGCTCACCGGGATAGGTCAGGGCTCGGCTCCGCGGTGGCACAGGCAGCTCCGGCCCGGGAGGCTGCGCTGGCTGCTGTCGCTGGGGCTCTGCCGTGCGCCGGGAGAAGTCGCGTCGACAGCTGTAATGTTTTTGTGGCGTGCCTTTCCTTTCATGGGGTGTCTATTTTGCAACCCCCAAGTGTTTTGATCCCGGGAGGAAGGGGGCGGGGGTGTTTACCCTGGCACCGCGTGGCCGGCGCAGGGATCCAGGCGGTGCTGGGCATGTCCGGGTGCTGCTCGCAGCAGCGGTTCTAGCAACATCTGCTGGCTGCTGCAAGGTAGGAGGCTGCGAGCCGCTCCCGCCGCGCTGGGAAACGTCGAGGGGGAGGCCGGCAGGCGAGTGCAGCTTCCTGGACGATAGGCCTGAGCCAACTTGCTGATAAAGCAGAATCCACCCCTCTGGCTGCCCCGGCGGGGCCGGCAGCGCTGGCGGAGCGCAGGCAGGCGCCTCGTGTCCTGCTCTTCCCGGCTCCTGCTTGCCATCAGGCGCTGCTTCCGGGCGGCTTCTCGCCGAGCTGGGGTAGCAGCAGTGATGTAGCCACACCGTGATATGGTCACGACTCACTCCGTACTCAAACAGTCGCTGGTGAGTTTTGCAATCCCCTATTTTTGCTGCAACTTTGTGTCTTCCTGTTCTGAGCTGTAAATGCTGCGTTATGGCTCAGCTCTGCCAGGGAGGGAACTGGAGAAAAGGATGGAGCTGGTGCAGAGCCTGAAGAGCTGGTGTGGCATTGGCACAGCCCTGGCCACCAAGCAGCTGGGTGCTGGGTGCAGCCTCTGCACTTTTGTCCCTCATGCTCCATGGCTGCAAAGCTCTCAGCAGGGAGAGGAAGCTTTTGCCGTCAGCGTATCTGAGCCCCTTGCGCTGTAAAATGATCTCTGCCCTGTTCGGTAATGTTTAATGTGCAGCCCTGGCACTTCTGGGCTGCAGCCTCAGGTGGCACAGCTGCCCCAGCCTGGCAGGCTTTCTTTTTAATCCAGTTACTCACCTCAGCCTTTCGGAACCATTGAGGAGGGCCCTTGCTCAAGGCAGCTCTGCCTTGTGCTGCCAGCAGCTGCTGCTCCCAGGGCTGTGGAGCATTTCCCATCCCAGGGAACACCACGAGCCAGCTCTCCCACCTGGGTAGGCTGGTGGGCATCAGGGTAGGTTGATGGGTGTCAGGGATAGGTTGGTGGGTAGGTCTGACCGTGAGGTTTGCCTGCCCTGAGTGACAATTTTATTGAAGAAACTTTTGGCACTGTGCTGCAGTGGCACTGCCTGGGCAAGGGGTGCCAGCATGCTGCTGGGCTGGGAAGTCTGCAGGGCTGTCGAGGCAGAGCAGTGCCAGCCTTTTCTCAGGCACCATTCAGGCTCCATCCACACCAGCTGCTGCTGACAGTGGGCACAGAGTATCCCCCACTGCCCAGGTGTCCATGTGTGGTGCTTGCTCCCAAAATCAGGGGTGTTGGGGAAAGCACTGTGGCTCCTCCACAGCCCCAGTGTTGCCTTGCAGCCTCGTCCCCAGGCAGGGTGGATGGGCAGGACACAGCTGCCCTCGGGATGCTGGTGTCCGTCTGACTGTCCCTGCTTACCGGCTGTGCCATACTGTGCCTGTGCCATGCCATGTGGGCTGGGCTGGTTGTGGCAGCGGTGGGGGAGGCTTCTGCCGTGTCTCCCCTGCAGAGAACAGGAGCATGGCAGAGCAGGCTGGATGCAGCTGCTGCTGTGCTGCCCACGCAGGTCCTGCTCTGCACATCCTGCCTGGCCAGGGACTGGATTAGTGCTGCTGTATGCCCAGCAGAGCATGCCAGCTGAAATGTAATTGTGTCTGCAGGCCCAGGCTGGACTAATTCGATGCTGAAATGAGTTTAATCCTCAGGTCACTCTGCCCAGACCTTCCCTCCTGGCTGGGGCTGGTCTGAGCAGGGATTAGCAGTGAGAGGGGGTCTGCGCTGGATGTGACCTTGATGCCAGGGACTGGTACAGGGCCTTGGGGCTGTGCTGGGGCATCTGTGGGATTCTGGGCAGTGACTCTGCTGCTTGATTGGTTTGTTGGAAGGGGCAACGCAAGGATGAACTGGCTGGCATGGGTGTGGGGGCTTCTCCCTTGTCTTGGATCTGCCTGGCCCATGGGGGTCTTTGGGATTCTGTCACCTCCCTGTTCTTCCCAGAACCAGGCTGGTCAATGGCTCCACACCTGCCCTGGGATTCCCCCACTGAGCCCAGGGGAAGTTCCTCGATGTCAGAGCTGTCAGCTCCCTGCCATGCCAGCCCCACAGCTGGTTCATTTGACTGCTTGGCCCCAGGGAGCCAGGATTAATTAAAGCTCCACCCAGGCCTCTCTAATCCTGTCTGTGGGTTACAGTGGACACTGGGCTCCCCACAGTGTATCCTGTAGGATCCACGATGGTGTCCTGTTAGCAGGGGCCAGGTGGCCGCTAAGCTCTGCCAATGTGGCTGCAGTGTGGGTACTACCTACTGACTTGCTCTTGCTGAGCCCTGGCTGCCTGTGTCTGTGGGTGTGGGCAGGTTGCCCGCACAGTGCTTCCCTGCTCTGCGTGGCCCCTGGTGCCCAGACAGGCCCCCGTTGTTCCTAGGCCCAGCCCATACAGTTCTGGCACAGCTGGCTCATTGTACTGATACCCAGTGGGTGGTCCTGGGCACCTGGTGTGGTGGGGCAGCCTTGCCAGGGTGATCCTGAGGGCTGGGACTGGTCCTCCTGTGTGTCCTGCTGTGATCTCAGCTGAGGGGGTGGCAGCATGGCCATGGCCCCTGCTCTGCCACAAGGACCTGTCAGTGCTGGTGGTTCTTGGTACACCAGGGTGGTTTTCTCTGGGGGTGCCAGCCCCTGGACTCCAGGGATTTTGCTGAGACTTGGTTGGGTACTTTGTGGCTCTGGTCTGATGCAGTTTTCTGAGCCTCTGTGTTTGGAAGGGAAAATCTGAACAAGGGAGAAAAACCATTCCAGTGGGCAGCAAATGCCAGCAGGCAGGTACAGCCCCAGGCCATGTCAGGAGCTGAGCTACAGGTACAGCCCCTGACCCTGAGCCTCTGCTGGGCACTTGGGTGGCAGCACTGGTCCTAGCTGTGGCATCCCTGTCTGCATGTGGGGCCAGCTTCCTGGGCAGTGCCAGGCTGTTCCCTTGTTCCTGTATCAGGGCAAGTTCTGCATTTTAGCTCCCTTTGTTGCCAGGATGCCCAACTGGTCCTGCCACTGTCAGTCCTGGCTGGGCCCGCTGGCTGCAGGGCTGTCACCTCTGCCCTTGGGGGACAGGTTCTGCTTGTGCCAGGGGAGTGTGAATGGAGCCCAGGGGTGCAGGTGACCCTGTCCCATCTCTCCCTTGGTTAACTCCAACATCGGGCCCTGCTGTCCCGTCCCTGTCTGGTGGAGGCTTCAGTGGCTCAGCCCCACCAGTCCCTCAATGGCAGAGGCTGTGCCCAGCTCCGGCAGTAGGGAGGGGAGCGGGGCAGAGCCGGAGGGGGTGCCAGCCCCACGCCCTGGCAGCGGCGCTGGAGGAAGCTGGCGGCGACCCGGGGCTGGCTGCCTTGCGCAGCAGCTGACATTTTGGAAGGAAATAGCTTCTCTCCGCTCCTTCCTGTAGCGCGGAGCGGGCCCCGGAGCCCGCCGGTACCGGCAGTGCCGTTTGGAGCCGCGGCCGGACTGCCCCAGGACTGGGACACCGGAGGAGTGCGTGGGGCAGAGCCGTGCCCGACCCCAGTGAGTGCGGCGCGGAAGGGGTACCCTGTGCCAAGCTGGGACCGCGGCTCCTGTGCCCTGAGGAGCTGGGAACGGCGCCGAGCTCCGGGGCTCTGCCGCGCCTGGGGTAGTACCCAGTGGAACGGGTCCGGGGCTGCAGGACCCTTGGGATTGGTGCGTAGCTCGCTGCGTCCTGGGCTGTGGGGCAGCATGGGCAGGCCCGAGGGCAAGGGAGGGTCGAGCTGGGGCAGGGCTTGGAGAGGGTCCGGCTGAGTGGGGCCACCGGGGCTGCCCGGGGCTGCAGCAGATCCCCGGGGCGATCTGGTGCGGGCAGAGCGGGGGGCGTCTGTTGGGGGAATCGGAGCCCCTCCGCCAGCGCCGCCCGAGGCTCTGGGTCCTGTCCCCGGGCGGGCCCGCTTGGGGTTGCCTTTCGTGGGGGACGCAGGATCGGCCCACCCCCGCGGGGGTGCAGGGGCAGCGCCGGCGGGGGCAGGACCGGAGCCCCCCGGCTGTGCGCGGAGTCTGGCCCCGCAGCCGTGACCTGGAAGCGCTCCGGGGCTCCGGAGGTGGCGGGACACCACGTGCCGGCTTGGTTACGGCGGCGGGAGGCGGCAGCGGGCGGCACCGCTCCGGAGACCCCGGGCCAGAAGAGCACCGGGCAGAGGGCAGTGCCAGAGCCACAATCAAGGGGCAGCATGGGGCAGGCGTGTGTGTGTGTGTGGGGGGGCTACGGTCAGAGCCATTTGCCATTGCCTCCCTAGGCTTTGCCAGGCTCTCAGCCTCGCATGGCGTGGGACTGGGCAAGGGGCTGCAGTCGGGGGTGGTGCCAGTGCCAGGGCAGGGGAGGTCCTGCCCGCAGGGGGTCCCCAGGGTGACTGCATCCCGCAGCAGTCTGCACACCAGTGTCTGGGAGGGCATTGCCTGTGTTTGGGCTTTGCCACACCCATGGTGCTTGGTGAAGTGGCACACAGTGGAGTGCCACTGGCAGTCTCACCCCATGAGGCATCCTGCCTTGCTCAGGCTTCCCTGCGGGTTCTGACCCAGCACCTACCTAACCTCAGGGCATGGAGGTGCCACCATTCTGCCCCAGGGCTGCTTCCCCAGGGTGGTCACATTGGGTCCTCTGTTCACCCTTGGCCTCAGCACTGCTGCCAACTTCCCCCTGCCTCTCCTCTGCCCTGCTGTTGCCCCTGGCCCTCTGAGGGCCCCTTTTGGGTGGCTTTTTTCCATTTCGTGTGTCAGCTGGGTGGTGTTTCCCCTTCGGCAGCAGGGAGCAGAGCTGTTGGGTGCAGAAGCCATGACCCCCAGTGCCTGCCCCCCACCTTCCCTGCCCATGCTGGCCTGTGGGGCTGGGGTCCTCCCCATGGCAGTTGTCCTGGCTCTGGGCAGCTGCAGCCGTGCTGGCCTGGCAGTGGTGAGCGTGAGGCTGTGGCTTGCTGAGCTGCTGCTGGTTAACCAAACTGCAGTAATGGTGTCTTGGAGCTCTGCTGCCAGCAAGAAAATGCAAAGCACCCTCAACCACTGCAATTATGTCTGCTGCAGCTGCTGGGGCATGGGTGGCCGGCAGCTAACCCATGGCAGTGTGTGAGTGACGCTGTGGCAGTGAGTGCCCTGGCTGCCTGTTGGGGCTGGGCAAATAGTGACAGCCCCACAGTGGGCACAGCCCAGCCCTGGAGAGGTTTTCTGAGCCAAGTGAAGGGAGCTGGTCCCTGGGCACAGGGCTGATGCCACCAAGGAGTGTAGTGCTGATTGTGGACCAAGACATGGCACTGCTACCAGCAGCCAGCTGGGCACAGGAGTGCAGGGCAGTCTGGAAGGGCTGGCAGCTCTCTTGTGGCCCCAGCTGCACAGTGGCTCCATGGTGCTGTCCCTCTTGCTGAAGCAGAGCTGTTCCCACAGCCTTGCTGGGTCTTGTGGTTGGAAAACCTGGTCTGGTCCTGACAGGGTGCCCCACGACTCTTGGGGAGGTTCAGTTTCTTGCTGAAACTGAAGGGAGGTTGTGTCCCAGTGTTTTTTTGGGGTGTTCTGATTTGCTGGGGTGGCATGGCCCTGGGCACAGCCCTGCTCTCATCAGGGGCACAGGCAGGGTGAACCATGCCACCACCAGCTGCTGCACAGCCCCTTTGTGAACGCTGAGGTGATGCCAGCTCGCCATCAGCAAGCGCCCTAGCAGTGATACTCCTGCTGCCAGTCGGGTGCCAGCTGAGCTCCCCGCAGCCTGGTTGCTTAACAACAGGGCTGGAGAGCAGTGGGAAGTTGTCACCACAGGGTGGGAGCTGTCACTGTTCCCTCGCTGGGCAGGGCAGTGCTGGCTGGCACTGTGCCCATGCAGGCATCCCCACGGCTCTGGGCACTTCGGCCCTTTGTGGTGTGGTGGCACTGGTATGGCTGTGGCCCTCTGCTCTGCTCTGCCTGGTGTCCACCATTACCAAATGTCCCCAGCTGCCAGCACATGTCCTGCTGTGCCCCTCCCTCCTTTTCCCTCCTCACCAGGGTGGTTCTGCCTGCCCAGGCCCTTCCCTGCCAGCTGGGTGATTTCTGTGACTGGAAATGTTCCTCCTTTTTTACAGGTGAAAAATTAATTTTTAGCCAACTCTTGGTTATTGTTCCTCTTCTGCTCTGGGGCTCAGGGCTTGGGGGCTGTGGCTGCTCTTCTTGGACCCTCTGCCACTGCCTCCTGTGTGTGCCCTCACCCCTGGGACAGCAACAGCTGCTCTTGGAGCCCCTCAGGGTGCTGGGCACTTCTGAGGCCAAAAAAAGCATATTGGAGAGGGAGGCAAAGCCTCTGCTGCTGTATTCCAACCTCCCTCTGCATGTCACTGGTTGGTGCAGTCACCAAAGCCCATCATGGTCACCCTACCTTGGGGGACAGCCTGAGGCCCTGACCAGCACTTCTGTTCCATGCCAGGTCAAGGTGGTGTGGGTGGCAGTGTGTGTGAGTGCTCTTCATCGCTGCACCCTCGGCTGCCCAGGCCCTCCCTCACCACTCACAGTTGTGCCACCCTTGAAGACTCAAACCCCAGCTTCTTGTTCCAGGTCCCACCAGCCTGCAGGCATGGCTGCTGTGGGGGACACCTTGACTTTTGATTGGTTCCAGCCCTGCCCATCCCTTGTCCCTGCTGCCATGGCTGCCCTGTGTCAGCTGGGGTGCTGGGGCTGTGGTGGAGCCAGAGCCACCCCAAAACTTGCTTCAGGAAGTTCCATGCTCCAGCCAGCATCTCCCTCATGGCACTGGGACATGGCTTGGCCACAGGACCAGGGGACCCGCTGGGGTCTGCAGTGCCTGTTGGCACTGCCAGGCTGTGGGCAGAGCTGGGGCAAGTGCAGGGGAGCCCTGCTCTGCATCACCCTGGGATTTCTCTCCAGCCTTGCCCCTGGCCCAGTTCCTCATTTGTGTGGCCAGCGATGGCTGCGATCCTGTGGTGCCGCCAGGGGAAATGATGAGTTCCATCTGCAGGGGCAGCCCAAGCCCCAGGGCTCTTCCTAGACAAGAGAAGGGGACTCAGAGCCAGGGTCCCTTGCCCCTGACTGCCCCTGCCTTCAGCAGCCAGAGGCAACTTTGGCAGTTCCAGAGGACCTGAAAGAACCTGTGAAGGTCTTTGAGGACCCAGAGGAACCTCCAAAGGTCTTTGGCAGCCCGGAGGCTGCTGCAAAGAGTTTGTGGGGGGCTGCCAAGGGCCTGACCCCTGTGTGTGGCACAGCACTGGCATGGTGCCCTGAGCAGCTGCATCCCAGCAGGTGCTGAGCCATGGCGGTGTGGATCCAGGCGCAGCAGCTCCAGGGTGAAGCCCTGCGGCAGATGCAGGCTCTCTATGGGCAGCACTTCCCCATCGAGGTGCGGCACTACCTGTCGCAGTGGATTGAGAGCCAGGCCTGGTAGGTCAGCAGGGTGCTGGTCCCTGGGATGCTGTTGGGTGCCCCCTTCTGCTGGGGATGAAGACCAGCGCCGGCCTGGTGCTGATGCTGCTGTGCCCCACATGCAGGGACTCCATCGACCTTGACAACCCCCAGGAGAACGTGAAGGCGACGCAGCTGCTGGAGGGGCTGATCCAGGAGCTGCAGAAGAAGGCAGACCACCAAGTGGGCGAGGATGGCTTCTTGCTGAAGATCAAACTGGGCCACTATGCCACGCAGCTGCAGGTGAGGGGGCGCTGCGGGCAGGGCTGTGGGGCCGTGGGCTGCCCTGCCCTGTGCCCCTCTCATTCAGTGCTCTCCCTGCAGAACACCTACGACCGGTGCCCCATGGAGCTGGTGCGCTGCATCCGGCACATCCTGTACCATGAGCAGCGCCTGGTGCGGGAGGCCAACAACGTGAGTGGGGGCCTGGGGTGGAAGGAGCAGGGCGTGCAAGGTTGGGAGTGATTGGGAGCAGCCCTGAGGAAGAGGCTGGTCTGGAGATGGAGCAGCACCCAGGGAACTGGGGCAGGTCCCCTCGCTGTGCTGAGCGCTCCTTGTGTGCCCTGCAGAGCCCCTCCCCAGCTGGATCGCTGGTGGATGCCATGTCCCAGAAGCACCTGCAGATCAATCAGACCTTCGAGGAGCTGCGGCTCATCACGCAGGACTCGGAGAACGAGCTCAAGAAACTGCAGCAGACGCAGGAGTACTTCATCATCCAGTACCAGGAGAACATGCGCCTCCAAGGTGGGGGGGGACCAAGGGGGTGCCGGGGATAGGACAATGGTGGTGCCAACCCTAAATGCCACCTCCTGTCCCCCAGCCCAGTTCTCCCAGCTCTCCCAGCTGGGCCCCCAGGAGCGCCTGTCACGAGAGACACCTCTGCAGCAGAAGAAGGCATCGCTTGAGGCCTGGCTGCACCGGGAGGCCCAGACACTACAGCAGTACCGAGTGGTGAGTGTCATGGTGCTCGCTGTGCCACCAACCCTGTGCCCCATGCCACCACCCCTGTGTCCCATGCCACCGGCCCACCTTGCAGGACCTGGCTGAGAAGCACCAGAAGACGCTGCAGCTGCTGCGCAAGCAGCAAACCACCATCCTGGATGATGAACTGATCCAGTGGAAGCGTCGCCAGCAGCTGGCAGGCAATGGGGGCCCCCCCGAGGGCACCCTGGATGTGCTGCAGACCTGGTGGGTGCTGGCCGTGCCTGCTTGGGTGTGAGGGGGTGCTGAGCCCCAGTGTGGTGCTGAGCTCGGTTACCCCCAGGTGCGAGAAGCTGGCGGAGATCATCTGGCAGAACCGACAGCAGATCCGGCGGGCAGAGCACCTGTGCCAGCAGCTGCCAATCCCGGGCCCGGTGGAGGAGATGCTGTCGGAGCTGAACAGCACCATCACAGACATCATCTCTGCCCTGGTCACCAGGTAGTGCTGGGTGCCCAGCAGGGATAGGGGGTGCTGGGCTGGGGCTGCTCTACCTGCTTGCCCCTGATGCCTGTGTCCTCCCCAGTACCTTCATCATCGAGAAGCAGCCCCCCCAGGTGCTGAAGACCCAGACCAAGTTCGCAGCCACTGTGCGGCTCCTGGTGGGGGGCAAGCTGAATGTGCACATGAACCCCCCCCAGGTGAAGGCCACCATCATCAGCGAGCAGCAGGCTAAGGCCTTGCTCAAGAACGAGAGCACCCGCAAGTAATGCTGGGGGTGGGAGTACTGGGGGACCAGGGCAGTGGGAAGCAGGGCAGGAAGGTGGGGGTGTGCTCTGGTGGTCTCCTGACCCTGAGCATTCCCCTGGCAGCGAGAGCAGTGGGGAGATCCTCAACAACTGCTGTGTGATGGAGTACCACCAGGCCACCGGCACGCTGAGTGCCCACTTCCGCAACATGGTGAGTGCCCAGGGCTCTGCTCGCCCACCCTGCTGTCCCCTCCTGTCCCCCTGTGCCCACCTGTCCTGTCCCCATCGGTGATGCATCTCCCTCCTGTTCCCCCTGGAATCCCTGGTGTACCCTCCTGTCCCTCACCCGCCCCTGATGTCCCTGCAGTCCCTGAAGAGGATCAAGCGCTCGGACCGGCGTGGGGCGGAGTCGGTGACAGAGGAGAAATTCACCATCCTCTTTGAGTCACAGTTCAGTGTCGGTGGCAATGAGTTGGTCTTCCAGGTGAAGGTAAGGGTGCCAGCCATGGCCCTGGGCAAGCCCTGGGCACCCTGGCCATGGGTGTGGGGCTGCCCATGGGTGTATGCTGGGAGTGTGCCCACAGGCGATGCTGCCATGGTGCCCTGCAGCTCCTCCTGGTCTCCTCTTTCCTGGCAGACCCTGTCCCTGCCCGTGGTGGTGATTGTGCATGGGAGCCAGGACAACAATGCCACGGCCACTGTGCTCTGGGACAATGCCTTTGCCGAGCCTGTGAGTGGCAGCACCAAGGGGGGCAGGACAGGCCCTGTCCGCCCAGGGAGCTGCAGGAGTTGGGCTCTGTGTCCTGGTAGGGACACGTCTGAGTAGGGGCAGGCAGAGCTTGGTGCTGACCCTGCTGTGTGCCCCCCCAGGGCCGTGTGCCCTTCGCGGTGCCAGACAAGGTGCAGTGGCCGCAGCTGTGCGAGGCGCTCAACATGAAGTTCAAGGCAGAGGTGCAGAGCAGCCGTGGGCTGACCAAGGAGAATTTGGTGTTCCTGGCACAGAAGCTCTTCAACAGCACCAGCTCCCACCTGGAGGACTACAGCAGCACCACAGTATCCTGGTCCCAGTTCAACCGGGTGAGCAGGCTGAGCTCTATGCTGGGGGTGCCATGCTCCTGGGATGGGCTTTGCTGCACCTGTGCCAGAAAATGGGGCACATCCCTCCCAAGAAGCTGTTTCTTGCTGCAGTGATGCAAAGCATTGACTGCAGTGGGGTGGGATCTGTCACCTTCCTCACCTGGAGGGACACAGGGCATTGCAGGACTCACAGACAGGGTCTGTGCCCTCAGGGAGGCATTGCTGGTGCTGCCCTGGGGCTGGCCTGTCCCACACCTGCTTTGGCAGCACTGGCAGGCACAGCCCAGGTGCCAGGCTCACCCTGTGCTGTGTAACAGCAACTGTGAGGCTGTGAGGGGCCATCAGTGCTCGTTTCCTGGGGCTTTCCACAGGAAAACCTTCCCGGGAGGAACTACACCTTCTGGCAGTGGTTCGATGGTGTCATGGAGGTGCTGAAGAAGCATCTGAAGCCGCACTGGAACGATGGGTAAGAGCCGTCCTGCCCCGCGCTGCCTGGCCCTGAGCCCGGTGCTGACAGCCCTGCTCTGCCTAGGGCCATCCTGGGCTTTGTCAACAAGCAGCAGGCTCACGACCTGCTCATCAACAAGCCGGATGGGACCTTCCTGCTGCGCTTCAGCGACTCCGAGATTGGTGGCATCACCATTGCTTGGAAGTTCGACTCCTGTGAGTGTGTGCCAGCAGCTGGTGCCACCCTGGCACCGCTGCCCCCAGCATCAGCCTGGGACGTGACCAGCTTGTGCCCCTGGAGCTGCTGCTGCTGCTCTAGCATCTCCTGTCTCGGCTGGGCGCTGGCACTGCCCCAGCTGCGCATGTTGCTTGCTGCAGCTAGGGCCACATCCAGCCTGAGTGCTGGCACTCAGGGGAGAAGGGACTGGGCTGGACCCAGCCGTGGAGGCATACCTGGGGCTGTGTGAAACGCAGCAGCTCCGTGGTGCTTCCTGCTGCTTCCCCTATGGATCAGATGAGACCAGAGCTGCACAGGCTCCCCATGCCTCCTGCCTCACCCTGTGCTCTGGTGCCCAGTGCCTTGTCCCTGGTCAAGGGGATGCAGCCTGGGAACTGCCCTCTGCTGGCTCTGAGGGTCACTGTGTTCCTTGCTCTTCTCTTTCAGCCGAGAGGATGTTCTGGAACCTGATGCCTTTCACCACCAGGGACTTCTCCATCCGCTCCCTGGCTGACCGCCTGGGAGACCTCAGTTACTTGATCTATGTGTTCCCTGACCGGCCCAAGGATGAGGTCTTCTCCAAGTACTACACACCGGTTCTCTGTGAGTCCACGCCAGGTAGCGCTGCCCCTTCACCCTCCTTCCTGCCTCCCACCAGGGTGGAGCTGGGGCTCAGGGCACACACCTGCTCCGGGGCTGCATCCAGCCCCGTGGGGGTCGGCTGCCGGCTGCAGTGTGCCCAGCCCTGCCGTGAGCTTGCAGCACACGCTGGCAGCTCAGAACCTTACCACTGCCTCCTTCCCTCTAGCCAAAGCCGTGGATGGATATGTGAAGCCACAGATCAAGCAAGTGGTGCCAGAGTAAGTCTGACCCTGGAGGCACATCCTGGGTGGCCCCATGGGATTGTCCCCAGCGAGCTGGCCAGTGGCAGCCAATGGCCCCAGGCCCCTCTGCTGCCAGACTCTGGTACTGCCAGTGGCAACATTGGTGCTGAGCCGGCACTGGGGGCTGAGGAGCACAGACTCAGGGCTGAGGCAGGGCTGTGCAGCACCCAGGAAGGTGAACGTCCCTCTCACCGTGCTCCCTGCTTGTCATGCTGCCACCCAAGGGGCTAGGGACCCACAGATGGTCACCATTTGTGGGTGGGGTTTGGGTCCCCTGCCAGCACAGAATTACCCCAGGAGAGCCTGTCCTGTGCCAGTGTTCATGCCCCCTTGTCCCCACAGGTTTGTCAGTGCCTCAGGGGATTCTGCCCCTGGAGGGGCCACCTACATGGACCAGGTGCCCTCCCCCGCTGTCTGTTCACAGCCCCATTACAATATGTACACCCAGAAGTAGGTATTGCATCCCCCAGCCCCATCCCTGTGTGCTCAGACCCCCGCTCACTCACCTGCTGTCTCCCGCAGCCCTGACACGGTGCTGGACCCTGAGGGCGACTTCGACCTGGATGACACCATGGACGTGGCGCAGCATGTGGAGGAGCTGCTGCGGCGCCCCATGGACAGTCAGTGGATCCCCCATGCCCAGTCGTGACGGGGTGCCCATGGCCCCTGCCCCCAGCCCCAGCGCTGCCAGGACTGTGCTGTGTTCGTGTCTCTGTGCTGGGGGGGTGCGGGTGGGCCCTGCCCCAGAGATTTGCTCTGTGCTGCCCTGAACCACAGGCTGGCACCAGCCCCTTGGTGTTTCTGCCCTTGTATAAACGGCAGCGGATTTGTCGCATGGTTTTCCTGTATGTTCCTTTCAAGAGGCCCAGCTTCGGCTCCCTGCTTCTGCAAGCACCAGCCCTGCAGCACCCCCCTGCTTCCCGAGGGGCTGCTTGGGGCAGGGGCTGGGGATCCAGGCTCGGGTTCGCTTTCGCAGTCGTCACTCAGAGTGTCTGTGTTGCCTTCTCGTGCTGCCCGTGGCTCTGGGCCCTGGGGTGCGTGGCTGCACCCAGCTCCCATGTGGGGCACAGCGGGGGTCATGCTGGTGCTTTGCTCCGTGGTGATGAGTCCCCTCCTGGACCTTGCCTTCTCTGACACCCCCAAGGATGTGGGAGCCCTTTCAGCTCTTGGCCTCGGCATCCCCTCGGGAGCCAGTGTGAGCACGATGGAGGCGGGGGTGAGGGTACCCAGCCAGGGCTGGGTGCTGTGGGCAGTGTGCCCCCACCAGCACCTCCCCTCGCCTTGGCCAAGAAGCTCTGGGGTCCTGGCCATGTTATTTTTCTATCACAGAGTAAATAAAGCACGGAATATTTTTGTAACACAAAAGCTCTGGGTTTCACCTGTGTCTGGGGGAGGGGGCAGGTCCCTGCCCTGCTAAGTGTGGTGGGATGAGGAGCCCCTTGGGCCAGAGTAGGACCAGGGGCACGGAGTGGGCACGGGGACCCCATGCTCTCCAAACTCGGGATGATGTAGAGCAGGTGAGGAGGGTGCGTATCTGCGTCTCCACATCTCCTCCCCAGGGCAGGGGAGCGAGCAGAGGGCAGACCCCGGCAGCTGGCTCGGGGGGGTGGGGCTGGGGGGCGTTCTCCTGGGCAAAAAGCGAAGAGCAGCCAAATTGCGCTGGTTTGTAAAGCAGGGCCGTGGGAATCGGAGGGGTTTGCTCTTGGCTTTGAATCGCGATTTAATTCCGGAAGGCCGCGCCGGCTGCTTTGTGGAAAGCAGAAAACGAAAATGAAGCAAGGCGGGGCCGGGGGCGGGAGCAGGGCCGGGGCTGTCGCGGTCATTTCCCGTCATTTCTGCCGGAGGCAGAATCGCCGGGGGAGAGCCGGAGCCGGTGCCCGCTGGGCGAGGAGGGTCCTGGCGTCCGCGTCCGTGCTCGGGATCGGCGGTCGCCCTGCGCTCCGGGATGCTGGTGGCGGTGGCAGTTGCGGTGTCCGTGGTCCTGGCCCTGGCCCTGGCTCTCCTCGTCCCCACCCTGCGGCACCGGCTGGTCCTTTTCGCGCTGCACCGCGCCGCGGGCCGGTACCGGCGGCGTCTGGAGCGGCTGGGCAGCGAGGTGGGGCTGAGCCAGGAGCGGCGGCTGCGGCGGCTGCTGCCCCCCGGCACGGCCCACGGTGAAGGGGGCGATGGGGTGGCGATGGCAGAGGGGTGCCCCGGGGATCCCTTCCCACCCTCACCTCGCTCCTCTCTTGCAGGCTCAGAGGCCTTCCGGGAGGGGCAGCCGCTGGTGCAGAGCTGCCCCGAGCAGGGGCTGGGGGAGCAGGTGCCCCCACTGCATCCCTGGGCCCTGCTCCGCAGCTGCTGGGGCACAGATCCCCCTCTGCAGGTACGGGGACCAGGGACTAGGAGCAGCGCAGGCACTGCACACGGGGAGGGTCTGTTCCCCTGACCCCTGCCCCTTTTCGCACAGGGCTCTCTACTCTACCTCGATGTCCTCCGTGCCACCTTCCCGCAGGCGCTGGCTCCCCAGGGCATGGCCCTTCTCTCCTGGGCACCCAGCGGCTCCCGTTCCCCGGCGGGCTGGCTCCTGCCCACCCTGTACTGCACTCCGGAAGAGTCGGGCACCTTGTCCTCGCGGGCTGCTGCTCTGCGGGTGCAGCTGCTCTTTGCCCTGCGGCAGCCTGCCCTGCGTGTGCTGGAGGCTGGGCTGGCAGCAGAGCTGCACGATGCCTTGAGCACTCTGCGCTCCGAGTGGCCCGCGCTGGCCCAGGACCTGGCACTGGGCAGGCTGAGCCCCCAGCCTGGGCTGCCTGAGGACGTTAGGGGCCGGCTGGAGGCGCTGCTGGCCCCCGACACTGTCCGGGCGGCTGAGCTCCGGGCCGAGTGCGCCCAAGGCTTCGAGGGCATCGTGCAGCGCCTGTGGCCGCAGCTGGAGGTGGTGGTGGTAGGGATGGCACACGGTGCTGAGAAGCTCTACCGTGATGCCCTCCACTATGTTGACTGCAAGGGGCTGCCCATCTACTGCCCCTTCTACCGGGCAGCAGGAGGTGAGTGTCCCCTCATGGGGCTGTCCCCATAGCTGGGGTTGCCTCTTGGTGCCACATCCCTCCCTGGAGAACTTGCCTGGTCTCTGGAAACAGCTCTGTTCTGGCTCCAGCTGAGAAGTTCCCCCTTGGAGGGGAGTGAGGCTGCATGGGCAGAGGCAGGGAGGTCTGGGGGGGCTCACGCTGACCCGTGCTGCCCTCTGCCCAGCCCTGCTCGGTATGAACCTGTGGCCAGAGGAGCCGGTGCCCCGATTCCTGCTGTGCCCTGATTGGGCTTTCTGTGAGTTCCTGCCCTGCCCAGCCAAGGAGGATTCGCAGACGGTGCTGCTGGGGGAGCTCTGGGAGGGGCGCGAGTACAGGCTGGTGCTGACGGCACGGCCAGGGGAGTACAGGTGCCTGCTCCCTGCTGTGGTGGTCTGGGGGGGAGCTGCCCACCTGAGCCCCATGCACCCAGCATCAGCCCCCCTCACAATGCCCCTGCCCACCCAGGTGCCAGGCCGGAGAGGTACTGAGAGTGACCGGCTTCCACCGTCAGTGTCCTGTGGTGCAGCCTGTACGCAGGTGAGGACACTGCTGTCCCTCACCTCAGGGGGTTGTGGAGGGGGCCTTGTGCCAGGCAGGGTCCAGATGGGACAGTTCCAGTGCACCCATGGCACAGAGCAGCCACCCTGGCATTGCAGGGACAGCCAGGTGCTGAATGTGCGGGGTGAGAACATCCCCGAGGAGCACTTCTGCCAGAGCCTGTGCCGCGCCGTGGGCATGTGGCCAGGGGCCCGCCTGGTCGACTATGTCTGTGTGGAGAGTGCCCTGCTGGGTGAGTGCCTCCAGAGCAGGTTGAGCCCCGCCAAAAGTGTGACCAGCACTGCTCAGGCTCTGAGAGCCCTCCTGTGCTCTGCTTGGCCCTGGGTCACCGGTGCCTGGTGGAGCTGGGGGCTGTGGGCAGCCACAAGGAGCTGGTGGTTATACTGCAGGAGCCTCCTCAGGGGCCTCTGCTCCCCACTATGAAGTGTTTGTGGAGCTGCGAGGCCTGCGGGACCTGTCGGAGGGGCAGCGCTACAAGGTGAGGGGGACACAGGCTGTGCTTACCCTGCGTCAGCAACATGATGGTGCTGGCCTGGCAGCCTCTTTGGTGACGGAGCATCACTGTGGGGGGAGCTGGGGGGCATGGGCACAGCCCAGCCTTGCTCAGGGCCTGCAGCTGCTGGCAGAGCCCTGGGCATAGCAAGGGGCGCTGGCTGCTCTGTGGGGGCAGCTGGTGCCAAGCAGTGTGGGCAGCTGTCCTCTCTCTCCAGCTGGACCAGTGTCTCCAGGAGGATTTTCCCATTTACAAATCCTTCCGCTTCAAGGGCAGCATCGGGGCCCTGCGCCTGCACCTGGTAGGGGCTGGAGCCTTCACCCGGCTGCGGGAGGCACTGGGCTCTGCCTGTCCCATGCCCAGGGTCCTGCGGGAAGAGCAGCTGCTGCACCTTATCCAGAGCAATGTCATCTCCTAGGGCAGCCTGGGAGTCCTGTGGCCCTCCCACTCTTCAGGTTTGCTTGGCACGGGAGCGGGGCCAGGTGTGGGACACAAGGGCAGGGGTTCCCAGTCCTGGAGTGTTTGGCTGAGCAGAGCAGATGGAACCAGTGAGCCTGACCATGTCCCTGCTCCATGGTGGCAGCGGATGCTTGTGGGCACCATGCTCAGTGGTGCCCTCAGGAATTGGGCAGAACTTGAAGCACAGCTTCAGCCTTGAGCCTGGCCCTGGGCACTCACCAGTAGCCCTGGCCCTTCACCAGGCTCTTGGGGCATGGAGTGGGGCCACAGACACCACTGAGCATCCTGGGGCAGCTGGGTCCTGTCACCAGTGGCTGTCGCTCACCCCACCTTGCCCCGTGCCTTAACAACACCTGCAGGCAGCCACAGCATAGCAACTGCCTGTCCCAAGGGACACCTTGGCCACCACAGTCCACGGCTGGTGTGGAGGGGACAGCAGAGACCTCCCTGGAACAAGAGCAGTGGAGCGTGGAGCACACACAGGAGCTCGGCTCAGCCCCACACTGCGCTCTGGGGCCCTATGGCATTTTGTCCCCTGGCAGGGATGTCACAGGCAGGGTGGTGGCTGGTGCTGGCTGCCATGAAGCAGCCCTTCTGCCAGGCTCCAGCAAGGGCTGCTTTGGATGTTTAAACTCCCAGAATCCAGCTAAAAAAGGATTCTCTCCTGAACCAAGGGCAGGAGCTGGAGGGGGTGGGGATTTTTTAATATCATTCTTTTTAATCCTCATTAAAGCCATTTCTTGATGGCAGCCCTGACTCTGCTCTGAGGGTTGGGAAGCTGCTGTTCTCTGCTCGGGGGTCCTGGGGAAGGGGCAGCTATGAATATTTAATAAGTCCGGGCAGGATGGGGCTCTGAGAGTGTCTGGATGTTGGTGCACCAGGCACTGAGGCACCAGGACCTGGGCACAGGGACCAGCCTTGGTGCCTCTGCTCGTTTATTCGAGGGGCAGTGAGGGGGGTGTGGGGGCAGCCTGCTGAGAGGGCAGCTGCTCTGAGTGGGGGGTGGGCAGGGCTCCTGGCAGGGGACAATACTTGAACAAGGCCCACACAAAGCATCCCCCCCCCGCCCCCAAACCCTGCCAAGGATGGAAACCAGGCTAAGGCTCCTTCTCCCACCCCTGCTGGAGAAGTAGTGGTGGGCTGCGGGTAGGGGTCTTGCAGCTGGTGGGGGGAATGCCAGTGGAGCTGCTGGGCCCCATGCCTGTGCCAGGCACTCCCACGGGCACCTGCACACCGGGGAAAGCCCCAAGCCCCGTACCCAGGAGAGCTGGGTTGGCCCTGGGGCTTCACAAGCGGCCCTGCCCCTGCCTGGGCACCGACCTGCTGGGTGGGAGGTGGGTGGGAGGTACCCCGCTGGGCAGGGCCAGGGTGCAGGCTTGGTTTGGGTGCAAGGCACAGACTCGTTTCGGGTTCCAGGCTGCAGGTGCCAAGGCTGCAGGGCGTGGGCTGGGTCTGGGTGCCAGACTGTGGGGTGCTGGCTTGGCCATTATATCCCACCAGGATGGCATCTGCGGCGCTGGGCCGAGGCCGGGGGACCCCGAGCGGTGGGAGCTGCCGGTGCTCGATTCCCGGTATCCGTCCCCCTCCCCGCCGCTGCAGCCCGGGGCGGGGGGGCCGTGGCCGTCCCCACCCGCGTCCCCGCCCCCGGCCCGGCCCGTCCCCTCCTCCCGGCCGCACCGCCTCCCGCCCGCTCCGCCACTGAGCCCGCAGCGGCGGCGGCGGCGGGCGCAGGCTCCGGGGGCGCCCGGGGCCCCGCGGCGGCCGCTGCCCTGAGGCCGCGGGGGATGGCGGAGGGGTCCCGGGGCGCCCCGCCACCGGGCTCGCCCCGCCCCGCCACGCCGCTGCCCAACGGGCCCCGCGGTGGCGGCGGCGGCGGCGGCAGCCCCGGGTCGGGCTCGGGCAGCAGCAGCCACGAGGACTCGGTGGAGCGGAGCCCCGCGCCCGCCGCGCCCCGGGCCAGCATCATGAAGGTGAGAGCTCCGCACCGGCCCCGGCCCCTCCCGGACCCCAGGGACCCCCGAGCCGTGCCCCTCCCCGGGAGCTGAGTGTCCCCCGGCCCCGGAATCAGCGGCTACCGGCCCTGCCAGCCCCGCCGTGCCCACTGCGCCCGCTGTCCCTCTGGCTCGCTCCGTGCCCATGGGCCGCTGCAGCCCCGAGTGGGTGCTCGGGAGTCGCTTGCCAGGCCAGGCGCGGAGTTTGCCCTGCACTTGCCGGGGCTGCTCTTGCCCCGAGGCGGGCACCACGTCCCCGCGCCCTGCTCGGCACCGTTGGTCCCCAAGGGCAAAGCCTGGCGCGGGCTTCGTGCTCGGCTGGGCCAGGCCTGTCCTCGTTGCATGGCCGTTGATGGCCCCATCCAGCCGTCACTGTCCCCACGGGTCCGCTCTGTGGCCGTGGGAGTCACCCTGCAGCATCGCCTTGACCTGCTCAAGGCACGCATGGCTTCCAGTAAGGAGATGCCTGCTCCTGGCTCCCGGGCACCTCTCGTTTGCCCGAGCTCCCTGCCAAGGCTCTGAGCCTTGGGCCCAGCCCGGTCTGCCCCTGATCTGCTCCCGATCTGCTCCCCACAGCCCCCTGGGGTTAGCTGGGGGCCACCAGTGGAGCTGTGAGCCAGGGAGGGTCTCTGGGGGTCTCCCAGGGGGATGGGCAGTGGGTCACATGTGTGCTCTCCTAAATGAGCGCCGCTAATTGCGCTGCTCGGTGCTCGCTGACACAATGGTCGTGTCCGCCTGGGGCCCGCCCCCCCGCTCCCGCAGCCGGTTCCCGACGTGGGGGCTGTTCCCCGGAGTGGGGACTGTTCCCATGGTGCCGACCCAGCCACAATCTTCTGCTCCCGGGACCTGGTTCCTTGGGCAGAGGCGTTGGCCCCACCTCAGGGTGGCACAGGGAATCTTGTGCCTCTTCCTGGGCTCCCACTGCAAACTGTTGAGGAGTGACCGGTGACAGCAGGAGACCTCCTGGTACTCCCTTGCAGCAAAGGCCAGTGCCAGGGCACCATCTGTGCCTGCTTCCCCTGGGGACCTTGCCGAGGTCTCCTGGTCCTCCCAGGTCCAGACCACACAGCTCACCACTCATCTCTGCCCAGGGGAACTGCAGGCAGGAGGTGAACCCCTCTTGTGACCCCGGGCTGGGCACATCCCTGGCACTGCCGTGCGTCACCGTAGGATTTGGCTTCACGTGAGGGTTGGGTGGCCCAGGGCCAGTGCCAGTGGGGAGGGTGATGGAGGAGGTCAGACTCGGACAATGTTCCCAGCCCATGCTGGTCTATCCTGCATTTCCATGTTCGTCAAGTGCTTGATCTTACCCTGGTGCTGGAAGGTTGCAGGTCCCAAATTGGTTCCCCAGCTGAGCCAGTCTGATGGTGCTGAGCACCTCCATGGGCTGGGGCTGGCAATTAAGAAACAGGGAACTGACCTGCTGCCCATGGCACTGTGCAGGCATTGACCTCCCATGCCATGCTCCTCGTACCCTTGCTGCCTGCTGTCCTGCTGCCTTTTCAGCACAGCTCTCCAGTTTCTGAGTGGGTACAGGGGACAGTGTGTCCTGTGCCACCCCCTCCACCACCACTGGCTGAGACCCCTTTGTGCCTGGGCTCTCCCTGGCAGGAGGAGGGTAGCTTGTACCAACTCTGCACAGCAGTTGGGGAAGGGATCCATGGTGACCCCCAAAAGGTCTGGGCCCCAACAATCCCCAGCAGGACCTGGGGAGAAGCTGCCCAAGCCCTAATCCCTAGGGGATGCTGAGATCGTTCCTGTGCTGTGAGATCTGTGGCTGCTTCGCTGCCCTCAGCTTGGTGTGGGTGAGAGTTGGGGGCTGATGCCCACACTGCTGGTGTGGTGGCTATGGGGCAGGGAAGGAACTTGGCACCATGAGCCTGGCTACAGCTTGGAGTGAGGGCACAGAGGAGCCAGGGGCAGCAGGCAAGGGCTGGGCAGGGGCTGGCTGCTGGTGGAGCAGGGGCACATGTGGGAAGAGCTGCTGGCGCTGTTATTTTTTGGGATTTTCCAGACGAGGCTGCAGGAGTGAATCTGAAAGTGAATCACTGCTCTGCTGGGCAGGGGCAGCCCAGGGCTGGCCCCGTGCCCTGCCAGTGGCACCTGTGCCCTGCTCGCTTCCCAGGCTGGAAGTGGAGGTGGCTGGAGGTCCGGTGAGCTGGGAGGAGGCTGGCATGGGACCGTGGGAACACTGGAGCTATTCCTTCCCTCTGCAGGAGGTGACCTCTCTGTCCTGTCCCCTGTGCCCCCTCCTCATGCTGCGCCGGCCCCAGGAGCTCTGTGGTGCCTCTGTGCTGAGCTCTGGCTCCACGGCCGCTCGCTGGGTAGTGGCAGCTGGTGCTGCGGGGAGTGGATGTGTCACTGCTGTCTTCTTGGCAGGGAACAGGCGACGGCAGAAGAGCCCTGGCTGAGCCTGGCCTCCCACTACCTCCGCTCCAGTGCCGCCAGCTGCTGCTGCCTGCTGGCACCCCTGCTTCTGCTGCCCAGCTGGGGATGGGGCAGGGGGGAGATCCAGGACCTGGGCAAATCATGGCATGTCATGGTGAGGCTGGCAAGCAGCCTTGGGTGAGACTCCAGGAGCAGGGTGGCATTGCCAGGACAGTGGCTGGACAGCAGAGCTGTGGACAGACCGAGCCGCCTCAGCCCCAGAGGCTTTCAGTTCCTCTGTCTGCTGCCATCACGAGCTGCTGCACTGCGGGGAACCCCCGGTCGGGCCTTGGGGGGTAATGGGAAGGGCGAGGAGGCCAATGGGCCCTTGCCCATCCCCGGTTGCTTGGCTGGGAGTGATGGCGGTCAGGTGGCAGCGGAGATTAGCGTGGCCGCGCGCGCCAGGGCACTAATCACAGCCATAATTGGCTGAAGAGGTACTTAGCACATGCTCTAGATCTGGGCAGCTGCGCTTAGACGTGCCCTTCATGCCCAGCCAGATCCCTGCACTTGCCATTGGCATTGTGGTTGGCATCGACATTACGTCTTCCCTCCGTGGAGCTGGCATCTGTGGATGTGAAGTGTGTGGAAGCACTGGGAAGAGCCCTGCCTGCTTGCGCCAGCTGTGTGTGCCAGTCTGATGCCCTGCTGCTGCCAGAGCCCTGCCCTGGGACCAGGGATGCTCCATGCTGCTGTGACCATGGGTGCCATGTCCTGCATCTGCTGCTGGCCTGCTTGTGGAGCTTTGTGGGGTGGCTGCTCGTGCTGCTTCTGCCTGCACCACTGCTGCCTGCACCACTCCTGCCTGCACCTCGTGGCATGTTCCAGGCTCAGAGTTCCCCTGGGAAGTGCCTGTGCCAGCGAGCTGGTGCCCAGTCTGGGTTGCATTAAGCAGAAGACATCTGCATGCAGGAGGCTCCACAGGTTTGCCTGTGCCCAGAGAGCAGAGCCTGTGTGCCACGGGTCCGTGCTGCACATCTGCACTCCAGAGCACTGCAGCAGGCACTCCCCTGCTCTTTTCCATCCTGGGGATGCGGGAGTCTGAGAGGAGAGTGTTGGGGGTTTTGCCCTGATCTGGGGCGAGGCCGTGCCACAGGGGTGGGCTGGGCTGGCTGCGGCAGGCGCAGCTGGAGGCAGGTCCCCGGGTGCTGGGTGCCCCCCCGCCCGTGTTTCCTTTCCGGATGGATTTCCTGTTTTCGCCTCGGGGCCCGGTGCGGAGCCGCCCGGGGCTGGGGTGTGTCGGGGCAGGGAGCAGGTCTGCAGAGGTGCGGGGCTCCTGCCCAGGGTGAGGGGAGGCTGCTGTGGGTCTAATCATTAGCCCCTGGGGAGGTGAGGAGTGGGGCTCCCATCAGTGGGGTGCTCAGATTGCTGGCCACAGGAAGCTTCTGGTGGCTCTGCTGGTGCTGAGTCCTTCTCTGCTGGTGTGACTCACACTGAGCCCACGTCACCTGTTCCCATGGCCCTTGGCCAGGGCTGCCTGGCTCCACATGGGCAGATCCAGACCTTTCAGGGTCAAGCATGGGAGGTGTGGAAGCTCTGGGGGTGCTGAAGTGGTCACCCCCTTGCCTGGGCAGCTGGGCAGGACCTGCCCCTGCTGGAGGCACCAGAGATTAGAGGTGACTCACCATAATCTTGAAGAAGTGGATTAAATCCCTCCTGCTGCACTGCTTAATGAAATCCATCCCATAATATATTCCCAGCCCTGCTGTTCCCTCTCATCCCCTGCCCCCTCCAGGCTGTGGCTGCAGGATCTCCTTTCCCCGAAAAGGGGCAGGGCTGGCACCGGGGCATGGGTAAAATGTGGGCACAGGGTGCAGGCAGCAGGCAACCTGGACCTCCTGTGACCCTGCACGGGCAGCATAAGCAGTGTGTGGCAGTTGGGGAGCTCTGTCTGGGGCTCCCCAGGAGCATCACCTTGGAATGCCCCAACCATGGTGCCCAGGGGCATGGCCTGTGCTTCTCCACAGAGGTGGGGCTGCTGTGGGCACAAGCTGGTCCTGCTGGGTGCCTGCTTTTCTCCAGTGTCTCCAGGCCGGGGACCATGCTGGGCTGGCTATGTGTTGCTCCAGGGTGGGTGAGCAGTGGGGAAGGATCCGGTGCAGGGCCAGGAGCAGGAAGGAAGGAAGGAAAGCAGAGTTAAAATAAACCAGGCAGTCAGTGTGGGGGAGGCCAGGGCTGGGGCTGCTCCCCAGCTTCCAGGGAGAGGATTGGACTGGGGCAAACTCGGATTTGTGTGGTGCTGGTGCAGCTTGGGGCACCATGCTGTGCATCAGGGCTGGGGTGGAGAGAGCAGAAAGGAGGCAGGAGCTGTCTGCCCTCTGCCCCCTTAGAACCATCTTGGTTGGAAGAGACCTTTCAGAGGCCTTTAAGGTCTCCAGGCCCTGCTGTTAACCCAACCCTGCCTTCTCCCACCCTGGCAGGATGGCTCCCGGCAGCGGGCACCACAGAAGAAGAAGACAGTGTCCTTCAGCACCATGCCCAACGACCGCAAGATCAACAGCACCGGCGCCTGCATCTCCTTCATGCTGGAGGGCTGCGAGCTGAAGAAGGTTCGCTCCAACTTGCGCATGTACAGCCGCTTCTTTGTGCTGGACGCCGACCTGCGCTCCCTGCGCTGGGAGCCCTCCAAGAAGGACTCAGAGAAGGCCAAGATCGAGATCAAGTCAGTGAAAGAGGTGCGTGTGGGCAAGAAGACCCCTGTGCTGCGCAGCAATGGCCTCTCCGACCAGTTCCCAGACGAGTGTGCCTTCTCCATCATCTATGGAGACAACTACGAGTCCCTGGACCTGGTGGCCAGCTCGGCCGAGGTGGTGAGTGCCTGGGTGATGGGGCTGCGGTACCTGGTATCCTATGGCAAGCACACCCCCGAGGCACCCGGGACCGCCCACCCCAGCCTCCGGACCTCCTGGATCTCCTCTGTCTTCGACCTCGCTGACCTGGAGAAGTCTGGCCGCATGCCGGTGCCCCGAGCTGTGCAGCTGATCAAAGCACTCAACCCAGGCATGAAGGCTTCCACCATTGAGCTGAAGTTCAAGGAGCTGCAGAAGGCAAATGAGTGTCCCGGTGCAGAGGTGGCCTGCGACCTCTTTGTGGAGGCCTACTGCGAGCTCTGCACCCGCCCTGAGATCTTCTTCCTGCTGGTGCAATTCTCCAGCAACAAGGAGTACCTGGGCCTGAAGGACCTGCTGATGTTCTTGGAGGTGGAGCAGGGCATGGAGGGGGTGACGGAGGAGAAGTGCTTGGAGATCGTGGGCAAGTACGAGCCCTCCAAGGAGGGCCGGGAGAAAGGCTACCTGGCCATCGACGGCTTCACGCGGTACCTGTTGTCCGCTGACTGCTCCATCTTCGACCCGCAGCACCGCAAGGTCTGCCAGGACATGGCACAGCCACTCTCCCACTACTACATCAGCTCTGCCCACAGCGCCTGCTTGCTGGAGGACAACTTCTGGGGCCATTCAGACATCAGTGACTACGTCAGCGCCCTGGGCCTGGGCTGCCGCAGCATCGAGCTGGTGCTGTGGGATGGCCCCGAGGGGGAGCCTGTGGTCTACACCAGCCCCTCGGCTGCCTCCTGTGTGCCCTTCCGCACTGTGGTGGGGCTGATCGACCAGCAGGCCTTCGCTGCCTCTGTCTACCCCCTCATCCTCTGTCTGGTGGTGCGGTGCTCAGCCGCCCAGCAGCGCCTCGCTGCCCAGTGCCTGCGCAAGACACTGGGGGAGAAACTGTACCTGGAGCCCCCCAACCCCGCCGCATCCTACCTGCCCTCCCCAGAGCAGCTCAAGGGCCGCATCCTCATTAAGGGTAAGAAGCTGCCTGCTGGCTGCGAGGACAGCGAGGGGGAGGTGTCTGATGAGGAGGAAGGCTGGGAGCTGGCGCGGCGGCTGGGCCAGGAGGACAGGGAGGCTCCAGAGGGGGGTGGCCCGCGGCGGGTGCGCCTCAGCCGGGAGTTCTCGGAGCTGGTGAGCCTCTGCCAGGCTGTCCCCTTCCAGGACTTCGAGAGCTCGCGGCGTGGACAGCGCTACTGGGAGATGTGCTCCTTCAGCGAGGTGGAGGCAGGGCGCTTCGCCAACGAGTGCCCGGCCGAGCTGGTCAGCTACAACAAGCGGTTCCTCTCCCGTGTCTACCCCAGCCCCATGCGCATTGACTCCAGCAACATGAACCCCCAGGACTTCTGGAAGTGCGGCTGCCAGATGGTGGCCATGAATTACCAAACACCAGGGCTCATGATGGACCTGAACGCAGGCTGGTTCCGGCAGAATGGAGCCTGTGGCTACGTGCTCCGCCCTGCCATCATGCGGGAGGAGGTCTCCTACTTCAGTGCCAATGCCAAGGACTCCTTGCCTGGGGTGCCCGCCCAGCTCCTTCACCTCAAAGTGATCAGTGGGCAAAACCTGCCCAAGCCCAAGGGCTCAGGGGCCAAAGGGGAGGTTGTGGAGCCCTACGTCTGTGCCGAGATCCACGGCATCCCAGCCGACTGCGCCGAGCACCGCACCAAGACGGCACTGCAGAGTGGGGACAACCCCATCTTCGATGAGAGCCTGGAGTTCCAGATCAACCTGCCCGAGCTGGCCGTGCTGCGCTTTGTCGTGCTTGATGATGACTACATCGGGGATGAGTTCATTGCCCAGTACACCATCCCTTTCGAGTGCCTGCAGCCCGGCTATCGCCACGTCCCCCTCCAGTCCCTGGCTGGGGAGCCCCTGCCCCATGCCACCCTCTTCGTGCATGTGGCCATTACTGACCGCCGTGGGGGGGGCAAGGGGCACCGCCGGGGGCTGGCGGGGCGCCGTGGCCGACGGGTGCGGGAGTACACCTCCACCAAGGCCACTGGCATCAAGGCCATTGATGAGGTCTTCCGGACGGCCACCCAGCCACTGCGGGAGGCCACTGACCTGCGGGAGAACGTGCAGGTACGGAGCTCGCTGGGACACAGGGGGAGCTGGCTTGTGAATGGGAGACCAGGGCTGGAGTGTGAGCAGACAGCAGCTCAGGTGGGCTCCCTCTTCCTGGGGGATGTGCAGGAGAGAGCTGAGAAAACTGGGATGCTCCTGGTGGGGAGGGGTCTCTTGGGGGTCCTCCAGGGCTGAGTCTGATACCGGTCTCTGCCCGCAGAACGCTCTGGTGTCCTTCAAGGAGCTGTGTGGGCTGACGCCAGCTGCCAACATGAAGCAGTGCATCCTGACCGTGGCCACATGGCTGCTGCACAGTGACAGCACCCCCAGTGTCACTCTCAACCTGGCAGAGCAGTACCCCCCGATGGAGGCCCAGGGTCCCATCCCTGACCTGCTACGCAAGGTCCTCACTGCCTATGAGACTGTAAGTGGGGCTTGGCTCCTCGTGGGGTTCGTGGCACTGGGAACACTGCTCTGCCCAGGACAGGGCACCCCATGGCCCCTGTCCCCTTGCCTGTGCTGCTGCCCAGTGCACTTCAATCTGCTCTGCTGGGGGATGTGTGGGGGCAGGGGCAGCCAGGCTCACACTGCCCCTCTCCCCAGATGATCCAGACCAGCCGGACGCTGATCGAGTCAGCTGACGCCGTGTACAGCAAACTCATGCAGGCACAGCAGGCAGGTGGGTCCTGGTGGGGCAAACCCAGCCCGAAGACCTGGGGGGCACATACCTGGGAAGCTGGGCATGGAGATGCTGTGCCTGGGCTGGGGGCATGCAGGGCTCAGTTCAGGGATCTTGCATCAGGCTCCAGAGCCAGGCACAGGCATGGCCAAATATGTTGACTTTTTTGGCCAGGCACTTGTATGGAGGAGGGCAAGGGGCACCTGTGTGCTGGGGCCAGAGTTCAGCAGCAGAACAGCTGGGATCAGCCCGACGTGGGCCACGAGGCCCAGGTGTCACTGGGCCAAGGGGCTGCCTGTGCCAGGGCAGGGTGCAGGGTGGGTGGGCTCCAGGGACTGTGCAGGAGGCAGAGGAGTGGGGGAGGCTGATGAGGAAGCAGGGAAGAGTCATTAGCTGCTGAACACCAGAATATAATTAATGCCAGAAATAACAGGCTGGGGCTGACGGTAGAAGTGGCAACTGAATGTTATGACTTCCAAGACTCGTGGCTGAACCCACACAGGCAGGTGCCAGCTCCCTGCCCTGGTCCACAGTCCTACCCTAACCCTGGTGGCTGCCCAAGATGCTCATCCTGCTCCAGGCATGGTCGAGCCCCTCTGCAGGCTGGATCCTGTGGGTTACCTGGTGCACTGCCACCCCCCGGCTCCCTGTGGGGCTGGGAGAGCAGCCAGGAGCTGGAGGGGCCAGGAGGAAGGAGGGGCCCTGCTCTGCCCCCCCAGCTGGTACCAGCCTCGCTGCCAGTAGCCCTGTTTGTTCCCCACAGCCCGGAAATCTCTCTGAGCTCCTGGCTTTGCGCTCTGCCATTGCTGCCAGCATTGGGGTAGTGACAGTGGGGGGACCAAAGCCTGTGGGGCTGGGGTGCAGACATGGGAGGGCTCTGCAGCCTCCTGTGCCACTCTGGATGCTGGAGCTCCACTGCTGTGCTGGAGGGGTCTGGAGGGGCTCTAGGGCATGTGGCTACCACTGCTGCCTCTGCCCAGCCACTCAAGATTTGGGGGCTGTGACCTCCCTGCCCAGGGTGCTGTCTGGCCCTGCTTTGACCCTGGTTGCCCTGCAGACGAGCCCCTGCGGTGCCAGCATGGCAGGTGGGCAGGGGCTGGGGGTGTGCTGACTGACAGCACGTGGGCGAGCAGGCTCGCGTGGGAGCCCTTGCGTGGGCCCGGAGCCAGTGCTGCGTCAGGAGTAAATATAGCAGTGGCTCATGGACACATCACGCGCTGCACGCTGTGGGGGCTGCCCTGCCAGGGGGCTCAGCAGCCCTGCTCGGAGAACCCCGGGTGGGCTGTGGTGTGCAAGAGTCACTCCTCTGCCCTTTGAACCTCACAGCGTCTGGTGCCCCAAATTGCCAAGGGCTGGGGCCGAGCATGGTGCCAGTGGGGCTCCGTTGGCACGTTGTCCCTGGCATAGAGGGAGCTCGGAGCTGCTGAGGCAGTGGTGATCCCACCTAGCCTGCACCCCCGTGCTGGGCAAAGGGCGTCCATCCGGTTCGGTGCCAGTGCTGAGCGCCGCTGCCGCCCGCAGGCATGGACTTCCACAAGGAGCTGCACCGCATCGAGGCCAAGGAGGGGCTGCGGGGTCGCAAGCTGCAGAAGGCGCTGGAGAGCTTCGCCTGGAACATCACAGTCCTGAAGGTGAGGGGCGATGGCTGCCAGCCCTGCCCTTCCCTGCCCTGCCCCCACGGGGATGCTGTGGGGTGCTGGGGGTGGCACAAGCTCATTCGGGGGGTCCAGGCAGTGCCAGCGCCAGCGCCAGCGCGTGGTGGCTGTGGGGCATCTGGTGCCCAGCACGGGGGTCGGGGCAGCCCGGGACTGATGTCCGTCCCCGTGCAGGGCCAGGCTGACCTCCTCAAGCATGCCAAGGCCGAGGCGCTGGACAACCTCTGGCAGATCCACAACGCAGGGCAGTCCTGCGGCATCGGCAGGAACGGTTCGGCCTCGCCGGAGTCCTCTCGGTTGCGCGCAGCGCTGGAGCCCATCCCTGAGACGGATGGAGGTGGTGACACCGCATCCTGCTGACCCCGGCCGGGGACTTGGGGACCTGGGCTGAGCACACCTTGGCTGCAGGAGCCCCATCCTGCCCACAGACGGGCACCCGGCTGCCCGCAGGCTCCGTGTGCATGCAGGGACACGCAGGGCTGGGCTCCTGTGCTCTGACAAGGGGCAGCAGCAGGGAGGGTGGGAGGGAGGTCTCCGCTCCTGCCGGCCCCACCTCGAGCTCTTGGGTCCTCATCCGTCCCCTGCCATCTGCTTCTGGAGCAAGCACCCTGCTGTGGGGCTGGCAGAGATGCTGGCACCTGGTGCCTGTGTGCATGTGCCTGCTGTGCCAGGCTCCTCCTGTAAAACCAGTCCAGGGCTGGGCTCCTGCCCCCATTCAGGGCTGTGGGTTTTGCCTTTACTAGCCCCAGAGAAAATTCTGCCTGGCAGGAAGGGTCCTGGCTGGTCCCTGGGTGCCAAGAGCCTGGGAGGCTGTGGGTTGCAGTGAGCTGAACGGGGAGGTGGGGGGGGAGGCGGGTGGAGGGGGGGGGGGGGGGGGGGGAAGGAGGGGAGGAGGGCACTGCCTGGGCAGCAGATGTGGCTTCTGGTATCAGAGAAATGTTGAAGCTCATTCCCAAGGACGAGGGCTCTGTCCTCCAGGGTGAGGGGTACCAGTGCAAGCAATGGGCAAGGTTTGGTCTGGGGTCAGACCTGGGCTGTGGCACATCATAAAGAGTGTGAGACCCACCCTGGTGCCCTGCTGCTTCCTCCTGGTGTGGGCCCAGGGCAGGACGGGGTCACCAAAAGGGATGGGGAGCAGCACTGGGGATGGGTGGCATCATCCCTTCCTGGCACCAGCTGAGCACAGGGTGACAGCTCTCTCCACAGCAGGGAGCTATGCGGCTGTGGACACCCCTCTGTCGGGAGATAATTGGTGTAATTAGCCTAATGTGACCATGCAGAGCAGACCCAGCGCTGTCCTGAGCAGGCTGCCCAGCACTGACCTTCAGCCCCTTTGTGCCAGCCCAGACGCGGGGCCCGTGGGCAATTACAGCCTCATTAGTGCCACACGGCTGGGCCACCGTGCCCGGCGTCGAGCAGCCACACAATGAGGAGCCGCAAATGAGGGGAAAGGCCTGGGCTGGTCTCCGAGCTACGGCCGCGGTGTGCCCGCGTCACCCAGGCACCGTCTGCTGCTGCCTGCCCCCGAGGTATTTTTGGCAGCGCCATTGTGCCAGGCCCTATAAAGCAGTGGCTGCGGTGGATGGCACAGGGCGCTGTGCTCTTGGCTGCCAGGCAGGATATGCCCCAGTGCCACTCGACCACCTGAAGACCCCAGGAAAGATGGAGGTGCCCAGCATCAAGGTGGGGCCAGGAGGGCAGCAATGGGAAGGAGTTTGGCATGTGGGACCAGGGGTCTGGGGAGGTCTCCTTGGTCCTTCCCAAGGTTTCTTGCACTCGGGAAGCCCTCAGTATGCATCTCCTCCCCAGGGTCCCCAGTGTGACAATCAGGGAGGTCTGTGTGGACTCCTCGGGAGGGACCTGGCATGTGGTGCCCATGGTGCTGCCCATGGGTGCTCTTGCTGCTCCTCCCCTGGCACAAGGTGGCAATGGGAGGGTGTTTTCCACAGCTGCCCTGTGTCACAGCGGGGCAGGCTGGTGAGGGCAGCCACACCTGGCTGCTGGGCAGAACATGGGTGGTGGCTGGACCTGGGGGGTTGTGAGGAGCAGCATTCCCAGCCCCCTTGCAATGTGGTGCCAGCTGTGCCAACAGTGATGTTCCAGGTGCATACTGGGTGTGGGGCTGGGCAGAGTGGCAGTGGCCAGGGCAGACAGGAGCTGAGACACTGGCAGGCATGGCAGGAATGGGGAGCAGCCCTGGGGCTGTGCAGCACCCAACTCCTCCCTGGCACTGCCAGCTGCCTGGCACTAATGTTGCCCATTGCTCTGGCAGCTCCAGCGAGCTGCCTGCCTCCTGCTCCTGCTCCTGCTCTGCTCCCTGGCCGCTGCCCGACAGAATCTGCCTGAGTGCTGCCGGCAGAAGACCTGCTCCTGCCGCATCTATGACCTCCTGCATGGCATGGGCAACCATGCAGCTGGTATCCTCACACTGGGCAAGAGGAAGAGTGTCCCTCCAGCCTTCCAGAGCCGCCTCTACCGCCTGCTGCACGGCTCTGGCAACCATGCTGCAGGCATCCTCACCATGGGCAAGCGTGGGAAGCACTCTGGCACTGCCTGTCACGATGCATCAGGCTGCCCCATGGGCACGGATGCCCAGCCAACGCCAGCACTCCGAGCAGCTGATGCCAGCCCTGCCAGCCCCAGGGAGTGCCAGGGACACTCGGGAAAGGACCTGCCCAAGAGCCCAGCCCAGGGAGATGCCAAGAGCTTTTACTAAGTGGGGTGGGGCAGCGGGAGCAGGGAGGGGGTGCCTGGTGGGGATCAGGTCCCGGGGCCAGTGTAAATAGCACTTTTCTGTACCTCCTCCTGGCAGAGCCCGCTCAGGGCACTGTGGGCACCGCTGGCCTTTTACAATAAATGGTAGCCCGATGTCACCCGGTTCTGCCTCCTCTCTGTGAGGTGCGAGGAGGGGGCACAGCTCTGCTTGGGGCAGTCAGCGGGGCTGGCACCTTGCTCTGCAGTGCTTCGGCATGGGTTCAGCCGTGGTGCTTGCACCCGAGGTGCGCATGGGCGCAGTGGGTATGTGTGTGTGTGGAGGGGGGGTGGGTGGTGTGTGTGTGTGTGCGCGCAGAACCGGGACTGGGGTGAACCGAGCTCTGTCCAGGAGACCAGGAGCAGGGGGGTTGTGAGGCCCCCTTCGAGGGCTCAGAGTCTCCGGTGACCCTCTTGGTGCTGCAGGTCCCCAGTCTCCATCCCACCACCCTCTTACCACCCTGTCCCTACTCAGGGTCCTGGCATCCCTAGGTGCCCCTCAGGGGGTCCCTTAGGGCACGGCTTTGCCCTGAAGCCCCCGGGCTGGGCTCACGTAGCTGATGCCCCGGAGAAGTCAGGTCCTGCACCCTCCCCATCCTCGCTGGCCTGGAATTGCCGGTGGCTCCCGGTACTGATACTGAGCAGGTGCTGCAAGGGCGAGTCCCGGTGCGGAGCGGGTCTCGGTGGGGCAGGTTCTACCTGCCCCCGAGCGGGTGCCGGTGGCCGCCCGTGCCGAGGCCCCTCCCGGTGCCGGCGGCGCGCAGGACCCGGAGCGGGGCGGGGGGGGGGCGGGGCGGGGGGGGGGCGGGGCGGCACAGCCCAGCCCCGTGGCACAGCCCCCGCGGGAGGCCCGGCGGGACCATGCCGGTGATGAAGGGGCTGCTGGCGCCGCAGAACACCTTCCTGGACACCATCGCCACCCGCTTCGATGGCACTCGTAGGGCCGGCACTGGGGCCAGGGCGGCGGGAAGCGGGGAAGGGTCCGCGCTGGGCGGCGGGGCGCAGGGAGACGCTGCTCCCCGGGGAGCGGCGGGAAGGAGGACCGGGGCTCAGCGACTGCCTCCGCGCTCAACTGGGGACTCGCAGTGCCTGTGTTCGGGGTCGGTGGGGTCGGTGCTCCGTGATCTCCTCGTGTCCGTGGTCGGTGCTCCGGGACTGTCCGTGTGCCCAGTGTCCGGGGCAGCCCCACGCTGGCCCCCCCTGCTCCCCGTTGCCAGTCCTGGTCCCGGTCAGTGTCGGGTAGCCGCGCTCAGCACCAGGGACAGAGCCCGAGAGGCACCGAGCGGGCTCCGCGGCGCGGGGAGGGTCCCGGTGGCGTCTCGGTGGGGGTCTCGGCCGGCCTCACCCTGTCCTAGCTGCCCCGGGTGCCCCCAGCGGCCCCGACTTTGCCCGTGTCTGTCACCCCCGGGGCACGCATCTGCCGCCACCGACACGGGGCCCTTCGGGGCCGCCAGTGATGCGCAGTCCAGCCCCCGCTAGCCCCCCGGCTGGCAAAGCTCCTGCCTGCTCGCCGGTGTCCCGGGGCAGGTGGCGGTGCGGTTTGGCAGGGGCGGGGGTGGGCCCGGGGCTGTCCCAGCCCTGTCCCTTCTGTAGCTGTGCCCCACGGCTGGGGGTTCCTCTGGCACGTCCCAGGGGTTGGGCTCCCCTGCATGTCCCTGTGCTGGGGCCAGGGTGGATTAAAGCCCTGACACGCTGTGGAGGGAATCATGCCGGGATGCCACGTGCCAGCTCCCGGCACCGCTGGCACAACACAGCCACCCAGGAACAGGCTGTGCCCAGGGCTGACCACAAGGAGCCCCAAAATCGTCTGCAGCAGGAGCTTCCCAGGCCAGCTGCCTGTGGGATTGGACATCTCTCACCTTTCTGGGAGGGACTGTCATGGAGGTGGCACTGGGAGCCGAGAGCCACTTCCCACAGCACCATTGGGGCATCACTGGGGCTGTGCTGGCTGCGAAGCTATGCTGGCTCCTGACCTGGAATGATCTGGAGCATCGCAGATGGCACAGGGGCTGCCTGCCCATGGGAGCTCTCCTTTGGACCATTCCTTCTGAGGGTGACTGGTGACAAGGCACCAGCCCCTGACCAGGCTGTGCCCAGAGGGGTGTCAGGCTCGAGCTGCCTGTAACTTGGACTGGTGATCCTGCAACTATCCCTCTGCAGGGGCAGAGGTTTTCCAGGGCTGGATCTGGCACTCTGAGAAGGGTTCCCAGGGTAGCTGCCTGCAATGCCTCGACCAAAACTCTTGGTATTTGCCCCACAGCACCCTGGCAGCATCCTGCCAACCAGCCCTCCGGGCACTTTTAACCAGCTCTGGCTTTTCAGGTTTGCTGTCTCTTATCGGCTTTGTCTGCCATGGAGAGGGACTTTAGCTGCACTGATACCATGAGACTTAACCCTGCCTCTGCCAGGCAGCTGCTGCCCACTGGGCCCAAGGGTGCCTGTCTAGGCGAGCTGACCACCCTGACAGGGAGCTGCTGAGCCCCCATGGGCCTCATGCCCCTGCTCAGCCAAGCTGCTCCCAAACACCAGCCCTTTTTTTTTTCTTTTCTAATAACGCATCCTGGGCAACGCCATAATCCTGGCTGTCCAGAGCCAAAATCTGGCCTTAGTCACAGCTCCAGGCTATTTTTGCTTCCCCAGGCTAATCCTGGGCTGAGCTGCGCTGTGGTGGCCCCCGCTGCACCCCCATCATGCCAGGGCTGCTGAAGGCTACCATCTTGCTTCCTGCAACCTCCTCTGCTCTTGCTGTGCCCACACCACCCTGGCACAGCTCTGCTGTCAGTGCCATGATCTGTTGTGGGTTCCCCTATGAGCGGGCACAGACCATGCCTGCCTGCTCCTGCAGCCTGGGCTGGAGGTTGCAGGAGTGCTGGACTGGGGACCACAGCCTGGGGACCCTGATGGGGCTGGGGACACCTTGGTCTTCCTTCGATGGGTGCAAACACAGCCTGTGCCAGCCACATGCCCACTTCCTTGGTACCCTCTTAGCATGAAGCCATCTGTCCTGCTGGCACAGAGCCTGCAGCAGGGAGTGGCTGAGGGCCCAGGGCACAGCCCCTACCCATTTGTGGGGGGGCTGCAGGGCACAAACAGCTGCTCTGTGCCTGGGCTGGGCATGGGGCTGGCAAGGGCTTTCCCCTGCCTGGTGCTAACTCCCTACTGGATCAGGGATGATGCTGGGGAGGCTCTGAGGTGCTGTGAGAGGCCAAAGATATTCCCCTTCACCTCTGGCTTGTGCCAACTCTATGTGTGCCCTCCACCCACCCTCGGTTTAGGTGGCTCTTTTCTCGGTGGGTGCCACGCAGTGCTGTGCCTGGGTTGGAGGTCCCAGCACTGCAGCGTGGTGCCTCTGGGCTGGCAGTGCCCAGCCGGGTTTGCTGCCTCTCCGGTTAAGTTGCCTGAGCCCCGGAGGGTGGTGGGAGCGGCAGATGGCAAGGGGGAGGTGTGGGTTGCCTCGCCTAGGATCGTGTCTCTGGTGATGGGATCAGGGAGCTGGATCTGGGCCCTTTCCCCTTCCAGCACATGGGCCTGGGGTCCTGCCTGGGATGAGGCTTAGGGGCAGCAGGACAGGGATTGAGTGAGCTCTGACAGCAGCTGGATGGAGACCAGGCTCTGAGTCCCAGAGGGCTCTGCGATGGGGCAGCAGGGCTGGGCTCCCCAGCGAGCCCTGCAAGGGTGGCACCAAACCCTCAGGCTGGCTGCATCTCCTTTCAGACAGCAACTTCATCCTGGCCAACGCGCAGGTCCACCACGGCTTCCCCATCGTCTACTGTTCCGATGGCTTCTGCGACCTCACCGGCTTCGCCCGCACCGAGGTCATGCAGAAGAACTGCAGCTGCCGCTTCCTGTACGGGGCCGAGACCAGCGAGCCTGTCCTGCAGCGCATCGAGAAGGTGCTGGATGGCAGGCAGGAGTACCAGACGGAGGTCTGCTTCTACAAGAAGGGTGGTGAGTGGTGCGTGGGGCTGGTCCCCTGCCCATGGCTCTGGATGACACTCAATCCCGTGCCAGCCCCGCGGTCAAGCCACAGAGCAGCAAGGGCCTGTCCTGCCTTCACCACTCCTTTCCTCCCTGCAGGAGCTGCCTTCTGGTGCCTGCTGGACATCATGCCCATCAAGAATGAGAAGGGAGAGGTGGTGCTCTTCCTTTTCTCCTTCAAGGACATCACAGAGAGCCGGGGCAGGAGCCACTCGAGTGACAAGAAGGAGGGTGAGCCGTGGCTGCGGTGCGGGGATGCGCTCTGAGGAGTGGTGTGAAGTGGACACCTGGCAGAGGGACTCCAGGCTCCCTGCTGGGTCCTGCTGCCTTTGTGTACCCACGCAAGGAGGGCTTTGAAGATCGGCTGCTGCTCTGTGGCACCAGCCATGGCTCAGAGCTCCCTACTAACCCAGCATGTGCCTCCTGCTGCAGAGAGGCAGAGGAGCAAGAAGCCCGGGAGGTCGCGGCTGCAGGCAGCGCGGAGGCAGGGCCGGATTGTGCTGCAGCGGCTCAGCAGGCAGTTTGCCCGGAGGGACCGCGGCGAGATGAAAATCAACCGTGTAAGGACCCGGAGGAGCCTCAGCTTCTCCCAGTGCCTCGGGGCTGGAGCTGCGGCAGGATGGTGGTGCTGCAGCTCCTCCAGGACCAGCCTGGGATGCTATTCTCATGCACACATCTCATTGGCCTCCCCAGGCACCAAAATGCCTTCCAGCACTTCCATTGCCTCCATCCTTTCCATGCCCTCCACCCCCTCCAACTCCTCCAGTCCCCTCCATCCTGTCCATCCCTGGCAGCTGCACTGTGGTGAAGGCTGAAAATGTGGTTCATAGAATCATTAAGGTTGGAAAGACACTAAGATCATCCAGTCCCCTTCATCAGCCAGACACCACCATACTCACTCAGCCATGCCCCAAGTGCCAAGTCTGAAAGTTTCCTGAACACCTCCAGGGATGGTGACTCCAACACTTCCCTGAGCAGCCTATTCCAAAGCCTGACAGTCCGTCGGCAGCAGGAGCAAGAGCAGCAGGTGCCTAGGGTTTCATAGGGAGAACAGATCCTCTGGCAGCTCTCGCAGGGTTGTGTACCTCCTCACACATTAGCTGTAAGGAAGACTCAGCCACTTATGTACACAGCCGTGCCAGCTGTGCCAGCCCCAGGGAACACTGTTACCAGGCTGCAGCAGCAGCAGGATCTGGCATTGTCTCTGTGCTGGCCCCTGGGCGTGGCCACAGTAATGGGCACCACCTGCAGACGTGGGGCCAGGGAGGGGAATCTGTCGCTGGTGGGGGGCCCAGAGCTGACAAGTGGGCACAGGTTTTCGGTGTGAATTTGAATTTTGGTGGCTTGCGTGGGATGGAACCAACTCTGTCTGTGCCCAGGCTGGGCTCTCACTGTCCTCAGCAGCACCATGTCCCTGAGGAGGGTGGAGGTGGCTCTGCCCCAGTGTGTGAATTGGCACCTGGGACGGTTCTGGGCAGCAGCTGGCAGTGCCAGTGGATTACTGATAATAGCATTATCACAGCATTAATTCATGTGCCGTAATCAGGCACTCTGTGCCCAGCTCTGAGGGTGACCTCAGCACAGCCTTTGCTTCCCACTGGAAAATACCTGGCATCAAGGTGTGAACCAGGCTGGCAGGACTCATGGGCAGTGGGGCTGCAGGCCGGACCCTGCACCATGCCTGTGCCACCCTGCCACTTGCTCCCCCAGAACGTGTTTGAGAGCAAACCGTCCATCCCCGAGTACAAAGTGGCCTCAGTGCAGAAGTCTCACTTCATCCTGCTGCACTACAGCATCTTCAAAGCCCTCTGGGACTGGCTGATCCTCCTGGCCACCTTCTACGTGGCTGTCACCGTACCCTACAACGTCTGCTTCACGGGCACAGAGGACAGCCTGGCAGCTGCCCGCACCACCATCGTCAGTGACATTGCCGTGGAGATGCTCTTTATCCTGGGTAGGTCCTGCCTGGTAGCACCTGCCTGGCATGGAGGACAGGGCTGAGCGGGGTAGGGGTGGGGACCTGGGGGTTGATGGAGGGTGGAGTTGCCACTGCTTAGCCCCCACTGCTGGTGCCAAGCACCGCGGAGGCAGGAGCCAGGCTGGCCGCAGAGCCTGTCCCAGCTGCCTAGCGCAGGGGGTGGTGAGGGCTGGCGCTACTCTCCCGGGCAGACATCATCCTGAACTTCCGGACCACCTACGTGAGCCAGTCGGGGCAGGTGGTCTATGACCCCCGCTCCATCTGCATCCACTACGTGGCTACCTGGTTCTTTGTGGACCTGATCGCTGCGCTACCCTTTGATCTGCTCTATGTCTTCAACGTCACTGTGGTGAGTGCCAGGGGGCACCGGGGGCCACTTTTGGTGGGATCTGCTCCTTGCACGCCTGCCAGGGGCATCACAGGCACTGAGGGGAAGCAGCGATGGCAGCCACAGCGAGAAGCCTCCCACATAATTTAACCAGAGGCTGCCACAAAGGACAGTAACTGCCAGGGCACCATGTCCCCTGCACTAGCACCCAGCGCGCAGCACCCTTGAGCTCTGCTCAGCATACAGAGCAGCCACTGCTGCCTGCCCCGTTCCTGCCTGTCACACCCCTGCCCCTCTCCATCTTCCCCAGGGTGATTTGGTGCCCTGCCAAGCTGTGACCCCAGCTCCGTGCTGGGCAAACTGGTCGCAGGCTGAGTGGGAATGAGCTCTTCCCAGCTGGCCCCATTGCCCACGATCCTCCTGGCAGCTGTGAGGAGAGGTGAAGGGTCCTGCCTGCAGGGGTTCACCCTCTTGCCCACTCCCCAGACGTCGCTGGTTCACCTGCTGAAGACGGTGCGGCTGCTGCGACTGCTGCGGCTGCTGCAGAAGCTGGATCGGTACTCGCAGTACAGCGCCATGGTGCTCACTCTCCTCATGTCTATGTTTGCACTGCTGGCGCACTGGATGGCCTGCATCTGGTATGTCATCGGCCGCCAGGAGATGGAGAGCGGCGACCCCCGCACCTGGGAGATCGGTGAGCAAGGGCACGCCCCCGACCCACTGCAAGGGACTGGCAGGGGCAGCGGGCAATGCCGGGGCTGGGGAGGGCCAGGGGCCTCAGTCCTTCTGGCTGGCTCCTGCCCGCAAAGCGAGGCTAGAGCAGACCTGGGGGTCGTGCTGGGCACCGGGGGCCCGGTGAGTGCTAACCTTGGGCTGTGCTTGGCAGGGTGGCTGCACGAGCTGGGCAAGAGGCTGGAGGCTCCCTACATCAACAACTCCGTGGGGGGCCCCTCCATCCGCAGTGCCTACATCGCCTCCCTCTACTTCACCCTCAGCAGCCTGACCAGTGTGGGCTTCGGCAATGTCTGCGCCAACACCGACGCTGAGAAGATCTTCTCCATCTGCACCATGCTAATCGGGGGTGAGGCAGGGAGCGGGGCACGGCCAGGGAGGCTTCACCTCTGGCCACTGGGGCAGAGGCACCTGGGCAGGGGAGAGCAATGGGGGGCAGGCAGTGAACACGCGTGTCCTGTGGGACAGCCCTGGGGCCGGGTTAGGGGAGAAGCCCCCCCGGTGCTGCACCCCTCAGCCCCTTATTGCTGGTGGGGGCAGAGCCCAGCCCCTGCCTGGCCCCCTGCCTGCTGTAGCCCCCCGCCTGCTGCAGTCCCTTGCAGCCAGCTCCTCAGCGGGGCTGATACTTTCCTCCTGGCCCCCAGCGCTGATGCACGCCGTGGTCTTCGGTAACGTCACGGCCATCATCCAGCGCATGTATTCGCGGCGCTCGCTCTACCACACTCGCATGAAGGACCTCAAGGACTTCATCCGCGTCCACCATCTGCCCCAGCAGCTCAAGCAGAGGATGCTGGAGTACTTCCAGACCACCTGGTCGGTGAACAACGGCATCGATGCCAACGAGGTAGGAGGTGTTGGTTGGGCTGGGCCAGCCCTGCTCCAGCCCCGCTCCAGCCCCCATCCTTTAGATGATGTAGGGGTGCTGGGGCTGGCGGGACGAGCTCTGGGAGTGTGCACACCTGTGTGTGCAGATGTGCCCATCTGTGCTGTGCTGATGGAGGGACCAGAGTTGTGTGCCAGGTCTGGGGCAGATGCCTGCCAGCACTGGGATTAGGATAGGCACATGGAGCAGGGCCAAGTCCATTGCTGTGGCCAGTGCTGTCCCATGTCAGCTGCCTGGCACCACTGGGCTCTGCTGTGGTGTCTGTAACAGCTGAGTGGCTCCGCTCTGGAGGGGGAAGGATGCTCCCTGCCACCCACACCTAGCACCCTCGACCCACTCTCCCCAGCTGCTGCATGACTTCCCCGACGAGCTGCGAGCGGACGTGGCCATGCACCTCAACAAGGACATCCTGCAGCTGCCTATCTTTGAGACTGCCAGCCGGGGCTGCCTGCGCTCCCTCTCACTCCACATCAAGACCTCGTTCTGTGCCCCAGGCGAGTACCTGCTGCGCCAGGGCGATGCGCTGCAGGCCAACTACTTTGTCTGCTCCGGCTCTCTCGAGGTGCTGAAGGACGACGTGGTTCTGGCCATCCTGGGTGAGGGCAGGTGGCGTGGGCTCTACCCCAGCCCCTTCTGCTGCCCAGCCAGGTGAGGGGCTGAGGGCTCATGCAGCCCACCCCGGTACCCTCCTGCAGGCAAAGGGGATTTGATCGGAGCCGACCTGTGCAGCACAGACCAGGTGATCAAGACCAATGCAGATGTGAAGGCTCTGACCTACTGCGACCTGCAGCACATCGCGCTGCGGGGGCTCTGCGAGGTGCTGCAGCTCTACCCCGAGTACGCCAGCAAGTTCTCGGCCGACATCCACCAGGACCTGACCTTCAACCTGCGGGAAGGCAGCGAGATGGAGGTGGCTGCGTGTCCTCCCCCCAGCCCCTTTCCTGTCCTTGTGACTCGATAGAAGAGAGCAGGGCTGAGGCTCTGTATGGCCATGGGAGTTTGTCCCCTACCTCCCCGCAGTGCCCAGGCTCTGAGGTCAGGGCAGGGGCTGTGACTCTGCCACCCTGGCCATGCCAGTCCATCCCAGCCTGTCTCTCGGCTCCGTGAAACCCAGGGCATTAGGAAAAAAGAGCATTTGCAGTGCAGGAGGATGAGGCAGATAGAAGGTTTGGAAATGGGGGTGGAGGAGAATGGGGAGGTGCCGCGAGACAGGCAGCCAGGGCACAGCCCCCTCAATGCGCAGGAGTCAGCGCCGGGGGCTGCCAGGTTTAGTCACGCTGCTGGTTCCGGCAGCCAAGGGGATGTTCTGCTGCAGAAATAGCTCTGCAGAACCTGTCCTCCCCCGGCTTTGATGCTTATCCAGAGCATTCCCATTGGTATCCACCACCCCCAGGGGCAGGAGGTCACTCTAGATCCCAGACAGCCCTACCAAAACCCAACCCCTCCATCACCCAGGTGAGGTGGAGGATGCAGCAGAGCTTGCCAGGCGCTGCAGGAGCCCTGTGCCCCTCCCCTGGCTGCTGGGATGCTCCTGAGGCTGTGTGAGGCTCCCGCTGACCCGCACCGTTTGTTCCCCCTTAGGGGCTCTGCCGCTACTCCCGGTCACCGCGGCTGTCGCAGGGACCGCAGGTTTGTGCCAGAGGCAGGAGGAAGAACGGGGCATGCGTGCCTGTGCCTGGCCCGGGCACCTGTGGAGGGACCAGCCCTGACCTCCTCCCCACGCCTGCCCGCAGCCTCGTCCGGAGAGCGGAGCCGCCGCGGAGAAGCCGCTTCCCTCCATCGTGGAGGACGAGGAGGAGTCGGATGAGGTCTTCCAGTACTCGCCCGCTGCCGTCTCCCACCGCAAGCTGCTGCTGCCTCAGTTAAGCAGCCCCGCACGCCGCAGCTCCCTGAGCAGCCTCCTGGGCGACGATCTGTACCAGACCTCAGCTCTGCGGCGCAACCTCCGCTGTCCGTCCCGCTGCAGCCGCGGCCGCAGCCCCTCCCCGCAGTGCCGCAGGGATGTTCGGCTCCCGGAGCGGGAGGGCAGCACGAGCCGGAGGCCGGCCAAGCTCCTCATCCCCTCCCTGCACTCCGACGGTCCCCCGGACCTCAGCCCCAGGTAAGGCTCGGAGATGCCACTGCTGTGGGTTTGTGCCAGCCCCGAGAGGCCACTTGGAAATGGTGGCAAGAGTGTGGCAAGGGCAAGCCTTCACCTCTTCCTGCTCTAGAGTTGTGGATGGGATTGAAGACAATGGGAGGACATCAGAGCCACAAACCTTCTCCTTCAACGTGGATGCCTCGTTGCAGAGCACAGCGAGAGACTCCCCCACGTCAGGTACCTCTGGCAGCTGGCGGGCACAGCTGGAGACGCAGGCCATGGGGGCAGGGACCAGGGGGAGCCCTTTGTCACCAGCCCTGTCTTCCCCAGCAGGGACAGATGCAGATGGCCCAGCCCTAGCACTGGAAGCAGAGGAGATAAAGCAGAACATCAGGAGGCTCAACCAGGAGGTGTGGAGGGAACCCGAGGGGTGTCCCTGAGACATCTGGGGATGCTTGACCAGTGGCATCCGCTTGTGCTCACTGCTCTCCCTCCCCTTGCAGATCAACCACCTCAACCAGGAGGTATCCCACCTCAGCCAGGAGCTGCAGCGTATGATGGAGCTGCTCCAAGGCTGCCTGGGCACCCCTCCGCCCTCTGCCTGCTCCCACCGCCTGCCTGTGGTGACCTCGATGCCCTCTCGGCCCTCGCCACCTTCCGCCCCAGTTCCTCCCTCGCCTCTGCCCATGCTCCACAGCTCCCACAGCTCCCCCTCTGCCAGCCCCCGCCTCAAACGTTGCCCTGTCCGCAGCCACTCGGCCCACGCCGCTGCCAGCCCTGCCATGCACCCCTGGGTGGGCGTCGAGGGGCTGTGCCCACTGCGGGGGATCACCCCCAGCTCGAACTCCCGCCAGGCCTTGGACTCATCGCCGCCATCGCTGCCGCCCCGCTCTGCCCACTCCTTTCCCGGCTGCTCGGCCAGCGGCTGGCCCTGCGCCCACTTGCAGCCCTGCTCCAGCTCCTCCAGCTCCCACTGACCCCATGGGTACGGGGATGGCGGCGCGGGGTCGTCGCCTTACGGTACCCTCGCCCCGGGGAGCCTCATCCCGGGGACCCCTCACCCGCCACCCCGCTGCCCTCCTCGCTGCCCAGGACACATCAGCTCCGGCCTCACCCCGGTCACCGGGGCCGACTTCGCCGGCCCGAACCGTCCCCTAGAGGCGGCTGCTGGAGTGGGACAGCGGCTGGGGATCCCCGCACCTCGCGTCCTGCTCCCACGGGAGCCCCTCGGGTGCAGCACTCGCCCTGGCCCGACACCGGCAGGGATTTTGATAAAATTTTATACTTTTCGCGGGGTCTTTTTTACAACCAGGCCAGGCCCGAGCACCCCTCCCGGCACCTTCCACCTCGTGCCCGGGGTCGTGAGACGGAGCTGCCCCTCCCGGGACCTGCGGGGCCCATTCGGAGGCTGGTCCGAGGATTCTCCAGGGGGGTGATGTGCCCGGAGGATGTCCGGGGGGTCACGGCTGTCCTGTAGCTGATCTCGTTTCCCCCGTCCGGCCCCGTTCCCCCCATAACGGGAAATAAAGCCTCTATTTTTCCAGCTCCTGTTCCGCTCAGTGTGTGTCCGCGGCCCCCGCCAGTGGCCATCCCTCTTGGCCCCCTCCGGACTACAACTCCCATCAGCCACCGCGGCGAGCGCAACGGCGTAACGCCACGCTGGTCACGTGATGCAGACGCGTCCGCGCGGGGCTAGGCCGTGGGGCGATGCTGATTGGCAGCTGCTGCGGCCTGTGGCCGACGAGATGGGAGCGGAAGGGGTGGGCGTGTCCGGAAGCGGAACGGGTAAAGGCGGAAGTGAGGGTTGGGGCCTGCGAGACTCACCGGTGGCGGTGGGAGCGGCGCTCCGGGCGGTGAGTGTGCTCGGGACTGGGGTCAGCAAGGCTTGCTCGTCCTGCACCGCCGCGGCACGGTCTGTGCAGGGTCCGGGCAGGAGGGACCTGGCGCGGCTCGGTGCCGAGCCCTGTCCCGGGCGGTGCCTGTTTTGGGGGCCCAGCACCGCCGGGCCCGTGCGCCGCAGACCCGGTTTCCCGAGAGCTCGGCCGAGGGAGAGAGGCAACAGGACGCGCTGCTCCGAGGCTCTGGGGTGGGAGTAGAGACGGAGAGGGAGGAGCTGTTCTGCTGGGCGTGAGCTGGGCTCTGGAGCGAGCGAGGGGGCTCCGGTGTCTGGGTTGTCCGAAATAAACCTCTTGTATCGGGTTCTGGGCTAGCCGCGCCCGCAGGGTCTCCTGGCCATGGCGCACCGGTGCCTCCGGCCTTGTGGGGCAAGGCCTTGCTTTCGTAGGGGACTGTGACCGGGAAAGGGAGCGGTGCTAATTGGGAAGAGCAGCACGGCGCAGGTGACGATCTTGAACTGAAGGAGGATGTCGCGGAGCCTCGGGTCTGGCGCTGCTTCGGGCTGTTTTCCTTCGGGAGGAAGAAAAGCTCCCTCGGCAGCGAGCACAAGTGCCTGCTGCCGGTGCGCTGGGGCTGCCCGGCCGCTGTTTCCTAACGCCTTTGTCTCCTGTAGCGCTGACTGAAGGCTCAGTGGATCTTGGGGAAGGTGTGGCACCCGTAGGGATAGGAGCTGTGTGATATTTTGCTGGATCTGGTCACCTGCTGAGGTGGCAGATTTGGAAGCCTGAATACCCAAGCAGGGTCCCAAGCTGAGAGCTGCTGAAATGAGGGCTGTGACTGGATCTGCTACAAATAGGCTCTAGTACAGCAGAGGCTGTTCTGGGCTGCTGCTGGTGACAAACACAGTCCCTCTGCTCCTCATGGGGCATCTGTGGTGCTGCAAGCTCTGGAGTAAGGCACAAAGTGTTATAGATGTCTGAAGGAGACCCAGACACACTCAGGCATGGCTGGGTGCAGACCTCCAGCTCGGCAGGAGAGGCTCTGGGCTGTGAGCTGAGGGTGTGGGGGGCTTGTCCCTTACAGAGCTAAGGGACCCCTTCTCTGGGGGGGAAGGAACCAAGTCCCACCTGCATTAAGTTTCTTTTGTCTACCTGGGGGGCTGGGTTCTTTCAGCCTCATCCAGGATAGGTGTAACCCAGCAGAGGGCTCTGTGCCCCTGCAGAGGCTGCTGGTGCAGGTGGGGTCTGAGCAACAGGTTTGTGGTGCCCAGCCCTGCAAAAGCTGCTCCAGCATGGTCCCTGGGGAACCTTAAGGTGCTGCTGAGGTTTTTGTGACTGGATGAGGGCCACCAGGAGCTGTGACAGTTGTAGTTCCTCTCTGCCAACTGTGACTCCAACTGTAAACTGGGAGTCTCCCACTGTAGATTGGGTCTGCCAGGGAGACCCAATGCAGCCTTCACCTGATCCCTGACCTTTAGCTTGTTGCTCCTGTGTGGGGCTGCTGCAGCTCTGACCTTGGCTGTGTTTGAGTGTGGCAGGAGCCTGGACAGCAGGCAGGGCAGCTGCTATTTAAAGTCTGCTGTGGAGCAACTTCCATCTCCTATTCATAGCTTTTTGTGTGGTGGTCAATACATCTGAGCTCCCGGCTTATAGCATGGGATCAGTTCTGCTTTACACTGGGTTAGGATGCATGAGCCTGCTCTGAAGGCAAGACTCTGAAGCTTGAGGCCAAAATAAGAAAGATACCTCTGGTCCTGTAGGCTCAAGGTGCTCTGCTGGCCTGGTGAGCTTCCTTGGGCTATCCGTTGCTACCTGCTGCTGCCTTGACTGGAAAAGTGTTTACCATTTTCTTAGGTTAGTTGAGTAATGAGAACCATGGCTGGAAAGGACAAAGAACTCAGACTGAGCATGTGGGCAGTGGGAGTGAGGAGAGCAGGCAGGGCAGCAGACCACCCAGGTCTGGAAGGTCAGGAGGAGCAGTGCCTTGATTTGGTAACTGGCTCTGGGTGCTGAAATCATCTCAGACTTCTCCTGACTCTCAACAGAACTCCCTGACAGAGCAGAAATAGCCTCTGCAGGCAATCTTTCCCTCTAGGACACCATAGGCTAATTCAGATGACATTTGTTTTAAGGTAGTGCCAGGCAGTGGAGGTCTCTCAGGCAGCTGCAGTAGGTGCTGATACCCTTTGGGTGAGGGAGCAGCCTGGGCAGGATGGAACAGGGACTGCTGAGAGAGGTTGGAGTTCCCAGACAGCAGCAGGGGGAAGAGCAGCTGGGTGTGTGGGAAGGAATACAGCAAAGTAACCTCCTTGTCTAGTTTAGCTGTGAGCAGTTGGGTTCAGGTCCCTTTGCTTTGCTAGTGGAACCAGTGGTGGATTGGAGAGTGTCTGAAACAGCTGCCCAGTAACACACTAGGTGTGCTTGGCCAGGCTGGGTGGTGTTGAAGTGGAGGGAGCAGCTCAGCAGTGCTCCAGGCCCTGCTGCTGACCTCCTGAAGCTGCTGTGGTGGGGTGGCATCTCCCAGCAGAGGGAGGGAAGGGAATGCCAAGTGAGCTCAGACACAGGAAATGAAATGGGAACACTTCTAATGAAGTGGGAGTAGCCCAGAGTATTTTGGTCAGCACACTTGGAAGAGGGTAGAAACGGTGGAGTCAGCTCTTTTCTTCCCCAGGGGTATGAAGCTTGAAGTCCTCTTATGCAAATTTCTGTGAAGATGTTGGAGTAGCACTGAAAGGACTCCAAGTGCTGGCCAGGAGCAGGGAACCTGCCTGGCAGTGACAGTGTGGGAGAAGGACAGGGCTGCATGTGAAGGGAGGAGGAATCCTTCCTCCCCTGGAGCACAGGAATGAGCTGCTGGGAAGTTCTGTACAAACAGATAAGAAAATCCTGGTGCTTGTATTTGCTTTTGGGTGGTAGAGCTCCAGACAAGGAGCTGCTGGAGGGGAGAGATCTTTGTGCTGTCTGCAGGAAATATTGTGAAGGTCACAGATTCTTTTGCAGTGACCATGGCAGCTTTCTGCACTGTTCCCAGAGCAGGAGCTGCTATCTAAAGGCACAATGCTGTTGGCCCAAGTGGAGCTGTGTCTCATGAGGGGGTGCTGAGCCTTGGCCAGCATTGAGAGCAGGAGCTGGTGTGCAGCAGCCCAGGCTGGGGACTTCTGTGCAGGCTGTGGCTGTGCATCCTCTCAGCCCCTGGGGCACAGAACCATTTCTGGCAGTGTCTGCTTGGAAGCTGAGGTCTGTGCTTATCCCTGCTGCTCTCCTGGCACATGAGGACCAGGTAGAAGCTCTGCCCTTCAGCCCAGCCCCACTGGCTCTGTTCAGCTTGAGGAGCAGAAACTTGGCCTTCATCGTGGTTTCTTTTCTTGCCTTTGAGGCTGTGGAGGTAGCAGAAGGACGATGGCTCTGTGCTGGGCATTGTCAGAGCAGGCTCTGTCCCCCAGGTGGGAGTGACGGAGGGGCTCCTGCTGCTGGCCTGGCCCTGGGCTGCCTGGCTAGGGGTGGCTGTGTTGTGCTGTCCCAGCTCAGCTCTGGGCTCAGCAGTGGCTGCAGGGTGGTGGCCTTGAAGTCACTGTTGATGGAATTGTTTGTGAGGAGCTGCTCTGATAAACAGCCTCTGTTGGACTGCTCTGGGGGCTGTGGCCTTGCAGGTGTCCCAGGCATGTGCATGAAGAGTATGAGAAGGATCTGTGGCTGCAGGTTCTGTTTCCATGTCCATCTCAGTTAACTTCTCACCAGTGTCAGTCCAATTTACCTCCCAACTAAAATGAGTGTGTCCAGATCTGGGGGGGCTGGGCATGAGAAGTTGTAGCAGCCACAGGAGCACTCTGCAGGGCTCTGAGGTGGCTGAGGGCTCTGAATCTCCTCTGTGAGGCTGTAGCCAGCTCCAGACAGCTGCAGTTCTCAGTCACCCAGTTCAGAGCTGTTTCAGGTGCTCTAGATTTCAGCCTTGCTGGCCAAGAGCTCTTGCCTGGAGGGCAGTGCCTGTTTCTGCAGGGAGCTTAAGCCTGATCATGCTGAGGGCTTGAGCTCTCTGCTCCAGGTGCCTTTCCTGGCTCATCTGCTGGCTGGGAGCTGCCTCTGTTACCTCTTAGTGCAGCCCCTGCACAGCTCTGGTACTTTGCTTTTGTCCGTCTTATGTTCTGGAGGGTGAGGCTGAACCTCAGGGTGCACTGCTGGAGGCTCTGCTTCTGGCAGGTCCCATGTTTGCTGCTGGCCCTGCTTGTGGAAGTCTCTTGTGACTCAGGGTCCTGAAGCTGCATCACCAGCTCTGGGTGGGTGTTCTGGGTAGCAGAAGCTTCCTGCCAGCAGTGGCTGACTGCCCATTGTGTGAGGTGAAGCAGAGCCTCTTGGTAACTCCAGGGCTTTGCTTTGCCAAGAACTTCATGTGAGGCTGTCAGCTCCTTAAGATAAACACTGCTCTGGGGCTTTTGTCTCCAGGGTTTTGGGTCTGAGCCAACAAATCCCCAATGAAATGGTTTCTTGCATAGCTGAGAGCAGCAGCAGCCCTGGTGAGACATGGGTTCTGCAGGGTTGGGTTTCCAACATCTCCAGCTTTGTGCAGGCCTTGCACAGGGTCAGCACAGGGCAAAACTCTCAGGTTCTGTAACTTCTGACACCTTGAGCTGGCAGCTTTGCTATGCCAGGCAGTCAGGGGAAGCAGCTCCCATGCAGGCATTAACCTGGGGATCTCCCTGGAGATTTGGGCTCCTGTCCTGGGCTGCCTGGTTTGAAATGAGCTGCAGGAGGTGGGGTGGGCAGCAGAAACAGCTTCATTCAACACAGAGCATTCCTGGCTCTCAAACCCACCTCTAGTCAGTGTGGGCTGGCCCAGGCTGTAGCTCGGCTGTGCCCTGCTGTTGCACTTAGTTCTTTTTGGACAGAAATCCTCAAAGACATTGGCAGTGCCAAAGTTCCCTTTCTGCAGTGGAGAGCTCTTGGTGCCTACAGCTTTGATAGTTCTCACTTTAGTTATTTGGCCCTCCAGAAGTGGTCACCCTAGCTTTGTGTGGTGGCCAGTCAGGGTCATCTGAACTGCAGAGAGTCCTCCCAAGCATCCTAAAGGTCTGACAGCTGCTTAGGTGGCATGAAGCCATTCTGCAGCCCAGCTTCAGCCCATCTCTGAGGTGATGTTCTCCAGAGCAGGCAGAGGCTGTGGCTGCTGGTCCTGGTGGTGGCTGCCCCTGAGCCATGCTGGCTTAGTGCTGTTTGTGCTCAAGTAGCACAGCCAGATGGCAGAGTGAATGCAGAGCTCTGCAATATAGGTCAGGCTAAGAGCTGAGGATGTCAACAGGCTCATTTCCTTGTGCTCTGGGATCACCCCTATCAGATGGCAGGGGCAGAGCTGGGCAGGGACAGGGCTCCCCTGGCCCTCAGTGCTGGTCCAGAGCGGTGGCACAGCCGGTACCTGGCTGCTGCCCTGGAGAGGGATCCAAGGTTAAACCGAAGCTGATTTCCTGCAAACCCTGAGAGGAGAAACTAAAAGGTGGAAAGGTTCAGAGAGAGGTAGAGCTGTGGAGCTGCAGGTGTGCCTCTTGAGCACAAGATGCTCCTGGGCAGAGCTGCCAAATGTTGCTTCCTCAGAGTCTGCAGAGGCAGTTGCTGAGCTGTTTCCTCTGAAGCTCTCATCCTGCCAGGGCAGTGCTTGTGCTCTGGGGTTAGGAGCCTGGGGCCTGGCAGGGCCATAGCAAGGACCCAGCTCTGCCTTACCCTAGGACTGGGCAGTCCACTTGGTGCCATGGCTCTGCCAGCTGGGGCTGCTGGCACATCCTGCATGGAGAGATTGCTCCTTGTGGCCTCTTCCCTGCTGCCATCAGTGAGCAGTGCTGGCCTGGGCAGGCAGCCTGTGCCCAGAGGCTGGTCCCAAATGACCTACTCCCTTGGCTGGCCTGCAGCTGGCAGAGGTAGGATTAACAGCTTGGTGTGAGTGCCCCTGGGCAGCACCGAGTGGAGGAGCTTCCTTAGTCAGGCCCTCATGAGGGACAGACAGACGGAACTGCTTCCCCGAGTGCCTCGTGTGGCACTGCCAGGTCTGACTGTTGCTGATAGGCTGAAGCTGCCACTCTGTGACCTCACAGGGAGGAAGAAGCCAAAGGTCATCCTCAGTTACCTCATGACCCAAGGAATTGTTTCAATCACCAAAGCTCTGTAAGCCTTCACCTCCCTCTCCCCAGCAGGGAGGTGCTGGAGGGGCTGCTGGTGGGGAGGAGAGTTTGTCTCCCGTGTCCCTGCTCCGTGGAGGCTCAGACAGGGTCAGATCCTGCTGAAGGACAGAAACTGCCCAGTGGTGCCATGGGGTCCAGCTGGTCACCATGGAAGGGGTTCTTCCCCCTGGCCTGTGCTGCTGGTGGCTGCAGAGCAGTCCCAGGCTCTGGAACTGCTGTGGCTGCCCCAGGAGCCTGGCGCTGACTCTGAGCTCCTCTTGCAGTTGCAGCCTGCCTCCAGGTGGATCCCGGTGCAGAACCTACAGCAGTCTTAGTTCCTGCACTCAGGCCACCATGGCAGGCCGAGGTGGAGCTGCTCGACCGAACGGGCCCGCAGCTGGCAACAAGATCTGCCAGTTCAAGCTGGTGCTGCTGGGGGAGTCGGCTGTGGGCAAGTCCAGCCTGGTGCTGCGCTTCGTGAAGGGGCAGTTCCACGAGTACCAGGAGAGCACCATTGGAGGTGAGTGCCAGCTCCAGCTGCCAGCAGGTGCTGGGCTCCCAGTGCAGCCGAAGGGTACCAGAAGCAGCGAGGGCTGCTCCAGCCTGGTCTGAGGGTTTGCTATAAATAGTCCAGCAGCTGCTGCTTAACTCCTGCTTTACAACTTGTTGGTGCTGTGGAGCTGAGCGCAGCAGGGAGCGGTGCTATGGCAACTGCGCTGCCTCTGAGGCTGCCAGGCCTTGGATTCCTGCTTCTAATTGGAGCTGAGGCCTTCAGCTTGGTTTGTGGCCCCTAATGAGCTCCTCAGACCATGGCTGGAGATGCTGGGGCTGCTTCTGTCCTCATTTTGGTAACAGCTTCCTCAGCTCTTTCAGGCCTAGCTTGAAATCATTGCTGTGGTGTCACCAATCAAAGGTCAGTCGTTACCTGGCTCTCTGGGCAGTTTTACTGGGAGCTGTGAGCTGGGAGGAGGCTGCTTTGACCCTACAGTGACCGAGGCAGGGGCTACCCATAGCTGTGGGTACAGCTGCTGGGTGAGCAGGGCTCTGGGTGAGGCCCTGGGGCTGTCTGCTGTGCTTGGGTCAGGCTCCAGGGCTGGTTGCCTGTAGCACGGTGCTGAGTGTGGGGTTTTGCTGGGTGGAACAAGGGAATAACCAGTCAGCAAACTGGAGAGTGCTGCTGGCTGTGGCTGAGGAGCTCCCACCCCCCTTCCCTTGCAGCTGCCTTCCTTACACAGACAGTCTGCCTGGACGACACGACGGTCAAGTTCGAGATCTGGGACACGGCAGGGCAGGAGAGGTACCACAGCCTGGCCCCCATGTACTACCGGGGGGCACAGGCAGCAATAGTGGTCTACGACATCACCAACACAGTGAGTGCTGGGAAGGGTGCTGGGGGGCTCTGTGCACTGCTGTGTGGTGCTTTGGGAGGGTGTCAGGGTCCAGAGAGCTGCAGAGTCCTGCCTGTAGACACTGAGCTGCCAGCAGCCCCTGCCTTGTCCTGCTGTGAAGTGCTGCAGAGGCAGAAAGCTGCTGGCAGGAAGGTTCTGTCCCAATCACAGCTGCTGTGGGGCAGTGAGGGGCTGCCCTTCCTGACTGCTGCCTCCTGTTTGCTTGCAGGACACTTTTGTACGAGCCAAGAACTGGGTGAAGGAGCTGCAGCGGCAGGCCAGCCCCAACATCGTCATTGCACTAGCAGGGAACAAGGCAGACCTGGCCACCAAGAGGGCTGTGGACTTCCAGGTGAGGGACAAGCAGCTCAGCTCTTGCCTGAGCACATCAGGAAAGCCTTTTGCTGGGGTGGGGGAGATGGTGGCTGTGTGAAAAGTGCTCTGAGGGAGTCAGGATTGAAGGTGCTGAGGACCTCAGGATGTCACTCAGGAGGGGACTGCAGCCTCCCCCTGCACTCTGCTCAGCACTTGCAGCTCCTGTGGGTAGCAGTTGTAGAACTGTGGAGAACAAGGCCCCTGGAGCACAAGCTGCTGGCTTCAGCCTTTTCTCAGCCTTGCACAGCTGGGGGCTGTCTGCAGCAGGGCCTGAGCAGCAGGAGAAGGATCACTCCCAGCTGCCTTGTCTGAGGCAGACTTCAAGGAGCAACTCTTCCCTCAGACCTGCCCAGGGCTGCTGTGCTGCACCCAGTGTGTGCCACCCTGCAGCTAAGCAGAGTGCCAGGTGCTGTGCTGCTCAGGACACAAAGTGCCCAGGTTGGGCTCACAGCCTGTGCTGTGCCCCAGCTCTGCTGCTGTGCCCCACCTGTGTGGTGCCCGTCCCCAGCCAGGCAGGGCCAGGGGTGGCACAGGGCATTTCTCCAGTGCTTCTGGCAGCTGCCTTGGGCCTGCCTGTGGCAGGAGTCCCTCAGTCTGCCCTGTGGCTGTTTGCAGGACGCACAGACATATGCAGATGACAACAGCTTGCTGTTCATGGAGACCTCTGCCAAGACAGCGATGAATGTGAACGAAATCTTCATGGCAATAGGTAAGAGCTGCAGCGGCTCTGGGCACCAGCAGCACTGCAGCTCTGTGGCAGCCAGAGGCTCCTGCTGGAGCAACCAATTCACTCTGTCTGGAGAGGCACTCCTGGAAAGAATTCCTGAAAGAGCTGGGGCTGTGCAGCTTGGAGAAGAGAAGGCTCTGAGGAGACCTTAGAGCTGCACTTCAGTATCTGAAGGGGTCCTCCAGGCAGGTAGGGGATGGGACTGTTCAGAAGGGCCTGTGGGGATAGGACAGGGGGCAGTGGTTTGAAACTGGAGCAGGGCAGAGTGACATCAGGAGGAAGTTCTGCACAGTGAAGGTGGGGAGACACTGGAAGAGGCTGCCCAGGAAGGTGGTTGGGGTCTCATCCCTGGATACATTTGAGATCAGCCTTGATGTGTCCCTGGGCAGCCTGTTCAGGTTAGAGCTGTCCCTGCTGCCTGCAGGGGGTTGGACAAGACCTCAGAGGGTCCCTTCCAGCCTGCTGCAGTCTGTGAGTCTTGGGAGCCTTTGCCTTACAGAGCCTGGACCCCCTGCCCGTCTGGGCTGGTCAGTGAGGAAAGGGAGGGGTTGCTGAAGCCAGAGCTGGGGTGGGTTTGGCTGTGCTCATGCTGCTGGCACTGTCCTGCCCCAAGCCCGTGGAGAGGGGTGCCAGGGCAGAGCCTGGCCTGTCACTGGCCTTCCAAGGAGCTGCCTGATGTCTTCTTCCTTTCTAGCCAAGAAACTGCCAAAAAACGAGCCCCAGACAGCTTCAGGGGGCGCCGGCAGGAATCGGGTGGTGGACCTGCAGGAGAGCAGCCAGCCCAGCAGGAGCCAGTGCTGCAGCAACTGAGAGGGCCCCGGAGCCCGGAACCGCTAACAACCGCACTTACCGTAGAGCGGCTGCGCCGTGGCCGCTGTGATTCTCCATCCCTTTCTGATCATAGGCTGGAGGGAGCTCTTCCACCTGCACCTTTCTGTACAATACTAATTCAATTCTAAGTCTTAAGTCACTTTTTTAATATACGAACTTCTGCTCTTCCCTCTGGTGGTGGTGGATGTGTGACCTGCTGCCTGCCCGGCCCAGCTCACCTCTGCCTGGGCAGGGCTGGTGGCACCTGGGTCCCACTGTACTGTAGGTCACTGCTGAAGACAAAAGGGATCTCGAGGCTTCAAACCACCCCCACGTAAAGCTGAGGCTGAGACCAGTACGATTCACCTAGAACCACTAAACTGTAGCATTAGTGACAAACTGCAGCTGTGGGGCCACTTCTGACCAAATCAGTGCTGAGTGTGGTGGGGGTGGGGCAGAGGGAAGCCAACCTGGTTTGTTTCTTCTGTATTTTGTATTGTAAGTTTCTCCATGTAACCAATCAGTATCTCGTCAATACAGCACCTACCACGAGCTGCCTCCTGTCTGCCTTTGTCTTGGGAGTTGCCTGCCAGTACCCCAGGGCCTTTCCTCAGGCACCAAACTGCTGTGGAACAAATGAGCAAAAGAGTTCTCCTTGGCTATTTCCTAGCTGTGATGCCACTGCTGTTGCTAACCCTGCTCTGGGAACATTGCACAGGGGGCACTGATGGACTGAGCTGGGGGAACCTTGGGGCACTCAGTGGGCACTGCAAACACCTGGAACCCCCAACCTGGCAAGGGGAGGCATTGAAATGACTCCTGGTGCCAGACTCTAACTGGTGTTGGCTGCTGCCCAGTGCCTGGTGCAATCTCTGACCCATGCTGGTGGTGTACAGGAGCTGTCACTGTGGTCTTCAGCACCTGAAGTTCTGTGTGACCAAACCCAATGTTTTTATAAAGCCATCAGAATGTGGCTCAGGCTTCCTCATCAGCTGAGTGCAGAAGAGCAGCTGTGTTGGAGGTTGAGGAGTGCTCCTGACTGCTGTCAGAACACCCAGTCAGGGGGAGCAGGGGCTGCTCAGCAGGGCCCTCCCCAGCTGCTCCCTGTGTCTGAGCCCTGCTGGGTACCTGCCAATAAAGTCACCTCTGCAAGCAGCCTCTGCTCCTGTAGCCTTCCTCCTCTGTCCAAGGACTTGGTGCCTTCTGCTTGTGCTGGGTTTTGTTAAAACCCTGGAGGCAGGAAGGCTCTGGAGCGACTCAGGGACCCAGTTCCTGATGTCTGGCTAGAGCTCAGGCTGCCTGTGGGCTCCCCTCAGCCTCACCTGGGCTTTGCTCACCTGGGGCTGTGGGTGCTGCTTGTGGCAGTCAACTATTTGTTACCTGGGGAACTCAAGACCTCTGCAGGACATCTGAGGCCTCAATTGCTTCTGGTGGGACGTGGACTGGTGCTGCTGGGGGTCTTCTGAACAACCTGGCGAGCACAAGGGGAGCTGCTGTTGCCATCTGCTGGTTTCCTGTCCTTGGTTCCTAGCTGACAGGGTCATACTTCTGGCTCCTTCCAGGCTGTGTGGTCTCCATCTCTGGGGAGGTGCCTGAGATGGTCTGAGCATCTGCTGCTGGGCTCTGAGGGACTTTGGGCTGGGGAAGCCATGGGAAAGGGCTGTTGGTGCTGGCACAAACAGGTGTGCCCAGCTGCATACCTGCTGCCTGCCCAGGCCTGAGCACAGCTGCTTGTGGTTGTTACACAGAGCCTGGTGATGAACTTTGCCACCTCCTGCTGCAATCTCACAGGGGCCTCCAGCAGCCCCTTTCCAGGCTCTGTAAGGGGAAAGGAAGGGCCACAACAGTGACCCGTGCACCAAGCAAGGTCCCCCAGGGGGGTGAGCATTGAGCAGGGCCCAAAGGGCTGTGGGGCTGGCACAGATTTTGACAACAGCATGAGGAAGGTGCCAAGGCAGCCTGCCTGCTCTGGGAGAATTGGGCTGCTGTGGGGCCACCTCTCCCTGCTTGCAACCTTCCTGCCTCCCCCACCTTGAGTTGCACCCTGCTCCCAGATCCTTTCCCTCCCTGTGAGGTCACCATCGACCCAGTTTTTTGCTGCCCTGAAGCACCACGAGAGATTTTTCCCTCTCTGTGCATCTACCTCCTCTGGCATCAAGAGCTGAGGCCAGGGTGCAACCTCCCCATCAATCAACACCAGGAGACCACAAGCAGGTTCTATGCAAAATAATTTTTATTGGATACAAAACAATTCCAGGAGAGTGAAAAAAGTGAGCTCCTTGCTGGTGCCATCATCAAGGCCAACCCCAAGGGCTTGCTGCTGTCTGCTCTGGTCCTGCTGCAGGGCAGCACCTCCCTCCTGTTACACCTGGGCTTTGCTGGTGGCTCCGTCCTCAGAGGCTGCTCCAGGGTGGGGGGCTGCAGGGCTGACCTGGATAGGCATACTCCTCTCGGGGGCAGCTGGCAATGCCAGCCTGGGGGCCTCGATGCGGAGCTGCCCTTCCTTGGACAGAGAGCAGGTCAGGGCCTCGGCGTCCACCTCCTCGGGCACATCCCATTCACGTTTCAGCGCCTCGTACTTGTAAGAGAAGGAGCCCTTCTCGTCCGTGCTCTGCGTCTCCTTCTGCCCCACCAGCACTACCTTCCTGCCCACCACCTTCACTGACAGATGCTCGGGAGCGAAGTTCTTCACGTCCTGGCAGATGGAGAAGCCCTCCCTGGAGTCCTGGGTCGAGACTACGCTGGCGCTCGGGGTTCGTTCTGTGGCCGTGGCTACCTGGCTACTCAGGAGCTGCTCGAAGCTGCTCATGAACTGCCGAGCCCTCTCCACCTCCTGCTGCAGCTCGGCGAAGATGGTCTCTGCATGCGGCCAGAGGGTCCTCATTGTGCCCAGCTGGCTGGCCAGGGAGCTGGAGGCAAAGGGTGCGAGGTGCATTCTGCAAAGCATCGCTGCCGGTGCTGGAGATGTCGGAGATGTCTGAGATATCAGAGATGTCGGACCTGTCGCTGCTAGAGCTGCTGCTGGAGCTGTCGCTCTGGTGCTGCTGCTGTGCTGCGAGCTCTCGACCTCAGAGTTCTGCCCCAGCACTTCCGCCCGCGGCTTTTATGTCCCTTCCCGGGAGGAGTGGCCTGATCCTGCACATTACGTCACCCTCCGGAGAAGAGCTCAGCTCTTTCCAGCCCGTTCCAGCTCATTCTTGTTACTCACCCGTGAGGAGAGGCACCGCTTACGTCGTGCCCTGCATACCTTCACCCTGACTCTCACAGCTCTGCTCTCCTAGCTTATAATTAGCAGCATCACCTCAGCCCCTGAGTGGGATGCCTGAGCCACCCCTGCCAAAAATCTGTGGCCTTTCTCCTTCCCAGTCAGGGAGCAGGGCTGGGCTCCTCTCCTCCCTGCCTTCCACCCCCTCACCTGTGACCTATTTCCCCCCATCTGCAGGCAGTAGAACCCCTCTGTCCCCCCTCTTCTGCCCATTTGCAGGATCCTCACCTGCTAGGTGAGACCCAAAACCAGCCAAGGCCCCCTCTCCCCAGGCAGGGTGGTGCTGAGGGGTTGGCAGAGGGTGGTGAGCAGTCCTCAGGTCGGGGGAGTGCCTAGAGGGGGAGGAGTCTGGCAGCGAGTGGTGCAGGTATGCAAGGCGTTAGGGGCAGGAATGTCCCCACGCTGGCCAAAGAGATGTGGTCCTGGCACGGCAGAACCCACACTTCGCTGAGCCCCTGGCACGAGCACCATGGGAAGAGCTTTGCTGGCCCTTGGCATGAGAGCCACGGAAAGAGCTTTTCTTATCCCCAGCGTGAGAGTCACAGGAAGGGTTTTGCTGACCCTTGCCATGAGGGCCGTGGGCAGGGCTCTGCTGGCCCCCCAGCCAGACGAGAGCTGCTGCATCACGGTGGCTCTGCAGAAACCTGAGCTCCCCGCGGTGCCGGCAGCTCCTATTCGGGGCGGGTGACTCGGCCCCAGAAGCAGGCGCTGCTATTTCAGCTGGCGGACAATCAGCCGCTCAAAAATAGGTGATGGCTGGGGGAGCGGCTTGGGGAGAGAGTGTTCTGGAAGGGGCACACCCCTGGGCACGGGAGGATAAAATCCGCGGCTGTGCCCAGCCCCGGCACAGCACTGCACAGCCCCATCGCCGAGCAGACACCGGAGACACGCCGGGAGCAGGCACCGGAGCAGAGATGCTTTGCAGGATGCACTTCATGCCACCCATGTCCAGCTCACTCTTCCCATGGCTGGGACCTGTCCGCACCCTCTGGCCACATCCTGGCACCATATTCGCTGAGCTGGAGCGGGAGCTGCGGCTGGAGATGGAGAGAGCCCGGGAGTTCATGAGCAGCTTCGAGCAGTTCCTGAGCAGTGGCAGCAGTGCCAGCCGGATTGGCATCGCCGCGGAGCGAGCGCCCAGTGCCAGCGCAGCCCTGACCCAGGGCTCCGGGGAGGGCTTCTCTGTCTGCCAGGACGTGAAGGACTTTGCGCCCGAGCAGCTGTCGGTGAAGGTGGTGGGCAGGAAGGTAGTGCTGGTGGGGCAGAAGGAGACGCAAAGCACGGACGAGAAGGGCTCCTTCTCCTACAAGTACGAGGTGCTGAAACGCGAGTGGGACGTGCCCGAGGAGGTGGACGCCGAGGCCCTGACCTGCTCTCTGTCCAAGGAAGGGCAGCTCCGCATCGAGGCCCCCAGGCTGGCATTGCCAGCTGCCCCCGAGAGGAACGTGCCCATCCAGATAGGGCCGGTGGTGGCACAGTCGACAGCCAGCACCGATGACGGAGCCGAGCGAGCCAAGGCGTGACGGAGCCTGGCACGGGCTGGGCTGAGCCTTGCTACCGAGGCAGCTGCCAACTGCAGTGCAGGACCACGCCGGGGGCTGCCCGGTGGCCTGGTGGGGGGGAGGTCTCTGCTCACGTCCTGCAGAGGTTTTGATATGTAATAAATATTCCTTGACTTTTATTTGCCTGCTTTCTGTGCTTGCTAAGCTCTCCTGCCCCTCAGCTGTGCCCACGCAGTGGGATGGAAGTCTGGGGAGGCAAGTTGTGCTGGAACAGGGCACATCTCTGCCACTTCTCCCCATCCCTGTCTTGGTGAAGAAGGTTGGTTGAGGGTCTCCAGCACAGTGGGAGCAAAACTTGAGCATCCTCCGGGGCAGCCCTTGGGCACCCGACACCCATTTTTAGGATGGCGCTGAGACACTTCCTTGTGGCACTACATGGCCACGACCTGTGCCAAGCTGTGCCAGCTTGTGCCAAGCCATGCCAGCATCCCCCATACAATGTAGAGAGGACAGAACGTCGCCAAAGTCCATCTATGGAAGCGGCTGCAAAGCGCCCAGTCCAACCGTACCGGCTCCGGTACCGGTTACCGGAGGAGGGGTCCTTCGGGCAGCGATGGCTCCACACCGCCGGTACCACCCCGGGAAGGGCTCTCGGGGTGGCTGGTCCCGGTCGGTTCTACACCCTCCTTGGCCAGTTCACGCCTTCCGCAGCTGCGCTCCCTCCCGGTGCCTGCGGGCGGCGTCAACCGGCACCATTAAAATCGAACCCACCCCGCCCCCAAACTACTGATCCCGGCGTTCCCGGTGCGCAGGCGCAGTGAGGGTAGAGCGCACGCCGGGACCGGCATGGCGGAGCCGGAGGCCGCGCAACCGGGGCGGCCCCCGCCGGGCCCGGGTCCCGGAACGGGAACGGCAGCGGCGACGGGAAGCGGGATGGTAACGGGAGGAGGAGGAGGCGGAGGAACGGGGTCCAGTGACCCGGCTCGGCCCGGGTTAAGTCAACAGCAACGAGCGAGTCAACGCAAAGCGCAGGTGCGGGGGTTCCCCCGCGGGAAGAAGCTGGAGAAGCTGGGGGTGTTCTCGGCTTGCAAGGTGAGGCTGAGGGCTGCGGGGACTGCGGGAGCGGGGCGGGAGGCGCTGCATGGGCGGGGGTGCAGCAGGAAGGATGCAGGAGCGGGGTGCAAGGATGGTCATGAGGAGGGAATGCAGGGTTAGGGTGCAGGAGGCAATGCAGGGGTGGGGGAAGTGCAGGAAGGAGGGAGCAAGGTCATGCATGGGTGAAGGCTGCAGGGGTACTGAGCTGGGCAGGGGGTGTGAGGGAGGGCTTAGAAGGATGTGCACGGGTGAGGGATGCAGAAGGGGTTGCTGAGCTGGGCAAGGGGTGCAGGAGGGGCTACCAGGACGTGCATGAACAGGGGGTGCAGGATTGGGCAGTGCAGGAGGCAGTGCAGGGATGTGGGAGGTGTGGGAAGGAGGGGACAAGGCCGTGCATGGGTAGGGGCTGCAGGGGTGGGGAATACTGAGCTGGACAAGGGTGTGCATGGGCAGGAGGTGCAGGAGGAGCATGTGGTGGGTGCAGGAGGGGGATGTGAGGGTGCACTGGGACGGGGGGGCTGCAGAAGAGGGGTGCTGGACCATGCATGGGCAGGGGGTGATAGGGCTGAGCTGTGGGAGGGAGGTGCAGGCACCTCAGTGTGCAGGGGATGCAGGAGCCTGCAGCTGCACCCGGGAGAAATGTGGGTGCTGGGTGACACAGGGTGGGTTCTGGGGAGAACCAAGTGCTGGGGTGGGAGGGACAGGCAAGAAGGCTCTCTGGAGAGGTATGTTTGGGCAGAGAGCAGGCAGCCTTGGCATGGGGCGGTGTCTGGCCTGCTGTGTGGCAGCCTTCCCTGTCCCTTGTCCCAGGCCAATGATGCCTGCAAGTGCAACGGCTGGAAGAACCCCAACCCCCCCACTGCTCCCCGCATGGACCTGCAGCAGCCAGTGACCAACCTGAGCGAGCCCTGCCGCAGCTGCAGCCATGCGCTGGGTAACCCCCTGGACTCCCTGGGGAAGGGGAGTGGAGCTGACCCCCCTGGTCTGACTGTGGCTGTCTCTGCACTGCAGCAGACCATGTGTCCCACCTGGAGAACGTCTCTGAGGAGGAGATCAACAGACTGCTGGGCATGGTAGTGGACGTGGAGAACCTCTTCATGTCGGTGCACAAGGAGGAGGACACAGACACCAAGCAGGTCTACTTCTACATGTTTAAGGTGCGTCTGGGGCTGGGCATGGCTCACAGCAGGGCTGCCTGGGCTCCTTCAGGGAGCTGGGTGGGCTGCAGTTGCTGTCCCCCTGCCTGTCCCCTGACCATCCTCTTGCCTGTCCTCCTGCCTCCTCTGCTGGGAGCTGTGTTCTGGCTGGGAACTCTCCCTCCAGCCCTGCCGCTGGGCAGCTTCCCCTGGGCTCCAGTGTCCATGGAATTTATTCCAAGGAATAAACATCCATGCTCCGGAGGGGGCCCCTGGCACATCCCTGGCTGCGTGAATCAGTGCAGGCCCTCAGCAGGTCCTGCCACTTGCACCACTCTGGGGTGGCTGGGACTGCAGTGATGCTCCCCACGCTGTCCCCACAGCTGCTGCGGAAGTGCATCCTGCAGATGAGCCAACCGGTGGTCGAGGGGTCCCTGGGTAGCCCACCCTTTGAGAAGCCAAACATCGAGCAGGTGAGGCTCTGCAGGCTCCCATGGTTTTCTGGTGACCTCTGCTGTGGTTTGCTGCCCTTCACAATCCCCTCCCTCTTTGCGGGGCAGCACTGAAGGGTCTGCAGCACCGTGTGCCTCTCCACCACCCTGTCCTTTCCTCAGGGTGTGCTGAACTTCGTGCAGTACAAGTTCAGCCACTTGCCACCCAAGGAGCGCCAGACCATGTATGAGCTCTCCAAGATGTTCCTGCTCTGCCTCAACTACTGGAAGCTGGAGACGCCGTCCCAGTTCCGGCAGCGCTCGCAGAATGATGATGTGGCCACCTATAAGGTCAACTACACCAGGTGAGGGTGGGAGGGGTCTGAGCCAGCCAGCCTGGGGGTTCTGCCCTCTCCAGCCACCTCTCTGTGGGGCTGACCTCCACCTACTAGGGTCTGGGCCTCTCCCCAGCCCTCCTGGCTGGTTGGTCTGTTGGGAGAGCAGTGGGGACTCTGCTTCCAAATCTCAGCTATGACCCCCAGGGTGCTGCCTCTTCTTGGCCCTGCTTCCAGCACTGTATTCCCAGAAGGGCCACGGATGCTCTGGGATCACTGGAGGATGTTCTCCTCTCCTAGGTGGCTTTGCTACTGCCATGTGCCCCAGAGCTGTGACAGCCTTCCTCGCTACGAGACAACCCACGTCTTCGGGCGCAGCCTCCTCAAGTCCATCTTCACCGTCACTCGCCGGCAGCTGCTGGAGAAGTTCCGAGTGGAGAAGGACAAACTGGTGCCAGAGAAGCGGACGCTGATCCTCACCCACTTCCCCAAGTAGGTGCCTGACATGGGGGTGGTCAGCATGGCATTGGGGAGCCTCACTTTCCTGGGGGCACTTGCATGGAGCTGCACCCCTCCAGATTCCTGTCCATGCTGGAGGAGGAGATCTACGGCGAGAACTCTCCCATCTGGGAAGCTGATTTCACCGTGCCGGCTGCGGAGGGAGCCCAGCTGGTGTCCCGTCCAGGTACCTAGGGAGCAGCCCCCAGTGTGGGGGCTGTACGACAAAGGACTGAGGTGTGGATGAGCGCTGGCCCTGGCAGTGGCTGGGCTGCCTGAGGAGCTGCTCTCTGGCAGTCACAAGGCCTCCTTGGTGTCTTGCAGCTGTGGTCAGCACCGTGACTGTGCCCAGCACTCCGCTCTTCAGCAAGAAACTCAGCAGTGGCAGTTCTGTGGCCAGCATGGACTCTATCACCCCGGAGCCCCTACCAGGTTGGGTTGGTGTGGGCCAGGCACCAGAGGAACCCTTCCTTGGTCCCTGCCGGTGCTGGATGTGCTATGCTGCTCTCCAGGGGAGAAGAGGAAACTTCCCGAGAGCCTGACCCTAGAAGATGCCAAACGGATCCGCGTCATGGGAGACATCCCCATGGAGCTGGTGAACGAGGTCATGCTGACCATCACAGACCCTGCTGCCATGCTGGGCCCTGAGGTGGGGGGTCAGGAGCCCTGAGATGGCACTAGTGGCTCTGCAGGGCCTGCAGAGCTGCTTTTCTGGCATGCCAAGGCCTGGCTGGGCCAGTGACCCCCTCGGGCCTGCACTCCAGACTAGCCTGCTGTCAGCCAATGCAGCGCGGGATGAGACAGCGCGGCTGGAGGAGCGCCGCGGCATCATCGAGTTCCACGTCATCGGCAACTCCCTCTCCCAGAAGTCCAATAAGAAGATCCTGATGTGGCTGGTGGGGCTGCAGAATGTCTTCTCGCACCAGCTGCCACGCATGCCCAAGGAGTACATCACTCGCCTCGTCTTCGACCCGTGCGTGGCTGAGAGGCCTTGGGGGGGGCCGGTGCAGGGGGCTCCTGTCTGACCCTGGGCCCCTGCCCGCAGGAAGCACAAGACCCTGGCGCTGATTAAGGATGGCCGTGTGATCGGAGGGATCTGCTTCCGCATGTTCCCCACCCAGGGCTTCACTGAAATCGTCTTCTGCGCAGTCACCTCCAACGAGCAAGTGAAGGTGGGGGCAGGGAGCTGGCTGGGCTGTGGGCAGTGGGCACCACATGGGGGTGCCAGACAGCCCGGGCTGGTGGCTGGGGCGTGGTCTCTGTCCCAGACCTGCTCAGTGCTGGCCAGCCCCTGGGTGGGAGGGGCCTGTCTGTCCCATTCGGCTCAAGGGTCTCTGTCTCATGGTGCCACCTCCAGGGCTATGGCACACACCTGATGAACCACCTGAAGGAGTACCACATCAAGCACAACATCCTCTACTTCCTCACCTACGCCGATGAGTACGCCATTGGCTACTTCAAGAAGCAGGTGAGCTCCCAGCTCCCTCCCCAGGGCAGCTGCCCTTGGACCCCTGCCCACCGGCCCACTCCCACCTTGCCCCTCCCTCCTAGGGCTTTTCCAAGGACATCAAGGTGCCCAAGAGCCGCTACCTGGGCTACATCAAGGACTATGAGGGGGCGACCCTGATGGAGTGTGAGCTGAACCCCCGCATCCCCTACACTGAGCTCTCCCACATCATCAAGAAGCAGAAGGAGGTATGGCCCATGGGTGGGTGCTGCCAGGCTCTGCCAGCCTTGGCTTCTGCCAGCCACCTTCTGAAGGCAGGGAAGTCATCTGGGGATGTGCCAGGTTTTGGGAACTGGCCCTTGATCCTTCCTGGGAGCAGGGTCATGGGGCACAGAGGGGACGCTGTGGTGGCATTTATGGTGGCAGGTGTGGCTCCAGCCTTGGGCAGTGGCTGCAGCCAGTGCTCAGGGTCTGTGGGTCTCAGCTCTGGCTCCCTGGAGCATCCTGCAGTCCCTGCTCCCTTCCCTGCTTCCAACCCTCCCTTCCTGCTGCAGATCATCAAGAAGCTGATTGAGAGGAAGCAGGCACAGATCCGCAAGGTCTACCCTGGCCTGACCTGCTTCAAAGAGGGCGTGCGGCAGATCCCCATCGAGAGTGTCCCTGGCATCCGTGAGTCCTGCTGGGGGCAGCTGGGTGCTGGGGGGCTCTGTCCTCCTTCACATGCAGGTGGGGGACAGGAGAGGTGACACTGACCCTTCCCTTCCAGGAGAAACAGGATGGAAGCCCCTGGGGAAGGAGAAGGGGTAAGTGCTGTGTGGGGATTCTGCTTGGGCTGCTCCTTGCTCCAGGGATGGGATGGGGGAGTGGGAATGCTGGGATGGAAAGAGGCTGACAGGTGCTGATCTTCTGCAGCAAGGAGCTAAAGGATCCAGACCAGCTCTACAACACCTTGAAGAACCTCCTGGCCCAGATCAAGGTGAGGGCAGGAGGGAACCTTCCCCTCTGGGGTGTCCATCCCCACTTGGAGCAGCCTCCCCTGGGCCAGGCTGTCTTGGGGGCAGTTGGGGTGACCTGGGCACACAGGTAGCAGGACCCCCATGTACTGAGGCTGTCAGGGGCTGCCTCTGCTCACTGCTGTAACCTGCGCCCCCCTCCAGACCCACCCTAGTGCCTGGCCCTTCATGGAGCCGGTGAAGAAGTCGGAGGCCCCGGACTACTACGAGATCATTCGGTTCCCCATCGGTAGGTGGCTGTGCCAGGAGCCTTGGGGCAGGATGGCAGAGGGACAGCTGCACACTCCCCATCTTGGGGGTCTGTGCTGGGGGCGGGGCAGAGGCCGGCAGGGTCCTGACCCTTCCCTGCTGGCAGACCTGAAGACCATGACGGAGCGGCTCAAGAACCGCTACTACGTCACCAAGAAGCTCTTCATCGCTGACTTGCAGCGCATCATCACCAACTGCCGCGAGTACAACCCCCCTGACAGTGACTACTGCAAGTGTGCCAACACCCTGGAGAAGTTCTTCTACTTCAAGCTGAAGGAGGGGGGGCTCATTGACAAGTAGGGGAGCTGGCCTGCACCTGCCTTGGCCACTGCCCCCCCACAAGGAGAGGGACAGGGTTGCTGTGGGACCAGGTCCTGCTGCGTGGGCAGAGGCTGCTGGAGGGTTTGGTGCTGCTGAGCAGCCCTAGGGGGAGCTGGGTCTTCCCTGGGGGCTTAGGGGTTGGATGTTCTTCCTTGCAGGGGGTGGGGGTAAGCAGTGGGGGCAGAGCTGCCTTATCAGGCTCTGCCCAGGATCTGGGCAGTGCTGAGTTCCTGCCTCTCCGTGGGGGCCTAGACAGCCCTGGTACTCGCATTTTTGCCCAGGGTTGTGCCTTCTGCCCTGACTCTTGGTGGCTGGACTGGGGGGGGGCACACAAGTGCTTTGGTTTTGCTTCTGTCCACGCACAGGCAGCCCCCAGCCCTCTTGTTGAATGTATAGTGGGGCTCAGCCCTTCCCCAGGGCTGTGGGCAGATGCTGCTCCTGGTCTGCTGTGAGGGTGGGGGCTCAGCACCCCCCATCTTCTGCTGCCTCTATTGGCTCTGCCCTCCCTGCCCCCTCCTGCTGCTGGCTGGGGGCTGCACTGGCCTCTGCTCCCTCTGCTCTGACCCCCAGGTGTGGGGTCAGCTCCTGCCCCACCGCTGCTGCCCCCTCCATGCCCCTCACGGGCCCTATGCGCCCTCGGGGCTGGTGAGTGCCCGACCCCAGTGCTGACCTGTCCCTCACCCTTTCTTGGCCTCTGCTGCCTTGGCATCACTGGGTGGGTGCTGGTGATGCTGGGTGGGACCAGCCCCCCTCCCCCAATTCCACGCGCGTGGTGTTTTGTTGGGTTTTGGTTTTGATTTTGTTGGGGTTTTTTTGTTGGTTTGGTTGGTTGGTTTGTTTTTTTAATAAATGTCCTTGTGCAAAGCCTTCAGTGCTGCCGCTAGGGGGCGACACCCAGGGGGTGAGCTGGGGAGAGGGCTGGGGGTAGCTCAGGGCTGGTTGGGGTGCACGATACTGCCCTGGGCGGGGCCCAGGCTGGTCAGGGAGCAAAGCTCGGTTTGGGTGCCGGTGGGGGCGGCACTGGGGCGGCCGCCGGAGCTCCGCCCGCTTTCGGTTTTCGTTTTGTTTCTGCCTGGGCCGGGCTCCCGGCGGCGGTTGTCCTTGGCCGCTGGCGGACCGGGCAGGCACCGGGGGAAGGGGGGAAAGGTCGGCGGCGGGGCGCGGGCGGCGCACCTGAGCCCGGCTCAGCGCCGCTCGGTTCGCCCCGGTTCGGCTCGGCCCGGTCCCGATGCCCCGGTCCCGGTAGTGTGGCCGGCGGGAACCGCCCCTCGCTGGACTTCGGCGGAAGCTCCCCGAGTTTCGTTTCCCGGGAGCAGCTCTGGGAGCGGCGGCGGCCAGCGATGGAGCTCCGCGGGTACCAGCTGGAGGCGGCGGCCCCGGCCCTACGCGGCCGCAACTGCATCGTCTGGCTGCCCACGGGCGCCGGCAAGACTCGCGTGGCTGCCCACGTCTGCCGGCAGCACCTGCAGAGCCGCAGCGGGGCCAAGGTGGCCTTCCTGGTCAACAAGGTAGCCCCCGAGCCCCGTCCCCAGTCGCGGGGCACCGGCTGGTGCCGGCCATGGGTCCCCAGTGGTGGCCGGTTGGTGGTGCCAGGCTGGAGCTGAGTAGGGGTCTCGGGGTGCAGGTGCATTTGGTGGACCAACATGCCCAGAAGGAGTTCCATGAGCTGCAGAAAGACTTCAAGGTGGCAGCCGTCAGCGGGGAGAGCAGCCACAAGACCTTCTTTGCCGAGGTGGTGAGGCAGAGCGATGTTGTCATCTGCACGGCACAGATCCTGCTGAACGCTCTGGGCAGTGGCCAGGAGGATACCCACGTGGAGCTGCTGGGTGGGTGTGGATCCCCCAGCGCTGCTGTCCTTGCAGATGGCTGCAGGGGACTCTCCTGGCTTAATTTGCCCTGCCCTGCCTGTGCAGATTTCTCGCTGCTGGTGATTGATGAGTGCCACCACACCCACAAGGACGCTGTCTACAACAGGATCATGCTCAGCTACCTCCAGCGCAAGCTTGGTGGGCAGCAGGACCTGCCTCAGGTCCTGGGCCTGACAGCTTCCCCTGGCACTGGGGGGGCAACCACCCTCAAGGGAGCCATAGAGCATATTCTGCAGGTGGGTCCTGTGCTGATGGTGCAACAGCCCTGGTGTTGTGGGGTGTCCCTTGGGGTGTAGTGGGGTGTCCCTTGGGGGTGGGGTTGGTAACCTGGTGTGCAGGCATTGAACAGCCCTGGGGAGATGTCCACAACCTTGCTGGGGTGCCAGTGAGCACCCAGTGCTGTGTGGCTGCGAGGCTTGGGGCTGCAAACAGGCCTTGTCCTCTCAGATCTGTGCCAACCTGGACACTGAGGAGATCTCATCGGCACAAGAGGAGGTCCAGCAGCTACAGAGCCAAGTGCCCCAGCCCAGGAAGCAGCACGACCTGTGCCAGGAGAGAGTGCAGGTGAGGAGTGCCCGGTTGGTGGCACACAGCTGCTTGCTGGGTGGAAGATGGGACCCTGAGCCTTGCTGAGCTGGGGGCTTTGTCCTTCTGTCCCCTTAGGCCAGTGGCAGGAGCAAGCTGACCTGGAGCATTGGTTGGTTCAGGGAGTCCCACAACCATCTGGGTCCTGTGTGTGGGTCCTGGGCTGTCCCTCTGGGGCTTTCCAGAGTGATATCCCTGAACTCTCAGGCCCTGAGCCCCTCTCTGCTTCCAGGACCCCTTTGGTGAGAGGCTGAAGAAGATGATGGAGCAGATCCAGCAGTACATGGAGATGCCTGACCTGCCTCAGGACTTTGGCACACAGATGTACGAGCAGCGCATTGTGGAGCTGGAGAAAGCAGGTGAAGAGGTGGTGGGAAAGGCACATTGGGGAGAGACAGCAGCCACAGGCTGGGCTGTGACCGTGCTGTGTCCTGGCTGTGTGCTGGCTGTGACCATGCTGTGTCCTGTCCCCGGGCAGCGGCAGAGGGGTTCTGCCGCAGGAGGCGGCTGTGTGCCCTGACCCTGCGCAGGTACAACGATGCACTGCTGGTCAGTGACTCTGTGCGGATGGTCGATGCCTTCCAGTGCCTCCAGCAGTTCTATGCTGACCACGGGGATGCCAGGGACCCCACCGAACGGTTCCTCAGTGCCATGTTTGAGGGTAATGGAGGGGCCTGGAGGGGGTTGGTGCTGTCTGCTTGAGGGGCTGAGGACCCTCCTGGACACTCTGCTCACCTGCACAGAGAACAGGAGGAGCCTGCAGGCACTCACCAGAGATCAGCGGTATGAGAACCCCAGGCTGAGCAAGCTGGAGGAGATCCTACGGGAGCACTTTCAGCCCCTGGGCACCTCTCGTGGCATCGTCTTCACCAAGACAAGGCAGAGTGCCCACAGCCTGTTGAGCTGGCTGCAGGACACTGCTGCACTCCAGCACATCAGGGCTGCCGTCCTCACCGGCGCTGGCTACAGCAACCAGACCAAAGCCATGACGCAGGTGAGCAGAGGTGGGGAAGGAGCTGGACCAAGCCCTCAGCTGCAGACTTTGTGGGTGCTGAGGGGGGTGCTGGGCACTTGGAGCCCTGCATAGCTGCTGAAGCATCACCTCCTCTGCCCCCAGAATGAGCAGCAGGACATCATCAAGCTGTTCCGTGCAGGAGCCCTCAACCTGCTCTTCTCCACCAGCGTGGCTGAGGAGGGCCTGGATATCCCTGAGTGCAACATTGTGGTCCGCTATGGGCTGATGACCAATGAGATCGCCATGATGCAGGTAGCTGACCAGCCCTGGAGTGGGGCAGGAGTGGGGGACAGCCTGCTGGGACACCTCAAAGCCACAGGGGTGGGATGTGGGGGGTTCTGGCATCCTGCACCTGCTGGTGGCTCCCTGGACATGAACTCAAACCCTGGCAGAGGACCTCCTTGGCAAGGTGCAAGGTGTGGAGAGTGGATCTGTCCTTGGGGGACGTTGTCCGTGGCCCCCCTCAGCTGCCCACAGTGCTTGGCCCTGTGCTGCAGGCCCGGGGCCGCGCTCGTGCCAAGGACAGCGTCTACTCTGTTGTCGCCAAAACCCACAGCAGGGAAGTCTCTCGTGAGCTGCTCAACGAGAGCCTGGTGGAGCTCATGGAGAGGGCGATCAGAGTGGTGCAGGCCATGCCCAAGCAGGAATATTACCTCAAGGTGAGCCCTGAGCACCATGTGGGATGGGCAGCTCCTGCACACATCTGCTGCTTGGGCACAGTCCCCTGTGCCCTGCTTTTGGCTGCCTGCTCTCCCTTTGGGACAGCACCAGCTCCTGGGAGGGAGTATCATCAGCTGCATGTGGGGCAATGCAGGCCCATCCTTCCGTGTCCATCCTGCTGTGCACACCTTGCCCTGTCCATCTGTCTGTGCCTATCCAGCTGTGCCCACCCTGCTGTGTGGCTCATGCTCTCTCGGAATGATGCCTCTCTCCCCAGCCATGGGCCTTGCTCTTCGTCTGTGCCCATAGCCCTGACCCTGTCCTGACCCCACCCCTTGTCCCTCTGTCCGTTGCAGATCAGGGAGCTGCAGCAGGTGGCTGTTGCCAGCTGGCAGCTGAAGGAGGCCAGGCTCAGCCAGCGGCGGCAGCTGCATGACCCTGGCACCGTTCGTCTGTACTGCGTCAGCTGCGGTGTGGCTGTGTGCCAGGGCAGCGACATCCGCACTGTGGAGGGCACTCACCATGTCAACATCCACCCCAGCTTCGGGTAGGAGCTGGGGCTGGCAGCGCTGAGCCGCCACAGCCTTGCATGAGGACAGGCAAGGGGTGGACATCAGTGCAGGGAGGCTGTGGGGGCTTTGTGGGACACCCCCAAATCTGCCCCTTGGACTGTCATCCTCAGAGTGTCTCCCATCCCCTTCCTGCAGGCTCTGTTACAGAGTTTCCTCGGGGAAAATGCACTTCCAGAGGACTTTCAAGGACTGGGAGCCAGGCTGCCGCATCGCATGCAGCCAGTGTGGCCAGGTGAGTGTGCCAATGGCTATGCCCCTGAGGCTGCAGCCCCGAGGCTGCAGCTGTGTCCCCTTCAGCCCATAGCTGTGTGATGGAGCACAGGCAGGACATGGCCACGTGCAGCTGTCTCCGAAGGATGACGTATGCTGGGAGCAAGGAGCTGCCTCCATCCCTGGAGTGTGGCCAGGGATGCTGTGTGACTGTCCCCTCCCTGCCCACTCAGGACTGGGGCATGGAGATGATCTACCGACAGGTGAAGCTGCCCATCCTCTCCATCAAGAACTTCGTGATGGAGACACCAGCTGAGAGGAAGAGGTACAAGAAGTGGAGCGCTGTGACGTTCCCCATCGAGGAGTTTGACTACACCGAGTACTGCTGCAGCACCCACAGCCAATCCTTCTAGCTCTGCTCTGCTCCCAAGAGGACTCTTTCCAGGACACCCCTTGGGGCAGTGGGACCGTTACCATCACCCTTGGCATGGGACCTTCCATCCAGGCCTGTGCAGAGTCAGCCACAGCTCACTCCTCTTCCTTGCTGGACTGAGCCAGGGCAGCACATCCCTTGCTAGAGCCTGCAGGAGGCTTTGCTGTGTTCATGCAGAAAGGAGAAAGCATGGAGGAGACAGCAGCTGAACCTTTCCCTGCCCACTGCCTGCTGCCTTCCCCTCCTGCCCCCCAGCACTGCTGAGGGACTGTCTGCAATCCTGCCAGGTGAGCCAGCCCTGCCCCAAGGGCCCAGGAACAAGTGACAGGACAACAGGAAACAGCCTCAAGTTGCCCCAGGGGAGGTTCAGGTTGGATACAATTTCTTCCAGCTGAGGGCTGTCCAGCCCTGGCCCAGGCTGCCCAAGGCAGTGGTGAAGTTCCCATCCCTGGAAGGTTTTCCAAGCCCTGGAGATGTGGTGCTGAGGATGTGGGTTTGGTGGTGTCCTGGCAGTGCTGGGTCAATGTTGGGCTTGATATGCTTAAAAAAGTCTTTCCCATCCAAACCAATTCCATGATTCTGTGCCCTGAGCAGCCCAACCCACCCAGCTCACCCACCCGAGACTGAACCTTCCTGGTGCCCGGGACGAGCCGCGGCGCTGGCGGCAGGACGCCGTGGGCTGCTCCGGGGGTTCAATACCGGAGACCCCGCGGCCAGGACGGGCTGGGGCAGCCCTGGAGCCCGCCAGCCACTCCGCGCTCTGCCGCCGCTAGAGGGAAGCCCCGGCCCGGCCCGGCCCGGCCGTGGGACGGTGCCCGGGGAGCTGGGGGACACCCGGGGCAACGGGTCCGGGCGGGAGCGCGCCGGGGGATGCTCAATCGGTGCCCAGGGGCTCACACCAGCAGGTCCCTCCGCGCCCCTTTCCCGCGGGCCTCGCCCACGGTGGGGGCACGAGGACCTCTCAACCCGGTGAGCGGCGGGACCGTTGCCTGTCAGTGCTGCCGGACCAGACCCGGCTCGCCAAGAGAGAGGGTCGGCTTCTTACCGGGCACCGGGATGCCCGAGAGTTATCCCTGTCCCAAACCCAGCCCCTTGCTGGGCAGCGCCTCCAGAGCGAGGTACCGAGCACCGCGATCACCGGGGCTCCGCCGCTGTTCCCAGCGAGGACGGGGCGGGAACAGGCGAGGCAGCGGCTGCGCCGGGCTGGGGCCATGGCCCAGTTTCAGGTGGAGTCTGCCCGGGGGAGACGCGAATGCAGCTCCCGTTGGCCGGAATCTGGGTAACGAGGCCGCCGGAGTTATTTGCAGCTCAGGGAGGGGCTGGGCTTGGCCCCTCGCACCCCTGCCCAGACAGGACCCCTCCTGCAGGGGCCCCGCAGTGCTTTGCTGAGCTCAAACTGCCCTGATTTGGGCTCAGAGAATCCAGGCTGAGTTCATCTTAGGGGTGTCTGCAGCACAGGCTGGTACCCACTTTGGTGCCCCAAGCCAGAATATTTGCAGCATTGATCCAAACCTGCATATTTTTGAGAGGATTTCCCTGAGTCCATTGGGGTGCAGGGCCAGGACAGCATCACCCCGTGGGGCTCTCTGGGTTTCTCAAGTAGGTCTACACCCAACCCCTGCTTATTCCTCTCTGTCTTCTTCTGCTCACTAGCCTCTTCTGGTCTCTCCTTCCCAGGGCCTTGGTCACCTTGGTGCTGGTGACAGGGAACAGCTGAGCTGCAGCAGTTGGTGCTGTGACCTTGACCAGCATCCTCCAGAGCCAGCATCCTTCAGAGCTGGCCGCATGTGGCTGCCTGTGGCTGAGCCAGCCGCTGTGAGGGCGTGGGGACATGTGTGCCTGTGATCCCCCGCCCCCGTTAATGCACCCTGTCACTGCACCCCTCAACCCAGAACAGGGGCAGTGGGTACTGCCCTCTGATCAGCCATTCAGGTCACTGCAGCATCGCTTAGGCTTGGGCTGTGTTGATAAAGCAGCTCTGGAACCACAGGGACTCAGGAGGCTGAAAATCTGTGTCTGACCAGCTCTGTGTTGTGGGGCTGCCTGACCCTGGCCCCAGCCCAGCTTGCTCCCTGAGCACTGGCAGAATGTCTCTCAAACCCCTCTGTTCCCCCCACTCTTCACACAGCCAGGGCTGGAGTCCCCCGAGGGAGCTGCACCGTGCCCTGTGCCACCCTGCTGCCTCCTCCCTGGGCACAGCATGGCCATGCCCACATGGTGAGTGGCAGATGTACCCAGTGCTGCTTGTCCTGTTCTTATATCAGCCTGAGGCCCCATTCACTGCTCCAGTGCACTCCAATAGCTGGGCATTAGAGAGGGCAGCTGGAAGGGTCCCTGGGTGCTGACACATCCCTGTCAATAGCCTCGGGATCTGAGCCTGGCTCAGAGCTTCTTTGCTTATCTCAGCTCCCCGAAGCACTTCTGCTCCCAGCCCCCACAGCTCCCTGCCGGCAGTCAGGAACCATTAGCCCCGCAGGAAACCCCTGCAGCAGCAGCAGCAACTTGTGCTGGCAAAAGCCTGATGAAGCTGTTTTGCAGTGGCTTTTTTTGCTGGGGGCCAGGACACAGCTTGGCGTAGAGATGGGCACAACCCTGGGAACACCCACGTCCTCCTTCCCCAGCACCCCTGGTGCCTCTTGCAGCCCTCTGTGCTCACAGAGTAGAGCAAGGGCACCACAACCATTGTTTTTGTCCAGCCCATTTCATTCATCCTCAGAACATCTGAAAGCAACAATTCACCTTTCAATGCCGCAGCTGGAACAACTCTGGCTCCTCTCTGCTTGGCAGTGCCTCAGATTGCCCCTTTCCCAAGGCTGGGTGTTTAGCAGAGACTTAGAGCTCGATCTGTTTAGCTTAAGGAAAAGCAGCCTCAGATGTGACTTGATTACAGTCTGCAGGCACCTACCTGGGGAAAAAACTGCCAGGTATTAAAGGGCTCTTTAACTGAGCTGGGGGAGGAATAATGAAGGCTGAGGGCTTGGAGATATAGTCAGGCAAATTGGAACTGCAACGCAGGCCCAGCCTGCAGGCAGGAGAGCACAGAGCAGCTGGAGCAGGAACCCTGCCACCTTCCCTGAAGTGATGCCCTGGTGGCACCACAGGTGTCTGGGCCAGGGGTCCTGAGCTGAGGCCTAAAAGGAGGCTGGAGGTGGAGGTTGGTCTCTTCTCCCAAGTACCAGGTGATAGAATGAGAGGAAATGGCCTGGAATTGTGTCAGGGGAGGGTGAGGTTGGACATGAGGAACAATTTCAGTACTGCAGTGGTTGGTCAGGGACTGGCACAGGCTGCCCAGTGAGGTGGTGGAGTTACCAACCCCAGAGGTATGCAGAACCTGTATGGACGTGGTACCTGGGGAGATGGTTCAAGGGCCATGGTGATGCTGAGTTGAAGGCCAAACTCAGTGATCCTGGAGGTCTCATCCAACAGAAACTGTTCTGTGATTCTATTGCTCTGTGCCACCCCTGTGGCTCTGGCCCCATGCAGACATGAGTTTGGACAGTACCAGGATGGGTCCTGTGGCACTGTGGATGATGGGGGTGGGGACTAAATTTTGCTTCCCAGGCACATCTGAGAATCTGTCACACAGGGTCTCTGCTAGAGCCCCTGAGCATGTCAGGCCCTGAGGTGACCTTTTCTGGGACAGCTGGAGCCTCCCTTTCTGCACCAGGGTAAATTCCAGCCTCCTGAAAATTGCTCAGGAACTCGATCCTGCAAGCCATCAGCTCTTTGTCCACGCTGCTTGTTCCTCCTCCTCCCGCACTGCCAGGAGCATATGGGAGCCCACACAGCACCCGGGGACGCTCCTGTCCTGCTCTGCTCCAGTGGCCCCGTGCCCCGTGGCAGCTCCTCGGCCGCCTCCCCACTGGGAGTTAACGCCGAGCGTTCACATGCCAGGCTGCTACCGGATTAAACAAGGGGATTAGCATCGAACAATTTCTCTCCCACCCTGAGCAGGGAGGCAGGAAATAAAACCGCTGCAGTTTTATTCTCCTTAGGCTAAAAAAGCTGCCTGGCATGCAGCCGGGTGATGCCAGCTATGTTGGTGGCACAGGAGACACATGCCCAGGGCACTGCAGGTCCCCAAGACAGGGCATAGTGAGCCCAAGGGATGCTCCCTGGCAGCTGCCGCCCCTGTGCCACAGCCCTGGGGCCAACCCACCTGAAAATGGCCAGCAGGTCCTGGGCAGGCACCCCTGCATGGGCAGACACTGCCCCACAGGTGCCCACCTTGCTTTTCTAGGAAACCAGGCTAAAAATACTGCCATAAGGGCTGGACAGATCCTCAGCTACTGGAAGCCCAAGCAATTTACAGCCTGTAGCCTGTGCTGCTCCTAGGGCTGTGCCTGGGCAGTGACAATCCCAGCACGTGGAGGCCAGGGCCGAGGCCAGGGCATGTCTCCGTCAGGCAGAGGAGCAGGGAGGCTGCCAGTGTCCCCTTCTCCAGCTCTGCCAGGGGGTTGCCTCTCTTTCCTTGCCATTTTTTAGGTGACTCTGCATCTGGGCCATGCCCTGTGGGGGTGTGGAGCAGGGAAGGGTGCAGCATGGTGGGGAGGAGACCCAGGGACAGCTCAATGGGTGCCAGCAGAGCCCAGAGCCTTCAGGGACCCATGGCACAAACTGCAGTGTTGGAAAATTCCCCAGCAGGATTTCATGCACTAAATCTCGGGGATGAGATTCTGCTGAGGCCTGGCTCTGTAATTAGATCTGCCAGGAACCTGTACACTTACTGTGCAGCTGCCAATGTGCCCAGCACTTCCTTGCCACACTCTGTGCCTGGTGCCAGCTCTGCCCTGCTCCTACCCCTCAGAAGAGCCTTTCTGGTTCCTACTGTGCCAGCCCACCACAGAACAGCCCCGTTGCCACTACCCAGCCTGGGGCTGGGAATAGCCGTGATGGGAATGCTGCTCAGCCCACCCATCCCAGACCCCAGGCCCTGGCATTCCACCTGCTGAGAGCTCTCCCTCCTTGGGAGCACCAGGCTGGGAACATGCAGTGCCCTGTCCCACGCTGGTGCTGCCAGCTGCAGTCCTAGGTTCCTGTATAAAAAGCAGGAGGTTTTGCACCTGAAGAGAAGTTCCCATGAAGGACCATGTGCACATTTGTGGAAGTTCTTCAGGGTAGTTTGTCCTCCCCAGTGTGGTGCAGAGCCCCTTGGTCAGGCTGGGCTGTGCCTCTCACCTGTCCACAAATCCCCTGGGGATGGGATGGGGTTTGGGGGCTTCTGAGGAAAACATCCAGGTGCTTCCAGGAGTTCCTCTTCCTCTGTGCTGCAGGGACTGGCAAAATCTGGCTGCCTAGGATTTCCCAGCTGGAGGAAGGATCCAGCTCACATCTGACTTCCAGCCCTGGGAGCAGGGTGGCACATTTTGCCCCGAGGTGACTCATTTCCCCTTCCTGCTCCCAGGGAAGGTGGTGGGGTGGTGCCAGTGAGCGTCGGTGAAGCGTGGGAACCCAGCAGCCTGCAGCCACCATGGAGGAGGAAGAGGAGGAGTGTGCCCATGTGTTCCTCACCTGAGTGAGCAAAGCCTTTATCCAGGCTTTGATTAAAGGCCACCAAACAGTTTGTCTTTGATTCTTTATTTTTGTTCCCTTCATTTGTCCCTTGGAGCAGAGGGTTGCTCTGGTACTTATTAGTCACAAAGCCCCAGCCCTACGCTGCCTTCCTGCTATCTGAGAAATGAATTATTAATGGTACATTAAACAGAGACTGGAAAGGGACCCTGGGACACTGATAATCAGGAGCTAATTGAAGAAGAAATGAGATACTGCTCCCCTTGCAGAATGAGGACTGTGTGGTGCTGGGTACCGAAGGTGACCCTGCTGCAGCTCCTGGCCCGGCTGCGCCAGGCTCTGCCAGCCCAGCCCTCACTGGCAGCCTATGTGGGCATGGTCTGGCCTGGCTGGTTGGGATGCTCTGCTTTCTAGGATGCTCTGCTCTCCAGGATGCTCCAGAATGCTCCCCTTGTTCCTGGGGTGATGTCCCACCTTGGCAGTGGCTGCTCAGGATGCTGGATCCCACCTAGACTTCAGCTGAACTTCTGCACAAGTGACTGGAGGCTGAACCATTTCTGCTGCCTTTTATTTACTCTTTGATTGTTTTTCTCCACAGCTTCGAGCTACAGAACTGGCAAACTTCTCCTCTTCCACCCTGGCATCATTCAAGCATTAAAAATGTCTCCTTTTAAGCTGGAGCCAAACACCAAACCTGTGTGAGCTGTGAAGCCTCCCACAGCAACTGGAGCCAGGCTGTGACCTGTGCTGTGGCACAGTGACATCCCTCCCTGCCAGGGAATGGTGAAGCATTATTCACAGTGAGGGTGGCGAGACACTGGCACAGGCTGCCCAGGGCTGTGGTTGAGTGACCATCCCTGGAGACACTCAAGATCAGACTCGAAGTAGCCCTGGGCAGCCTGATCTGGTTGGAGGTGTCCCTGCTGACTGCAGAGAGGTTGGACAAGACCCTTGAGGGTCCCTTCCAACCCGAAGCAATCTGTGACTCTGTGAGTCTGTGATGGGACAGCTGGGAGGGCCGGGAGGGGCAGGGCAGGGCAGAGGAGCTTTACCTGCCTCCCCTCCCAGCCCCACTCCCTACCAGCTCCAGCAGGGGCTCCCTGCTCCGGATGGGCTCCGACGTCAGGCGGGAGCAGCGCGGCTCCTCTCGGCTCCTCTCGGCTCCTCCCGGCTCCTCGCATCAATATTGATGCGCTGATGCGGTGCTCAGCTAAATATAAACTTTATCTGGAATTTCATTTAAACATTAAGTGTAGATAATTTATTTATAATTAATGTAGACATCAAGTCCCGTCTCTGAAATGCCTCTGAGCTTTCAGTTATAATTGGGAGGTAAGACAGAAGCTAGAGGCTGGGTCTCTTATCAGTTTCGTTTGACTTTTCCTCCTGCAATTCATCTCTCATTAGGGGGAAGCACCCCATCCTCGTTCCTCTCCTCACCTGTGATAACGCTGCCAGGGCTCACAGCTCCAAAGTGTGGATTCCCCTTCCCTCCCCCTACCCCCCCTTTCCTAGACACTCTAATGCCCTCCCCACAATTGTGCAGGGGCCTCCTTATCTTCCTGCTCTAGGTTTTAATTAAAAGTTACGATAGGAAGGAAAGAAGAAAGAACAGAGGCATTTCCCTGCTAACCATGGTGGTGCCCTTTGCTCAGTGGCCACATGGGAGCTGATGCCACAGCCAAGGAACGATGCCCAGCGCTGGTGCAGCACTGGTGCAGCACCAGTTCAATATCCCGTGGAATCTCCAGGAGCAGGAAAGGTGAGAGGAATATTGCATTAGCCTGAGAGCAGTGAGAGGCTGCTGTCAAGAGAGAGAAACCCCTTGGTCCTGTGGAGGGGAGCTCCACAGTTCTGGAATGCCAGGAGATGGGTGAGAGGCCTCATTCCTGCACTCCCCAGTTCCTGTGTCTGGAGCGGGGGTTACAGCCCCTTCCTCATGGTGGGGTGGAGGCAGGATGAGGCTGAAAGGGTTAATGTGAACAAAACGAATTGGTGCAGGAGCTGCAGCCCTGTCTCTGCTCCTTGGAGAGGAAGGCTCCTGACAGCCAAGGTAATGCAAGGTTTGAGATCCATTAGAGTGCCTGTAATTATTTATAGGGAGGAAAAATCCACCCAGTGCTGTGCAGATGGAATGGCACAGCAAACAAATGCAGCAGGCTCTGGAGAGGGACTCCTAAAACCCAAGGTAATTTACAGTGAGAGTAGTGCCAAGGCTTGGTGGTGCCACAGCACTGCTGCTGCTCCTGTGGACCTGGCCCTGGCTCCAGTGGCAGCGAGGGAAGGGCTCTCAGCTCCGCCAGCGCTGCTGGGCCAGTTGCTCCTGTCCCAACACCTACAGACCTGGAAAGGGCTCCTGGAGAGGAGCTCAATGCCTCTCCCTCTGCTCATAGTTTCTTCCTCCCTGGGAGCTGGGGGTCCTTTGATGGTCCTTTGTGGGCTTGGAGTAGCTCTTGGTCTGCCCTCACTTCCAGCAGCCTACAGCCCTCTGCCAGTGACTTTCTGGGGCTGTTCAGACTCCTTCATCTTGGCACCAATTCTACTTTTTAGTGGAGGCTAAGCAGGAAGCGGGCGAGAGCTGCCAGGGCTGAGGAGAGAGTCCCTGGCCACAGGTGCCGGCGGGACCGAGCAGCTGCCCCGCAGCCGGGCTGCAAAGCCTCATTAGCGCTGGTGTGAAGTGCTTCGAGATCGTCCACCGAGCACCCTGGAGAGGCCAGGAGGTGCTTATGTAGCGGTGTCTGCACAGTGTAGTCCTCGGGGCGGGCAGCAGTGCTTCCTCCGCCCTGCTCTTCTGTGCCAGCGCCACCTGGCCTCACTCAAAGGTGCTGGAGCTGCTGAAATATTAACGACGACGACGACAACGGCGCCGGGACAGTGCCGGCACAGCGCCGGGCTCCGGCTCTCCAGAAAACGTTGAGCCAGCTGAGTGTCAGCAAAGACACCTTGGGCTGGATGGAGGGTCCTCACGCTCCAGCTACGAGCAAACAAGGACCTCTCCTTCCAGCTCCGATTCATCCTGCAGGATCAGGCAGGGTGTCTGGGAAGGCCTCATCCCATCAATGGAGCCAGGTTCCGCACAGCATCCCTGGGCACAGCCAAGGGCTGAAGCCCCCCAGAGGCCACCTCCCCTGTCACCTCCCAAGAGTCCTGGTGAGCCAGGCTGGCTGCTGCTCTCAAGGTACAGGACTGGAGACCCTCATCCAGGCAGGACTAAGACCTCACCCCTCAGTGCTCAGTGGCACTGGGTGCCACTGGGCATCTCTATGCCCTGGGCTGGGGTGCCCTCCCTACAGCCCTGATGGGTCACCTTCTCTGTCTGCCCATCCAGGCACCTTACTGACCCCCAACCCCGCGCAATCCCCTGGAAAGGCCCTGGGAAGCAACCAGGGGGTCTCTGGAGGCTGTGGCAGTACAGCCAGGTCAGGGGGTCCTCGGGGGTCCCCCCAGGCCCCGCTCCGGCTCTCTGCAGCATGTCCCACCCCAGGGCATCTCAGCCCTAGGGCCATGCGCGTCTCCCCCTGGTCCCGGTCCTCGGCTGCAGGATGCGGCACCGGGATGCAATTCTCTCCTCCCTCCGCGAATGAGCTCACGGCACCGAGAGGGCGGGGGACACACACACATCGCGGCGGCGCGCGGGCTGCCTTCATCCCCCCGTTCCTCCTCCTCCTCTTCCTCCTCCTCCTCCTCCACCGGGAGCGCGGTCGCCCAGCCAGGAGCGAGCAGCCGGCTGGAGGATGCTGCAAACAGCGGCGGAGCCGGGCGGCTGGGCAGGTAGGGGCGGGTGAGAGATTCGGGGAATGCCTTGCCAACCCCCGGCACCCCCGAACCCTGCTGGCCGGGCTGCGGGCCCCGGAGAGTTGCGGCCGTAGCAAAGTTGTGGGAGGGGGACGCAGCTGGGGAGGCAGCGCGGAGCCAGGAGGAGTGAGAGGGAGGGAAGGATGGATGGACGGACGGACGGACGGATGGATGGATGAACGAGTGCCCGGCCGGGGGTTGTTCTGGTCCCATTCCCCATTTCCTCCGGTGCCTGAGAACGGGCAGCAGCTGCGGGCGTCAGGGCGAAGGCTGCGGGGGGGGGGAAGCTGAGCCCCGGTCGCGCTGACCCCACCTTGGGAGGTGTCAGATCAGGAAGAAAACTTCTTCTCAGGAACTTTGTCGGGGGCCCTGGCTGCAGCCCCTGCACGGAGCTGTCCTTCCCACGCTAAGTGGGATCCGCGTGAGTGACGCCTCAGGTTCCAAGCCATTGGGGTGCCCAGCGTGTGGTCCCAAGGCTGCGCGATGGGCTGGGGTCTGCCGGCAGTGCCTGGGCCCAGACGACATTCACCAAAGTGTCTGTGAGCAGCCAGGGTGGGTGGCCAGTGGGGCCGTGTCCGTGGGTGGTGATCGGGTCGTGTCTGTGTCTGGAGTGGGCAGTGAGGTTGTGTCCATGAGGACCGTCTGGGCCCCCTCGTGCTGCTCAGAGTGTTGGGGCGCACAGGGTACCCTGCATGTGCCCCAGCTCAGGGGTGCCCAGCACTCCTCGCATTCCTGCTGTGCCTGAGGCAGGAGAGTTTTATGATGGAATGGAGCCGAAGCTGCCTCTGCCAGGGGAAATTTGCTCTTGGGGCACAGGACTTCTGCCGGAGCCTCACAAAATCTCTTTCTGTCCACGACCTGGGCAGCGAGAGCCGTGTCCCGGGGTGGCTGCAGCCCCGGGCAGACCCTGCCCCGCTGAGCACCTACCGAGCAGGACCAGAGGTGGCTGCGGGAGCAGCATCCACAGCTGGAAGATCTCCCGCTCGCTCCTCAGCTTTTATCAATCCTCATTGCTGCCGACTTGACGGAGCTGAGTTTCTGAGGAGTTGTGCTCGGAGTGGGGTAGGGCTGGAGCAAGCCCCGCGGCTCCGGAGAGCGGGGACATGCCTCTGCCTGCCCCTGGCAGCGCGGCGGCAGGACTGGGGCTGCCGGTCACGCTGGGTGCGCCGGTGGGAGAGCAACTTCTCGCTCAGGAGCTGCACTCCCAGCTCTCCTCGGCACGTGGGGCTGCTGTTGTTTTCAGAGCAAGGTTTAAAAGTGCTTCTTAGAGATGACTCTGGGTGAAGGTAAGGGGTCTAGAGCCCAGCTTTACGCTCCTGAGGGTCCCAGGTTCGTTCGCTGCTATGAGATTAGCACAGCTCTGTTGCCACATCGCTGCTCCAGGTGCCTCCTCCTGGGGGGGAAGGTGGGGGGTGGCTGGATGTGGTGCCAGCCGCCAGCACCCTCTGCCCAGAGTGGAGCGTGGCAGCTTTGGGGGAGATGGGAGGCAGGAGCTGGCCCTGCGCTGCTGAGCGCTGCGCAAAACCCGTCCCGGGCTGCGCGGATCCCGGGGGTGTCTGAGCAGAGCTCTGCGAGCTGCTGTGTCTGCATGTGGGGCACGCTGCCCGAAATAGCATCAATGGGCAGCGCCGCGGTGCGTGACAGGCCGCCGATAAATGAGGCTCTGTCCCTGCTGCCAGCCTGGCCAGGAGTTCCTGCAGCCAGCACAAGCCGCAGCCAGCACAAGCCGCATCCACCAGCAGCGATGTTTTGGGGCTGTCGAGTGGCTGCAGGTGTTCTCCAAAGAGGCATCCAGCCCAGTGCCAGCTTTTCTGAGGGATGTTTGCCCTTGGCTGAGATGGCTCCAGGGGTGGCTCCAGGGGGGTGGCAGGAGCCGTGGTGGTCCTTCGGTGGCTTGTGGTGTGGCTCTGCTGCCGAGAAACTACTGCCATGCACAGAGTTCAGAGTCAGGCTGGGGATAAGAGTGCCAGGGGGGATTCTTGCTGTGCAGTCTGCCACGTGCAGCAAAGTCAGACTGGCACGGTCTCAGCCATGGCTCTGGGGGTGTGAATGTGCAGGGCTTTGCTCACAGTGTCAGGGTGGTGATGTCACAGTGAGCTGTGACCTCCTGCTGCCTGTCTTGTTCAGGAGTGTCCCTGAGCTCCAGCACCGTGCTCAGCACAGGCTCTGCAGAAGGCTGCTCGGGCTGCTCTGGGGATGTTTGGCTCTGCTGGAGCAGCCAAGCCACTGGCAGGGATAAATCCGGAGGTTGGTTAAATAGTCCTGAGAATGAGGAATATTTGTTGGAGCTGGTGGCTCGCTGGCCTCAAGGCCTCATCCCTGTCACTGGACCATGCAGGGGCACACATCCTGGCCATGGCATGGAGGGTTGGGGACCTGGCTGCTCAGCAAAGCCCAAGGTGAACACTTGCCAGGAGATGCCACCTGGGCCATTGGCTGGATCAGGGCTGCCTTTACCCCTCCTCTCCTGCCTGGCTTCTTCCTTCTCTCAGCACACAGAGCAGAGACACCCAGCTCAGATATGCCAGGTCTGCTTCTGCTGGCCAGAAAGAGTTCAAATGCCATAGAACCTGACGAGAAAAATGGAAGCAACTGCATGGCAAAATTGCATCCAAACCCACAGGGTGCTGCCCTCTGCTCTCTTGCTGCCAGCCACTTGTGGCTGGTGTTGGCTGCCTGGCATTACCCAACTGTTTTGGCACAGGATGAAGCTCCATCAATGTGCCAGCAGGGGTGGGAGCAGGGGCTTGGGTTGTGTTGTTTTTAACCCACCCCTTTTCCCCTCAGTGCAAACAGTCCCGGGGGGCTGCCAGGGCGAGGAGCTGCCAGGGCACTGGACCCTCCACATGGCACAAAGCTGTGCTGCTAGGAAATGGGAACGTTCCTGAGCTGTGATTTTCCCTGACCTAATTATGGAAATTTTTTAATTAGTTGATAAGAAAGATCACTTGAAAATTGCAAGGGAAACATTTTGAGGTTAAGTCCTAATCCCTGCCTGGGTCTGCCTGAAGATGGGAGCCTTCTCTAGCTGTGCCAACCTCTGCAAGGAAGTGACAGCCATGGTGCCCAGAATGCAGGGGGCAAGCGGGGTGCCAGTGGCCCAAGGAGACCTGACCCCCCCTATGGAGAGGTGCTGGGCTCCTTTAGCCAGCCTGTTTGATGCCACCAGCTGCCCACCTGGCAGGGCCTTGCCCAGCATCTTTTTTTCCAGTTTGGGTATTTCTGGCTCTGACATCGGCCACTGACTCTTCCTCCACGTCAGGGGAAGAGGAGGAGGCTGCTGAACATGGAGTAGGTTTTGCCAGTAGGAGAGCAGAGGCTGCTTCTCACCTTCCTTTCACCTCCCAGTTCTCTGAGGCCTCTGCTGCCTTTGAGCTGGGAGAAGGCCCTCAACCCACTGCAGCAGGGAGCAGCAGGTCAGGTCTCTGTGGAGCTGCCTGGCAGAGGGCCAGGAGTTTTTTGGGGTTATTTGGTTCCTTTATCTGTTGGCACAGGAGAGCCCCTGAGCTTGCTTCAGTGCCCGGGCATGGGGTCACAGCTCTGCACGCAGATGTTCCTTGGTGGCCCTGGCCAAGCAGCTCCCTGTGGGCAGTTCCTGGCACCTGGCACTGCTCAGAGCTTTGGTATTTGGTGCCCACATGATTCCACATTGGTAGGTCTGGGTGAGCCTGGGCAAGGTCTCCTGGGCACAGATCTTCAGCAAGAGTCCCCTCCGTGAGGTGGAGCAGCAGTGGAAGGCTTTGTGTCGCTCACTCACCCAGCACCCTTGTGCTGCCCTCCTCTGCTCTGCGAGTCACAAAGGTCTCAGACAGAAGGATTGTGGCTGACAGTTAGTATTTTTAGGGCCAAGAAGCCTGCTCTGGGATAGACAGGGACTGGGGCTGTCCTGGAGGCTGTGTCCTGTCCTGCTGAGGCAATGCCAGCCCCTGCCCAGAGCTGTGCCAGGACTGGCCCAGCTGTAGCTGCTGCTGACCACTGGTGCCAGTGTCACCAGTGAGAGGCCTTAGTGGGTAGGGCTGGGCTCCTCCAGGCTGCTTTGGGGGCGGGGTTTGAAGTGCCACTTTTCCTGTCACTGTCATCCCCTTCCCTCTCCCTGCGCTCTGCCTCCCGAGGCAGCCGTGGTGCTGCTGCTGGCAGTGAGGTGCTGAGGGCTCCCAGCACAGAGCCTGTCTGTGCCCTGGGGCTGGAGGCTCTTCTGAGGAGCCCTGAAATGGATCTAGGAAAAAAACCCAAACACCCAAACAAGGGAAGTCTGTTACTGAGCCAGCGGGAGCTGGGGAGCGGCACAGGGCAGGCACTGGCAGGACTGGGTGGGGGGGTGAGACCCTGGGGGCCTGGCAGCGAGTCCCCCCCCTGCACCGCAGAGCCCTCCTGCTCATGGCTGCATTGCACGCAAGGGCAGAGCCTAAAAATATCCCAACTCCAAAATTTCAAGAATTATCAGGAACTCCGCAGGCTTATTTCTGAGCACTGTTACGAAAGGGCTTGAGCGGATTAGAGCCTGCCCGGATTAATCCCAGCCCTGTCCTGCAGAGGGGGAGCAGCACCGACACCCCACAGGGTGGGGGGGTTGGGGGGCTTCACTGGGCGTCCTTGCTCCCCATTCTAGGTCAGGCTGTGGGGCCAAGGCTGGTGGGGCAGTGGGGGATCTTTCAGCAGCTGCCCCATTTCCAGCCCCCCACTTGCCCTCCATCCCTACTCCAGCCAGTGTCCCAGGGGCTGCAGTTGCGCAGCTCAATGGCACAGTTCTGTCCTCCCCAGTTTCCAGAGGAGGCTAATTAGCCAACAGGCAGCAGGGCAGCTTAATGAGTGTGTCAAACCAGGAAGCCAGGCCTGGTGCTGTGCCTTCAGAGAAGCCTTCATGAGATGAGGATGTGCCAGCTGGCTTTTCAAATGGGGACACAGCCACCTCCTGTCCGAGGTGGGATCAGGCTGTGGCCACTCATGAGCTGGCTCCTGGCAGGGAGCTGCTGTGGAGCTCAGGAGGAGCTGGGATGGGCTCCTGGCCTTTTGACCTATGCCAATCCCAAGCCTCCCCAGACAGATGCTGAGGGAAAATTATTTGAACTGCTCTGCTTCTGCTGGCAGGGATGGGAGCTGGCAGGTCAGGATGAGCCAGAGGGATTTATGGACACCCAGAAGCCTCCTGCCCCTCTGGGTGCTGCATGATGCTGGTGCCTGTGTGGCTCCAGCTGGCAGCACCCAGGGCTCAGGGAATCACCAAGGTGGGCTCCAGGAATGCCAGCTCCAGCACCTGCCTGGCCCTGGCTTCTGCTTAGAGGTGGAAAAGCTTTTCAGTTTGTCCTTGGGGACATTTCCCCTCCAAAGGACTTGGGCCAGGCCTCTCTTGGCACACTCTGGGGAGATGCTGGCAGGTGGCAGAATCCCCCTGAGGGGCCTGGGGAGCAATTCCCTGCTGCCTGCATCCGTCTGATCCACCAGGGTCACAAAGAGGCCTCTGTGGAGAATTTGGCCTTTCTCTGCCTGCTCTGGCCCCTGGGGTATAAATCAAGGGCAGGGAACATCCACAGAGCCCAGTCCCTGGCAGTGTGCAGGGCTCTCACCCTTTCTCTGGCACCACCAAGCCCTGTCCTGCTGCAGGACCATGCACAGGCCCCCATGGTTGCAGTCCAGGGCCCTCTGTCAATGGCCAAAATTTCTGCCTTTCTTCACCTGCTGATGAGGCACAAGGAAAGGAGAATCCTTTAAAACAAACCAAATAAAATTAGGTCTTCTGGTAAGGGATTAAATGGGGGCCCTCAGCTGTATTTATAGGAGGTTCAAAAGTAAATCTGTTGCCAGACTGAATAAATATTTTGCTCAGGCAGGAGCGAGCTGCAGCTCATCTGTCTTGGAAAGCTTTGAGTGAGAGGGGAATTGATTTTCCTCAGCCTGAAGGAGGAGAGCAACTCTCGGAGGCAGACAGGCAGCGGAGTTCCCATTATCAGCTCAAATGAGGAGCAGCTGGGAAGTCATTACACAGGAAGAGAGAGTGAAGTCTTTTAGGGAGGCAGCAGCTCCCTGGCCTCTTGCCATGGCTGAGGCTGCTCTGGCCCCCTGGGAGGGTTTGGTGGCACTGGGTGATTGTCTTCAGGGCAGATGACAGCAGCTAGCACTGATCCCACTGGGGCAGGGTGAAGGGAGACTGGTGCAGGCACAGTGGTGGTGCCAGGGTTGTCGACCTCAGGCCTCCTGTGCTGGCCACACAGGGATCTGAGAAAGCCAGCAGTCAGGCTGGCACCACCAAGCATGGAGCAGTGCTTTGCTCTGGACAGATGCTTCTGCCAGATAAGCTCCAGCATGGCCTGAACCACACTGCCAGGGCTGCCAGGCCCCCCTAACTTACCAGGGCTGGAGCATTCCCCTTTCCCTTGCCCAGGTCACACAGGGAGAAAGAAAATGGAGAATTAAGGAGAAGCCAAAGCCCTTGGCAGCGCTGAGTTCTTCCCCGTTTTCCAGAGCAGAACCACATCAGGCTGGCACTTGGTCCGCGGGAGCTCCCAGCCCAGGTGGGCAGTCCCGGGAGGAGGGGTGGGCGCAGTGGCAGTGCCAGGCGAGTGTTTGCCATGAAAGCTCTGTCAGCCCCGCGCTAAAAAAAAGCCAGGAGCTGAGCAGAGTGATCAGCTGAGTCACCAATCACTCACCCGCGGCTTTAGTCACCGGCTCCCCCATACCGGGGGGACGCTGGCTTCTGGGGGGGCACAGCCCGAGCCGCCACCGCCTCGGAGCTTCGGCTGTAAGGAGCAGGGAGCGGCTGCTGCTCTCCTGGCTCCCGGCAGCAGATGGATCCCCGGGCGCTGCGGTCACCGGAGCTGCTCAATTAATGATGACTCCCTAAAGAAACCATTAATTAATAGCGCCCGGTGCTGCGGCTCCGAGGTGTGCGCCCCGCGGCGGAAGCGGGGGGGGCAGCCGAGCAGCTGCTGCCCGTGCCCCGTGACAGCGTGGGGCACTGTGTGCCCATCCCTGCCCTCCCAGCCCCTCGCCATGGGCACTGCAGCTCCTGCCTAAGGCCGAGCCACTTTCCCATGGGATGCTGAGGAGCTGGAAGCAGCCTCTGCTTAGGAAGGGCTGCTGGGGGTTGGGACTGTGTTCGAATGGCCAAGGTGGAGGCACATCTGAGGTCCCGGGACATCAAAGCTGCCTCGTGCTCCCTTCACTTGAGCTGGAGGCTCCTGTCCTGCTGGAGAGCTGGGATCTGCCCTGCTGCTGCATCCAGTGTGGCACCTGGAAATACCGAGAAAGGACAGAGCCAGGGTTCGGGATTCCCCCACAGCCAGCCTGCTCCCCTGGCCTGGGGACGCTGCTGCCCTCCTGCTTGTGCCCTGACCTGGGTGCCAGCAGACACCTTCTGCCTTGCCCGCGGCGCTTTGTCCCTTGCCTCCTGGTATCTCCTAGTGGAACAGGGATCCTCACTCAGGTGCCAATGTCTGCAGCTGGGAGCCGAGGGTCGGATGCTGCTGGAGCTGCCGCCCGCGCTGCTGGGGGAGCAGGGGGGTGTCATGCTGCTGGAGCCTCCAGACAGAAATAGCTTCCTGCACAGCCCCATTCCCAGGGAGCCTGCAGGGCTGGGGAGTGGGAGGTGGCAGAGCACAGCGCTGGAACAGGGAGCTTGGCATCGTCTGCTCTGACCCTGGAAGGGGCTTGTTTTGGTGAGGGGGTGGCTGTGAGGGGCAGGAAGGAGTTGGCAGCTGTGGGGCAGCCCCAGGTCTGCAAAGGTGTGCCTGGAGCATGGGCTTCACCGGGCTGGGTGCAGACTGGTGTGGCATTGGGCTATGGATGGGCACTTGGTCTGCTGGTGCTGTGCCCTGTGGACCAGAAGGGACTGGCTGGTGCAGGGCTGTCCTGCCCCGGAGCCTGGCCTCACCGTGAGGGATGTCCCACGGTGACCATGTGATGCTCCAGGGTGGGCACTGCATGTCATCTCTGACACCTGTCCAGCTCATTTGGCACCGGACCTCACTGTCTCCATTGCTGCTGCCTTCTGCCCTGTTCCAGACCTGGTCTTTGCCCATCCCGGGCAGGTGCTGGCACGGTGGGGATAGACATGGCAGTTCTAGGCACGGCAGTTCTGTGCCATGGCTCTCAGCCTGCCCCCCAGCAGGGTACCTGCGCAGGGCCGCAGCCAAGAGCCAGGAACGGCCGCGCCTGGGCGTGGGCAGAGCCATGAAGGGGCTGTTTGTGTGCCTGGCTCCTGGCACTGTTTGCAGACACAGCCCTCGCGTGTTTGCTTAGCAGCGATGCCTCCGCCCCTCACCAGCTGCCAGCACAGATGAGCCTTTTGCCGCTGTCCTCCACTCGCATCCCCACGGGCCCTGGGTGGCTGCGGTGGGTGCTGGGGCAGTGCCAGGCTCGCCAGGGTGGGCATGGGGCGTGAGCCCTTCAGGGTTGGCTGCCTGGCACAGGCCTGGCATGCTGCACACCTTGGTGATGCTCCAGCTGCCCTCCCCAGTTAGTGAGCATCTGGGTAGCACAGGGTACCTGCGCAGGGCCGCAGCCAAGAGCCAGGAACCGCCGCGCCTGGGCGTGGGCAGAGTGATCAGTGTGATCAGTGCCAGGTCAGTGTGCTGAGGCCCACACCAGGAGCCCCTTGCCCAACTTTCTGGTGGAAGCCTCTCCCCCAGCTCTCCCATCCACACGGGGGCTGGCTGGGTCCTGTGTTCCCATTGGGATGGCAGCCGAGGCACATGCCCCAGAGGCATCCCTCAGGACCGTGCCTTGGCTGCCTCCCCCAGTCCCGTCTGTGAGGGTGGCACAGAGCCCGCTCATGGACACATTTGGACACTTGGCATGGCAGGGCTGCATTTCCTGGTGCCTGTGCATCCAAGGAGGCCAATTTGCCAGCACTTCTGCCCAGGCCATCTTGCCACCTGAGGCTGCAAGAGCCAGCGGTCATGTCCAGCCTGTTGTGGGGGCCAGGGGTTGCCCAGTGGGTCCTGGGGTCCTGCCCATGCAGTGCCGACCTCGGACGCTGGTTACTGACTGCTCTGCAGAAAGTGCTCCTCGCAAGTTTCTTCTGTAAGCCGTGGCAAGCACAGGCTTTGAACGAGCTCTCCTCTCCTGTCTTCCTCTCTTTTTTTCCCCTTCCTACTGCGACCGCAGGAAGCTTTTTGATCGTGCAGGGCTCAGGCGCCACAGCGGCATCTCTGCTGTGGGGCTGTCAGCGCAGTGACACCGCAGTGCCTCTGCTCCTCACACACAAGGAATTATTTCTCCTGCTCTTTCTTTGCCCCATCCCCGGGATAAATGACTGCTCGCAGGGTTAGCAGATGGCCGTGGCAGCCAGAGGAGCACCCCTGATCTCCCCGGTGATGCCCTGTCCGGCACAGAGCACCGGCTCTGCGGCTCGGCCGGGGCTGCAGGAGGTGTTTGTGTGGGGAGGTGTCAGCCTGGCTTGAAAGCAAATTGCTTTGTGAATTTATTTCCCTTCCTGTGTATGAAAATGTTTTTCTTAAAGGGATGCTGTCATGTTAAATATGGAGCTGCCAGCTGCAGGCATTAAAAAATCATGGCTTGTCCCATTTTCCTGCCTCCCACTCTAAATTCTAAGAAAACAATAAATTTGGGGTTCTTTTGACTTGTCATCTACCTCCCAGCTCAGCTACAGGCACTTTTTCAAGCTCTTCCTGGCAGTTGGGAACTTTGGGAACTTCAGCTCCATGACAAGTGCAGCAGATCTGGGGCAAATCATGCCAGGGTGGAGCAGTGGGGGGCAGCTCCTCTGCTGTGCCCCCAGAAAGGTGCAGAGCTCACTCCTGGTCCCCTCTCTCCAAGCCTCTGCCCAGAGGCTGTTTCTGTCCTGGGGGCTCCAGAGCTGCAGCCTGTGGTCACAGCAGGTTCAGGCAGCAGGAGGCAGAAGCAGGCCTGAGATGGTTGATGCAAACAGCTTCCAGAGCTCTGCTTTCAGGGCAGCTCCCTCCAGGGCTCAGCTTCTTTTCTGTTCCCCCCAGCCATGGAGCTCTACCTGTGAGCTCTGGAGCCCCCTCCAGCAGATTGGGGGATTGATAACTCTGATTTGAACAGAGCCTTGGCCCTGTGTTGATGGGGTGCTCCAAGGCACTGCCTGGGTTTCAGCAGATCCCCTTGCAACTGTGTGTGCCAGCCCTGCCCTGGCTGCACTGCAAATGTCACTTGCTTAGCATTGAGTTTAGGCTGAAATGCAGGAGCTTGCTCGAGCTCCAGCTGAAACTGAGGCTGGAGCCCTCCCTGTTTCTGCATGTCACCTTCTGAGAGGAAATAACCTGCAGTAGGTTGAGTAAGAACATGGGAGAGGGTCAGGATTAGGGCAGGGGGTGACTAGAGCAGCACAGGGGGGCACAGTGCACTGCCCAGGCCCAGCAAAGCCATGGTCAGCATCACCTCATTGACTGTGTGAGTCACCACGAGTGTCAGGGCTCTGTCAGGGTGACAGGAGCCAGCCCTGTGCCCAGAGGAGACGTTGCCACCTCTCGAGTGGTGCCGGGGTTTGATTTCAGGGACATTTGAAAACAAACAAAACCAACCTGAAACCCACAGTTGTCACAGCTAGGGAGAGGCAACTCGGAGCAGCTTGGCCAAGATTGCCCTGTGGCTGTGTTGGGTTTGCTCCTCAGCTCTCTTTTAAGAGACTGAAGAGCAGCTGGGGCCAGCATCTGCCAGATCCCTTCAGCTGGGCATCCTCCCCCAGCATCCACCCTGTGATGGTCGCTGTGCCAGGGCTGCAGCCCTGCTTTCTCCCCAGAGCTTGCCCAACCTGCCTGCTTTACTTCTCTCCTGCTGTGGTGTTTTACATCCCCACCTCTCTGAATCTTCCCTGCCCTGGATGATGTCTGTGGGCCACAAGCTCAGCCCTGGGGCTCTGCCCACCTGCATCCTGTGGGAGCTTTGTGCCCTTCTTGAATTCTGGCACCGTGTGAGGGCTCAGCAGGGTAGAGGAGAGGGCTTAGTGCCGGGTGGCTGCGCCAGGGGCAGACACAGCCTCAGCTCGCTGCAGGTGTGCAGCTGGTGGCTCTGCCCTGGTCTTGGTGCTGATAACAAAAAACCTGAAGGGTGTTGTGATCTTGCAAGCCCCATGCCAGGTGTCCCTCAGCTGGCAGTGTGTGGGGCAGCCATGGGAGCAGCTGGCACCTTGATCTTCCCTCTCCCTCTGCTCCCTTGTGCTGTGTCAACATTTAGAGCTGAACTCCAGGGACTCAATGTCAGGCTCCTGCCTCTTTGCTTTGCTTTTTTTAATCTGCTGGCACAAGAGCAGTTAGGATGCTGCCAGGAGCGCACCCAGCCCATCCTCACCCACCCTGGGGTGAGACAGGACCCAGCCATAATGTGTGCCCAGGACAGCGTGCAGGCCAGAGTTGTGCCATCTCATTTATCATTCCAAAAGGACACAGCCCTTGTACCCTGACACCAGCACAGCTTCTCTCTGCTTGGTCCCTGCTGAAGATGATTAATCAGCTCATTCGGTGGTGTTAGAAGCTGAGGGATTGCAGGACCCTGGGGTGGGAGCTGAGAGGCACTTCCTGGGTGTTGGCTCCTGGGCACCTTCTCTTCAACATTGTGGCCCCCACAGCATCTCCTTAAGCTGAGGTTTTTGCTGTCCTGGCTGCTTGGGAGCAGGGCTGGGTTCTGCTGATTCAGGGGACACAGAGCCCTGTGGTGCTGCTGAGTGCTGATGTGCAGAGAAGAGGACAGGCACAGCACCACTGCTGTGCCCGTGCAGTGCCCTCTGTGTGCCCACACTGCTGCAGGATGTCCCACTGCCCTTCAGCATGTCAGAGTGGGCCCAGGTGGGCATGTCAGAAGAGGACCCTGGTGGGCATCCAAGGATAAGAGCCAGTCTGGATGTGTGGGGGGCTGAGGTCTGGTGTCTAAGGATGGTCTGAACCCCCTGAAGCCCAGGACCCTGTGCCAGGAGTGAAGCTGCATCCCTGAGACTTTGAGGAGGGCTGGCTCATGCTAATCCTCACTCTGACAAGAGACAGTTCATGAGCTGATCCTAAAATGTGCCTCCCTGGCATGAGCAGAGCTTGTGTTGGGGCTGTGTGGGACAGAAGCAGGCTGGTTTGATGCCATGTTATGAAATGCTGAAAGGGATGTGGGCATGGCCAGGGATCTCTGAAACCCACGAAGCTGCCCACATCTGCTCAGCTCTCAGCCCGAGACCAGAGCAGAGCTGCAGCAGGTCTCCTGAGCCACCCCATGTCGGGGGGCCCGAGCACCCCCCGTGCCTGCTGCAGCCTGGCCCAGCTGCCCTCACTTCCCTCCCGGCAGCACCTGGTGCCCCTTCACAAAGCCACACAGGGAACTGTCTGAGTCTAAGCTGCGAGGCAGCCCGGGAAGCCCCTTGCCCCTGCCCCAGCAGTGCTGCTGTCAGGAGCCTTCTCCTGCGTTTGGCTCGGGGCAGCTCCTCCAGCCTGGCTCTTGCCAGCTGGCATCCGCGGCCCCGCGTGACGCTGGAGGCTTTTTGGAGACTGCTGAGCCGCGGGCGCTCGGCTCTCGCCCGGAGCCTGCTGATGAGGGCTGATTTAGTGGCCATTGAACCGCATTTGAAGTGCTCCTTGAAATGTGAGACAAGTGTGGAAGCTCTCGGGGTGTCCGCGGTGCCCGGGCGGCCACGGGACACGGGCAGGAGCCGGCTCGGCGGCTGCGAAGGGCAGAACTCGGTGCTCGCCTTGGTGTCCAGGTAAGAGCCTCAGACAAGGGCTGGAGGCGCCGGGCGCTGCCTCTCCAGCACTATCCAAGTGGGTGGGTGGGCTGGACAGCGGGTGTGCCAGCCGTGAGGGAGGCAGGATGGGATTGTTGCCTCCCATCAGTGGGCTCCTCTGTGCCCTAGGCAGGGTCTGGGGTTCCCTGGGTTGGGGGTTCCCTGGTGACAATACCCACCCGGCCTCGGGGCGTGATGGAGTCATGGAGCTGCTCCAGGGCAGGAGCTGCCTCTCTGCTGAGCACGGGTGGCTGGGGGCTAACTGGAGCCACTAGGTCCCGCTCAGAGGGACGCCATCAGCTCTGAGGGAAGATTCCAGGAGCAGCCCCAGCAGAGTCGGCGATGTGAGGACTGGAGCCGTGATAGGGGGGTGGTGACTTTGATGGCTTTCCTGTAGACCCTGAAGGTGCAAAGAGGGTGGCTGCAAACAAGATCAGTGCTGAGGGGATGTTGAGTTTTGTGACAGCTGCTGGTGATGACTCTTTGCCTCATTCTGGTGCTTGTGTGGCTTTCATTCCCCATGGCCTGTGCTTGGAGAGCAGATTTGGAGCTCTGGGATCAGATTTTTGGTTTTGGATTTCCTGCTCTCTTGGCAAGTTCACCCAAACTCCAGGTTCAGGTGGTGGTTTCCTAATTCTACACTGGGACAGATCCTCAGATGAACAGTTCTGATGATACTTCAGCTCTGTGCCAAAGCTGCTTTAGCCTGAGTGAGAGCTTTGGCTCTGTGTGTTGGGACCATACAAGCTCCATAAAAGATTCAGGGGACACAAACTGGTGCTGAAGGCAGGAAGGAGCTTGCTGGTCCTTTCTGAGTTGGGACTGGGAGAAGACCTGGGCAGGTACTTGGGCTGCAGCAGCATGGAAGCCTCTGGCTGGTCTATGTTCAGCTGTGTCCCAGGATGGGCTCACCAGGGCTGTCCAGGGGTTATCTGCAGTGTCAGAGTCGAGGCAACACAGAACAACTTTCTCACCAGGACTTCACAGCTTGGCCAGAACCCACCAGCCTGGTGACTTGACTTGTGCCTGGGTAGCTGCTTTTCTGGGTGCAAGCCTGCTGCCCTCGTTAAAAAACAGCTATTGGCAGCCAACATAAGAGATGGGTGGCTGCAAGATTCCTGCCATGCTCCCTGAGCTCCTTTGCAGGCTGAGGCTCTGTAAATGTGTCAGCACATGGCAGATGTCTGCTGGCATCATCCTCACTAATCCCCCTCACTCCTCCTGGCTGCCATCGAGGACTGCTGTTGCCCACAGGCTCCTGAATGAGCCATCCAGCAGAAGGTGGTGGCCAAGTGTGACACAGGGCACTGTCTGACTCATCTGCACCGCCCTGGGGCTCACTGAACCTTGGCTGGCCCTGGGTGCAGGGGTGAGGGACACTGTCCCTGTGTCAGCACGGAACTGCTCCAGTGCCCGCAGCCCCTGTGGGAAGCTCCTGAACAGTTTAGGAGCTGAGGGAAAGGATGTCCCAGGGTGGGGCTGCTTCCAGAACTCTGCTGATGACTGCACAGTGCAGCCCCAGGGATGTCACCAGAGAGGGGACTGTGGGGCAAGCCTAGTTCCTGCAAAGGGAGCCTGGAGGTGCTGGGTTCTTGGGAAATGGCATCTCACTGCCACATGCATGACAAGGACAAGGCAAGGCCAGGGCCCAGGTGCTCAGAAGATTGGTTGGGGTTCTTCAGAGGCTGGAATTAATATGTGTTGTGGCATCAGTTCATTGGCTACCCTGATGCCCAGGGATGCAGCATCCTCGGGGCAGTGCCAGCACTTGGACAGAGTCCTGCTGCCAGAGCCCCTGCTGCAAATGTATCTGGCTCCTGGGAGGAGAAATGGCTGTTGGTGGGGAAGTGTGGTCTGTGGCGGGCTGAACTGGGGCAGTCAGGGAATGGAGCAGCTGCTGCAGGGACCCTGGGGCAGATGAAGCGATGTTTCCTCACCTGGCAGAGCCTGGCTCTGCTGTGCCCCTTCCACCTGCTCTGGAGAGGAGCTGAGCTCTGCCCTTGTGCCCTCGATAAGCTGCAGTAGTTTTGTCTCTCACTGCAGAGATTTAAGGTCTGGATTTAAAATTCTCCCTAGCCCTTGTCAGCATTTTACAGCCTTTTGCAGCATGTTTATGGTGCCATTAAAGAGAGGGAGAGACCCTGAGGTTAGGAGCTACTGTACAAGAGTATAAAACTGACCTTAAAATGATGAACTCATGGCACAGAGCTGTCTGCCTGCCACACTGCTGGGCTTGGGGACACCAGGCTGGCTGCTGGGAGTGATGGGGGATGAGGGGATGGCAATCCCAGAATCATTTTGTTATTCCAAGTGATTGTGAACAGTAAAAGCAGTGAGGACTTCAGAGGAAAAGCTCCTTTGGACTTGGGAGAGTGAAGTGCTGCCATCCTAGACTGGAGCTCTGCATGTCATCAAGTGGCCAGGTCTTGAGGACCAGGGTTGAGGAGCAGCCAGGGGCTGGCCATGCTGGGTGGGCAGCATGTCCTAGGAACACTGCATGGTGGGATGACTCCACGCTCATCCCTGTGCTGACACCCAGACTGCTCTGACCTTTGTTTCAGAGAGATTTGGACATCTGGCAGGGAGCTTTGCACACCCACTTGGCTGGAACAGCCCTCAAGGGCTCCAAGCAAAGGGGCAGATAGTGAGGGACACAGTGAGGTTTGGCTGGTGCTGATCAGTTGGATAAAATCTGGACAGAGGCAGGTGGGTGCTGGCTCAAAATCTCCATCCCAGTGGAGCCCTGAACCCCTTGAGAAGGTCTCCCAAGGGTTGAGGCTGCTCATGGTCCTCCATGGAGCAAATAAGCTTGACTTCATGGCCCCCAGGGTGGGATCAGGTGCTGGGTAAGGGAAGCAGTGGCTCCGTGCTGCTGAGTCACCCTGGGCCCGTGGGCAGTGTCCCTTAAGCTTTACCATGCCTCAGTTCCCCTCCTGTGAAAGGGAGTAGCAGCCCCCCCAAAAAACTTCAGTGCCTTGCTGGAAAGGCAAAATCTGACCCAAAGTAGCTGTCTGTCAGGGAGCTGATGCGGGCCCAGCCAGGAGTGGCCAAATTTATGGCCCTGACACCCGAGAAGCAGAACAGGAGCAGCAGCAGTAATTAAGTGAAAGAAACGAGTGTGCAACTAGGGAAGACCTCTCAAAGGCTGCCACAAGCAGGGCAGGAACTGCCGCTCATCAAAGCAGCAGCAGCAGCTCCGCTGTGAGAGGAGGGAACTTTGAGGAGACTTTGTCCACAGAATGTTCCAAGTTCAGCTCTCGGCCCTGGTGTAATTGCATTAAAAATACCCGGGGAGGGGGAGGATGCCAAGGGCACCCAGGGACCTGGTCCTGCTGGCGTGTCTGCCCTGGAGCTCCACGTGTCCAGCCGAGGTCCTGTCTCGCATTCCTGGTGCTGATCATCTCCCAGATCTGCTTTCCGCAGCCCTGCTAATGGTTATTCTGGGCAGGGCCCCTCCCCGGGGGCCCGCGGGGCTCCCTGCCCATCAGGCATTGATCGCTGCCAGCTCTGGGGAGGGACCACAAATGACCGGACTGGGCAGCTCTGCTGCAGAGATCTTCCCTCGGTGTGGGGTGGCTCTATCCTGCCGCCGTGACAGTCCTGAGTATGCCAAATCCAGGAAGGTTTCACTTGAAAATCATCATCTGCTTTTTGTAAACACAATTTAGGGGAATTTTGAGCCTCTCAGGGCTGGGCCATGGTGTCTCACTCCTCCCAAGCACAAGGGCTGGGCATTTCCTCTCCTGTTCATTGGAAGGTGAAGCTGAAGCTTCAAGAACAGCCTAAGGTCTTCAGAATCCAGGTACCAGAGAGCTGTGTGTGAACTTCAGGCTCCTAAATCCTTCTGCCCAATCCTAGGTTAACTTCTTCTGAATGTGAAGCTCTTTTTTAGTTCCTCTGCTGTAAGTACTGAAGCAGGAGGTTAAGGACCTACTTGTGAATGCTTTGGGCTAATCATGGACTAATTTAGGCTGGAAGGGACATCCCTTAGGGCACCTTAGAGTGCCACCGGGCTGACTCCACTTGTCACAGGGCTGGGGATCAGCCTGGATCCATTCCGGCAGGTCCAGCTTTAGATCCATTAACAGCTGCTCCCGGAGCTTTGGGCAAACCCAGCCTTGGAGGAGGATGCTGTTTGTACCCCCGGGAGCTGGGACAGCCGCTGGTCTGGCACCGTGAAGATGCTGGGACCCGCTGAGGACCGAGGTGGTCACCACACGAGTTGGGGCCCCCACGCACCCGGACCGGGGGTACCCGCGGCTGTCCCCGGGTTCCGGTGCTCGCCCCGGACCCGCTCCAGCTTGCGGGGACCGGGTCGCGGAGCCTCTGCGCCCTCGCGGGGCCGCGGCCGGGGCTGCAGCGCCCGGTGCGCCCCACCCTGTACCGGTGCCCCCTCCCCTCCCGGTACCTGGCTGCCCTCAGCAAACCGAGACCCACCGTGTTCGTGGGCTCCGGGGGCTGGATGGGCAGCAGCCACCCACGCCGGGCTCCTGAGGTGCACGGAGGGGTGGCTGGGGAGCCCCTGGCCCTTCTCGGTGTGCTCAAGCTGCAGTGGACCACCTCTGGGGACAGATGAGCTGACTTGGCCCCCTGGGGTGTCACGGCCCAGCGTGTCTGTGTGTGTAAGGGGCAGCTGCCAGCTCCGAGGAGGTAACAGGATCTCAGGGCCTGGGTGACCTTCAAGCCTGTCTGAGGCTCAGTTCTGGATGTCTCACCAGCTCCTAGTTTGGGGTTGGGCAGTGGGGACAGTGCGACTTGAGACAAAGGCTGCAGGAGGGTCCCCAGCTGGCCCCAACTCCTCCAGGTCCTCCACGTGGTGGCCATGTGTGGGTTTGGGACTGGTCCCACAAAGCTCTGAGTTCAGAGCAGGCTCCTGATGCTCGAGAAAGTGATCGAGGGGCTGGTGCCAGTCCTCCTGCCGTGGTGGGACACCAGAGCAGCACAAAAGTCCTTCCAGTTTGACTTGCTGCCTGCAGGGCTGGTGACCACCGCAGCTCAACCCATGGCGCTGCCTCTGAACCAACAAATACTTCAACTGACCCCAAAAGAGTCTCCTGGTGCTAGAAACTTGGAAATTCCCTGCTCCAGCACTGACCTCCTGGGAATGCTGCTGCTCAAGTTGTCTTCCTCAATGCAGCTCCTTGCAGAGCTGCAGATGCTGTTGCTTGGGGAGCCTCCACAGGTCCAGGCAGCCTGGGGACCTTGCAGGTGTGGGACCAGCGCTGGCTTCCTGCCTCACCTGGCCTCCTGTTTCTGTCCCTCTGTCCTCATGGCAGGCCTGTCATTCCTCCTGCAGGCATGAAGCGACCCTTGAGCCCATCCCACAGCCCCGAGAGCGGGGTGAGGCTGCTGGAGGTGGGCAGCTGCCCGCCCGGCCAGCCCGAGCAGCACCTGAAGCGGGAGAAGAAGCAGCAATCGTTCACCCTCTGCGAGGTCTGCAACATCCAACTGAATTCAGCAGTGCAGGCGCAGGTCCACTACAACGGCAAGAGCCACCAGAAGCGCCTCAAGCAGCTCAACAAGGGCAAGCTGCCAGCACCACAAGGTAGGAGCCCAGCACCAGCTCGAGGCTGCCCACAGGCTGCCCCTGCTCTGGGCTCTGCTCAGCTCTGTGCTCCGGATCTCTGGGATGCTTGGGAATGCTGCATCCCGTCACTTGCTGCTCTGCCTGGGCTCTGGGGACTTCCCCACCCCATTGGCACTGCTGCTCCTCAGGGGTGTTTGGGGCCTGAGAGCCCCAGATGCCTCTCAGATGGACACTTGTGGGTCCTGTCCATATGCTGGTGTGGTTGCGGGGACTGTGTCCTCATGAGTATCTCCTTAGGTTTCTGCAGGTGACTGGCAGATGGCCTCAGCCCCTCACCAGCAGTGGTGGCAGGGATGCTGGCACATAGCGGGTGCTATGCTGTTGGGGAAAGGTCATGTGAGGGTGTGGACTCTTTTGCCCTCTGCCATCTGTTGGCATTTACCTGCCCTGGGCATGCACAGCTGCCTGCTGCAGATTTTCTCCTGCACAAAAGCAGGGAAATGTGCCCACAGATGTCACCCTGTGCCAGCACCTGGCCAGTGCTGCCTGAGCCTTTCGTACCAGGGTTTGTGGCATCAAGCAGCAAGCTGAGGGAGTTTGTCTTTCCTGGGGCTGGTGCAGACGTCTGTGCCCAGAGCCATGTCCCCAGCCTGGGACTGGAACTTCCTCTGGGACCCCTCTGCTCTTTGAGGGGGTTACAGGCTGGGGACCCCATGGCTGCTCTGCAGGGAGTGGTGGTCGCAGTGCTCTGGATAGCTCCAGGCAGGGGTAAGGAGCTGAGGCTTCCAAAACGCTTTGCAAATGATCAATGCCTTTGTCTGAGTCAGGGGGATGAGAAGAGAGGATGGAGAAGGGGCAGGAACGTGCTGGAACCCTGTCAGATTCCGTGTTGGTGCCAGCCCCTCGCAGGCACCCTGTGCCCTGACTGTCCTCTGGCAGCCCACGGCAGGCAGCCATGTGAGGAGCTGCTGTGCTAAGGAGCAGCGAAGGGTTGGAGTCTGTTCCTGGTGTCAGGTAATGTTTGTTTAATAACATCTGAAGGGTTGGCAAACAAATCTGCAAGGCTTAGGGAACAGCAGGCAGCAGCAGGCAGCAAAACCTGTGTCCAACCCCTCAGCCCTGGGTAGCGGGGTGGGTGCTGATGGGCATCCATGTGCCAAATTCTGCCCTCCCCTGTGGTGGCTCTGTGTGAGCAGGGCCTGGGACACGCGGAGGAGCTGCTCTGTTTGTCACCATTTACTGACAGCTGGAAGCATCCCCTGCTGTTTAACGGGAACAGGGCTCGTAAATTCCAGCCTGCAGCTTCCACGTCCTGCCCTGCACCCGCGGTGGCTCGGTGAGCAGCTGCCCAGGACTCATTTCCTCCCGAGCCAAAGAATTCCGTTGTGTGTGAGCTCTGTGCTCCTGCAGCCCCTTGCAGCCTCCTCCCCTCTGCCTGTATCCAGGGCTCTAGCTGCAGCCCTTGGGGCTTTGCTGCTCAGGGTGAAGTTAGCTGCTGTTGGCTGGGATTTGCTTAGGTGGGGAAATTGCAGATGGCATCGGCCCCCTGCCTGCCCTGCTCCCGACCTTCTCCCCCACACTTTTGGTGCAAAATGTCATTTCCAGCTTTGTCACAGGCAACCTTTTGCAGCTCCTGAGGCATGAGCTGGGGGGGCACAGAGCTGTGAATCAGAGGCCAGAACTGGCAACTGGCTGACACAATACCTTTGTCACCATCCTGTCACTGGCACTGTGGATGCTTGGCACCACCTGGCCTTGTGTCACCAGTGCTGGGAGAGAGGCTGATCCCCCCCAAACCCAACCATCCACTGTACCTGCCTGCAGTCCCTGCAGCCGTGGCCCCCTTCTGGGCAGCTTCTGGCCAAGCTGGGGATGGGCTCCGTCCAGCGCAGCCTGTGGTGAGGGCCAGGCTGAGCTGTGGCTCTGTCAGCACCGGGGGAGCCTTGGCAGGAGCAGAGGTGTTTGTAAAGACCACAAATTCAGTGGAATAATTGAGTTAGGCAGGGAAGAGGTCTTCCTCCCGGCTGGAACCTCTGTTCCGCACTGACATCTACAGCTATACCAAAGCAGCTCCCACAGGCGCCGCTCGATCTTCCCGGGGCCGCCTCCGGCTGCTCCGGTCGCTGATGCCTGCAGAGGCTGCGGCCACCGTGCTCGGTGGAGCGGAGCTGCGCGGGGGCTTGGTCGGCACAGCGGGGGTGATGCTGGGGTCCTTACCACTGATCCCTCAGCTTGAGCCCAAGTACTGCTGGCCAGGCGCTCCCTCGTCGGGCAGGTGCCAGGCTGCTCCCCCAAAGCCAGTGCCCATGAGAGGGCAGGGCGAGTCCTAACCACCTGGAGCCAGCTGTGCGCTGGTGCCAATCCACGTCGCAAGGTCTTCCTCTGCACCGTGCGCCCCCATGGCATTATGTAGCCAGACCCTCTCCAGTGCTGCCCAGTACCATGCCCAGAGCTGGCACTGGAGCTCCCTGTGCTGCCAACTCCCCCACTGGGAGGCTCCACACGGCGGCCGCGGCTCCTTGCACAGGGGAAGATCCCAATTCCCCCAGTTAGCCGCTGCAGGGTCTGTCTGCGTGCGTTTGCAGGGCAGGAAGAGCTGAGATGAGCAAAGCAATCGCTGTGACAGCTCCGGCAGCGCTGGCTCTGCAGCGGCGGAGCTGGGCCCCCCTGGAGGGGACCTGGGGACCCTGTGGGAGATGGAGCCAGCTGGGGCTGGGGGTTGCTGGTGGGACTTTTATGGGGTGCCAGCTAAACCCCCAGATTCCGGCGCCAAATGGGGCTGCTTGTGGGTGCTGGGGAGAACCTGCTCCCCTCAAATGGTTCCTCCACTGCAGCCCCTGGGGCAGCCCCTGGGGCAGCCCCGGGGCAGCAGCACATGCAGCCTGGTTTGGTTTGTCCAGAGGGAAAGGATGGGCTGTGGTGTTAGATGGGGGAGATCCCAGAAGGGTCCCAGGAGGACTGCGCTGCCAGATGGAGCCTGGTGACCCTGGGCATCACCCAGGCTGGGAGCTGAGCTCAGCCAGCCAGCACATGGAGAGTTCCTGCAGCCTGCAAAGTTGAACGAATAGTTCATGGTCCTGCTCCCTGCAGGGCTGGCATAACCCAGAGGGCAGTGGGCAAATCCTGAAACACCCAGAGCATCACCGGGGAAAGCAGTGCCTTGGAGTGGGGAGCTGGTGGCTTCGGGCAGGGACCGTCTGGCTGCTCCGAGGCCCTGCTCCAGTGAGCTCTGACGTCTCTGAGGTCAGCTGCAAAGTGCTTCCTCCTGCCTCCTCCCCTGCTCCCTGCCGTCGGAGCTTTTCAGCTGTTAATTACCAAGGAGATTGGTGCCAATCTCATGTTTTTCAGTTTCTTGTTATGCACGGAATCCTTTAATTGTCTTTAATAAACAGGGCGATGCTCAGTGGCTCTTTGTCTGCAAGAAAATCCTTTGTGCTGATTGGAACCACAGCAAACGTGGGATTAGAGCCTAATTGGGCACTAATCAGGGTGCAGCAGCCCCAGCACCAGCTGGGCTGGGACTGGGATGGCCTCAGAGCTGGGGCAGGTGTGGTGGGGAGGTGCTGTGGCAGCCCTTGCTGTTCTGACTTCCTCCTGAATTCCTGCAGTGTGTTGCTGCTCTCCTGCTTTTGGGGCTGTTAGAAGTGTGGCAGCAGAAGCCAAGGGTCTGATAGGCAGGAAGCTGCATGCACTGGACATGCCCAACTGGGCTCCTGAGTGTGATGTTGGGTGGGGAAAGGAGCAGCTGGGAAGGTAAAGGGTCTGGGGGTAAGTGGAGAAGGGCAGTGTGGGGGTGACCAGGTTGGGGAATGCTCCTGCCTGACCCCAGCCATGGGGCCATGGAAGCAGCACACGAGGTTCTCCTGAGCTTCCCGATAGCAGTCCTGTGCCCACCCTGTGGTAAAGAGTCTTTAACATTCAGCTGAGGCAGAGGCTGCTCAGGTGATCCCCTGGGGTGGGTCCATCACCTGGTGGCCAAGCAGGAACTGGGTTCATACTTTAAGCCTCTGTCAAGTGAGGGAGGGACGAGTGGATGGAGCCCTCCTGCTCTGCTGGCCTTGGCTGCCTCCCTGCAGATGGCTAAAAATAGCTCTTCGGCTCAGATCGGAATAACCTGGGATCTCAGTGGGAAATTTGATGTTTTCTCATGTCTTGAAGATGTTTGCTGGGATCAGGTGGTGTCTGAAGGAGCACAGTTATGTAATTGTACATTTCCTCCTCTCTGACGTTCCCAGGCTTGTTTCCCCCCTCCCTGGGCAGGAACATCCCTCGAGGCTCCTGAGGCAGAGCTGGGGGGGTTGGGAGCAGCTGCAAGGGGCAAGAAGAGGAGAGAATTACCCCCACCCCGGGCACTGGCAGAACAGCTCTGCTCACTGAATGCCTTTGTTACACCCAAAAAAGCCATCGCACGTGGGGCAAAGGGCCTGTGGGCTCTGTGCCAGGCCAGACCCCCCTCTTGGCAGAGCAGCCTTGTGCCAGTCTGTGAAGCCAGGGGAAACTGCTCCCTTTTAAAAGCCTCTGAAGATACTCCATTAAGTTGCTCTCTCTCTGCAAGGCTCAGACCTTCATCTGATCATGGATTAATCACTGGATCATAATCTCTGCTTTTATTGAGCCGCTGACTTTAAGTGAAAGCCAAATTGATTAGCTGTGAACTGATGAAAGGATTCTCTTGGAGCAGTGTGTTTGCTGTCAGGCCACGGCCCCTCTGCTCTGCTCCCTCAGCTCGGGCCAAAAGCTTCAGGAATTTTTTTTTCTGACACATTTATCCTAAGAAGATCCTTAAAATTTCAACTTCTGCCCCAAAAACTGACCCAGAGAAGCTGCTGGGCTGTGCAGTGCAAAGCCAAAAGGTCATGAATGAAGATAATCTTTGGCTAGGCTGTGTTAGGGCTCAGGGCTGGAGGCCAGGAGGGATGAGCTCTGTTCCCAGCCTTGATCTTCACTGATACTCTGGGCAGGTCACCTCCCCATGGCTGTCACTCTGCTCCAGTCCCCCAGTTCAGCCCTGGTGATCTGTGGTACCTTGGCAGAGGGCAGCTGTGCAGCTCTCACAGCCACAGCCTGGTGTTTCACCTGGCACCTCTAATGCCTAGTGACTGCAGCTGGGATGCAGTGGGACACTTCTCCTTCCTTCCCTGTGGGAGCAGGACAGTGGCTGCCTCACTCCCTGAGGAGATGCTCTCCTGGGACAGGGATCAGAGGTCACCATGGAGCTGAGATGCTCTCGTGGTTAGCTGCCATGTTTACCATTTATTTATTTATTTATTTATTTCCCACTTAAAATAAATCCCAGACTTTCCCCTTCCCAATCTGCTGAGCTGGGAAAGCTGTGAACTACTCCAGGGCTGCATGTTCCCCGTTGCTCTTAATCTGCTCCTAATTAAGCTCACGTGTGACGCGTGCCTGAGGTAAGTGCCTGTAAAATGCTGTTGTTGCAACTCGAAAGCAACCCAAATGGAAGAAAATCACAGCAAATTCCAAGATTAAGGATCCTGGCTCAAAATACAGTGCTTAAAAATAACACAAGGCCGTTTCTCTTGGTGTGGGGAAAAATTGCCACTGCCAGCAGCATCCTCTGCGCACAGCTCAGCATCTGCCCATCCTGGCACCCCCTGGGCACAGCTCAGCTGGGATGCTGCTGTCCCCTGACCCTCTGACTGCCACAGTCCTGCTGTGACCCTGTGTCCAGCTCGTCCCTGCAGCCCTGCGCCCCTGTGGGTGCTCGCTGCTCCTCGGCTGCTCCTCTGCACGCCTGTCCTACCCCTGCAGCTCTCCCGAGGAAAATGGGGTGAAAAAAAGGCAAATGGAGAGGGGAGGCGGAGAGGAGAGAGCTGGCTGAGGGCGAGTGGAGGTTTGTGGGTAGTGTAAAGCTGTCAGTGTGATTTAGGGTCTGCTGGTTAAACTGGTTTATGTTCCCAGACAGTAAGTCGTGAGCAATATGAAATTCTCTCTGAGGAGATATCTGCCCTCGTCATGCTCTGTGCCAGCTCCCCCAGAGCCGGCTTAGTGCTGCCTCAGCCCTCGATGCCATGGCTGCACTGAGACAGGAAGCCAGAGCCTCGCAATCATGGAATTATGGAAGAGAGCTTTGAGCTCCTTGAGTCCAGCCATTGACCCAGCACTGCCAGGGCACCACCAAACCGTGGCACTCAGCTCCACATCTCCACGGCTTTGAAACCCCTCCAGGGATGGGGACTCCACTACTGCCCCGGGCAGCCTGGGCCAGGCCTTGACAACCCTTGTGGGGTTGTTCCTCGTGTGCCCTGGAGGGGTTCTGGGTGTGCCTGCTGGGTGTTCACTGGTGTATGGAGGGTTTCACAGTGTGCCAAAGTGTGGCTGCAGGTGAAGTCCTCTGCCCTACTCCTTCCTAAATTAGATGGAAAATATTGCACCCTTTCTCTGAAGCTATTTCAGGTGTAATTTCCATCCCTTTTCCTGATAATTAAATATTTTTAGGTCAGCCAGTTTCTCCACCCTATTTGTGGACCTGTCCTGGATGCCTTTGTAATTAGACATCTCCCTGGGAAGAATGAAGGCGGAGGCGGCCGCGGCTCTCCCGCAGCCCTGCCCGCGGCCGCTCCTGTCTTTGAGCAGCTGCTCGTCCTTGGGGCTCCTCCAGCCTGGGGCTCACCGGAATCCACTCCCCTTGGAGGGTGATGATGGATGGAGCAGCCCCTAATTAACATCCCGAGGCCTGGGGACACGGTGGTGGCTGTCCTCTGCTGTGACACCCAGCCAGCAGCAATCAGGGTCTCATTGTTAAAGGGTGAGAATTTTTAGCACACGACTAAGCAATCTGAAGCTGATTTTTTTCAGGCGGTTCTTTAAAAAGGGAAAAGAAAGTTTTAGCATCTTGCCCTGCGACAAAAAGGTCCTGAATGGGCTGGTTTAAAGCTGAGACGCTGCACAGGAACTGGAATTAATGAAAGGGCAACATTGTTCTGGGCTACTGAGAGGAGGGAGATTAAAGGAGCTGGGAACAGAGGGGCCGAAGAGCTTGGCTCTTCTCCTAGTTCTTACCAACCCGATAAGACCAGAGCTTCCCTTTAATGGAAAACAGAGGTTACACCACAGCCCCCCAGCCAGGGCCTGTGCGGGTCACCCATCTGCACAAAGGCATCGGCAGCTCCCCTGGTTTGCCCCTGCACAATCTTCAAGAAGAGTTAATTAGACCTCGAGATGCCCTGATCTGGGATGGGCACCTGCAGCCTTGGTTTGACTGAGTGCCTCTTTGTCGGGGGGGCTGTGGGGGGAACGTGAGCCACAAATCCTATCCCCTTTGTGTGGGAACCTCCCGAGGGGAGGGTCCAGCCCTGAAAATCTGTTATCTTAATCCATGCAAACTCGGGAGCATGAAAGGTCAGAGCCTGGGGGTCGAACCGCCGGCGGCTGCTCCACGCCTCAGCCTTCTGCTTCTGAGGAGCTCCGGTTACAGAGCATAGGAAAACCGATCCCTGACGTCCAGGTGGATCGCTGCTGATCCTATCTGGCGTCTTTCACCCCCAAATTATAGCCTGAATACTCAAAGTCAGCCAGAATGGCTCTGGGAGGCTTGGCAGACCTGGGGAAGGGGTGGGGGCTTCCCGCGGGTTTTGTCCCTCTGTTTCCCTTCTCCCTTGTGCCCATTGCTCAGTTCTGCTTTTGGAGCCTCAGGCTGGGCTCTGCCAGAGCTGTGGGAGAGGCTCTCTCCTGTCTGCAGAGGAACCTCTGCTCCATCACCTCTCTCTCCTAACCAACCTTCTGCCACCAGGACCCTGAGCTTGGGGAAAGACTGCTGTGCCCCTGGTGGGGTGTGCAGCACCTGGGCCACGTTGTCCCTGGGGTTTGATTTATGTTGGTGCCCCCCAAGGTGTCATGCCCCCCAAGCCGGCTGTTGTGGTCTCCAGGCGCCCTTCCCTGTGGCAGCACCAGTCAGGGTGCTAGGCAGCAGCAGCTCCATCCCATGGAGGCTGTCGTGGGAAGAAGGGGCCGTGGGCTTTGTCCCCAGGTCCAGGACGGCTGGTGGTGGGGAGTGGGATGGGTCCGGGCCCAGTGGGGGAGTTTGTACTGCTGCCATGTGCCAGCCCCGGGGTCCACGTATGAATATAGCAAGTTATGCCTGGGCTGGACCCACGCTGCGTCGCTGGCAAATTCCAGGGGGCAGCAGCGTCTGGGCAGGAGGCGTTGAGGGGCAGGGTTTGTGACCAGAACCTGCCACCAGCCTCTGTTCCAGCTGGCCACAAAGGCCTGGCCATCAAACGCCACGTCCCACGCTGCCGTTCCTCTCCCACCCCACTGTGTTGTGCCAGCTCAACCCCTTTCAGCTGCGGTGATGCCAGCTGGGACCTGCCCACCCAGCTGGCACAAACTGGGCACTGGCTGGAGCAGGGAGATTGTTTGTTGCTGAAATTGCCGTGGGAAGCTCGAGGGGCTGCTTGGGGCTGGGGGTGAGGGTGGGCAGAGGATGGAGCGCGGGGGTTCAGAGCTCTGTGTTGGTCCAGCTGGGTCTCACCAGCAGGGCTGGAGGTGGGGAGATGCCAGACTTGCTCGTGGTGAGGAGAGGGAAGAGGAGAAGAGCCCCTGGATGGTTCAGCCTGGTCTTTACACCTCCACGCTCCCCTCTGCCCGGCGCTGGCAGTGGTGAGGCCAAACTGCTGCTGACATTAAATAAATTAATATAAGGTTTAAATAGCTGCTGGGAACAGGCGGCGCGGGCCTGGCTGTCAGTCCCGGATTAGCGGCTGCCCAGGCTAAACTTACTGCTGCCGCTAACGACCCTGAGAGCAATGCCCTGTGCAGGGCACCCAGGGCTGTGCCACTGCTCCTGCGCCCCCCAAGTGGGTGCTGAGATAGGGACCTGTGGACTGCCCTGACCAGCAGCAGTACATGGGGGAAGGGGGAGGGAGGGACTCTCGATGGCTTCAGGTACTTTTCAGAGCACAAAAGTGTGAGAATTCACCCAAAAAGTGCTTGGTCTGGCTGCAGGGCAGGAATTGGGCATCTCGTGGTTAGCCTCCGGGTTTTGCTGTGCTGGGGGTGCTGAGGCTCCTGCCTAACTCTGAGCTGCTTGATTTGAGGGCAGCATTTAAATCTCTCCCTGTTCCCCTCTTCCTTTGGGGGGCTGTGATCGTTTCCTCTTTCCACAAGCAGCTTTTTCATCATTTCCCTCTTGAAAAGGCAACCACGGCCTGAGCCTCCCTGCTCCTGAGAAGCTCCGGGGGCCAAAAATTCAGCACCAAGAAGTTGCTGCCATGCCTGTGGTCGTGAAAATGATGTGGAGGGCAACAAGTCCTGGGCTCCTGGGCTTCTGCAATACCTCAGCCCTGGGGTGCTGAAATGACACACTCCCCCCCCCCCCCCAGCCCAGGGCAGGCTGCTCACATCACCCCACGAGGTGACAGCAGGATCAGACCCGGCAGCCCCTTCCTCAGGCAGGTTATCTGGCTCCAGGGCTGGCTGGTGGGGTAAGGCCTCTCCCATGTGAGTGGTGGAGAAAGGGCTGAGCTCAGGCTGCTGTTGGAGAGGGCAGTGCCAGCATCTCGGTGCTGAATTCCAAAAGCTGAAGGGTCTGCTAGTGACTGGAGGGGGTTGGTGCCAGCGTGTGTGGAACGTGCTTGGCATCATGGGCAGTCTCGGGGGGAGGTGGGCTCAGCCCATTCATGAGACCCTGCCCAAGGGGGCATTTGGGAGATGCTCTTCCAGGGAGGTTCAGGATAGGGGGGTTCCCGCTGTCATGCCGACCCCCCCACCTTGGTGGGGACCCAGCACGGAGCATCCCAGCGGGTGCCTGTCCCCGGCCACCTCAAACCAGCCCCATTAGAGGGGGGCGGTGCTGTGTTCTCAGAATGTGATCTAGGGGTGCAGAAGAAGCGGCTCAGGGGCTTCCTCAAAGTTTCCTCTCTTTGGCAACCCCGGTACTGGGAGCGGGGGCGGAGCCGGCCACTCCCTTCCCTCCGCCCCCCTCCCGGTTCCCCCCCGGTTGTGCGATCACCGGCACCTCTGAGGCGGGGCCGGGCGCGGCGGTGAGGGGCTCGCAGCGCATTGGGCGGCTGAGAGGGGCTGCGGGGGGGGGGCTGCCCGCCTCTTCCCGCCCCTGCCCTCAGCCCAGCCGGGCGAGCGGGAGACATCAGCAGCAGCGAGCCGAGGCAGCCGCATCCAAAATGCTTCTAGGTGGGTGAAACGCAACTTTCCTCCAGCCCCAGCTCCCCGCTGCTTCCCCCAGCGCTCCCTGCCGCTCCCTGCTCTCATTAACGCACAGAGAATCCGTCTGGAGAGCTCAGTTCTTGGGCTTGGTGCGGGGGGGTAGGTTACCGGAGCCTGGAGATAAACGGAGCCCCTGGCAGCCTGCGGGGCTCAGGGGCTCGGCCGGCATCGCGGGGACGGTGGAAGGGGTCTGGCGGTGGTGATGGGTCCAGTGGTGGCTATGGAAGAGGGTCCGGTAGCAATGGCAAGGGGTCTGATGGCAATGGAAGGGATCTGGTGGCGATGGTAGGGGGTCTGTGGGGGCGGCGCTTCCCCCGCTGCTGTCCCGGGGATGTTCCTGCCTGCACCGACCCTGTTCAGTCGTTGGGTGGGCAGCAGGGCAGTGACGAGTTACCTGAGCTAGAGAAAAATGGAAATAAACCAAGGTGAGAGCTGTGCCGTGAGGGAAAAAAACCAGCTCTGATTGTTTTGTATTTCCTGTGTGTCTCTACTGAGGCTGCGGGGAGGGAGGGTCTTTGCTCCCCTGTGCAGTTGGTTATTTACCGCCAGAAACGAGCTCCAGGAATTGGTGCTGCTAGAGGAGTCCGGGCTCGAGAGCGAGGGGCTGGCAGCAGCCTCAGCATCACACGCAAATATTGGCTCTCCTGTCGAGTCCCCATCCTGCTCCCACCAGGGCTCTGGGTGCTGAGTTACCCTCCGGAGATTTTCTTCTTTCCAAGGGAATCGAGTCGCTGCTGTTCCCCGCTGCCCCAAACCCAGCCAAAGAGCTGCTCCTTTGATTGGCATCGCTCGAGCCGTGCGCCGAACACCCACAAAATGGTCCCTGCCAGCCCTGGAGTGGGCAGCCTGTGCCGTCGACTGCCAGCCTTCTGAGCACAGTCACTTACAGGATCTGAGCTGAGTTGGGCTCACTGCATCTGATTGATTTTTTTTTTTCCCAGGGCTGCAAAAAGGAAGGAAAAGGTCGGGCACTGACAGGGCTTTGTTGTGCCCTTGCTCTTCTCTTGGGGGTCAACCCTGAGCTGCGTTCCTGCTGCACCCGCGGTGCAAAGCTGTGATGGTTTTGTGTGAAATGAGGCTGGGGGCAGAGGCCTGCGGTGCCTTGGCAGGGGAAAGCTGGCAGGGGGGTGCTGGAGGGGCTCTGCTCTGGCTTTGGCTGTGTTGGGTTGGTGGAGCTGTGGCAGCAAGCAGAGCGTGACGGTAACGCTGCCCTCGGACCCGCTTCAGGTGCAGGCTCGGGCTGGGAACGTTGCTGGTTTGGGGATAATTGGCAGTAACTTTCTGGGGGGAAAGGAGCATCACCCCTGGGTGCTGCCCGTGCTGGCAGCCATGGATCTGGCTGGTTCCCTCAGTGCATGTGTGTGCACATACATGTGCTGTGTGTGCCCACATGCCAGCCTGTGTTCATGCCCCCCTGGCCACACAGCGCCAGCCTGTGCTTCTGGGTGCCTGTGGCAGCAGGAGAGCAGCCAGGCCAAGGGATGGCATTGACCTGGCACATCTGATGAGCTCCTCCAAGGACTCGGCTGGCTGTGGGCGCAGCCTTGCCCGGCAGCTGTCTCCTGTGCATCACTTCAATTTTTCTGATAATCTGAAACTCAATCTTTTCTCTGAGCTGTCGCTGCCTGCGTCCCGGAACGCGTGACGCTGCCCTGCTGTTGATCTGGAATACTGCTCAGGCAGGGCAGGTTTAAAAAAGAACAACGACCAAACCACCCCCCGAGGCTCCTGCTTGGCCTCGAGGGCTCAGGGATGAAGGCAGTGGTGTAAAGTCCCCAAAGCTTCACTTCTGAACCTGCAGTGCTGGGAGCTCGCTGTTGGTCTCTGCGCTGGGGCTGGAGCCATGGGCCCATCGTGCTTGCCGGAGCTGTGTTGGCTGCTCTCCACAAGGGTTGAATGTTCTCCCCTCATCGTGGTTTGAAAGTCCCTTCCAAAACCTGGGAACTTGGAGTCACTGCCTTCCCTCTGAGCTAGGATGGGCAGTGCAGGATGCGACCACTCGTGGGAGCTGATGCTGTTGGGAGTCATCTGTTGCTAATTGGCTGCTTAATTAGGCTTCCGATCCCCTCGTTGGGGGTAATGGGCAGAGGCCTGGCCCAAATCAAACCCTGGGTTTGACTTTTGGGGTCCTTCATCAGAGGTGAGACTGAGCTTCCCCTGAGGTGGTTCTGGGTGAATTTGCCTGTAAATTCCACAGTCATTGTTACTGCCAAGGGCTTGCTCTGAGACATACCCTGGGGCAGGTGTCTGTCCCTGGTTTCAACCACGACCTGGGGCACTGGGGGCTCTGAGCAACAACAACAGCCTCAGCCTCCCCTTCTGAGTATTTTTAGACCAAGCTATCATCCAATCTTGACCTCCAAGATGATGTGGGCTAGAAAATATCACTGCATTTCCAGCATCAAGCCAAGGGTGCAATCCTCCAGCTTTTCTAGTCCCTTTGTAATGCCACCTCCCCTTGCTGGCATCCCGAGGTGCCAACAGGTATTTTGAGCAAAGGGGAAGTTTTTGGAAGTTTGGGCAGTGAGGATGCTCGCAGCAGGCTGCTGGTGGCCGCACTCTGATAGCTCATTCCAGCAGCTGCCTGCTGTCCCCGGGCCCGTTGCGACTGCAGGGATCTAGCAGAGCTGCTTCTGCCTTTTCTGAGCAGGCTGCTGGCAGGAGTGGGCTGCCTGCTCCCACTCTTCTCCAAAGCGCTGATATTAGCATGGCCTGGGTAGGAGTGGCGGAAATTACAATGAAATACAAGAGGTAGGACATAAAAATCTAATTAAAAAATAATGACAGATGTCTGTCCTCTTCCCCAGCCCAGCTATGACCAGCCTGGCCCCAGGGCAGCCCTGCTGGGAGCTGTGCAGTTCAGTCGCTGTCTGTGGCGCTGTGATGGGTGCAGGGCCACCCAGAAATAACAGGAGGTGGGGTGGGCCAAGAGGTTTGACCTCTCTGAATCTTAGGGGCAGGGGCACATGCCAATGGCTTAAGGTTTGAAAGTCCTTTTGACTGCCCAGGATTTGCACCCCTGAAGTCTGAGCTGATGGGACCCCTTTTGGCCCCCACAAGCAAAGCTGGGAGGGACTGGCTGAAGCCACGTGGCTGGGGGTCAGCCACGATGCCATCACATGCCAGGGTTTGAGCCTCACTACAGTGGTCTGTGGCATCACTCTGGCACATCCAGGATGAGCTTGGAGCCTAGCTCTGCCACTGACCTGCTGGGTGGCCCTGGCCATGCCACTTGTCCCCTCTGAGCCTCTGTCTCCTCAGAGCTCTTTGCAGTCTGGGTGCTTAGTGCCCCCAGGGAAGGGCCAGCCCAGCCCCAGCTGGGAACGGGAGGCACCTGCCCAGTGATTCCCTAACAGAAATCATTAATTTTGCTGCTAATGGAGGAAACGCTGCACTATGAAAAATGTGCCTCAGCTCAGAGGCAATTGCAAAGCTGGGAGGGAAGGGAGCCCCTTAATTTGTTCCAAATTGGTTATTTCACTGGAATGGTGAGAAAGCATCAATTTGAGTCTCTTCCCTCCCTTTCCATTTCTGTCAGTCGTTCCCTGGCTGTAATGAATTTGGCTCGGCTGTGATTTTGATGATTTAAACGGTGCCCAGAATAAAGGCTGTGCTGCTCTGGGGCTCAGGACTGCCCTCTGAGTTCTCTATGTTCTGGAAAGACCCTGAGCTCTGCCCCCCAACCCAGAGGAGAAGCTGATGGTGGGGAGGGTAGAGCAGGGTTCAGGGAGTGGAGCCCTGGTTCGTGTTCAGCCCTCGCTGCCTCAGGTCAGCTGGTCTCCAGCTCCTTGGTACCTGTAACAGGGATCAGTGAGGTCCTGGCTGGGCTGTGGCAGCCCCAGCGGTAACGCTGGCTGCAGTGGGGGGGGGGGTACTGGGATGGTCTGGGGCTCTGCAAGGGGGGGCATCACTGAATGCTCAAATAACGAACTGGCACAGGGCAATTAAAATCTGAGGGGAAGTGGTGCTGGTGGGCACGGGAAGGAAAAGAGGCTTGGTAGAGGAAGAACTGCGCCCAGTTTTGCTCCTCAGGGATGGTTGATAGTGTCAGTGATGTGGGGTTCCACAGATCTGGGTGCTGGATGTGGCTGAGCTGCCCCACAGGGAGCAGATGGGCAAGCTGGGGGGGAGTGCAGGGTGGGAGGTAACCTTGTCTGCTCCTACACTAAAGGGCTTTGCCCTTCTCAGCTGCTGTGTTGTGGAGAGCAAACTGCCTTGTTCTGATCAGAGCCAGGGTTGCTGGTGGGGGAGAAATGGGCACTGTCCGCCCCCCTCCACCTCCCGCCGTTCCAACCCTGACGAATCGCCCGGCTGCGGCCATGCCCAGCAGTTGCAGAGATGTCATCTGGGTTTATTTCAAGCCTTGTTCCCTGCCAGCTCAAGTCACGCAGCAAAGGGTTGTGAGGAGCTGTGCAGGAGGAGGCAGCGTCCTGTGAGCTGGTTGTGCCTGGGAGTTTAGGGGGGACCCTGTGTCAGTACCTCGGGGGGTTTCCTTCTCTAGGAGCACCCTCACAGTCTCCTCCCATGGCCCAGTGCCCAGCTAGGCACCTTCACAACGACCTGATCTGCTGCTATGCCCACAGTGGTGCTGGAAGGACCTCACTGGCAATTGAGGACCAACCCCCCCAAGCACCCCGGAGGTGTGCAGGAGAGCTGGGATGCAGCAGGGAAATACTGGGGTCCGCCAGCCTGTGCCCCATCCTCTTCCCTTAGCCAGGGCTCCTTCTCCCGAGCCTCCAGGTCTTTGAAGCAGCAGATCCTGTCAGAGGAGCTCACCCTGCCCTTCCTGCCAGCCCCGGCAGGTGCCCAGGGGGCTGCAGGGCTGTTTTCAATTGGTCTGAGCTGACAGGGTGCTGGGCACTGCCTCGCTCGCAGGGCCACGACTCAGCCCAGGCAGCAGATATGTGCCGCCTGCCGTGCACCGCGGGGACTAAATGGAGCTGGCACCACCTTCAGGTGCCAGGGCTGCTGCTGGGCAGGGGGGCAAAGCCTGGCCATAGGGCTGGGGGGGATCCCCTGCATTCCCCTGAGCATCTGCCCATGCATGCCCCTGCTGCCCTGGTCACTGGTTCATCTTGGGGTCTCTCAGAGACGGGGCTTTGGGTGCAGAGGCAGGGTGGGGACATGCAGGGCAGTGCCTGCCCTCCCTACCCCCTAAAATCCTCCCCAATGTGCCCATGTGATGTGTAGGGAGGAGAGTGGCTGGTGGAGCTGGGCACAGTGCGGTGGGCAGGAGAGCTGGGGGGCAGCTTCGGGAGCACCAGAGGTTCCATTTCCTGCTGGAAAAGTGTGAGTCATCCCCAGGGCCCCAGAGCCTGGCTCAGAGATCTCAGCACAGAGAAGGAACCCAACAAATCCGATCCGTGTGGTGGCCTTGTGGGTCTGATCTTTGGGGGGGGTCGTGGCTGCCTTTCCAGCCTGCTCTCTTCAGCCTCTTAGCAGTGCAGTGAACCCCCCCGGGGAACCCCCTGGCTGCGGGGCTGAACTGTGGGGAGGGGGCGCTGGGGTCTGACCCCTTGACACCCCCAGCTGTGCCTTGGGGTTGGTTTGGCCATTGAAGGACTACAGTGGAAACTGTGGCTCAGCGGGCAGCGGCCACCCTCATACCATGCAAATGATGGATGTGCCCAAGCAGGGAGGGCAGGTGCCCGCTGGGCACTTGGCCTGGCACAGAGGAAATAGCAAGGATCAAATTGAAGTGAGGGGGCTGCTGCTGCTGCTGCAGGGGAGCAAGGAAACAGTTCCTTTCGGGGTCCTTCAGGAAGGACATCAGTCAGTCTGTCTGTCAGTCTGTCTACTACCCTGCAGGGACATCAGGGGTAGACCTTTGCAATCTGCTCTGGTTGCTGGCACCAGGGGCTGCAGCAGCCTCCAGTCTGGAAGCAATGGAGGGGGCACAGGGATCAATGGGTGCTCAGCCCTGAGCCCCTCTCTGGTTTCAGCCAGCCCTTGGCAGGTTAACCCCAGGCTGTGGCAGGAATGTCCTGGGAGCAGGAAGAGCCTCTTGCCCCAGGACATGTGGAGGAGCCTGAAGAGAGGAATCCAGTGGGGGGGCCCCCAGCCCCTCCCAGAGCCAGGTACAATGCAGCCCCTAATCCAGGCACATACCGAGGGGCCACCTGACTGCACCAGCAGCAGCTGGAGCTGGGCCAAGAGCATCTCCAGTGCCCGGGCACCATGTCAGTGCTGGGGGGCTGCAGGATGGGTGGGGGGGACTCCATCGGGGGCTCCCACAGGGCATCACTGCCCTTTGAAGTTTCAGTGTCCTTGGGAACCTTGCTCGGGGCAAAAGCAAAGTTGGTGTAAAATCCTAAGATGAGTGGCTCTGAGGTTCACCTGCATTTGGTGCTGAAAAGTTCTGTAGGCCTCAGCAGAGCCTCTGTGCTCATTAGGGAGTGCCAGCTGTGGGTGCCAGAGCCGATCCTGCAGCTGTGGACCAGGAACACAGTTAAGTGGAGTTTGAGCTGGATCTTGGTCCAAGTCCTGCTGAAGGGCTCAGACCTGGGTGCTGCAGCAGCTCAGTGCCACGGGCAGGGCAGGAGCTGCTTTGACCCCAGCTGCCTGCTCGTGGGGCACATGGGTCCTGCCTCTGCCCCAACCCATCCTGGCTGGTTTCAAAAACATTTACAGCTCATCCTGCTGCATGTGCCTTGGCCAGGGGACCGAGGTGGATCTCCCAGGGGCCATGAGCTGGGCACCTGATGCCCATCATCTTTGCCCTCCTCACGTCCTGGGGGAAGGCGTCGTGGCAGGAAGTGTGCGGCAAGCGCCGGGGCACAGCTTCGTGTGCCGCCCTTGCCGAGGGGCCAGAGCCCATCCACGGCCACACGGCCTTCCCCGTCCCGGCCGCCGCTAGTGGCCACTGCCGCCGTGGGCTCCGGCAGCCTCCGCGGAGCCAGCGAGTCGCCGGCAGCAAGATGGCTGCGCCCGAGCGCCGCTGAGCGCCCTGCCAGCCGCAGGCTTTGTTCCCTGAGCCGCCGCGCTTGGGGCACGGCGGTGCCAGCTGGGCGGCCACCCATGCGCTGGGGGCTGCTGGGCTGGGGGCTGCTGGGGGCTGCCGCTGCCCTCCCAGCCGGCTCCTGGGCTCCGCTTGCTCTTTGGCTGGTTTGGGGGGTTTAAAGCAGGTTGGATTTTGGATTTTTTTTTTTCCTGTTTAAAACCCCAGCCTGGGAGGTTTGCCAGCCCCTGCCCAGAGCCTTTGCATGGTACGTATGAGGGCAGGGGGTGCGGGGTGGGCACGCAGGGCTGGGGGTTGCGTGCTGCTCTGCTCGCCCTCGCCCGGGTGGGCACTGGGTGACCGGCAGCTGCCTCTTCCCCATCACGATGCTTTTTCCTGTGGCCAGTGGTGCTAAGGAGCTGCGTGCCCGATGCAGGGTGCCCGGTGGGATGCTGCAGGGCATGCAGGACCCAGTGTCGCGGTGCTCTGCTGCCACCCCAGCACTCCCAGTCCCCAGCTGCTGCTTTTGCTTTGCTAGAGCAGCAGAGTTGGCAGGGGGCTGTGTGCAGGTGGGGGAAGGTTTGGAAGCTGATGGGGGTGGGTGACAGGGAGGGAACAGAGGGAGCTGCCCCCAGCACTGTGCAAGATCCCAACTGCAGCCAGGGCATGCCGAAAGACAGTGCCAGGAGAAGGCAGACCCTGGACTGTGGTGCCAGCTAGCTGTGGTGCTGGGCAGCTCCACCACCACCCAGGCGACGTTGCCCGGGGCACCCCGAGTGGCAGCCCCACTCCATGGCCGTGGGTGTTTGCATCTCTGGGCTGTCGCTCTGGGGCCTGGGGGTGTTCTGAAAAGCTTCAAGTTCCTGATAGGTTTCTCAGCACAGTGCCCCTGGCTGACAGCACTCCCTGGCTTGGCTGCTGCTGCTCAGCGTCCCTGTTCCTTCTGCCTCTGCATTTGGTTTCTCCGCCTTCCCCATCTCCTGCTGGTTCCTCCTCCTCCCACCACCCTGATGAAGGCTCGGTTTGGTTTTTCAATGCAGTTGATGGAAGAATACAAGGACTAGGCTGAGTGGGGCTTCGGTGCAGGGAGGGAGCTGAGTGGATCCTGAAATACTTCATCTGCTTGGGTTAAGTCAGAGCTCTGCAGCCTCAGGCTCAGGGAGGTGCTGGGGAGCCCTGGCTGGAGCAGGTCCTGTGCACAGCCCTGCTGCCATGGGACATGGCTTTGGCCACATCCAGGGATGGAGACAAGCGAGAGAGGAATGCAGACACAGGTGTGCATGCAAGGACTTGTGCCTGAGCTGGCCTCCAAGTCAGCCTGGTTCTGCTCTGGCTCTCAGGCACTTGCTGCCAGCAGCAGGAGCTGCTCCCTGTGGAGTCAGCGATCTCCTTGCCAGACATTCAGTCCAAAGCCACCTTTGACCCTCCCCTAATCCCTTTCCCTTGTGTCTCTTTCATCTCCAGTCGGACCAGGAGAGTGGTAATAGAGATTCTTACTAAGTTAAATATAGAGGCTGCTGCTCTTGAGGCTGGTTTCAGTCAGGCCGTAGCCTTTGCTCCCCCAGCCAGCGCAGCATGGTGCCCCCGGGGAAAAAGCCTGCAGGGGAAACTTCCAATTCCAATAAAAAGTGCAAAAGGTATTTCAATGAGCACTGGAAGGAGGAGTTCACCTGGCTGGAGTTTGACTATGAGAGGAAGCTGATGTTTTGCGCCGAGTGCCGGCAGGCGCTGGTGAAGAACAAGCACGGGAAGGCCGAGAATGCCTTCACCGTGGGCACCGACAACTTCCAGCGCCATGCCCTGCTGCGCCACGTCACTTCTGGCGCCCACCGGCAGGCACTGGCCGTGAACTGGGAGCAGCTGGCATTTGAGAGCCGTGCCCATGGGCACCACCCGGAGCTGCGCTCGGTCATCAAGGTGGAAGTGAACCCAGCGAAGGTGGCTGCACTCACTACTGTCTACTGGATGGCGAAGGAGGAGATCCCGGAGGAGAAGTTCTCCTCCTTGCTCGACTTCCAGAAGTTCAACCTGTGCCAGGCGCTGCTGGCCCCCGAGCACAGCGACTTCTACCAGCCTGGCAGCGTCGGGGAGATGCAGGTGGGTTTGCCAGGCTGGGGCTCAACTTCCACCTCTTGATGGCTGCTTTGGGTTCGGGTGGTGCCTGCACCGATGGTGGTGCCCACCCTGACTGGCTACACCGGGAGCTCCAGGCTTCCCAGTACCCACCTGGCTTCGCTTCAGGTGCTATGTGTGTGTGTGTGAACAGGAGCCTGGAGCAAGAACTCCCACCCCATGGGCCCTGGTGGTACAGGGGGAAGCGTGGGCTCTGCCAGAGCCATCTCTGGGCTGGGGATCCATGGATCCTCCTGGTGATGTGAGCCTGGGCGAGCCAGAGCTGGGGCTGCTCTGGAGCACCAACAGCCTCTGTGCCAGCGTTTGCTGATCTCCATCACTGTCCTTGGACTGGAAAACACGTCCTGTGGGATCAGGGCATGTCTGTGATGGGCTCGGTCCATGCAGTGAGGCTGTGCCAGGATGTGCTGTAGCCCCACAGTGGAGCTGGGTGATGCTCTCCAGGACTTCCAGTGGACTCTGGGAGTTCCTCCACATTAAACAGCACCGTGGCTGGCACTTCGCTGGTGTCATTCCCTGCTTTGACAGGACCAGGAGAAGGTGCTGGGGGTTCTGGGGGAGCCTGGGGCTGATGGTGCCAGGCGTGCTTCCTGGCACAGGGAGAGCGGGAGCAGCCTCTCCCTTCTGAGCCCTGCCAGGCTGCCCAAGGGTAGAAGCTGCAGGTGCTGTGGGTTTTCCTCTCCTGCCCTGAAGAGGGTGATCAGAAAGTTCAAGAATGCAGAGAGTTTGGGGAGGATTCTCTTGATTTGAACAAATGCTTCAAGCCTGTTAAAAGCAAATTAAATTTTTAGTGAGTCTTGGCCATGTGCCAGGTGTTTTAGCTCTCTGAAGAGCTTCAGTTTACTGCTTAGCTTCAGTTTAGCAGATTGGCTAAACCAACTAATTTGGTTTCCCAGACTGGAGTGCCACGGGCAGTGCTTACACACCCAGGGGGGTTCCCCTCCTGGATATGGAAAATGGAGTGAAGAAGGAAAAGATGCTGCAGCCTTCTGCTGCTCCTGCCCCTGCTGGGCTCATAAACCCCAATGTAGTGGCTGAGGTTGGAGCCATGGTGGTGGCTTGGTAGCTTCTCACCTCGCTCCCAGCACAGACAGAGGCTCAGGGACAGGGGGATGGTGGCTTGGTGCTACCCTGGTGATTCCCAGTCCTGATGAAGCTGCGGGGCTCCAGCCTCCTGCTTGGAACAGGGACCCCTGAGCTCTGTGCAGCCTCGCTGGGTGCTGGGGCTGCAGGACAGGAGCAGAAGAGAACAGGAGTCACAGCTTGTCTGTGCCTTGGGTCTGCCTGAGGGCTCTCCTCCCACCTGGACCTTGTGCTGCTCTCGGGCAGTCCTGGAGCCGGAGCCCTGCAGCTCGCCCTGTGCCGGGTGCTGGGCATCTCCCCCTGCTTCTGGAGCTCATTTGTGTTTCTCTTTCCCTCCCTGCCCACTCTGTGCTCCCTTGCCCGGCTCAGGCAGCCATCGCCAAGGTGCTGCACAACGAGGACAGACACAGGATCAAGGCCTCACCGTTTGTTGGGCTGGTGGTGGATGAGACGGTGGACGTCCTGCAGCGCCGCAGCCTCACTGTGTTCACCACCACCGTGTCCCCCTGCAACGGGCAGACTGACGCCACCTTCCTGGGCAGCTTCGAGCTGCCCACCGGGGAGGGCTCCACAGTGGTGGGCAGGGTGGGCGAGGTGGTGCACTCCTGTGGCATCCCCACCATGAAGATCACCTGGCTGAGCGCCAACAGCGCCTCGCTGCTGGCTGAGCGGCCGAGCGGGGTGGGCACCGCGCTGGGCTCCCTCTGCCCGCTGCTGACTGAGCTGCACTGCCTGGCCCATGGCAGCTCCCTGCTGCCCGCCCAGGGCATCGGCAGCATCGAGTACCTCCAGCAGTATGAGAGCACCCTGGATGCTGTGTACAGGCTCTCCTCCAGCTTCAGGGGGGAAAGCAGTGGCCTGCAGGAGCTGCGGAGCATCCTGGACCTCTGTGAGATAGACCTTGGGAGCCCCAGAGCCATCCACTGGACTTCTATCTTCCCAGCTGTGGAAGCCATCGACTCCTCCTGGCCCACACTGGTGCTGCTCCTGGAGAGCGAGGTGGAGAGGTCGCCTGTGGCACACAGCCTCTGTGAAGAGCTCCGTAAGTTCCAGTTTGTGGCCTTCACCAAGATCCTCTTGGATGTCCTTCCCATCTTCCAGAAACTCAGCCGCTTCTTCCAGATGGGGGATGTTGACCTCTCCATCCTGAAGCCAATCGTCTCCACCACGGCCACCACCCTGCAGGCCCAGAAGAGCACCAGCGGCCAGAACCTGCAGGAGTTCCTCAGTGAGCTGAAGGAGCACCCGCAGGGTGACCAGGAGGGTGAAAGCCACCTCTGCTACAAGGGCGTGGAGCTGGCCAACTGCTCCAAGGTGCACCTGAAGCACTTTGAGCACCTGAAGGAGACCTACCTGGAAAGCCTGCAGGGCAGCCTGCTGGACAGGTTCCCCAGCAGCGTCCTGGAGGCCATCAGCTCCTTCTCAGCCATCTTCAACCCTAAGTGCTACCCTCGGGCTCTGGAGGACATTGGCAGCTATGGGGTTGGCGAGCTGAGCTTCCTGCTGCAGGCTTACTCGCGGGTGGTGGTGAGCGAGAGGGCCCTCAGTGACTTCCCCCTCTTCAAGCGCATCGTCTTCAGTCTCCGGCAGCTCTCCTTCCGGGACCTCTGCGGCAAGCTGGTCTGCGACAGCTCCGAGCTGCATGAGCTCTTCCCAGACTTTGCCGTGCTGGCTGCCATCGCCCTGGCACTGCCGCTGGGCTCGGAGCTGTCCCAGAAGCTCAGTAGGGGCCAGGAGCTGCTGTGGCGTGGCCGTGCGCGGCACACAGGGCACCAGAAGCTCTCCGACCTGGTGAAGATCGCCCTGGACGGGCCGGCCCTCAGCGACTTCGACTTTGCCTTGGCCACCGAGTACTATGAGAGCAGGAGGGAGTCTGGCTTCATCGTGGCGCAGGTGAAGTGAGCAGTGCCCATTGACAGCAGAGCCCTGCGGGCAGGGAGCCAGGTCCTGTGGGCAGCCATGGGTGCCAGCTAGATGCCCATCGCTGCTCTTTCTCTATCACTGGTTGCCACTTGGACTGGCAGGCTGCTGGTGGATGGTAGCCTGCTCCGTGCTGAGAAGAGGCACCAGGATCCTTCACGAAGCCAGGCTTGTCCCATGACCCTCCCCTCCCTCACCCCCCAGACATCCATCAAATCCTGGGGCCACCTGAAGGCCCAGATCGTGCTGAGAAGCTTCCCAGGGGTTTGCTGTTACCCTGTCTCAGGGAGCTGAAGGCAAATCCCCTCCTGTGCTGCGCTGCCTTCGCCCAGCAGCTTCACTCCAGCCTCTGCAGCAGTATCTGATGTGTGTTGCTTTGGAGCCTGCAGAAGGAATGCAGCAAAGGAAGTGCCACCCTTCCAGCCTTGTGCACACCCTGGGTGCCCGCTGGGTTCGTGCTGGCTCTCCTCATGTCCAGCAGGGAGATTTTAGCTGTGGCATCAGGTTGGAGGCATTTCAAGAGCAAGAGGTTTAGGGAAGGATGCTGCAAGCACTGTGGCTGAGCAGCACTGGCGTGCAGCAGGGTGTGCAGGTGTGGCTGCATTTATCCAGATCTAGAGAAATAGATCTACTGCAAAGCTCTGCCCCCATCTGCTGCTGCCTGAAGTACAGAGAGATCTAAAAGGACTTTGGTTTGTTGGTTTGTGGTGATTTTTTTTTTTTTTGCAATGGCAGAATAAATCCCAAGCAGGGTCCAAAAATAATCCTGAGCCCTTCCTGCTCTTTTCCCAGCAGCACCACCTCCCTGCGGTCACAACCCAAGAAAGGTTTTTAAGATCTGCTTTGGGGACAGACCTGGGCTGGTTCATGTGTGGTTAACCTCCCCTGTCCCCCAGAATGAGCAGAGCCATCGGGCACCCGTGGTGGGCGTGCTCAGGCTCTGCTGCTGCCAGGGTCTGGGGTACTGGTGCGGTGGCTGAGTAGGGCAGGGGAGCTGCCCAGTGTGCCCTAGTGTTGTGGGGCTGCTCTGGTGTTCATTGGGAGAGGTGGGTGAGGAGACCTTTCTGAGCCAGGTCACTCTGCTGTGACACCAGCACAGCATGAGGCACTGCGTCAGTGCAGTGCTGAGTGCTGCATCCTCCCCCAGGATCCAGCTCTGCTCTGCCCTGGGTAAGTTGATGCTGTCTGCGTCTGTGTCCAGTAGGATTTGACCCCAGTGTCCTTAGCACTGATGGTTCTCATTTGTGCTGATGGTCCTCATTGGTCCTGTGCTGTTCCTCTGGCTGGGACTTGTGCCACAGCAACACAGAGGGGCATGGAGGGGATTCAAAGTAGTTTTTCCCCCTCCTCTATCCCAGCCCTGGCTCACAGAGGGCCCTGGCTCTGGGAGTGGCCTGGGTGGAGAAGCTGCATTGGTCAGAGCTGGTCCTGCTGTGGGGACTGCTGGGGTCTGAAGCAAAGGCAACCGTGCTAGGGCAAGCCACAGCATCTCTGCCTCCAGGGCCGACAGGTGTGCTGTGCTGAGGCCCAGGTGGGGCTTCCTGGGTCTGGTTGCTCTGGGAGTCAACCATGGTGCAATCTGTCCATGACTGCTCCATCCTCAAGCAGTACTGAGGCTGCTCCAGTGCTGTGGACATGCCCCAGCGTTGTCCCCAAGCACTGCTCCTCTCCTCCTGCCAGCATCCTTTGGCATCAGGCAGCATTTCCCAGAGCCTTCTGGAAGGAGCTGGAGCAAATTCAGCCCCTGCTTGGCCAGAGACAAACGCCTGAAAGCCCTGGGTAAGAAATCTGAGCCACCACCACGCTCTGCTTGAGGACACCTCTGAACAGGAGGCAGCCAGACAGCTCCTGTGTGAATCAACAGCTCCGTTTCCATCTGCACCGCGCAGACGATGCCAGATGCTCTGTGAAGCAGCCGGCGGCTGTGGGGAGGAGTCCTTAGCAGCGCCCCCAGCGTTGGCCCTGCCGCTCTCAGAGGTGTTTGGTGGAGGCTCCCACAGCCTGCTGCTGGAGCACAACACTTGGCTCTGCTCTGGGGCACCCGGGAACATACCTGCTGCCGACAGGCACGCAGTCACTGTGCAGAGTGAAGAGGTGGTGGGGACAGGCTGGGCACGGCAGCCAGACATGGTCCTGGGTGGCCTTGGTGACATGAAGGACTGAGACAGGTCTGTAAATCCCAGGGGACCCCTCTGAGTTGTGTGCCTGTGAGACAGGAGCTGGGGCTGAGTTGGTAGCTCCAGGCTGAGCCCCAGGGAGAAGCATGGCACTGCAGTGGTGCCACTGGGTGGTTTGGCATCTTCTGGTCAGGCCTGGGTGCTGAGTTAAGAGCTTTGCAGCTCTCACTGTGGAGCTGGGTGGGTGAAAGGACCTCCCAGCAGCTGTTTCTGGCAGGAATATGCTGCTCCTGTGCTACCCTCCTTGCACAAGCCCTTGGAAATACTCCTTGGAGCCCCATCTCCCATCCCAGCAGACCCTGCAGTGCTGCAGCAGCTGTGTTTGCTGGGAGGGTACTCTCGGGGCAGGGTGGGGGAGGGAGAGACACGGGCAATGCTGTGGGAGAGACCAGCCCTGCCCCGGAGCTACAGAGTGAGCATGTGGGGGTGCCATTCACAGCAGACCCCCCCCCTGCTGTGGCCGTCACCTTGGCTAAGGTCGTGTCATTCTATACAGACCTGGGGGCCCTGCTGCTCTCCCCAGAGCAAATCTCCTTAATTAAGTGTCTAATTAATACCTAAAAATACAGCCCGCAGCTGCTGCCGGAATCTGCCCTGCAGCAAAGGTAAGGCAGGAGCGGCCGCGGTGCAGCCATAACCTTGGGAAGGTGCCCCAAGAGCAGGCTGAGTGCCCTGTGCCAGCTGCCACTTGTCCCTTCTGTGGCAAGTGCTGGCTTCCCCCCTTTTGCCGGCTGCAGACCTGGGGCTGCTCTTTACAGGGTGCCTGGGTGAGGATGATGACGCTGTTGGAGGCCTTCATCTCTTGTGATGCTCATAGGGATCTTGTCCTGGGCTCCTAGAACCATGAGGGAAAGGTCTTGCCCCCTCCGCAGGCTCCGGTCCCAGCTGGGGTTCTGGGCTCTCTCCTGGTTTGCCCTGGCTGAAGACCTAGCCCAGGGTTGTGTCTGATCCACAGACCTGGGCTTAAGGAGGTGCCAGAGCAGCTTGGGAATCACTTCCTTACTGCCTCGCTGGGAAGCAGCTGCTGTGGGCTGAGTCCATCCCTGCATCCCCTCAGCACTCTGGAGCAGGAGCTGCTCTTTGGGGACTGAACCCCTCGACTGCAGGGCCAGGTAGCAGCAGCCGGGGCTGGCTGGCACGGTGGCATTAGCTGAGCTGTAAATCCCCTTCATTGGGCTCCTGAGGATGGGGAGGTGGTGACCGCCTGCCTTCTGCGTTCCTCCCGGTGGTGAATGGAGCACAGGCACAGATCTACCCTTCCGGGGCTGCTGCAGGCAGTGCAAAGCGCCCTGACCACGGCCGGCGCTGGCGTTGCAGCCCCAAACCCTTCGTGGTGAGCTCCTTGCTGCCTGTGTGGGCCGGGGGGGACCCCGGGGGCAGCTCCCCAGGCGCCGGCCGCTGCCGTCTCAGACGACTAGGGGCAGAAGCTCAGCTTCACGCCTCAGAAGGTTTAACTGTGCGGCGCTCACCCAGTTCCGCTGGCTCTGTCCCCCCACCTCCCCCCGCCCCGCTCGCCGTGGCTGTAACCTTATTTATTTATTTTGGGCAGTTTCACAGATTTCCCTCCTGGGTGACTCTGGAATTAACTCGATCAGCTCACGCCTGGTGAAGCAAGATGGAATTTTCCCCCGGAGTCAGCCCTGACTCGGGGACGGCTCCGGAGCTGCTGCAGAGCCGCCCGTGTGCGCTCTCCCAGAAAGAGGTCGTTGGTGCCCGCGGGGCCTGCGCTGTTCAGCCGCAGAACATCCTCCAAACTTTGCATTTCAGATTCGTGCCTCAGCTCCTGCACCAGGCTGCTCTCCTCCAGCAGGGAGTCCTTGTCCTGCAGGGGCAGTGTTGGGGTGCAGGGCGCTGAGTGGGGCGAGTGTCTTGGCTCTGTCCCAGAACCACGCTGGTGGCCGTGGCTCCTGGTGACCGTGGCTCCTGATCAGTGTTTCTGCTGCAGGAACACCGTTTTGGTCTGGCCAGGCTGGATCAGTTTGCTGAGGTCTATGGGATGAGATTCACCAAGGCCAAGCTGAGTCACAGTAACCCCCTGAGCACTCCAGGCTTGGGGCAGAGGCTGGGAACTGCCTGGAGCAAAGGGACCTGGGGGCAGCAGCAGCTGAAGATGGGCTGGCATGTGCCCAGGTGGCTAAGAAGGCCACCAGCTGGTTTTGAGCTCCAGAGGCAGAGGGATGCTCAGGGCCACCCTGGGCTGGGCCCTTTCACTGAAGAGGGTGCAGAGCCTGTGTGCCACATCTCTGTGTGCCATGCCCCCGCGTGCCATGTCCCTGCACTGCTAATGCTGCTCTTTCCCTTCTGCCTGCCCAGGTCCCTCCGGACACAGCAGTCCCCTCTTAGCATCGTTGCCTATCCCTGGCCGTCCCCTCCACTCCCCCCTGGACATCAAGCACTTCCTGACCCTCAGGCTCAACAGGACGTCACCACTCAACCTCTTCCCCAACTTCAACACGGTGAGTCCCAGGGGGTATCATCTGCTAGACCCCTCCTTGCCCACAGCAGTCCCTCTTCTCCATGACACCACTCCTTGAACCCTGCCAGATAATTTCTGGTTTAATTACTGGAGTCTGCTGGATGCTAGAGCAATGCCCCTGCCCTTAGCTGGGAGCAGCTCCTGCCCGGCCATCACCCTTCTGGGCCAGAATTCAAAGATGGTTCCTTTTAACCAAGATCAATTGGATTTTGCTCCTGGAATCAATAGTAATAAAGTAGCTCTGGAGAGCAGTTCCTTAGCTGGAAAATAAATAGAGGAAAACAGAGAGAGAAGGCAGAGAACATGGCTGGTGCTGTGTGGCTGTGGGTCTCAGGGGGGTCTGGTTGCTGTGGGACTTCTCCCACTGCCTGGTTGGGATCGAGGTCCCCAGCCTCGAACCACTGGACCAGGTGCTTGGGTCGTGTAGTTCAGCATGTCTAGAGATGTCCTGTGCTACATCTGAAGTGCCATGGATGTGGCTAAAGAAGCACAACAGTCTTAGGTGTCAAATGAGGTTTCTCTCCTCAGCCGACCTCAGCCCAGATGGGCTCTGTGTCCACCCAGGGTCTGCCCCATGCTTCCCACTGATGGTAGGGCCGGGATCTGCTCCTGAAGCCTCTCTCTTGCCATGCTGTGGGTCCCTGTCCTAGTGTTCTAGCTTCCTGGGATGCTCCTGGGATCACCGAGGAGCAGGTTTTGCTCTGCTGAGGGGCAGCAGTGGTGGGGAGAAGGAGCAGGACCTGGGGCTGCTCCTCCCTCTTCCCCTGCAGAGGCAGGGTGGGCATCTCTGCGTTTGGTAAATGCCCCTTTTGTACCCTCGCGAGCCTGGCAGTGGGACTTTTCCTGAGCTCCCTCCCCGCTCGCCCGCCGGCCTTTTGTAAGTGGCTTTGGGATTAACGTGTGCGGAAGGTGCAAATTATCGCGGAGATCTTCAAAGGCAGTGCAGACATTAAGAGAGGATTCCTGTGGCTGCTGAATGGGATTGAACCCTCTAACTCCTGTAAGCTGCTCTGAAGCCTGCCGCTCCCCTGCGCTAACAAGCAGAAACACAGGAGAGGAGGATTTTTGGATGCCATTAACGCTGCTGCTCTTTGTCTGAGCTCCTTTTTTTAGTCACTGGAGTCAGGAGCTGACTGGAGCCAGCCCTGCTTGTTTGCTCTGCTTGGCTCCTGCCAGCCCCTGCCTTGGCACGTGCCCTCCAGAGCCCTGTTGCTATGAAAATAATAATAATGATAATAATAATTAAGAATAATCATTTGGAAAATGAATCCCTGGCGCTTGCCAGAGCCGCCGCATTGTGTGCAGGCTCAGTAGGGATAGAGATGCTGGGGGTGGCCACCCGGGTGGTACAGGCACCGTGGGTTAGCTGCTCCGAGCTCAGACCCAAGCCCCGCACGTGGTGCTGGGTGGTCTGGGGTGGGAGCTGCCCCTTTGGGATGCGTTTGTGCTGGAGAGGAGGCTGAGGGTGGCACTGTGAGGGCTCGAGGACCCCCGTGCTTCGGAGCCAGGCTGGCACCTCCTGGTTTCTTAGCTGATGGTGCCAGGGCAGAGGCTCCACTCGGCAGCTGAAGCTCAGGGTCGTCTGGGGGGCAGGTGTCAGCTCAGAGTGCTTCAGAGGGAGCTGCCACATCTGAGCTGCTGTGATGAGAACTCGGGGGGTTGCCTCTGCTCCCCAGGGCTGCTGGTGGTGCTGAGCTGGGCTTGGTGCTGTCCTACAGACCAGGAGCTCTCGGCCGCTGCACAGCAGAAGACTGCACCCTGAGCAGGTCACAAAGCTCTCATGAACCCAGTAGATATTTTACTCTGGGGTGAGCAAAACCTTCCCAAGTTGAGCTCTGCTGCACTTGGAGCAGCCACAACAGGGAACAAACCTCCCAAGGCCATCCGAAGGCTACATGCTCGGCAGGTTCTCTCCAGCAGCAGGGCTGTTGCAGATCCCTGGGAGCCGACAGTTCCTCGCAGACCCCCGCAGGAGCCGCGATCCCAGCGGATGCTGTGTCCCTGTGAATTCCCGGTGCTGACCCCGGAGGCGGGAGCCGGGCAGGGAGCTCTATTTATATCGGCAGGAACATCCAGGGATAAATAAAGCCAAGTGAGTCAATGCCAATGGACTATAAAGCCCAGATCTTTGTTCTCCGAGCGCACGGTGGCCAGAGCCTGTCGGGTCAGCTCTGCTGGAATCGCTCGGGAAGAGCCTCGCTCCCCCCGGCTGCGGGTACCGGTAGGTACTGCTGTGGCACAGACCCTTACCAGCCCCCGAGGAGGGCTGGGGACGGATCTTGTTCCTCTCTGAGACAGTGGTGAGGGCAAGGCAATGGCGTGTTTGGAACAGGCTGCTCAGAGAAGTTGTAGAGTCTCCTTCTCTGGAGAGCTTCCAAACCCAGCTGGACATTGTGATCCTGGGCAAGCTGCTGTGGGTGCCCTGATGGAGCAGAGGGGTTGGACTGGATGAGCTCTGGAGGTCCCTTGCAACCCCCACCTGGCTGGGATTTGGGGATTTTCATTTGGAGAGGAGCACAAGGGTTCTCAGGTGGTCTCCAAGCTTTGGCTGGGCTGGATGGAGCTGGGCAGAGCATCCTGCATGCCACCAAGTGTGCTTGAGAGAGCAGGAGAAGCCTTGGCAGGGGGTCGCTGGGCCTCTGGGTGAGCTCCTGCAAGGGCTGGGTGCTGAAAGGCTTTTCAGGACGTGGTGATTGTTTTGGGATACAGCAGCAATGGCCACGAGCTGCACCAGCCTCAGCTGGCAAAACCATGGGGATTGTAGAGGCCCAGGTTGGTGCCATCTTCTTGTAACCCAGGAGGATGAGGATGGCCCTCAGTCGCTTTTGCATCCTTGTGCTGCCATTTCCTTTTCCTCTGCTCCTCGCCTTGCTCCTGCCCCAGTGCTCAGGGGTGGATGAACCTCTGGGAGCTGCTGTCCTGGCATCTGCTGCAGCTGTGCAGGTTTGAGCTGCATGGAAAAGGTGGGTTCTGAAAACGAGCAGCACGGGGTGCTGTTTGCTGCCAGGGCTGGGGCAGCATCTTTGCCATCTGTAGCTCACTGTGGGGCTCCTCAGAACCCTGAGCACCTCTGCATTTACATGCCAGGGAAGTGAGTAAAGCCTGCCAGCAAAGAGGCACTCCATTAATCACCTGCTCTTACCATTCTGCTCACTCCTGGGAAGGAATCTGGGCTCTCGATAATGGCTCTGTTGTCCAGGCATATGCCTGCAAGACTGATGCACCTGTCTGAGCTCCGAGCAGCTCTGCAGAGAAAGGCGATCGGCTGCAGCTCGCGGCGCTGCCGACAGCAGCACTCAGATAAGATAATCTTGCAGTGCCACAGGGCAGGGGACAATGCCTGCATTATAGATGAGAGCCACGCTCAAACAAAGGCCTGATTCTTGTGTGTCCCCCCCTTAATAAATGCATTTTGTTTAACACAATTATGGCTTTGCCAACAAGTTTGCTGCCCGGGCTGAGGAATGACGCCGAGCCCTGGGGAGGGACTGAAGCACCAGGGGCTGTCAGCGGCCGGCACGCATCTGCTGGGAGCCTCTGCGCTGCCCATGCCAAGGGACTCGGGGGGAGATATGGGGAACCAGAGCTGCTGTGTCCCTGTGCACACCCTGTCAGGTACCAGAGGCTGCACAGGTTGGAAAGCCATGGAATCCTGGAATTGTTTTGGTTAGAAAAGACCTTGAGGATCATTGAGTCTGACCACCCAGCACTGCCAGGCCACCACCAAACCACATCCCTCAGCACTACGGCTTTGGAACCCCTCCAGGGATGGGGACTCCACCACTGACCTGGGCAGCCTGGACCAGGCCTTGACAACCCCCAAAGGGAAGAAATTGTTCCTCATGTCCAACCTACACCTCCCCTGAGGCAACCTGAGGCCATCTCCTCTTGTCCTGTCACTTGGGCAAGCAGCAGGCCCCTGTGGCTCCACTTGTACCTTCAGCTTTTCCCAGGGACGTTTCAGCTCCCTGCTGAGGAGCATGTGGAGGATTAGCTGCTGGTTGCTCGTTCAGGTGGTCTCTGGTCCTGCTAAGCCTCTGGGGAGGCTGCCTGGTTGTGAGGAGGTTGAGGGCAGCAGCTGGGAGCTCAAACTGAACCTGATAATTTCCCACCTGGTGTCCGTGGTGGGGGAAGGAGATGAGGGCACAAGCAGGGGAGGCTGGGGAGGATGGTGCCCATTGGCTGTGCCCAGCAACAGCTTCAGCCCCTCTGCCAGACCATGGCAGGGTTTGGCTCCGGCCAGCTTGGATTTTCAGGAATGGTTTAAAAAGTACCAGGACAAGAAGTGGTGTGGACACAGTGCCCTGTGCCGGGGTTCTCTCTGTGGCAGAGGGGGCTCCTGTGTACCCCCAGGTGTGAGCTCTGCTGGTGTTTGCAGCAGCTCTGTGGTGCGTGTGGGCAATCACTGGGTCACGGTGCCGTGCCAGGGTGGCCATCACGGTGTGACCCCCAGCTGCCCTCCCTCTCGTTGCAGATGGACCCGGTGCAGAAGGCAGTGATAAGCCACACCTTCGGCGTGCCCACCCCGCTCAAGAAGAAGCAATTCATCTCCTGCAACATCTGCCACCTGCGCTTCAACTCGGCGGTGAGTGTGGCCGGCGGGCACGGGGCGGGGTGGGGAGCTGTCCCGGAGCTGGTGCCAGCGCCTGCAGCCACGCAGGAGCACCCCACAGCATGGGCATCGCACAGGCAGCATCTGGGTACGAGCATTACTCATGGAGCTGCCAGCCCAGAGCATCACCTGGGCTTGGCCATCCCTTTCTGGCGACCGAGGCAGCACTGGGGGCCCTGGTACCCTCCCCTGAGGGCCCCTCTGCCAGAGCTGCCGAAGTGTTCGGTGTGCTCGGTGTGCTGCCGTGCTCGGTGTGCCGCCGTGCTCGGTGTGCCGCCGGGAGCTGCTCTCAGCTGCCCCAGGGTGGAGGCAGCCACTCGGACCCTGCACCTTGGCCTCACTGGCACCGAGCTGCATCAGCAGAGCCCGGCGCTGCTGCTGCTGTGCCAGCAAAAATCAGCGTTTCTGGGCTGAGTCTTTCTGCTCCACAACCAAGGAGCTCAGGGAAAAGCACCACTTTGCCCATCCAAGCTGCATCCCAGCTGGAAGCGCGGAGCCGGAGGTTTTGGTCCCACCACACACTCCGCTGCCCCCTGGGCACCCTGTACCACTCTGCTCGACCCTGTGCCCCCTGGTCCCGGCACCAGGAGCGTGCCCAGCACAGCCCCTGGCACACCCCGCGGGTTCCTGCGCAGCGCGGCTGCAGTGCCGGTGACCTAATTAGGCTGCAGACCAGCCCCGCCCCAGCCCCGCTATCGGAGGGCAGTTGATTGTGTTTGCTAATGAAGCCCCACGCTCGCGTGGGCCCTGCGCTTTCCCACGTCCCAGCTGGTGCTGCGAGCCCTGGACACCATTCCCAGCCCTTGGAAAGCCACAGGGGGAGGGAAGGGAAGGAATTCTTCCTCCTGCCATGCACAGGAAGCCTCTGAGAACGCCGTGGTGCCAATTACTCCATGCTGCTCAGTGCTGCTGTGTCTTAATTCCCCTTGGTTCGACTCCCCAGAATCTGCCAAGCCGTGGCTGGTTTTGGGGACAACGCAGCTTTGTCCCCGGCCGCCGAGCATGCAACTGCTGGGCTGATTTGCTTTTGTCTGCGTTTTTATCAGTTGGGTGCAGGCAGGAGCCCATCCCCAAGCGCTTCATTATTCAGCCTTGGCCAGGAAAAAGGAGCTTGGGAATGTGAGCTACGCCTTGGCCAGCCGTGAGGTTGCAAAGAGCGCCAGGTCCTCCCCCCAGCCTCCTTCTGCAGTTTATTTTTGCAGCCAGCAGTTCCCTGCATGCTTCTGAAGCCATAAATTTTGCCTGAAAGCTCCTTTTAGAACTGCCTGGATGCATTTAATCAGAACCGGGCCCTTATCTCGCCGAGCAGCACCCTGATGCCGTAGTGCAGCCACCCCTTGGTCGGATCCCTTCCTGCAGTCTGGCAGGAGGAGGGACAAGGCTCCGAGCTGCACCTGGCTGAAGCCACCACCTCCAAGGTGGCGCTGGGATGAATGTCACCAGAGAGGTGGCTGCACTGGAAACGTGTCTGAGTGGCCAGGGCCTGAGGCTGAACCCTTCACCCGTGCTCCCTGTGTCCATCCATCTGTCCAGAGCTGTCCCTCTCTCCCTCTCCCCCTCTCCCCAGAACCAGGCAGAAGCTCACTACAAGGGCCACAAGCACGCACGGAGGCTGAAGGCCATTGAGGCCATGAAGAACAAGCAGAAGGCAGCAGGGGCTGTGGTGGTGGCTGCTGGCCAGGATGGCTCAGCCGACTTCGCCCCCAGCCCCGAGGGCAGTGGGGAGCCTGGCAGCACAGGTATGTGGGTGAGGGGTATGGGCGAGCAGCCTGAGACTGGAGTGAGCGACCTGGCCAGCTGCCAGGAGCAGCCCTGCAGCACCCCAGAGAGCTGATTAAACCCGGAGTGAGCCTCGTGTCTGAGCACCCAGACACGGGTGCTGGTGGGGCAGCAGAGGGCTGTGGTTGGCACTGTGAAAATGACACCAGCAGCCTCCATAAATGAAGTGCTGTGCTCTGCTGGCATCCCCAGCCGGGGAACCCAGCCCAGGAAGATCCTGATGCTGTGTACTGCAGCTGGCAAGGGGAAACGTTGAGTGTTTGCCCTTGGTTTGGCGTCTCTGGGGGGCTGCAGCAGCAGATGCATTCCCTGCCCATCCCTGACCAGGGCTCGCCCATCCCAGGGCTCTGCTGCCGCATGGGGCTGGGGCTGGTGGGAGCCAGATCCCCCTGAACCGGAGCTCACCGGGCTGAGCCCGGCTGCTGTCAGCCACCGATAACGAAGGTAATGGGAGAGACCTTGGGAAGAGCCATGGACAGGGATGAACATGAGCAGATGGAACTGGAGATGGTCTTGGGGAAGCATGGGGTGCTCTGAGATCCAGCACCCTCCCCTGCCCCGCGAGCACAGGAAACTTCCCCTTTCTGCCCATTTCTTTCTGTTCTCCCCCTTTTCCTCCCACCAGCTCCAGCCAACGGATTGCCAGAGCCGGAGGGTGAGTGCAGCACCCTGGCGCTGATGCCCGGCACCGAGGAGCCGCCCGTGGAGCTCCCCGCCGGCCCGCTGCGCTCCCCGCCGGCCTCAGAGCTCTCAGAGGGCACCTCGGACGTCACCAGCGTGGCCTCCTCCTCCACCGCGCAGACCGCCGAGGCTCAGGCTGCCGAGTCGGGCAGCAGCGTCAGCTCGGCCCTCGAGAGCGAGAAGGAGGGGAAGAAGAGCAAGCAGCACCTGTACTGCCCCACCTGCAAAGTCACCGTCAACTCCCTGTCCCAGCTGGAGGCTCACAACACCGGTAAGGGCACCGGGGATGGGGGGGACATGGGGATGGGAGGAACAGGTCCCTCGCAGCTCCCTCCTGGGCTCCGTGCAGGGCCCTGCCACCACCAGCCCTGCCTAGCCTGGCAGGGAAGCGCCGATCGTTAACGAACCTTGTTGTAATTAACAAAGGTTCTTTAAGGCGGCGTGCAGAGAGAAGTGTGTGTGCGGTGCTTCACCTGAGCTGCAGCCTATGGGGTGAGCTCTGGCAAGGTCAAACGCGCCCTCATTGTTCATGTCTCTTAATTAAAGGCATTTTTAGATACATTTAATCAAGTGATTGGAGGCTGCTTTACATTCCGTGGCAGTTTGGCGCTAAGCTGACAGCAGCCCAGCGCCAGCGCCACTCTCAGCCCCGGGGTCAGCTCTGTGCTCTGGACTCCTGCTTGTGTTGAGAAGCCCCTGGAGACTCTAAGGAGCTTTGGAGCCCAGCAGCAAGCAGAGGTCACTCATGGGCAGGACAGCGCTGGGGCTTGCAAGGAAACCCCTGAAGCTTGTGGTTAGCTGGATGGGAGGAGGGGGCAGCTAGAACTTCTAGGGCAGTGTGGGGAATCCCCAGTGGGGTCTGTGGGTCTTACAGAGCCAGCGCCCTACTCACTCCTTTCTCTGGAGGACGCTGACCAAAGGCAAACACCTCGGGTTTAAGGGGAAGGGGCTTCTCTCCCTCAGCTGAGCAAGAACTGGGATGCATCTCCCCCAGCCTGGGGCAGCAGCAGCAGCGCCGTGGTTCAGCTCAGGTCACCGCTGCGGCTTAGCTGCAGCCGCGTCCTTGTGCTTTTGTCAGCTCCAGTTACGGATCCAGGAGCTGATTTGGGGAAAAAGAACAAACAAACAGTTCGCAGCCCTGCGCTGCTCCGCGGCTGTCGCTCAGGCTCGGGCTCCTTGCTTCACGCCTTAAAAAGAAGAAGGAATTAGCGGGGGCTTGGGTTACTCTGCCCACCCCCGTACTGCCATCCCCTCACTGGCAGGGCCAGGACAGAGCGCCCTGTGCCCAGGTGTGCCAGCATTTCGGGTGTCTCCTTGCCTGCCTGCTGGAACCCTGCTGAGCTATTCCTGGCTCTACGGCCGGATCCTCTCTGACCTTGGGCATGGCTCAGATGCTGCAGCGCGACGGGCGACGTGTGCCTGGCTCTGCAGATGGTGCCACCGCCTGGGGGCAGGCGGCAGGCTCCAGCACATGCTTAAAATAGCTTCTGTGGTGGTGGGGGTGGTCTCCAGGAGGCTGAGTGTTTCTGGTCTGCCCACGAAGTGCAGCTGCCCACTGGAGCTTGGCAGGGTTTGGGCACAGATTGCTGCATCCCCAGTGAGAGTCCAGCCACCCAGGCAGCCCCTGGCCCCTCTGCCTGCAAGTGCTGCCAGGCACAGGTTGGTGGGGGGAGCAGGATCCCACGGGGGGGATGCAGAGCACCAGTGAGGGGTTGCTGGAGGGTCCTTCCTGTGCCACAGCACTTGGCACGGGGCTGGGGTTGTTTGCAGCGTTGGGGTTTGCTAAGTGTCCCCTCTGTCACCCAGGTGCCAAGCACAAGTCAATGCTGGAAGGTCATGGTGCCCAGCTGCGGCGGGGCCGGGGCAAGCTCCTGTCCCGGGCAGGGCACAAGTCCAAGCGGATTGGCAACAAGGGCAGCATCAACATCCAGAACAAAGCCTTCCAGTGCCAGGTGTGCGAGATCTACGTCAACTCGGAGACACAGCTCAAGCAGGTGACAATGCCAGGCTGGGCCCTGTCTGTGCAGAGGGTCACTGAGCACAGGCAGGCTGACCCCTCGGGTGGGGGGTACCTGATGATGCCCTCACCCAGTGGTTTCCCTTCCCCAGCACATGAGCAGCCGGCGGCACAAAGACCGACTGGCAGGGAAGCCGCCCAAGCCCAAGTACAGCCCTTACAGCAAGCTGCAGAAGAATGCTGCCCTCGCAGTGAGTATTCTCCAGGTACCTGTCTGCCACCCTGCCAGCCACCATCACCTGTTGTGCGTCCACCTTGTGTGCCAGAGGCACAGGGGCTGCTTCTCTTAAACCTTTGGCTCCTGCGATTGCATTGGAGTTGTGCCCATAGGGGAGGGTAGGCTGAGGTGGTGAGGGGAGTTGTGAGTCTGCTGGTGGGAAAGCACAGGCAGGACTCGTGGGCATGGGCAGGACTCATGAGCCCACTGGCACCAGTGTTCACACCTCTGAGATCTGCCAGCTGCTCCATGGTTTCCAAACAGGAGCTGTTGGGTGCTTGCATTCGGCACAGCTCAGTTGAACCAAGCCTGGGGCTTTGCCAGCAGACAGCAGAGACTTTGGCAGCTGAAGTCATGCCAGGGCAGCAGAGGGAAGGACCAAGGCAGGGACCAGCCCAGCCATTGCAAAAGCCAAGGCAGGGTTTTGGGCTGGCGTGTGGGGAGCTGAGGATCTCCTGGGAAGGTCACCACAGGCGGGGCAACCCTGCCTGCTCTGACCTGGGGGCAGCTGAGCTGAGGGCCCAGAGCCGTGGGGGGACATGGGCTGGGGCCAGGGGCTGTGGTTATTGCAGAGACCTGCTGAGAGCTCAGTGGGCAGGGGCCGAGGTGGGGCTGGGGCTGTCCCGCAGGTGGGTGCCTCATGGTGTCTCCTCACTCCCCACAGTCCAAGCTGGCTTTGCAGAAGCATCTCACCAAGACGCTGGCAACTCGCTTCCTGCCCAGCCCGCTCACCGCGGCCACCGTCTGCGCCATGCCAGGGCCCCTGGCGCTCAGACCAGCTGCTGCCACCACCCTGTTCCAGGCCCCGATCCTCGGACCAGCTCTCTTCCGAACGCCGCCAGCCCACGTCCGCCCCACGCCAGGCCCCATTGTCTTTGCGCCCTACTAGAGCCACTCAGCTGCCATGGACCAGGCTGTGCCCCAGGGGGCTGTGCCCGGTGTGGGGCAGCACTCCCGGGCACGCTGCTTGGCTGGCTGGTGGGGAACCACAGCTGTAGGCATCAACCCCAGCTTCTCCTTTGCTTTGAGCTGGCTTCTGCTGGAGGAAGGTGCCCCAGCAGAGCCCAGCCAGCCCTGCCATGCATCTCTGCTGCTCCCCTGGCCTGTGCCAGCCCTGTGCTCAGCAGAGGAGCTCATCACAGGGGTGGCACATGGGTGGCACACAGGAGAGGACCATGCCTAAGTCACCAGGACTTTCTTGTGGCCAGGAGCTGCCTGGCTTTTTGTTCATTGTCCTCCCAGTTACCAGACTGGAAGAAGAGGAGTTGGCTGGTCCCTAGGAGAAGGAGCATCCCTCTGGCCAGCAAGTCCTTGCCAGCCCAGGGGGAAAGGAACTGCAAGGGGAGTCTCAGCCCATCGGGAAGGGAACTGCAATGGGAGTCTTAGCCCAGTCCTTACTGGGTGAAACGACCCCAGCAGAGGTGGGAAGTTGGCAGTTCCCTCTCAGACTGGGCTGGCTGTGGCCCCTCCACCCCCACACTTGCCTGTACTGGCCAGGGACTTCCGTGCTGCCCACCAGCCTCTTGCGCCCAAGCTCCCTGCGTCCCACCAGCCAAAGAGCCCTGCCATGGTGGGCACCCGACTGTACCCTCACTCTGAGAGCAATAGCCAATGGCCAGGGCCGGCACCTCTGCCCACCGAAAGCACACTGCCTGTCCTGGCCCTCCGAAGCACATGGCACAGGCACCCGGTGTGGGCACCCGGCTGGGGACAGGCTCTGCTGCAGCCCAGCCAGGAGAGCACAGCTGGGCTCCTCGAGGTGACCCTGTGATCGGTGCCAGCTGTTTGCTTCTGTCCCAGCCGCGGGGGACAGCCCTGCCCCTACCTCGTGGGTGATGCTGTGAGCCTCTGAATGTCCCTCCAGCACTTCTGGTTCTCCAGGCAACGGCAGCGCTGTGCCCCCATCCCCACCCGGAGCTTCCAGGGAGTCACCAACAATTCCTAACAACAGAGTCCCCAGCAGCCTGGATAATCGGGCCCAAAGGAGCAGCTGGCCCCCATGGCCTGCACCCAGCAACCTCCCTGCAGTGCTCCCATTGCAGCCTGCAGAGGGCTGGGCTCCAGAGGGACCCCAAAGCTGCAGCCTCTCACTGTACCCAGCAAGCCCAGTGCCCACCTGGTCAGAACTGTACCCACAGTGCTGCAGGCCCCCAACATGCTGCTGGGCACAGAAATATGCAGGAAAGCTGCGCCCCAAGTGGTGCTCAGGCTGGCAGTGATGACTCCCCCTGCCCCAATCTATGCAATACCAGTGAGCAGCTCTGTGCCAGCTGCACCCTCCCTCAGTGCTTGTGCTGCTGGCACAGCCTGGAGTGGTGCCTGGGCCACAAAACTCCAACATGAGGCTTGGCTCTGTGCAGCCAGCTCCCTGCCCGGGCCCAGGGACCTCTGCCGTGCCCCCTGCCCCCTGTTGTGCCCTGGGCAGGGGCAGGAGGGTTTGTGTCCCTGGGAAGCCTCACGCACAAGCACACAACCCCCACGCCTCAGCCGCAAAGCAGTGCCCAGGTTCCAGCAAGGCTCTGCCCAGCCTGTGCCACCCACCTGCAGGGTCCTGGAAGGGGGAGGTGAACCTCCTAATGGCTGAAACACTTCTGCTTCCCAGAGTTGGAGCCTGGGGAAAGGGCAGGAGTGCCTGGTGGCACAGGGCTGTCTGCAGGGCCTGCTCCTTGTGCTATGGGCAGCTGCAACCTGCGGTGCCACTGCTGTGCTCCTGCCATGAGGGAGCCCCTGGGTATGGATTCATCTGCTCAGGGCATTTACTCTCCACCCCAGGGGAGGAGAGAGGGCACCAGAAGAGCAGAGTGTGTTTGCAAAGCTGGGGGTAGAGACATCTGAGAGGTGTTCCAGTGATGCTGGGAGCTGTGGCTCAGAGAGCAGCCCTGTAGAGAAGGCTCCCAGCAGCAATGACTGTGACAGGGACAGGGAGATGGTCCCAGGGCAGGGATGCAGCCTGGACTCCATATGCCATGCGCCAGGAGCCTGTGCTGGCAGGAGTGACACAGCTCTGGCAGTGTCACAGTGCCAAGCAGCCCACAGTCAGCCCTCCCCCTGCTTATCTCACTGTGCTCTGTCCCAGCCCTGGCCACAGCAGAGGGCAGTGCATCCCCTCCTGCACTGTGCCCCCCCCCTGCACTGTGCCCACCAGCCTCAGGAGCGTGGGCAGCAGCCACCTTCCGCTCTTCATGAGCTGCTTGGCACTGGTGGGGCCATTCCCCTGCTCTTGTTCTCAAGCACCTGAGCTTGGAGTCAGGTGGCTGCTCCCTGTCTCCCCTCCACCAGTGGAGTCCTGGTAACTCCCACACTTGGCACTTTAACCCCTTGAAAGCCATTCCTAGCAACACTGCAACCAGCTGCATACAAAGACGCTCCCTATGGCACCCCCCCACCCTGGAACCCCCCTTGGGACCCCCTGTTCCTGTGCTATCCAAAGCATTTACTGCCTCTGACTTAGCAGATGCTGTTCTAGCTGTAGGGCTTAGTCCATAGCTCGGTACCGTGTGCTCCTCTGTAAATAACCTTGGAGTGATGTGAACAGTTTGAGTCCAAATGAAACAGCCCCTCCCCTGCCCCCCCAAAAAAAGGAACCCCCCAGACTCCAGGGACTTGGCCAGTACCCCTCCTCTCATGGTCAGTGTATATTTTTTGATGTACTATAACTGTTGGGAAGAAAAAAAAAAGGAAAATATTTTGATAATCAAATCTCATTGCTCTCTTGTGGTCCTCAGTGAATAAAAGGAACAAGAACAAACAATCAGGGGCTGCCTGGGCATTTCCTTCCCCAGATCCAGAGGGCACAGGTGCTGCTGGGCAAGACCAGGACACCTCTCCCTTGGTTTGTGGCAGTTCTGAGAGGAGAGTGAGCACCATGCCAGATGGGCAGTGAGAGCTGTGCCTGTGCTCAGGGTGGGCTGCAGCCTGGTGGAGGTAAGCACCCTGCCCTCCAGAGCAGCAGCTTGCCCTGCTCTATGCCCTTGCTGGGGCAGGATGCCAGCTCTGCCTGTGCGGAAGCAGCAAGCAGCCAGCCGAGGGGCAAGCAGGGGACCGCGGCTGGGCCCGCAGGGCAGGATGAGCCGGAGCTGCTCTGGCCGCAGCTCTGCTGGAGGCAGGGCCAGCCCCGGGCTCTGCTCACACGGTGGCAGTCAGCCCAGAACAGCTCCGGAGGGAGCCGCGGCCCCAGAGCAGCCCTGCCGCCGATCCCCACCTGCTGGCCAGCGCCGTGATGCCTCCCCTCCCGCCGCTCCCGGGGCCCCTCTGGCGTCTGTGGGCGCTGGGCAGGGGAAGGAGCGGTCCCTGCCTGCTGCAGGGAGATTGGTCACCTGTCTTGTCCTCAAAGGCCACCCCCAGCCCTGGGACTCCCAGTCCTCCTCTGTGACACAGCAGAGCCTCAGCAGGAGGTGGTGCAAGGGAAGAGGGAGACAAGGAATAGGAGGCAGTAAGGGAAGGGAGGAAGCTCAGCCATCCAGGGACCCGCTGCCCTTGTTCTTGCGACTCAGGGGGAAGGCAGACTTGCTCTGGGGCTGTGTCATCTTGCTGGCCAGGTAGATGAAGGGCTCGATCAGAGTGCGCCGGTCAGCCACCGACACCTCCCACAGCTTCACCTTCTCACCCTTGGCCCAGTGCTGGGCTGCCTCGTGGTCCACCCGGCGCTGCTCCTGCAGGTCACACTTGTTGCCCAAAACCACAATGGTTACCTGTTCAAAAAAGGGTGAGAAAGCTCCCTGAAGGCACCAGATTTCCAACTGCAGGGTGCTGCCTTGAAGACCCCCAGCGCCAGCCTAGTTCTGCAGCTCTCCCGCTCCGTGCTCAGGGTTTTTACACCACCACAGCTCCCAGTGCTCCCTTCTGGCAACTCCCCCTCCTGTCTGCACATGTGAGCCTCAAAGCAGCCTTGAAGGGGAAGGGCCTGCTGAGCACCTGCAGGCTCAGAGAGCATCCCAGGACAACAGCTACAGCCGAGTGTCCCAGGGAACAGGGACCCTTACTACCATCCTGTGACAGAGGAAAAGTGGCCTCTGGGTGCGAACTTGCAAAAGGGGCTCAGATCCCAGTCTGCAGCCCCCTTCCCTGGGGGTCCTCACCTCCTTCTTGTCTTTGGACTTGTCAATCTCCTTTTTGAGGAGCTCCACTCTCTTGAAGGATTCCTTGCTGTCGGTGCTGTAGACCAGCACGTAGCCATCGGTGCAGGAGAAGCAGTGCTTGGGCAGCTCCAGGCCGTCCCGCAGGCCCCGTGTGTCGTAGAAGCGAACCTGCTCCCGCACCCCCCGGTCCGTCTCGATGGAGCCCACGTAAATGTCCTCTTGGGTCTCGATCATCTCGGAGCCTGCCGGGGAGGTGGGCAGGGAAGCCATGGGGACCCCGACACGGAGCCGGCCCTGGCACGGCCTGGAGTACGGCCCCAGCCTGGTGGCCTCGGGCAGGGCACAGAGTTCCTCCTGCCTCAGCGCCAGTACGTTTGGGGCCTCTCCAGACACGCCCTGCCCAAGCAGCCAGACCCTGCCCAGCACGGGTGAGAGCGGCAGGGCAGACCCCGGGCAGGCTCCATCCCGGTCCCCCGGACTCACCGACCACATGGTTCCCGTACAGCAGCTGCTCCAGGATGGAGGTTTTCCCGACGGAGGCCTGGCCGCACACCACCACCTTGCAGCTCTTCCCCATGATGCCTCACTGGGGCCCGCTGCGGGGGTCCGCCCACGGGAGACGGCTGTCAGCAGAGGGATGCGGGACCGGGGGGCCGCTGGCGCCGCTCCTTGCGTGCTCCGGCGGCCCGGCCCGGCGCTGGAACGGGCACAAAGCCTGCGAGGATACCGGACGATGAACGCAGCCCTGCCCGCGCCGCGGGGCCTCACCTGCACGGCAGCGGAAACGGAGGCGGCCGGCGGGGCCACAGCTCCCCCTGCTGGCGGGAGGACCGATGCCTGCCGGATCCCCGGGACGCGGATGACGCCGGGTGAGGGCTCCGCCGCGCTGCTCCCGGTGCCTCCCGGTGCCGCTCGGTGCCCGGCCCCGGCCGCCCCATGGTGGGCGGCCGCCGCGGCAGCCCCGCCCCCCCGCGCCGCCGCCGTTGTCAGCGGAAGGCCCTCCCGTTCCGGCGCTGCGCCCGCCCCCGCCGCCAGTCTCCAGCCCGGCCCGGCGGTAAGATGGCGGCGGCGGCCGAGTGCGATGTGGTCATGGCGGCGTCCGACGGCCCCGGCGAGCCCGAGAGCGAGGAGGAGACGCGGAGGTAGAGCAGCGGCCGCGGGTCGGCCTGGCCTCGCCTCGCCGGGCAGGGGAGCCGGTGCCGCCCACGGTGGGGCCGGGCTCCTCCGGCGGGCGGTTAAGGCTGGGGACGCCGGGAGTGGCCCGGGGCGGCGGGTCCCGGGGTCTCGGCGCGGGGAAGCCGCCGCTGCTTAAGCCGGTTCTTACCGCATGGGTCAGCACCGGGACCGGCGGACAGGCAGGGCCCCTCCGGCCTCCTCCGGGGGTCCGGCAGACTGCGGCAGCTGTGCAGGGGCAGCGTCACCGGACCGGGGCACCGGCGGCTGCCGGCCTCGGGGCACCGGCCACGGCAGGGCAGGACGCGTTCCCCAGGGGCTGCGGCTGGTGGCTGCCCGGCGCGGACCCTGGGGCAAAGGCTTTCGGCAGGGCCTAGCCTCGGCCCGCAGGGCAGCGCCTGCAGCTCCCGGGGCAGGGACAGGCCCCAGGCCGGACAACGCTGCGGGAGAGGCTTTGCGTTGGGCTGCACCGGGTGCCTGTCCCGGTTGAGGGCTCCCAGCCTCGCTGTGCAGTGGCAGCAGGACACAGCCCCTGAGGAGCCGTCGGACTGCGGCAGGCAGCTGGAGCCGGAGTGTCCTAGAAACACAGATGAGGTCCTTTCTGCCCGGCGGCTGCTCGGGCTGCTGTCTGCAGAGAGCTTTCCCTGTTGCTGAGGATGAGGAGGGGAGCATTAAACTGTGGCGTGGAAGGGAGGCTCCAAACTCATTCCTTTGAGCCTCGCTGCTTCTCCACCATCCCCAGCCCCTCCTCCCTGGCCCCACTGGAAGTTGCACAGGGCAGGTTTTGCTCTGCCCTGCTGTGGCTAATGGTAAACTGTCAGCTGCAGCGGCTGGGCAGGGTCCTGCTCGGGAAGTGTCCTCATTAAAGAGCTGCTGCAGGTTCCAGGAGCTGCTTTGCTGCCGAGGGGAGCTGGTGCACCTTGCCCAGGGAGCAGGGAGCGTGGGCTGAAGCTGGGGGGGGGTTGGCAATCCCACCCTTCCCTGCATGTTTTCCTCTGCTGGCTGCCGGCAGCAGAGCGTCGCAGTGCCTGCAGGCAGGGAGCTGAGGAGCTCCAGTGTGTGGGAACCTCCTCTGGCTCTGCAGCATCCTGGGCAGATCTCCTGGGGAACCAGGGAGGGCAGAGCTATTCCTGGCCAAGGCCAGATGACTGCTCTAGAAAATTGCTCAGGGGCTGGAATTCAAAGGAGGAAACAAAACTGAAAGTGTTGAATCCTGCTGCTGGCCCGAGGTGCTTTGTGCTGTGGTGTGCTGGCAGGAACTGAAGGCTGCACAGGGCAGGAGCTGGCTGCCTGCTGATGTCACTGCAAGTAGTTCAATTAGCTGCTGCTGGGTTCCACTGGTGACAAAGTGCAGGGCCCTGTGCTTTGTGGGCAACTCCTTCCTGCCCCTGGGCTACTGAAGCGTGCTGGCTGGGATGTTCAAAGCAGCCACGTGTGAGAGGCTGCTGCTGGTCCTCACCCTTCCTGCCTCCTGCCCAGCTGTCACTGCAGCAAACCAGGCAGCAGTGGGATGATCCCATGAGAAGGGCAGGATGGGACAGGAACAGGAATGGGGTGGTGCTGGGTCCTGCTGGGGGTGAAGCTCCAGCTCTGCAGCAGGGTTTGTGTTGGTGTCCTGAGGCCAGGGCTGTGCTCAGGGCTGTCACCAGGCAGTGCCTTTGGCAGGTGTTGTCACACTGCTGTTGGGATGTTACCCTTTTATCTTGCTAAAAGAGGGATGTGTGGGCAGGGAATGATTCTTCTGCTTCCAGTTATTCTTTCTGGTTGTTCAGAACGTTCAGGCTTTGCACCCTCCTCCTCTTGTGCCAGCCAGGGCACATTTCCTGGGGGTCCTGTGCTTGACCCTCTGCTGTGGCCCCTCCTGGCTCACACTAGGTGCAGCTCAATCTCCTGTGAGCCAGGGTGAGTGGCAGCATTGTGGGGAGTGGGTGGAGGCTTTATTGGGTGTCTGATGTTTGTAAACCACCCTGAGCCCTGTGCAGGCTCCCCAGGGGCACAGAGAGGTGCTGGAATCTGGGTTGGGGTGGGGCTGGGTGAGCTCCTCTGGGAGGCCAGCAGCAGAGAGACCCTGCCCTGAATGGCTGCTGCAAGGCAGTGCCATGGGCTCCGTGGTCTGGGCCTCCTCAGGAGCTGTAGCACCACAAGGTGCAGATCCTTTGCTTAAAGACTCAGCTTTGAAGGCCTGAATCTGTTCTGTAGGCTCTAGGAAAATGAGGAAATTGGCAGAAGTGCCAATCTGTGCTCAGTGATGGGAGCTGATGCCCTGGAACAGCTGGGGAGGTGCCAGCCTGCCCCCTCAGGGGCTGCTTGAGGGGCAGGAGCTGTGGCCTCAGGACTATCCTTGTCTGCTGCACAGCCTGGGGGTGTCCTTATGGAAAGGGTTGGTGTCATGGTGTTGATTCTGGCTGCTGGTGCTGGCAGTTCCAGCTCCTCTGCTGGGCAGCAGCTGGGCTGCAGGGGCTGCTCTGCCCCCTGAAGGTCTCCTTTTAATTGTAATTAATTTGAAAGGTTTCTAACCCATGGGGACAGCTCTCTCCTGGGCCCAGCTGCTCTGCAAGCTTGGGGTCACTGGAGGTTGGCTAGGGAGGATTCCCTGGCAGCTCTAGGCTCTGCTGTGTGCCTCAGGCTGGATCTTCCTTGTCCTCAGCTCTGGGGGATGTGGCAGCCCCTTCAAAAGACACCCCTGGGCTGGTCTGGAGATGTGATGAGGCCCAGATTGTTTATCTTTCTGTGCTTGTGCTGCAGCCTCAGAGGTGTTGGTGCAGGACATCCCAGCTCTAGGTGACCCTGCCAGGAGCAGTGGGGCTGTGGCTGGGGTTGAGCTGAGCCCTGTGGGTGAGGAGGTTCCCCAAGGGCCTGGTGAAAGCTGGGAGCTCCCCTGGCTGCTCTCTTGGCCAGAGGCTGGGGTCACTGCTTTGGTTTCTTGTGATGTGTTTTGGTTCTGGTGGCTTCTGGTCTCCCATGTTTGAGTTTGTCCTCAGGTGCTGTGAAGGTGCTGGGGGCAAGGATGGGGGTGTGGAGGGTGAGGTGGGGGCTTTGTGGGAGCCCTGGGACAGAGCTTTACTGCCCTTCAGCTGGGGAGTCCTTGGGCTGCCCGTGCAGAGGGTTGGTGTGGCCAGGCTGAAGCTTTCCCTGTCTGGGGGCATGCTGCAGAGGGCTGCAGGTGGCATTCCTGCTCCTGTGCTGCTGCTGGCAGCAGAGCTGCTGCTGCTCAGTGGGGGGTGCTGATGTGCAGGGAACCTGTGCTGCAGCCCTGCAGCCTCTGCTGCAGCAGGGCCAGCATGGGGCTGCCTGCCTGGGAGCGCTGAACACCCTGCCGGGGGGGGCTGAGCACCCTGGGGTGGGGGGCTGGGGTGTCTTTGTTTCCTGCAGCAGAGGCAGGGGACAGGAGTGCTGCTGGTGGAGGTCGGCTTCCCCTCGCTGTCAATCCTCACTCAGAGCAGAACCCACCTGTTGGAGGGAGCTGCTCCCCAGCACCCTGGGAGCTGCACCCCGGCCTGCTCCTCTGAGTGCTGAGAGAAGGGAGGGGAGAGGCTCAGATATCCAGTGGCAAACACAGAAGCTAATTTTAAGCTCAGACATCTGCCTGCTGTAAGCTGGTTTGAGATCACTCAACTTATTTTACCCAGCAGCTGAGGAACATCTGACAGCTGAGAATGTGCCCTGGATGCCAGCCCTCAGGAAGGCACCAGGCAGGGGCAGAGCCTCTGCAGGAGGCCCTCTGTACAGGCAGGTGTGTGCCAAAGCATCTTCAGAGAGCCTGCTGGGCCTGGGCAGTGTTCTGCAGCCTTCCTGGAGCTTTGGATATTTTAACTGTGACTGTTTCATAATGGAGGCAGGGAAGGGAGTGGGAGTAAGGGTCAGGAGAGCTGGGGGAGCAAAGCTGCCACGTGCTTAGGTGCCAGGTTTCTGGAGCTGGCTAGAGAGGCACTGTGCCAGCACACCCAGAGCCAAGAGCTGCTCTTTGTGGAGCACACAGAGCCCCTGAGAACTTGGAGCAAGGTGTGTGGAGAGGTGGCAGTGCCAGGGCTGCAGGGGTGCCAGAGCGGGGGCCACCTGTGAAAGCTGCCAGGAGGAGGCAGAAGCTGTGAGGCAAATGTGGGATTGTGCTGGGGGGGCTGCTGCTGAGAGCTCTGCTGTGCTGGGAAGGGGCAGAGGTGGTGGAAGCAGCCTTGCGATGGTTCCTTCTGCCACCTGGGCTGGGCAAGGGGAGCGGCAGAGCCTGTGGTAGGGGCTGGGGCACTTCAAGAGTCACAGATCTGACAAACCTTGTAAAAGGGGTGGGGGAGCATGAACTGCTGAGCTCACAGGGAGAGTCCTTCTGAACAGCCTCCTCCTCCTGAGCCCCCCGGGCACAGCAGCAGCGACAGAGGAGCCTCCGGCTGGGCTCCCTGGGGCAGCTCTTCACTGCCTGCGCTCGGCGCAGCACATTCGGCCCAGGGGTGGCTGCAGCCCAGCACGGCTCTGCTGCAGCTCCCAAAGCAGCACGGGGGGAGCGCAGCCTCCATCGGTGCGGGTGCAGAATGAGCTCATTCAGGCTGCAGCATCTGCTGGGGTGGAACAATCGGCAGCGAGAGCAGCGAGCTGCATGCAGCTCTGCTTGTCACAGCCGGGGAGGAGGTAAACAAGGGCTGGAGCTGCTTTCTGTGTCAGTGGAGCACAGGGGAGAGCTGCTGCTGCTCCTGCCTGCGAGCTCAGACCTGCAGCTCTGCCTCGGGCAGTTTGCCTTTGCCACTCTCTGTCCATCCCAGAACCTGGGTCCTCACCTGGGTGCTCCCTGCCCTGCTGCTCTCTGCTTTTTATCTTTGAGCTGTGATGTTCAAAGCTGTCCTGGGACACATTTTTCATCATGCAGAGTTTGAGTCCGGGTGCCATGGACCCATCCCACAGGCACAGGATGGCTCCCAGCTCTGGCGGCCTTTAGGGGAGGAGGAGCAGGCATGGAGCTGTGCCCTGGCTGCCATGTGGGGAGGCCAGGGTGGCAGTTTCCCATCTCAGGCCAGTTCATGGCTTTCTGAAGCAGGGGCAGCAGGGATGGACCAAGCCTGGGAGCCCTGGCAAGCCCCTTCTGAGGTGGTGGGGTGCTGGCAGCGCCCATTTCTATGCCACACTTCACTCACTGCTCCGATTGCCAGTGAGCAGCGTGGGGCTGGGCGCTGCGGGGCTGGGGCTGGTCCCAGGCTGGAGTGGAGCTGACAAGAGAAGCTGAAACTGAAAGTGAAGAGCACACTTGAGCTGTGCCACCTCCTGTGTCCATTGTTTTGCCAGATGGCACCACTGGGCTGGTGCAGTGAAAACAACTCTCTGCATGAGGCAGCTGTGTGGGAATGGCCAATGGCAGGCCCCAGCAAACTGCAAAGATGGGAACTTGTCTGAGCACAATTCCCTTTGTTCTGGCCCTGCTGGGCTGCCTGAACATTGCCTCCTTCACTGCTGGGCTCCTCCTCCCTGCTGCCCCTCACAGAGTGCCCTGGGACAGCTGGGGGGCCTCTGGCAGCACTGCCCCCTCAGGGGGAGCACTGAGCCCTGCAGTCAGCCCTGGCTTCCTGAGGGTCTCTGCTCCCTCTGGGCCAGTCCTGTCCTGGGACACATCCAGAGCTGCTCTGATCTGTGTGAGAGCTCTGTGGAGGGTGCAGAGCTGTGTCACTTGCATTGGGCCTTCTGTGGCAGATGAGCCTGGGCAGCTAAGGAGCCTGTGTGCACCTGGGAGCTAAAGCCTGGCTCTGGCTCAGGCCTTTGGCTGTCCTGTGGCAGGTGCAGGACTGAAGCTCCTCAGCCCCAGCAGCAGCTGGCTGGAGGTGTTTGAGGGTAAGGGGTCCTGAGACTCTTCACTCCCTGTCCTGTGTTCTCTGGCCTGGTTCTGTTCTGCTCCCCTTGAGTGTCCATCTGAGCAGCTTTTCTGCAGCAGTGGTGCCCAGAGGCCCCTTCCCTTCTGGGGCCTTCTCTGAAGGGAAATGCTGAAGCCCAGCCTGGGAGTGACCCTCCCAGTGCAGCTCTGCCCTGGCACACTGGAGGGCACCCAGCTGGATGGACTCTCTTGGCTTCTGCTGCCCTGCTCCAGCCAGGGTGATGTTCAGAGCCTTTGGTGGCCATCCAGGAGGACAATGGTGACCTGCAGCCATCAGCTGCCCACTCCCTGCTGTGCCAGGGCCACATCCCAGGCAGCAGGGCCCTGCAGGACACTGTTTGGTGGTGGAGCAGAGAATGGCTGGGGCTGAGATGTGCTGCCCACACCCCTGGTAGGATATGGGGGATGGAGTCTGAGCTGGTCTTTGTTCATTGGTAGAATTTGATCTTTGTTTGGGGCCAGGGCTCTGGCTGTGTGCTGTGGAGAGTGGACAAACAGTGTCTGTCTGTGGCTGCCCCAGAGGGTCCCAAAGGCTGGTGCAGGTCTTGGGCTGCTTGGCCGTGGTCAGAATCCATTCTGGTGCTCAGTGCTCTTCAGCTGTGGTGTTGTGGTTCCTTCCAGAGAAGCAGAATCCTTCAAGGAGCAGGGCAATGCCTACTATGCCAAGAAGGACTACAACGAGGCCTACAACTACTACACGAAAGCCATAGGTGAGAGCAGCTTCAGATGGCCTCCCCCAGCCCAGCCCCAGCTGCCTCCTGGCTCACCCTGGGTCCCTCCCAGCACAGGGTGAACGCCTTCAGGGTGTGAAGTGTCCCCAGACTGCTGCAGCAGGCCCAGGTTTGTCCTCCAGCCAAGGTGTTCTTCACCCCTGTGCTGCAGGGCCAGCAGTGGTGCCAGGCTGAGCCCCACAGGCTGCAGTCCTGGCAGGGATTGTGCCAGGAGCAGCAGCTCCAGGGCTCACTTGGGGTCACCTCGCAGGGCTGGGGGCAGTGGGAGGCTTTCACCCAGCCACAGCCTTTCCAGGTGTGCTTGCATTGCCCTAACCATGGCTACTCCTCCTGCAGACACCTGCCCCAACAGTGCCAGCTACTACGGGAACAGAGCTGCCACCCTGATGATGCTGGGCAGGTTCCGGGAGGCCCTGGCAGATGCGCAGCAGTCGGTCAGGCTGGACGACAGCTTCGTGCGGGTAGGTGCCAGCTCCACACCTGCCAGCTGGGTCCGGCTGCCCTGCTCCTGCAGCTACCTCTTGCCTGTCCCCTCAGGGCCATCTGCGGGAAGGGAAGTGCCACCTCTCCCTAGGGAACGCCATGGCTGCCAGCCGCTGCTTCCAGCGGGTCCTGGAGCTGGACCACAAGAACTGCCAGGCACAGCAGGAGGTAGGGGCTGCCTCCAGGGCACTGTGCCCAGCACCTGGGGCTGCCAGAGGGAATGGTAAAGCCTCTCGCTTCAGACCTGCAGGGTGGGATCCCCATGGTGCTGAGCAGTGGCTGTGTGCTGGGAGGAATGGGCAGGGGGCTGCTGCCTGAGCCTCTGGGCCTGACTCTCAGCAGGGCTTTGGCACTTGGCTGTCCCTGTTGGGCAGAGGAGTGTGGGGGCTGAGCTGGGCCTTCTCCCAGCACTGCAGAGGAGGAGTGGGGGCTGGTGCCAGGGAGCCCACCTCTGGTGCCTCTCTGCCAGGGGTCTCCCTGGGCTGCCAGCTGGCTCTGGGTTTCAAAGCAGTTGTCAGGATGACAGAAGTGCTGCTGTGCCCCTGCCCCATGCTCTGGGGTCCCATGCAGTGGGTCTTGGTTTAGAGATTGGCCACTGAAATGCTGCTGGAGGGTGCGTGGGGCAGTGCCTGCCCTGTGCCCAGTGCTGTGCTCTCCTCCTGCAGCTGAAGAATGCCAGCACTGTGCTGGAGTATGAGAAGATCGCTGAGGTGGACTTTGAGAAGAGAGACTTCAGGAAGGTGAGGCTCAGCTGCCTGCCTCCTGCCACCCTGGAGGCTGGCAGGTTGCACCTTCCTGCTTCAGCCACTAGCCTCATTCCCTGCCTGGCATCAGCCAGCTGGCACAGGGGCTGCACAGCTTCTGCTGGTGGGGCAGGGCTGGCTTCTGAGCAGTGAACAGGGTAGAGCTCACCCTGAGGAGGGAGGTGGCTGGGCTGCAGGCAAAGCCCTTGGAAAGAGAGGGCAGAACACTGCCCATGGAGGGAGATCCCTCAGAAAGGAGGCCTCCAGACGTCTGGGGGCTCCTCTTGCTGCCCAGAGGAGCAAGGCCTGTGGGCAGCAGCTGACAGCTGTGCCCCTGCAGGTTGTGTTCTGCATGGATCGGGCCCTGGAGTTCGCCCCTGCCTGCCACCGCTTCAAGATCCTCAAGGCCGAGTGCCTGGCGCTGCTGGGACGCTACCCAGAGGCCCAGTCCGTGGCCAGGTGAGCACCCGAGGGGCTGCTGGGGGGCTGGGGAGGTGCTAGGCTGGTACTGGGGGGCACTGGGCTGATGCTGGGGGTGCTGGGAGCACTGGGAGGGCACTGGGCTGATGCTGGGGGTGGTGGGGGCACTGGGGGGACACTGGGCTGGTGCTGGGCCAGTGCTGGGGGTGCTGAGCTGGTGGTGGGCTGGTGCTGGGCCGGTGGTGAGGGCGCTGGGCTGGTGCTGTGCCGGTGCTGGGAGCGCTGGGCTGGCGCTGGGCCGGTGCTGGGAGCGCTGGGCTGGCGCTGGGCCGGTGCTGGGGGTGCTGAGCTGACGCCCAGCTGCCCTGCAGCGACATCCTGCGCATGGACTCGACCAACGCCGACGCGCTCTACGTGCGAGGGCTCTGCCTCTACTACGAGGACTGCATCGAGAAGGCTGTGCAGTTCTTCGTGCAGGCCCTCAGGATGGCTCCTGACCACGAGAAGGCCTGCCTGGCCTGCCGGGTGAGTGGGGAGTGCTGGGGGGCACTAACCAAGCACCCAGTTGCGTTCTCTGGATCCATCCCTGCTGCCCTGCAGCCCCAGCAGCCTGCCCAGCCCTGCCCCAGCTGCTGCTCCTGCTGTGACACTTGCCAGGCTGCCTGCCTCTCGTTCTCCTTCCTTCCCTGCACAGATGCAGCAGCACTGAAGCTTGATGTCAGTTCTGACTTCCAGCTTCAGCCTTGGCACCAGGAGGCTGCCCTGCATTTAGAACTCTTCCTTTCATGTTGCTCCTTCCCTCGTTTCTGCTCTCTTGTAGCTCTCTGAGTGACTTCTTACATCTGTTCGCTTGTAGATTTCTGTTCCTAAAGATCCCATTCCTGCTGCTTTTAAATCTACAAATCTGCTTCCCTGTTCTGTTCTGATCTCAGACTTTGGGCAACCTTTGTGCCCACAGCAGTGCATGCAGCTGGCACTGGCTCTCCTGTGCCACTGCTGGGGAGTGCAGGCTGCTGCCAGCTCAGCTGCTGCAGCAGGGCTGAGACTTCGATGTCCTGCAGTGGTGTCTGCAACCAGATTGGAACAATTGTTTGAGGACCTCACCCAGCAAAGGAAGGTGCTTGGTGCCCCTGGACCACTGCCCTCAGGGCCTTAGCCAGGGTTTCTTTGCTTCCAGAATGCCAAAGCGCTTAAAGCAAAGAAGGAAGATGGAAACAAAGCATTCAAGGAAGGCAACTACAAACTAGCTCATGAACTGTATACAGAGGCCCTGGGCATAGATCCCAACAACATCAAAACCAATGCCAAGCTCTACTGCAACCGAGGGACAGTGAACTCCAAGGTAAGGAGCCCTGAGCCTCCACCTCCCTCAGCACCTTCCTCACACTGCAGAGTGCTTCCCCTGGGCAGCTGCTGGGGCTGCTGCAGCAGCTGATCTGCCAGGGCTGGGGGCAGTGTGTGCAGGGTTTTGTGCCTGCACAATGCTTGGATCCTCTCCAGCCAGTGTATCTGACTCCTGAAGACACCAAACTCAAATGCTGGAGCTGCAGAGTGGGAGGGAGAGAGGAGTGGAGCTCAAGCTTCTCATGAGCAGCCTTCTTTGTCTCCTTCCCAGTGATGAGGAGGTAGCTGTGCTGTGCTTTGCAGCTCTCAGTCCTGCCACTCCTCTGCCTTGCTCTGGGTTTGGGCTATAAAAAGCTGACCCAGTTCCAAACCCTGGGTGCTTTCCCCAGCTCTGCTCTTGTGTTTCAGTCACAGATGCAGAGGAGCAGGCACTGCTCCCAGCTCCAACCCTGTACCTCCTCTAGGCACAGTTCTTCTTCCTCAGGGCTCTCCAGGCTCTGATTAGGATGCAGAGGCTGTGCTGCAGCCCTGGGTAGTGAGGTGAGCTGCAGGCAGCATCAGGGAATGTTCTGTGTGGCTCTTTGTGCCTTGAAACAAACAACACTGAAAACCGCAAAACCTCTTGTCAGTGTTCTTATTCTTCTGTCAGAGGCTTAGTTTGCATACTGGGAGGTGGTTTTCAGGTTGCTCTCAGGAAGATCCTTGTTTCCAAGTGCAGTTCTTGAAGAGAAGCTCTCCCCATAGCTCCCCATGCCCCTGGGCAGGCTTCTCTGTTTTCTCTAGGAACCAGAAGCTGTATTCTGGGGAAAAATAAAATTCCTAGGCAGACAGCCAAACAAGTGAGAATTCAGAGGTTCTTTGCACCTTCCATTTGCCCAGAGCCACAGCACAGCTCAGCAGGGGCTGCTCTTGGGGCTCACTTGTGTCTGGTGTTGCAGCTGAGGAAGCTGGAGGAGGCCATTGACGACTGTACAAAGGCGGTGAAGCTGGACGACACCTACATCAAAGCCTACCTGAGGAGGGCACAGTGGTGAGCAGAGCCTCCCCCTGCAGCAGCAGGGCACAGGGGGGACACATCTGAAGCTTCACTGAGCAGAAGTTTCTGACCTGAGGGGACTGAATTGATTCTTCCTGCTGGCGAGGGGTGCAGGGGAGCTCTGTGTGTGCTGTGGACCTGAGCTGCCTGTGGCTGCTGTGCAGGGGCAGGGCTGACTCCCAGTCTTCACCTGCTGGGCTCCTGGGGCTGCTGTGAGAGCTCCTGAGCCACAGAGCCCCAGCAGCTCTTGCAGAGGGACTGCAGTGGGTATAAGAGAGCTGGCAGAGCTGAGGTTCTGTCCTGCTTCCCATGTAGGAGAAAACAGCTGAGACTCCATCCTCAGTCATGGGCTGTGCCCCAGGGTGGTGCAGAGAGGCTGGGCAGGTGGTGAGAGGAGCTCTGGGTCTCTGACTCCTTTGGAGTAACCAGGGCAGGACTCCAGGCTCTGCTCCGCCTGCAGATTTCTTGGCTACTCTCCTCAGGGTTGGTTATTCCCAGGTTGGGGCAAAGCTGCCAGGCTTGCAGGTGAACCAAACCTCTCCTTGCAGCCTTCCTCTCAACTGACAGCCTCCAGTGTCCTTCTCCAGCCCCATCTCAGGAGCTGCCGAGTTACAGTGAGCAGCTGTAGTGACAACAGATAGGCACACATCCCTCTGGGGTGCCAAGATTATCACTTCAGCCTCAGTGGAGTCCTGCTGGCTGGGATGGGCTCCTGTGGCTGGACAAAGCCTGGCAATGGTCAGGTTGTTAGAGCAGACCCTGAGCTGCCAAGCGAGGCTGCAGCCTCTGCTGGGAGCCCCAGGTGCAGGTCCCTGTGCCAGGAATCCCCACAGGCAGCAGGTGCTGGGCTCCCAGGCAGGCAGCAGTGTCCCTGGGGAACTCCTGGGCTGCCCCTGGCCAGCAGTGTCCCTGGGGGGGCTCCTGGGCTGCCCAGCAGTGTCCCTCCCCACAGCTACATGGACACGGAGCAGTACGAGGATGCTGTCCGCGACTATGAGAAGGTTTACCAGACGGAGAAGACGAAAGGTGAGCTCCTGCCCTCCTCCTGGCTGCCGCCACTGCCCCTGAACTGCCATTTGTGTGTGGCTGCTTTTTTTCCCCACATCAAGCACTGCTTTGTTCCCTGTTACCCCTGCAGGACCAAACTGGGTGTTGAGGCTTGGGCTGGAGCGGGACCAGTCCAGCCCTGACAGCTGTGGTTGTCCTCAGGAGCACCCTGAGTGCCTCTCTCAGCAGCTGCTTCCTCTCTGCCATGGAGTGCTGGGAAGGTTGCCCAGCACATGGCTGCAGCACTGCCCTGCTTCTGCTGCTCCTTAGCTTCTCCCCTTGCTTTCCTGGCCTGAAGTGCAGCAGAGGGACCTTGGTCCTTGTGGTTCAGTGCATTTCCCTGCACTGGGAGCCAGCCTTGGGTGGGCACTGAGGCTGTAGTTAGCTGCCTGGCTGTGGTCAGGCTGTGGTGGTTACCTGTGGCACTGGAGTCCTGCATGCCAGCTCCACTCAAGGTGTTGGTCTCTGTCCTCCTGTAAAGCAGGAGGCTGTGCCCAGCGCTGATGCTGCTCTCCTTTGGCACTGCCCCTTGCAGAGCACAAACAGCTGCTCAAGAATGCCCAGGTGGAGCTGAAGAAGAGCAAGAGGAAAGACTACTACAAAATCCTGGGGGTGGACAAGAACGCCTCAGAAGATGAGATCAAGAAGGCCTACAGGAAAAGGGCGCTGATGCACCACCCAGGTACCCCCTGCCAGCCTGGCACCAGGGTGGGCACTGTGGCCTTGCTCCCCTCGCTCTGTGCAGCACTCAGGGGCAGCGATGGGAAGGGACCCCTGGAGCAGTTCTGAGCCCTCAGACCTGAGGCAGCCTGGGAATGGGGCATGGCTCCACCTCCCCTGGGCACTGAAGGCTTCCTTGCTGCTGGTTGTGTCCCCAGACAGACACAGTGGGGCCAGTGCAGAGGTGCAGAAGGAGGAGGAAAAGAAGTTCAAGGAGGTGGGGGAGGCCTTTACCATCCTGTCAGACCCCAAGAAGAAGGCTCGCTATGACAGCGGCCAGGACCTGGAAGAGGATGGCCTCAACATGGGAGGTCAGTGTCCCTCCTGGGCCCTGCACAACAGCTCTGGAAAGGTCACAGAATGCTTGCAGTTGGGAAAGAACTTCCAGATCATGGAGCCCAAGCTTTGGTGGTGGCTCCTGAGACGATGTGGAGCTGACCCCCCCCTAAAGCAAACCTCCTCTCTGTAGTAATGCCCTGAGCTGGCTTGGGCTGGGCTCTGTGGGTGGCAGATCTCTGCTGGTTGAAGCTGTGAAGCTCTGGGTGGTGTGGAGGATGCTCCCTCTGCCTGAGCCTGCAGAGCCTCACTGCTGAGGGGCAGGAGCCCTCCACAGGCAGCACTACACACACTGTGGGCCCCAAGTGCTGCCCATCCACAATGCTCAGGTTGCCCTGAACCTGAAGTTGTCTTTCAGGCAGCTGCTCTCTTCGTGCTGCTTGCTGGCCTTGTCCTCTGTGCTGCAGTGCCCAGAGAGGCTGCTGCTTGGTGGCTTTTTGTCCCCTTGCAGGGAGCTGGCTGGGCCCCTGCTCAGTGCCAGTTTCTGGGCTGAGGGCTGTAAGTGGCAGCTTCACTCCAGCTTACAACTTCCTTTTCCTCCTTCTAGACTTTGATGCAAATAACATCTTCAAGGCCTTCTTTGGTGGGCCAGGTGGCTTCAGTTTTGAAGGTAGGTGGAGGGGTTCTGCTGCCAGCTCTGGAGATGGAAAAACACAGATCCCTGGGTGGGACCCCTGAGCCCCCCAGGGTGGATGTGCTCCTCCAGGAGAGTTTGGCTTTGCCACTCCAGTATCTGAGAGCTTTTGGGCAGTGCCATCTGCACAGCATCCCAGCTGGTGTCAAGAGTGCCAGGGGATCCTTCCCTGGCAGTGTCTGTGGGCTCTGCCATCCCATGGGGCAGGGCTGCTCAGGAGCAGTGCCATGGCATGGGGGCAGCTGCTGCTGCTGGCAGCTCTTGGTCAGAGGGCTGTGCCCATGCAGCACAGCTCTGCTGAGCCCTCCTAGGGGCCTCTGCCTGCAGACCCCTTGGGGTGGCTGCAGGTCATGAAGCTGCTGCTCAGGGTGCCCCCAGCCCTGGTGTGTGGTTGGGGGCTCCTCTGCCAGCCTGCAGCAGAGCCCCTGGGGAGCTGCGTCCTTGGGGGCCTTTAGCTCAGGGAACTGGAGCAGCCTGGCAGGTTCCCTGTGCTGTTTTCCCTCCTCCCTGCAAGCCTCTCCCCTTCCCCCCCACTGCCAGCTGTCCACTCCTGGCCCTGTGGGACGTCAGCTGCTGCAGGTGCCCAGCAGAGGCCTCCCCTCTGTGCCCCCTCAGCGTTTGGAGCAGAGCCTTGGCTTGGCCCCAGGCAGTGAGCAGTGCAGGGAGACAGGCTGGGCTCAGGAGCTGCTAACCTCTCTCATTTTCCCCTCTTTCAGCTTCTGGGCCTGGAAATTTCTTTTTCCAGTTCGGTTAAAAGAGCCCCAGAGCAGCCCCCCCCTGACCTGCTCTCGACCTCCACCAGGCCGTACGTTGACCCTGCCCCCACCGCCTCCTTGTACTTAGAGCAGTTCCCTTCCTCTGGTTGGAGACCTCTCTTGTGTGTGCTTTGTGTGTGAAGAGGGAACCAGCTCGGGGAGGGGAAGGCTTTGGTGAATTTTGTTTTACTGTTAACTTTATTAAAAAAGGAAAAAAACAAACAAACAAAACCAAACAAATCAGAACACAAAAGTGAAAAAAAGCAAAGCTTTGACTCTTCTGCTCCCTCCACGGTGCCCCTGTAGCCTGCTCCTGCTGCCCAGAGGATTTCCCTGAGCTCCTCCTGGTGTCTCCTTGTAAAAGGGGTGAGGGCACCTCGTGGTTTGGCAGCGTGGCAGCATGGCTGGGCCTGCAGTGACTGCTGAGTGACCCAAACCCTCTGGCAGTGGTGCCAGGATGGAGCCAGCTCCAAACAATCACTTCCTGCCTCTGGCTCCTTCTCCGTCTGCTTCCTGCTGTGGTCCTGCCCCTGGGCACTGACTGCAGTGAAGGTGTGAGGGGAGCAGTTCTGTGTCAGAAATGCTGCTGTGGCTCTCCAGGAGCAGCTGCTGGGAGCACTCCCTGAGGTGCAGCTGGAATTGAAGGGCTTTGAGTGGCCACCTGCAGGACTGTCCTGTAGCAGGCAGTGTGGAACTGGGGCTGAGCCTCTACCCTGGACTGCTTTTTTATTTGGAGTTGATCCACTTGGACCCGGAATCTCTGTGCTAAAACTTGAGGGATTTTTGTTGAGCTTGATGTTTGCTTTGGTGTCCCTGATCCATGATGTGGAGAAGCTCTTCCTGGCTCTGAAGAAATGCAAAGTAAAATTCAGGTTTCTCAGTGTGGCTGTGTGTGTACGGTGGCTCCGGAGCCTGCAGGAGCTGCACAGAGGGGAGGAGCCTGCAGCCCGCAGGAATTTACTGTCCAAAGAAGCAAGAAAATGCAAAGCCAAGCTCTGGACTGACAGCCTGGCTCTGGCTTCCCCTGCACCCTGGCAGGATGAGTGCTGGAGGATGCTGCCTGCAGCTGCGTCTGGAGTTGAGAAGGGCTTTGGCCAGGGGGGTGCTGCCAGCTCCTGTGAATGCTGAGCTGTTGTCACCAGAGCTGTGGTGGCACAGCCAGGGCTCAGCTGGGAGGGGACTCTGGGAGCAGAGTTCTTCCCTTCTGTCTGGAGAGCAAAGAGCCTTTGTGCCAGGTGCTCTGTGCAGCCTGTGGAGCAGTTCTGGAGCCTGCTGTGGGTGATGGCTGGCAGAGCTGTGGGCTTGCTCAGAGGGTGAGAGGAGCTGTGCTGGCTCTTGGCAGTGCCAGCAGGGCAGGGGCTGGGCAGTGCTGCTGGGAGCTGCTCTGTGGTGGTGACCTTTGGAGGTGGCAGCAGCTGCTGGTGCAGGCAGCAGTGCCCCAGGCAGACCTGGCACCAACTTTTGCCTAACTTCTGCCAGCTGCTTCCAGTTGTCTTCCTCCCTCTGAGGGCTGTGCTTGGCCTGGCTGCAGTGCCCCTGAGCTTCACCTGCAGCAGTTGCAGTCATGCATGGTGCTGCCTGTGCCCAGCACTGCAGCCCCTGGGTGTGCCCTGCCTGCATTTCTGCCAAGCTGCTTTCCCAGGGAAGGTTTAAGGGCTTCAGTTCTGCTGCTGCAGGACAAGGACAATATTTTGTGTCACCTGAAGGCAGCTTGCAGAGCAGGCAGTGCTGGGGGCCCCAGCCCCAGCCTCCCCTCTGCTCATTCTTCCTTCTCCCCAGGGCTGGCCTCACCCAGACAGCACTGGGAGGAAAGCAAGGTCCTGGCACTGCCCAGGCTCTGCCCTGGGGAACTGCAATCCTGCTCTATGCACCTTGCTCCCTCCCCAGCTCTCCTGGCTCCGAGTTTACAGGAGCTGAATGTGGCAGTGTGGCCCCATGGGGCCCTGTGGTGTCTGGGAGTGTACAGCTTGGACTTCCCTCAGTGTTTTTCTCATGGAGCAGAGGTGCCCTGCAGAGGTGCCCTGCAGCTGGCCCTGGGGTCTGTTGCTGTTCCCTGCTCTCCCCAGCTGAGGACAAGAGGCTTCTGCTCCCCAGCCCCTGGCAGAGCCCTTCCCTGGAGGCCAGTGGGATGGTTCTGAGAGAGAAGAGGTGTCCAGCAGCCCTTTCCCCCTTGAATGCATGTGCCTGTGTCAGTGTTAACCTGGGGAGTGCCAAGACCTTCTCAGGGCTGTTGTGGTGTGTCCCAATGTGGAGGTGGGCACAGGGTCTCTCTGTGTGCCCCTCAGCCCCTGCCTGGTGCCTCCAGAGGGAACAGTGAGAGCTGCTGCCAGGGCAGTACCCAGAGAGAGCCAAGAGCCAGGCCAGGCTGGTGTGCCAGGGAAGAGCTGGGGGCAGGTGTGGGGGGCAATTGCTGTGGCACAGCTCCATGGCTGGCACAGGAGCTGGCAGCTTCTGACAGCTCAGGGCAAATGGGGCCTGGGGGTCCTGGGCTGTGATGGGAGGGAGGCTGCCCCCTGCCTCAGGAGCTTTGCAGGGAGGTCTCCAGGTGCTGAGCTGCCCTTGGACTCCTCTTTGCCTGCTCATGGGCATGGGGGTGCCCAGCAGTGAGGGGCTGCTGCATTAAGATGGAAGCAGGCAGCAGTGCTGTGGGCAGGGGGAGATGTTGGTTGGCATCACTGCGGGCTGGCCTGCAGGGCACAGTCTGGTCCCTGTGTGGATTTACAAAGGGAGGCTGCAGCAGCTCCACCTCCTGCAGGGGAGTGCGGAGAGTCCTCTGCAGCTGCACTGAACCTGGGCTTGGAGCTGGCTGTAAAGAGCCCTCAGGTGCCCCTGGGTGCCCACCCTGGCAGCTCCTGACTGCTTGGCCTGCAGGAGTTGGTTTGTGAGGGCTGCTGCCTGCTCTGGGGGTAGCTGGATGTGAGTCAGGGAAGGAGGCAGGAAAGGTTCAGGGCACAGAGTGTGGCTGCAGGTCCCTCAGCTCTGTCTGAGGGGACAGGGTCAGAGCTGCTGTGCTGCTGGTCCCAGCTCCTGCTCCCTGCTCTTGGCCAAGGCAGGGACAAAGTGCTGAGCCCAGACCCTGGTTTGCACTTCCAAGGTGGTTTCTGCCATCTCAGTAATGACTACAGAGAGTCTCTTACCTTCACCTGGATGGTTTCATCCTGTTCAATTTGTGCCTTGTACCCTCTCCCTAGGGAGAAGGTTGGCTCCTGTGTGGCACCAGCCCAGGCTTCCAGGCAGTGCCCAGCTCCGGCTGCTGCCACTGAGGCTGGCAGGCAGCAGTTGGGATCCTGGCAGCTTGGTGCCTCTGTGCCCACGAGTGGCAGCCCCGTGCTTGGCCGTGGCTCTGCTGTCCCTACTTCCCAGGGCTTGGCTTTGGAAGGCACCAGGCAGTGCTGTGGCCTTGCCCTGGTCTGTTCCTCTCTGCAGCACCGGGCAGGGCTCCCTGGAGCAGAGCCCCTGCAGGGCAGCTCTGGGGTGGGGGGCAGGCTGCTGGGATGGGGTATGGGCAGCAGCTCAGTGTTACTGCCCACAGCCCTGCCACAGCCAATCTTCCCTCTCCCTCCCCTCCTTGTTTTCACTGCTCCAGAGGGGAGGGGTTGGGGTGATGCTGGGGGGCTGGGTGGGAAGGAGCAAACCAAGCCCCCCAGCTTTGTGTGTGACACTGGGGAGGGGGCAAGGCCTAAGGGGCACCGAGGTGAAGCCACCTTGGAGGGGACACTGAGGCTGTGCTGAACTCCTGAGCCCTTCCCTGGGGGCAGAGCAGCAGTGCATGGAGCAAGCCCTGGCCCCAGCTTTGCCCAGTGCCACCTCTCCAAGCCAGGCTCCACCCCGGGGTGAGCAGAGCCCTGCAGGACCCTTGGACCCTCCCAGGATGTGGGTGGCAAAAATGTGAATATTTGTTGTTTACTTCATTAGGCATTGGTGGTGGTGATGATGATGATGTGTTTGTATGAAGAGTCTGAGGCAAGGCAGATGCCATTGGTTTACTTTATTATAAAGTGTATATGATGTACAAATAAAAACTGAACCCAGCAGGCTCCTGCTGTGCTTCTTGGGCAGGCAGAGGGCCCTGGCTGTGCCCTGCTGCTGGTTGGCAGCCAGAGCCTTGGGGCCTTTCCTGGGCTGGGGAGGGAGAGAGGGAGGGGGCAGCATCCTGCTGCGTTACCACAGGAGCCATCCTGGGCAGGGACTGCTGGGAAGGAGGAGATTGGAGCCTTGATGGGACAAAGCCAGGAGGGATTGAGTGGGAAAGGCCCAGATGGAGGGGGGGCCCTCACCCCCCAGCCTGTGCAGGGCTGGGGAGGGTTGGGGTCAGAGCAGTGGGGGTTTGCAGAGGGAGAATTGTTGGTTACAGTGAGAATTTGCCCCCCCTGGAGCAGGAGGAGGTGCTTTGGGTTATTGGGGAAGCTCAGAGTGTTCCCAGGCCAGCCCCAGCCTGCTCCTGGCTTTTGTGCCAAGCACTGTGAGCAGAAATTCCTCCTGCAGAGGCAGCCTGGAGCCTCCTCAGCAGCAGTTCCAGCAGGCAGCCAGCGACAGCTCCCTCAGCCCCCAGCCCAGCAGCCACTGGTCAAGCAGAGTCAGCACACAGAGGGTTAACAGAGTTAATGTCACTGCAGGGCACCAGAGCCAGGTGAGTCTAAGCTGCTGTCCCGACCTCAGCTGTTAGTTGTGTTACAGGGCAGTGGTGCCCACAGCTCTGCTGCCCAGGGCCTGGCCCACAGCAGCACCAGAGCTGCTCTGCAGCCATGGCTTAGGTTTGAGCAGAGGTTACAGTTATGGGGCCCTCACCTACTGCCTCCAGTACAGGGTTACTGCCAGCTTGGAACATTCAAGTGCATTAAGGAAAGGAGGAGAATCCTGCAGGAAGCACAGGGCTGTGCCCCAGCCAGGATCTGAGTTTCTATCAAACAAGGTGAAAGAGGCCTTGGCTCCTCTCTGCCACCCCCTGCCAGGGCAGGATTGTTCCCTACAGGACGCTGGACTTGGCCCAGCCTGCTCTGGCAGTGTGCAGGGACAGGGCTGCAGGAGCTGGGTGCCTGTCCTGGGAGCATTCCCGTAGGAGCAGTGGAGGTGGAGCTGGGGCAGAGCTCAGTTGGCTGCAGGAGCAGCAGCTCAGGGCTCCTGGAATTGCTGCTGCCCTCAGCAAGCTCCTGTGGGCTAAGCTACTGCCAGGCTTGGCACACAGGGCCCACAGATGGGCCTCACTGGGGTCTCACCCAGGAACAGCTCCCAGGGCAGCTGGAGACAGCCCCTCAGTGAGGGAGATGTGGCACAGCTTACTTAGCTTCAGAGCAGCTGTGCCCAGGCCCTGGTCTGCCACTGCTCACAGGCAAGATCTGACGATTGTGGTTCCTAGGGACGTTGGCAGAGACCAGAGCTGATCTTCCTCCAAGGAAGAAAAGAAGCAGAGCCCCCAGCTCCTTCTCTCCAGAGCTCTGCCCCTTGGGAGCTGCTGCCAGTGAGGGGCAGGCTGGCAGGCAGCAGCTGCTGCTTGTTTTCTTCCTTGTTCTGAGGCCAAGAATCTCCCCAGAGGCTTCGCGCTGGGGCAGGCAAAGGGCTGACTTTAGTACAGGGAATTATTTATCTTTAAAGGTTACAGAGGTTACTGGCCTACAACCCACCAGAGCAGCCCCCTGCCCCTGCTCCTAGATGATGGTGCAGGAGCTGAAAGCAGAGCCCCTCTTGTTGGTGCTCTGTGTTGGCACCAGTTTGCCTTTCCCGTAGTACCCTGAGAAGATAGCTCTGACCTCCAGCTTCTTGGCCAGCACCAGCAGCCACATCCCATTATCGAAGTACAGCAGCTTCCCCCCTCCAATCTCCCCCACCTGCTCCCCCTTGTTCCCTGCCTTCTCCAGCTTCACGAACTCCAGCAGGTCGAAGCCAGTCTGCACGGCCTCCACGCCGTTGGCACAGCCCAGGGTGATGTGGGCACGGCTGCCCTTGGGCAGGCTGTCGGTGGGCAGGATCTTGTCGGCATCCCCAGGCCACAGCAGCAGCTGCTGCTCGTTCAGCTCCACTCGAGCACCAACAGTTTTTGTTGTGATGAAGAGAGCAGAGATGGACAGGGTGAAGCCTTTGCCGTAGGAAGCCCTCACAGCCTGGCACAGGAGGGAGAGAGGCCCAGAGGATGGCTTTAGGGGGGCTGCACATGGGGGGAGGGTTTGCGTCCCCAGGCTCCAGGGCTCTTGCTTCGTGACACACCTGAGGTCCTGTGAGCCACGAGACCATGGCCTGGAGCTCCTGACCCTGAGCTGGGGGCTGGTGGCATCTTTTTCCCCTCACAACCCCCAGTTTTTACCTGGTCTGAAAGAATTCAGCTGGAAACTAACTGCCCTGATCCCTCCTGGCTGCAACCAGGCTGCTGGGAGCAGAGGATGGGGGGAGCAGGGGCCTGACAGGGACCAGCCACCATCCCCCAGCTGGGACTGTCACTGCACAGGCTGTGGGGATGCCCTGGGTGCCCTGCCCTGCCCTGCTCTCACCTCCTGCTGCATGTACTCCTCGGCGCCCGCGGCCTTGCCGAACTCGCTGTACTTGGTGGTGCAGTGCAGGACCCCGGGAGGCCTCTTCACGAAGTAGCTGGTGAGGTCGATTTTGATTTTGGGGTCCTCGATGGCAGAGGCGACTGCAAGGACAGGCAGGCAGGGAGGCTGTCAGCAAACCACTCCCCAGGGTCATCCCCTGAGCCCAGCCCCAGCTCTGCTCTCTTCCCCAGCCTGGCCCTCAGTTTTCATCTCTCAGAGCCAAAGGGAAATCAGAGCTCTCCTTCCACCCAGGTTGACAGAACACAGAAGCCTCTATGCAGCTCTGGGGCTCAGCTGTACCCCAGTGCAGGAGGGGATGAGGTGGCTCAGTTCTTCCCTTCCCCCTGACCCACCCAGGGGAGCTCAGCCTCCTGCTGCTGGCCAAACTCAGCTCCCTGCAGACAGAGCTGAGGAAAAAGGGCAGGGGGAGGGTTGTTAGTTTGTTTTCACTGCCAGCAGCTCCTCCACAGCTGTGGGGAACAGGTCAGGAGCTTTGAACAGCTCCTCATTACTAACTTTATCCAGAGATTCACCAGAGGAGCTGATGCTAACAGCTCAGCCCCAGAGCAAGAGCCTGAGGACATCTCCATACATACAATATTTGCTCTCCTTCTTGAAGGCCTTGAGGCTGCCCAGCTCATCCAGGAAGGCCTGGCCAGCCTTCCGCAGGATCTCTGAGCTCCTCTTGCTCAAGAACCACCCGAAATACATGGGCAGGAATTCCTTCTCCAGGCTGGGCTTCATCTTCTTCAGCTCCTCGGCTGACAGCTTCCACTGGTTCTTCTCTTTCAGCTGGGAGCAATCCACCCTCCAGGGGGTCTTGGGCTCGGCGAAGATGACCTTGTACCGGTACTTGTCGGCGATGTCGAAGAGCTGCTCCAGCCGCTCCCGTTCGTGGTGGCTGTCGTCCAGCACGATGATGCTCACCTCCCGCTTGCAGTACTCCACCAGGTCCTCGTCCACCTTGGAGTACTCCTCAGGGAGGCTGCTCCTGACCACAGGAGTGATTTTGTAGCTGTCGACCGAGATGACCTTGCAGGCATCTTTGTACCGATCTTGGATGGCCTGGGCGAGGGTGGACTTCCCACTGCCGGGCAGCCCCCGGAGGATGAAGAAGGTTTTGGATTCCTTGATGGTGGAGATGGTGTCCTCATCGTCCAGGAAGGGGAACTGCAGGCTCTCAGGCCTCTCCTTGGTGGCCTGAGCAGACATTTTCCTAAAGATCTTGGGCAGGAATGGGTGACTCTTCTTGGAGAAGCCTCTGTTCTGCAATGCAAGGAGAAAGCCTCTTGCAGGCTGGCAGCCCCCAGAGCCCTGCGGCGCAACCCACAGCATCAGGACCTGTTCCCCGGCCTCAGCTGCCCTGCTCGGCTTAAACCACCTCCCAACCCCCCCGCGGGTGCCACGGCAGGGACCTGTGCCCTGTGCCAGCACCCTGGGCACCAGCTGCGGGGGTCTGACCTGCGGAGCTGTGGCTGCAGCAGGCTCCAGCCGCGGTGCTGCCTGACCAGGAAGAGGAAGTTTTACCACCACGTGGTAGCAGCTCAGAGGCAGCCAAGCTCCAGCCGGGGCAGGGCCCCTCCAGTGCCAAATTTATTTCTAAGCCCTTGCGGCTTCCAGCTGAGCAGCCTGCAGCGTGCTGCGGGGAACTCCGCCTGCAACGGGAAACCCCAGTGCCCGCAGGCTGGCAGCTGCTGCCACCTCCTCTCCAGCTCAATACAAACGGCCGCAGAGGGCTTTGGAGCTGCCCCTCGATCCTCCATCCCCCCAGGACGCTGCCCCTCGATCCTCCATCCCCCCAGGACGCTGCCCCTCTCCGTGCTCCAGCACCCCAGCCCCTCGGAGCGCAGATTTGGGCTCCTCCTGTGATGAAGAGACCTAAAACGGTTTCTGGGAAGCACAAAGCCCTGCGGCAGGTGCGAGCGGAACACGAAAGTGAAAGCAGCCCTGCAGGGAGCTCCTGGGAGCTGGCGCCGGCGCTGCCTCCTCCTCAGTAGCTGGCCTTACTGGAATCCCAGGTTGATTCCCAGCAGGGTCTGGGAAAACACGGGGCTAGGAGGAGGATTTCTCCAGCTGTGCAAGCTTCAAACGGCATCCCGGGGGCAGCTGCTGGGTTTGGGGTCAGTTGGGTGACCTTTCCCCTGTCCCTCCCCAGCTGCCTCCTGGCCCAGCCCTGCACAGGCAGTACCCAGCGCTGTGCCCTCGGCCGCTGCAGTGATGCGGGAGGAGACAGTTTGGCTTTGGTGACAAAAATCGAGGGGTCCACGACACGTCAGAGAAATTCACTTTCCTGTTTGCCGGGCGAAGCTGCTGTAAACCCCAACTCCTGCATCTGGTTAACTTTCCCCTCTCGTTCCAGAATGAGATGGGTTCTGGTTCCTGGGACCCGGCTCCCACCACTTCCAGATGTGCTGTGCCAGCTGCTGTGCCACCCTCCGGGACAGCCCCGAGCACCACGGTGCCTGCTCCCCAGACTGCTGGAACCAACCAGCCCCTGAGAAGAGCGAGGTTCACCCAGCTCCCTGGGACCCCTCCGTCGCCTTCCCCATAGATTTGGGGCTCCAAAAGCTGATGCTCCTCACAGGGTGTCTCCGGTGTGCATGGGGGGCTGTTTGGGCAGTGCTGGGCCAGGCTGGCATCGCTGCGGCCGAACCCCCTGTGCTGGGCGAGGGCTGGGGCTGCGGTGGGTATTTTGCTGAGAGCAGCTGCTGGCGCTGGCGGGACTGAGGCTGCTTTTCTGAGGCGCAAACAAAAGAACAATCATGGAAAACACCCCCCGGGGCCATTGTTCGGCAGCCAGCTCGGAGCATAATGGAAGCCTTCATGGGACGGAGCCACGTAGAGCCAGGCTGGACAATGGCCCCACACAGCTCCGCGGCGCTGGGCTCCGGGCTCCGGGAAGGACAATCCCGCATTGAACCTGCGCCCCCGGCCCGGCCCTCCCTGCCGGCCCCACAAAGCTGCCGCTTGTCTCCGGGCTCCCCGTGGGACCGGGGCTCGCGTGGAGGGCGCGATGGGTACCGGACGGGGTCGTGTCCCGGGGGAGGCGCTGAGACTCCGCCGGGACTCCGGGGCCAGGACCGTTCCCGGCTGCAGCCTCGCGACGCCCGGACCCGGCGCCCACGTGTCGGCGACGCCGCCGGCGCTTCGTCCCCTCCGGGAAGGGTCCCTGTCCCGGTCCCGCTCGCTGCGCACCCCCGGCCCCACTTACCATGGTGAGGGCAGCGGCTCCGAGGCGGCCGCTGGTGAGGAGCGGGGAAGCGGCTCTGGGGCGGGCTTGGCCGCAGCCCCTTTCATAGAACAGGGCCCCCCCTTCCCGCCACCGTAGGCTCCGCCCGCGGCCGCGCAGGCGCGGAGAGGCCCGGGGGTTACCGGGAGGGAGCGGGGGGCCGAGCCATGCCCTCCCCCGGCGGGGTGAGGGGGTGCTCGAAGCCTCGGTCCCCCCAGCCCGTTCCGTTCCCGTTACCCACGAAGGGACAGCGGAGCCGGTACAAGAGGCAGCGCGGGCAGATGCGCGGTACCGGCGCAGGTGCGAGGCAGCGGCTGCCCGGGGACGCCCGGGAAAGGCTCTTGTTTGCCAACCGAGCGCAGAACAACACTCGCGGGCGCACCCCATCTCCGCCGGTGCTGCTCCGCGTCTACCGCCTCCTCCTCCGGCTCCCTTGCCTCCCACCCTCCCTATCGGCTCCCGGTTCCCCTGTCCAGCTCCTGGCATCTTCTCGGTGCTTTGCATCCCCCCGGCTCTTTCGGCGTTGCTCCCTTTCCCCTCTTTCCCTGCCCTTCTCCGAGCTGTCATCTTTTCTGCTTTCCCTTCTGGAATCATAACCTGGGGAGGAAAATACGAATTTAAGCCCCGTTCCAGCAGAGACAGATCAGGGCACAAGAAAACAGCCTCCTGGCACCCCCGCCACAGCCAAGAGCTTCCAGCTCCCCTCTGCTTCCTCGGGACAGAGTCAGGGCATGGTCTGGGCTGGAAGGGACCTTCAGAGGTGAGGTCATCTGGTCCATGTTCTGTCCCTCGGGACTCGGCTGCCGTCGGTGTGAGGTGCTGAGCTGCACAGCACGGCCGCCTTGCCCGGACTCACCGCCCCAGCCCCGGCCGGGCACGGCCACCGCGGGGCCGTGCTGTCACCTCCTGCCCGGGCACCGCGGGGCCGTGCTGCCACCTTGTGCTCAGGCTCCGCATCGCGGCCAGGGCCGCAGCCAGCGCTGGTTCAGCACCCGGAAGAGCTCCGCGCTGCGCCGGCTCTGACGGCAGCTGATGCTCGGAGGCCCCAGCGCTGCCGAGCCCCTTAGTGCCCCTTCCTTGCCCTTCGTTCACAGTCACTTGGACACTGGGCCTGTCCTGGACCACTGCACCCTGGGCACTAGGGCTGCACTCTCAGGTGGCTGCACTGAGGAGGGGCCCAGGCTCCTGGCTGGCATCCCTGACTCTGCTTCCCACCAGCTGAGATTAAACCTTCACATCCACAATCTGCAGCTGCAGCTTCACATCGAAGTCATCTCCTGTGTGCTGGCACAGGGCAGGCAGCATGGGCCAGGCACTGGACACCTGCTCCCTGGGCAGGGGATGCTTTGTCCCCATGCCCCTGCTTGAGCTCCAGGAAGGGGTTTTACACCCCGGGGTACAGGGGTGCAGTGACAGCTACCTGTGTACCAGTTAAAGGTCATTTCTTCTCCCTCGTTCAGCTCCACGAAGCTTTTGCTCACCTCATCCAAGGCCTGCAATCAAGCAGGGTGGTTACTGAAAGCTCCAGCTGTGCAGCTGCCTCTTTCCCTCCAGTCTCTGCTGTCATTCTGGGTCCATTCCACCCTCCCCATGGTGATTCCTCCCCACTCACATCCCTTAGCCAACACCTCCTCCCTTGAAGGCTTCACACTCACAGTGGTGATGGCCTTCTGAGCAGCTTCGTTGCCAGTCAGCTTTGCCTTCTCAAGAGCTCTCTCAAAGGTCAGGATGGCAGCCCAGTGGTCCTCTAATTTCACTGGGACAGAGGAGAAGGTAGATTTTGATGATGGTAATCAAGTAAGTATCTAAGGAGAGGCTTTGTTCTGAAGTCACTTTGGCTGCAGGGTCACTGTGATGTTTACTGGAGGACCCTGACCAGCCAGGCTCTCCCCAGCCCTGTCCTGACTCCTCTACCTTGTGCTTCTGCCACCAGCACAGTGGCATGGAGCTGCCACTTGACATCTCCCTCTTCCTCTGCTGCCTGCAGGGACTTCTCTCCATAGCCTTTGGCTGCTTCAGCTTTGTTCAGCTGGAGGTAGCATCGGCCGAGCTCATGGAACAGCCAAGCCTTCTCCAGGCTGCATTTGGCCATTGGGATTTTCTTCTCCCAGCTGCAAGCAGAAGGTGAGGAAGGCAGGCAGTTGCCAGCTGTGCCAGTTACAATTTCAGCCACTGGTTCTATAACCCAAGGGTTCCAGGGGCTGTTGGCATGAAAAACTTCACAGCCCCCCTCACTTTGTCCAGTTTGTTTCCTTCCCCTTGTGACTAAACAAAGCAAAGAGACCACATTTGAGCCAAACCAGCCCTGTGCCTCTGCTGCTCCTCACTGTACCTACGTGGCAATGGCCTGCTGGAATCTGCCAGTCCTGGCATAAACTCTGCCAACGTTGTCGAGGGCTCTGGACACAGCCTCGGGCAGCTTGCTGTGTGGAGGAGAGAGAGAAAGAAGTCACTGAGCAGCGTGGCTCTGCTCTGAGCCTGCCCCAGCCCCCTGCTGGCTCTGCTGCTCAGCCTCGCTTCAGCGTGGGGAGAGGTGGAGGGAAGGAACCTCTCAGCCGGCTCTCGTGGTTTGAATGTAAGAGACAAAACTTGAGCCGTGCAGAGCCTGAGCTTCCTGAGGAGGGAGCCCACGGCCGAGGCTGAAGCGCTGGGACTGGGACCTGTGTTCCCTTTTGCTTCAGCAGAGAAGCAGCTGTGCCTCATGCTCTAGGTGCTGTCAGATCTGTTTTGGGCTCCCAACACTGTGCAGAGAACTGATCACTAAGGACAGGAAGCTTGGGCAGGAGCTGACTGCTTTGCCCTGCTGAAGCTCCAGCTGGGAATTACAATCTCACCTGAGGCTGAAGCATCCCAACATGTCCTTTCCTCTTTCCCACCCCATCCAAGCCTCTCAGCACTTACTTCTCCTTGGCACACTTCAGATCCATCTGGTGGCTCTGCAGAGCTGCCTCCACCTGGCCCATCTCCAGCTGGGCACTGCCCATGCAGCTGTGGAGGCTTCCGATCAGCTCAGCCTTGTTGGGCACCTCCTGCTCCGGCCACCTCTGCACTGTCCTCAGCACACACTCAGCTTTCTGGCAGCTTTCTCCTGGGGAGCCCCCAGCCAGCACTAGAGACAAGGAGGGGAGCTCAGCACAGGTGTGTGGATGTGGTGATACTGGGGAGGGAAAGCTAAGTTGTGTAAGCCCCAGCCACAGCCTGGCAGAGGTCAGCTCCCAATCCTTCACACGTCTCCTACACTCCTGCCTCCAATCTCCAGGAAATGTGCCCTTGGGAGGTGGCACCTCTGACCCTGCTGCCACTGCTGGAAATCTCTTTCATCAGAGCAGGTAAGGGGAAAGGACTCTGGTCACAGCCTGCTCTAGCTGAGGAGACACAAAGGATGTGAGCATTGTGGGGAGGTTTTGAAAGCTCTCAGTGACTGCAGCAGGGCAGCCTGGGCTTGGCCATGAGGTTCCAGCACAGTGCTGAGGCTGTCACCTCCTAACTGAGCTCCTTGTGAGCTCCTTGTGCCCATGGGCCATGGGAATTGGGCTGTGGGACGTTTCTGACTCCTCACCCTGCTGCTGCAGCATCAAAGAGCTGAACTGCAGCAGCTACCAAAGGCTTTTCCCTGGGTTCTAAGCATGTAGCAGAAGGAGAGGCACCAGAAGTGGATTGCTCCTTGCTTCCACAGAACTGCTGCCCAGCTTCTTCAGCTCCCTGCCATGGTGCCTGAGCTGTGGCCATGGCTAACAGCTTCTGGTGACCAGACCAGAGGGATCTGCTGCATGCAGCAGTGGCCTGTCTGGCTTTGATATCTAAGTGGTGTCCTGAAAACCACTCAGCAGGGCCTCAAGTGCAGAAAAAGCTGAGCAGGCCATGTGCTGGGTGGTGTGGCTAAGGAAGTGCTGAAGAACACAGGACCAAGGCCTCCCCAGCCCTCCCTGCTGGCCTTCGCTCACACCTGAGCTGCCTCTGCTCTTCTGCTCTGGAATCACTGCAGCAGATAACTGCAGGTGCCAGTCCCCATCCCTTACTGCTCCCAGCCAGGACACCTACACATGTTGATGTCCTCCATGGTCTTTGCCAGGTATCTGCCAACCTCTGACTGCTTCCTCCTGCTGCGTCGTGCCCAGCCCTGCTGCCTGCGCTCCCGCAGCCGCGCATAGATTGGCTTCTGCTGCTGCCAGAACTCGCTGCGGGCCTCCAGGTAGGAGATGCCACCCTGCACCAGCTCTGCCACTTTCAACCCCTGCCTTGTGCTGCTCTCCATCAGATCTGAAAGCAAGGCAGCAGAAGCCAGGCTGTGTTAATGTGTGCCCAGGGTGCCAGGGTGCTATGGGGAAGCTGCGGCGCAGGGAGGGAGGGTTGTGAGTGGCACCAGGGAGCTGCTCAGGGCTGGACTGAGAGGAGGGAAGCTACTGTCACCCACTGGGTGTTTCCCTGAGCTGGAGCTGCTGTGCTCAGCCCCTCCAGCTGCTGTCTTCTCTGCTGACAAGGGCCAAGAAGGGGCTTAGCTCATAGGGGCAGTGGTGAGAAGCAATCAGCCATCCCCTGTGGGAGGTCTGTGCTGGAGCGACTCTGTGCAGGGCTGGGGGTTGACTGCAAGGCAGGGAAGAAGAGAGGTTTGTGTGCCTGGCAACCAGAGAGCCCACACATGATTAATACCCCCATGAGTGGGCTGAATCCTTAATTGCTGCTCAATGACTGGGCAAAGAGTTCCCCAGAAAAGGGACTGAGGGGACCTCACCCTCCTGCCTAGCTCCAGAGGGAGCTCTGCAGCTTGACCCTAGCAGCCACAAAGGAAACCACAAAGCAGTTACAGCCTCTTGGGCAACACTTCCCTCCTCATGCCAGTGCCAATGGGGCTGAGCACTGTGACAGAGGCTGAGTCCTTGGCAAGGATTCTGCTTCTGATTTCACCAGCACAGATTGCTCTGAGCTGATTTTGTCTCTTATCAGAGCCTGGCACTGGACAGGGAAGGAAATGTGCTCAGTCCTGGATATTGGATCTGGCTACAAAACCACCTGGGCCTCTCTCAGGACCACCACAAGCACCATGTGCTGTGTGAGCTTTGATAGCTGTGAGGAAGAGCAGACTCAGGGGGGTAAAAGAAGAAGGAAAAGAAGTTTGAGTTAAATGCAATGGAGAAAAACCTTTGTCCTTGAGCAGCTCTTCCAGGTAGGTCTTGTCTGCATAGAGCTCCCCAAGGAGCTGTCGCTCTGCTCTTGGGTTCCTCACAGGCTTTTGTTTCTTTGCCCATTTTTGATCCTTGGACAGTTTGATCTGGGGTTTCTGATTTGCTTTTTTGCTCTACAGCAAGGAAAAATAGAGGAAGTTTGGGGGGGATTAGTGGGGAGCCCAAGAATTAGCTGAATTCTGCTCACACTCCACGTGAGCAAACTTATCCCTTCCAGGGAAGCACAGAGCCAGGCTCTCACCAACTCCTTGGTCATGAGCCACTGAAATTTTGCACCCAGCTGTGCTCCCTTGTGCCCAAGAACTGGAGAGGGCATTGCAGTAAGAGCAAGAATTAGTTCTGCCCAGTGAAGGGCTGTGGGCAAGGCAGGTCCCACAGGCAGGGCTCCTGCCAGGGCCTTGCTGAAGTGCCACACTCAAAATCCCAATAATTAGTGCTAATTATTTTTATCACCAAGCAACTCTTAACTGCAGCTGCAGGAGCAAGGAGCAGCCTCTGTGCTGCCCTCCCAGAAGTGTGGCCTGTCCTGGAGAATTGAGGCAGCCCTGCAGTGGGAGCCCCCCAAAGTGAAGCAATCAGGAAAGTGCCCATCAAAACTGTGACCCTTAGCCAAAGGGGAAAGCAAAGCAAATATTGGAGATAAAAGTCCCCTGGCTCTGACCTCGGGGCTGTTACTGATTAGCCTTTGGTGGGCCACCAGCAACAGCCACCAGAAAGGGGCTGGGAGAGAGCTCAGCCTTGGCTTTGCTCCTGGTTGCCTTTCCCAACCCTTCTGCCTTCTCCTGCCAGTTTTGAGCAGCTTGAGCCAAATGCACTCAATCAGCCCCCTGGGAAGGGGCCAGCCTGTGTCCTGTGCTCAGAAGGCACTCTCTGGACCTGCCCTGCCCACGTCCATGGTGCTGCAGAGGATGCTGCAGAAAGTGTCAGCCCCACACCGACTCCAGCTGGCTGCAGGCCCTACCTCTGCCTGCCTGCTGACGAAGCACAGCTCCTCCGTGCACTGCAGCCTCACCGAGGATGGACCTGCAGGCATCAGAAAATCCTCATCAGAGCTCAGCCACAGCAGTGCAGAGCCTTCAGGAATCACCACCACCATGAGTGTGCCCAGCCCATCATGTTCTGTAGGCATAAAGCCTTCTGCCAACCCTTCCCATCAGCTGTCTGGGTGTGCTGGGAACTCAGCTCGGCCCTGCTGCTCCTCTCAGGGCCTCAATCAGCACTGCACAGGGCTCCAGGGGCTCCCAGCAGCCTGCTTCTCCTGCAGAGATGTGCTGCATCCTGCGTGTAACAGAGGAAGGAAGGGACCACAGCAAGCTCTGAGCACAGGGATCTGCAGCAAGCCACAGAACTACTGCAGAGGGTTTGTGCCCTGGCACCAGGGCACAGCTCCCATTTCATCCTCACTCTGCCATCCAGTTCTACACTCTGGCAGTGGAGGTGAGGATGAAAAGCAGCTCTTTGTTCTGGCCTGGGCAGAAGGGAGGAGGAAAGGAGTTTCACATGCTCTGTGGAAGGGTTTTTCTTCAGCAGGGCAGCTGGACCAGGATCAGTGATGTGAGTGCCATGGGAGGCTGGGGGTTGGGGATCTGCCAAGCAAAGCAGTCTCAGTAAAGAAGCTCTGTGGACCTGTCCTGGTAAGGTGTCAACATTCCCCAGCTGTTTAAAGGTCTGGATCTAACTCGAACCTGTTTCTCTGCTTCTTTCCCCCTGCATCTAGGAGGTATGGCTTGATTTTAAAGTCTTTTTGGTTTTCAGTCTGTTCCTTTGCCTACAGCCCAGGTGCTGGAATGCCACAGAGGCCACGGGCAGAGCAGGCATAGAGCTGCTCCAGCTGAGAGGTGTGAAGGTGTTGAGGCAGCAGTGGCAGAGGAAAGCATCAGCGATGGAGGGAAGTGAGTTGGACTGGGAAACTTTCCCTGGTTTTTAAACATCCCACAGGAAAGAGTTTCAAGCTCCCCACACAGCTGGGACGTGGCAGGCTGTGGCACGGGGGGTGGACTGGGATTTGGAAAGCGATTTCAGGCAGAGCAGAGGCAGTTGGCTATCAGCAGGATCAGGGCCTGGGTGTGCCCTGGCTGAGCTGTGGGAGCCACCTGAGCAGGCTGGAACCAGCCCAGCAGGTTTCACAGCAGCCAGCCAGGCCCCTGTTGCTCTGGGCATGTGTTGCAGGTGGCAGCCCCAGTGGAGCAGTGTCCCTGTGCCCCAGAGCATGTCCTGTGCCTGCCTGCTGGGCTTTCAGAGGCCAGACAAGTTCTCTGTTAGCTTTGGCCATCCCCAGGGCCTTGGCCTTTCCTGCCTCCTGCCAGGGGCTGAGCCAGGGGTGATGAAAGCAGAGCTGCCCTGCCATGGGCACTGGCACTGCCCTTATGCAAGGCACATGGAGGGAAGCTGGGCTGGTGGCTGGGCTCAGGCAGCAGGGAAAACCTTAAACAGGATGAATATCTTAGTGGGGCTGTGAGGAGTGAGCTGCTCTGCCCTGTGCTAACAGAGACTTTCCATTGGTGTCAATTTGGGTGCAGAGCTGCAGCTGTCAGGGTACCAGTGGGGCAAACAGCCAAAAAAAGGGAAAAAATAGAGAGGCTTGGCACTTTCTGGTGCTTCCTGCTTTCATCTGAGAGGGGCACTGGGGGCACGAATCCAGCAGCAAAGAGCCTCTTGTTGCAGGGTCCTCAGGCCACTTGTTGAGCCAACATGCCCTCAGCTGTCCCCTGAACAGCTCCTGGGGACACAAAGGACACTTCTTACTTCCAATACAGTTGACAATGGCCTCCTGGGCTTTCTTGATGCCCAGAGAGAACTTCTGCAGGTCTGGATGCAGTCTGTGGCCTCGGTGGTAAAAGACCAAAGCAAACTCAAAGTCCCCCATGGTGTACAGGGCTTCAGCTTTCTGGTAAAGTCCCTGAAATGACATTTGGGGGAGGAAAAAAGGAATGAAAAAGAGGGAAAATACACAACACTGCCTTCCAGCCCCTGCCTGGGGTTCACAAAGAGCTGTTCCTGGCCTCTCCCCCACCCGCTGGCTCTCACCACTTTGTACTGGTTACCTTGGAGAATGTTTTGTCACTTTGGAGAGAAGCTTCAGCATCTTTCAGGGCATTTTCAGTGTTTCCAAGCCTCAGGTAGCATTTTGAGCGGTCAACCAGACAGTGCTTGTCTGCTGGCCTCAGCTTCAGAGCCTGCAAGGCAGCAGCCAGGGACAGGTCATTGCTGGCTCAGCAGCACCTCTCCAGCAGCCCCAGCAGCACCTCTCCAGCAGCCCCAGCAGCACCTCGCCAGCTGCCCCAGCAGCACCTCTCCAGCTGCCCCAGCAGCACCTCTCCAGCTGCCCCAGCAGCACCTCTCCAGCAGCCCCAGCAGCACCTCTCCAGCAGCCCCAGCAGCACCTCTCCAGCAGCCCCAGCAGCACCTCTCCAGCTGCCCCAGCAGCACCTCTCCAGCAGCCCCAGCAGCACCTCTCCAGCAGCCCCTGTCTTTGGTGGAACCTGCTCTGCCCAGCCTGGCTCTCCATGTTGGATGAGGACAAGCCCAGCCTGTTCACCGCAGATTTGCGCTCTCCTTGCTGCTCCCCTTGCCCTGCTGCAGTCCCCCCGCTCCCACCCCGTCCTCCTGCAGCACTCTGTCAGCACTACCCTCACAACCCCCCGACCTGTCCCGCCTCTGCCACCTCCCCTCACGGTGTCACTTGCTTCCACATCCCCCTTCCCTTCGTGCCACCTCCCTCCCAGCCACCCCTGCGTGATCCAGGTCCACCGACACCCACGAACCGCCGCGACTGCCATCTTCGGGTGCCACCTCTCGCCTCCGGGCACTCTCAGTGCCCGCACTGCAGCCCTCCCCGCTCCCGCCCGGGCCGCTCACGTTGTTGAAGCAGGCCAGGGCCTTGCTGTGCTCGTTTCGCCGGGCCAGCAGTGTCCCCTCGGTCATGAAGCTGGGGAAGGTGCCGGCCGGCACCTTCTCCTCCTCCTCCTCCTCCTCCTCCATCACGGCCGCCGCCGCCGTCGCCTGGCAACCGCTGCCGGGCACCGACAACTTCCGGCGGTAGCCCCCTGCCCCGGCAGTGACGTCCTGACGGCGCGCCCGGGAGAGGTTCCCATCGCGGTGCTTCCCGTGCTGTCGCTGCTGTGTCCTCCGCGCGGCGGTTTCGGGTTGCAGCCCCTCCACGAAGCCCTCCGGGTTGCCAACGAGGCGGCGCGGCCGGAGCTCGCTTCTTAGGGGCAGAGAGCCGTGGACGCAGGCCAGTGTCCCCGGTTCCTATCCCCTTTTGCCACCCCCGGGGCCCACCTCCGCGCTGGGTCTCTGCGGGGCGCGGTGGGGAAGCCCCGGCGAGCAGGTCACGACGAGTCTGCACAAGCAGGGGCCGGTCAAAGGTGCGGGATAAATAGGACACGCGTGGGTGGCTATGGGGGTTCTCCGCCAAATCGTGAGCAGGCTCTGAGTAAAGCCCCGTCGGGGCTCCCAGCGTCTCACGCTTCGTCTCGACCCCACCGACCGAGCATCCGGTGCCCGCGGTGGGTGGGTTTAGAGCCGCGTTCCCAGAGCCGTGCGCTGAGGGCTTGGCCAAGAGCAGGGTTCGGGGGCTGTCGGTGAAATCTCTCTGCAAGATGAGTGCTGTGAGTGCCCGGTTGCTGCTGAGCTCGGGCTGAGCTGGTTCCTCTGCTCTGGCAGCTCAGGAGCCCGTGAGGGGTCACCGAGGCAGCCCATGGCTGCTCCCTGCCGCTGGAATTGGGATGGTCCCTGCTTGGTGACTGGTGGTGCCTGTGGTACCAATTTCATCACTGGTGTCCAGCCCTGGACAGACAAGTGATGAATGGGGAATGCTGCTGCTTCTCTCCTGCCAGAGGCTTTAGCCTTGGCATTATTTCAGCCCTGGGTGAGACTCTGCCAAGATTCTCCTTTGAATCCATTTGTTCTGCCAGGTGACTCAGGGTGGGAATGACGTCTCTGTCCTGCTCTGAGCCGTAACCAATTTAACCTCATCATGGGGGAGATGGGCACTGCCGGTGGGTACTGGAGGCAGCCCAGGGCTGACCAGGCCTGCTCTGGCTCTCTGGCTCCTGGACTGGTGTCACGGCATCCACACAATGTGGTAGAGAGGCAGGGTGTTGAGCATGGGTAGTGAGACAAACACCAGTTGAGGCCTGGAGTGGGAGGCCAGTGTAATACAGCTGTGTCCCCAGGGAGCCTGGCAGAGAATTTCAGTCACTGAGCTTTGGGTGGCAGTTTTCTGTGGATGCCCAGTGGCACCACTGGGTGTGACGCATGCTCCCTGTGTGACAGGCAGGAGTTCTGTGCCTGTGTCTTCCTGTCCCCTTCCATGTAGCAGTTGTTGCACAGAGGTCCTCCAGCCTGGTGACAATGTCTTGTGGGCCACAGCCAAACCTCACTCCGGGACAGGTCACCAGTGCTTGTCAGAGACCTTCCCACTGCTTCCCTTCAGTATCTCAGCCTGCATGAGTCACAGCTCAGAGGTACCAGTGACTGTGTGGTGGTCACCGCTGGCTGTGCTGAGCGTTTCTGGCTGGGGTGGATTTTTCTGGGTGTGGTGATGGTCGTTTCTGTCCCGTTCCTGCTGTCTGCCGGTGACCCACATGGGCTCCGGGCCCTGGCACCGCTCTTCACCGTGGGCCACATCGGGCACCTCGTGCCGTTACAGCATCCCGTGGTTGCTTTTCAGCCAGCCCCGCTGCCAGGCCCGGCGGGTACGGTCACGCAGGACGAGCGAGCTGCCCAGGGCCGAGCGGCGCCAGCGGGAGCAGGTGCAGGCGGTGGAGCGGGGGTGCGGACATGCTCCGGTGAAAACAGCCTCAACGAGGCCCGGAATCCGGCAGAGCCTCCGCTCCCGTCGCGGCCGGCGGGGCTGGTGCCGGGGGTGGTTGCGGGGGTGGGGCGGCAGCGGCCCTTCGTTCCAGGGCTGACGCCAGCGGTGCTGGCCCCAAGCCCTGCCGCGCGGGGGGCGGCGGAGGGGGTAACGGCTGCGGGCGGGTCCGGGGGGCGGGTCTGGGGGGCGGGTGCGCGAGGGCGGAACTACGACTCCCACAAGGCCGCGCAGCCGCGCCCCACCCGCTGCAGCCAATGGGAGTGGGGCGGCCGCTCAGGCAAGGCGGTGTCAGCCAATGGGAGGCCGCAGCGCCGTAGGCCGATGAGGCCACGCCGGCCGCGGCCAACAAAAGGCGGCGGCGGGCGGGGAGCGGCCAGGAACTGGCAGCGCGGCGGAGCGGTCGCTCAGGTGAGTGCTGGGGCGGCGGAGCTCTCTGTTTCTCCCGCTACGAAGCCTGGTTCCGGCTCTGTCTGGCCGTCAGCAGGACTCTTAGGCCGGGACAGAGCAGTGGCGCTGGGAGCGGGGCGAGCAGCGCCTCTGCCGCGCCGGGAGCCGCGGGGAAGGGAGAGGCCAGGCTGCTGCTCGGCGGTCCCAGCCAGCCCGCCACGGGATCAGGGCCGCAGCCCGCGGGCAGCGCCGTGGTCTCGGCCGAGTACCAGGTTTGGAGCTGGGAGCCGGGAGCAGATCGGCGCGGTGCGAGGCTGAGCTAGCGGCCGGGTGCGGGGCACGACCCAAGCCCCGCGCTGCCATCTCCGCCTCCCCTGACCTTGAGGAGAGCACGGCGGCGTTCGGCCGGCCAGCTGAGCGGCGACGGGCGGCCGTGTCCGGGGAGCGAGTCCCGGGAAGTTCTCGGGACACCGTCTGTTTGCGATGGGCACAGCGCAAATATCTAACGAGGGGCCGGGAGAAAGGGCTCGGCCGTGCCAGGAGCACATCCGAGCTCCATCTTGGCCTGACGGTTCCCTTCATCCCTCATCCAGGAGCCCCTTGCCAGCAGCGTGTGCCCTTTTCCAGGGTGGAGATCTCTCCCTGGTGGCTGTGGAGGAAGCAGCACCCCCTGCGCTGGGGTCTCATTCCCAGGGTAACAGGCTCTGTGTGCTTCCCGTGAGCGGCTCTGACACTTCCAGGAGCTGGGAAGTGGCTGGTGGCTTCCATGTCTCTTGTTTGCTACCTGCAAACACCTGCTATTTGTCTTGCAGCTTTGCCAATCCCCTGCCTTATGTAGGGGCTTCTCTTTCCTCTCTGTTAAACCACATCTGCTGTCTGGAGCAGTCTCTAACGTCTGAGAACTTGGGGTGCATCCTGGCTGTGTTCTGTAGGTATCTGGGTTTAGAGCTTGCAGTCTCAGCTCTGCTCTTTGATGCTGTCGTTCAGACCCTGTAGTGTCCTGCACAGGAGGCTCTGTCCCAGGGTGCTGATGTGCTGCTCTCCAGCTCCCAGTGCTCTTCTTGCCACCCACAGCACTGCTTGAAGCAGGATCCCATAGCTGGGCAGCTGCAGCTGGGAAAACTCTGCCCAGTCACACAAGCCAGAGGCTGCACTTCTGCTGTCTGCTTTGCAGGTGATGTGGGGAAGGGTTTAAGGAGTAGACTTGTTAAGGGCCTTCCCCAGGGCTGCAGAATAGGAGGGTCTTTAAAGACAGCATTCCTGACACCCCCGTGCCACTGGGTGCTTACCAGAGCACTTGGAGCCTGGCTGGAGCTTTCTCTTAGCCAGACCTTGCTCTCTTCGCAGCCTGTGCCTGTCCCTGCTGCTGTGTTGTTCGCAGAGGTTCCACATCTGCAGAGCTGCCTGAGCAAATGCCCCCTGCTTGCATCACCCCAGGCAGGTGCCAGGTGTTTTGTAACACAGGATTCAGGTACCCTGACCTGTGAAGCTGGCTGGCAGCTATGGGGCTGCTTCTCTTGAGCCCTCTCTGATGCAAGTGCCCATGTGTGTGCCAGGTGGAAGCTGATGTAGGCTTCATGCTGCTGGTCCTGAGCTGTGTTAATGAATCACCTGGGATGGGGGGGGGGGGGGGGGCAAGGCTGCTCTGCTCTGGGGCTTTGTTGACATAGCTCTTGATGGGGAGAGCAAGAAGTGTTTGCTGGAGAGAAGAGAGAGTCCCTTCCTCCCAGCAGAGCATCACTCAGGGGGTGCTGGAGGGTGCTGCTGGGCTGGGTCTGAGACCCTTCCATGCCTGGAGAGGCTCAGAGTCAGACCTCTGAGCACAGGAAGGGTTTAAAGGCAAATAAAAGCAAACCAAAGCCTTCTGTAGCTGTTCTCACCCTGGCAGAGCAGGCCATGGGGTGCTGGGTGGTGCCACATCTTCCTTTCTCTTTGGGAGCCAGGGAGGCTTCACCTGGGCTCTGCTGGCCAGAAGCCTCTGCCTGGCTCCCCCTCTGTGTGCTCCTTTCAGCCAGTGGTGAGCCCTCTGGGGCAGCTGGCACAGCAAACACAGCAGCAACTCCTGTCTAGTGGCCACCATCACAGCTTTCTCTCTTCTCAAGGCATTCAAGAAGCCTTCTCCAAGCATAGTTCTTTTGTCAGGTGCTGTTGTGAGGCAGTAAGTGGTTCTGAGCCCTTGCAGGCATGCTCCAGCCCCTTTGTCCTGCTCTGGCCTTGCACGGAAGGCTGGAACCCAGCACTTCTGAGCTGGGTGGCTCTGGATGGTGGTAGCAAAGTCTGTGCTGTGTTGCAGGGAGCCTCAGTGGGTTAGAGCCTCAGAAAATGATCATAAATCATCTGTGGGAATTGGTGACGCTTCTAGAAATCACCAGTACTTGCCTCAGTCCCCCAGCTGTCACATCCAGACCAGGAGTGATAGAGCTCTGCCTCTGCTTGAGGAGTGAAGCAGCTTCCAGCACAGGAGTGACCCTTGGGACCTGGGCTGTCTTCAGAGCTGAGCCTGCTCTGAGGCTGCACTGGGGGAAGCCCCTTCTGACCTGACCTGCTCTGTGAGCTGTGAATCCATGGCACATACAGTGGGAAATGCTTTAGGGGGCAGTGAATTGTGCTTCCCTTGGCAAGTCTGGCCAGGAGCCTGCTGTGTGTGCTCCATCCTGCACAGGACAAGGCAGGGACAGCTCAGCAGCATCTGGGGGGCTGGGACAGTGCAGCTACAGCACGGAGCTCACAGAGGGGCAGCAAAGCAGTGCAGGCAGCCAGGGATGTGTTAAGAGGCTGCAGACTTCTCTGCCTCCCCCCTGAATCTTCTGCAGCAGGGGATGCATGACCAGAGCAGGCTGGAAAAGGCTGATGTGACGTGGCCTTGGTGTGTGGTGGTGGCAAGGGTTGGGGCCTGGAGTCATCAGGAAATTGCAGTCCAGCTTCCCCCTGGTGAGTCAGACCCCAGGGTGCTCCGCAGAGGCCATTGCCCTGCAGATGCAGGGAAAGGATCATTTTGGTCTCTGCACCCCCTCTGTGTTCCTTCAGAGCTGCAGCCACCATGGCCCCAGCACTGCTGGTGCTGAGCATGGCTGAAACTGAGATTATCTAGGACAGAAGGGTCCCGTCCTGCCTTCTTCCTGGGAAACTGCAGAGGTTCTGCTGCTCTGCTTGTGTGGTGACCCCAGAGCTGTGTGCAGAGCAGGGGCTGCCAGCCCCTGGAGCCTGCCCTGATTGTCTCTGCTGCTGAGGGACCTACATGAGCACATCCTGCTGGGAACTGCTGATGCCCTGTGGATTCCTCTTCCCTGCTGCTCTTCTGGCTGAGCAGTTCATCAGACTGAAGCAGTTACTGTGTGCTGCCTGCCCCAGGAGAAGGGCAGAGCTGGGGCAGCCAAGAGACTTAGTGGGGGGCAGGAGGGACCTGGCTGAAGAGCAGCTACTGAGGAGGAGGAGAGGTCTCAGTGCCCCATGGGCAGGGCAGCCCCAGGCCTGTCCTGTTGCCATGGCCCCCAGGGCTTTGCCATTTTTCATCTGCTGCTGTTGTGACACCCTCTGGGTTCTCTTTCCCCCTGTGCTGTTACTACAAAAACTGATGTGGTGAAACTGGGAGAGAAACCAGAGCAGAACTCCATGGCATGGAGCAGGCCAGCAAAGAGTCTGAGAGGTGCCAAGCCCCTGCCTCTGGAGTCCCTTGGGCTGAAGCAATCCCACCCATGTCACTGCTGCTCCCACTGACATCTTCCTGCAGGGCTGCTGGGCTCAGGGATGCACTGGGGCCAGAAATAACTCTGGGTTTGGAAACTGTTTCTCTGTGTGGGTCTTCAGTGGAGCCTCTGCCCTGATCTTCCATGGGCAGCTGGTGCCACTCAGATGCAGTCTGAGCTCTTCTCTGTCAGTGCCTTCCTGCTTTGCAGCTCCCCCAGAAACCATCCTGGGCACAATTCTGTGTTCCCTGCCATACTGTCAGAGCCTGGGGAGCAGTGGCAGGACCTCATCACTCAGACTGCTGGAGCTGCCCTGGCAGCAGTCTGCCCCCTCAGAAGAACCCAGGCTGCTTGTTTGACCTCTGGCTGCTCTCAAGCCTTGGTTCTGATGCTTGGCAGGCTGGGATGAAGTCATTCTGTACAAGAAATATTTTTTGCAGCTCAAATCAAAGCATCTTTGACACCTGGGACTTCACTCTTGCATAGCACAGAGAAAAGTTGAAGCCCTGAGAGCAGAAATCATTTCATGGTGTCAGCAGAAGGTCACCTGCAGGGCAGGCCTGAGGTTGGGGCTCTTCAAAAATGGCTTTGCTCAGAAAACTCCCAAACTGGTGAGCCTGAACCTTGGGCTTGAGCTTCTCATTCTGTGGGCTGTGAACCTGCTTCCCAGCCGCCTCCACCTCTGCTCTGAAACAAACCCAAGCAGGGGTGCTGGAAGAAGCTGATCCCTCCCAGCCCCTTCCATGAGTTGCTCTGCTCTGGAGGGCACTGCCAGGGTCCCCTCCTCCCCGCAGGGCTGGGGGCTCCCTTCCTCCTGCAGCCAAGCTCAGGCTGCAATTGTGGAAAATGACAGGGAGAGGGTTTTCTTCTTCTGCTGCTCCCTGGTGCTGGAGGAGGAGGGCTGGGGGTGTCCCAGAGGTCCCCAGGAGCCCACCCCTGGCTGAGTGCTGCCCTGGATGGAGCTGGCAGTTGGCGGTGGCTGGGAGAAGCTGCCAGGGTTCCACCTTCCCCTGCAGGCAAGGCTGGCCCAAAAGTGCTGTTGAGGGCAGTGCAGTGGGGCAGAGGCTTTGAGCAGCACCAAGGCTTTTGTTTGTCAGGTGACTTTCAGAGCCTCACTGGGCAGTGAGGAACCTCAGCCCCAGCTCTTGGCTTTGCTTTCACACTGAGCCAGGTACTGGGGGGGCTCTCTGGGAGCTGGACTCTTCCTGATGGCTTTCTCTTACCTTCTCTCCCCCAGACTAGGCAGCCATGTCAGCCAAAGCCATCTCTGAGCAGACAGGGAAGGAGTTCCTGTACAAGTACATCTGCACCTCCTCTGCCATCCAGAACCGCTTCAAGTATGCTCGGGTGACGCCTAGCAGTGACTGGGCACGGCTCACCCAGGACCACCCCTGGCTGCTGAGTGAGGTGAGGAGCTTGAGAGACCCCCACACACCTCTGCTCACCCCCACTGCTCCCTGGCAGGCAGGGCTGGTGGTGCTGTGGCAGGTTGGCAGCAGAGCTCTCCCATGGGTCTCTCCTGCAGGCCCAGTCCCTGCTGCTGTGCTGCAACCTTGGCTTGCAGCAGCAGTGAGGAAACCAAGACTGGCTTCAAGGCTTCACCTCTGGGGCATGGTCAGACCTTTCCTTTCAGGTCTGTGAAATCTGTGAGCAGAGGGAGAGCTGCAGGCAAGGAGCTGCTAAGGGCCACACCATGAGCAAGTCAGACACTCTGCAGTGCCAGTCCCTGCTCTCAGACCCTTCGCATTCCAGAACCATGGAGTGCTTGCTCCATGGCTGGCTCTTGGGTGTGGTTAGGAGACTGCTGAGGTCTGCTGGGTGCCAGGAGAGTGCCAGGGAAAGCTTCATTTTTGGCTTTTTGTATGCAAGACCTTTTTTATCTGTCCCAGAGCCAAGCACTCCCCTAAAGCAAACACATTGAGCTCTATTCATTACTGCTCCAGGCTGGCTCCTCTCCAGTGCCTAATTGCATTAAGTCAGTGGCTGGGAGGTGAATGCTCTGCAGTCCTTCACTGCCTGACTGATAGAAGCCCTGCACTAAGTAATTGAATGTTTCATACTCAAGTGCATGAGGGAATGGCAGGAGGATGTCAGCAGTGCCCCTGAACAGCCCTGCAGGGAGCAGGGATGCTCTCTTCCAAGGCTGAGTTCTGTAGGGCTGGAAGGGTCCAGCCCTGTGCACCACAGCTTGCTCTGTGCTGGCTCTGCACTCACTGAAGCTCAAGGCCATGCCAGCTACTCACCTGCATTATTAAAGAGATATTTTCAAGCTGGAGCTCAGCTGTCACCTGTAGCAGCCTGCTACAGGTGTCTTGGAGCCAGCTGACTGAGATGTGCAGCACCCCTGGCCCCAGCCAACCTCAGGCAGAGGGTGTGGGGACAGCAGGAGCTGAGTCCCTCAGTTCCTACTGCTGAGCCTCTGCCCACAGAGCAGTGACCATGTCCTGGTGCAGCTGAGCCAGCAGAGCCCCTGCAGAGCCACAGGATGCTGCACCTCAGCAAGGCTCCAGACAGACCCCCTGCCAGCTGCTTCCTGAGGGGTACCAAAGCTCACCCAGAGAAGCCAAAGCAAGCTGGCACCTCAGTCTCTGTTTGATCACATCTGAGCAGCCGTCAGGCAGATCTGTGTCCAAACCCTGCAGACAAGAGGTGGAAGGAGCCCTGCAGGGCCCTTTGCTGTGTGTTGGAGTTTGTGTCCTTGCCTGACCTCCATCCCCTCCTAATGCTCTCTCCTTTATCTGCCTTGCTCCCCGCTGCAGCGTTTGGTGGTGAAGCCAGACCAGCTCATCAAGAGACGTGGCAAGCTTGGGCTGGTTGGCATCAACCTTACCCTGGACCAGGTGAAGGCTTGGCTCAAGCAGTGCCTGGGCCAGGAGATCATGGTGAGTGCCCTGGGCACCAGAGCAGAGCCTGGAAGGCTCAGGGTAGAAGGGAGCTCAGAGCTCATCTCCTCCAACCTCCCCTCCATGCCCAGGGGCACCTCTCAGCTGGACTCAGCTGCTCAAGGCCTCATCCAGCCTGGCCTTGAACATCCCCAGGCAGAAGGCAGCCACAGCCTCCCTGGGCAGCCTGTGCCAGACTCTCACCACCCTCACACTCAACAACTTCTTCCTCAGCTCCACTCTAACCCTGCCCTGCCTCAGCTCCAAACCATTCCCCCTGGGCCTGTCTCCAGACCCCCTCAGCAAAAGTCTCTCTGCAGCCTTCCTGCAGGATCCCTTCAGGCACTGGCAGGCAGCTCTAAGGTCCCCCTGGAGCCTTCTCCTCCCCAGGCTGCACACCCCCAGCTCCCTCAGGCTGTGCTCACAGCAGAGCTGCTCCAGCCCTTGGATCATCTTTGTGGCCTCCCCTAGACTCTCTCCAGCAGCTCTGTGTCCTTCTCCTGCTGGGGACAGGAGCAGGAGGCATCTCCCATGGCCTGTGTGGGACTCTCCCTGGAGCCAGGAATTTTGGCTTTGGGTAGCAGGAGAGCTCCTCCAGTTCCTGGAGCCTTGCTGCAGGGCTCTGTCCCTGTGGGAAAAGGCTGAAGGGTTCTCTCCTCCTCCTTGCTCCCTGACCCTGCTCCCAGGGCAAGGCCACTTACTGGTGCCTGGTTCTGTGCCCACAGATTGCCAATGCCAAGGGAATCCTGAAGAATTTCCTGATTGAGCCCTTCGTGCCCCACAAGCAGGTGAGAACAGCAAGTGAGGCAGCACCAAGGGCTCTGCATGCAGCTGGGATGGGTCTCAGTACTGTGCTCAGCTGCCCTCCTCTGGGTGCCAGCTGCTGACCTGTGCCCTGGCTGTGTGCAGGAGGAGGAGTTCTATGTCTGCATCTACGCTGCCCGGGAGGGAGACTTTGTGCTCTTCCACCATGAAGGGGGAGTGGATGTGGGAGATGTGGATGCCAAGGCTCAGAAGTTGCTTGTGGCAGTGGATGAGAAGCTCAGTGAGGCAGATGTGAAGAAGCATCTCCTGCAGCATGCCCCAGCAGACAAGAGAGAGTAAGTACAGCATGGCCAACCCAGCAGCTCCTCTCCCTTACAGCTCTGCCTCCTGCCCTGCTGGCTGCCCTCAGCACTGTGCCATGCATCCCAAATCCAACTTCCCTGACGCTGTCCAAGCTGCTTCTTGAACTCCAAGTCAGTGCTGATGGAGCTCTGAGCCCTCACTGACAGGAGCCCTTCTCAGCCTGCTAAGTGCTGAGCCCTGGAGCCATGGCCTGAGCTCTGCGCTGTGCCAGCAGGGTTGTGTAGCAGGGCAGGTGATGCCAGTCTGCTAGCATTCTGTGCTGGCCCAGCCTGGGAAGGCTTTCTCCTGCTGTTCCTCCACTACCTGCAAGCTTATCTCTAGATCTGAAAGCTGCTTCTGCATCTCCTCTGAGATGCCTCTGCCTTGTTCCCTCTCTGTGAGTCATCATTCTCCAGCCACAACTCAATCCATGAGGCTGAAGGAGCCTCTCAGCTCCCTGCAGTCCCTTCCCTGCCCCAGCTGAGGAGGCCCAGGGCTGGCAGAGGTGTCTGACAGTGAGACAATGATGCATGGCTGAGATCAAGCAGCCAGAACAGCCACAGACAGTTGTGAGCTCTCAGCAGTGTAATTGAGATGAGTCATCAAGGTCTGCCTTGCCTTGAGTCATCCCTCAGCCTTCTTCCAGAGAAGATGAATGAGGAGGAGAGGAATGGATCCAGGGTGGATTGCAGATTGCCTCTGCCCTCAGCGAGGCAGGGCAGGCAGGGCTGTAATGAAGCTCTCCTCAATTCCCTTGCAGCATCCTGGCGAGCTTCATCTGTGGCCTCTTCAACCTCTATGAAGATCTGTACTTCACCTACCTCGAGATCAATCCCTTAGGTAACTGGCAGCTCTGAGAACAGGACTCTGTCCTGGCACCCTGGGGTGCGTCCTTTTCCCTCCCCTGGTTTGTGGGGGTCCAGCAGTGCCAGCTGGCAGGTGCCAGAGAGGCACAGGAGTGGCTGTGGTGGGTTCTGGAGCTGTGAGCTGAGCTTGGGGGCTGCTCCCCGGGGGTCTGGCTGCTCCCCAGGGGTCTGCTGTCTCATTTCCTGGTGGAATCAAAAATTCCAGTGGAAGGGAAATTAAGTCAGAACTGGAGAGCATAAAAGTTGCTGTGCTGGGTCAGAACAAAGCAGCCCTGAGCCAGGGCTGCTCCATGGCCACACTGAGCAGCAGGGGGCAGCTGCTGGGCTTGGTGAGCACAGCTGAGCCCCGGGGGAGGGGGCAGGGGTGGCCTGGCCCAGCTGAGGGCTGGGAGCTGTCTGTGCAAGGCTGAGGTGGCTCTGCCCTGCTCTCCCACGCAGTGGTGACTGCTGCTGGGGTCTACATCCTGGACCTGGCTGCCAAGATCGATGCCACTGCTGACTACATCTGCAAAGTGAAGTGGGGGGACGTGGAGTTCCCCCCCCCCTTTGGCAGAGAGGCTTACCCAGAGGCAAGTACCCTGCCCCTGTGCCCCCCCAGAGGAGCTCCATGGTGCTGAAGCTTCCCCCACCTGTGGTTGTTGCTGCTGTGAGTGCCTTGGTGTCAGTGCCCATGGGAAGAGGCTGTGCCAACCCCAGAGCAGGCTGCTGGAGCCCTGGCACCTCTCCTGGTCACACTCTGGGCTGCAGTGCCTCCCTCCTCTGCTTGGCTGCTGTTGCAGTTCAGTTCAGGTTTGGCTTTTTGCAGTGGAGGCTTGGACTGAGCTGCACTGAGCCCTGCGCCACAGCTCTGTGCTGCTGCAGGCTCCCTTCCTTTGCGCCCCACCCCCCCCCCCCCCCCCCCCCCCCCGCCCCCGGGGCTCCCTTCCTTTGCGCCCCCCCCACTCCCGCCCCCGGGGCTCCCTTCCTTTGCGCCCCCCCCCTCCCGCCCCCGGGGCTCCCTTCCTTTGCGCCCTGCCCCCGGGGCTCCCTTCCTCCCCTGCTGTCTCCTGGGGGGCTCTACTCAGCTGCAGCTCCCTCAGTGCTTGGCTGAGAGCTGGGGAAACCTGCACCTGAGTGAACCCAGAGGAGAGGCTTCCTGCCTCACACTTCAGGCTGGGAGTTCAGATGTTGTAACCCAGCTCTGCTCCTGGGAAGTGCTGAGAGGAGGAGGCCTGCAGGCAGAGGCTCTGCTGGCAGTTAGCAATCCCTCCACCCTCTCAGAATTGCCAGGGTCTGTGCTGCTGGGTGCAGGAAGCACCACTCAGAGGGCTCCTAGCAGCTTCCAGAGAGCTCACTCCTCCCAGTTGTGTCACTTAGCTCAGGTGGCTCTGAGCTCTGAGAGTTTCTGTCCTGACCTTTCCATTCTGATCACCACAAGCACACAGCAGGACAGGTTGTACCCTGGCCAGCAAATCCATTTGGCTGCTTCTCTCCATGCAGCTTGCTGGGTGCCAGCACTTAATTTGCTCTTAAAAGGATGAGTTCAGTTTTTGTCTCTGGACCATCCCCCTCGAGTCACAGGCAAGGCTGTGGTGGCAGTGCCTCTGCTGGGACTTAAATGAGCTCCCAGTGAAGTGCCAGGGCTGTGCTGGGCTGCAGGGACCCTGTGGAGAGCCAAAATGCCCAACTGCCACTGAGTGCTCTTGGCTGCAGCACAGGGGGGTGCTGAGCTTTGCATTTCCTCTGCTCCCAGCCTGCAGGCAAAGGGCACAAGAGTGCTCAGTTTGGGTTCTGTGCCTGGCAGAGGTGGGACCCTGGGACATGGGAACCTCCCAGCTGAGAGTGGAGGGCAGGGGCCCTGCTGTGGGGGGCCAGGGCAGGACAGCTGCTGAAACACAACCACAGCTGGCCCCAAGTGCCAGCAGCAGAGCCCTGCCCTGGGGCTGCACCCCACAGCTGCAGAGATGTCAGATTTGTGTGGAGCAATCTCTGTGCCCTCACCTGGGACATGCAGCAGCCAGAGCCTCCTGCAGCCCTTGGGGTCTGTGCAGGAGCTGCTTTGGGTCCTAGCCTGAATCTGTTCCCCAGGGCAAGCTGTACCCAGCCCCTCTGCAGTGCCAGGGAGCACACCCAGCCCAGAGCAGCCCTGGTCCCAGGGGCACACAGCTGGGTCCCCATCCCTCCCAGTACTGTTGGCAGTGCTGCTGTGCCCCAGGGGGGCTGTGGCAGCTCTGCATGCCCAGGGGCACTGCCAAAGATGTGGTCTGGAGAAGGAGGCTGCAGGAGGAAGCTGCCATGGTGCTGCTCTGTCTGCAGGAGGCCTACATTGCTGACCTGGATGCCAAGAGTGGAGCCAGCTTGAAGCTGACTATTCTGAACCCCAAGGGCAGGATTTGGACCATGGTGGCTGGTGGTGGTGCCTCTGTGGTGTACAGGTAACAGGAGCCAGGGCTGCAGGGGGAGCTGCACACAGCCTCTGCCAGGTTCCCTGGGGATGCTCTGGGTGCTGTCAGCCCTCTGCAGGGGCTCCAATGGCAACAAATCTCTTAAACCTCTTTGGGTTTCCCCTTTACAGTGACACCATCTGTGACCTGGGGGGGGTGAATGAGTTGGCCAACTATGGGGAGTACTCAGGAGCCCCAAGTGAGCAGCAGACCTATGACTATGCCAAGACCATTCTGTCCCTCATGACCCGAGAGAAGCACCCTGAAGGTAAGGACTTGCTGTGGCAGAGCTGCTCTCAGCTGCAGGCTGCCTGTGGGGAGCAAACTGAGCAGATCTGGGCTGCTCCCTGGAAGGGCTTTCCGTGTCCTGCTGCCTCCTGAGTGAAGCACTGAAGGGCTCCTGCCAGCTCTTGCTGTGGGGCCAGGCCTGGTGGCTGACACATAGCAAAGAGCAAGGCCTGGCTGTGGCCTGAGAGCTTCCTCCCAGCTGCAGGCACAGCTCTCACCTCAGGCTCTGCTAAGCTCAGAGCTGCAGCATCCTTTGCCTCTGCCCTGCACTGCTCCATGACCTTGTGTCTGCTCAGGGCAGGAGGGGGGAGCTGGACCTCTGTAACCCCTGGAGGGGGCTGGCCCTGCTCGGTGGGGCTGCAGCAGAGTCACAGCAGTGACCCTGAGGGAGAAGACAAAACAATCCCTGGGGTTCCTCTGCCAGCTGTCACCAAGTGCTGTGGGCAGAGCAGTCCTGTCCTTATCAACTGCTTTAAGGCAACCTTGGGGATGGCTCTCAAGACAAAACAGGTAGAAGAAAGTAGATAAGAAAAGGGAGAGAGAGAAACTAGGAAGGTTTCAGTCCCCTGGGATCCAAAGCTGTTGGGGACAGGCCCTGGGCACCTTTGTTCTCACAGTGCTTCTGTCTCTGCCTGCTGCTCCCCCAGGTAAGATCCTGATCATTGGAGGCAGCATTGCAAACTTCACCAACGTGGCAGCCACCTTCAAGGTAAGAGACTCCAGGTGCCCCCAGCCAGCAGCAGCTCCTGCAGGAGCCCCTGGGCAGATGGGGCAGGGCCAGCCCAGGTCACCTGCCCCTGGCTGCCTTCCAGGGCATTGTGAGAGCCATCAAGGACTACCAGGGGCCCCTGAAAGAGCACGAAGTGAGGATCTTTGTGCGCAGAGGAGGCCCAAACTACCAGGAGGGGTTGCGTGTGATGGGAGAAGTTGGTAAGGACCAGCCCTGGCCTCCTGCTCTGCCCTCTCCAGGCCAGGGCCTCACCCTGGCAGTGCCCCTGGCTGCCCCCAGGGCTGACTGCCCCTGTCTGTGTGCACAGGGAAGACCACTGGCATCCCCATCCATGTCTTTGGCACTGAGACTCACATGACTGCCATCGTGGGCATGGCACTGGGGCACCGACCCATCCCCAACCAGCCTCCAGCTGCTGCCCACACAGCCAACTTCCTGCTCAATGCCAGCGGCAGCCCCTCGGTGAGTCAGTCCCTGCCCCCACCAAGGGACACCTCTGAGGAGCCTCCTGAAGGCAGCTTCCCCTGTCTTGAGTGTGTCAGGAAGGGCTCTTGGCCACTCCTGGGCTATGCAAAGCTGTGGCAGCACCGAAGTGCCCCTGTGGTGTGTCAGGAGGGGCAGTGCCAGTGCCCACCATGCCCAGGCAGCAGAAGGGAGGGACCCCTGCAAGCAGCAGTGTGGCTGCTGCCCCCTCTGGGGCTGTGCCACCCAGGAGCTTCCCCTGACTCAGCTGCAGTGTCCTAGCTCAGGGCTGACTTTGCAGCCTGACACAGCCAGGGAAGCCACCTCCTGCTGCAGACCCCAGGCCTCCCCTGGCTCTGTCCCTGACCCAGCTCCTGGCTCTTGCAGACCCCAGCCCCCAGCAGGACAGCTTCCTTCTCAGAGTCCAAGCCAGATGACAGTGCTCCAGCCAAGAAGGCAAAGCCAACAGCACCCCTGGGTAAGTCCAGCACCAGAAAGGATTTCCAGCAGCTCCCCTCTGCTGCAGAGGGCAGGACAAGGACCAGGCTAGAGCTGTGAACTGGGGGTGCAGGGAGGCAGCTCTGTGGCACCTTTCTACCTCTGCTCTGAGCTCAGTTGAGTGCTCTTAGGATGTTGCCACCTGTGCTGCTAGCTCTGGCAGAGCTGCCTGCATCTGGGGCCTTCCTCTGAAGGGGTCAGCACAGCTGGAGGACCCCAGTGTGCCCCTGGCATTAAACATTGCCCACTCTGTGGGCCCCTGACCCTCATGCCCAGGCTCCTGGGGAGGGGCTGCTGCTTCATCCACCCTTCCCCCCTCAACTGGGGCCTGCAGCAAGGGGAAGGTGCCCCTCTGGGAGCTCTGGGCAGACTCTGGCAGCATTGCAGCTGCTCAGGGCAGGGTCTGAGTGTGTCCTGTTGTGCTCTGCCCCTGGCAGGCAAAGCCACGACGCTGTTCAGCCGCCACAGCAAGGCCATCATCTGGGGGATGCAGACCAGGGCAGTGCAGGGGATGCTGGACTTTGACTACATCTGCTCCAGGGATGAGCCCTCTGTGGCTGCCATGGTTTATCCCTTCACGTGAGTAGCCTCTGCCTGCCTGCCTGCATTCTCCTCCTGCTTTCCCAGGCTCTGCTGTCCCTTGGGGCAGCTCTGCTCCCACATCTGCTGTGCTGCCTCCCACCCCAGCCTGGCTTTGCTTGCTGTTTCCTCTTCCCCTCAACCACTGATTTCAGGCTGCTCTCTGGAAACAGCTCAGTATTAGCCACATCAGTCAAGTCTCACTTCCTGCCCCCCAAATCCTTCTCCTTGGGGGAGCCTTGTGTCATCCAGGATGGCTGCTCCTAATCAGCCTCTGTCCTGCAGAGCCTTTTGCCTCTTGACAATCAAGCCTCTTGCCCTGGCAGTGCAGCTCTGATGCTAATTGCAGCTCTCTGATAACTTCTCAGCAAGTGCAAACCACAGGGGCCTGGAGCTGAGAGCAGCAGTGAGGGGCAGCCCCTGGCTGTGCTGCAGTTGTTTAATGCCCAGAAAGAGCTGTGGTGAGAAGCTGAATGCTGCCTGGAAACGTCTGACTCTGGCCAAGCCTCTGGAGGAAGCCAGGCTGGCAGAGCCTGGAATGTTCTGTTGCAGTGCCCCAGCAGAGGAACACAACCAGGACAGCCCTCAGGGTGCCCCAGTTGCAGTATCTGTCCTGTGCAAGAGACAACCTCTGCACCTAGAGGCACCTCCAGCTGAGCAGGGTGGGCAGAGCCTCCCTGCAGGCCTGGAAAGCTGAGTGGCTCCCTCACTGCTGTCCTGGCTGTTCTCTGCAGTGCTGCTTCCCTCTTCCTCCAGTCCAGCCTGTTCCAGCCCAGCAGTGCAGCTCTGCAGCCCCTTACTCATTGCTCTCTATGCCTCATTCTGTCCTCAAGCTTGGAGCAGAGTTGGGGAGAGTTTTGTTCATCCTGCTGGAGGCCTCTGTCCCCCTTAGCCTGGCTCCTTCCCTGCTCTGTTCTGCCCTCTGAAAAGCCTCTGCTGTCCGAGTGCTCCCTGCCCAGTGCTCCCCTCACAGCCACCCTGCAGCTGGTACCCTGCAGCCTTCACCTTCCCACTGGCCTCCAGTGCCGTCTTCTCTTGCACAGTGGTGACCACAGGCAGAAGTTCTACTGGGGGCACAAGGAAATCCTGATTCCAGTGTACAAGAACATGGCAGATGCCATGAGGAAACACCCAGAGGTGGATGTGTTAATCAACTTCGCCTCGCTGCGCTCTGCCTACGACAGCACCCTGGAGACCATGAACTACCCACAGGTGGGGGCTGGGGAGGTGCCCAGGGGCATCTTGGCAGCAGGGCACCAGTGCTGCTTAGGCCCTGGTGCTGTCAGCAGCCTGTCTTGGTCTCCCTGCCTGGCAGATAAATGCCTTGGTTCTGCCTCCTGCTAGGCTGCAGGGAAGTGCACAGTGAATTCCAGTGCTGGGCTGGCAGCATGGGCAGGGAACTGGGGACACCTTAGGAGTGCCCTCCTGGGGCTGGTGAGGATCCAGTGCCCTCCTGGGGCTGGTGAGGATCCAGCACTGCCCTGGTGTGCAAGTGGAGGGCAAAGCTGCTCTGCCCAGTGCCCTGGGACCGGTATGAAGGTGCCAGCAGGCTGTGGGTGCACAGCACAAGCTCCCAGAGGCCTGGCAGCAGGGAGGGCAGCAGTGCCCTCTCTGCCCTGCCCAGCCCCAGCTGGTGAGGGTGGCAGCATGGGGGGCACTCCATGGTGTTCTTCTCTCACCCCAGATCCGCACCATTGCCATCATCGCCGAGGGCATTCCAGAGGCCCTGACACGCAAACTGATCAAGACAGCTGACAAGAAAGGGGTCACCATCATTGGGCCTGCAACTGTGAGTGCCGGGGACCTTTGCCTGCTCTTCTCCTTCTGCCCTAAGATCAGCTTCCTCCGAAGCACAGAGTCCCTTCTGCAGTCCTGTCCCCTAGTGCTGCCCTAGCCCTGAGGAGGCTGGCAGAAGTTCTCCAGCTTCAAGGATACCCTAAAGGGCTTCTCTGGTCTGTGGTAGGTTGGTGGGATCAAACCAGGCTGCTTCAAGATAGGCAACACTGGGGGCATGCTGGATAACATCCTGGCATCCAAGCTGTACCGGCCTGGCAGCGTGGCCTACGTGTCGCGCTCTGGGGGCATGTCCAACGAGCTCAACAACATCATTTCCAGGACCACTGATGGGGTCTATGAGGGGGTGGCCATCGGAGGGGACAGGTAGGAGTCTGCAGCCTCCACCCAGCACTGCTTTGGCTTCTTTCAGAGAGGTTTGTGAAAGAAACTCAACCTCTCCCTGTGCCTCCCCAGGTACCCTGGCTCCACCTTCATGGACCACGTCCTGCGCTACCAGGACACGCCAGGGGTGAAGATGATTGTGGTGCTGGGAGAGGTGAGAGCAGCTCAGCCCAGCTGCTGGTGGTGTTTGGGAGCAGCTGCCCTGGCTGCAGGGTGCTCAGGGGTGGCTGCAGATCACTGGCAGCTCTCTGTGCTGCTCTGGAGGAGCTCAGTTGTTCTTTTATGCTGCTGTAGTCCCCAGGGCTGGGATGCGTCCCACAGAGTCTGCTCCCTTCAACCAAAGGGGCTGGGATGTGTCCCACAGACAGGCAGAGTCTGCCCTCTTCAAGCCAAAACTGAGGCTTTATTGAGCTCTCAGCTGTGGGTCCATTACAGCACAAAACCAATGCCAGGAACGCTTCCTGTGGCCCTCAGGGCTGCTTTCTGCAGAGGGCAGCTCTGAAGCAGCTCTGCTCTTCCCGTCTGCAGATTGGAGGCACAGAGGAGTACAAGATCTGCAGGGGCATCAAGGAGGGTCGGATCACCAAGCCAGTGGTGTGCTGGTGCATTGGGACCTGTGCCACCCTGTTCTCCTCAGAGGTAGGCACATGGCAGGGAGGAAAAACCAATTCCCTGTGCCTGAGCCTCCTAGAACTGCAGGTCCTGACTGCTGCCCCTCTCTACTGTAGGTGCAGTTTGGCCATGCAGGAGCTTGTGCCAACCAGGCCTCAGAAACTGCTGTGGCAAAGAACAAAGCCCTGAAGGAAGCTGGGGTATTTGTGCCCAGGAGCTTCGATGAGCTGGGAGAGGTCATTCAGTAAGTGCCAGGGAGGGGCACCCTCAGCAGGGCACAGGCTTAGGGCCCTGGTTCTGGCCTGGTGAAGGAGTGGATTCTGCTCCAGGGGAGCAGCTCCTGCTCTCTCTGAGTTGTTAAGGCCTGGATCAGGATCACCTCACTGCCACCTCCTGAAAGGGTTAAGTTCATCACTGTGTCCTCTCTCCAGGTCTGTCTACCAGGATCTGGTGGCCAGGAGAGTGATTGAGCCAGCTGAGGAAGTGCCTCCTCCAACAGTGCCAATGGATTACTCCTGGGCCAGGGTGAGCTACAGGTTTGCTGTGGGGTGGCTGAGGGCGCAGGCAGGGAGCCTGCTGTGGCCCTGGGTGCTGCTGCTGCTGTAGTACTGCCTTGCAGCTGCTCAGTGCTACCCAGCAGCTCGCTGGCTGTGCTGGGCTCAGGCTGTGGAAGCATCTCTGAGGGAACTTAAGGCCTTGTCTGGCCACTGCCTGCTGCTGCCCCTGGCAGTGTGGAGTGTCCCAACCCCCTCTGGGTGCTGCTTGCAGGAGCTGGGTCTGATCCGCAAACCTGCGTCCTTCATGACCAGCATCTGTGACGAGAGGGGCCAGGAGCTGATCTATGCTGGCATGCCCATCACAGAGGTCTTCAAGGAGGAGATGGGTATTGGAGGGGTCCTGGGCCTGCTCTGGTTCCAGAGGAGGTGAGGCAGCTCTCACATTCCTTGGCTTGAGGTTGGGTGGTTCATTAGTGGACTTCTGAGAATAAAAACAGCCCCAGAGGCCTTTGTGCCCTCCCTGGGAACGCCCTCTGGGACCACATCAGCATTCCAAGGCTCCCTGCAGCACCTTTGAGGCTTGGGGGAAGTTCTCCACAGGCTCTGTGCTGCACTGAGGACATTTCTGTATTCTAGGCCCTGTTTGTGTCTCCTCCACCTTGCAGAGGTTGGGGAGCTCACAGAGGTTTGCTAAGCAGCCTGCAGGGACCCTTGTGAAGGGCAGAGGTTTGTTGCCTTCACTTGGCCCTTCCCTGAGGCAGTCCTGGCAGGAGCTGGAGGCTCTGGCTCAGCACCACAGGATCAGCTGAGCCCCCCTCAAGGGGACCTAGAGCTGTGCTGAGTGTGCAGACCCCGAGCTGACCCTCAGCTGCTGTGGGAATGGGACAGAACTGGGAGCCAGGAGAGAGCTTGCAGGAGGCACCGACAGCTGCTGTGCCCCAGCAGCTCCTCACCCTGCTCTGCCCTGCCAAGCATGCCCCTGGCAGTGCCCAGGGGAGCAGCAAGGCTGCTGCCCCTCAGCCCAGGCTGTGTCCCCAGGCTGCCCAGGTATGCCTGCCAGTTCATCGAGATGTGCCTGATGGTGACTGCAGACCACGGCCCTGCTGTGTCCGGAGCACACAACACCATCGTCTGTGCCAGGGCTGGCAAGGATCTTGTCTCCAGTCTCACCTCTGGCCTGCTCACCATTGTAAGTGCCTGGTGGGTGCCCAGGAGAGTCCTGCCTGGGCTCCACTGCTGCTGATGTGGGGCTCAGGCTGGCAAGTTGCTCAGTGTGAGGGTGCTGAGACTCTGGCACAGGCTGCCCAGGGAGGCTGTGGCTGCCTCCTCCCTGGAGGTGTTTAAGGCCAGGCTGGATGAGGCCTTGAGCAGCTGAGTCTAGCTGAGAGGTGTCCCTGGCCATGGAGGAGAGGTTGAGATCCCTCCCATCTGAGCCATTCCAGGGCTCTCTGAGTGCAGAAATACTTTCTAGAGGCCAAACTGCTGTCAGCACTGCCCCTGCCTGGGCTCTTCCAAGGCTGACAGGAGTGTGAAGGAAACAGACTTGAGGTTGGGTTTGCCTCATGCTCTCTAGAGGAGCTGCTGGCTGCACAGTGGCCCTTGTAGGGGGTTCTGAACTGTACCTCAGGTGCCTGAGCCCAGTGTGCTGAGTGCTGCAATGCTGTCAGGGTGGGTGGGGAGGATCCTTTTGGGTGCTTTGCACCTTGACCATGGAGCCCTCTGCTCCCATCCCAGGGTGACCGCTTTGGTGGAGCCCTGGATGCTGCAGCCAAGATGTTCAGCAAAGCCTTTGACAGTGGCATCATCCCTATGGAGTTTGTCAATAAGATGAAGAAAGAAGGGAAGTTGATCATGGGCATTGGCCACAGAGTCAAATCAGTAAGCAGATGGCTTGGGTACAGACTTGGGGGATTGAGGGTGGGGGAGAGAAGAAAACAAAGGAAAAGCAAATCCACAGCTTGCAGAGGCAGCTACTGACCAAAGCCTCCTAACCTGCAGCTGGTCAAGCCTGGGGTAAGTGTGAGGCAGCCTCAGTGACTGAGACCTGTTCTGAACCTGCAGATCAACAACCCAGACATGAGGGTGCAGATCCTCAAAGACTATGTGAAGCAGCACTTTCCTGCCACCCCTCTGCTGGACTATGCGCTTGAAGTGGAGAAGATCACAACCTCCAAGGTGAGGAGCACTGAGCTGCTCCTGAGCCCTCTCCCTTCTGGAGGAGCAGTGCCTGGGGTTCATTCTGGGTCTGAGCTGCAGTGCCTCATGCCCTGCTGCTGGGGGTGGCTTTGCTGGGGCAGACTTGAGGCCAAGCACAGCTGCAGGCTGCTAAGGCTGAGGATGTTTGTTAGCAGGAAAATGCTCAATAACCCAACAAGCATCAGCTGTGGTGCAGAGTCTCTGCTGGAACTGTGCCCCTCGAGTCCAAGGCACAGCACTGGGCTGGGCCAGGGCCCTGCTCTGCTGTCAGCCCCAGCCAGGGCTGCTGTTCAGGGCCACCTTCACGTGGCTCAGGCTCTCTCACCAGGCTGTGTGCCCACAGCTGTGGGCATCTGAAGATGAAGCTGCCTGGTGAGCTTCACTTGGCCACTGCTGACCTCCTTCCTGGGCTGTGTTTTCCTTGCCTGCAGAAGCCAAACCTGATCCTGAACGTGGATGGCTTCATTGGGGTTGCCTTCGTGGATGTGCTGAGGAACTGTGGCTCCTTCACACGGTGAGCAGCTCCCAGGGCCTCCTGCTCTCAGCTCAGGCTCCTGTGGACACCAGAGCAGGCTGCCAGCATGGGGGCCAGCATTCCAGCAGGCATGGTGAAGGAAATTGGCCTTTGGGGAGGAGGAAAAGCTTCTGCAGGATGTGGTGCTGCTCCTGGCACTGGAGCAGACTTGCAGCCTGCCCAGGGTTGGTTCCTTACACAGATCACTGAGGAGCTGTTTGGTTTCTCCTGCAGGGAAGAAGCAGATGAGTACATTGACATAGGGGCCCTGAATGGCATCTTTGTGCTGGGCAGGAGTATGGGATTCATTGGTGAGTTTGTCACCTTCCTCCCCTCCCCTCGTGAGCCTGAGCCCCTGAAATGAGGAATCACAGAAGGGAATCACAGAAGAGAATCCCAGAGTGGGTTGGGAGGGACCTCCAGAGGTCACCCAGGCCCACCCCCTGCACTCAACAGGGACATCTGCCCTGGAGCTGGTTGCTCACAGCCTTGTCCAGCCTGACCTTGAATATCTCCAGGGGGCCCCAAGCACCTCCCTGGGCAACCTGTTGCAGTGTTGCAGCAGCTTCCTCGTGCAGAACTTGTTTCTCACATCCAATCTCAATCTGCTCTGCTCTTATTTCAAACCCTTGCCCCTGGTCCTGTCCCTGCAGGCCTTTGGGCACAGTCCTTCTGCAGCTGCCTTGCAGGAGGCTGCTGTTAGGCCTCCCTGCAGCCTTCTCTCCAGGCTGAACACCCCCAGCTCCCTCAGCCTGCCCCACAGCAGAGGTTCTCCAGCCTCCTGATCATCTTTTTGGCCTCCTCTGGACCCTCTGCATCAGACCCTTCCTGTCCAGGGCTGTCTGAAGGCAGGGAGGGACAGCAGCAGCTGTGTGCCACCAACACCTCTATTGCAGGACATTACCTGGACCAGAAGAGGCTGAAGCAAGGCCTGTACAGGCACCCCTGGGATGACATCTCCTACGTCCTACCAGAGCACATGACCATGTGAGAGCCTGCAGGGCTGCCTCAGTCTCATTGCAAGATGACAGAGCCTGCCCAGGACACAGCCACAGATGGGACTTTGATGTGCAGAGGCCATTGCCACCTGGCCAGGCTGTGCAGAGCAACTGTTTGCTACGACTAGACACAACCCTGACCCAAGCCAGCCCCTAGGCTGCCCCAGCTGCTACCTCCTCTCTCTAACACTCTTGTCCCCTTTTAGGTTTTTCTACTTTTGGTTGAGAATTTGTTTCCAGGCGGGGAAAAAAAAAAAAAAAAAGTTTTTCAGGGTGTTGGGGAGGGAGTTCTGCTCACAGGTGCAGCCTTACTGGACCAATGCCAAGCTGTAAGCCCTGCTGAGGGAGGGGAGGTCTCCATCATTCCCACAGCTCCCAGCTTGGGCCTTTTTTTGTGTTGTTTTTCATTTTTGTTTACTGTGTTCACATCTCCAGTCTGCTTGGAGCCCACTGCTGCTCTGTACCTAATGTTCCTCCACCTCTGCTGTTGTAATTTAAAGTGTAAAGTGCCAGACCTGCTGGTCAAGCTGTGCCCCTTCCCCTGTCTGTATTTATGCACACTTCTCTCTGCTGTCAGCTGTCTGGGCTCTGTTCTCTCATTCTGCTGCTAGCTGCAGGTGCAGAAATAATCTGTATCCTCCCTGTCTGTGTATTGTAACCAAACTCCAATAAAGGACAAACTATTCCTTCCTGCTCCTGTTTTCTGCTTCTGCCTTCTAGGCTGTGTTGTGTGCTCAGGAAGGGAAGATCAGCTCCAGCTGAGCTGTAGCTGAGGGCAGTGGCTGCAAACCACAACCACTACCTTTCCCCTTCTTTGGGGTGAGGCTGCTGGAGCCTTGCAGCACCTGCCCAGGAAGGTTGTGGAGTCTCTGGGGCGCTTCCACACACACCCACACACACACCCCCCCCCGGCCATGGTGGCCCTGGGCAGGGGCTGTGGGCGCCCTGCTGGAGCAGGGAGGGTGGCCTAGGTCAGCTCCAGGGCTCCCTTGCACCCCCTTCTCCCCCCCCGTTCGGAGTTCTGTGCCCAGAGCTGGGACGAGCAAATTCCCCACGGAAAGTCTCTGTCTGAAGGCTAACCCCAGGGGAATGCTGAGGAGAAAAAGGGCCTAGAGGGATGGCTAAAGGCTGGGAGCACATCTCGGCGCTGCTGCCTGCGGTCCTCAGCAGCCGCGGCGGTGCCCACCTCCCAGCGCAGGGCCCGTCGGGCGCTCCATGTTCTTTCCGGCTGCCTGCCCCGCTCGACGGGCGAGCGGAGCAGCTCCCGCCCAGCGCCGGCTCTGCTCGCTGCGGAGCGAGGGTGACGCTTCCTTCAGCCACCCCTTTGCCCGCACGGCGGTGCCCGGGCTGAGCGCCGGCGGAGTCCCTGCTGCCGCCTTTGGGCCAGCTCCGTGCGCGGCGCCCCGGCCGCCAAAGCCCCCCGCAGCGGCTCCCCCTCGCCGCCAGGGGGCAGCACCGCTCACGCCAGCCCCGGCGCAGGCGCTCCGGCCGCGCTCTACCATGTCGGACAAAATGGCGGCGGCGGCGGCCGCAGCCTCCGCCCAGCCACAAGCAGGTCCCAGGCAGCCGGCAGCGGAGGCGGAGGGCGGCTGTCCGCGCAGCGGCGGCATGGACGGTGAGACCGAAGCGGAGGAGTTCGGGTGCCCGGCGCACTGCTCCGATCTGGCCTGGCGGCAGAACGAGCAGCGCCGCCACGGCCTCTATTGCGACATCACTCTGGCCTTCGGCGGCGGGCGGCCCGGGGCGGCCCGCGAGTACCGGGCGCATCGTTCTGTCCTGGCCGGGGCCACCGAGTACTTCACTCCGCTCTTCTCGGGGGGCTTTACGGAGTCGCGCTTGGGCCGCGTGGAGCTGCAGAAGTGGAGCTCGGAGGGCGGCCCCGACCCCGACACGGTGGAGGCCGTTATCGGCTTCATGTACACCGGCACCATCCGCGTCAGCCCCGGGAACGTCCACGAAGTGCTGGAGATGGCCGACAGGTGAGGGGGGCCGGGGCCGGGGGCTGGCGGCGGCCGGGCCGGCGGCAGGGGGGCCGCAGCATCACCCCTGTGCCTTCGTTCCGCAGGTTCCTGCTGAGCCGCTTGAAGGAGTTCTGTGGAGAATTCCTGAAGAAGAAGCTGAACCTCTCCAACTGCGTGGCGGTGCACAGCCTGGCACACATGTACTCCCTGAACCAACTGGCCCTGAAAGCCCAGGACATGATCCGGAGGAACTTCCACAAAGTCATCCAGGACGAGGAGTTCTACACCCTGCCCTTCCACCTGGTCAGGGACTGGCTCTCAGATTCGGAGATCACAGTGGACTCCGAGGAGCTCCTCTTCGAGACGGTTCTGAAGTGGGTTCAGAAGAACCCCGAGGAGAGGGAGAAGTACTTCGAAGACCTCTTTAAACTTCTGAGGCTGTCCCAGATGAAGCCAACCTACCTCACCCGGCACGTCAAGCCCGAGAGGCTGGTGGCTGGCAGCGAGGGCTGCGCCCGGCTGGTATCGGAGGCGGTGGAGAGCCATGCACTGCGCTGCGAGCACCTACGCTCGGGCAGCCTGCAGCCCCCCAGCTGCCCCCCGGCCCTGCTGCCGCGCTTTGGGCAGAACATGGACGTGATCATGGTGGTCGGGGGCGTGTCAGAGGGGGGGGACTACCTGAGCGAGTGCGTTGGGTACTTCATCGAGGAGGATCGCTGGGTCAATCTGCCCCACATCCACAACCACCTGGACGGCCACGCCGTGGCCGTCACCGACTCCTATGTCTACGTGGCCGGCTCCATGGAGCCAGGCTTTGCCAAGACCGTGGAGAGGTACAACCCCAACAGGAACTATTGGGAGCAGGTCTCCAACCTGGTCACCAGGAAGCACTCCTTTGGCCTGGCCGAGGTCAGGGGCAACCTGTACAGCATTGGGGGGCACGGCAACTTCAGCCCTGGCTTCAAGGACGTGGCCATCTACAGCCCCGAGAAGGACAAGTGGCTGACGCTGGAGTCGGCGCCCAAGATCCTGCGCGACGTCAAGGCTGCCTCCGTCGAGGACAGGTTCGTCTACATCGCCGCTCGCACCCCGGTGGACAGCGACAGCGAGGACGGCCTCAGGGCAGTCTTCATCAGGTTTGACGCCGAGACCAGGCAGTGGCAGGACGTGGAGTCCCTGCCCCTCATCGACAACTACTGCTCCTTCCAGATGTCCGTGGCCAACACCAACTTCTACCACACGGCCTCCTGCTGCCCCAAGAGCTACTCCATAGACAACGAGGAGGCCAAGGCCAAGATCTCTGGCAGGGCCTCGGACGAGATACTGGAGAGCTTGCCTCCCGAGGTGCTCAGCATCGAGGGGGCAGCCATCTGCTACTACAAGGACGATGTCTTCATCATCGGGGGCTGGAAGAACAGCGACGACACCGACAAGCAGTACCGGAAGGAGGCTTACCGCTACTGCGCTGAGAGGAAGCGCTGGATGCTGCTGCCCCCCATGCCCCAGCCCCGCTGCAGGGCCACCGCCTGCCATGTCAGGATCCCCTTCCGGTGCCTGCAGGGGACCCAGAGGTACCCCATGCCCCAGAACCTGATGTGGCAGAAGGATAGGATCAGGCAGATGCAGGAGAGGCAGCTGCAGGAGATCCACCGGCACTCCATGAGCCTGCGCAGGATGCCACGCTCCCAGATCGAGTGCTAGCTGCTGCTGCTGCTGCCTCTGCTGCTGCTGGGGCACAGGACATAGGCTGAGCTGCTCTCTGAGGGCTTCATCTGTCTTTGTAAGATGTGAGGGTGGGGATTGCATTGGGTGCACCAAACCAGCATCTCTTGGGGGTTGGACGTGAAGAGGCTCAGAAGCTGAGGGACGCCACAGGTCCGACAGCATTAGCGGTGCCTAGAGGGCAGCCTGGCAGGGGCTGTGCCATGCCTCTGGGAACATGAAGTCTGTTACTGCTCTCTTCAGATCTTTGTTTCCAAGGGTTTCTGTGGAGTCAACCCCTGGAGGTGCTGTGTGGAGCAGCAGAGGTCTCTGTCTCAACCCTTCAGAGGCTCCAGCTGTATTCTCAGGAGCACCTCTTTGATTTGCACTTCTCTTGACATTCCTTGGAGCCTCCTCCTGGGTGACTGAGCTCCACAGCTGCTGGGTGTTAGGGTGCTTGACTTTCCCAAGCTGCAGGCAGGTGCAATAGTTGTGTATGGAAAGCAAAGCACAATCTCCCTTGGTAAGGGTATTCTGGGATGTTTTTGTGTGTGTGAGATGTTTTGTATGTTGCAGAGAGGCTGTGGAGCCTGGCTCCAGGTGGGGGCTTGGCAGAACACCAGGCACCTGCTGAAGCAGAGAGCTGCAGGCAGTGGGTTCATGATTTTTTCAGGTTATCTGAGGTTGCTTTGAATTTGTCTTTGGCCTGGGTCAGAAGTAGGTAACAAAGGGAGGGAGAACATCTGAGCAGCTGCCCACCAGCACTGGCTGGGCCCTCCAGGTTGTGAGCAGTGTGAAGGAGATTGGCTTACAGGAGAAGACTGAAACCTGAGCTGCTTGCAGATGTCTCTGGTGCTAGTGAGGAGGTGTCCAGGAGGGCCCCTAGGAGCCTCTTTGACAATCAGCACCTTTGGTGGCCCTGCAGAGCTCCTCAAACCAGCACTTGGTGTCCTCCTGCAGCTCTCAGCCTCTATCACCTGAGCTCCCCCAGGTCCTGTGGCAGTGAGGCTGAAGCTCACTGAAACACCTTCAGGCCTTTTGAGGTGGGGTCTCTGTGACCCTCTTGGCTCAGCCTTGCTAACTGCTCTGCTCCTGAGGAGCAGGCCCTGGGAGGTTTCCTCTGGAGTGTTGCCACCTCAGGGAGTTGTCCTGCTGCAGATTCAGTGCATCCTTCACCTCCTTTCCTTCCTTCCTTCCTTCCCCATCCCCTTCCCTGTCATGCAGCTTGACCCAGGAGCTTAGGGAGGGGAGGGAGCAGGACCCAGGGTGTGACCCAGGGTGTCCCCCAGGCTGTGCAGGCAAATGCTGCAGGATCTGTTGCTGCCTTTGGCCCTCTGGTGGTTTGTGGTGGACTGCTGTGGGCAGCATCCTTGCAGAAGAACTTTAACCAGCTTGGGTCTTTGTTTTGCAGAGGTTTCTCTGACACTTTCCCATCCTGCAGGCAGCCCAGGTCAGAGCTGAGACCCTGGGTAAGTCCTCTGAGCACACAGTGTGAAGGTTTCTGTGCTGTGTCCATCCCTGGCAGCCCACTTGGCACTTTGGCTTTTTGTAACAATAACCCAACCTTAAGAGCCACCTGGAAGCTCCTAACAGCTTAACTCTCCCTTCACTCACCCCTGGTAACCCTGCTGTGTGCTCCTTGCCTGCTGGAGTGTCAGGGCAGAGAAAACTGTGCAGGGCTGGCCTGGGGCAGGAGGGGAGCTGCCCAACACCTGCTGCTGGCCTGCAGCAGAGCTTGGCCCACGAACAGGGCTGGCTGTGCAGTGGGGCAGAAGCAGAAGCCTGGCAGCTCTGTGTGGTTTTGGCTGGGTTGGTGCCAGCCAGACCCCAGCCTGCAGCCAGGAGGCTGACTTCTGCCCTTCCTCAGCTCACACTGGGTGGAGTTCTCCTCCTCCTCAGGACAGTCACCCCTGTACCTGCACAGGGCATGTGCCACATCATGCATGCTTCACCTGCAGGGCACCTCCTGCCTGGTCCTGCTCCTTTCCAAGTGTGTGCAGAACATCTCCAGTGCTGAGCCTCCCTCTCAGCCCTGCTGAGCCCCCTTCAGCCTGCTGGCTCTGTGTCTGATAAACTCTTGCAGCTAGCAGGAGCCTACTCCAGAGCTGAAAAGAGCAGGGCAGCTTTCCAGCATGCCCTGTGCCCAGCTGCCCCAGGCTCTGCTGCCCCACTGCAGTGTTTGCTGTTCTCCCTGCCAGCTCTGAAGCTCAGCTGCAGTGTCAGAGGGTGGTCACTGGTGACAAATCCACTCCCAGACTGCAGCTCTGGGTTTTGTCACAGCCTTGTCACGGTTGTCTGGTGGCATCCAATGTGTTGGCAAAAGTGAGCTTCAAATAAAGAGTTCATGGCTTGGGTTTGCTGCCAGCTGTGCCCATGCTCTGTGAGGGCACAAATCAGAGCTGCCCTGTGGCAGGCCTGAGTGGGTCTGAGCAAAGAACTGCTTTGGAGGCCCCATCCCATGTGCAGCGTGGGACTGGTGAGTTCTTTGGAGCCCACCCATGGTCAGGCACTGCTGGGGGTGTCTGTGCTGCTGTGCCCTGGCAGCTGTGCCCTGCTGGTGCAGCTGCAGGGGCTGGCAGGGGAGGCAGCACTCCTGTGCCCACCCCAGCTGTGTGTGTGTGTGCTCCAGGCTGGGCAGCAGCCCTGCTGTGTGTGCTGTAACTGCACTGTGCTGAAGTCTCTTGTCAGAGGTGAATTAATGCAAATAAACTTTCTCTATTTCTCTAGCAGTCTGTGGGCCCTTTGCTGCTGGGGGGCTTGGGGCTGGCACACACTTGGTGCTGCCCTCATCTCTGGAGTTGTGTCTTGGGTTTTTTATCAGTACTCTCTGTAGGGGAAGTGTAGCGCAGGAGGAGCGGAGCTGTGGAGTCAGTTGGGGAGCACCTGATGGCCATAGAGATCTGGGAGGGGGGGATGTCAGCTGAACCTGGAGGTGCTTTGAGTTTGCCTTCCACAGCTTCATCAGCAAGCAGCTGAGCAAAGGAGTGACAAAAACTGCAGAGCAGGCTCAGTCCTGCCCAGCCTGGGAGGCAGCTTCAGGGACACTGCTGGCCAAAGCCTCAGCACTCTTCTGGCCTCTGTAATTGCTTTTGGTTTCAAGTGGAGACATTCCCTTGCTGTCAGGTGGCTTAGTGAAGTAAGGCTGTTCATCAAAGGATAGGGCCGTGGGGAAGGGAAGCCACTAGCCCGTGGTGGCTGGGCCAGGCTGGCCATGCTCCCAGCACGGCCTCTGGGTGCTCCCCAGACCGCGCTGCAGAGCTGGTACCAGGCTGGATGGATTCTGCTGTCCAAGGAGGCGCCAGGGCCCCGGGAGCTGCTGGATGGTCTCTGTCTCTACACTGGGGGGCCGTGGGTTGGACGTGTGGAGCGCTGGGTGGGTGAGGGACTGGCTGGGAGGGCAGGCACCGGCTGCCCGCGGGGGCTGGGGGTGCTCCGGAAGGAGCTTTCTCCTCTTCCCCTTCTCCTCTTCCCCTTTTCCTCTTCCTCTTCTCCTTCCTGGCTCGGAGCGAGCTGCAGAGGAAATGCAACCGGCCGGGGCCGCCTCAGGCACAGTCAGGCACCCTCCAGCACCGTTTGGGGCCGCTGCGAGCACCTCCGCTGCGGTCCGCAGCAGCTCCCAGCACCGTGTGGGGCTCCCGTCGCGGGCAGTTCCCGGCACCGCCCCCGGCTCCTCCCCGCGCCTGCTCCTGCCGCGGCTGCGTGGCCGTGGCTCGGCCATATCGGCAGCGGAGTGGAGAAGAGCAGAGGGAAGCGAGATGGTGAGAGCGGGACTGGAGCTTGCCCCGAGCTTGTGCCGGGCTGAAGGGAGAATGTTTGGGCAGGGCTGGTCCCGAGGGGGAAGGTCTTGGGCAGCAGGGTCCTGGAGAGCAGAGCCAGGACTGGGAGCAGATCCTTGAGCAGCAGGGACCAGGAGAGCAGATCCTTGGGAACAGGGGCCCTCGAGCTGCACCGCAGGGTGGGGAGCAGGGTCCTGAGGGGCAGGGTCCTGGGCAGCGCTGCGGGGGCCGGAGGGTGTTGGACCCCCCGGGAGAGGAGCTCGGTGGCGTCCCGAGTGTGTCACTGAACCAGGGCCCTCTGCCCGCAGGTGCCAGAGCTGCAGAAGGCTACGGTCCGCATCCAGCGGCCGGAGCGGGTCAGGGACATCATCCGCGCCATGAAGGAGCAGGGCAGGAGCAAGTTGCAGGTACTGGTCCGGTACTGTGGTGCCAGCTGGGAGCAGATGCTGCATCGCTGCAATGCTCAGAGCTTGCTTTCAGCTGCCCCTCACCTTCCTCATCATCGCAGCCGTGCCCGGCCACAGCCTCCGGTAGGGCTGGCAGAGGGAGCAGCCCCGGGGCAGGGGCAGAGGCAGCACCGTGCTGGTGCTCTCCCGGCTGAGCGTTTTCCTTCCCTATTATGCAAGCTACGAACCGGGTGCCGGTCCCCGAACACCCCGACTCCACCCACGGCAGTAAGGAAGCAGCATTGAGCCACTGGGTGCTGATAAGGAGGGGTGGGAGGGGTGCTGGCCCTCGGACGGGCTGGCAGGAGCTGCTGGCGGCTGCCTCAGCCGAGAGGTGCTGGCTTCGAATCCTTGCGGGCAGCAGACTTGGGTGCTGCTGGCAGGGGTAGCGCCACGGTCACACAATCGTAGATTTGTGGGGGTTGGAAGGGACCTCTGAAGGTCATGGGGTCCAAGCCCAAGCACAGTTTTGCTCCGCTCGCTCCCTCCAGGTCATTTCTGACTTCGACATGACCCTGAGCAGGTTTCTGTGCAACGGCCGCCGCTGCCCCACCTCCCACGGTGAGTGCGAGGCTGTTTTCTGTGCCTGCTAGTTCTGATTGGTTTCCAGGTTCGTGTCTCAGCCTCTGCGGCTGCTCTCTGTCCTTTGCCCAGCCTGACCACTCCCTCACCTTCTGTCTCCCTGCAGTCCCGGGGCCCAGCTCCTTGTAGCAGCAGCTGCTGGCCCCTGGGCAGTCAATGGCTGCGGGAGCTGCTCCCTGCTCTGCTGGGGCTGTCTCCTGCTCTTGCTGCTTCCTTCAGCCCTCACATCCTGCAGCTTGCTGCCAGTGGGCAGTGCCCTGTGAGCAGTGGGTGCTGTGGGTTAGCAGTGGGAGCTGCTGTGCCACACTCAGCTTGTTCTGGGGCAGAGCTGCTACTGGACCTGCAGAGCAGCTGCTGGTGGAAGGTCTCTCTGTGTTCCTGGGCTCCAGCACCGCTGCTCTGTGCTCTTTGCAGGCATCCTGGACAGCAGCAGAGTTATCAGTGAGGATGGCAAGCAGAAGGTGAGTGCTGGTTTGTGCAGCTCTGCTGCTCGGCTCTGTGCTTTTCATCCCTGCCCCCTACTGTCAGGAGATTGTCCTGGCTGGTGTGACAGCTCTCAAGTTCACCAAGAGTGGGGCAAGTGTCCAGGCTGCATCTCAGCCAGTGGTGAGGGCAGGAGAAGTTAAAAGGGCAATGGAATTTGCCTGCTCCCCTGGGAGCTTCTCCATCCCACAGGGAGGGAGGTTGGAGCTGGCCCTGTGGCTCTGGGGCAAGCTGAGAGGCAGCAGGGATCTGCAGGCTGCCTCAGGCTCCGGGCGCTGCATAGTTGGTTTGCCTTAGGAAGTGTGAAGCTCTGCAGGGCTTTAGGAGCTCCTCTCTGTTGCTTGCTCTGCTGGGATGTTCACTCTTTCTCCTCCTCCCCTGCACGCTGCAGCTGAAGGAGCTGCTGCACCATTACTACCCCATCGAGATTGATCCCAACCGGACCCTGGAGGAGAAGCAGCCTCTGATGGTGGAGTGGTGAGTGGGGGCTCCTGTGGCGGCCTGCACCTTGTCCTGGCATCTTCTTGTCCCCAGAGACTGCAGGACACAAGGCTTGAGCTGCCCCTGGGCTCGGCAGCAGCACCAGGAGGCTTTGGTGGTTGTTTTCCTGGCTCCTCTGAGGCTGCTCCCTCTGCTGCCTTTCCCTAGGTGGACCAGGGCCCATGAGCTGTTGTCCCAGCAGAAGATCCAGAGGGATGACATAGCTCAGATTGTCAGGGAGTCAGGTGTGATGCTGAGGTAGGGCCCTGCCCTGCAGCCTGCCAGGTGCCAGCCTCCTGCCTGCCTTCCTTCCTGGGGCTGAGCTCTGACCTTGAGAGGGCTGAAAGTCAGCACCAGGAGCTGCACCCTCAGCTTGCTCTTGGCTCCTGCCCTCCCCTGGCTCCTTCCTACCCAGAAACCACTTCCACCTTCCCTGAGTCCTGGCAAGGAGCAGCCACAAGGATGGGCAATGTGCAGGGCAGGCTCGGGGGGCAGCTCCCCACTGCCAAGAGAGATTTTCTCTCCAGCCCCTGGAACTGCTCATGCCTGTCTGGGAGGTGCTGGGCATGAACCTGAGCCTGGCAGCTGGGCTGCCCGTGGCACCGCGGGCACCTGGCCATGCTGGGGGCTGATGCTGCCCAGCTCTGCAGGCCCAGCTCTGCAGCAGTGCCTCCTGCCCTAGGGATGGCTTTGGGGAGATGTTTGAGCAGCTGCACCAGCAGGATGTGCCCCTCTTCATATTCTCTGCGGGCGTGGGGGACGTGGTGCAGGAGGTCCTTCGCCAGGCTGGCGTCTTCCACCCCAACGTCCGAGTGGTCTCCAACTACATGGACTTCGACCACAACGTGAGAGGCTCTGCCCAGCTGGCTGCTGGGCACGGGAGGGAGCGAGGGCTGCAGTGTGCCACAGGCACTGCTGGGTCAGACACTGCCCCTTTGCTGCTCTGGGTGTCGGAGCTGTGCTGGGTTGTGGGAAGGCTCCAGGGGCTGCTGGTGGCCTCCTGCTCCATTTCCTCACCTTTCAAATTTGCCCTTTGGTGGCAGAAGGGGCAGTGCTATCCCTCTGTGCAGTGCTGTGTGCTGGTACTGGGTGAGGATGGAGTTAAGAGGCTGCAGAGGTCTCCAGATGTCTTCTGCAGCAGTCTGAGAAGCCCCAGTGGAGGCTGCAGAGCTGCAGGGCTCCTACAGTGAGGCTCTGTTCCCAAGGGGGGTGAGGACAGGCAGTGCTCAGAGTGTGGGACTGGGGCTGCCTGCCTGCAGCTTTTGGTGCCCGCTGACCAGCTCCAAGGCAGTGCAAAGCCCTGACCAAGAGCTCCAGGAGCTGCATTCTTTGAGTCCTGCAAAGGGGACTTGTGGGGACTGCCTCCAGGTGCTTCATGGCTGCTGGGTTCCCAGAACCCTTGGGGATGTCTGAGATGGGAGCTGGTGGCCTGTGGGCATCCCCCCCCCTGCTTTGCCAGTTCCCAGAAGGGTGCTGAGGCTGTGGCCCAGGCAGGGGCCCTGCTGCAGGGTCAGTGTCCTGCTGCACAGGGAGTCCTCACACACTTCAAGGGACCTCTCATCCACACCTGCAACAAGAACAACAGCGTGCTGCAGGGCACAGCCTACTTCCAGCAGCTCAGCACCAGGACCAGCATCATCCTGCTGGGGGACTCCATGGGTGACCTGACCATGGCAGACGGAGTGCCCTTTGTGGAGAACATCCTCAAGATTGGATTCCTCAACGACAAGGTGGGGGAGGAGCAGTTGTCCTGCTGCCTGCCAGCCTTCCTCAGATGTGGGGCCTGGCAGGGGGCAGCTGCCCAAGTACTGGAGGGGTTGCAGGAGCTGTAGATGAGCTCCTGTGGGGCTGTGGAGGGAGCTGGGGATGTTCCCTGAGTTCCTGCTGCACCTGGGATGGTTGCTGAGCCCTCCCTGGGGCAGCAGCAGATGCTGCAAGGGCTGTGGGTGCTGCATCTTCATTCCCAGTCCTGTCCCCTCTCTGTGGCCCTTCTGCCCCTTGTCCTGGTGGCCCTGCTGCAGGTGGAGGAGCGCAGGGGGAGGTACCTGGAGGCCTTTGATGTGGTGCTGGAGAGCGACGAGACGCTGGAGGTGGTCAATGGGATCCTGCACTACGTCCTCAGCGAGACCTGAGCTGGGAGGGGCCCAGCTCCAGCCCTGCCCCTCAGCAGGACCTGCCCAGCCAATGCCCTTCCCCGGACAGAGCTAGGGTAGAGCTCTGGTCCCTGCTGGGCAGGGTTGCTGCCACGGTTCTCCCTTTAGTCATCCCTGGAGCTGGGGGCTGAGGTGGAAGAATCTCCTCCCCTCCCTTCTCAGCACTGTTCTGGTTTACCAAGGTTCTGTCTTACTCTCTTGGATTGATCCTGGGCTCTGGAGGCCTCTCCTCGAGTAGTGGGAGGGAAGCTCTCAGTGCCCTGAGTTGGCGCAGGGCAGGTTCAGGCCCCTCCAAGGGAAACAGCTTTTCTGTCCCTGCTGCGAGTTCTGATGGCAGCAGGAGCTGGCACTGGTGCCAGGCTGAGCTCTGCTGGGGCTCCTTGGGGGCTACTGCTGTGGTGTTGCCCAGCACAGGGCTCCAGCCCCTGCCCTGCCACCTTTGGGCAGGGTGGATGTGCTCAGGCTGGTGAGCTCTGGGCTGCTCTGGGTCCAGCCCTTGCTTGGTGCCCTCCACGTGGGAGCAGTGAAAGTGAACTCAGAGCTCAGGTCCTGTTCTTGAAATAAAGCTTTGTTAAGGTTCCTGCTGGCACTGGGGAGCTGAGGCTGGAGCTGGTCCCCTCCTGGGACTGGCACTGGCATCCAGCCCTAGGTTCCCCCCAGCTCTGGGTCCCCTCCCTCCCCCTGAATCAGGACCCCTCTGTGCTGGAGGATCCCAGGAGCAGAGTTGGTTTTGCTCTCTCCTGTCTGACCCAGCAGGAGCTTGGGGTGCCTGCGGGCACCCAGACAGTCAAGGCTTGTCTGCTGCATGGCACTGCCTGGGCATACAGAAGGAGCTCACAGGGAGGCACAGCCTAGGAACCCAGCAGAGATTCTTTATTTAGAGTGAAGGCAAAGTCTGGGGAGGTGACCTGAGCCCTTGCCCTGAGCCCTTGCCCTGAGCCCTTGCCCTGCTCTTTGATCTCTGCACCACTCACTGCAGAAGCTCCCAGGGCTGCTGGGAGGTGCTGGAGCCCTGTGGGGCACAGCTGGCACAGCTGAGGGCACAGATGTTCCTCAGCTGCATTCAGGCAGCAAAGTGGGGCTGGGTTTTGTGTCACTGAGGGCTGGCACTGCTGGGGTGGGGAGGGGTCTGCTCCCTGAGGGCCTGGGTGGGTGAGGTCTCTGTTTTTCCTCTCCCAGCTGGCACTGGGGGGGTGGGGGAGGTCCCAGCTCTGCTGCCTCAGGGGTTCCCAGGCTGGATGCCTGTGGGGTGTTGGGGTTATGCCCTGGGAACCTGAGCACACCCCCCAGCCTCTTGCCCCTGTAGAGGCTGGGCCAGCAGCAGGGATGGGCACAGACGGCTTCCCTTTAGCTCTCCTCTTTAGAGAATTTTCTGTGTATACAAAAAAACCAACCCTAAACTACAAAATGCTGGGGGGGAAGGAAGCTGCCCCCAGCCCTGGGAGGCAGCAGGAGGAGGATGGGGGAGGCCAGGGGGGGTGCAGTCACTGGCTGAGGATGAAGGGTCTGGGGGGATGCCATGGCCCCAGCCCTTCCATGGGGAGCTGAGAGCAGGGGGTGGCAGCAGGGCAGGTGCTGCCCCATGGCAGAGGGGTCAGGCAGGGTGGGGCAATGGGGGTGCTGCTGTGCCCACAGGGCATTGGGAGTGCCATGCATGGGGGTGTTCCCCAGCTTCTTGCTTGGGGCTTGGAGGGGGAACCCCTCACAACCCCTCAGTAAAATACCTGGGAGGGAAAAATTCCAACTGTGCCACCCAGCAGGGCTGGAGGCAGGGGCAGGGGCTGGGGGAAGGCCAGGGCACGGCCAGGCCAAGTCTTGTCTCCAGGGAAAAGGCCTCTGCTCCTCAGAGCTCCTCATGGATCTTGTCCTGGTCCTCATCTGACTTCAGCTTCAGCTCCTCGGGGGTGACCTTCCCGTCCTGGTTGCGGTCCTGGTTCCTGAACATGTCGGCGATGACCTTGTCCGGGTCGGAGCTGGGCATGAGGCGACCTTTGCCTTCTGCCACCTGGCCCTTGATGAAGGTGGAGAACTGTAGCAAGGAGAGGGACAGAGGCTGCTTTGCTCCCTGCAGCTGGCACCGGGCACTGCCAGGAGCAGCACAGCCCTCAGCGAGGGCAGCAGCTGGGCAGTGAGGATGAGGATGGGGCAGGGACTGCCCTTGGTGCCCTGCCCATGTCCAGCAGTGCTCTGGGCTGGGGCCAGCAGTGCCTACTGGGTGCTGCTCCCCGAGGTGGGGTCCCCTGCACCCCTATTTCCTCCCTCACCCCCCTGGGTGACGCTCAGGGCCCTGCTCACCTCCTCAGCAGGGATCTCCCCATCCTTGTTGAGATCCATCTGCTCGTAGAGGCTGGCAGGGGGGTCCCCGTGCCAGATGAAGAGGTAGCCCTCAGGAACCCCTTCCTCCATGGAGATCAGCTCCACCTCGAAGCGCAGCACGGCGCTGCCTGGCACCCCCCGGGCTGGCAACACAACCCAGGGCTGCTGCACCAGGAGGAGCCCAGCAAAGGGCTGCCCCCTGTGGGGCAAAACCCAGCCCCAGATGGGGCGAGGGGGTGAAGGAGCCTGGCACTAGGGCAGTTTGGGGCCATAGTTTAGGGTTCAGCAAGGCAGAACCCCCATGGTTGGCACTGCTGCTGCTGCCCTACCTCCGCTCTCGCCGTGGCCCAGGTGTGGGGGGATGATAAGGACCCTCCTCTCCCCTGTGCACATGTCCAGGAGGCCTCTGTTCAGGCCCTCGATCACCTTGTTGGTCCCCAGGGTCACCTCCTGGGGCTTCTCATAGTCATGGCTGCAGGAGGCACACAGAAAACCATGCAGCTGAGGCAGGACCCCAAGGGCATCACCACCCTGCCCTCAAGTCCTGTGCCCAACACCCTGCTGTGTCCCCAGATCCCACACCCTCTCTCCCGCCATGCTTGGGAGTCCCACACCCTGCACGGGGGTGACGAACACCCCCTAAGCCCCTGCCCCATCCCGCTTTCTCTGCCCCTTCCCCCTGCTGCCCCATCTCCCGTGCCCCCTGGCACACTGCTGCTGGTCCTGTTGCAAAGAACATCAGCTGCCAGTGCTCCTCCAGTGCCCGCCCCTCAGCGCCTGCCAGGATGTGGCCCTGCGAGGGGAAGGTGTGCCCGGGGCACCCCCGAGGGCACGCACGAGGAGAAGAGCCTGGTGCCATCCAGCAGCGAGCAGTTGTAGTGGTAGCGAACGAAGTCCCGGTGCCGGCTGGTGGCGTTGCAGCCCTCGGGCCGGTACAGGGTCTCGATTTCCACCGGGTCCTCGGGGTTGTGGAAGTCGATGACGTGGACGTCAAAGATGAGCACGGCTGAGCCGGGAATTTTGTCCCCTGGAAGGGGAGGATGAGGAAAGCTGCCTGGAGAGCTGCTGGAGCACTGGGGGGCCAGGGAAGCCTTTCCCTGCCTCCTCCCATGCCCTGCAACGTCTCCATCCCTTGGACCCCTGGCTCTGCCCAGGTTGGCATCAGCCATTCTCCTGCCCACCATGTCCCCCTCAGTGCCCAGAGCCCTGGGGATGGTGGTGGCCCTGGGGGTGAGGAGCTGGCCCCTCTTGGCCAGTGCTTTGCCAGTGACAGCCCTGCCATGTGCTAGTGCCGTGGCTGGAGGGGGGATGCCCTGGGGCTGTACCCTGTGGGCAGGACCCTGCAGGCTGTCCTTTACCTGCTCCGTTCTCCCCATAGGCCAGGTGTGGGGGGATGACCACCCGGCGCCTCTCTCCCACGCAGACCCCCTGCAGGCCCTGGTCCATGCCAGGGATGATGAAGCCCTTCCCGATGTAGGTGTTGTAGGTTTGGTTGCGAGAGTAGCTGCAGCGAGAGGAGCCCCTGGGACTGCCCATCAACCCCCCCAGACCTGCATCAACCCACCCCCACCTGCCAGCCTCTGCCCTGTGCCAGCCAGCCCTGGCTCCCAGGGATGCAGCGAACAGGCTTTGGCTTTTCTAGCCCATTCCATGTCCACTGCCACCCTCCCCTCCACCTCTTCCCTCATTCCCCAGCTTCTCCCTGCAGTCGGTTGCTGAGCATGGGATGGGAGAGGACATCAGGGGATCCCCAACTCCAACCCCACTGCTTCCCCCCACACCTGGAGTCGAAGAGGCTCCCATCCATCAGGCTGCCATTGTAGTGGTACCGCACGAAGTCCCCGGTCACAGCCCTGCGCCTGCAGGACGCTGGCACCTCCAGATGCTCCAGGGAGATGCTGTCCTTGGGGTTGTGGAAGTCCACCAGCAGCACACTGAACACCAGCGATGCCTGGGGGGGGATCACAGTCCCTGGGGGAGGATGTGAGTCAGCCTGGGATGTGGACCCTGCATAGAGCCAGGAGGGAAGGGGCTGGGCACAGCAAGGAGGTGCCCAACTCACCATAGCCCTTCTCTCCGTAGGCCAGGAACGGGGGGATGATGATGCTCCTCTTCTCCCCAGCACACATGCCCAGCAGCCCTTGGTCCATGCCCTTGATCAGCCATCCAGTGCCCACATAGGTGTCATAGGTGCTGCCCTTGCTGTAGCTGGTGGGGAGCAATGATGGGAAGATGGCTTCAGGGCCATGCCAGCTCCCCTGGCCTGAACGGTGCCATGGGGTCTCTGGCTAGGGTGCAGCATGGGATGCCATGTCCTGTGCTAGGTCACTGCCCCCTGGTGCCTGGTAGCTCCAGTGCCTGTACCTGGAGTCGAAGTGGGTGCCGTCCAGCAGGGTGCCATTGTAGTGGTACCGCACGAAGTCCGAGCTCTGCACCGTGCGGTTGCAGTGCCCTGGCCTGCCCAGGGTGGTGACCTGCACCTTGTCCTCCTTGTTCCAGATGTCCAGCATGACCACATCGAAGTACAGGGTGGCATCTGGGGGGATCAGCCCCGCTGAAGGTGGCAGCAAGGACACAGCATCTTAGGTGGGTGCAGCACAAACCTGCAGCTGCTCAGGGCTGCTGGCCCCACATGCCAACCCCTGGCAGCGCAGCAGAGCCCAGGTGGGGCAGGACCCCTCGTTCCCAGGCAGGTCCTGCTTCAGCACCCCTTGGCCTGGCAATGGAGCAGTCCTTCTCCAGTGCCTGTCAGCTGGGCACCGCAGCCCTGTGCCCACCAATGCCAGCCCTGGGGGCTTCGCTCCCCCCACCATGCCAGGGCCCCTTACCCACGCCGATACTGCCGTAGCCCAGGTGAGGGGGCACGATGAGGTGGCGCCGCTCATTCACACACATGCCCTGCAGCCCCCGGTCCATGCCCGTGATCAGCCGCCCCACGCCCACCACGCCAGCCACTGTGGCACCACGGTCATAGCTGGGGGGAAGGGACAGACATCAGCCCTGTGGCAAAGCTGCTGGTGCTGGGGGTGCTCGATGCCAGTTAATGCTCTGGCTGGGACCAAAGCCATCAGCACCCCAGACCTCACCTGCTGAGCCAGGCTGGAGGCTGGCAGCCCCTGGGCTTTTTGCTGCCCCCAAAGCATTTCACACACAGCGGCCCTGGAGCTGTGCAGAGCGAGGAGGAGAGGACACAGCCCAGGCCTCCTTATTAAACTGCAGCATTCTGTTTATTTTTAAATCTTAAAATACTCCAAGCAGCAGCTGGAGCCCTTTGGGGCAACCTTTCTGCTGGCAGCAAGCTGCAGTCACCAGGACAGGAGATTAATTCAGTGAATGTCCCCAGGCTGCCCCTGAGCTGGGGGGGACACATCCAATCGAGCAGAACTGGAACAGGTTGTGGATACCTCATCCCTGGAGGTGCTCAAGGCCAGGCTGGGTGAAGCTTTGAGCACCCTGGGCTGGTGGGAGGTGTCCTTGGCCATGGCAGGGAGTTGGCACTGGCTGATCTTTAAGGTCCCTTCCAGCTCAGACCATTTTATGACTCTGAAGAATTCCTTTGCCTTCCAGGGCTCTGAATAATTCCTTCTGGAAATTCTTTGTTCCTACACGGGGCTGGGGCTGAGCCCCAGCACAGCCCAGATTGTCTCTGCCTGTTTTGCTGAGTCCCCAGTGCTCCCCCTGCTCTCTGTGGTGTAACTCAGGGGCTGCACCAGCACCCACAGTGGTTTACACCCAGCCTGAGCAGAGCAGGATCTGTGCAGGGGCTGGGGGAAACCACGAGCAGCAGAGAGAAGCTGAGCAGGCTGCACTGCTGCCACGTTTCCAAGGGCTTTGTGCTCTCCTGCCTGTGCAGCTCACGCAAATTCATCTTCCTGAGCCCAAAATGCTTCCCTTAGGCAAAATGCCTCCCTTAGGGCCAAATCCTGCCCATGCCCGGCCTGAGTCTCCCTGCACCCCACAGCACCCCGGAGCTGAGGGCATGCAGGCGTCTGCAGGCTCCCCTGTGGCTTTGGGTGCAGTGTGGGTGCCCGGGCAGGGGCTGCTGCAAAGAGGCCGGGCAGGGGGTGCAGCCTGGGGTCACACTGGGGCCCCCCGGCACACACCAAAAGCTCTCCTGGGGGTCAAAGTTGTGGGGTCTGGGGGTTGGTCCCAGCAGGCAGCTGCCTGCTCCCCGCCTTGCTGCCTGCTGGTCCTCGGGGATGCCAGGGGGTGACACGCAGGCAGACTGGGGAGGGAGGCATGCAAGGACCCCTCCGCAGCGCAGGGCTGGCCGGGGCCGCATGCATCGGGGGGCGAGCCGAGAGCTATACCTGGAGTCAAACTTTTTGCCATCTTTAAAGGTCCCATTGTAGTGGTAGCGAATGAAATCCCCCATCTGGACTTCCCGCAGGCAGATTTTGGGGATATAATATCTGTCTATCACCACGTCTTCCAGGGGGCCGGGGTCACCCAAGCCGGGGGCCCCCAGGATGCTGAGGAGGAGGAGGAAGAGGAGGACGATGCTGCCGGGGGCCATGGCGCTGGGAGCTGCAGCCGGCGGAAGGATCGTAGGGGGAAGGCAGAGAGGTGGGGCCAGCCCAGGGCCCCTGCCCAACCCGAGCTGGGATTTCTGTACACGTGTACCCGGGCCGGGGCCTCGCCAGCCGTGTGCCCACCACCAGTCACCTCCTGGCATCACCAGCGGCAAAGTGCCACATTGGGAAAGTTGCTGGAGGTTTTTTTCCCCTCACTTTTCTATTTTTTTTTTTCTGGGCAGTTCCTTCTGCAGAGAGAAAGCTGCAGAGAGCTGTTGGGAGGCGAAGTTTGAGCAGCTGGAGCTCCGGTCCCAGCTCATCCCGGGTCCTAGCGCTGCTTGCGCTCCTCCCAGCAGCCTCTGCCCTGCCAGGGCTGGGTTGTGGCTCCCTTGGCTCCAGACGCTGCTCTCAATCCCCGGCAGGGGAGGAAACACAAGGAACGGAGTTTTAATAACCTCTGCTGCTGGCTGAGCTTTTGCTGAGCAGCCACCATTAGAAATGGGGAACAACTCCTCTCAGCCTGTCCCACACAGGAGCAGCATCAGATGCTGGGTGCTGCCCACACATCCCTGCTCCCCCAGACCCGCTGCTGAGGGCCGGGCAAGAGCCCTTCACAAGTCCAGGCGGGAATCCAAGAGGCCATTCAGCCAGACTGGCACTGGAGTCCAGGGGCAGAGCCCCCAGTGAGAGCAGGAGGCTGAGCAAAGTGCTGCCAGCTCCCTTGAGCCTGGACCTGGGGCACTCTGAGCCCCCCAAAAACTGTGGATAGTCTGGGGACACTTGGGGTTCTCCCCATGGCATGGTGGGGACAGGGCCTGGCCCTGGGGTGTGTGAGCCCTTCCTGAGGAGCAATGCCAGCCTGGTGCAGGTGCTACTGAGCTGCTTGTTGGCAGGGAGGTGCTGAGCACTAACAGCCTCTGCTCTGCAGGAAGAGCCCTCAGCACCATCCTGGCTCCTGCCCCACGCTGTGACATCCCTCAGCACCATCCTGGCTCCTGCCCCACACTGTGACATCCCTCAACACCAATGTCCAGCCAGCAACAAAGCCCTGGTCTTGGGCCAGGGCCACTGTGGCCATGCTGGGGCCTGGCACGATGCAGCCCTGGGATCTGGCACAGTGCAGGGGTGCAGGGCATGTGGCCTCTGGCCTGGCACAGGCCAGTAGCAAAACCAGCTCTGGGAAGAGCTGAACTGGGGGCCTGGCTGGCTGCCCGGGGCACTGCGGGATGGCACTGAGTGCACCTCGGAGTGCCCGAGGGCCGCAGCACAAAGGTGCAGCCCAGCGCTGGGCACATCCCTGCACCGGGCATAGCCCAGCACCGGGCACAGCTCGGCACCGGACACATGCCACTCTGCGACGTACAGCCCCGAGTGCATCACCGGAGCCCGCAGGTCCACTCTGAGTGACTCCCCGCGGGGTGGAGCTCCGATCCCGTTGCGCGCAGGGCGCAGCACCGCGCACCCGCCGGTATCGCACCGGGGGCGCGCAGCACCGCGCACGCCCCCGCCGGCACTGCCCCAGCCGCGCAGATCCGCACTAAGACCCTGCGCTGGGGCCGCGCGCCGCCCCTTCCCCTTCCCCGCCTCCTGCGCGGAGCCTTGCGCCGTTCGTTGCGCGGTGGCGGAGGCGGCGGTGGGGATGGGCGGCCGGGCGCTGCTATGGCCGCTGCTGCTGTCAGGGCTGTGCGCGGCGCAGTACGAGGAGTACAGCGTGCGCGGGTTCCCCGCGGCCGCGCTGGAACCGCTGCAAGCAGCTTACGCGCGGGCGCTGGCGCAGTACGCGGACGCGCAGTGGGCAGAGAGCGCCCGGGAGCTGGAGGCCAGCCTGCGGCTGCACCGCCTGCTCCGCGACAGCGAGGCCCATTGCCACCGCCGCTGCTCCCCTTCCGCGGAGGGTGGAAGGGACCCCGCGGAAGAAGGAGGGGACCCCGCGGAAGCGGAGCCGGCGGTCTGGGAGTGGCAGAGGGAGCTGCAGCTCTTCGGGCGGCTGCTGCGCAGGGCCGGCTGCCTGCGCGCCTGCAAGCGCGACCTGCCTGTGTTCCAGCTGCGCTACCCCCCGGCGCAGACCCTGCGCGACTTCCAGCGCCGCCTGCCCTACCAGTACCTGCACTACGCTCTCTTCAAGGTGAGCTGGCCGCGAACGCCGCGCAACGTGGCGGGGAGGGGCGTGGGGGGCACCCAGTGCTTCCATCCCGCACTGCTCCGAGCCGAGCCCCCTCCTCTACTCTCCGTCCTGTGCCTTTCCACTGTGCCCCCCACCGGGCACACCCCCATCCTGCACCCCCATCCTGTGCTCCCCTTCTCACGTTGCCTCTCCCCCTGCACCTCCATCCTGCCCCTGCCCCCTGGCACGTCAGCATCATCTGGGACGCATCAGGCAGAACATGAGTGGTGCACCTAGGACTGGAGGCCCCTGTGGTGGTCTCCCTTCACCCTGCCTGGCATTGCCCTGGTCCCTGGAGGTGCCACTGGGCAAAGCATTGCCTGGGGTGAGGAATGCTGGAGGGGCCCAAGCTGGCTGTCTGGTGCCACCGTGGTGGCTGTGGGACACTGTCTGGGTGCTGCTCACCAAGAGCTCACTCAGCTCATGGCATAGATGTGGAAGGAGGTGTCACAAGGCATCACCTCGAGGTGACTCTCCTTTGGCCAGGGTGGCTCTGGCAGGGGACACTTCTCTCTCCAGGCACTGGTGCTGCGCCCCTGGCCAGCTGCCAGGGTGGATGCTGCTGTGGTGCTTAGCGCTGCTGCCCAGCTCACCTGGCAGCAGTCAGACACAGCCTGGCCCAGACCCTTAATGCCTTTTCCTCCTGCTTGCCCTGGTCAAAGCCCATCTCAGGAATGGTTCCTTCAGCCTGGCTCCCCTGGGGCTGCAGCAGGAGAGCCAACACAGCAGCAGAGGCAGCTGGCAGCAGTGCTCCAGGACAGAAGCTGCGTGGCTGAGATGCTGGCCATGGAGATTGCTCCTGGCTGGATGTTGAGGCCTGTGAGGGGCCAAGCTGTCCCTACCCCCACAAGGGGCATGGAGGGGGCATCTTGCTGTGGCTGCATTTATCTGCCCTGTCCGTGGTTCCTGGTGACACCTGTCCAGTGCTGGGCTTGAGGATGGCACTGCAGCCCCAGGGTCTGGCTGGGTGCTGAACCCACAGCCCCATGCCAGGCTGCTGCACTCACTCTTCCTCCCTTCCCAGTCAAATAAGATCGAGAAAGCAGTGTCTGCTGCCCACACCTTCCTGCAGAAGAACCCCAAGCATGAGATGACCTTGAAGTACCTGAACTACTACAGGACAATGCTGGACGTGGATGAATACTTGGTTGACCTGGAGGCTCCTCCCTACGAGGTGAGGAGGGGGCTGGGCTGGGTGGGAGAGGGGCTCCCAGGGGCTCTGGGCTTGCCTGGTCCTGCCAAACCCCCCGAGGGAAGCAGCTCTGTCTCACTCACCACCTGCCCCCAGAAAGCATCTCTGTGGGGCCCATGCTGGGGAAGGATTCACCTCAGAGGGCGTGGGGCAGGCTGGGTGCTGCTGGTGGGCAGAGCTGGGCCATGGTGCCTGTTGGGGAGCTGGGCAGCTCCCGGGTGGTGCCTGGGGGGCAGTGAGCAGCTCCGTGTGGTGCCTGGGGGGCAGGGGGCAGCTCTGTGTGGTGCCCGGGGGCGGTGGGCAGCTCTGTGTGGTGCCTGGGGCGAGGTGAGCAGCTCCGTGTGGTGCCCGGGGGCGGTGGGCAGTTCTCTGTGGTGCCCAGGGGGAGGTGAGCAGCTCCGTGTGGTGCCCCGCAGCCGATCTTCGTGCGCTCGGTGAAGCTGTACAACAGTGGTGACTTCCGGAGCAGCGCTGCCGGCATGGAGCAGGCTTTGGCTGAGTACTTCCATGCGTACGAGGACTGCCTGGCCGCCTGCGAGGGTGCCTACGAGCTGCAGGACTTCAAGGACTTCTACCCTGCCATCGCAGGTGGGCGGGCAGGGGGAGGGGAGCTGGCAGCCCTGTGGGGGGCTGCAGGGACCGATGGGGGTCTGCTGCCTCTCCGCAGACCACTTTGTGAGCGTTCTGCAGTGTAAGGTGGACTGCGAGGCAGAGCTCACCCCCAACGTGGGAGGCTACTTGGTGGAGAAGTTCGTGGCCACCATGTACCACTACCTGCAGTTCGCCTACTACAAGCGTGAGTGCCGGCAGGAGCAGGGCAGGAGCTGTGCCCCCAGGGCACCGCGGGGGTGCTGCGGGACCCCGGGGGAGGTGCCGCCTGCCGTCAGCCGCTGCCGCTGCCCGCAGTGAACGAAGTGCGGGACGCGGTGCGAGCCGTCTCCAGCTATATGCTCTTCGACCCGGCCGACGCTGTCATGCAGCAGAACTTGGTCTATTACCGCTTCCACCGCCAGCGCTGGCGCCTGCAGGGGGAGGACTTCCAGCCCCGGCCGGTGAGGACCAGCCCCAGGTCCCCCTTCCCACAGCTCTGCCGCTGGCAGCAGGGCTGATGTGGCCTCTGTCCCCTGCCCGTGCCAGGAGGCTGTGCGCTACCACACCCGGACGGCTGCCCAGAAGAAGATGCTGGAGTTTGCCAGGCAGTATCTGCAGGCTGATGATGATGAGGTAATGATGGCACTGGTGTGGGTGCCACTGGGTGCTTTTTGGGGTGCTGGGTGGTGCAGCTGGGTGCTGGGCCCTTCCTCGGACAGGGGGTCCGACCCACAAACCAGCCCCGGAGAAGAGGCTGCAGATGAGGCCCCTGTGCCCTGCTGCCTTCTCCTGCCCATCCTGTGCCACAGATGGAGGTGGGTGAGGAGGGGCTGGAGGTGCAGGACCTGCCCTCTGACAGTGAGTTTGAGGGCGAAGGTGACTACGAGGAGGACTTCTTCGCTGAGTGGTGGCAGGAGCCCAAGACCAAGGGAGACAAAGCTGACCAAGGTTCCTAACACCATGGGCTGTGCCCTGAGTGGGGGGTGGCTGCTGCCCACACCTGGGTGCCATCCAGCCCTCCTTTGCTTGCAGAGACCCTGCGATGAGCCAGGCCAAGGGACACCCGGATCCAGGGCAGCTGGGCAGTGGTGCCTCTGCAATGCCATGCTGGGGACATCAGGCTTCAGGCTCTTGCCAGCTGCTATGCAGAAACTTGGGCTCACAGGAAGGGCTGATCCTGCCCAGTGCCCTGCTGCCCCAAGTGTAGCCCCATTCCCATCTGTGGGTCACTGGCACCACTTGCCTAGGAGCTCCCTCTGGGCCACTCCTGTCTCCAGTGTCCCCATGTGCTCTTGCCAGCAGTGGTGCCCCACAGCTCTGGGGTTTGATCTATCCCTCAGCTCCTGCCAGGACCTGTGGGTGGTGTGGCAGAACCAGCTGCGCCTCTAGGGCTTCAGGCAGGCTGCTCCTGCTCTGGGGGCAATGCTCAGTGATGCTGGAGCCTGGCATATGTGCCAATCCTGCCTCTCTGTGGGGCTCCCCAGGGCTCCTACCCTGATGCCCCTGGCCTGCCAGCCCTCGGTGCCCACGGTCCCTTCACAGCGCAGGGCCTGGTGCTACAATAGGGCTCCTGGTGTGCCAGTGTCCCTGTGCCACCGCATGCCCTGCATGTGCCTTGAATTTCCACCACCCCAGCCCTCTGTAGCCTTAAGCTCTGTTAATTTAATACTTCCCACCTTGCCCGGTTGCTTTTTTTTATTCTCTTTCCTGGTACTGGACTTTTAATAAAACCTGGACCAGTCCTTTGAGAGCTGCTTCAGAGTTCCCTGGGACTGCGGTGTGCTGGGGGTGGGAGATGCTCTGCTGTGGACTGGGGAGGAATGGGTTGGGGTCTGGGTGGCCCCATGAAGTTGGGGTGACCCCAGCTGGGAAACCTCAGGGGCCACGGCAACAGCCAGGTTCTAAGGGGGCTGGGGGATGGGCATTTATGATGACCCCTTCCCACCTGCAGCAGGGGCTTCTTTTGGAGGCAACTGCTGCTGCTGACAAGCTGGTGCCTGCCCTGGGCACGGGGTGCCAGGCAGCGTCAGGCACTCTGCTCCTCCCTGCTACACCAGCGTGTGCCTGCTCCCTGTGGAGCTGGCGGCAGGGACTGAAACCAAGCAGCTGAATCATGGCTTTGGCCCCGGGGGAGGGAAGGGAGTGAGGGAAGGAAGGGGGTGGGGGAGAGACCGCCAGCACTCCACCCTGCCCTGCCCTGCAGCTCCCATTTGCCAGGGCATTCCCAGATCTGCCCTGCCTGCACGGGGCCGGGCACACGGCTGGGGGACAAGGCTGAGTCCCCAGACCCATGGGCTGGGCTCGGGGCTCCCTGGGCAGACGGCTGGGGGAAGCAGCAGGGATGGCAGAGGCAGCTCCCTGCACCCCTGCACAGGGCAGCACTGTCCTGCCCCCGAGGGGAGGGGAGTTTGTCACCAGTGGGTCACTACCATTCCTGGGAGGGGAGTGCCAGCCCAGCCACTCGTGCCTGGCTCAGCGGGAAGCATTCAGCCCAGCACGCTGGCATCACCGCCTGGGGGGCAGAGGCTTGTTTATCTTCCCAACAAGCTGGGCGAGGGTGGCACAGGGCCCATGTGGCCTCCACCCTACTCTGACATGCACCTGGGCATGGCATGCCCTTGCCAGCCCCAAACTCATGTTGGGCACACAGCTCCTTGCTCCTGCTTCTCTGCCAGTGACAGGCAAAGCACCTTCTTGCCCCAGACCAGGGTCCCTGGAGTGCCCTCCCTGCTCCCACCATTGCCACCAGTTTCAGAGGTGCTGGCCGGGTCTGGCACTCCTGGTAGTGCCAGGCATGAGCAGCAGCTCTGTGAACAGTGCTGTCACCCCAGGAGGGGCAAGGAGTGTGACAACTGATCCTTGGGCTGGCAGAGCTGGGTGGCAGGGAGGTGCCAGGGTGCAGAATTGGGATGCAGGGGCATGAGCAGGGATGTGGTGGTAGGATGTGGGGGGCAAACCTGCAGGATTCAGTGGGCCTGCAGCACAAATCAGCACTGCACTGGTCTGGCTGCCCTGACCTTGGCTGAGGAGGAACACAAAGGAGTTTTCTGGCAGCCATCTGAGCTGTGCTGTGCCCTGCTCTGCTGTGCTGTGCCCTGCTGTGCCATCTGCCCCTCTCCTCCTCCTGCAGGGCTGGGGGGAGCTCTGCCTCTCACTTCCCTCCAGAGCTGGCAGTTCTCAGCTGAGCCAGGAGAGGCTCAGCACTCTGCTGGGGGTGGTGGCAGGAGGTGCAGGATGCATCCCTTGCCCCCATCCCTAAATCTGGGGAGCAGGAGGCCACAGGTTCCCCACTATGGTCTGGGATGTGCCCTGGCACTAAGAGATCATTAGTGACTTGAGTGCTGATGATGGAGGTTTTGCCCAGGGACTGCAGGCTGGGTGAGCAGGGTGGCAGCAGCACCTGGCAGGGCCAGTCTGGCCAGGGATGGGTGCCACAGGCCTCTCTCAGCCACCTGAGTCCTTCCCCAGCACCTCTTGCTTATGGGGACCTGCCTTGGTTTCTCCACCCGGGAAGTGTGGAGCCCATTCCTGGGGCTGGGTGATGCTGAAGGGCCAACCCTTGTCCTGCTGCTGCCATACTGCTGCTGCCACCCTGCTGGCTCCATGCCTGGGCAGCCATTGATGGAGATGATGCAGGAGTCAGGAGAGGCTGACTAGGGTAGGGGTAGGTGGGAACGGGGAGGGCAACTGGAGAGGGCAGGAAGGGCAGTTCCCTGCCCACTGCCCCACAACCCCTGCTGGATCCCCTCTGCCAGATGTTGGCTGAGGGACAATGCAGGACGCCCTAGATGGGGGACACTGGAGGGGTGTGTGAAGAGTTGGGTGCTGGTCGGGGGGATGTGCAGGAGCAAGGCCATGGGGGCTTGGGCTCCCTGGCAGGGGTCCCAGCACACCCCCTGCCTGCCATGGCGGGGGAGGGGGTGTATTTACACCTATGTGCACACTTGGATGTGGACGGGCTCCCAGCACCCCACACACTCTGGGGTCACACCGACCCCACAGCCCTTGGGGGTCCCTGCACCCCACACCTCCCAGGATCCCATCGACCACGCCCTGCCCAGGTACCCCCCCCCCCCGACCGAGGGTTGGGTCCTGGCCCCGCCCCGGCCCCGCCCGCTGACGTCACCAGGTGGTTCCCCCTGCCAGCCGCGCCCTTACCCGCCCGCCGCCTCGCCCCGCCCTCCCATCTCGTCGTCCAATTGCCTGCCACCGAAGGGCGGGGCGGCCGCACCCCCGCCAATAGGCAGCGAATAAACATGTCCGGAGGGGGCGGTGCCCGCGGTTGACGGGCATGCCGACGACCCAATAGCGGCTGGGGAGAGCGGGGGCGGGACGTGCGCGGGGGCGCGGAGCGGCGCGGGGGGCTGTTCGCCTTTTGTTCGGCAGCAGCGGGCGGGCGGCACCGAGCGCGGACCGAGCTCAGCGCAGGTGAGCGGGGCTGCGCCGGGGGCTGCCGTGCTGGCGGCGGGGAGGCCGAAGTGGGTCTGGGGAGCACCCGGGTCGGCCCGGCACCCGGGTCGGCCCGGGCTGGGTAGCGTCGGGGCAGGGGAGCGGCCGTGCTCGGGGCTGGAAGGAAGCGGGTGTCTGGGCTGGGCAGCATTAGCCGTCCTGGGTCGGTCTTGCCGCCGCCCGGGCCAGAACTCCCTGCCCGTGGCAGAACTGTGCGAGTGGAGCTTGTCCCGCGTCAGGCAGGGGCGAGCGACGCGGCTGTCGGTGGCCGAGCGCAGCCTGCGCGGATCCGGTCGGGCGGGTCCCCGGGGCGAGCCCCCGAGGTGGCTGCAGCTGTCCCAGCTCCGCTCCCCGCCCGGTGCTTTGGGACCTAGTTCTCCAGTTGCGGCCCCGCGCCCTGGTGCGAAGTGGAGGCAGCTCCGTTCTCCGGCACCGCCCGGGTGTGCTCGGAGTCGCTGCTCCACGGGCGAGGCCCTGGCACGCTCCTCGCCCAGGTGACCTCGGGGCTCTTACGTAAAGCTGCTTGGTGCCACTGTATCCTGAGTCACACCTGATGGCTGCGTGCTGCCGCCGCGCCCGCTCGAAGCTCCATCGGAGCCCCAGTGGTGCCACCGTCCTGCCCACGGTGCCATCATGTGCCCCTTATCTTTAGCTGGATTCACAAACTATTTACCTAAACTGAGGCTTGGAGGGAGACGAGAAGGGCTCTGAAGCAGCTCCGCCATGGGATGGAGGAGCCCAACAGCCCTGCTCTGCTTGCTTGAGGGGTGCCCAGCCGAGCCCCCTGGAGTGGCTGACAGCAGATGCCCACACGAGGAAATGTGGGGGGGGGGGGGGGGGGGGCGGGAAGGGGACGAAACTCGGCTTTTTGTCTGTGTTTGGAGAGGAGAGAGCACTCTAATTGCGTTAGCTGAGTGATTAGCTTAGTTAATCAGGTTTACAGTGCAGATAAAAAGATAATGCTGAAATGTTGCTTGGAGTTGCCCAGAGAAGGAAGCCGTAGGTTGTCCTACGAGCAACTTGGCGAGATGTTTGTACTGCCAGAGGAGTGTGAATGCCAGCTGGGAGGGCACAGCCACCTGCCAGGGACAGTCCTGGGTGGTGACCTGTGCTGCTGTTGTGCCTACACCCACTCTTGCCAAGCTGCAGTGGCTCTGCACCCCCCTAGCTTTCCTGTGATGCTGTTGGGGTGCCTGGGTGAGCCCTGTATCTGAGATGCTGCTCCCTGTCGGCTTCCTCATGCTGGAAGGCTGGTGGGGGCTGGGGGCATCCTGTGACCCAGCTGGGTCTGGCCCCCACCGTCGCTGCACCTCCTGTTCCACCCACGCTGTGCCGGTTTTGGCACTGGTGCCGCTTGCCAGCCCCGGCACCCGTCGGTCTCAGGCCCATCTGCCGCGGGGCTGTCGGGGAGCCGGGGGCGAAGCTTCTCCCTGCCAGCTGCCGTGGGGATGGAGCTGGAGCCGTGCCGGGGGCCTTCGCCCAGGGCTGTCATCCTCGCCCCGGGTGGACGCAGTGCCCACAGGGTCTGCCCCTGGCTGTGCTCTTAGGGGTTGGGTGTCCAGCCTGGCTGCCCCTTTCTGTGTCCTTGTCAGTGTCCTACCTGAGGCATCTGGGAGGGTGCTGGGCACCCATCTTTGCCTATAATCGCTTTGGAACATTTCCATAAAGTGCCACCAAATACCCAGTCTGCTGCTCGTTTGGCTGAAACAAGTTGGCCATCAGGATGGGAACGAACGGAGCTCCTGGCATCCGTGGCCGAGGGACGTTTTTCCCTCCAGGGCTGGCTCCCGTGTGGCTGATGGGGCAGGCGTAGGTCCCCAGTCCTCGGGGGGCTCCTGGGGCACCGGGGGAAGGTGAAGCAGCGCGGCGAGGCCCTGGCTTCCAGACAATGGCGTTTACAGTCTATTGTCTGGGCGGTGTGGCTGTCTTCACCGGCTCCAGGAAGCGTGTCCTTCCCGGTGGGGCCGAGTTGGGCTGCTGGGGGACGTTCTGCCAGGGCCGGGCACACGATCTATGCACCATGCCCTGAGCATTGCCCACCTCAGCAGTATGGGCAGCTCGTGGCCTGGTTGAGGTGGGGACCTTGCCGAATTTCCCCCTGTCCCGGGCTGCCTCTCGGGGTCATGTTCAGCGCTGGCCTAATCCCATTAACCCTCCCCTTTGTTTCCCCCACCTGAAATCCTTAACCGGCTCCAGCAGCTGGGGCAGGGACTGCGGTGCAGCTGCAGGGCTTTGGCTGTCTCAGCGGAGGCTGTTCCTGTGACACGATGGCTTCCCTTCAGGGTTGTGCTTTGGTGTGGGAACATTTGATGGGATCTGGCTTTCTATCACACTTCAGATCTTCAGGGTTTAAGATCAAGCTTCTGCCGGGCACAGATGGCAGAGCCCTGGGGAGCAGGGCTGCCCTTGGCCCCTGCTCTGCAGGCTGGGGAAGTGGTGAGTGAGGCTTTTTGCAGGGAACTTGCAAGACTTTAAATGCAGCATCTGCACCGAGGCTTGTGCTGGTCCTGAAGGTTTGCATTAGGCTGGCTTCTAATTAACAGAAGTTAAAAAGAAATTTAATTTTCATTAAAACATTATGAGCCTACCTTGGACTTCAGCTCTTACCTTGGTGTCAGCTGGTGCTCTTCCACCTAGACAGGGTGTGTGGGGCACAGAGCTGCGGCGTGGGTGGTGCCTCTCAGGCCTGTGAGACTGTGGGCTGGCCCTGGCTGGCTGGAAGCAGCTGGGAGAGGATACCAGGGTGGCATCGGTGCCCACTTCAGCAGGGTTGGTTTTAGCCTCCTTCCCCGCGAGTGCTGGAGGACAGCAGGGATGTGAAGGTCCAGGTGTTCCCTCTCCAGAGAAATCTCAGAACTTGACCTAAGCAGCTCATCTTAACCTGGGCTGGCTTTGGAGCTGCAGGTGCCTCAAAGGGCAGAGCTTCTCACCCTCTCTACTTCCTGCCTCTGGCTCGGGAATGCTGCCCGGCTCGTCGGTGGCTGCGGGGGAGACGAAGATGTTTTGGATTAGGCAGAGGTTTGAAATACCCTTCTAAATATGCCCGCCCTGGTGGGCTCTGCTGCAGCTGCTGGAGGCATTTCAGCACAGCTCAGTTGCTGTGCAGACAGGGCAGGAGCCTGGCACAGGCTGGTCGGGCAGCCCCGCGATGCCTGCGCTCATCTGAGCCGAGTCCTGGGGCTCCTACTTGCTGTTTTCCGAGCGTCCCACGCCTGGGTGCAGGCAGGTGAGCAGCGGAGCCCTCCCGGGGGGAGCCTGCCCTGGTGCTGGAGGGTGGCACGGACCCCCTGGTGTGGGATGTGCCGTGGTCCCACACGGATTTTGGGAGGGGTGGCTGGGCAGAGCTCGTGTGCCTGGCTGGTAGGGGAGAGACCCTCGGCCGCTGTGAGGAGCAGCTCTGCTGTAATCGCGGTGACGCGCGGGCAGAGCCCCGGTGACAAATCATTAACTTGCTCCGACAGGCCGGCTGCTGGCGGCTGTTGGTGATAATTTCTTGTGAAGCCTCTGAACTTCACAGCTGTGATGTGGTTGGATGGGGAAATTAAGCCGGGGCTCAGCGGCTCCCTGTCCCTCCCCTCTGCGGCGGCTCCTCTGGCAGCGCTGGGGCCAGGTGGCAACATCCCCTGCTTGTGGGCACCCCGAGAGGAGCTGGGAACAGCCTGTGCACCTCCAAGGCTAAATTTAAACCCTGAAATCGTTGTGTTCTTGAAGGACATTTTGTTCTTTGTGCTCTTTTGAAACAAAATAACCATTATTGTGTTTTTTATCCAGATGGAGTTATTGTGATTAATTGCACTGTGCCAGTTCCCATGGACAAGTGGCAAGTTCCCATCTTTCCCGGTAGTGTTTCTAATGAGATCAGCAAACCTTAATTGAGCAGAGGATGTGCCCACAGAGGTGATCCTGGCGTCTGTGCCAGCAGCTGGTGTGTAGGGATGGGAGGTGCACTGATAGAGACCCTGCAGGGGGCCTTCAGCATGTGAATGTCCCTAGGAAGCCCCTCCCTGGGCTGGGGTCCTGCCATGGGGCTCACTCTGGATGAGTGAGCAGGTTGGAGCTGTCAGGAGCTGTTAGCTCAGGTGCAAGCTGGGAGGAACAAGCTCTGCTGTGATGGGGAGCATCAGGCAGGGCATGGCAGAGATGTGGTGCTGCCAGGGTTGACTCTGCTGCTGGGAGCCTGGTCTTCCCACACCTGGGGGCATGTGGCACCTCCCAGGTAGCAGGGACTTTGCCACAGGGCTTTGGACAACTCAGGCCTCAGGAACAGATGAAAAATAAATGGTTTTGGAGAGGGGGAGCCCAGAAGTGGAGAGCAACTCTTGTACTCCTTGCTGCCATCTTTGAGCGACCTAAAGTTGTCAGAGCTGCTGGGGTGGCTGGAGCAGCTCTGGGCATGGGGCTGTTAGCAAGCAAAGGCCATCAGCTCCTTTGTGCAGAGGCTGGGATCTGCCAGCCTCACACCTTGCAGCCTGTTTCTGACGAGCGGCCGATCCCCCGCTGCTGTCTCCTCATTAAACTTCGAGCCGCTCTCGTTCGCCTTTGAATTCTCCACTTATCTTCCCTGGAAAGTCCCTTTGAAAGGGCTCCTGGTAGCCGGCATCTGACTCTAACACTTCCCATTGATGCTGGCGAGGTCTTGAAAAGCTCCTTTCTGTGCTGCTCCTGCGAAGGGTCCTCTTCAGAACCACTGAAGCTTTTGTGTGCTGCTGGAGCAATTGTGGGGTCTGCGGGAGCTCCGGTAGCCTTCGGTGCAGCAGTGTCACTTCTGGGTGCCTCTGGGCTGGGGGGGTGCAGATGCTGGGGGACTAGGGGGTGCAGGTCTCCGGAGTACACCGAGCCCTGGGTCGCCTTGCTCCAGGAGAGCTCCAGTGCTGTGGCTGTCGATGCTGCTCCCCCCACACGGCTGTCATCCTCCGGCTGCTCCGGCAGGGTGGGGAGGGCTGGGAATGGCTTGCCTGTGGCGTAAGTGCCTCAGAAATAGAGGCTCTGCTCGGGTTGCAGTTATTGAATTGCCTTAACCGCCTCTTTCCGCTTCTCAGAAGCCTTAAGTGACTCTAATTGCAGCCGCTCGCACACCTCGGCAGCTGAGCTCAGCCCCCCGCGCTGCAGCCCTCAGCGGGGGCAACTGCCGGGCAGGATCCGGGGCAGGATGGGGCTGTGGCACCCCCTCGGCTGGCATCCCACACTGGGTTGGGCAGCACAGAGGAAGTGAGGGTCGGCATGATGGACTCAAGCTGCTCCTTGCACCCCCTGACTATAGCCCTTGGTGCCCACTGCTGTGCAGCCTCAGCCTGGCATGTGGGGTGCTCTGTGCCCTGCACTTGCTTGCTTAGGGGTGACAGCCCCAGGGTCCTGCTGACCATCAGGTCCTCAGGCAAGAGCTGTCCTTGCATGAGGTAGCTCATGGCTGCCCTGCTGCTGGGCAGCTCATCTGTGTCCTGCCTGGGTGAGGCTGAAGGCTCCTGCAGCAGCCGGAGGGAAGGGCTGGGCAGGCCTGGGGCTGTGTGTTTGCCAGAGACTTCCTCCCAGACGGTGTCCCGCGGGGGTAATGCTGCCTGGACACCGATCAAATGGCTCTGGGGGCGGATGAGCTGCTGGCTGGTGCCCTGCAGCTGCAGGAGCTTCCTCTGCCTGTGGGAAGTGGTGGGAGAGGAATTAACCTTGTCCTGCCTCTCCCCTGCAGTGGGGTGGTTGAAGCCTCTGCCTGCCCCATGTGCCACAGCTGAAGCTTCTCCATGCAGCTTAACTCATTCCCTATTCTGATGTTGGAGGTTCCCTTCTCCCTCCTCACAACCTGCTGGCCCCCCAGGACAGCCCCAGATCCAACCCCTGCCCCTCCTTCCTGCATGAGCCACTGCCCTTCACTGCTGGTGAAGGCCTAGGGATGATGGAGGTCCTGGCCCACTGCAGCCATTCACCATCCAAAGCATCACTAGTGACCTGGGGTCAGCATCCCCTGCCTCTGGCACTGCTGTCTCCCTGATCCTGCTGAGGAAGAGGGAGGACAGCTGAGGACAGGGCTGCTGTGGGAAAAGCTGGTGTCAGGCATCTGGCCCCTGCTGAGTGATGAGCAGAGGATACTTGACACAGCGTTCAGAAAATGTCACTGCTGGGGTGTCTGACATTTGCTCTGCTGGCCCTGGCACCTCAGCTGTTGCTGGCCTGGCTGCCTGCCTGTGGTGAGGAGCAAACCCTGCAGGGGCTGCTGGTGGGGAATTGATGCTCCAGGGTGCTGCATTCAGCAAGGTGCCTATGAGCCCTTCTGGGAGGCTCCTGGAACTCCCCAAGCCATGTAACACCCATGCCCATGGCCCCTCTCCTCTGCTGCAGGGCAGCAGGCTCAGACAGGTCTGACATGGTGCTGCACTCCTGCTTGGAGCTTGTCTGGGGCTAATCGCCTGAGCTGGTGTCTGGGATCTGAGGAGCTTTGCTGGCTTTTGATGTCCCTGGGGTGCCAGCGGTGCAGATGAAGGGGATGGGGGGGGGGTGGCTCATGCATAATGCAGGGCTCTAAGAAGGCAGTGGCTGAGCTCAACTCAAGGAGGTTGAAAAATTAAGTGGCGTGTCAAATGCCTGTGAATTGTAGAGCAGACATTGCTGGTCAACCAACAGCTCCTCCTGCCAGCTCCCTGCTGTCTGGTGGTCCCTGCCCCATCTGTCTGGGTTCTTAGGGTCCTTGCAACCCCTTCACAGGGGCAGGGAGCTTCCCCAAGGGCCTTCTGTCCCCTTGTCCATCCCCATCCAGATGCTGCTGACCCTTTGGCCACACTCCTGATGCTGGGGCTTTGCATGCCAGCCGGATGGCTCACATGAGCTCCTGCACCGTGGCACTGACCCAAATGGTGCCAGCAGAATGCTCTCCTGCCGCCCTGCTTGCTTGGGCACGGCTTGGCACTGCTTTCCTTGGGTTTCCCAACACCCTTGGAGGGTCTTCCTCCACGGCCCGGGTGTGCCAGCCGGACGGACTCGCTCTCCCCAGCAGCGCTGCAGCAGCTCAGGGCTACAGGCAGCGGGTGCGCGGCACCATGGCACTCCCAGCTCGGCATGGGCTGTCCTGGCCAAACCCTGCTCTGGTACGGGGTGGGGAGCGGGGCAGGGCTCGCCCCGGGTGCCGTGCGTCACGTATGGTCCTGCTGCACCGAGCGGATCCTCCCTCCAGCTCCCCGCCGTGGAACTGAGCTGCCCGCGCCGGGCTCCGTCAGCGGCCCCGCACCTCCTGCCTCGGAGCATGCATAATGCATCAGCCCCGAGCCGCAGCACTTGGGCTGTAGATTGCTGTTCCACAGCTCCAAACAGATCGAACTGACAGGAGCGGTGCCCTGCGGTGCTTCCGGGAAGGTGGCTTGGGAGGGGGCAGACAGGGACGTGGTGTGATGCAGGGGGATGAGGGCATGGTGGGGCTCCTGCCCGCCCACTGCTGCCCGGGAATGAACGTTCGTGCCCAGGCTGAGGTTCGTCCCTGCGAGCTCTGTCCTGTGCCGCGCCTTGGGAAGAGTCGGCAGCGCTGGGGCGAGCTGTGCCAAGCCTGTGCCCGCTGTGCCCTGCCGGGGCACCCCACGCACGCCGCATCCTCAGCCACCACCTGACGCCCTGACTCAGCCACCGGCCTGCTGGGGAACTGGGGCTGGCAGGGGGCTCGTTTCCCGTTCCCCTCGCTCCCTGGGGAGGGTGCTGGGGCTGGCTGCACCAGCCTGGCAGGGCCCTGTGATCCCCGAGCTGTGCTGCTGGCTGGAGTGCTGCCAGGGGTGCGTGGCCACCCTGGTCCAGCTTGCTGTATGAATCAGTGCTGGTGGAGGTGGTAATTAGAGCTCTGCTGGGAAGCGCTGTTGGTGCTGCACCCAGCTGCTGCTTTTGCCTCTTATCACCGCTGAAACTCTGACTCATCCTCATCCTCGCTCCTGCGTGGCTGGAGGAAGGGGCAGGAATGCCAGTGGGTGCCTGGATGATGGGTCAGCGGTGGTGGGGCTGGCTGGGCCCTGTCTCCATTCCCCCATCCCATCCTCTTCCTCCCCTCCTGGCTGTGCTGTGGGGCTGGTGACTCAGAGCCCTGCAGCGTCTGCTGTTGAGCTCTGGGGCAAATCCCTGAGTCTCCATCCCTCTGCATCCCCAAATTAAAGAGAAGGGAAGCCCAGCCCTGCTCGAAGCAACCTCAGCTGGTTTGTCCTGTGTCTGGGATGTGCTGGGCTGCCCTGTCCTGGCATCATGCAGCCATGGGGTGGTGCTCAGCCCAGCGTGGGGAGCACACAGCCCCCAGACCATGCCATGGGCACCCATGGTGCTGAGCACCCATGGGAGATCTGGGCTGGTGGCTTCTCCTAGTTGTTTTTAAGGGTTTTAGGAGCGTCCCAGAGGACTTCCAAAAACATTCAGTTAGCTCTTGGAGCTCCTGCCCTGTGGCTGTCCCCACAGCTCTCTGTCAGCTCCTGGCTCTGGTGCTGGTCTTTACAACGCCTGTGGGCAGCAGGCTGGGTCTGGAGTGGGTTTGGGGGTCTGTCTGCGGGGTCCCTGCACACACCTTGGCTGCTGAGGCAGTGAGACAGCGCTGGTGAGACTCAGGCAGCCACGGCTCGTGTCTGAACAGGAGCAGCAAAGTGCTGAGCTGTGTGTTCGTCATCCCGGAGCCGCCTTTCATCTGGCGTGGGGGAGGAGGGCAGATAGGGATCGGCTCCAGCTGCTCCTTGTGGGCTGTGCCGGGGCCAGCTGCATGCTGGGGGCTGCCCTACGGTTCGGTGCATGAAGGGGTAAGAGGGTTCTGCTGCAGGTGGGCTCTGCCAGAGGCCTAACTTCCGCCCCCTGTGCCCCGCAGAGCAGCCATGGAGGTGATGAACATGATGGAGCAGCCGATCAAGGTGACGGAGTGGCAGCAAACCTACACCTATGACTCGGGGATCCACTCTGGTGTCAACACCCAGGTGCCCTCGGTCAGCAGCAAGTGCCACGGGGACGATGATGAGGTCTATGGCAAGCAGTACACCATCAAGAAGACCACCACGAGTTATTGCCAGGGGGGAGGCCAGAGCCAGAGCCAAGTGCAAGGTAGGGGCCATGGGGATGCACACTTCCATGGGGTCAGCTGCTTGACTCCAGCCTTCCTCTTCCTCCATGAACTGTGTTCCTTCTGGGCTCTCCTCCATGCCACCTTCCATGCACCGGAAGCTGTTGCTGTCTAAAATCTACTCCCTCCTGTTGTCCTTCCTCACACCAAGAGGCTCTTGCATGAGGGGGGTGCACAGCCAGCCGGCACTGGTGCTGAGCTGGGCACACATCCGAGCGCCAGTGGCTTGGCTCAGGATGGGAACAGCTGATCCCAGCCCATGGATCTGCTCCCTGCCTGTCTGCGTGCTCGGAGCCTGTCTCAGGAGCCTGTCTCAGCGTGGCTGGCAGCAAGGAAGCTTGTCCAGCTGGGTAAGGGTGAAGCAGAGGTGCAGCTCAGGAGCCAGGGAGCTGCTTCCCCCTGGCAGAAGCCATCACTTGCCCTCAGTGATGGGCTGGGGAAGGTTCAGTCACTGGTTCCTTGATGGGGAAGAGCCCTGTGGGGAGGGATGAGCCCTCCTGAGCCCCGTGTGGTCTCTGTGCCACATGGGTGGGGATGTTTGGGACACAACATCTCCATCCCTCAGGTTGTGCTGGTCCTGGCATCCTTAACCTTCTCTGTCCTTCTGATCCCCAGTGCCAGCTGGTCTCAAGTTGCAGATACCCTTCATGTTTTAATTACTGGGGCTTGTATGACAACTGCCTCATCAGGCTGCTAGTTGGATGTTGTCTTACCTGGGCGCTGCTGTGGCTGCCTGCACTTTGAAGCAGCAGCTCTGTGCTGGCACTGCTGACGCTGCTCCTGCAGCGCTGCAGAGCAGGGTTGGGGGTACTCCTCAGGGTGGGGGCCAAGCCTGACACTGCTTCCCCCACATCCCACAGCAGCAGACATGGAGGCTCAGCTGGCCATGACCCGTGCCCAGCGCGTGAGGGCTGCCATGTACCCCGAGACAGTGGAGGATCGCTCGCTGCTGCTCAGCACCCAGCTGGAGGGGCAGCAGACCAACGTGCAGCGCCTGGCAGAGCCCTCCCAGATGCTCAAGTCTGCCATCGTGCACCTCATCAACTACCAGGACGACGCCGAGCTGGCCACCCGTGCCATCCCTGAGCTCACCAAGCTGCTCAATGACGAGGACCCGGTAAGGGAGCCTGGTCTGCTGTGCCTGGCTCTGGGCTTTCAGCTGCTGGGCACACAGCTGTCCTTGCTGGGCTCTATGGCTGCCACCCAGCTCCTTCCTCTTGACTCAGCTCTGTGGTTGCCTCCATCCTGCCCACCCACAGCCTGCCCTCTGCTGGGACATGCCCTGGCCTTACTCTGATGCTGAGTGCTTCTTATCAGCTCTCTCTCTGCTTCCCACCCCTGCCCTCTTGCTTCCCATCTCTGCAGCCCAACACCATGCCTGTGTGCTGCCCACTGCTGCCCCTCAAGCATGGCAGATGAGGACTATTGAGCACACCCATCCTTGCCAGCACTGCTCTGCCAGCTCTGTCTGGCATGATGTGCAGTAGCCTCGGGCCAGCTCTCACCTGGCATAGCAAGATCCTTCCTGCTCCTTGTGTGCTGGATGGCAGTGGGAGCTGCTGCCTCTTGTGTGCTGGGTGGCAGTGGGAGCTGCTGCCTCTTGTGTGCTGGGTGGCAGGGGGAGCTGCTGCCCCTCACCAGCCCTTGGCCCACAGGTGGTGGTCAGCAAGGCTGCCATGATCGTGAACCAGCTCTCCAAGAAGGAGGCCTCGCGCCGGGCGCTAATGCAGTCGCCGCAGGTGGTGGCAGCTGTGGTGAGGACCATGCAGAGCACGAGCGACCTGGACACTGCTCGCTGCACCACCAGCATCCTGCACAACCTCTCCCACCACCGTGAGGGGCTGCTCTCCATCTTCAAATCCGGTGGTATCCCAGCCCTGGTCAGGATGCTGAGGTAGGAGCCTGCTGAAGGGGGGTCCTGAGAAGGTGGCAGAGCCTGGCTGGGAGCAGAGCAGGGCAGGGCTCCTGCCACCCCCAGAGCTGGGTCCTGCTCCTGTTCACTCCAACACAAGGCAATGGCAGACCCTGAGCCCTCCAGCCTGAGACAGCCCCAGGGTTTTGCTGCGTCTGGCACCCATGTGGGGCAGGAGGAGGGCAGCGACTCCCCACGTCCATGCCCATGGAGCTGGGACTCAGTCTCTGCACTGTCCTGAGGGGCAGGTGCCCCCTCCTGCAGGGCCACAGAACGTGGTGACCCCTACCAGGTCCTGCTGAGAGGTGCTGGCTGGGAGCTGGGCTGGAGGCAGGCTGCAACCCGGGGAGCCAGAGGCAGCTGCCTGCACTGAGGTGGCTCTGTGCCTGCCTGCAGCTCGCCGGTGGAGTCTGTCCTCTTCTATGCCATCACCACCCTGCACAACCTGCTGCTGTACCAGGAGGGTGCCAAGATGGCTGTGCGCCTGGCAGACGGCCTGCAGAAGATGGTTCCCCTGCTGAACAAGAACAACCCCAAGTTCTTGGCCATCACCACCGACTGCCTGCAGCTCCTCGCCTATGGCAACCAGGAGAGCAAGGTGGGAGCAGGGGCTGGGGCTGCTCCTGCTCCCCAGGACCCTGCTGGAGGGAGGGCAGCAGCTGGGTGCTTGCTCAACCTCACTCCTCACAGACAGGATCCTGGGAGGTAGGGGTGGGGGCTCCTACCCTTGTGCCAGCCTGTGTGCCCCACAGCCAGCAGCAGGGCAGCTGTGCCCATCTGCACCCCTGGCAGGTGGCATGTCCCCAGCAGCAGGCTGCCCCAGCTGGACTAGTGGATCAGCTCCTGCCAGGCTCCAGGCACTACCTCTGTCCTTTGCCTGCTCCTCTCCTACACACCAGGAGTCATCCTGGCCTCACAGAGGTCTCTGGACCTGCTCTGACAGTGGCTGGGCAGGAGGCTGCTGCTTGCACCCAGCGCAAGGTGCAGGACCTCAGTGTGCAGGGCCGGGGGGTGCTGGGACAGTGCATGGCCCCAGCAGGGGTGACCTGAAGCACCTCTGTGTGCCAAGGGCTTGGACCTTCTGCCTGCCCTGTGTCCTGGCACGAGCTGGGGCAACCAGGGTGGTCGTGCCCCTGGCCCAGAGCTGCCACACCCGAGCCTGCCCCTTCTGTCCTGCAGTTGATAATTTTGGCCAACGGAGGACCCCAGGCCCTGGTGCAGATCATGCGCAGCTACAACTACGAGAAGCTGCTCTGGACCACGAGCAGGGTGCTGAAGGTGCTGTCTGTCTGCCCCAGCAACAAGCCTGCCATCGTGGAGGCTGGTGAGAGGGGATGGGCACTGTGCCAGAGCTGGGGGCATGTGGGAGGAGGGTGCTGGGGTCAGGATGGTGCAGCTGAGGGTCCCCACTCACAGCTGATGTGGGAGATGGGCAGGAGCCTTCTACAGCCAGGGGAAACCACCTGTGTGTGGCCTGGTTTCTGGCTCTGAAGGGCTGCTGAGGTGCTTTCCTGGCACCCTGTGTGGGCAGGATCTGGCCTGGCTGGCCAGGAGCTCTCTACCCACACCACGTTTGGCTGTTGCTAAGCCCTGAGGCTGTGTCGTGTGCTGGAGGCATTGCCCAGGTGGTGCCCAGCCCACGCTCACCACACAGACCTCCTGTCCCTCCCTTCTCACTGCTGGGGCAGCTTTTGGGCGTTCTCTGATGGCTTCTCCTTCCCTTGCAGGTGGCATGCAGGCGTTGGGCAAGCATCTGACCAGCTCCAGCCCCAGGCTGGTGCAGAACTGTCTCTGGACCCTGCGAAACCTCTCTGATGTGGCTACCAAGCAGGTGAGCCTGCAGGACCCTGAGCTGTGCAGCTCAGCCCTCACCAGCTACCCTCCAGCCACCCCCTGGTGCCACTTTCAGCCCCTGGCTGCTGTGGCAGTGTGTGCCTGGCAGAGTGAGGGGATGCCCAGCTGTGCCCAAGCCTTGCTGCAGCAGGGGTTTGCCTGGTGTCACAGGAAGCTATGCACTGCCCATGGCCCTTCCACTGCCAGCAGTAGATCACACACCCCATGGGGCATCTCTGAGACCTTGGCTTGATCTGGGCAGCCCCCAGCAGTGTGCCCAGGCACTGGCTGCTCTCTTGGCTCCCTGCCCAGCAAGGGAGATGCCACCAGAGCTGCTGTGGAGGTGCTGTGCCCTTAGGGCTGTGTGGCAGCTGCTGTGAGGTGACCCCAGCTCTGCTCTCTGGAATTGCTGTCCCCAGCCCTTTGCTGCCTCTTGACACGTTCCCCATCTGCTGGAGCAGCCTCTGCTGCAGAGCAGTGCCTGATGCAGTCTGGAAAATATTTGGGCTGGCATGGAACCATCCCTGGCTCTGCTGCGGAGTGGGGGATGAGACCATGGCAGCTTTAACTCCTTCCTGCCCTGCTGCTGGCTGCCTGCCAGCATGGCTGGGACTGGAGTCACCCCAGGACTGTTTGGGGAGCACCCAAAATGCTTTGTTTGCATTTCCCAGCATAGAAAAGCTGCTGGAGATGCTTCACTCCCAGTAAAGCTCAGTTAGGAGCCTGCTGCTGCTGCTGTGCTGGAGGCTTGGGGCAGCAGCTCTGGCAGCAGGGAGCTGGGAAAGGCTGAGTGTTGGGGGGGCGGGGCACAGATGTTGCTTCTCCCACCACTGCTACAGGTGCAGATCCAGGGGGTGCATGGGGCTGGGGCCTGCAGCAGGGGCTGTGTGAGCAGCCCACACCAGCCTGGGTCTTGAGGGGACTGGGTGCCAGGTCTGGGAGGAAGAGCTCAGCTGGGGCTGGATCCTCTCTGCCAATGGCCGGAGGGTGGATGTGAGGCTGCAGCCCAGGCACTGCCTGAGCCCAGAGCTGGCTGTGCTGGGGCTGTGCTGGGGCTGTGCTGGTGCTGGGCTGATCTCCTGCCCCTGCAGGAGGGCCTGGATGGCGTCCTCAAGATCCTGGTGAACCAGCTGAGCTCCGACGACGTGAACGTGCTGACCTGTGCCACCGGCACCCTCTCCAACCTCACCTGCAACAACAGCAAGAACAAGACACTGGTGACGCAGTCCAATGGGGTGGAGGCCCTGATCCATACCATCCTGCGGGCAGGGGACAAGGAGGACATCACCGAGCCAGCCGTCTGCGCCCTGCGCCACCTCACCAGCCGGCACCCCGAGGCCGAGATGGCACAGAACTCCGTGCGCCTCAACTACGGCATCCCTGCCATCGTCAAGCTGCTCAACCAGCCCAACCAGTGGCCACTGGTCAAGGTCAGAGGCTGAGGGGGTGCCAGGGGCTGGAGGAGGCCAGGGGCTGGGCTCCAGTGAGCTGCCGCTGGTTGCTGGCCCCTGGTGGGAGGTGCTGCCAAGGGGCCTTGAGCTGTGCCTGGAGCCCTGGGCAGTCCTGGTGCCACTGTGCCACTGCCTTGATGGCAGCTGATAGAGGAAGCAGCTCCTAGCTGGGGTCGATGCTCCTGGCTGGGGTCGATGCTCCTGGCTGGGGTCAGAGCTCCTGGCAGCCTCTCCTGGATCTGGTGTGGGAGGAAGCTGAAGCCACGCTGCCCATGGGGTGGGGTGGGACAGGGATGGGACTGGGGCATGGCAGGCAGGCCCTGTGGGGGTCACATGCTGCTGTGATCGTTGGTCAAGACAAATCTCTCTTTCCTCCCCTGCTCCTCTCCCCTAGGCTACCATAGGTCTGATCCGCAACCTGGCTCTGTGCCCAGCCAACCATGCCCCTCTCCAGGAGGCTGCTGTCATCCCCCGCCTGGTCCAGCTGCTGGTCAAGGCTCACCAGGATGCCCAGCGGCATGCAGCAGCTGGCACGCAGCAGCCATACACAGTGAGTCCTTGTGGCAGGGTCTGCCAGGGGTACCCCTCCACCTAAGCCAACCTGTCCCTGGAGCTTGTCCCCATGCTCAGGGTGGTTGTAGCCTGGCACAGGACACAGTGGCTGCTCCAGGGCCCCAGCTGAGCATTTGTGCCCTGGCAGGATGGAGTGAAGATGGAGGAGATCGTGGAGGGGTGCACAGGGGCACTGCACATCCTGGCCCGGGACCCCATGAACCGCATGGAGATCTTCCGCCTCAACACCATCCCTCTCTTCGTGCAGGTCAGGGGCTGGAGGGTGTGGGGGGCTGCCCTTTGCCACCTGCCAGCTGCTGGCACAGCCCCGTGGTGCCAGGGCCAAGGCGCTGGGGTGCTGGGCTGGTGGCAATATGTGTGTCAGGCTGGGTCGGGAGCAGGGCATGCCCTGGCTGGCTGCCTGTTGCGGGCACCGCTGCCTGTTGCGGGCACCGCTGCCTGACACTGGCACCGCTGCCTGACGTGGGCACCGCTGCCTGACGCTGGCACCGCTGCCTGACGTGGGCACCGCTGCCTGACGCTGGCACCACTGCCTGACGTGGACACCGCTGCCTGATGCTGGCACCACTGCCTGAAGTGGGCACTGCTGCCTGACACTGGCACCACTGCCTGACGCTGGCACCTCTGTCTGCTGGCAGCTTCTCTACTCGCCCGTGGAGAACATCCAGCGCGTGGCTGCTGGTGTCCTGTGCGAGCTGGCACAGGACAAGGAGGCTGCGGATGCCATCGATGCGGAGGGCGCCTCGGCCCCACTGATGGAGCTGCTGCACTCCAGGAATGAGGGCACAGGTGAGTGCTGCTGTGCCAGGCCCTGTGCCAGAGCTCTCTGCCACCTGGTGTCACCCCAGCTGCAGCCAGATGGGGGTTTGTGGTGCTTGGGTGCCAGCGGGCAGCAGGAGCTGAGGGTGCTGCTGCCCCTGCCCTGCAGCCACCTACGCAGCTGCTGTGCTCTTCCGCATCTCGGAGGACAAGAACCCTGACTACCGCAAGAGAGTCTCCGTGGAGCTCACCAACTCCCTCTTCAAGCACGACCCAGCAGCCTGGGAGGCGGTGAGCACCCTGCTGGGCACCCCACCGGGCACCCCTACTGGCCTCTTCCCCTGGAATGGCACCGTCCTGCCCCCCAAAGCTGCTGCTGCTGCCTCCACCACGGCTTGGATGGCAGCGACCAGCAAGTGTGGGCAGGTGGGGGGTGGGAGGGCTGTGGCAGCCCTGGGTCATGGTACCCTCTGCCCAGGGTGGGGCTGGGCACTTTGGCACCCCTGAGCATGGGGCACACGTGAGCACAAATCCCCTCTTCACTTGTGCTAACTCCTTTCCTAGGCTCAGAGCATGATCCCCATCAACGAGCCCTACTCTGATGGTGAGTATGGCACCTGGGTACCTCCTCAGGCTGGGCTCTGGTGGGGCAGGTGCCTCCAGGGGCTCAGGGGGGACGGGTTGGGGGTGGGTTGCCTTTAGGTGGGTGGGTGGCAGAACCATGTGCCACACACTGCTACAGGCTGGGGGGACTGGGAGAGAGGTTGTCGAGGCCTGGAGAAGGCTCTTGGTGGCAGGAGCTGAGGTGGGCATGACCCTTCCTGCAGAGCTGGACCCTGGCTACCGCCCAATGTACTCTGGTGACATCCCCCTGGACCCCATGGACATGCACATGGACATGGACGGAGACTACCCCATGGACGCCTACAGCGATGGCGTCCGGGCACCCTTCGCCGACCACATGCTGGCCTAACCCTCCCCATCCCCACCCCGCACCAGGTGGGGGCTGCCGGGTACCCGGGGGGTGGGCACACAGCCCTGGAGCTGGGTGGGGGGCTGGGGGAGGCAGGGCTGGCTGCTGGCACCTGGTGCTGCTGTGGGGTCCCTGGTGCTGCTGTGGGGTCCCTGGTGGTGCCATGGGGTCCCTGGTGCTGCTGTGGGGTCCCTGGTGCTGCTGTGGGGTCCCTGGTGGTGCTGTGGGGACCCTGGTGGTGCCATGGGGTCTCTGATGGTGCCATGGGGTCGCTGATGCTGCCATGAGTCATTGCCCCCGGGGCTCAGGGGACTCTGTTCTCCTCCCCCAGGTGCTAACCGCAGCCCCCTGCCACCCGCAGGTGTTTTCTCCGTACGGCAGAAGGTTCCCAGAGCTGAGCATTCACAAGAAGGACTTGGCAGACAGAAGTGCCTGAGAAGACCAAACTTTGCCATTCCCACCAGAGGTTTTATTTTTAAATTTTTTTTTTCTTCACTGGGGAGCTGTGGGGAGGATGCTTCCTCCTGGGACTGCTCCCAGCACCTCCAGCTGCCTCCAGCAGCCCAGATGCTGTTTCTGAAGCTTTAAGCCCCCTGCCCCTGGGGCAGCCTTTTCTATGGAGAGATTTTTCTTCTTTTGTTATTTTCCATACGGTGCCAACTTCGCCACCTTTCCGTCTGTGCTTTGTAAGCTCCCCCCTGTGTCCTGCGTGTCAGTGTGCTAGGAGAGGGATCTGACATGGGAAAGCCCTTTGCTTTTGGGAAGCTCTAACTCAGGCCAGCCCAGAGTTTGCTGGAGCCCAAGGGTGCTGTGTCCAGGCCCTTGGCTGTGCCCCCAGGGTGCCCATGGGTTCGTTCTTACCAATCAACCCTTGGGGAGCTGACTTTGTGCCCTGCCTACCCTCCCAGTACCCCTAGAGGAGTGACTCCAGCGTTAGGAACTGTATCCCTGTACTGATCTCTGTTGCACATTTTCAGCCCTTTCCCCTCTTTTTGGTGAGTGGTGTTCCCCTGCCCTCCCCCCCTGGCTGACACATCTGAAGAGGCTCTGGCCCTGGCAGTGCCACCGCAGAGGGAGGGACACTTCCTGGAGCGTGGCTCAGGAATGAAAGATTTTATTATTTCTGTGAGTTGATTTGGTTGGGGTTTTTTTTGTATAGACCAAAGCAAAGAATAAAAGAAGCCTCCCAAGCCCCATGGTGCCCTGAGCCTCTTCTGTCTCCTGGGGAAGGTCCACGCTGAGGTTGCAGCCAGGGTGCTGGTGGCTGGCACCCTGCTCGAGCCAGGTGCTGGCAATTCCCTCCCATGGGGCTCAGCTCGTCACCTGCTCTGCCCCAGCTTTGCCTGGGTTGGGTCCCCCTGGTGTTTGGCAAGGCACAAGCTACCTACTCTCAGCCCAGTGGCACCAGCAGCCAGCCCTGCACCCAGCCATGGCACCAGCCCCTCACTCACTGAAGGCAAAACCTGCCAGTGGTGAAGGTGTTTGTCCCTTGGGCAGCAGCAGCACCACCTCCTGCCTGCTGCTGTGCAGAGCTCACTGCAACGAGCTCCGGGGGATAGCCACAGGGGTCGGGAGTGAGTCCCCTGATGGATGGAGCAGAGCTGGGATGGAGCTGTGAGAGGCCAGGCCACAGAAGTGGTTTCCCCAGCCCAACCTGGCTGCCTCCTCCTGCAGTCCAGCCCTATGCTGGGAGCAGATGGCAGAGGAAATATTCTCAGCTGAAACCTTAACTGTGGCAGCTGTGCCCAGGAGGCGATGGGGGTGGTGCTGGGAGGTGGCAACTGTCTGCTCACCAAGTTCCTCACCAACCTCAGGGCTGCCCATCTGCTCAGTGGACTCCTTGGCACAGGGTCAGGGCCAGGGACAGACACTGCAGCCACCTCAGGCTTTCTCATGGCACTGTTTTAGGCAAGATGGCACAGGTTGAGCCTGGAGACAGGAGGTTGCCCATGGCAGCTCCAGAGGAGGGCTGTGGGAAGGGGCAGGGCTGTGGGTTTTGCCAGCCAGGGGAGGGAAGGGTGAAACTGGTAGCCCAGGGATGCCTAAATCCTTGTGCCTGGCAGGCTTTTACTCTGCCCTGTGCATCCATCCTGCAGGGACAGATGGAGTGTGGGGGCTGCTTGGGCAGGGGGCACCTGGAGAGAGGAGTCAGGTCATGGTGGTGTCTGCACTGTGCCAGAGGCTCCGAGTGCTGTTCTGCTTTGGTGAGATGCTCACCACCATGACACGAGGTGGCAGCTGCAGAGCCAGGACACCATCCCTGCCTCTGGCTCTCTGCCTTGCCTGCTGCAGCCCAGCTCCTGTGCAGCTCCTGGCACGACATCGATTGGCCTGGCACAGCTCCTGTGCCATTGGGGGGATGTGGGGATGTGACCCAGGGCGGCTGGAGGCAGTGATGGCTGCTCCCTGTCAGCACCAACCCTTCCTGTCCCCACGCCTTCGCTCAGATCTGCTGCTGGAGAACAAGAAGGGTCTGGAGAACTTGTGAGGAGCCCCTGAAGGACGTGGAATTGTTCAGCCTGGAGAGAAGAAGGCTGAGGGGAGACCTTCTGGCTCTCTATAGCTCCCACGGGAGCAGGCTGGGGACTGGCAGCGGAGTGCCCACCAGGCACAGGGCTGCTGCAGAGTGCAGCAGGAAATGGAGGTTTACACTCTGTGTCCCCTGGAGTGCGGTGGTCGGTCCTGGGCTGGGGCAGGAGCAAGCTGGAGACAAAGGCAGCAGGGGCAGGTTGGGAAGGAGAGGCTGGGAAGGGGAGCTGGGAGCGGGGGCTGGGAGGCGGAGCTGGCTCCAGCCCTGTCCCCCCGGCTCCAGGCGACATCCTGCGCTGAGCTCAGCGCCGTGGCCGCAGCCAAGCGCTGCTGCAGGGACGGAGCTGCACTTCCTGCTGCGGCCGTGCCAGGATCAGGGAGAAGCAAAACAACAGCTGCTTTCCGGGCAGGGCTTCCGCAGGGCGGCTCGGCAGACGGGGCTGTGGGGGCCAGGCACCCCTCCGCCTGCTGCGGCCACTGCCGGGGCTGCGCGGAGCATTGCAGGGATTTCGGGGGAAGTGGAGCCGGAGGGCACCTGCGATGGGACAGCCGCGGCTGGTTGGGGGTCCCCCAAGCAGCTGCACCACGGGGGCCGGCAGGACCAGGACGGGGTCGGGGGTGCCCCGGGAGGGACAGGTCGGGCTGCAGGTCTCGCTATGCCCGGCCGGGCTCTGCACCTGCCCCAGCAGGGACTGCTGTGACCAGTGGGGCTGAGGGAGTGAGGCACAAGGGTCCTGCTGCCCTCTCTGCACCGGGAGCAGTGCCCGGGTCTGAGTGTACCCTGAACCGCGCACCCCCCGGGAGAATCTCCTGCTCTGCGGGAAGAGGCCGATGCTGCCAAGGATGTTTCTGCTGAGGGAAGGGAGCAGGGGGCACGAGGGTGACACAGAGGGTGGCCAACTCTGGCGAGGTCTGCAGCAGGAACAGAGCATCCTGTGCTGGGGCTGACAACAGAGCAAAGGTGACAGAGCTGAGCTCCAGGTTGGGGAGCCCATGCCAGCTGGGGAGCCACGTGGAGCAGGATCAGTTGGTAGGGCAAGAGTTCATCCCCAGTGGCCTCAGGTGCAGCAAGAGACTGGTTCCAGAGCACTTCAGGCAGAAGCTGCATCCTTGGGCCACCTGAGCATCTGTGTGGGATCCAGCAGGCTGGGGGAGCTGCAGCCTGGGCATGTAAATCCCCTTCCCTGCATGACAGCAAGGATGTTCCCATCCCAGGGGTGCTCTGCAGGGACCCTGGCTTGGGGCATGGCAGGACAGCAGCTGCCCTCACCCCAGCAGTGGGACTGAGCCACCACTTGCTCTCACCCTATACTTTGGCCTTGCTGCTGTTCAGCCCCTGACCCACAGGCACCTTTGGAGGCTCCCACTGCCTTGCAGCCTCCCCAGTGCCAGGCTGCTGCCACAGCAGCTGAAGGAAAAAAATAGCCCAGGGTGAGCCCAACCACCCTTGAGCCTCTCAGCTGCTGCCGAGCCTGGAGTGACACCCGGGGCAGGGTGGGGAAGGGGCTTCAGGTCGAGCCCAGCCAGGCCCCGGTGCGAGGCTGCGCGGGTGGGAGGTGCCCAGGCAAGAGCTGCGTGACGGCATCAGGCAGGGCAGAGAGCAGTGGGCACAGGTCTGAACATGCACCTGGGTGCCAGCTGAACCAGGGCCTCGCTTCTCCTGGCCACCATCGCCGGACAGCACCCTGGGTCCCACCACCCTCCTGCCCTCACCCAGCTCCCCGCCAGGTCAGCTGGCAGCTGAACCCTGGTGGCCAGGGGGACGGTGGGGCCCAGGGGCCATGGGAGCTGCTCTCACGTGTTTGAACGAGGTCTCCCCCGGGCAGAGTTGATGTGCAGGAGCTGGGCCAAAAGGAGACGCAGGGTCCTGGCAGCCCCAGCCCAGCGCTGACTCAGCGGCAGGGCTCCCTCCCCAGAGCCGGCAGCAGTGCAGGGAGAGGGCAGCGGCAGCCTGGCACCTCGGCACGGTGGGTCCCTTTCCTTCTCTGGGGAGAAGTGGGGAGGGAGAAGGGTTGGAGCTGTGGGGATGGGGAGGTGTTCTCTGGGCAGCACGGTGCAGGATTGGGTTGCTTGAGTCTGGTGGTCATGGGGCTGTGGGGCTGTGGGTGTGATCTGCTGCTTTGCCCTGTCCTGCGTGCCAGGGAGGACCTCTCTGGAGGGAGGTGCAGGGCGGCCTGGCCTGTTTGCTGCAGATGTGACAACAGCCAGGAGCATGTGCCAGGAGGGAGGGCAGCAATGCCCTGGCATGAACTTGCTGCTAGAGAGTAGGGGCTGCTGATGCCACAGGCCCCCCCAAAGGCAAAGGTGGGAGTAGGAGTGGAGATGAGGCCTGGGGCTTGTGCAGCAAGGTTCTGCCCTTGGGGCAGAGGGCAGCAGTGCCAACAGTGTCTGCAGCCCAATGCAGGGGCTCTGGATGTGGCAGGAAAGCAGCAATGTGGTGCACTTGTGGACTGTCTCATGATGTGTTTATGGCTGGGATGGGACGGCCGTGGGTGTTGCCCTGCCCTGCCCTGGGCACCATGGCAAGTCCCTGCTCCACATTCTGGTGCAGAGAGGGTAGCAGCTGAACTTTGCTCTTTGAGGTGGGGCTCCCAAGGGCTCCCTCTGGAATGCCTGCTGCCGAGAAACTCCACATCTCCTTCCCCTTCCTGCTAGCACAGGCAGAGACCCAGTGCTGAGACCAGAAGCAGCCTCAACCCCGTGGAGCATCCTCTGCCCCACTTGGCACTGGCACTGATCTGGACACCATCAGGGGTTTGCTTTGGTGCTGAGCCCCCTGTGCTATACCACAGAGGTGGTGCTGAGCAGGTACACTGACTTGGTGCCATCCCTGAAGGTGCCCTGCGTTCAGCAGCAAGTGGGGGCCAAGCTGAGGGGATGCCTGGCAGGGGATGTGTCCCTGGTCCCTAGAGCCCACCCTAACAGCTCCTTCTCCCCAGGAAGGGGCCAGAGGACAGATTCTGCTGCCCACTGGCACAGCTGCAGGGAGCCAGGGAGGAAGGTGCCTCTCCCCATGGCAGCCATCCCCCCCCTGTAACGCCAGCCAAACTGGACACCACGGTCCTGCAGGAGACCCCTCCTGGCCAGTGTCCACCTGCCTGTCACCTCCAGCCCAGCCCGGACTCACTCACTGCTGACCTGCCCTACACCAGATCCACATCCTACGAGTCGACCACAGGCAGAGGCTGCGATGCTGCGACCATCACTGGTGGGTAGAGCTGGGCAGGGCTGGTGGGTGGTCCTGGGGGCAGAGGTGAGGGGATGAGGAGCTGGGGCAGCTTCGGTCTGGTCTTTTGTCCTGTGCCCACCGTCTGGCTGGAGCTGAGCCACTGTCCTGGTGTCATTGGTCCTGCACCAACATCCTTTGTCCCGTGCCAGCATCCATGGTATGATGTTCCTAGTGCTGCCCAGCCAGGCAGAGCGTGGCCAGCAGATGGCAGCAGGGCCCTGCCCGCAGAAAGCTGGAGGGCGAGGGGGAGCCAGGGAAAGCTGGGGCCGGGGGGGTGTCCCTGTGTGTCACCCTGCAGAGGGTCCCCCAGACCCCACAGGTGTGGCTTACCGCAGCCCTGCCTGATGGCACCACGCCCGAGCCCTGAGGGGAGATATTAGGCTTGAGGGGTGCAGGAAGCACTGCCACCTCCCAGCTCCCCCTGCATCCCGCTCCTCCCGGCTGCCCCCCGCCCTCAGATGACACCGTGCCCTGCTGTCCCCAGAGCTGTGCAGCGGCGACGTACCCGAGGTGGAGCTCCTCAGCCTGCTGGGCGAGCAGCTGCCCCGCTACACGCTGCGGGCCGACACGGTCTTCGGCTATGACCACAACGACTGGTTGCGAGCCCGCCCTGAACCCCCGGAGCACGTGGGTCCCCTCACCCCCCAGCAGATCGAGGGGACCCTGCAGTACTTCCGTGAGTGCCTCGTCCCGTGTCAGGGGGCTGGCGAAGGCAGCGGGGTGCCGGCAGCAGGGTGTTGGCAGGGGGGTGCTGGCAGCAGGGTGCTGGGAGCACTGCCCAGCCTGGGTCAGGGCCACGAGGGCAGCACCAGGGCTAATCGGCCCTAATGGGATTGGCAGGGCTGGATTGCTTCTCCTGGAACATCCCGGGCTAATTATGGGAGCAGAGCCACATGCTTGGAGAGAGCTCCTGACCATCTCCCGGGACCCCTGGGCAGAACCCCTCAGTGCCTGTGCTGGGGCTGGGGTGATGCCCACGATGGGGCAGCGAAGCCTGTTCCTGATGTGGGGTTGGGGTTCGGGGGGGGGGCACAGATGGATTATCTCTGCTTCACTTCTGGCCTACGTGTGGTGGGGATGGGATTAGAGTGAGGGGCTGGGGGATGGATATGGGGCAGTAGGAGACAGATGGGGCTGACAGCCTGGCCCCACTGCTGGCCTGTCTCCCACCCCCTGCTTGTGGCAGGGCAGGGAACAAAGCCCTGCCTGTGCCTGCTGCCTCCTCTGCCCAGCTGCTCACCTCCCTGCTCAGCACATAGTGGGGTGCAGCCCCCCAGGCCGTCGGCACACCTCTACCCCTCAGCCACAGCACGAGGGGTTCAGCCCCAGCCGCTATTTGTGTGCCACTGTGCCTGCCTGGCTCAGCGGGACCCTAGGCACTCGCATTCCCTCTCTGTGGGCACAGCCATGTTCAGCACCAGGAGCGTCCTGGGTCACGTCACATGCCCCTGGAGCCACCTGCCTGTGGTGGTACAGAGGGGGCTGGCACTGGCTCATCCCTTCACCCAAACCCTTAAGCTGCCATCAGAAATAGCCCCCCCACCCCCCTCCCCTCCCATCCCCCCTAATCTGCTTGCGCAGGGTCACAGGGACCTGCCCCGGGGCAGCAAATCCCCAGCGAGGGGATTAGGAAGAAGCAGCTCCTGCCTGCCCATGGTGGGACCCACACTGGTGCCCTTGGGGTCCCTGGTAGGCGTAGGTGCCCATGCGAGGTCCCTGCCCTCACACTCTGCCACTCTTGGTGCAAGGAGAAGCAAGAAGCTGGACCGAGGGCACCCGGCTGTGGCCCCAGTTCCAGGAGGGTCCTAGCAGGACCTGAGTTGGGGTCAGGGTCCTGTGGGTGGGGGTCCTGAAGCCAAACACAGGCAGTGTGCACTGATGGGGGGCAGCTCCAGCCCCAGCCTTAGCATCATCGATGAGTTCTGGTTTTGGGGCAGGTGCTGGGGGCTGGCAATGGGGTGTTGGCATTACCAGCATCGTGCTCACTGTGGTGAGGGGTCCTGGCAGCCCTGCTGCCCTTCCAGCTGCCAGGCCTGTGCTACATGCCAGCCAGCTCCTCCATAATTCAGCTCAGCATCGTTTATTCAGCTCTCTGCTGCACTGCTGTCTGTGCACAAGTGTGGCTGGGGGACCCTGGGGGTACATGGGGCACGGCAGGGCCAGGCTCATCCCAGCCCACGCTCAGAGTAGGGAGGAGATGAGAAGGACAGGTTGGAGGGGGATGAAAAAGCTCTTTCCTGGTTCAAGGACCCGGCAGATCCCAGCACTGCCCTGGGCACCCGTGGGTGCAGGGTTTGGGGTGAGCTTTTGGTGATTTTGGAGACCCAGGCAGCAAGGCTGGCAGGGCAAAGGGCTGTGCTGTGCCATAACCTGACCATCACGGGGACCTGCACACAGGCTGGGGTTAGGCCAAAGGACCCCAAAGCCCTTTTTGTCCTTCCTGAAGGGCAGAAGCCGGGGCTGTGCCTGGCTCATTGGCTCAATCCTGCACAGCTGCTGATGGGGGACAAGGAACCCCTCAGTGTCCCTCCCTCAGCTCCATCCATGGGCACCTCTTTGCCCAGACTCTTCCCTGCCTCCACAGCCTGGGGAGCTGTGAGTTGGGACACAGAGCCCAGCTGCACCAGCCCCCAGGGCAGGATTGTCCCGAGGGGTTCCCGGGTCGCCCCAGCAGGGACCCCAGACCTGGGGTGCCTGGAACATTCCTCCAGGATGCTCTGATGGGGACCACATCACCAAGGCGTTCCGGGGAACGGTGCAGCTGCAACGAGAGTGCAGCCCCCGGCTCCCCTCTCCCCAGTCCCACCGCCCCCGCCCCCGCCCCCGCCCGGTCCCGCCCCCAGCCCCCGGTCCCGACGGGACGCGCTCGGGCAGGTGCTGGCGGACCGGGCGACCCTATAAATAAGGGCGGGAGCGATCGTCTGGGCTGCGCTGGTTGCAGCGGGTACGGCTCGGTGCGATGGAGATCTGGAGCAGCCCTGCCGCCTATGATGAGCTGAACGGGAACGCGGAAAGGGGCGGCGGCGCCGACCCCATCGCTAGGGAGCTGGAGGAAGGTGAGGGCGGCCCGATCCTGCTCGGTGCTGGACCGGGAAACGCGGCTGCGGAGGGTCGGGGTGCGCAGAGAGGGGCTGTACCGGAGCGGGTTGTGGGGCGTGCCGGGGGTCTTTCCCACGCAGTAAGTGCAGTCCCCCCTAAGCCCACTCTGGAGCAGCTACCTGCTCTCTTGGGGACCCTCAAGGTCACCCTGACCCCAGGGAGGGTTGTGCCTGCTGGGTGGTAGTGGGGAGTAGCAGAAGGATGGGGTGAAGGAGCCCCCCCACTCCCCCTCCCAGGTCTTCGTGTGCCCGTGGGGATGGTGGCTGCCCCCCTTTAGCGGGCTGCCCCCCCCACTCCCCGGTGCTGGATGAGGCGGGGGGGGGGGGGAAGTTGTTTACGTATTTGCCAGTGCCGCAGCCCCCACAGCTTCCCAGGGCCTGCCTCGCTCCAGCCATAACGATGCTCATGCTCTAATTATTTCCAATTAACAGCTCAAGAGCCTGACGAGGTCCAGTTGGGAACCCCTGCAGGGAGCAGGGCCTGTTGGGGCATGGGGAGGGGGCTGAGGCTGAGGCTGGATCCTCTCCCCATGTACGTGCCCACTGGTGTATGTGCCTGTTGGGTGTAGAGGGGACTGGAGGGGGACTGGGGTGCCAGGTGGGGGCATCACCATGACAACCCCCCCTCATTACACAACCCCAGCTGGGCACTAATGGGATTTGTGTGGCTGAGCCTTTCCCCTTAACCTACTTTGCCCAGCTGGGGAGTGTGGCCGTGGCTGGGGGGCACAGGTCAAGGCTCTGAGCACAGCCAGCACAGCTCTGCCAGGGGAAACTGAGGCACCCACCGGTGGGGCAGCTGAACGTTGGGCAGGGGCATTGGCAGCAGCTGTGGAGTGCAGGCAGGGCCCGGAGTGCAGGCAGGGCAGGGGGCTCCATGCTCTCTGCCTGCTCCCTCCCGCTGCGTGGCTCCTGCGCTGCCATCTGGGTGCATGCCTGGTGCTGTATGGCAGTCTCTGCAGTTGGCAGGGTGGGTGCTGGGGGGACAAACCTCCCCGTCCTCGGGCCACCTCTCCCTGCCACGGACCCGGATAGTGGCAGGGAGGACAGGCAAGACCGGTGCCCAGCCCGATGCGCAGCGCTGAGTGGCGTTAGCAGCTGCCTGTTACTGAGGCAACCTGCCCGCAGCGGGCTCTGTCCTGCTGTGCCGAGCGTGGGTCGCTGCTGCAGATGGAGGGGCATGGGGGTGGGTGCAGGGAGCAGCTCCGGAAGGAGGCGCTGGGCTCTGCCTTGGCCAGCATCTCCGGGCAGAAAGTAGGGCAAGGCTGTCCTCTTGGGAGAGGAATCTGAGGGAGGGGCTGGGGACAGATTGGAGGGGACGCTGCCTGCGTGCCCGGCGCAGCGTGGTGCCACCCACCGCTATTCACACTGGAGCTGCAGCCTGCTTCCTGACGGAGATGTCATCTCCCATCCCATCTCTGCTGCCTGGTTTTCCCCATCCCTCCTTCCCGTCTGTGCCCTATGGTGGGGCTGGCACCGTGTCCAGGCTGGGGTGGTGGGCACAGCAAAGGGGGGGGCTCAACATTTTCCATGCTGCCGCAAGATGTGGGCAGAGTTGGGGTGAGGTTGGAGTGCCCTGCTTCCTGTGATGCTGTGTGGCTGTCAGCATCCCTGCCCTGCACCACGGCTGCTGCTGCCAAGCAGACCAAAGATCCTTTTTGGTGACCAGCGTGGAACAGCTTTGTGCCACCTACAGCAGCCACACTGCCATTCCCTCTGCCGTGCAACCCTGGGGAACGTGGATGGGAAGCAGTCATAAGGGACAAGGGACCCGGGAGGCACAGTGCTGAGCCCCCACACTGGTGCCTTTGCCGTGTGGGGGTCACTCTTCACCCTTCTCCCCCAGTTCTGTGTGCTGAGCGTGTGGTCAGGATCACCAAGACCTACCATGACATCGATGCTGTCACCAACCTGCTGGATGAGGTACGCTGCTGCCCGCTCCATGTGGGAGCTCAGGCTACTGCCAGGGCTGTGCTGGGGGCCAGTGGGACCCTGGGGATGCGGGGGTGGGTGAGGGCTGGGGCAGAGCAGGGGACAGATCCCAGCTGACGCGGACCTGCTCCTTGCAGAAGGAGAGGGACCTGGAGCTGGCGGCACGCATCGGGCAGTCCCTGCTGAAGCAGAACCGGAGTCTGACCGAGCGCAACGAGCTCCTGGAGGAGCAGCTGGAGCTGGCCAAGGAGGAGGTAGCAGTCACTGCGTGCAGGGTCCTGGCCTTGGCCCCCCGCATGCCCGGCCCAGGGGCTGTGGTGCCCCCTGGCAGTGCCCTGATGCCCCTTCACCTCCCAGATTGCGCAGCTGCGCCATGAGGTCTCTATGAGGGATGATCTGCTCCACTTCTACACCACCACCACAGAGGAGAACGAGCCCACCTCCACCACCTCTGCACCGTGAGTCGGGGGTCCCTGTCCCACTTCTCACCTGGGGCAGGGCTGCTCCCGGGGGGCCGGACAGAGGCATTGGGCAGGAGCTGTCACCATTCCCAGGCTTGGTTCTCCCTTCCCTCCCATGGTGGCTGTGGGTCCCACAGGCTGGGTCTCCTTCCTGAGAGCTAGGAGGATTGGGCAGGAGGCAAGCCCCATCCTGCGCACACTACAGATGCTCAGCACCCTCCCTGCTGTCCCTAGGCTGCCTCGGCAGGAGTCGTCGCTGTCCCTGCAGCAGTACTTTCAGTATGACAGCTTGCAGCAGAAGCTCAAGTGCTTGGAGGAGGAGAATCAGAAGCTTCGCATGGAGGTGAGCAGGGCTGACTGGCAGGACACCCTCTGTGGCCCCACCTCTGCCCTGCATGATGCCAGGAGGCCTGAGCTGTCCCCAGGGGGGCTGCCAGCTCCTGCCCATCGTGCTCAGTCCTCCAACCCTCTCCTCCAGGCCACCAACATCGCAACCAAGACGTCTCAGTATGAGGATCAGGAGCAGCAGCTGATGATTGACTGCGTGGAGCAGTTCTGTACGTGGGGCTGGGGCCGTGGGGGGTCCCTGCGGGGGCCGGGGTGCAGGGGCCCTGGTACTGATGCACCCCACGCCTCCCCCCAGCTGAAGCAAGCCAGCAGGTGGTTTACCTCTCGGAGGAGCTGTCCCGCAAGGCAGAGGACATGGGGCGGCAGCAGGAGGAGATCAGCCAGCTCCTGGCGCAGGTTGTGGAGCTGCAGCAGAAGTGCCGCACGGTGAGTGTGCCCTGCCCGTGCCAGGGGGCAGTGCGGTGTGGGGCACAGCTCCCTGACCTGTCCGCTCCTGCCCGCAGTACGGCTCGGAGGTGGAGGAGCTCCAGCAGCACCTGGCCGTGGCAAAAGAGGTGCAGCACCAGCTCCGGATGGAGGTGAGCCCAAGGAGAGGCCTGGCCGTGGGTGCCTCAGCCGCTGGGAGGGGTCCTGCTCTGATGCTGCTGGGGGGCCGCATCTGAGCTGTGCCCCTGCCCGCAGCTGCGGGACCTGCAGGAGAAGTACACAGAGTGCGGAGGGATGCTGCAGGAGGCCCAGGAGGAGCTCAAGAGCCTGCGCAGCCGCAGCCTGCCCAACAGCACCGTCAGCCGCTACAGCTCGCCCAGCATCCTGCCCGTGGTGAGCAGCGGTGGGCAGTGCCAGGGCGGGGGGGCTCTGCTCTTCCCTCTGCTGACACTGGGTCCGCTTGCACCCCCAGGACTCGCTGGCAGCGGAAATCAAGGGGATGATGAGGAAGAGGACAGACAGCTCTTCCTCGGACTACAAGTGAGTGCCAGCACAGGTGCCCTGTGCTGGGCTGCGAGGGGAGGGTCCATGGGGGGCTGGCTCGAGGCCCCAGCCCCTGCCTGCTTCCTGCCCGCAGGAGCTGCCGGCGAGTCTTCGAGACGGTGAAAGCTGTCAACCAGGCGGCCAAAGCCCGGTCCTGCTCCGAGTCTCCCCAGAGCACGCCGCGCTCCAAGCAGCCGTCAGCGGCTTCCTCCGAGGGGGCCAGCACCCCTCAGACCAACTGCTCCGGCTCAGAGGGCGCCCAGTGAGTGCTGCAGGGGGACCGGGGGCCGGGTGGGACAGACCTGCGTAGGAGCTGGGGTGGTGGTAAGGGGTTGGTCACCCCGGTGCGTGAATCGATGGGGCCAGGGGGTGCAGGTGCGGCTGGAGCCTGCTGCCGGTTCAGCACTGGGGGTGTGTCTGCTGCAGGACCATGGCCCCAGCACCCTAACACTGTGATGTTGGCAGGGGCAAGGGGGCCAGAGAGCAGCTCCGGGCAGCCCCCGGGCAGCAGGACCTGGAGGCTGCGGTGCAGCGGCTGTCGGCACGGCAGCAGAGCCACGCCGCGGAGCACGGCTCCGGCTCCTTCTTCGAGGCCGAGCGGGAGCGCAAATTCTGGCGGCTGGGGGACGGGGACGGCTCCAGCGGGGTCCTCACCCCCAACGACAGCGTCGTCTCCACCGGCACCAACTACTCGGCGGGCTCGGAGCTCACCACCGGCTCCGGCTTCTCCCTGGGCTCCCTCACCTACCTGCCCGACAAGCTGCAGATCGTGAAGCCCCTGGAAGGTGAGGGGTGGAAGGGGCTGCCAGGTGCACAGAGCTGGAGGTGCCAGGAAGGTCCTGTGACCCCAGCTGAGCCCCCTCTGGCTGTGTCTCCCTGCTCAGGCTCTGTGACACTCCACCACTGGCAGCAGCTGGCACGGCCCCACCTGGGTGGGATCCTGGTGCCCCGTCCAGGGGTGCTCACCAAAGACTTCAGGCAGCTGGACATTGACCTGGAGGAGGTCTACAGCCTCAATGACCTGGAGGAGGATGATGTGGAGGCCAGCTCCTTCCAGCTGCTCCCTACCTCAACACCTACCAAAGCCAAGGAGCGCCCTGGGGGTGAGCTCGGGGTGAGGGGACAGTGACCCCCAGGACACCTCTGCCCTCCTGTCCTCGCTGCCCTTTGCCCCCTCCTGTGCTCTCCCCTCTTGCAGCAGCTTGTCCCTGCCACCCCATCCATCTGCAGCAGTGCGAGAGCTGTCCTGCAGCCTTCACCCCTCGATGCTGTGCCCCCACTGCAGCCCAGGCCTGTGGGAGGGGCTGCTCTGGGAGAAGCATCAGCTCCTGTCTGCTTGTGCTTGCAGCCCCCTCCTCTGAGCAAGCCCCAGACCCAAATGCTGCTGAAGCTGTGCCCCTTGCTCTCAGTTTTCTGCTGGGGGTGGCAGCTCCCAGCACAGCTTTGGCTCTCCTGCCTGCCCAGGGTGCTGCTCTCTGCCTGTGTCATGTCCCCCCCTCCCCAGTAACCCAGTGTCTCCTGTCCCTTCCAGTGTTCCTCTCTGTTAACAACCTCCCCCAGACCCTGTCTACCTTCACTACCTGCCACATCCTCCACCCCACCTCTAAGATCACCATGGTGACACCCAGGTAAGGTGTGAGCCCCCCCCCCCCCCCCCCCGCACTGTTACCCCAGCTCCCCCTTTCCCCCCCCCCCCCAACCCTCCTCACCCCACACCTCTTCCAGGCAGCTTGAGGAAGCAGTGGGCAGGGGTCCAGCTGCAGCCCCGATACTGAGAGCTGCCTCTGACTCTGGAGATGTCCCCAGAATTGTGTCTGGGGTTGTGTACCCTCCTGGGGGTCTGGGACCAATCCCTGCCCTCTGCAGCACCCTGAAGGGATGAGGAGAGGTCCTGGGGCGAGCAACTGATCTCAGGGGCCAGCAGCATTTGGTCCTGGCAGCAGGAGGGCTCTGACTTTTTCCTTCTCCCTGTACTTTTGTGCAACAGCTAGGACCTGACCTGGGCTGCAGGAACTCTTAATTAATGAGCAACTGCTGCTTACCCCTAATGAGCCCCTGGGAGGCTGTTGGGGGTTGGTGTGTACTGCAGGTCCCTGGGTACTGTTCGACAAAACTCTGCATGTCTGGAAAAGCTTCTGAAGCAGCAGCCCCCTCCTGCCCCTTCCTGCCTGCTTGGGAGCTGTGGGGTGCATGGCTGCTCCCTCACCCCCCACCACCATGCCAAGAGTTTTGGGGCAGGCACTGGGGCTCCCCTGTGCCTCAAGGCTCATTAGATGAGTGTGTAGGAAGGAGGAAAGGGGTCCCTGCAGCTGAATCCCCTGGGACAGAGCTTCCTACTCACCCCTCCCTCTCTGCTCTCTCTTCCCCTGCAGTCTCTCTAACGCCATCGTGCCTTCTTGTGGGCCCTTTGCGGGGCTGAGCCGTGGCAGCCCCTCACCAGAGTTGTCTTCCCCCGTGCTGGCACCTGGCCCTGGACCCCCCCTCGCCCCCATGGGACTCGTCAGGCTCCTGCTGCTGCAGGACACCACTGCCTCGGGGCCCGGAGCTGGCTCATGGTGGGCTCCCCTGATCCCCTCCCAGCACCCCCAGCATGCTCACTCCTGGCCCTGCCCTGTGCCCGGGGGGCAGGATCTGCACCCCCCCAGGAGCAGCATCTTCAGCTTGAACCTGGTGGAGAAGCTGCGGCACCTGGGGCTGGACAAGGTGGGGGCCAGGGGGGAGGGGTCCCGTAGCCACGGGCAGCGCAGGGGAGCACCGACCTGAGGGGGTCACGGAGGCCACAAGCTCATGGTAAGACTCAACCTCTTCCTTGCCCCTCCACGGGGAAACGAAGAGGTGCCAGGCCTTCAGCCTCAGCTCCTGCTGCTGCCACAGGACCCAGCAGCACCCCTGAGGTGCAAGGATGCAATCCTGGAGTGCCACAGGATCCCAGTGTGATGCTTCCCGTGCAGGGACCTGTGTGGGGTGACAAAGGGGGCTCCAGAGACCCAGCTTGGGGCTGCTGGCTGCCCCTGGCCCCTGCTTTGGGGCTATGGACCCCTCCCAGGAGCTGGCTGCTGGCAATAAAAACTGTTCCTGCTTCTGCTGAGCCTGGCTGAGGAGCAGCTTAGCCCTTCAGGGCTGTGCAGGCTGCTGCAGCAAAAGGTGATGCTCAGGCCTGGGGGGGGGGGACAGGCACCAGGATGTGACCTCCCCTGCCCCATGCTGGAGCCCTGTGAGGGCATCTTTTGAAGGGATGGTGGCTTTGGATTCTTCCCTTCCCACTCACTAGCAGTAGCAGCAGCAGCACCCATGGCTTGGGGCACACCTGCAGGGGGTGCTCCTTGGGCTGCAGCTGCTGCTCCTGGGCTGTGTCCCTCACCCCAGGCCCTGCCCTCTTTCCTGTCAAATAAAGGTGAAGTCACAAAGCAGCTCCTGTGCCAGGTCTGCCTCTGCTCACCAGGTTGGGCACTGTTGGGGCTCTGGCCTGCAATTCCTGGTGGGTCTGGGGGCAAATCCCACCTGCCTGCTTCCCCCCTGCCCAAGCAAAGAGTCAGCAGCAGCTGTAGTCCCCTGCCCAGGCTTTATTGCAGGAGGAGCCATGCATGGAGCACACTGGGTGCCAGCCCAGCACCTATGCAGCATCCTCAGCGTCCTCAGTGCTGCGGCGGCCGAAGTCCATCCAGGCAGGGTAGTAGTGGTCATAGAGCACCTCTGTCCCCTCGTCTCCGTAGCCCTTGTGGTCACCCAGCTCTGCTAGGGCAAGGGCAGAAGGTCAGAGCTGTCCTGGGCTGGGGGCTGGCACAGGGGGGCCGAGCTGTGCCCTATGGAAACCCCCCGAGGCTGCCCACCCGGCACCTGCTGGTACCTGTGAAGATGTGGGGCTGGAACCGCTGCTTCTGGGACAGGACCTGGGGCCACTCACGTCGGACCAAGCTGGAGGGGTGCTGGCGGGGGGCCCCCGCTGCTGCCTGTGCCTCAGACGCAGGCCGGCACAGGCAGGTGGTCACCAGCACGGCCAGGAGGAGGCTGAAGGACATCTTCATCTTCATCACTGCAGAGACCGTGTGGGGAAGGGAGCAGAGGGGCTGTGGGCACTCAGCCAGGGACACACAGTCTGTGACAGCCTGGGCTGACCTCTGTGGAGAGCAGAGTGCTTGTCCCCAGGGCATGGCCACTCCTCAAGTCCCCTCTGTCCCTCCCCAACTTTTCTCTCCTAGCGGGTCCCCAGGTCCCCTGTAGTCAGGTTGAGAGGGATCCATAGGGACCATCCAGCCCAGCTCCAGGACTACCTAAAACAACCACAGGACTGAAGGCACTGTCCCCCTGCTCCCTGAGCTCGGGGAGGGTGCCAGTGCCCAGGGCATGGCCAGTCCCCGAGGCTTCCCCATCCCTCCTGTCTGCTCCCCAGGTCTTCTCCAGCCCTTGCTCCCTGCAGCCCCTCGGGGACTCACCTGCAGGCTCCGGGGCTGGGTGGGTGATGGCTGGCAGGTGAGGGCTGGCTCAGCAGGTGGCTCAGTCCTGGGCATCCCCAGCTCGGTTCTGCTTTTAAAGGCAGTGCTGTGGGTGCCCCACCCTGGGGCGGCTCTGCACCCACCCCCAGCAGGTGCAGGTGAATGCATGGCATAGGGACACACGGACACATATTGACACGTGGACACATGCACACGACACGCACACATGGACACATGCACATGTGGACACGCATGCACAGCTGGAGGCCCTGAGGGGCCGCTGGCTCTGCCTGCAGTTGTCTGGTTTGCACACCCAGAGCTCACTGCCTGCACACAGCTGTGGGTCTGTGCAGATCTCACACCTGGGCACTTGCAGCCCAGAAGGGCCAATGGCAGCCTGGGCTGCAGCAAAGGCAGTGTGGCCAGAGGTGGAGAGAGGGAATCCTGCCCCTCTGCTCTGCTCTGGGGAGAACTCATCTGCAGTGCTGTGTTCCAGCTCTAGAGCCCCCAACACAGGAGGGACATGGACCTAATGGAGAGGGTCCAGAGGTGCCCAGGAAGATGATGGGGTGGGGGGGGGGGTGATGGGGGGGGGGTGGTGGTGGTGAAGGGGGGATTGGGGGGCGCTGTAGAACCTCTGCTATGAGGACAGGCTGAGGGAGCTGGGAGTGTTCAGCCTGGCGAAGAGAAGGTTCCAGGGAGACCTTAGAGCAGCCTAAAGGGATTGCAGAGAGACTGTTTGAGGTCCCAGCCCTGGAGCTGTTCAAGGTCAGGCTCCACAAGGCTCTGAGCAAGCTGCTTTAGCGGAGCTGTCCCTGCAGGGGTTGGCCTGGATGTCCTTTGGAGGTCCCTTCCAGCCCAGGCCATTCTCTGGCTCTTGAGCTGTGTTTTTTCTCTGTGCAGGCACCAAGGGCTGAGCTTTACTCTTTTTCTCCAGACCTTTCAGCTTTTTGTGCATCCTTGAGCTCTCAGTGGGCTGGGAGGGGAGGGATGAGACTTGGACTTGGCAGCCCACCCTGATTAACACCTTGCTGCTGACCATGGCCTGTTTCAGTGCCCCCAGTAACCCTCATCTGCCCCCCCCCAGCCTTTCCCTGCAGTATTGACAGTTCCTTGTGTCTGTGTTTACCCTCTTCTGCTACCTGAAGAGAACATTTGGCTCCCTCCTTCAACAGCACCTATCAGTGACATGCCACAGCCAGGCTGCCACCCTGTGCCCCCCATGTTCACACAGGAGCTGTCGATGCTCCTCAAACACCCCCAGAACTAATGGGCTTTGGATGGGCTCCTCCTGCTCCCATGGCCATCGATCCACTGCTCCATGGAGCAATTCTCACAAGGAACAAACAAATTGTTCTGCAATTTCTGCCTTCTAATGGTTCACTCAGGGCCAAATGAGCCATCAGGGTGATGGGGACCCCATGGGGACACTTCCTCCAGCCTTGGGCTCAGCCACCCCTTGACGCAGGTTTGCATCCTGGTCCCTTCTGGGGCAGAGTGGGTTGAGGGAAGCTGTGAAAGGCCAAGCCTGGAGCATCTCTATGCTGTGTGCTGCTGCGTCTGGAGCTCCAGGACCACAGTGGCAGGGCTGGAGGTCACCAGCGTGCATCCTGGAAGCGCTGGAGGTGCTCAGAGTTCTGGTAGCTGCTTTGCATAATTGCAGCAATTTGGCTTTCCAAGAGCAAAGTCTCCCAGGACAGCAGCGACTGCAGCACTGTGGCATGGGGAAAGGGCTGGGAAAGGAGGATGGCTGCAGGAGGGAGCAAAAGACCCTTCCTAGAAAGCTGCCAGGAGCAGCTGCCCCAGCAGCTCCCTCTGAGACCAAGCACAGCCCAAGTGAGGCCCCGCAGAGGGGAACTCCTGCACTCTTGTGCTGTTCTAACCCATCCTGCTGCATTTCAGCTGCTCTCCTGCAGAAGGCACTGGGCAGCCCCCCATGGCCAGGGCTGCTGTAAACCAGGAACACAAACAGCACAAGACTCAGAGCCAGGGTGAACAAAGTGCAGGCCAGCAGTGACTCAACACCACCCACTCAGAAACTGCTCACCACAACTGCTCAGGGAGCAGGAGCAGCACACTGAGAGCCCAGCACAGCACCCAGGGGAATGCTCCCCAGAACCCCCCAGAGCCCCTGGGGTGTCCACGTCCCACCAGACTCCTACTCAGACAGCACCAGCAGCCCAGAGCTGCTGTCACTGCTCACGAGGCCCTTGGGTTCCAGAAAGCAACTGAAGGCACCAAGCAAATGCTTTTGAAAACTGTTTTTATTTAAATAAGACTTTAAATACATTACAGAAAACATTAAAAATGAAACCAGCACTTTGTTACCTCACAGGGCATCAGGCAGCAGCTGCTAGTGACACACAAGCTGTGGCTCTACCTACTGACACTGCTTACATCAGTCCAGACCTCTCCCTTGTCACAAGTTTAACCCAAGGCCACGGTTCCTTCCCTTGTGCCAGCCTGGTGTCTTAGGGCTCACAGGGTACCAGTGCCTGCCAGGCCTCACCTGGGCACAGCCAGCCTCGAGGTCACTCTTTGGTCACTCCTCTCACTCACAGCCAAGCTTCCCCACATCCCTCTGGCACCAGGAGCCAAGGCTGCCCAGGGCAGAGGCTCCACCTCCTCCCTGGCGGCGCAGGGGGCAGGGCAGCAGTCACCAGAAGGGGAGAGCAGCAGAACCCAGGAGCAGTCTCTCCACTGGCAGGCTGAGTCCCTTGGCTTAGCTGGGAACATCTGGTTACTTTGGGAAGATCTGGTTACTTTTGGCTTCAGGCTGGAGCATGCCCACGCCCCGAGGGACCTGTGTGAAATGAGGGACAGCCAGACGAGATAGCATGGGGCTCGTGTCAGTTTATTACATCACTGAATTACACCAGTCCAGAGCCAGCAGAGGACCCAGGATTGTTACATTACACACACTGGCTGGTTCTAAACTTATGACAAGGGACAGGTAGGAATTTCATGGTAAGGAAATCTTCTTGCATAAAGCTCCAGTGGCCCACAGGCACTTAAAACCCATGGACTTTCAGCTGGTCGTCCTTAGCCAGTCCAATCTGCAAGAAAGAAAGAGACTCCTCAGAGCACATCGAAGCCCAGGCCCCTGCAGACACTCACAAAGGTCCTGTCCCATTTCTGCTCCAACTGGGAGTGTGGGGTGAGGATTAGGCTGCAAGGGCAAAGCCTCATTTAATGGGGTTTGCCTCAAGCAAGAATTTTGAGAGCAGAAAGAGCTTCCTCCTCTGGCCTGCTCCTCTATCCTACCAACAAAATGAGGACCTGCAGAGTTATTAACATGGAGCCTCATTACCTTAGCCTACACAGTACAGAGATCTCCTACCTCTACAAGGAACTGGCAGATGTTCTTGCGCTGGTCACCTTGCAACTGAATCACTTCTCCATACTCGGGGTGCTCAATCACAGTACCATTGCAGGCAAATTTCTGTGATGCAGAGAAAAGCCTCCTTAGCACCACCCAAACACTGCTCCAGACACCACTGCCACCCCTGCTGCCACAGGCAGGGGCAGTGGCTCAGCTCGGTGGACTCCTCCACACAGGCAGGATCTGCAGCCCAGCTCCTCGGTCAGGCCCCCCCAGCACTCACCTTTTTGAAGGCCTTCACCAGTTTCTTTTTATCGTAATCATCCGCGATGCCCTGGACTGTGGTGAGGGTCTTCCTGCCGTTCCGCTGCTGGATCCTTATATGGATGTAGTCCTCAGTGCCGGCAGGGAGCAGGTCATCACCCTTACTTGCATCAGCAAAGGGGTCTGCAGAAAGCGCCCGTCAGGCCCGGCCCGCCGCGTGGCCATTGGCCAGCCCGCCCGCCCGTCACGAACAGGGCCCACCCCCCGCGCCCTCCCCCCCGTGGCTGACGCAACAGGCCCCGGGAATAGCAACTGCGCCACGGGGCGGGGCCGCGCCAGGGCGGGGCCCTCAGGACGCTCCCCCCGGCCCGGCCCCGTCGCCGCCGCCGCACAAAGAGCCTTACCGAAGGGTTGGAGGTTCTGGATAGCGGACATACGATACGCTTCCCTTCCCTCGGCGGAGGCGGCGGCGGCGGAGCGGAGGCGGCGGCGGGGTGGCGGCGGCGGCAGGAGCAGCTCTCGGCGGAGGGATGCTCTCGCGGCGGCGGCTCTAGACGCTGTCAGGGGGGCGGGACTGGCGCCTCCCGCTTATATACGGTCTCCCTGTGACGTCATCACGCACAGGAAACGAGGGCGGCGATTGGCAGCCGAGCGGAGACGTCACGACTCTCGGGCGAGCGCGGCCGCGCCCCGGCTGGCGCGAGAGGCAGCGGGCGCATGCGCGAGGAGGCCCCGGAAGGGGGGCCGGTGCCGCGCGGGGTGGTGCCTGCGCAGTGCGACGGCAGCCGGCGGGGGCTGGGCCGCGTCGTGCCCGCGCCTCGGGGGGCTCCGCGCGGACGTGCTCGCCCGGATTTCGCCGCCCCCGGTCCCCTTCCGCTAAGCGTCCGGTCTCGCCCGCAGCCTCTACCTCGTCGGGGGTCCGCTGGGCCCGTCCCTGGTTAGGGCTGGCCGCGCTGCGGGGTCCGGTGCCCTGGGGTGTGTGACACTAGCCCGGGTATAGGGCAGGATCCACGGGGGGGAACGAGGGCTCAGGGAGGAGGGACGGGCAGAGGCACGGCCGGTGGGTGCGGGCAGGACGCGAACCCCGGTGCAGCGGTGCCGAGGCTCCCATCCTGCCAGGCCTGCTCTGTGGTCTCCCCAACCCTGCAGGCCACAGCCCTGCTTTGTCCGGCAGCGCTGACCGGCTGCGGGGCCCGGGATGGACACAGGAGTGGGAACCGGCGGCAGCGAGATGCGGTTTGTTCAGCCGCATCCCCTGTGCCCCACAGCGGCCCCACCGTGGGTGCTTGGTGGGTGACTTCTCTGCAAGCTGCAGGCTGGGAAGGCTCAGAGGCAGGCTGGGAGCTTGCTCGTGGGTGCACATTTGTCACTCATCTGTCACCGGGGCGGCAGCCACTCTGGAAGCAAGTACAGAGCCATATGCAGATAGAAATGAGGCTTCTGTGCTCCCTTACCAAGGCTGCTTGGCAGGGAGATGCTCTGAGGACAAAATGTTCTTAAGAGAGGGCCTGGGGGCTCTTTGATGCCAAAGGGAAGTGCTGAAGGTAGCACCCAGCAAAGGGAAGATTTTCCCTTCAAACCTGTGGAACAAGAGCCCTTGGCTTGCTGCAGTTCAGCTCTTGCAGACCCTGGCAGACTTCAGTCCTCCCTGGTCCCTTTCTGCTGTCTGTCCTGGATGGCTGTTGCAGTGTGGCTATGCTTCAGCCCCAGAGGTGTTTTAATCCTGTTTCCAAGTCCTAATTCAGGAGCCAGGAGCCTGAGTCTTGGTGTGCAGTCTGGGCTGCTAAAAAAGCCAATTTATGGCTTTGCTGGTGCCTGCTGTGGAGCTAAACCCTCCTCAGAAACTGGCGAGAGCCTCCCAGCCCAGTGCAGAGTGGGGGCTGCAGGCAGATGGAGATCCTCACACCCGGCTCAGTGTTACATGTGCTGATAATACACAGCCCCCAGGTAGGAAGAGCAGCAAATCTGCACAATTAATGGGGTCAAGAGCCATGGGGATCCTACCCCAGCCTCAGCGGTCCTCTGGGAGCTGGGCAGAGCTGGGACAGAGTGGGAACGTCACTGCCAGGGGGAAATGGTCCTGCTGAGTGGCATCTGTTTGGCTGTGGATCCTTTATCCCAGAGTTCATCAACTCCCTGCAGCTCTCCCTGTGTAGGTGTCTAGGCTCTGATTTGGGAGACAGCTCTGCCATGCTCTAATTTTGACTTGACTGGCACCTGGGGGTGCTGCCATCTGCGGGACCTGGCAGCCTCTCCATGGGTTGGGAGTTGGTGCATGGGTTGGGAGTTGCTTCATTCTTGGGGGTTTTAGTTAGGATAAGGCAAATTGTTTATCATGCTCGAGGTGGAAGGAGTCATTGGGGCTGCTGTGTTTCAGTGCCTTTGGTGTTTCTGAAGCCTCTGTCACTGCTGTGTCTGTGGCAGAGCAGCTGGGCAGCAGCCTTCAGCTCTCATCAGAAGGTGAATTTGCTCCACAACTGTCAGCTCTAAGCAGATGGCTCCTCTTTCCCCCCCTCTTCTCTCCCAGAAAAGGAACCATCTCCAGTGCTGTGTGGTGAGAGCTGCAGAGAGCAGAGCAGCAATCAGAGACTGACACCACAGCTTTCAGCTGCAGGCATTGAGAGCCTTCACTGCAGCTCGTCCTCTGCATTTGTGCAGAGTCCTTGGGACCTCCTGTCTCATGGCTGCTGCTGGGCAGACTGGGCTCAAGGCTTCACCACGATGCCCAGAATGCCCCAGAGAGGCAATTTCTCAGTGTGGCTGCAAGTTCTCAGTGTCTATAGGATGCATCCTAGTCTGTATCCTTCCCAGCGGGCCCCCAAAACCTTTGATAAAACGCCAAAAGAGCCAAGTTTGTGTTAGATACCAGAGCTGAGCCCATCGCTAGTGAGGGACTGGGCATGATCAGGGACACAGAATCACAGAATGGTTTGGGTTGGAAGGGGCTTTCAAGATCATCCAATTCCAAACCCCTGCCATGGGCAGGGACACCTCCCACTAGCCCAGATCGCTCAAAGCTTCATCCAACCTGGCCTGAAATCCTCCAGGGAGGCGACGTCCACGAGCAGGATGCAGAGCAGGCGCCTGCAGTCCCATCTAGCTTCAGATGGCCAGCGGCGCTGAGCCCCCTGCAGCCTCCTCACCTCTCTGCAGGCGCTCGGTCCCGAGCTGCTTCCCCGGAGCCGTTCCCGAGGTGCCCGCGAGGTGGCGCTGCCGCCCGCCCCAGCAGGAGCGTCCCGCGGCGGGCAGCGCCGAGCTGCTGCGGTGCCTGGCGGGGAGCTGCCTCCCTCCGTCCTCTCCGGGCCGAGCGAGGCTCTGTGCACAGGAGAACCCCGGTGCGTGGAGCCATGGCAACGTCTGTGGGGCTGGCAGGGCTGGTTTGGGGTCAGCAGGAGAAGCAGAGAGGGCCCAGAGCTGTCTGTGTGCTGTGCTGCCCACGTTACTGTTCCTCGACCCTGCTTAGGGCCGGGGTTGGGGGGGGGTGGTGGTGCTTCTGGAAACCCTCCTGGCCCTTGGCAGGGGCTGCCCAGCATCCTTGCTCCTGCTGGAGCCGAGGACTTCAGGGGGAAACGCTCCACGTGTGCCTGTGTGTGTGGCAGGATGGGTGACCCGGGGGTGGCACAGCACAACAGGGGTCCTGTGGCAGCAGTTGAGGAGCTCACAGGTGCTCTGGGCTGGGTGACCAGCCCTGGATTACTTCAGGACTCCCTTTGAGTTCTGAAAGGCCACTTCACCCTGTGCTCTGGGGTCGGGGAGGTCTTGGTGCCCCTCTGGTGTGCCTGGATAGTGTAGCAGAAAGGAAGGAATCATCCCAGTGTTTTGCTTTACTGCTTCTCCCACAGCTCAGAGATGCCCTCTGGGCCAGGACATTCCTAGAAACCAGCTCTGCTCCTCCAACATCCTTCCTGCTGCCTGTGTGACTGCACAGACTTGGATTGGGATGAGCCGGATTGTTGCTTTGCAGTGTCTGATCCTATTAATCAGCCAAGGCAGCACTGACAGATGTCAGCCCTGGTGATTAACCTGCTCCTGGAAAGAGCTGAGCCTGGCTGTCACAGGGCCAGAGGCAGCTCAGGGAATTCCAGACTCAAGCATTCCCTTTCCTTCCACAGCTGCTCCTGGCAAGTCAGGTCCCCAGGTTTGCCAGCCCTGCCTTTACTCACTGAGTGACCCACCCGGTGGCTGCCCACCCAGTGGCTGCCCACCCAGTGGCTGCCCACCCAGTGGCTGCCCACCCAGTGGCTGCCCACCTGAGGGGGGGGTTGTGGCCTGCAGGATGCTCCCTGTGACACCTGGGTGCTCCTGGGCTGCAGGCACTGCCTGTGGTGTGTCACAGACCTTCAGAGGAGGAGTTCAAATGCATCCCCCTGAACCCTGCATCACATCCTGCTGCAGCCCCCTCCCCACGATGCACAGCAGGGGCAGCTGGGCACAGCCCCATTCCTGTCTCACCCAGAGGCCCCCAGTCAGCAGCTTGGCTCCTGGTGTACTGCAGTCACTGCTCTCTGAAGGAGCCTCTCCACCCTCCCTTGCACTGCCCAGCCCCTGCCTTGCCCAGGCTGGCTGTGCCACCTCTGCTCTCCGCGAGGTGCCAGGAGAGCTCCAGGCACTGGGGCTCAGCCCAGCACCAGCCTGCTTCATACCCAGCTCAGCCTCTCCCTGCCCTGCTGCACAAGCAACAGGGCTGATGCAGATTCCCCAGGCTGGGAACGTGCCCCTGGCAGAGCTTGGGCTCTGGGCTTGAGCCTGACCCCTGTGTGCTGGAGCAGAGGTGCTGGGGGTCTGTCCCAGGGGGGCTGTCCAGGGGCTGGGGGCTCCCATGGGTTTCCTGCAGAGAAGAGGTTCTGGACCCTCTGCTGCAGCCCCAGCCAGTTCCCATGGCATTCCCACAGGGCCAGGATGAGGCCAGTCCTGCTGTCCTGGGAATTTCCTCTGGTCAAGGCTAAGGTCTCTGTGCACACATTGCTCACATAAATATCCACCTTGGCAAGGTCACCAGAGCCTGGGCAGCCCCAGCCCTCACCTGGGGACTGCACATCAGCCTGGAGCAAACCTGACCCAGGAGCAGGGGCTGCAGGGGCTGGGGCAGGTGGTGCCCAGCTCCCAGCATGTCAGCAGCTGGCTCAGCTCTGCCCAGCCCTGCTCTGCCCACAGGGCTGCAGGAGGTCTGCACAGCAGCAGATGCAGACCTGGGGCTATTCCTGGGCAGTGGGGACCCTGCCAGGGCTTTCTGGGGTCCCCAGCAGCTCTGCAGGTGCCTGGTGCAGAGCAGAGCTGCTGCTCTCAGGCACGGTGCCCCCTGGGGCACACTGTCCCGAGACAACTGGGGGCCCCCCGTGGCTGCTTCCTCCCTGCTTAGTGGCAGGGAGCAGGGCTGAAGGGTTTGCTGCAGGCCCAGAGCAGGCAGTGAGGGCAGCTGCAGGACAGGGCCAGGCAGAGCCAGGAGAGGTTTCTGTGCCACACCTCTCCTGCTGCAGGACAGGACCGGGCACTGCCAGCGCTGGGCTGACTCACAGCCTTGGCATCAGGGAGCAATGGTCCCTGCAGAGCAGCTCTGCCTGGCAGCCCCAGCACAGCCAGGCTGCTCACACCAGCAGATGTGCTCTGCCCAGCTCCATCCTGCCCTTCTGCAGCCTCCTGGGCTGCACTGGTGGGACTGAGGAGCTGCCCCAGGTGCCAAGGGCAAGGGACAAAGGTGCCAGGCTCAGCTCCTGCCAGCTGTGCTGCAGTGGGTCTGGCCAGCGTGGCAGAGGAAGAGCCAGGGACATGGGGGTCTGGCTGGGGATGGAAATCCTCCTGCTGCTTCTGCCCTGCATGGCCCTGGCCCTGGTGCTGGCTCCATTCTGCTGGCCAGGGGCACTGTGGCAGCTCTGCCCTGCAGATCCCCTCTTCCCCCTGCTTTCCCCAGGCAGCTTTGCTGGAGCCTGGAGAGAGCCAGGGAGAGAATCCGGGACACAGAGAGACCCTGGGAAGAGCCTTTGCTGGAAGTGTTGTGTGACAGGCAGGACCCTGCAGAGCTGGGCTCCTGGCATGTGGGAGCTCACCACTCGCACTGGCACCAGCTCTGGTGATGTCCATGGACACAGCATGGCCCTGTCTGGGCCCTTTGCTGCCATGCTGGCTGCTTGGCCATAGGGATAGCCTGAAAGCAGCAGGAAGAGCAGTAAGACCCCCCCCCAGTGCCCCAGCCCTGTGCTGCCAGTGCTGCCAGTGCTGCCCTGCACCCCCGGGATAGCACCAGAGACCCCAGCTGCGGGGGGTGCCAGGGCAGTGGGGAGCAGCCTTGCTCTGCAGCTCTCCCCATGTGTCTGGGGGCTCCAAGGCCCTGGCAGGAGCAGTCCCATCCCTGCTGCCTGCTCTGCACTGCCCTGCGCACCTCTGCCCGGGCTGGGGGTGCCCTCCTGCTCCTGCCCAAGGAGGGAGCAGTCCTGCTCTGCAGCCAGCCCAGCATGCCAACAGCTCAGGCATCCTGCTCGGCATGACAGACAGAGGACCCCTGGCTTGGTCCTGCCCCAGGGGCACAGGGACAGGAGATTTTGGGGCTAACAGCAGCAGAAGTGGTGAGCACAAGGCACAGCCTGACTGCCCTGGCACTGCTGGCTGCCCTGGCACTGCTGGGAAGGGGCAGGCCGGGCCAGGCACCTCGGTCAGCAGCTGCCTCGCTCCGGCTCACGTTTCACTTACGAGGCAAAACCTGTGAGGGGTGTGGGCACCTCCCCACGCAGCTCCAGCCTCAGCCCTGCCCCTTCCCTGCCTCCCAGCCAGGCACACTCATCCCTGCCTACACAACAACGCCCCGAGGGCCAAACACTGGCTGCTGGCCAGGATCCCTTTCTGCACGGCTGGCACAGCCCAGCCCTGGCTGCTGTTGGGGCACGACTCAGGCACCGCAGAGATTTGCCTCTTACAAAACACTTGGCCCTGGCACCCGCCCTGCCCGGCTGGGATGGGAGCTGGCAGCAGCCATGCTCTGGGGTCCCGGTGCCCTGGCTCCCAAAGCCCAGACCTGAACAGGAATGGGCTGGTCCCCGGAGCAGGGGCAGCTTTGTAGGCACAGCTTAGGCTGCAGTGGCTGAAGGACATGTGCCAGGAGCTCAGCCCCTGGGGTGCCAGAGGTCCCCTGGGGTGCCAGAGGTTCTCTGGGGCAGTGTAGCTGCAGAGACCAGAGCCACAGCTCCTGTTTGCTGCCATGTTCCACAGCTGCCTGACCCTCCCATGCCCACTCATGCTGCCTGGGTCTCTCCTGGCACCCCAAGGGTGCAGGAGCAGTGTGTTTGGCTTGTCCCATGGTGCCAGGCTGGACAGAGCTGCTTGGGCCCTTTATCTCTGCAGCCAGTGTATGCCAGCCTGGTGAGGGGACAGGGAAACCTTGGCAGGCTGTGCCTTGGGGGTCCAGCTGGAAAACAGCTCAGCTCCAGCCCCTTCTTGTGCTTAGAGATCTCGGGGAGCCAAGCACCCCAGACCTGCTGGGCCTCACCCAGCAGCAGTACCCCAGAGATGGCACCCAGGATAAACCTTCCCCAGGGTACCCTGAGTGGCCCCAGTTCCCCTCACGCCAAGCCATCTGCAGGCAGTGATGTGGCCTGGTGCTTCCTGTCTGCCCCATCCCCATCTGCCCCCAGAGCCCCTCTCTGCTGGGGGTGTTTGCTGCAGCCCCCCTGCAGCAGCATTGCTGCTCAGCTGCTGTGTGCTCAGCCTTCCTGACAGCCACCCGGCAGCTTCTCTGCAGCTCTGGACGGAGCTCTGCTGCTCCTGCCGTGGCCTCAGGCCTGTGCTCACTGGAGGCAGAGCAGTGGCTTTGGCATGGGGCAGGACAGGCTGGAGGATGGGGAAGGTTCCAGGGGCACAGGGAAGCCAAGGGTTCAGGTGCTGCACCCCCAAAGCAGCTGCACCCCAACCCCACAGCAGGTTCTTGCCAGGCTGGGGCTGGGTTTGGTGAAGCTGAGGCTGCTGCTGAGGACCCTGCCCTGCTCCCCTGGCCCCCTTGCCTCCAGCTCAGGACAGGCTGAGCTTCAGTCTCTGCCTTTGCTCCTTAACCAGGGGCAGGAATAAACACCCCCCACAGCCTGCCCTGCCCAGCAGCTCTTTCTGAGCCCAGTAGCCTGCTGAAAGCAGCAGCCCCCAGCACACAGCCCTGGGGGGCAGGAGCCCCTTGGGGCCGGTGGGTGAGCAGCCCTGCATGCCCCTGCCACGGCTTGTGCCCACGCCCAGCGCCAGGCTGTGATTAGTGAGGTGGAGATGCATCTCCCATGCCAGCACCACCACCCTCGCTGCTGTGCCAGCCGGGTGTGCCGCCCCGGGGGGTGCTGCTGCTGCGCTGCCTAATAAGGAAACCTCCTGCTCCCTGCTGCTTGCACAACACCTTGGGCTTGGTGCTCTGCTGACGCCGCTGGTTCCCAGCAGCTCCCAGGACCTGGTCGGTGGCAAAATGGCCTCTGCTGGCCTCTCTCAGGCTGCAGCTGACAGCCCCAAGGACCTGCAAAGCTCCAGACCCCACATGGGTTGGTTCTTGGAGTCCCAGTGCCCTGTCTGCAGAGCGAGGGGCATGGGGAGGGAAGGCAGGCAGGGAGCAGCAGTCTGGCTGTGGGGCAGTCCCATGCCATGGGACCCACACATGGTGTGCCTGGAGCCCCAAATCCCAGGCCTTGTGCTGCAGCACACAAAGGTCTTGCTGCCTGGCTGGTGCTGCCAGCTCTGTGCCAAGCTGGGCTGGCTGTTGTGAACCTTGTCCCTGGCTCTCACCAATGAGCCCTGGGCCAGTGCTGGGCACAGAGCCTCACTGCAGCACGACTCACGTTCCTGACAGAGCTTTGGCAATACTCAGCATGAGCACCAGGCAGGGCCTGCAGCAGGGCAGCAGTCCTGGCATCCTGGTGACCCCACAGTGGTTTCAGCACCAGGTCACCGGCACAGTGGTGGCTGGAGGAGGTCGAGCAGGAGGCTCTGGCAAGGGCTGTGCAGCAAAGCTGGCTCAGGGAACCAGCTGCCTGTGTCTCTGCATGTTCATGGGGGACAGGGAGAGGCACAGGGGACAGGAGGATTCGGATCCTGGCCTGATGGTGTGGCAGCTGGAAGGAACAGGATGTGTCCAGCCCTGCCTGAGGTTCAGGGAGCTCTGGCTGCTGACTGTGTGCAGACAGAAGAGCCCAGAGCAGACACAGCCCCCCCTGCCCCAGCGAGCCCCCCAGCTCCCCTCAGCATCACAGCAGCCCTGTGGCTGGTCTGGGTCCCAGGCAGTCACCCAGGAGCTGTCTCCAGCCAAAGCGAAGGTGAAGGCCTGGCTGGGCACCCATGGGGCTCTGGTATCTCGGGGACAAGGTGCAAAGCCCCCAGCTTCTTATCACCACAACTCACAGGCTCTGACCCCCGGGAAGTGCAGTCAGACTGCATCTGTGCCACACACTGAGCTACCCCTTGGCAGGGAAGGAGAGCAGCAGCCCTGCCCCGAGCCTGCAGGAGCTCCCAGGGCAGGAGCAGGGTCGGAGCTGTCTACAGCACAACCCAGCGGGGCTGACGGGGGCCCCCCATGTCCCCAGACCCCTGGGCTCCCCGGGCAGGGCTGTGGCTGGGCTGTGCAGGTGGGAGGTTATTTCTCAGGAGCTGGCTGATGGGGAAAGTTCTTTCCCAGGCGTGGCAGAGAGGAATGCAAACCCTCTGAAGTCCTCCTCTCCCTCTAATTACTGTCAGACAAGTTTCAGCTTGGAGCGGAGCCGCCCTAGCCCCGGGCGTGGGAGCGAGGGAGGATGATGCGTCTTGCCTGTCCCCGCAGCTCCTGTCCCCTCCCGCCCCAGCGCCGCGCCCGCTGACTCACGGGGACCGAGGGCTGGTGCGGGGGGAGCGCCTACGGTTGGGGTGCTGGGGGTGCAGGTGTGGGGCCCTGTGTCCTCCATGGGGACATGTCATGGGGTGGATGAACAGCCACACGCTGCCTTCACCCAGGGGACACAGCCACAGAGCCTTGACCATGCTGGAACGGGGAACAGCCTGGCCCCGGGGGCTTAGCAGACCCAGGAGAGATGCCCGCCTGGCTCAGTGGGGAGGGTCTGGCCACGCAGGACACAGCCTGACCTTTGCCCCAAGCATCCCTGACCCTGCAGACCCTGTCCCCAGGACGTTGCCACTGGGCCAGCGACCACAGCTCTGGCAGCTGTGAGCCAGCAGATGTCAAACAGCCCCAGCTCGTGGGGCTGGCAGGAAAGGGCCTTTGGTGGGGCTGGCAGTGCCTGGCACACCTCAGGGCAGCTGGAGCAGTCCGAGGCCAGGCTGCCTCCAGCAGCTTAGTGCCAGGGGCTTGGGGCAAGCATGCTGAGGAGGGAGGAACCACTGGGGAAGGAGCCCTGCACTGCCAAGGCTCTGCACCCTTGTCTGTGCACTTTGGGGTTGGGAAGAGGAGAGTGGCCAAGGGCCATTGGCTGCAGCAGAGACAGCAACCACCAAACCCCTGTCCCTGCGGCAGTGCAGGGGCTGTATGGCACCAGGAGGACACCTGGCAGCTTCTCGGCACGGGGAGCAGTGAGTGGTGCCACCTGTGGCAGTGAGTCAGCTCTACAGACAGACACACATATGTGTGCACGCCTTGCACACCTGTTCACACTTGCCTCCTCCCCTCTCCACCCAAGCCCTGCCTGGCAGGACGCAGGCACTGGTTCTGTACCAGACCCAGTGATGTGTTGGCTCTAACTGGGGTCCTGGCCCTGCCTGCGCTGGGAATGGGATCAGGCACTGCCTGGCACTGAGGATGCTGGGGCATAGTGGGGCAGCACCCAGAGGTGCCTGGTCCCAGTGTGACGCAGGAAGAGTCACCAGTGTAGGGTCTGTGTCCTGCCTCAGGACGAGGCACTGGCTGTGGGTGCAGCGTGTCCCATGTCCCCTTTGAGGGGAACAGCACTGGTGGGGTGCAGGCAGAGAACGGCTGCTGAAACTGGAGCATCCCTGGCACCCCTTGTACCCCAACACTCCTGGCACACCCCAGTGCTCCTCAGCATCCCCCCGCAGCTCCCCAGTACCCACTGCACACCTCTGGGCACCCTGTATCCCCCAGCACTCACTCCCCTGCCCCCGCCGTACGCAGCCGCTCGCCCGGGCCCCGCCGCCGCTCTCGGTCCCGTCGTGCCTCCTGTCGCCAGCAGAGGGCGCCCGTGTGCAGCGGTGGCACCGGCGCGTCCCGAGGCGGCTCCGCTGTGCCAGCCCCAGCGCGGTCCCAGCCTGGTCCCGGTTCGCCAAGCCCGGCCCAGCGCGGTCCCAATCAAGCGCCCGGTGCCAGTGCCGGTCCAGCTCCCCCCTGCATCCTCCACGGCCCCTGGCTCGCTGCGGGCCCCCGAGGTGCTGGACGCACCGGCACCACCGATCCTTCCCCGGCTCTACCCAGTGGATTCTCAGCCGGGCAGCACCGGGGAGTGGTTGTCCCGGCCTGGTGGTCTCGGTGACCTGCCCAACCGAGCCGCAGCCCCCAACCCAACGAGGCACAGGCTCCCAGGCCCACATCCCCGCACCAGGCAGCTGTCAGCTGGAGAAGTTCGCGCAGAAGCGCGGCAGCGCGGGGCTGAGCCCGGTCACCGGCATTAGAAACGGTAACAGAGGCAAAGCAGCCGCGCAAAGCCACAGCTCCTCGTTAGTGTTGCTGTCAGGAGGTGCAGCCCAGGGTGTGCCAAGGAAACCTCCTGGCAGCCGGCAGCGCCTGCCCTCCCGGGGCTGCTGCTCCAAAACCATTAGAGCTGAGGTGGGGTTGTGGCCCTTGGCCAGGGGAGCCGCAGGGCACAGCGTGAGGCACCAGCCAGGAGCCGGCACCGCGGAGCTGGCTGCACCTGGCAGGGCTGGAGATGGGGATGGCAAGGTTGGGGGGCTCTGGTCCCCAGGGTGAAGTGAGGGATCAATAGGGGGGGGGAGGGGGTCATAGCTGAGGGTCTCTGGTACTTCCCAACCATTCGAGTTTTGTTGATGACCTCAGAGTGCTGCCTGCCAGCTCTGATTAACAGCAACTACATCACTGCAGCCCCGTGGGAAGCAGCAGCACAGCCTGGGCACAGGGACTGCTCTAGGGCATCTCCTCGGTGCATGGCTCTCAGGGCTTGGGCAGCCCTTTCTCTTCTCTTCCCTTCCCAGCAGCTGTGGTGGTCTCCTGAGACCATTTCCCACAATCCCCCCACGTGCACAAGGTGACCAGACCCTGCTGCACCCAGGCCATGGTGGGATCCTCGATGCCTTCTCATAGGCAACAGCCACTGCAACCATCAGCCCTCGAGGAGCCACAGAAAGGGACACTGGGAGGGGACCACAACACACAGCAAATCCTACCTGGGTCACATCACATCTCTTCTCCACTGGGGACCAAACCAAGAGCCAGGATCCCACCTGGGGAGTGGGGTTTGCTCTGGGCTGAGCACTAGAGAAGCACAGCCCCTGGGGGCTGTTTGCATTTTGCCATGGCACTGGGGCTGGGTGTGTGCAGTGGGTCTGCACAGAGGCCAGGACAAGCCCTGCAGGGCACTAAATGGCAGCAGAGGTGGCCATGGAGGGGTCACAGGTCTGGCGAGGTCCCTGTCATCAACAATAGCTTTGGCATGTCCACCCCGGGGTCCTTTGTCACACCCCAGAGCAGGGAGCAAATTGTGGTTCCTGCCCTTCCATGCCCCAGACTGATGCCAGGACCTGCCTTATCCCACTGTCAGTGTCATGGCTGTCCCCAAGCCCACGTTCCCATCTGTGGCCTGGAGTCACTGTAGGTGCAGCAGGTGTGGGCACAGGGTGAAGGCAGCTGGTTGCCCACAGTCAGCATGGGAATGTGCCCATGCTGCTGCCTACTGCTGTGCTGTGCCCAGCCAGGGCAGAAGAATGCACAGACAAGGCGTGAGCAGCTCCACAGCACAGCCAGACGGGAGGGAGCTGCTCCTTATCTGGAAGGCAGACACTGAACAAACAACCTGGGAAACTCCAAAGGTTGGAGCTGCTGTGGAGACAGAGCTGAAGCAGCTGCCGAGAGGTAGGAGTTTGGCTCTGCTTGGGCATGAAACGATTCTGTTGTCTCAAGCAAGCAGAGATTTGTTGTCTGTCTGTCCTCCCTTCACCAATCCAATGGCTCTGGTCGTGCCTCTGACCACAGCTTGGAAACATTGACAGGGAAAGCCTTGGTCCCACACACCCTGTGGAGCAGTTTGTCCCTTGGGCTCTGGGTCAGGGAATTCTCATCCCTGAATCATGTCTTTGCCTATTGCTGCTGGCCTGAGCCTGAGATGGAGTGGACAGAGCTGGGATGTCACTGGGGAGCCCTTTCAGAGCTGAGCTGCTCACAGCAGTGAGCTTGCTGGAAAGGATTCCTCATCCCCAAGAAGAGGCAGAAGAGCTGAGCCAGCCCTTGGAGACAAGACTGGCTGTGACCAAAAGCCATTAAGTAGGCTGCTGAAATACTGCAGCAGGCAAGCAGAGCTCAACCAGCCTCAGGCTGAGCTTGCTGACAGCACCAGGGGTGGTCACAGACAGGATGAATTCCTGCAGCAGGATCCACAGGGAGAGATGAAGCTTCTGTTGAAAGCCCTTCCAGTGCCAGACCTGTCTGGGATCCCTGAAGCAGAGCAGAGCCAGTGCATCACCCAGCACTGCCCAGCTCCTTGGCTGAGCACCAGGGCATGTGACCCAGTGGCACTGGCAGTGCTGACCCACTGGGAAAGGCTCCTGTGTGGGCACCCATGGCACACGCTGTGCTGAGATGGGCAGAGCAGGCTGGGGAGCAGGTCTGTGCTCCAGCAAGGTGCTCACTAATGGAGGTGGCTTGTGAAGCACCAAAGGATGCAGGGCCAGGAGCTGGTCTGATGCTCTGCAAACAGCCTGGGGCCAGTGTGGAGGAGCGTTCCCTTGTGCCACACTCACCAAGGCATGGAGGCACATCCCCCTGTGCCATGCTCACCAAGGCATGGAGGAGCATCCCCCTGTGCCACGCTCACCAAGGCATGGAGGAGCATCCCCCTGTGCCACACTCACCAAGGCATGGAGGAGCATCCCCCTGTGCCACGCTCACCAAGGCATGGAGGAGCATCCCCCTGTGCCATGCTCACCAAGGCATGGAGGAGCATCCCCCTGTGCCATGCTCATCAAGGCATGGAGGAGCATCCCCCTGTGCCATGCTCATCAAGGCATGGAGGAGCATCCCCCTGTGCCATGCTCACCAAGAGGAGAAAAGGGCTTGTCATGAGTCCAGGGTGGTCCTGGCATGACTACTGCTGGTGGCTGCCTGCTGTGTCCCCCAGGCAGAGCAAGCTTTGGCTTCACCACTGGCAGGAGCCTATTTGGAGCCCAGAGAAGGACAATACAGAGTCTCTGCTCTCTTGTCTTCCCTCCAGTCAGGCCCTCACGCTTCTGCCTCCCCCCTTCCACAGCTAAGGGGAGTGAGGCTGTGTTGTGCCTCTCATCCATCCCACAGGCAGCACAGTGGGCAGGAGGCATCACCCAGTGCCTGGCAGCTGCAGCTAGCCGTGGCTCAGCTCAGCTCTCTGGCTGATGGCTGAAGGACCTGAGCCTGTCCCCAGGGACTTTCCATTGCACACAGCTCAGGTTTCTTTTCATGTAAACAGATCTGGGATCACTTTTTCCAGGTACATGGGGGAAAGAAGGGCTGTCAGGACACGTCCTGATAAAGATGATAAAGGTGATAAAGAATCAGCAGCCAGCCAGCAGCCAGCCAGCGTATTTCACTCCACACCTTGAGATATTTGTTACCTGCTTTGGTATTTACAGAGAAATCCTGTCGGCAAGTGAAGCCTGTGCCTGCCATTCCCAACAGGCAGGAGACCTTTCCCAGGGCTGCCACCTTCAGCTGGGAAAGGCTCTCAGAGAAGGTAACCCACAGGGGAATCCAAATGACTCCTAATTAGCTCTCATTCGTGGCAGTTAACAGCAGCTCTTTGGGGCAAACACAATGCCCTGGACCTGGCCTTTCCCACCAGCCCTCACCAGCTGCCTTCCTGGGGGCACTTCTTGTCCACTCCTAACCTGCAGTTTCCCCTCCCATGCAAACTGGAGCAGTTTGGTTCTTCCTCTGCCCCTGCAGCACTCCCGAGGCAGAGATAGGATCTATGGCATGTGTCTTGCTGCATCAGCCTCTGATACCATCTCAGGAGCATCAGGACGTGGGGATTTTCGTCTTTTTTTTTTTCTGTCTCAAGGGAATTTGTTGTGGGTGAGTGTTTGAGGAGAGCCTGGGAGACTGAATTCTTCTGGTAAGGTGAAAGGGCTGAGGTGGTGCCTGCTCCTCTGTGTAATCACAGCCTGTTGACAGAGCTGCGGAAAGGGAGTTTTGGGCTGAGGGCTTCTCAAGTAAGGTTGGGCTGGTTTGGGAGCTCAGCCAGAGGTGAGCGCAGCAGCTGCCTGGCAAGGACATTGATCAGAAAAGACCAGAAAAGGTTGATAGTGCAGGAAAATCTCCAGGTCTCCTCTGAGGATCCTGTCCCAGCTGTAACAAAAGAGCTGAACCAGGGTAAAGGTCGTGACAACAGTGAAAGAAAAGCCTCAAACCCAAGTGGTCCCTGCCCGGGGGCTGTGGCAGGGCTTTGTCTCACTTCAGGGCAGTTGTCACCATCAGGCTGATTTGTAACTTGGCCCAGAACGTGAGGGTGACCTCGGCAAGGGGACAGATCCAACCACACACAGCTTTTGGCCCAGGTGAGGGGCTCAGGGCCAAGGCGGGAATGGCTTGGAGCAGAGAGAGCACACCTGGAGCTCTCAGCACAGGGGTGGCCGAGGGGTGGCTCCTGAGCTCCCACACGACGCTGTGGGCTAACCCTGTACCCCCCACTGTGGAGGGAAGCAGGCCAGGATTCACAGAGCTGCTCCTGCCAGCGGGCACAGGGCTGTGCTGCCAGCTGTGCTCAGTCATCTGCAGGCTCTGCCACCTGCCAGCAGTGGGTGGCTCCCAGGTCCCCTCCTTTCCCCCTGCTCCCTGAGAGATGGGGACACGTGGGCATCCCAAATCCCCAGATTTTGCAGTTTTGGGGGCAAAGATCCAAATCTGAAGCTAATCCGTTCCGGGGCAGTGCTGGCCTGGGAAGAGAGCCCAAGACTAAGAGGGTCTGGAGGCTCTTCGTGGCTGAGCTGCGTCACCGGTGGCTGCCCAGAAGAATCCCAGCACCCCTCCCTGAGCCTGCAGAAAGAGATCGTGACTCGCTGTTGAGGGTTGGAGATCTAACAGCGCTGCCGGCTCAGCCCTGTTGTTATTGTGTCCTTCAGGGAGCAGATGAAAGGAAGGAGGCACCAGGAATTACCCAGGGTGAGGCTCTGGGAACCTTTTAGTAACTCCAGAATCAGTTAAGTGCATTAGAATGTGAAAACAGCCAGAGGGGCCAGGGGAAGGAAGGAGATCATGAAGGGAGAGAAAGCACAAAAGGTTCCTAATCCCTCTAAGTCTCTTTGCTACCTCTCAGGCACCTCTGCTGTATGAAAAACCAACAACGTCTCTTGGCCAGGCCACTGCTGGAGCCTGGCAGGCCAGGCCAGCAGCCTGGGTGTGTGATTTCCTTCTGCACCCAGGGAGGGCTGGTACCACATCACAAAGGGCATCTTTTATTCCCCAACAAAGAATAAACCCAGCACAGATCTCCCTTCCTGCTTCCCTCTGCTCTCTGCACGCTAATACCTGTCCAGCTGCGTTCCTGCAAGCACTCTGCCCAGTCCCTCTGTGGCACAGGCTGTGGTGCCTCTCCCCTGCACATCTCCTTGGGGCTGTCCTGCTTAACCCCTCTGCCCTGCAGGCAGTCGGGGTGGCCTCACTCCTTGCTGTACCAGGTGCTGCACTTGAGCCCTCAGGACTTTGGCTGCAGGTGCTGCTGGTGCTGCTGAGTCACCTTAGCATTGTGGCTGGCAGCTGGAGAAGCATCATCTCTGCAGGAGGCAGGAGCACTGCTAGGGACTGATTGTGATGGGGACATCAGGACCTGCAGGGCACAGGTCCTGCACTGGGTGTCCAGTGCAGCTTCAAGTCCTTTTGGCCTGTAGGCTGCTCAAGTGTTAGAACTTGGCTCAGCAATAAGACAAGAGGAATAGTGGCACAGAAGTTGGTGTCTACAGATCCTCCAGCAGTCACAGACTGCCTCTGTGGGGCTTTGGGAAGGGTAGTGCAGCACAGCAGGTCCTGTTGGGATGTGGGGACCTGTCCCTTGAGCTGCCTGGAAGCCCTCTGCTGCGGGGACTTTCCAGGCTCAGTGGAGAGCTTCACCCCAAACCAGTATGTCAGCACTCCTCAAAGTGGAGTTTCTTCCCTTTTGAGCGCCCAGATTTTTGCCAAATATGGGATCAGCACACAAACACCACCAGGTCTGTGCTTGTCCTGGGATAGAGGGAAAACTTCCATCCAGCTTTGGGTTAGCCCACGTCAAGATTATGGCTGCTCGTAGGTTGGCAGCTTCCCTTGGCTTTAGGCTCTTTACAAGGGCAAATAAATAGGTTTGCAGGGGTTTAAGGGTAGCAGAGACCTGTGGGCGACTTGGCAGGTCGCAGAGGATTCGCTCGAGTGGCTCCCCAGAGGAGCTGCAGGGTGGGGCTGGAGCCAGCTCCTCTGCTCTCAGGTGCAGCCCCGAGACGCCAAAATGTAGCCGAGAGCGAGGAGCCCTGGGTCTGAATCACGGCGACTGCTGGGAACCACGGCGCAAGGAGAGGCTCTGGGCTGAGCTCTGCTGCTTCCAGTGGGATGTGACAAAAGATGTGAAATCAGGGAGAGAAAAATGATGATTCTGGAAGTTGGCTCTGGCTGTCAGGGGTGACGAAAAGCGCGGGCAACGCCTCCCGGGAGGGCTATAAAGGGCTGCAGGGCAGCGGGGAGCCAGCACTCGCTGCCTGTGCTGCCGAGTTCGGTGTCTCGCCCAGCTCCAGCCGCCAGCAGCCTTCATCATGAGCACCACGGTCAGGCAATACTCCTCCTCCACCTCTCTCAAGGGCATCGGCGGCCTGGGGGGAGGCTCCAGTAGGCATTCGTCCTCCGTGCGAATCGGGGGCGCAGGCTACAGAGCCCCCAGCGTGCACGGAGCCTCTGGCAGCTACTCCGTCTCGTCGCGCATGGTGTCTGGGCTGGGTAGCAGCTATGGGGGCAGCTACTGCGGCAGCGTCGGAGGCGGCCTCGGCGCCGGCTTTGGGGGAGGCTTTGGCGGCGGCTTTGGAAGTGGCTTTGGGGGCGGCGACGGCATCCTGCCGGCTGGAGAAAAGGAGACCATGCAGAACCTGAACGACCGCCTGGCCAACTACCTGGACAAGGTGCGTGCCCTGGAGGAGGCCAACACGGACCTGGAGGTGAAGATCAGGGAGTGGTACAAGAAGCAAGGACCTGGTCCAGACCGAGACTACAGCCCCTACTACAAGACCATTGAGGAGCTCAGGAACAAGGTAGGATGCTGTGAGTAACTCAGGGGGATGTCTGTGCTCCAGAGAGGAAGCAGGAGCACCCATTGCTGCCTCTGTAATTAGTAAGCACTCAGTGTGTCCTAAAAAGCATCTCAGAGCACATGCAGGGTGCCAGAGATGTCTCAATGCCAACTTTTGATGTCTGTGTTGATAATGCAGATTTTGGGGCAGTTTAACATCAAGGGAAAGTTGTGGGGCTGCAGACTCTGAGCTGTTGATGTCATTGATGAAAACATACCCAAGAATTCACAGGCTTGTCCCAGCTCCCAGCTCTTGATGTCACTTAGATGCCAAAGACACAAAGGTGGAACTGGCCAATGACTCTTTGTTTCAGCTCCTTTTGGCAGTCACTACTCCAGGGCCAGGCTTGCTGCAAACCCACACATTCAGGCAGATCTGGGGGGATTCCTTTTGGATCTGGTTTGATTCCCACCACTCCCTGCAGGGGAAATGCTCAGGAGCTGACTTTGTTCTTCTCTGTTAGTTCAGAAGTAGGAACTGCCCCCAATAAAGACAAAGGGAGGCAGGGCACAGCCAGGGGTGCAGGAGGCTGGCAAATGTTGGAGGGAATTAATTTCCCTCCTTCTCCTTGGCCCCATAGCTGATGTCCTTCCAGAATCTGACCCAAACCTTCTCCCTCTGTGGATTGTTTCCTACTGGGTTTGTAGTGTAAGAACTGCAGGCAGCTGCTCAGTGCTCCAGTTCTGCAGTGAAGAAATGAAACCCATCCCAGAACAAAGTGGCACAGAGTTAGCCAAGCAAAACACCCCTCTCTCCTGCCAGGGGAGCCACGTGGTGCCATGGACTCCTCCCTGCCCCTTGCAGCTGCCCTGAAGCATGGGGTAGATGCTGGCATTGGATCTCCCACATTTGACCTGGCTTCAGGCTGCCTTTGAGATATTGATGGATTTTTGGAGGAGAGGAGAGGTCACAGTGTTGTCAGCCCCTTCCTGCAGCTGGTCTCAGCCCAGGCTCACTGGTCCTGACTCAAACACACTCCTGCTAAGGACACCCCAGGCTTCCCCAGAACTCTCCCGGTCCTGACAGCCTCACTGCTGCTCCCATTCCAACCAGGAGATATTCCTGACACTCATTTTGTGCTTTTCCTTCATCTTGCACCCTCCAGGTCCTGGTGGCCACAGTTGACAATGCCAACCTCCTCCTGCAGATTGACAATGCCAGGCTGACAGCTGATGACTTCAGGACCAAGTAAGCCACATTTCCTGGGAAAATGGAACTAGGTCTGCAGAGATGTTTGGTGAAATGAGGAGAAAATCCCATCCAAAGGCCCAGCAGGCACCATGGAAACAAAGCCTTCAAAGTGAAGGTGGAATTTCCAGAGCAGGTGGCTGTCTGCATCTGCCAGGAACTTAGGGACTATTTTGCTTCCATCACTGCTTTGTTCCCATGGCTGGTACCTCTCTGGTGCCACCTTGTCTCTGGCACCTTGGGCTGTACCTCTAGCTTGTGTGTGCAGAGCCCAAATCCAGCAGCAAGACCTAGTGCTGTCAGGAGCAGGGTGGGGTTGTGGACTCAGATAGACACTGATTTATCTGCTGGTCACCTCCAGTCACCAGCAGAAGGTTGTCCATGCACCACTGGGGTCACAGAGTATGGAGGTGATGCCAGCAGCAGCACGAAGGAAGAGAACAACAGATCCAGGTGCTCTGTCCCCAGCTGGGCAGGATCTCCTGCCACTTTCATGCCTCTTCCTCTGTGCCCAGGTTTGAGACGGAGCAGGCTCTGCGCATGAGCGTGGAGGCTGACATCAACGGCCTGAGGAGGGTCCTGGATGAGCTGACCCTGGCTAGAGCTGACCTAGAGATGCAGATTGAGAACCTGAAGGAGGAGTTGGCCTACCTCAAGAAGAACCATGAGGAGGTGAGCACAGAGTCAGGCTCAAAAGAAGTCCAGCCTGGGCTCAGAAGAGTGAGGTGGGTCCAGCCTTTAAGGCTATGCAGAGTTCAGAGTTGCTAGGAGGGAAGGAGGGAAGTGCTGCTGAGGAAGCAGGGAGGATGGATCCTGGGCAGCAGCTCTCCAGGGCCTCTGTAAAGCATTCCCCGCTGGATGTGTCAGAGGTGTCCACTGTGACCCTTAGAGATTTATTAACCATCCCAGCAGCATCAGGCCTGGAAGGCCAATCCCCTGAGAAATGAAGCCAGCTCCAGGCTCTGATTTATTCTCTGGAGAACTTCACATGGAGATTTCTTAGGGGTTTGGATTATTCTACTGCTGATGGTGGAGCAAAGCCCCCAGCCTGTTCCTGTCAACCTATCTCAGAAATATTTGCAGGAGGATGCTGCCTTTCTTGGAAAGCTGTCTCCAGAGGAAGACCTTCACAGGCTGCTTGTTGGGGTACATGAAGATGTTTCTGTCTTGTGGCAGGAGATGAACATCCTGCGTGGGCAGGTGGGAGGAGAGATCAGTGTGGAGATGGACGCAGCTCCTGGGGTGGACCTGACCAAGATCCTGGCGGAGATGCGGGAGCAGTACGAGAGCCTGGCCGAGAAGAACCGCAGGGACGCCGAGCAGTGGTTCTTCAGCAAGGTGAGCTGCGGGGAGGGGGCAGCGCCGCGGGGCTGCAGGGCCCGGGGCCGTGCCCCTTGCCCGCTGCTGCAGCCGCCGGGCTTGGGCTCGTTGCAGACGGAGGAGCTGAACCGGGAGGTGGCCATCAACACCGAGCAGCTGCAGAGCGGCAAGACGGAGATCACGGAGCTGCGCCGCACCATCCAGAGCCTGGAGATCGACCTGCAGTCGCAGCTCAGCACGGTACGGCGGGCTGCGGGACACAGGGCCCCCTGTGAGCAGGGGCCGGGGGACGTGCGCCTGCCGCCCTGACCCCCAGCCTCTGTGTGCCGGCAGAAAGCGGCGCTGGAGGGCACCCTGGGCGACACCGAAGCTCGCTACGGCGCGCAGCTGGCACAGCTGCAGGGACTGATCAGCGGTGTGGAGGAGCAGCTGGCAGAGCTGCGCTGCGACATGGAGCGGCAGAACCAGGAGTACCGAATGCTGCTGGACGTCAAGTGCCGGCTGGAGCAGGAGATCTCCACCTACCGCCGGCTGCTGGAGGGCGAGGACGCGCAGTGCGTGCAGGGCTGGCCTGGGGGCCCTGGCAGGGGGTGGATGGCAGACACAAAGAGGGAGCAGCCTGCGGGGTGCTGTGATCCCGTCTCCTGGCCCGTGGCGTGCAACTGGGTTTCACTTTCCAGCAGAGCCCAGTGGCCACCACATCACTGTAGCAGCCCTGGGATCTGCTTCCCAGCCCTCCCGGGTCCCTATGGTTGCTGGGGAAGGAGCAGGCACCACTGCTGCTCCTGGCACTGCGGTGTGTGCTGCCCTTATCTCTGCATCCCTGTGGCACACCCACAGCTTTACCCTCTCTTTTCTTTCAAGTCTGACTTTAGGCAGTAGCTGTTTTAATCCCATTCTGGTCCAAAGGGAAAAGGCAGGGTCTTAAATGGATGATTTTGTCTTGGGGGCTACTCCCTTCCCCCCCATTCTGACCATTTCTCCTCTCTCTCCCCCTGCAGCATGTCCTCCCACTACTCACAGCCTGTGAAAGAAGGTAAGAAATGTCTTGGCTGAAGCAATGCTCACACCCAGCCCCATCACATCCTCAGCCCCTTCCTCAGCACAGACTTTTTACTAATTCACTAAAATTATAATTTTTCTCATCTTTTTGAATTGGGAATGGACACAAACTCACTGCTCTGATGTACCAAGAGGTGCTTCAGGAGGTGATCTGTGCAGACACAGAGGATTATGGGGGGGATGTGGGGTTAGGTGGGATTGCTGAGGCAGCTGTTGGCAACAGCAACCCCCCCATGAAGATCTTCATGATCCTTCCTCCTCCAGCTCCTTCCCTCTCCACTGCAGGGCCTGTCACCACCCGCCAGATCCGCACCATCTTCGAGGAGGTCCAGGATGGGAAGGTGATCTCCTCCCGGGAGCAGATCACCCAAGCTGCCCACTAAGGTGCCCAGTGGCTTGCTGCAGGCCTCGCATAGCAAAGCTGAAGCAGATCCCAGCTGGTGTCCTCTGGCCATGCAGATCACCAACAGGATCTTCTCTGCTCCCCCAGCCCTGCCTCCCTGCCCCTCTCTCTCCCAGTGCCCAGAGATCCAATAAAGCTTTTCCTGGCACTCCTGCAAACCAGGCTCTGGTCTTGTTGCTCCAAAGCACCAGGCTGCCCCTTCCCTGCAGCTGCAGGACAAAGCTCCTCCCTGGAAGGAGGGACAGTCCCCATCTCTGGTACCCGAGGGTGGAGGCAGTTCACCTGCACTTCAGTAATACCCCAGCCCAGGATGGTCCAGTGAGGACCACTGATGAGGGTGGAGGTGGAGAGAGGAACTGATTCCAAGGGTTGTGATCCATGAAACTTGGCAGAGTCTTGGTATTTCACCTCAGGTTTGTCACTGTGACTCAGGTCAGGGCAAAGTGCTGCCAGGTCCAGCAGCAGTAGAGTTGAGGCTTTTAACTCAGTGAAGTCCAAGCAAGAAAGTGAACAAAGACCAAGTCATGGAGCCAGGACCCTGCAAAACCCTTCCCAGCTCTGCCTCAGCCCTGGCTGTGCAGTCCAAGCTTTGTGGTGACACAAAATCCAGCCTGTGGCTGTGGCAGGGACACGCTGGCTGCCAGCCCACCAGAACTCACCTTGGTTTAGTTCTTGCTTCCAAAGGCACCACCAAAGGGTGAGCAAAGCAAGTGGTGGAGATGGTCTCTACAAGCACCAAGAGGAGGACTCCTGTGGAGGTGTTTCTGGCACTCCCTGGCTGTCAGTGGCTCAGCTGTTCCTGGAAAGCCAGTTCAGACACATTCTTGGCTGGGTCCTGCCATATTTATTGCTTCATCAATGCATCTCTGGAATCAATGAGATGATTCAGAGAAGCACTGCACAAGGTCTGTGAGAACAGAACTGGCATCACAGTTTCCAGACCCCTCTGCAGAAAACCTGCCTGGATTTGATGGGCAGAGAAGTGAGAATTCAGGGGGTTCAGACCACTGGCAGGATCTCTGCAGCAGCAGCTGAGGGGTGCACAGCTTGAGGGACTCCAAGCAGCTCTTCCTGGGCTCAGCTGGGGCTGGGTGCCCTTGCCCACACACAGCAGACCCTCTGTGACTCGTGCAGGGCATCAGCTGCCAGGTGGGGTGTAGCACCCCCAGCATGCACCGGCCTGTGGCAGACACAGCTTTGGTTTGGAAGCTCACCCCTGGCTGATCTCATCTGCACTCAGATTCCACCAAAGGGCACAGGAATACAGCCCAGTGGCAGTGTTGTGGGCAGGAGAGCTGCTCCTGCTGCTCTGCCCTGATGCCCTCGTGGTGCACCAGCAATGGGCCATGAGGAAGTAACTGTGCACAGTTCCTGACCCAAGGCCCTTCCAGTCACAGCTTCTCTGCAGCCTCCAAGGAGGGAGCCCAGCCCAGCACAGTGCTCTCCCCAGGGCTGGATCAGACCTGGAGCTGAGCAGCCCAAGCTCAGATGTCTGAGAAAGGTCAGGACAGGCACAGCTGCAGGTGGCAGCTGGGGCTTCTCAGGTCACCTCTGGGAGGCTCTTGCCCTTCCCCTGGTCAGCGCAGGGACCACCAGCAGCTCTCACAGCTCCTCTGAGCTCCCTGCAGTGCTTGTGTCCCTCCTGCTGCCACCTTGGCATGGGGATGTTGGAGGTTCCTGGCTGGGATTCCTCCTGCCCCTGTGCTTTTCCCCTGGCAAAGCCTGGGCCCTGCCATGTTGCTGTAGAGGCACCAAATCACAGCTGGCTGCCAAAATCCCTCTAATGAGTGATTAAAGCAGGAGTGTTTGGCAGCAGTGGTGTTGCTGCTGCTGCAGAGCAGGCGGGAGGTGTGGAAACCATATGCTCCTTCTCTCCTGCCTGGAGCATTAATAATCAGCTCTGTCCTCAAGAAACCTGCTGCGGAGGGAGCTGCAGGTGGTGGCTCAGGCAGGCAGGCAGCGGCAGCTCAAGGCAGGTCTCAGGACTGGCTGAGTCCAGAGGCACTGTTTGGCTTCCAGGTTGTGCTGAGTTCATAAGGCAGAAAAGGCCACTTTGGAAGGGGACACAGAGGTGTGGCCTTGCAGCTCCTCTGAGGGAACCTTCCCATGGCAGCTGGAAACCAGGGCAGAGCTGAGAAGGGCACTGACAATGAGCAGAGTGGCTTTGTCCTGGGGGCTTCATCCACTGGGTCTGCAGAGAGCTCTGCCTGGAGCCAGAAGTCATCGCTGGTGTCCTCCTGAAGCAGGACAGCAGCAGATGTTTACACACCAGTGTGCTCCCATGGGATCCCTGCTATCCTATGGAATCCCTGCTATTCCATGGGATCCCTGCTGTCCCATGGAGCTACCACTCTGAGCCTGCAGTGCAGAACCCCAGGCTGCTGCGGCAGAGGCAGGAGCTGGTGGAGCACTCAGCTGTGATTCAGAGGAGCCTGCTGCAGTCCTTTGTGGTTGTGTTCAGTGGGAGGTCATGGAAGGAACCTGGGAGAGCTTTGAATATGTTCTTTGAAGTCTTAATGAACTCTTCATGATTTAAATTGCTGCCTCGTGGTACCAGGGATAGTACAGCAGCACACCAGCAGTGTGTGTTGTGATGCCACAGCAGCTGAACAGGAAGCAAAGGATGAAAGGAAAGGGAGGCTGTGGCAGCTACTGACCCTACAGCTGGCCCAGGGACACTGATCCCTGAGGGACACTGACCACTAGAGGACACTGATTCCTGGGGACACTGATTCCTGGGCACACTGATCCCTGGGGCACACTGATCACTGCTGGTTTTGCTCACACCAAGGCTGAGGCTCTGGACCTGCACGGGGGCTCTGTCCTGGTTCTGTCACTGTCGTTCTCCTCTCCCTGTGCCACCCCTGCTCTCAGTGAGGAGACCCCATGAGTCCTGCCCTTCTGTGCCACTGGACTGAAGGTGAGGAGCTGAAGATGGGGAGCAAGCACATTCCTTGGAGCTGCACATCTCAGCCACCCCCACACAGCCTTTGCCATCCACACCTGGGGAGGATGAGCAGGGAGTGGGTGGCTGCTGGCTCCGTGCCCTGGCCCCGGGTGCTCACACGACAAGATGCTGCCAGGAGACTGAACCCCTCCTGTCCTCTGGCCACAGCAAGCACAGAGCTTCCAGCCCTCCACGTCTCCAAGTGGTACAGACCTGTCTCCACCCACCAGTGGCAAAGGGGAGCTGTGCTTCTCCCCGCAGCCAGCTGCTGCCACTCTGAGGTCACATCCCCCTCCTGTACTGCTTCCAGACGGAGGGAAGGAGTGGGAGAAGGAGCAGGGGAAGGAGTGGGGCCCTTTAAAGCCTTTGCTGCTAATTTCCCAACTCCTTCTCCCCTCCTTTGGCAAATGATCTAAGGAAGAACTTGGCTGTTGGGAAGGGGCTGTTGGGGCCTGTCCATGAAGAAAGTCAAACCCTTCCTCCTGTGCACACATGAGAAATGCCTTCTCCTCCACACCCTGCACCGCTGGGTGGTGGCATTCAGGGCTGTGGTTGCTGCCTGTGATGCAGGGCAGCAATGAGCAAAGGCAGCACAGCTTGACCATGCCTGGGGCACTGACTTGGAGCTATTCTGCTGTTCAGAGGCAGCCAGGATCTCTCCCGACACTCTGCTTACGTGGGGGCTGCATGCTTCAAACTCACACTAGAGTTGTCCTCCCTGGACACAGCTGCTTGGGATGCTCAGTACAGCAAACACCATCAGGGCAGCTTTGAGCTCTGGTTCTTGGTGCATAGAGCCCAGGAGCTTCTCTCCCTACATCCTTCATCTGCTTTATGCTATTCCACATTTTTTTCCTGGAGCATCTTGTAGTTTTTAGGTTATGGCAGCAGCTAGCTACGTCCTGAATGTTTTGCTAGGGTCCCCTTCCCCAAGAAGAACCCAAACCATCCAGCTCTTACTGCCTATTCACATTGCCCCTCTCTTGGGTGGTCTCTGAAGCAAAGAACTGAGCAAGCCCTGAAGCAAGAACTCCTTTTCTTTGCTTCTTCCTCACTGAACATTTCCCTCTTGGGGGGGGTGAAGGAGCAGACTCTAATTTCCAGGATCAATGACCGAGTTCCTCCTGACACTCACAGGACTGTGGAGGAACATTCAGGGCTTCACCAGACGGCTGCTGGCCCAGCAGCTCTGCTCTGTGTACCCCTGAGGACAGCCAAGTGTGCTGGTTTGAGGCCAGACAGATCCTCTCTTGCCCTGAGAGGTCCAAAAGAATGAGACTCACACAAACGGATTGGAGAGTGATGGAAAGTTTAAATGGAAAAGCAATTGGTGAAGCTACAGAGAAGTACAAACTACAAAGCATAGTGGAAAAGAACATCCTAAAGCATACAGAACCCCTCACAGAATTCCCAAAGGCTTCCCAATCCTCCCTTCCTCCCACCTGAGGGTCTACCCAAAACCCCCAGGGCTCGTTCTTCCCCCCTCCTCCCACTGCTAGGCAAGTCTCAGACTGGCCAGGTCTGAGACTGCCCCCCCTCCATTCTCCTCCTGGCATTAGGCCTAGACAGGCCTAAGTGGCCTTGGGGATACTTCCCCGGCATTACCCGATAAGAGAGGACATCTCCCATGGGAGCAGAAAGGGAAGAAAGAGGAAGAGAATGGCTTTGCAGATGGACTTATAGGGCACAGGATTTATGGGTAGAAATACGCCGTTTCCTGTGTCCACCCCTATTGGGTGGGCACCCAGGACACCAGAGGTGTAATTTATGTGGCAGTAGGAGGGGGCACCCAGCCTAAACTGCCACACAAAGGAACCACAGCTGGGACAAAAAGGGGACAGTAAAGTGCTGCTGCCTTCTCTGTGCAGCGCTGCCCGAGCCGCTCTGCTCCGGAGCTAGCAGTTGAAAGCAGCAGCAAAACGTAGCCCTGAGCGAGGAGCCTCCTCCTGTGAATCACAGCGGGGTGTTTGCTTGGAAACGGAAGAGGCACAGAGCCTCCTTTGTCAGATAAAAGCTTTCTGGTGGGACAGGACAAAAAACATCGACAGAACAAAGGCAAAAATGACGATTCTGGAAGTTGGCTCAGATGTTGGGGGTGATGAAAATCATCGGGAATGCAGCGGGGGGGGGGGGGGGGGGGGGGGGGAAGTGCGGGCAACGCCTCCCGGGAGGGCTATAAAGGGCTGCAGGGCAGCGGGGAGCCAGCACTCGCTGCCTGTGCTGCCGAGTTCGGTGTCTCGCCCAGCTCCAGCCGCCAGCAGCCTTCATCATGAGCACCACGGTCAGGCAATACTCCTCCTCCACCTCTCTCAAGGGCTTCGGCGGCCTGGGGGGAGGCTCCAGCAGGCATTCGTCCTCCGTGCGAATCGGGGGTGCAGGCTACAGAGCCCCCAGCGTGCACGGAGCCTCTGGCAGCTACTCCGTCTCGTCGCGCATGGTGTCTGGGCTGGGTAGCAGCTATGGGGGCAGCTACTGCGGCAGCGTCGGAGGCGGCCTCGGCGCCGGCTTTGGGGGCAGCTATGGGGCCGGCTTTGGGGGAGGCTTTGGCGGCGGCTTTGGAAGTGGCTTTGGGGGCGGCGACGGCATCCTGCCGGCTGGAGAAAAGGAGACCATGCAGAACCTGAACGACCGCCTGGCCAACTACCTGGACAAGGTGCGTGCCCTGGAGGAGGCCAACACGGACCTGGAGGTGAAGATCAGGGAGTGGTACAAGAAGCAAGGACCTGGTCCAGACCGAGACTACAGCCCCTACTACAAGACCATTGAGGAGCTCAGGAACAAGGTAGGATGCCGTGGCCACCAAGACACCTCCAGTAAAGTCACTCTTCAACAGATGGCTCTTGCTGAATGCTGAGGCAGGTCTGAGATGGGTGAGCAGAGAGAGCACCTCCCTGGCTTAGAGACTGCAGTTCCCTGCTCGTGTTCTCCACAGGGCACAAAGATAGGTTTCTGCTGATTGTTTCAGTGCAGGGAGGAGGATGGGGCAGGGAAGCATGAGCCAGGGTTTGGTCAGACTTCAGGTGCCCTGATGCCACTCATCAATTCCTGCCTCTCCTTCATGCTGCTCCTTATGCCCCAAGTCTGTGCTCCCATCGTGGGCTCCTGGTTAATCACTCGGCAGGCAGGGACACAACCCTGGCACTGCTCACCTCTGGATGATATGCAAATGAGATGCTAAGCCATTATCCTAAACATCCACAAATCCAATCTTTTCCAGCCTGACAGGAGGCTCGAGGGAGAGGTGAAACCACAAGGGACCTGAGTATGGGATGGTTGTTCTTTGGGAGGTGCAGACACAGACACAGGGAGATCCAGGAGTCAGAGCATCCTGGACTGTAGCTGGTGGCCTCAGAGATGCTGAAGCTGAGAGCTTGCCCTGCTCTAAAATGCAGTGGATGAAGTCATGGTCCAGGTTGTTTCTTCATTCTTAGCAGCTCCCTGGCTGATTTTAATCAAAGGTCCTTGAACAAAAGCATCAGAATCTGTCCTTCCCTTCCCACCCTGCCATCCTGTCCTCCCTCTGCCCACATGACTCATCCTGAGCTGAGTGTGGGTCACCCACTGCCTGCAGGAGCTGACAGCATCCTTAGTAAGCTGAGGTTGCTCAGGTGGGGCTAGGGGCTGGGTGTGTGGGTGGCTGAGTGATGACAGCCCCTGCAAGTCTGGAAATGCAGCAGCAGTGACTGAGGGCTCCAGGGGCAGGCCCTGGGGGAAATCACACCCCTAGAATTGCTCAGCTCTGTAACCCTTCTCCTGTGCCTCACCTTGGGCTGGAGAGTTCCTGCCCTGATGCACAGAGCTTCTCCTCACATTCCAGCTTGCCAAGGGTGCCCTGGTCTGGAGCAGAGACACATACTGAGGTTGCCTTCAGGCTGGAGCAGTACAGTGCTGGGTCTCACAGAAACCCTCTGCAGACCTTTCTCTCCCCTCCTGCACCACAGCTGGGAAATGTCCACATCGAAATCCCTGGATTACTGCTTGGATCCAGCATCCAAACTCAGCATCCCAGTGCAGAGAGAGCTTTTCATTAGCTTGTGGCTACAGAAATTGCTGCTCATTAACCGGCCAACTGCTTTCCAAATCCCAGAGCAAATATTTGCACCTCAGGTGTAATTACGAAAGGAAAATGACTCAGGCATCAGGCACCTCCTTTCTCCACCCTTTCTTTCTTCCCAACGGGGCCAGGCACAGCCCAGAGTCGTGCCAGGGCTTGGATCATGCTGTGAGCATCAGAAGGTGCCACAGGCAGGGGCAGAGCTGTGACATGGGCACATGATGGTGTCCTCACAAGACCAAACCTGTGCCAGCAAGGACTGAGCACCAGTGCCTGGCTCTCCCTCTGCAGAGTCCATGTGGAAGCTCAGCCCTTCTGCAGGGCAGCCAGGCAGCAGGAAGCCTTCTTTGGAACAACTTTTTTCACTCTTCCCGTTTTTTTTTTATCCCCCTCCCTGCCCAGATTCTTTCTGCAACTGTTGAAAATGCCAACATTGTCCTGCAGATCGACAATGCCAGGCTGGCAGCTGATGACTTCAGAACCAAGTAAGTCCAGGCCTTTGAGGGCTCTTGGAAGAAGGGAGGGAGCAGCCCAGCCAAAGCTCTTCTTTGCTCCTTGCAGCTGAAGTTGCTCCCCCAGGGCACTGCTCACTGGAAGGGTGATGTCTGGGAGGTGAACATCTCCCCCTGGAGGGCTCTGCACCCACACTCCAGAATGGATAAATCTGGCAGCAATGGGACAGGGTGGGGGAGGAAGCCAGACAAAGCCTCCATCAGCTGGGCTCCATGGTGCCACTGAGTCTGTGTGCCCAGGTTTGAGACGGAGCAGGCTCTGCGCATGAGCGTGGAGGCTGACATCAACGGCCTGAGGAGGGTCCTGGACGAGCTGACCCTGGCCAGAACTGACCTGGAGATGCAGATTGAGAACCTGAAGGAGGAGTTGGCCTACCTCAAGAAGAACCATGAGGAGGTGAGCACAGAGACAGGCTCAGGCTGGGACCTAGGAAATGTGCCTTGGGCACAATGGGAAGTGGCCAGGCCAAAGGTGCAGGAGAGTCTCTGCAGCTGGGGCTGCCAGGGGACACTCAGGTGGGTAACAGGGAGAGAATCAAACCCTTCAGACAGGGCCTGCAGGAGGAGGTCAGAGAGGTTTGAATGCTGAGTGCAGATAAGAAGTTTGTCCTCCTGGGAGCACAGATTTCACTCTGGTGCCTTGTGTCTCCCTTGTGGCAGGAGATGAACATCCTGCGTGGGCAGGTGGGAGGAGAGATCAGTGTGGAGATGGACGCAGCTCCTGGGGTGGACCTGACCAAGATCCTGGCGGAGATGCGGGAGCAGTACGAGAGCCTGGCCGAGAAGAACCGCAGGGACGCCGAGCAGTGGTTCTTCAGCAAGGTGAGCTGCGGGGAGGGGGCAGCGCCGCGGGGCTGCAGGGCCCGGGGCCGTGCCCCTTGCCCGCTGCTGCAGCCGCCGGGCTTGGGCTCGTTGCAGACGGAGGAGCTGAACCGGGAGGTGGCCATCAACACCGAGCAGCTGCAGAGCGGCAAGACGGAGATCACGGAGCTGCGCCGCACCATCCAGAGCCTGGAGATCGACCTGCAGTCGCAGCTCAGCACGGTACGGCGGGCTGCGGGACACAGGGCCCCCTGTGAGCAGGGGCCGGGGGACGTGCGCCTGCCGCCCTGACCCCCAGCCTCTGTGTGCCGGCAGAAAGCGGCGCTGGAGGGCACCTTGGGCGACACCGAAGCTCGCTACGGCGCGCAGCTGGCACAGCTGCAGGGACTGATCAGCGGTGTGGAGGAGCAGCTGGCAGAGCTGCGCTGCGACATGGAGCGGCAGAACCAGGAGTACCGAATGCTGCTGGACGTCAAGTGCCGGCTGGAGCAGGAGATCTCCACCTACCGCCGGCTGCTGGAGGGCGAGGATGCGCAGTGCGTGCAGGGCTGGCCTGGGGGCCCTGGCAGGGGGTGGGTGACAGACACAGAGTGCTGCCAGGGGACTCGCTCCAACCACAGCTCTCGGGCTTCGTCCTGGTGCTTGTACCAGCTGCGGGTGCCCAGTGGCTCTGTCCTTGGTTTCTGCCGGCAGCGAGGTGCTGTCACAGGCTCTTTCCACTGCCGGAAGGGGCAGCGGTGCCCCTACTCTCCAGGATGCTCCCAACATAGCAGGAGTTTTAGCAGCTGTGAGCCTGGTCTGGTTTCTTGCTGCCTGAACACAGAGCCTGTGTGACAGCAGAAGAGCTCTCCCAAACTCACTTCTCTTTTTTTCTCCTTCTCTTGCAGCATCTCCTCCCAGTACTCAGCTGCATCTTCTCACTTGGGCAGAGATGGTAAGAACCTATCCTGGCACTGACATTTCTGACCAACAGCTTTGAGGGCTGCTGTGGAGCAGCTGCCCATCTGCCAGGGTGGGGCTCACCCAGGGGCTGTGCCTGAGTCCCAGTGAGAGCAGCAGGAGCACTTCTGTGCATCTCACCCTGCTGGCCAGGGCCAGGGCTCTCAGGGGGGAAATGCCCCCAACTTGGGCACTGCAAGGAAGGACTTTCCCTCAGCAGGCTCTGTCTGGGCAGCTGCAGTTCTGGCTTTACACAGATCTGAGATGGGCAGCAGCCCCACACTCCAGGGAGTTTGCCTCTCGCCCTGACCTTTCCCATCTGCCTGGCTCTTCCCTCTGCACTGCCAGCATAGGGCTCTTGGGTGCCAGTACCCTGTGGAATTTCAGACAGCTCCCCGAAGACTATGCAGGAGCTGATCCCGTCCTGAGCAGTTGCCTCCTCCCTGCCCCCCGAGTAACTGTCCCCCACTTTTTCCTGCAGTGGTGACGTCCTCCCGCCAGGTCCGCACCATCGTGGAGGAGGTGCAGGATGGGAAGGTGGTGTCCTCCCGGGAGCAGGTTGCCCTCAACACACGCTAAGAGGACCCTCAGCCCCGGGCTCAGTGACCCAAGCACCATCTGAGCCTGAATGCGTCTGGGTCGTGCCACAGGAGCAGCCAACTTCCTTCCTCTGCTCCTGCCTCCTCTCCTGCCCCTGGCTGCAGGCGGTACCACTGTGCACTCTGTACATGTTTAATAAAGCTTTGTCTTCTTTCCTGCAGCTGCAGACTTGTCTGTCACTGAGAGATGATCCCTCAGAGCCCCAGGGCTCTGTGCTCATGTCAGGGAAAGTCCTAAGAAACCAGAAGAAGGCAGCAGGGAGAGGAGGGACAGGGGTTGCACCTGAGGCAGAAATCATTAGAGAGCTTTTTCTTCCTGAGGCCACTGCTCATAAACACCTGGGAGGGGCTGGGCCACAGAGCAGAGACACCGGGACACAGAATGAGAGCACTGACAGCAGGAGGATGTCTGAGGTCATCGTGCCACACGACTGAGAGCTGCACATCTCACAGCTCAGAGCTCTGCCTCTCCTGTCACAGAGAGTCACTTTCTGCAGCAGAGCCTGAATGAGTTCTGCAGGATTGCTGCTGCCATGGGTGCCACCCTGAGACACGAGCAGGACATGAGGCCAGCTGGCAGCCCCTATACAGACCTGCCCTGACTTACTTGGCTGCTTTTAGCTCAAATTCCTGGAGCAGACAAAAACCTTCCCACAGCTCTGCTCGTGCTGCCTACAGGCAGTGTTTAACCAGTGCTGAATGGGTAGGGATGGAGCAGGAGCTGCTGGCAGCCAGTGGCTCACTGCTCAAATCCTTCCCCAAACACAGGAGCTGCTTATGGGGTGTCAGCAGCAGCTCCAGGCAAGCTGCCAGGCAGGGTTAGGTGAGGCACCTCCTGCCCTGGCAGCCAGGCACACATCTGCCTGCACCCTCTGGCTTCCTGGAGAGCAGCAGAGGAGCCTTTTGCTTACTGTGGTGCAGGACGCACTTGGGCAGCTGCAGTTCCAACCCCTCTGCCATGGGCAGGGACATCTCCCCCTAGAGGAGGTGGCAAAAAAAGTCTTGTTAGGATTCAGCAAGGAGCTCCAGGACAACCCAGGAGCATCCTTGAAAGGTATCAGCTGAGACATAGAGATGTGTGGGATGTGCCAGTGTCCAGCTCAGTCCCTAGCAGCAAGAACCCCTGAATGAGTGACACTCACAGGCAGCAGCATCCTTCTGATCTGTAAAGCTCCATGTCCTCAGCAGTTGTTTCTGCAAGGCCTACAGAAGGAGCTTTGCTGTCATTGCTGCTCCCACCCTACAAAGCATGAAATTGAGACTTGGGTTAGCTGAACCATTTGCCTAGAGTGATTTGCAAAGATGGGATCACAACCCTGGAGCATCTCATCTGCTGTCATCAGGGAGATGGAGATGAGTTTCAGTACAGACAATGACAGGCAGGAAAAAGTGGCCTGACAGTGGCCAGGTGAGGAGAGGTTCTGCAGACAGGGAACTTCCACCTGTGAAACACAAACTGAGCTGGCAATGAGCAACCAGGGGCTGGGGCTGCCTGGAGCACCTACTCTGAACCAGAGCCTCCTGACAAGGCTGTCCCAGCCCTGCACAGGCTGGAGGTCATGGCCCAGCCCCTGCTGGTGTGCTGTGGGTGCCAGGCAGTGACCCCACCCCTGCTGGTATGCTGTGGGTGCCATGCAGTGCCAGTCTCTCTGCTCCTCTGCCCTGGCACTCGTTGGTGGCCACTTCCACCCCAGACCCTGGGACTGGCAGTCCTGCAGGGTGGGGGACAGCAGCCTGGGCTCCTCTGGGGATGCAGGTTTCGGTGCGGTGTCTGAGTCTTCAGGGATGTCCCTTGGGACATGGAGCCAGCCCATGACTGTCTGTCACAAAGGGAAATGCCAGCTCTGCTTGGGGGCAGGGGACACTTTTGTGCTTCTTATGCAGGAGCTTCAAAACCAGTCTTAAGCCTTCAGATATCCTGAGACTCCCAAGGGACTCCCTTCCAGGGAAATCTGCTCTTCCCCTCTCATTTCCATCACCCTTTTCAATCTGACAAAGCCGTGCAGCACAACAGCCCGTGGGAGTGTCGCCGCGGTGCCCCCCCGTGCCCTGCAAAGCTCAGCAGCAGGCAGAGATGCAAAGCTTCAGGGTGATTCCTGCCTTGCTATTCCGCACCACGCTCGTTAGAAGGGAGCAGCTCCTCTGCCTGCGGGAGGCTTTTCTGCTCGTTTGGTACTCGAAGGAACAACTTTCCCTGGCCAGGCCTGCACAGCTGTTCCGGACCCTTTCTGAGCCATCATCTGCCTCCTCCTCTTGCACCCTCGGGGCTCAGCGTTGCCCGCAAAGGGCAAGCAAGTCAAGCGAGGGCGGCTGGGCAGGGGCATCGCCAGCGGCAGCGCCGGGCAGGTCCCCGTCTGCAGCCTGCAGTCTGGGAGTCAGTGAGAGTGGATTGCGGGGAGAGGCTGCATTATGCATGCAGGGAGTGCCAACAACTGAGCTCCTCGGGAAAATGAGAAGCTGCTTTAAGGAAATGAGGTCTGGAGGTGCTGGCAGGGCTGAGGTTTGCTCTGGGCTAACAGCAAGAGTTGGCTTGGATCAAAACTGCACATTTTGGAGAGCAAAACGCTGCCACGAGGAGCAAAGCAGTCAGCCAGGAGGAATGAACTGGGTCTGCTCTTTATGGGAGGTGTGGGAATTGGAGTCACTTTGGCTGCAGAGACCTACAGCAGGGTCGGAAGTTTAAAAGTCAGGAAGAAACGTGGAGACCTCAGCTTGGTTTCCAGCGACCCCTCACTGAGCTTTGGGGTTTTCCCCAACACTGTTGTATCTCTCTGTGAACTGAAATGAACTGAAGAAATGTGAGCTCAGCATCTTTCTACAGCCCTCCTGTAGAAAAGGGGCAGGCTCTGAGCACTCCTGCTCCCGACTCGCTCGCTCCTCTTCCAGCGGCAGGACCAGCTGCTGGGCTCCATGGCTGCCGGGCCTGATCCTGACCATTCCACAGCCTCCATTCAGGATCTCAGCACTGAAGAGGCACCCCTGGCACCAGGGCACAGGCTCCACTGCCTCATTATGGATGTAACCAGGGCTGGACATCCACAGGCTCCACACCACATGTAAGGTGCCCTGGATTTGCAGTGCCAAGATAAAATCAGGGCTAATGAAGGTACCCAAACGGCACAAGCAATACTCCTGGAGGAGGCTGCCCCTGACACACCCTTTATGGGATGTGTCCAGGTGACCTGGATGCCAAAATTGGTGGTGACCAAGCCGTGGGTGAAAGGCAGCCAATATTTGCATGGCTGGGCTAATGTGCTTAAGAAAATGAAAGCTCCAGATGACAAAACATTTTAATTATTCCTCTTCTTCCTCAATTTGCTATTCCAAGACTAAAATATAGGTTTAAGATCTGTCTCTAAGTGACCTTTTCTAGGGTCTTCTCTAATTTGAACACATTTCCCCTAGATTATATTTGGAGAGTTTCCATCGTGCTGGTTGGAACTAGGTCAGGGCCATACAAGACCAGGCTGCTTCTGAAATTCTCTGTTACTGTTCTAGGACTCTTCTGAAGCATCCTCTGGGGCTGTCCTGGCAGTGAAGATCCATAGCTAACTGCAACATCTGGCTCTGAGGAATCAGATTTTTCTCCTTTATTTTCGATAAATATTTGAATATTTTGTCTACTCTGGAAAGCAGCAAAACGAGCAGCAGGGGTTCTCTGGTCTCAAGGGGAAGTTTTGGTGCAGGCAGAAGGAAGAGAGCCAACAAATAACCAAATGTACTGCAGTGCAATGCTCCTCTGTAGGACCTAGACCTCAGCAGGTTCTCACCCCACTGACAGCCACACAGAGTGAGGTGGACCCTGGCTGAGCTGCACTTGCAAAGACGCAGCGAGTCCGGAGTGGTCTCCTGGCTCTGGCCCCGGGCTGATCTCCTGGGGTTCTGTCCCCAGGTCTGCAGGGCAGCCAGGGCAGCCGAGGGAGGGTACAGCCTGGTTCCTGGTGATGAAGGGGTGGAACAGGCTGGGTCAGGCGGGGTGGCTTTCCCACAGCTCTCCCTTGCCGGGCAGACTCGCCCACGCCAGGCTGGGTAATTGCTGTGGGGATGTTTCCCTCCTCGGGCGCTCGCGGGTGTCCTGCTGTTTGGTGCCACCGGTGCTTGGTTGTCATCACAGGTCAGACCTGATGATTCAGGAAGTAACATTTTTGATGCAGTTTTGAAACACGCTTCTGTTAACCAAAGCACCTTTCTGTTGTGGCATTCCTGGAGACAAACGCCCCTGGGGAAACCTTTCCGGCTTTAAAAAAAAAAGAAATTAGCAGCGGCCAGGTCAGAAGGAGGAAGAACAAAGAGCCCTGCTCTGGTGGCACCAGGCAGGAGGAGCCCTATAAAGAGAGGACCATGGGGACAGAGGCTCACAGCGGATCCCGCAGCAGTCTCTGCACCTGCTTCTGAGGCCGGCACCATGAGCTGCGCCGTCAGGCAGGTCCTCACCACCTGCTCGCAGGGCTCCGCGGCCGGCGGCGCAAGGAAGGTCTCCTCCGCCTCCTCGGGCAGACACTCTGCCTACGACCTGGGCGCCGTGGTTGGCAGCTTCTCCGGCGGCAGCCTGAGCGAGGGATTACTCGGGAAGCAGCTGAGCGGCGGCAGTGCCGCGGGTGGAAGCTTCGGAGCTCCCCAGAGGGCTTGCTCGGCCCTGGGCTTCGGCGGCGCCGGCATCTGCGCTCGGGGCACCGGCGGCGGCTTCGGCAGGGCCAGCGCCGGCTACGGGGATTGGATCCTGTTCGCTAACAATGAAAAGGCAACGATGCAGAACCTCAACGACCGCCTGGCCTCCTACCTGGACAAGGTGAGGCTGCTGGAGGGGGACAACGCTGACCTGGAGTGCAAGATCAGGGAGTGGTATGCCAAGGTGGGGCCCAGCTGCGAGCCGCGGGACTACAGCTGCTACCATAAGGAGATTGAAGACCTCCAGAACCAGGTAAATTGATGTTTTCCAGGAAGCCCCAAATATTCCTTTGGGCTTTGCTTTCACACGTGGACAGAGCAGTGCCCAGGGGCAGAGGCAAGAGCTGTGTCCCTGGAGGTGCAGGTGGAGCAATGCTTTGTGAGAGAGGGATGGTCTGGGGGACTCTGCACTCAGCACAGCCTGCCCCACCAGGCTGGCACACGGAACCCCCACTGCAATGCCACCCAGCTGATTAATACCCCCAATACAAGGACTCATAAATCAGGGGGTTGCATGCCCCAGGTAGATGTTTCTGCCAGAAGAAGCCCCAGGCCTGAACCTCTCTCCTGCATGTTCCCTTCCAGATCCTGTGTGCAGCCATGGAGACTAACAAAATCCTTCTGAACATTGATAACAACAGGATGACTGCTGATGACTTCAGAGTGAAGTGAGTAGGGTCCTGTGCTGGACCAAGGGGTTCATGCTGCTCGTGGAAGGGTGGATGAGTGGTGGAGATGGGGAACTCCCAACCTCCTACCTGCTCTGCTGCTGGATTCAAGTGCAGCTCTCTGTCAAGGGCAGGGAGACCACTGACAGTGTGACTGAAGGGGAAGGAGAACTTGGTCCTCAGCTTTTGCCCCACAGGCTCAGCTCAGGGGCTGGCCATGGTTTCCTGAGCTGTTGACCTGTCTCAAGGTACGAGACGGAGTGTGGGCTCCGACAGAACGTGGACACAGACATCAGCAACCTGCGCCCGGTGCTGGACCAGCTGGCCAGCTGCAAGACAGACCTGCAGCTGCAGTGTGAGGCTCTGACTGAGGAGATGTGCTGCCTCAAGACCAACCATGAGGAGGTCAGCTTGCCCCTTGCCCTCAGAGGAGAACAAGAGAGAAGGCAGCGAGTCCCCCCGCGTGCTAGCACTGCTGATGTTGATCACCTGTCCCCTGCAGGAGATGAGCTGCCTGAGGAAACAGGCAACTGGAGATGTGAGCGTGGAGGTCAATGCCTGCCCTGGCCCAGACCTGAGGAAGATCCTGGAGGACCTGAGGTGCCAGTATGAGACCCTGATGGAGCGCAACCGCAAAGAGACCGAGCAGTGGTATGCCTGCAAGGTACTGCAAACACCCTGGGCCCTGCTCTGCCTGGGGGGGAAGGGAGAAATGGGAGATGGGGAGCCCTGGAGATGTCTTGGGATCAGCAACTGTCCCCCAGACATGCTCAGCTCTCCCTGCACTGCCCAGTTTCAGTGTTTTCTGTTCATGGCAGAGGGGTCACTGGGCCACAGCAGAGTAAATGGAGGGGAGGACACACACACAGTATGGCCATACTGAGGAGCACTGCAGGGGGTGCAGGAGCAGCCTGGAGAAGCTCTGCCACATTCAGACATGGTGGGGATGTGAGGAAAGGGCTGCTCTGTCCTACCTTTGCAGGTGGAGGAGGTGAATCTAGAGGTGATCACAAGCAGCCAGGAGATTGAGTCAAGCAACAAGCAGGTGACTGAGCTGAGACGCCAGCTGCAGGCCTTGGAAATCAATGTGCAGGCTCAGCTCACCATGGTAGGTGACCCCCCTGCAGGGACCTCCCAGCTCTCTTTGGGGAGGCAGATTCCTAACTAGTGGGGCCAAGCTCTCACCAGACCCAGGGACCTCCTCTGTGTGCTCAGGGACCTCCTCTGTGTGCTTCCATTCCCAGAAGGAAAACCTGGAGTCGTCCTTGGCAGAGACCGAGTGCCGCTACAACAGGTACCTGGCGGAGCTGCAGGGGCAGATCTCCTGCGTGGAGCAGCGGCTGGCAGAGATCCGTGAGGAGATGGAGTGCCAGAACCAGGAGTACAAGACCCTGCTGGACGTCAAGTGCCGCCTGGAGCAGGAGATTCAGACCTACCACTGCCTGCTGGAGGGGGGGCAGCACGACATCATGTAGGCAGACCTGGGCACAGTACAGTGCTTTGGCTGGCAGGGGCAGGAAGCTTTGTGATCCCAGGGCTGAGAGCAGCACTGTGGGGAGGAACCAGTCCTGACCTGCCACCAGACAGGGCCTGCTAGGAAACCACCAAGCATTTGAGGATCGGCCAGAGCAGTAGCCAGAGCCCATGCTCCTGTCCTGAGCCTGGGAAGGTGGCCAGGAGAGGCCCCCAGAGCTGTCCCAGCAGCTGGGTGAAGGGTGGGTTTCACCCTGAGCTGGGCAGGGCCCCCATGGGCACAGTCATTGAGCTGAGCTTCATTGGCTTTGGCACAGCCAGCCAGGGCTGGGGGCTGGCAGCTCAATTAACTGAACCGGGAGATTATCTGAACACTCTCAGTTTCACACAAGGGTTTTAATTAAGGTTTTGGGCAATTTCATTTGGATGCAAAGCAGCTGGGGCTGTTCCCTGCTCCCCCTTGCCTGAGATGTTGAAACTGAGACACTGCTCTTGATCTCCTAACTGGCTGCAGATGCCAGGCCTGGCCTGAGCAGCCACACCTCTGTGCCTCTGGGAAGCAGAGAGGTTGCCATGCTGTGCCCTGAGGGGGGCTCCTCTGCACTCTCCAGTCCACCTCAGAATCAGTTCTTGTTCCCAAATGCCAGCAGCAATGGATGAAATTACACTGCCAGAGCTTGTCACAGAGCTGTGGTCACCCTGAGCCTGTCACAGGGAGCAGCCAGCAGGCAGGATGGATGCAGGAGGTGCTGACTGCTGCTCCGAAACCCTTCTGGTTCAGAGGGGGAGTGGACCCTGGCCAGTAGTGACTGGAGAGGTACAGCTCAGGCCACTGCTGCAGTAGCTCCAGGTTATGGGGCAGATCCCAGGGCTGGAGGGAGTGGTGGGGCTTTGGCTACCTGAGCTCTCTCCTTTCCACAGAGGGCAGGTGGGAAGAGGAGTCTCTGCAGCACCAGCTGGGAGAAGCACTGGGCTGAAGGCCAGCCTGTGCCAGCCCTGTCTGCCCTGAGCCAGGCTGTGCAAGGTGAGATCCTCCAGCAGCCTCTGAGTGTGGCTGCAGCTGTCCTGCCCTGTATGGGAGGAGGAGGAGCAGGAGGAGGAGGGGAGATCTGCAGGCTGAGGAGGGTTTGTTTCCCTGCAGAGGGGCAGTGCAGGGTTGTGGCTGTGCCTGGTGGTGGCCATGGCAGAAAGCAGGGCAAGGGAGATGTGGCTAAGGAAATCTTTGGCACTGGGGGTTCCTGTGGATAAATAGGTTAGACAAGGCTGAGCACAACATGGAGCTGGGGACCCTGCAGGCAGAGCCAGGCCTGTCTCTCAAGTCTGTCAAAGGAACTGAGCTGGGGAGCAGAGGGAAAAGGAAGGCCAAGAGCAGGGGGGGTGAGAGCCAGGCAAGGGGTGCAGAGGAGTTCCCTGACAAAGCTTCCTGCTCCCCCTCGGCAGGTGGTTGCAGACAACAGTGTCCCTGCCAGCCCTGTGGCACACCCTGAGGAGGTTTCTGGAAGAGGGAACTGTTTACAGCTCACCTGGCAGCTCCCAGCCCTGCTTCAGCACCGGCCAGAGGGACTCTGTGGCACAGCTGCCTTCCTGCCACCCACGTTGCTGCTGTCCCCATTCTGCTTTGAGCCAACCACTGCTGCTCTCTGGGCTAATCCTTTGTGGTCAGCTGTCTGACACCTACCCAAGCTTGTCTCTAATAAAACTTTGCTGCTGCTGACACAGCCTTGAAGCTGAGAAGTTAATTTCTGCAAGTAAATTCCTGTGCAAGTGCTTACAGAGCTGTGGGGCAGAGAGCTGTGGAGGGGAGATTTGCTACCAGAGGAGGAAGCATCAGCCAAGACATGGAACAGAAGGTGATGAGGAGGAGGAGGCTGGGCAGAGGGGAGGGCAGGAGCTCCAGGGCTGCCTGCCTGCCAGTCTGCTATTGAAAAGGACTTGGGAGGGAAAGTCCAGTGGTCATTAAAGTGGGTGTGAGATAATATGATATAATATAATATAATATAATATAATATAATTTAATATAATATACAACAGCTCTGAGCTGTGATGCACCTGCAGGACAGGATGCAGTCAAGAAGAAGACCTCTTCCCAAAGGATTCTGCAGCAGCAGCCCTGAAGCAGTGTCCAGCTCTGCTGGCCTGTCCCCACCCTTCTGGTGGAGGCAAACAACTTCCAGATTAAAAAAAAAAAAAAAAAGGCTAAATAAAGAACCTCCCAATGGAGTTAAAAGAGAGGTGAGCAGGAAGAACGAGCTGGTAAGGTGTGGGAAGATAAAAGGCTGAGACGAATATGTGGGAGAGAATTTTTTGGAAAGTAAGATGCAATAAACAGCCAGGAAAAAAAATTTAAATGTTGGTGTTTTATTACCAGGGAGGAAGGAACTGCAAAGCCATCCAGGAACACAGCTGCCTTCTGCTGCTGGAGCAGGCACAGAGCCCCAGCCTGTGCCCCTCTGGCAGGCTGGCAGCAGAGCTTCACTCTGTGCTCCTCCATCTCTGGCTCTGTTCTGCAGGGAAATATTGGATAGGGTTGGACAAATCACCCTTGCCCAGAGGTCTGTGTCAGATACCTTCTCTACTAAGCTCTGTCTCTCACTCCCCCTGGGCAGCTCAGGGTTATTTCACTGCTGCTCTCCCAGCACCTCTGAGGTCACCACATCAGCTGCAATAGAGAGAGAAAAACTTCCTTGTCCAGTGAGTTCATCCCCTGGGCAGTGATGGGAAAGGCTGAAACAGGAAGAGAAGATGGGACAGGGGACAGCAGGACACCAAGTGACTCAGGACAGTGAGCAGGGGCAGACTTTGGTCATGGCCACTGAGAGCAGCACACAGGGAGTGCAGCTGGCAGAGCTGCCTCCTTCCTCCTGCAATGTGCAAATAGGGTACAGCCGGAATGAGTGAGCAGCTCAGAGACTGGGGCTGGAGGTGTGAGACTAGGAGAGGTATCAAAGGCTAAAAGCTGAGGGTGGGTGCCCCAGAGAGTGGAGGGGGAGCTCTGCCAGCACTCGGGCTGCAAGCAGCTGCCCTCAGCATCACGCCCAGGGGCTGCTCCTGAAGCGTGCCGGGGTGGCTGCAGCAGTTTTGGTCTCTGGCTTGCAGGTACACCTGAATTACAGCATCAGAAAACGTCCCTGAGGAGTGAGCATACCAAAGGTTTAAGACATCGGTGAAGAAAGAGAGAGAAAACAACCACTTTTGTAAATGGCAGCGCTGGAGCCCAGCCCCAGCCCAGCGCTGCGCAGCCAATTAGCGCTGATGACAGGCACCGCGCAGCTTAATAGCAGCCCAAGCTCTGCTGTCAGTCCTCTATAAAAGCTGTTTATGGAGTGCTCAGACAGGGACAGGCTCCCCACACCCAAGCAGCCCTCCGGGGCGGTTGCGTTTTCTTTTATGGGCTTGTGGAGCACTTGTAAAGCATCCTACGGCCAGGCTGGAGTCCAGCAGCAGACTGCACAGCTCAGCACTGGGACAAACATCCTGAAGTTGCCAGCCTGGAGCACACAGTGGGAGGTGACTGCCGCGAAAAGATGGTTTAGCACAAGCAGGAAAGAAGAAAGCAGCACTTGGGGAGGCTGTGGCTCCTGCCTCTCCTGTAGCACTGTTGAGTATCTGAGCACAGGGAGCTCCTGAACCCACACAGCTCTGCTGTGACCCTGGGGTAGAGCCTTGGCTTTCCCCCAGCCCTGCACGCAGCTGTGCAGGCAGCAGTGGAGCTGCTGGCGTTTTGGTGACCCATCAGCATCCTCTGGCAGATCCCAGCAGCAGCACTTCCAGGGATGCACATGCTGGGAAGGTCTGGACGTGGGTAGTGGATGGAAATGAAAATGCTTCCCAGAATGAAGCAGGGAAGATCCTAAGCTTCAGGAGGAAGGAGCTGGTTCTGTCCACCTGTGTGTTCTGCTGAACTTCATCACTAGCAGATGTCCAGAGGTAGTCTGAAGATGTGAACAGTCAGCAGGAAGGGAAGTGAAGCAGCAATCCCCTGGTCTCTATTTAAGACCCAGGACCATGCTGTTACCAAACTCTCTTGATAATTATTTCTCTTGCCTTGCAGGAATCTCACTGCACAGGGGTGGTATAAACCAGTGAGTCACCAGCCAGGGGAAAAAAGCCATGGTCTGCATTTGAAAGCTTGGGAGCATGAGGTCTGGAGCCAGCTTAGCATCACATCAAAGCAGGGTTTAATAAGTGATGCCTGGTGGCCATTATGCAAATTGTTAATAGCAATTACGAGTGAGGAGATAAAATCAGCTTGCAAGCTGGTTGCACAAACATCACTGAAGCAATGCTTGTGAAAGCAGAGTTCTGTCGAACTGGGCACACCCCTCTTGTAGTTGAGACTGGGGAACGTTATCAGCTGTGATAAGGGCAGTGAGCAGAGGCTGCAGCAGCAGCAGGGCACTGCCATGGGCACCAGGACAGTTCCCACAGCACCAAAGCCTACTGCCCACAGCAGCACTGGAACACATCACCTCCTCTGGCCTCCTCCTGAGCTGCCCTGGCTCTGTGTCACTATTTACACTCACAGCTCCTCATCTGCTCTCAGACCTCTCCTCTTTGCCACAGTGCCCACAGGACCTCATGGGGTTGGCACTGCTGCGGTGCTGAGCCCTCTGCTGCTCACTGGCTCCCAGCCCCTCAGCCCTTCCTTTGCTCCCATCTGCATGCAACCTTCTGTCCCCTCCTGTCTCCCACGAGCTTGTGAAGCCTTCTGGCACAGTTTTCTCTCTCAGACCGGCACAGTCCTCTCCTGCAGTGTCCTGCCCCGAGGCCATGCCCTCAGCTACAGGAATACAAAGGACAGAAGTGGAGGTCAAGAAATGGGCTGAGGAAAGCTGAGCCTGGTGGCTGCTGCACACAGGATGGTGGCTCAGGGCTAGGGAAGCAGAGAGCCATGCAGCCAGCCACACTCCTCTGTGAGAGGCCTCGGTGCCTCCAGGCTCTGTCACGGTCATCAGGGGCAGGGTCCCACCACAGAGCTCAGAGTGGGGCCACCACAGGGCCATGCCAGCCACCTGCCCACCAACAAACACCACCAGCTGCCCAGCACTGGGAAAGGGAAAAACCTAACTGGTTTTAGCAGAGCCTGGTCTGCCAGGGACTGTACCAGCCCCATGCCCCATGTCCCAGTGCTGGGCAGGAGCCCAGTGAGCTCCAAGGAATGCAGACATGACCCAAACAGGAGCACTCTGGGATGGTTTCTGCTCTGCTCTGCTGCCTGCTTCCACCAGGACCTACATGCAAGGTTGTGCAATGCTGCAGACCAGACCTGCTCCTTCTGCCCATAAGGCAGCTGCTGAAATAAGGGGGTGCAGCTGCTCCTTGCCCCCCACAGTGTCTGCAGGGTGTCCTCAGCCCAAGCTCAGCAGAAGAAGGAGCACTGAGAACCTGCCAAGCAGCAACTGGGCTCCAAGCATCCAGACGTGGCACAAAGTGCTGCTGGCTCTGCAGCCACACCCTGTCTCCAGTCCAGTTCCTCAAAAAGAGGCATAAAAGGCAGATTTGCCTCCCTGCCCTCCTTTCTGCTCAGGGTTTGCATTGCTGGGAGCCTGGGCTGTGTGGGGAGCAGGGGGGGCAGTTTCTGGGGGAGGCTGGACTTGTATTTCAGGCACTGCAGTCTCAGCTCTGCCAGGCTCCAGTTCTGTCCTGGAGCAAGCTCTTCACTGAGCCCCATGAGTGAGGGATGAGCCAGGCTGCTGCTGGGCTGCTCTGTATCACCTCTGATCTAAGACAGAAATTATCTCACTGGAGAGTCCCAGCCTAGGCTGGTGAGGAGATGATCACACCTAGGGAACACTCTCCTGCCACGGGGACAGAAGCCACCTAGGTCCTCACCAGTGAACAAGAGGTGGCTGAGCCTGTCCATATAGCTGTCCTCTGCCCACGGGTGGAGGCTGCTCTCAGGGTTCCCTGTCAGGTGTCACACTCATCACAGCTGCTCCCGTCGCTGTGGACATGCTTGAGCCAAAGGCTGCCTGCCAGTAAGAGCTGTTGGGAACTCCATGCTGTAGTGGACAGAAGCTTCTGGCCTCTGGAGAGCAGAACACCCTCATCTCAGCAGGCTGCAGGAGCAGACACTTGCACTGCTGCAGCTAGTCCCTTAATGCTCCTCTGGCTACTGCTTGCCTGCTTTGGAGGTCCCATGGCTGGCCAGGCTGGGCTGGTGCCTGCTGTGCTCCCATAGACTCAGCCAGGAAGTGCCCAAAGCTGCTCTCCTGATTTGTGCTCAGCACAGCCTTGGTGGTGGCCAAGACCTGCAGCGTCACTTCTCAGCCCATCCAGGGCACTGGATCTGTCTCCCATGGGTGCTCCCCTCCTGTCACCTCTTTCCTCATCTATGATCACCACACATGGAAGCAGCATAGGCAAGGAACTGAGAAACAGCTTCAGAGAGCTGCTTCAGCTGCTGTCAGCTCTGTGACATCTGGGCACTGAGGACTTCAAGCATCCAGCAGCCTGATCCTTGGAGGCTGGGAGCAATCTGACTGCGTGTGTTTGTGTGAGCAGGGAGACATCAACCACGGAGCCCAGGGACGGACCTCAGTGATTTAAGAATCATAAAGTCACAGAATGGCTCAGGTGGGAGGGAGCTCAGAGCTCAGCTGCTCCAACCTCCCCTCCAGGGACACCTCTCAGCTGGACTCAGCTGCTCAAGACTTCATCCAGCCTGACCTTGAACACCTCCAGGGCAGCCTGTGCCAGTCTCACCACCCCTAAAGCCTGTACCAGCCCCAGTGAGTGTCATTGAGCCAGGTGAGAGCCAGTGACACACCAGAGCCCTGCCACTGCCATGAAGCTCCACGAATTTCCCATTTTTGCTTCACAGCCTGCGACAGAAAAATGTTTATTGGCCTGAGAATAAAGTAAACAGGAATTAATAAAAGATAAAAGGTCCCTTTGATGTTCCAAGTCCCAGTGGCTCTGCTTTGTGCATAATGGAGGGCAGCTCCTCTGCTTCCCTCCTCAGCTGGCTGTGGGGTTTGCATCACACAGAAAGCTGATGACTCACCAAACATTATTTGACTTTTTGGAATAAGCTGCTGACATGTAAAGTATCTTCCTTGTGAACTGGGATTTCTAGAGGGAAACTGCCCCGGGGCTATTTATTCCTGGCATAAGGAGCAGGACTAGCCAGCCCCGTGGGAAGAAGAAACAGGCTGGAGGTGGCACCCCCTTGGGAAGGTATAAAAAGGGATCGGCGGCGGCAGGCAGCCTGCACTCGGATCCGGATCCAGCTCTGCATCTCGCTTTTGGGCTTGGGGTTGGAGCTGCAGCTGCCTTCAGCATGAGTTGTAGCATCAAGCAGACAACTGGGTCCCTGAGGGGCAGGACCAGTGGTGGCAGCTGCGTGATTGGTGGTGGTGGTGGTGGTGGAGGAGCGCGGATCTCATCGGTCTCCTCTGGAAGATACACGAGCTGTGGGGTGGGGGCCAGCAGAGGGTTCTCTGTTAGGAGCTACTGCGGTGGTGTGAATTATGGAGGAGGACTGAGCACTGGCAGCTTGGTCGGTGGGAACTTTGGAGGTGGCTTAGGAGCCACTGTCCTTGGAGGATGCTCAGGCATTGGATTCAGCGGTGGCAGTGCCCGCTTTGGCGGTGGCATCGGAGGTGGCCTTGGTATTGGGCTCGGTGGAGGTGGTTTTTCTGGTGATGGCTTTCTTCTTTCTGGTGACGAGAAGGTCACCATGCAGAACCTTAACGACCGCCTGGCCTCTTACCTGGACAAGGTGAGGTGCCTGGAACAAGAAAATGCCGACCTGGAGTGCAGGATCAGGGAGTGGTATGCCAAGCAGGGCCCTTTCTGCGAGCCCCGGGACTACAGCTGCTATTACAAGGAGATAGAAGATCTTCAGAACCAGGTAATGCCACTGCCCAGCTGCCTTCTCCCTGGGGAGCCTCCGTGGCGCAGGTGCACAGCACAGTTTGCAGGAGAAGCATTTCCCTGCTGGGAAAGGCTTTTTGTAGGCAGGCAGTGAGACAACTGCCTGCAGAGAGCCCTCGAGCTCAGAGGGATAACCCTGGAGCCTTTGGGCTCTTCCCATTGCTTTTATTCAGCAGATCTGAAGGGAAAATTTTGTTTGCAGGGAGTACATCTGGGGTGGCTCAGCAGCTGTTCAGAACTGGGGTTGTGCCAGGGTATTCAAATAGATAAATGCCAAGAAAGCAGCTGAAAGGGATGGGATTCCTCTGCCTGATTGCCATCATCCTGCCCCAGCCCTCCAGAGCCCCAGGTGCAGAGCATTCCCTGCTCTGCAGGTTTATTCTTTCCCACATGACTGGGAGCTGAAGGTCAGGGAAATAAAAAACATACCAAAGGGAGGTTTGCTTTAACCCAGCTTAGCTGCAGTTTAAACTCAGGCACATTTCCAAAGTGTGGCTGGCAAAAATCCTGGGATAGCAGAAGGGGGAATGAAGTGAAAAGGATACAGGAAGCAGGCAGGATGAGGCAGACTTGGAACTGGGTCTCGAAGCAAAGCTTTGGAGTCCCTTATCCATGCAAGCAGGATTTAGGTGCCAAGGGGAGGTGGAGTGTGGCAGGTGCTGAATACCACTAACAGGGCCCTGTGTCTGCCCCATATGTGCTCTTGTGATGCCCTCACCCTACCTGAACACTCACCCTGGGATTGCTGCATGCCTCAGCCTCCCACCCCCACTTCCCCCACCCCAAAACCTGCTCCCCAGTGATCCAAAAAGAGAGAGAAGAGGTTTGGGGAGGTGGCACCAGGCAGTGGGAGCCTGAGGACAGAGGGCAGTGACCTGGGTGCTCCTCTTGCAGATCGTCTGTGCCACTATTGACAACAACAAGATCATTCTGAACATCGACAACAGCAGGATGACAGCTGACGACTTCCGAGTCAAGTGAGTGCCCCCCGGGCTGGCCTCTCTCTGCTCCTGCTCATCTCCTGCCACCCTCTGGCTGGGACGGTCTGGGGGCTGCACAGAGACCTCCTTCATCCACTGTTTCTGGAGCTGCCTTAGTGCCTGCATGAAGAGCTTGGGGCAGGACGGGGCTGTGAGTGCAGCCTGGGGGGCTGCAGCAAACAGAAGGCAGCAGGGTGGCTTCACCTGAGCTGCAGCTCTGGCTCCTGGTGGCTTTCACAGCTTTTGGGTTTCCCTGCCGGCACAGACAGGTGGTGAGACCTGCGGGGAGGGCAGGCTGGGGACGAGAGGGATGGAGCCAGCCTCAGGTGGTTTCTCTCAGTGTCCTGTGGCACTGCTTGGGAGAGGTGGCAGGTCCAGCAATGGCAGCAAAGGCTGTTGCCAGGCACTGAGTGCTGCTCCTTGCCTTGCCCCGCCCCCCGCAGGTACGAGACGGAGCTGGCCCTGCGCCAGAGCGTGGAGGCTGACATCAATGGACTGCGGCAGGTCCTGGACCAGCTGACGCTCTGCAGGTCCGACCTGGAGGCACAGCTGGAGTCGCTGCGGGAGGAGCTCTGCTGCCTGAAGAAGAACCACGAGGAGGTAGGGTCCTGCCCCTCTCGTGTCTAAAGCTTGCATGGTTCAGCCCTTCCTCTTCAGGGTCCCCGATGGAGGCAGCCGCTGTGAGCTGTGAATGCCTGGCACAGGAGGGCCCTGGCAGGGCCTTTGCCAGGGGCTCTGCTCGTGCCAAGGGGACTCTGGCTCCCTCCTGCTTCCCTTGTTGCTAACCACGGGTGCGACCTGGGTGGTGTCTGCAGGAGATGTGCTGTCTGAGGAAGCAATCGACTGGAGATGTGAGTGTGGAGGTCAATGCCTGCCCTGGGCCAGACCTGAGGAAGATCCTGGAGGAGATGCGGTGCCAGTACGAGACCCTGATCGAACGCAACCGCAAGGAGGTGGAGGATTGGTACGAGTGCAAGGTGAGAGCATGGGCACAGCTGGCACCCAGGCAGTGCCCCCAGTGTGCCTTATTGCACAGCAAAACCACATGACAGCAGTGCTGGTCTGGACTGGCCAAGTGGCACAGGGGACACTGCCACAAAGCAGCTTCTTCCCGGCGTGGTAGGAAGTGCTGCCTGGCACCGAGGCTCGGGGCAGGAGCTCTGCAAGGCAGTGAGCAAAAGCAGGCAGCAGCTGCTGGGAGAGCAAGAGGAATGCAGAGCAGGGTTTACACTCTGTGAGGATGAGAGAGGTCATCCAGACCTTCCTCACTTCTCTGCTCTCATGCTCAACCTGATCGGTGTTGAACACCCCCTGAGCCTTCCTGCCCCGGGCTGGTGCTTTGCAAGATTGAGGAGCTGAATCGGGAGGTCAGACACCCCCTGAGCCTCCCTGCCCCGGGCTGGTGCTTTGCAGATTGAGGAGGTGAATCGGGAGGTCATTACGAGCGGCCAGGAGGTGGAGACGTGCAACAACCAGGTCACGGAACTGAGACGCCAGCTGCAAGCCCTGGAGATCGATCTGCAGGCACAGCTCAGCCAGGTGGGTGCTGAGCTGCAGCAGAGCTCTGCTGTCCCACACCTCTGCCGTGCCAGAGCTCCTGGCTGGCTGCAGCGCTCCTCACGCCTGTGTCTGCATTGTGCCTCCTGTCATCCCCCAGAGGGACAACCTGGAGTCGTCGCTGGCAGAGACCGAGTGCCGCTACAACAACCACCTGGGTGAGCTGCAGGGGCAGATATCCTGCGTGGAGCAGCAGCTGGCTGACCTGCGGGCGGAGATGGAGTGCCAGAACCAGGAGTACAAGATCCTGCTGGACGTCAAGTGCCGCCTGGAGCAGGAGATCCACACCTACCGCTGCCTGCTGGAGGGGGGGCAGCAGGACCTGCTGTAAGTAGGCTGCAGATGCCCCCTAGGAGAGGGCACAGTAGCTCTGTGCTGGGTGTTCTAGCACAAGGGCAAAGCGGGCAGCAGGAGGGGCTGCACTGTCCAGCTTCTTCCCCCTGGCTGATCCCTGGGGCTGCCTGGCAGTCCGTGGTGATAATCTACTGTCCTGCCCTGGGCCAGCCACCACCACGAGGTCACTGCAAGACCAGCAGGGACAATGGCAAGCTGTGGGTGTCCTTTACCTGCTGTTTCCTTCACCAAAATGCTTTTTTCCCTCTCCCCTCTCAGTCAGCAAGGAGGAATCAGTCAGTCTTCAGGTCTAGGAGGAGGAGTTGCAAGAACAAGTGGGATAGGAGGAGGAGGCATCATTAGAACCAGCCACACCTACACTGCATCTGCCCAGATGCCATCCTGTGCAGCTGCAGAGATACAAGGTAAGAGCTGCATCCCTCTGTCCCTAATGCACCAAGGACAGGCAGCAACCAGGACCTTTCTCAGGTGGCTTACAGGTGCTGCTTGGAGGTTTTGTTGCACTGGGAGGTCACAAGGAGGGTTTGCAGGGGATGTGACTCTGCAAGATGCATCAGAAGTGCAAAAAGGGAAGAGAGGGAGGAGGGTGAAGAGGAAGAGAGAGGAGAGGGACAGTCAGCAGGCAAGGCAAGCCATGGAGAATGTGGAGAAAGGACAGCCATGAAACAGGGACAAAGGGAAGAGCAGGAGAAAGCAGACAGCCCAGAGAGCAGGGGAGGCAAGCAGGAACCCCAGGGATAGTGGCAGAGAACTGCTGGTGCCAGCTCAAGGGGAAGTTTCTAGCCAAAGGGGCAGGGGAATGCTGCCATTTGGGTGCTCCATGAGCTGCCAATCCCAGCTGCAGGACTGGAAGGCAGCAGCCAGAGCTCCCCAGGAAGGGACAGGATTTATCCTGGCTGCTGGAGTGGTCCCTGGTCAGGAGTGGCAGTGTGGGAAGGGTCAGTCTCTGCTGTGCACAAATCTGTTTGCTTTGCTTCCCCAGTGCCTTGCAGGAGGATTTGCGACTAAGAGAGAGAGAGAGAGGAGGATGTCCGAGAAGAGAGCCCTGAGGCAGAGCCGTGGGAGGAGAGGGGAGGGGAGTGGAGGGGAGGGGAGGGGAGGGGAGGGAAGGGAACGTTCCCTGCATGGCTCTGTGCAGAGCCAGGAGCTGCTCTTTGCTGTTACCCAGCCGTGCTCAGCCCCGTGGCTGAGAGGCACCCAGCAGAGCTTGGGCCACATTCTGCTTTGTTCTGCTCTTTGCCTTTTCCAGTCTGTGCCACTGTGTGTGCCCAGCCCCAGCACCACAGCTGGAGTTCACCACTCCTCTGGGGGAGCTACTGCTGAAAAATGTCTCTAATAAAACTTTGCTTCTGCCTGATGCAATCAAGAAACCTGTGTCTGGAAACTGAGTTCCTTTACAGCACCAGGGGCTGATCCCTGCCCAGGGCTCACCCAAACTGGGCAGGCACTGGGAACAAAGCTCTGGGCAGTGGGAGCCAGAGAATGGCCCTGCTGAGCTCACAGCTCCTGTCCACCTCCTCCCAGTCAAAGCCTGGAGCAGGTTCCCTGCTGCTGCCTGACCTGCTCCAGGAGCCACCCCTGGCCACCAGCCACCCACCAGCCAGGCCAGGCACAGGGCTGTGACAGTCACTGATGGAACATCTGGAGACAGAAGTCCTTAGCCCCAGCCTGCTGCTGGCACAGCTGGACCCTGCCCTCCCATACCCCAGCATCCAGCCTGGGGTCTGTGATTACCTTGTAGAGCAATTCTTGATCTCCACAACTGATTTCATGCTGGCATGGCTAAATTGCCACCTATCCCTGCTTTTGTAGCAACCTTCCCAGTGGGAAAGGGGCTGGAGGCAGCCTGTTTGTGTCTTACCTGTTCTCACACAGTGTCTGAGTCAGGCCCTGGTCACTCTGCTGGTGCAGAGGGCCCCAACCTGAACATCAAGAGCTGCTGCAAGATCAAACTGAGATGAAACAAACTGAGATCAAACAAACTGAGATCAAACATTCCTTGGAAAACTGGAGAGGGCAGGGTGAGAGCTGAGAAAGTGCAGCTCAGGAGGGAATGCAATGGAGAACAAAGCCTGGCAGGGCCTTTATGCCCTCATGTTTCAAATCTCACAAGCAAGGCAAAGGTCAGTCTTCCCTCTGGGCCTCCAAGAGCAGCCCTGTGAGTCAGGAGGGACCAGCAGGGCAGTGTGCATGAGCCCTGGCATGGACCTGCCTGGAGAAGCCAGGGCAGTGGTTTGGTAACTCAGGGCCCTGAGGCACTCCTGGTGGCTGCAGCCATGGGAATGGCCGTGGTGAGCTCCCAGAGCCACCCTGGCTCTGCAGAGTTCCATACAAGCCATAGTGAGCTGGAGGGGGCTTGGGGCATGCAGTTGTCTGCTGGTGCAGAGAAGCTGGGCTTCACTGGTCCTGCCCACCCTGGGGGTCCTCAGCTAACTCAGCACCACTGGGCACTTGTGGCTGTTCCAGAGTCACCTTCCCTCACCTGGAGGTGCCCTGGCAAAGCAGGACTCCTGGCTGTGCCTTTCAGGAGGCTGGGGAACAGCCACCCTTGGAGGAAGAGCAGGGTACAGAGGCAGAACCCTTCCACTCACAACCCAGTGAGACACTTCCCTGGCTTCAGCTCTTTCTACAGACACCAATTCCTCTGCTGCCACAAAAATGGACTTGGCACAAGCTGACACCCCCCAGGAGGCAGATCTGCAAGGCTTGCAGGGAATGTCTGAAGGAGCTCAGCCATGAGTGTCCCAGGGAGCAGGTGGGAGCTGCCCTCCTCTTGCAGAAGGCCCTGGGGAGAAGCTGTCCCAGTGGTGGTGCTTCCACTGCACCTGCCAGACCCTGAGCCCAACACCAACAAGCAGAAAATAGAGCACAGGAATGAGTCAGAGGAGTGGCCACAGGCAGAGGTTGTCCAGCCAAGACTCTACCCCAAATCTTCAAAGCTCAGCTCCAGCCTGCAGACAGTGCCAGGCTTGATGCAGAACTCCCTCAGATGAGTGAGGCCAGCATGTCACAGGAGATCAAAAGCGGACACTTAGCATGGTCCTGGTGGCAGCTTCCCAGTGCCTGGGCTCCTCTGGGCATCCCAGATGTTCTCAGCGCTCTGGCTGAGGAGCTGGGAAGCAGATCTTGCCCTTTTCCTTTCCCATTGTCTTCTCCTGCCCTGGTGCCAGCACCAGACCCCCTGCTGCTCATTCTGGCCTCCATCTTTCCCCCTCTGCAAGTCCTCTCCCTCTCAGTTCTGCCAACCCAAGGCTCCATGCTGCTCTCTGCCACTTTTCAGGTTCCTGGAAGCTCCAGGACCTTGCTATGTTCCCCTGGGAGCCTCAACTGCTTCCCACCAGCTCCAGGCTGGTCCCCTCCTGCGAGCTGCTGCTGACACCCAGCTGCTCCACCAGGTTCCCTCTGCTCAGCACCCCTCCTGCAGCTCCAGCACTGCAGAGCACTTTCACAGAGCAGCTGTCCTAAATTCCTGAGGGGTGAAAAGACCTAATGACATGGCCAGGAGGACTCTGAGGATCCAGGCTTTGTGCACACCCCTCTGGAATGCTCCCAGGGGTGAAGAGAGTCAGGTCCCAGCACACTGTGATGTTGTTTGTGGATCTGCAAGTTGGGATGCGTCTGGAGAGCATGAGAAGGCAGCTTGTGACCAACAGCTCCCAGCAGAAAACAGCCTGAAAGCAGCTCAGGTATTAAAGAGCTGCAAATGATGGGGCTGCAAACCTGGGACTGCAAACCACATTTCCATCAGATCTCAGGGAGCCTCTGTGCTGAGCAGCCAGGCCCAGGGTGCTCCAATTACTGAAGGCAAACAGGAGGCAATGCTCAGCTTGTTTTGCACAGCTCCTCAGGAGGAGGGCTTGGTTTGATCCCAGCTGAGGCAGGGCTGCCAGTGCCTGAAGACAAAAGGGAGAGCAGCAGGAAGGGGGTGAGCGTGTGCCAGGGCAGGATCCTGGCAAGCTGCCTGCTGCAGGGCTACCCCTCTGGGCCTGGAGCTGTGGCCACCAGACTCTCCTCTACCAGAGGCCACCAGACCCTCCTCTGCCTCTGCCCAGAGCTCCAGGCCCAGAGGGTACCTGAGGAGGGCAGGAGCAGCCATCACCGCAGTGGGAAGGCAGACACCATCCCCTCCCAGGAGAAGCAGCTCATCCCTGCTGCTGCCTGCCTGGCTCTGATGGGCTCCAGTGATAGCTGTGGAGCAGAGGCAGGAATCTGCTCACTCCCAGAAGCTCCTCATTGCAGACAGGGGTTGGGAAACTGCTGCAGAATCAGCCCTGGGACCAGTGAAGCTCCGAGCGCTGCGGAGTGATTTCAGCTTGGGTTGGTCCTCACCACCACACCCTGACTCCAATTATGTCTCCAGCCCTAGTAATGAAATCCAAGGATTCCTCCCCATCCCCAGCCACTTCCTTGGGGTTTTTGCCCATTCCAAGCCTTGCTCCTCTGTACCTGGGGACTGAGAGGAGCAGGACTCGGGAGGCTGGGCAGGCTGGCAGCCAGGCACTGCAGCCTGGTGCAGGAGAGCTGGGTCCTGGTCCCACCACAGACTGCCAGAGGCAAGCTCTGAGCAAACCACTCTGAGCAAGTGTCTCCACACCTCTGTCTCCAGCCTTCTGGAGATATCACTGGAATGCTGCTGGATAAGCAGCATCCAGGGATGCAGAGATAAGGGGAAGCTCATTTCAGCAGAAATAAGAATAAGAACAATAAACCCATGGCAAATCCATGGACACTGGGAGTCCTCAGCCCTTCTCTCTGGGATTCTTTTCTTGCCATTCCAGTCCTCAGTCCTGACACAGAGTGGGGATTTGAGCAGGTCTCAGCTCCCTTGAACCCTGGTGCAGTAGCCTTGGAGAATCCTTTTAGTGAAGAGGCAGTTTCAGAGGGCTGGGGAACCCCTGGCTCCTCCTCAGCAAGGTCCTCCTCAGAGAGGAGGCCAAAATACCTCCTGCAAATGAGCTTAGTCTGAGTTTTGGTGGTGGAAGAGTGAAAGGATTCTTCCTTTTTAATCCCTCTGCCTGGCTGAGATTGGGAAACATCAATGACAGAGAAGAGCCTCTGCTTTGCTCTTAATTCATCTGCACCAAGCCAGAGCAGCCCTGCTTTGGGCAAGCACTGCTCTGCCAGCTGGGTCAGCACTCCTGGCTCTCCCTCTCCTAGGGCGGTAAGGCTCAGACCTCTCACTAGAAGACAGCACAGAAATTGCCCTTTCCACTCCCATTCCATCTCAAAGCATCCAACCAGGAGGCATGGGGATGAAAACTGCAGCACTGCCTCTTGATTTGCTCTTCAGAGGCATTTTATCTTGCTTTATAAAGAGTCAAAGCCTCTGTGAGCTGCTGAAGAGCCACCATGCTCCCTGAGAAACATCCCTACCGTGGCCACGAGGAGATCTCTCCACAGCCCCTCCTGTGCTCTGGAGCTGGAGCCAGTGGAGGGATCCCAGGGTTAAATCCCCTTGCCTCTGATCTTTCCCCCAGGTTCTTACATCACTCCTCACACATCACTCCAGAGTCCTACGTCCTGTCTGTGCTTTTCTTTCTCATCTTCCATCTCCCAGCATCAGCACCTTGCAGGGAAACTGCTTGTTCGGCTCAAAAGGGAAGGAAAATAAATAGCTGGGAGATAAAGAAGGCCTTTGATGCAACAACCTCTCAGGAGTCCTTCCTGGTGTGTAATTTGGGACAGAGCTTTTCCTGCCTTTATGCTGCGAAGTTTGCATCGTAAACAAAAAGCTGATGAGTCACAAAACCTCCTCACTAATGTATTTGTGAAATTAGCAAGAGACATGTAAAGCATCTTCCTTGTCTCCCTGGGCCTCTTGGAAGGAAGCTTCCCTTTGAGAAATGCTTCTTGGCACGGCCGCCTACAGCAGGCAGCCCTATGGGAAGCAGCAGGGGTGGTGACAGCCTCTGTGCAAGGTATAAAAAGGGCTCCCTGGCCAGGGGCAGCTTGCAGGCTGACTCTGTCTCAAGCTGTGCATCTTGCTTTGGGCTTCTGCTTGCATTTCCAGCTGCTGCCAAAATGAGTTGCAACATTAAGGAGACCATCACTGTGTCTAGCAAAGGCAGGAGCAGTGGTGGCAGCTGCATCATTGGTGGTGGTGGTGGTGGTGGAGCACGGATCTCTTCCTATGGGATAGGCAGTGCCAGAGGGTTCTCCGGAAGGAGCTTCTGTGGAGGAGTGAATTATGGAGGGGGACTCAGCGTTGGGAGCTTGGCTGGGGGGAGCTACGGAGGTGGCAACTGCTATGGCAACGGCCTGGGCTTCGGCCTGGGGGGCGCTGTGGTGGGTGGGGGTCTGGGTGGCGACTGCTTGCTGTCGTCCTGCGATGAGAAGGTCACCATGCAGAACCTGAACGACCGCCTGGCCTCCTACCTGGACAAGGTGAAGTGCTTGGAGAAGGAGAATGCGGAGCTGGAGTGCAGGATCAGGGAGTGGTACGCAACACAGGGGCTGTCCTGCGAGCCCCGAGACTACAGCTGCTACTACAAGGAGATTGAGGACCTGCAGAACCAGGTACCCTCTCCCCTCCCCCCTGCCACCCTTCTTCCCCTCTTGCATTGCTGAGTTTGCATTCAGAACCTCCTGTGGTCGTGGGAGGTCACTCTGGGGCTGCTGAGAGCAAGTTCTCCTGTGGCAGTGTGGGTGACAGCAGGGATGGGTGACAGCAGGGATGGGTGACAGCAGGGATGGGAGCTGCTGGTGGCTGGGGAGATGCTCTGGGAAAGGGAAAGGACCTTTTGTGGTACTGAGTTTTGGCTGGGAAGTGTAAATGTGCCATGGCCAAGGTGTGCTCTGAAGAGGGGCAGTGGTGTCAGCACCGAGGGGACAGCAGGACTGGAGCACAGCTCAGGGACCCAAGGCTGTGCCAAGGCAGCAGGAGGAATTCTAGGGGGGAAAGCTGAGTCTTTGGCTGCCATAGGGGCACAGCTTGGTTCCCAGTAAAAGCTGTGGCTGCTCTTCACTTCAAACACATCTTCCAAGGATCTGCTCTGAAAATCCTTGAGCCTGAAGGCCAGGACACACAAGCCTGAGTGCCAGCTGAGATCTAATGTCCTAAGGAAAGTTCTTGAGGCTCATTTTGTGAAGCTTCTTTGGGACTTGCCTTCAGCTCTTGAAAGTAGAAGTCCCATTCCACCAGGCTGCCCCCAGCCTTTGCACAGCTGAGCTCTCTACCAGCTGTGAGCTGAGGAGGCAAAGCTGCTCCCAGCCACTGCTCTGCCCCAGGGACAAAGGTTGCTTAAGGAAGAAGGCAACAGAACTGTGGCAAGTCCCTGAAGAGTAACAGCAGAGAGGGAGCTGAGACATCCCTCACGGTCTGCTCTCTTCCAGATTGTCTGTGCCACCATTGACAACAACAAGATCATCCTGGACATTGACAACAGCAGGATGGCTGCTGATGACTTCCGTGTGAAGTGAGTCACCTTCCGACCCTGCAACCTACCCCCGATCCTGCAGCCTCCCCCCGACCCTGCAGCCTCCCCCCAGCTCCTCCACAGCCTGCTGCTGGAGTCTCCACGCAGTGATCAGAGGCTGCAGAGGAGGCTCCTGCAGCACCACGCTGGGACAGGGCTGGTGCACACCAAACCCTCCCCTCACTGCCGTTGCTGGAGAAAACATTTGGCAGCTGTGTTTGGTGGTGGAGCTGTTGCCTTCCCACCACAGAGCAGTGCAGACTGGCATCAGCAAAACAGAAATGCAGCTGAGGAAGGGATGTGAAACACCCAAGGCAGCAGGAAAGGAGGAAGAGAAGCTCTTAGCTAAAGGATGAATAGCAGTACAGGAACCTAACGCGAGGGGCACTCAGCTCAGGCAACCAAGTCCAGGCGAGAGCAGGAGATCCCCGCAGGAGCTCTGCGGGTGGGAGGTCCCTGCTCTGAACCTCTGCCTTGTCACCCTCCGCAGGTACGAGACGGAGCTGGCCTTGCGCCAGAGCGTGGAGGCTGACATCAATGGACTGCGGCAGGTCCTGGACCAGCTGACGCTCTGCAGGTCCGACCTGGAGGCACAGCTGGAGTCGCTGCGGGAGGAGCTCTGCTGCCTGAAGAAGAACCACGAGGAGGTAGGGTCCTGCCCTGCCCCCGGCAGCAGCGAGGTGCTCTGCATTTCAGAGCAAAGCACAACCCCTTCCTTCCAGCCCTTTCTGGGCTCAGACCTGTCTGTGCTCTGGGAGCTCTGACAGAGATGATGCCAGGGTTGAGCTGGCACTGAGGGTGCCAGAGAGGAGTTAAAGTTGCTGCTGACTCCAGTGGGTAAGAAGTTGCCCAACAGGAGTGTTGGGAAGAGCCTTGCACCACCCCCAGTGCTCATTACAGCCATGGCTGGAGGCAGCTCTTGCCAGCAGCACTGCCTTCCTGTCCTTCCCCAGCCTGACCTGGGTTGTGTCTGCAGGAGATGAGCTGCCTGAGAAAACAATCGACTGGAGATGTGAGTGTGGAGGTCAACGCCTGCCCAGGCCCAGACCTGAGGCAGATCCTGGAGGATCTGAGGTGCCAGTACGAGACGCTGATTGCACGCAACCGCAAGGAGGTGGAGGATTGGTACGAGTGCAAGGTGAGAGCCAGCAGCCAGCCTGCTGGGCACAGCACACACTGAGGCCAGCACCAGCTGCTCCTCCCAGCACTCATTATCCCCTCTGCTCCACAGCAGACACAGCCCAGTCTGACCAGTTCCCACTGGGAATGGCGGCGTCTGCCACCAGGCCTCCTGGGGTTGTGGTTGGGACTGAGCTGTTCCTCATGGGGATTAAAGAGGCTCAGGAGCCACCAGGGTGATGCCAGCTGCAGAGAGCAAGCAGCTGACACCCAGCACCTGGGGAACTCATCCTGCTCCCCTCACTTTCTGCCAGCTGCTCACCAAGTCCTGCTCCTGCCAGAGCAGGTCCAAGGCACACAGATACCTCCTAAGCCTTCCTGCCCTGGGCTGGTGCTTTTGCAGACCGAGGAGGGAATGGGGAGGTCAGACACCCCCTGAACCTCCCTGCCCCGGGCTGGTGCTTTGCAGATTGAGGAGGTGAATCGGGAGGTCATTACGAGCGGCCAGGAGGTGGAGACGTGCAACAACCAGGTCACGGAACTGAGACGCCAGCTGCAAGCCCTGGAGATCGATCTGCAGGCACAGCTCAGCCAGGTGGGTGCTGAGCTGCTGGCAGCTCTGCCGTGGGCACTGCTGGATTGCTGAGCACGAACAGGCAGAGCCAGCAGTCAGCGTGGTGGTGGTGCCAGCTCAGTGGATGTCATCTCTTGGACTGTTTTGTTTACAGAGAAATAATTTGGAATCCTCACTGGCTGAGACTGAGTGCCAGTACAACAACCTCCTGGGTGAGCTACAGACCCAGATCACCTGTGTGGAGCAGCAGCTGGCTGAAATCAGAGCAGAAATCGAGTGCCAGAACCAGGAGTACAAGACCCTGCTGGACGTCAAGTGCCGCCTGGAGCAGGAGATCCAAACCTACCGCTGCCTGCTGGAGGGAGGCCAGCAGGACCTCATGTAAGGACATCTCTGAGTCCTCTAGAGAACAAATGAAAGTCCCAAGGGTCACAGACTGGGAGCCCAGCACAGTCTCTACTCCATCTTAATGCTGCCTTGGAGAAGAAGTTGCCTCATGAGCAGCTTTGCTGTGAGGAATATTCCAGGGTGAACTCAATGTCACTCCTCAGGACCTGCTAAGCAGAGAAACCAAACCTGATAATTGCTACTTACAGCACTCTAACTACCAGTATTAAGCTCTCTAACTACTAGTATTAAGTCAGCATTTGTAACAACCTCTTGTCTGTAATAAGAGGGCTGAGACCTCTCAAAATAAGAATTACTTGCAACCGTCTGCACTGCATTTCCGTGCCAAAGGGGAACCCAAATGCAAGGCAACTCTGAAAGCCACAAAAGAACAATTGTGAAATGTCCTAACCCCTGTAAGAGGCCTAGTCTGAACCTCTGTGCCATGTTGTCTGCCGGCAGTGCCATGAAAAGTTCTCAAATTCTCTATTTCTCTCACCAAATTCATCCCACTAGACATGGAGGAGGCATTGGAGTAGGAAGTGGTGTAGGAGGAGGAGTCATTAGGACCAGCCACACATACACCACAACTACAGCCTCCCACTGCCAGCCCCAGGTGCCCCCCTGCAAGACTGGAGACATACAAGGTAAGAGCTGCAGGCTCTGTGGTCAGGCCAGGAAACACCCCAGGGTCCTGGGAGATGTTCCTGGTGTCTTCCCAGGGAGCTATGTGACAGCTCTGCTCTGCTAGACTGGGGGTGCTGTGGGCTGGGGGTCACTAGGAGATAGGCCCAAAGAGAGCCCTGAATCTGGAGCAGCAGAAAGCAAAGGAGAAAGAAGAGGGAGCAGGAGAACCATGAGGAGCAAGCTGGGGGAAGGAGGCATCAAGAGAAGATCTGGCAGCAGGAGTAGAGAAGAAGTCAGCCAGGCCAAGCCTAGCAAAGGAGCCTGGGAGGAGGGAACAGGATCAAACCTGTGTCTTTACAAACCTCAATTCCCACTCAAACACAGCTCCTGGGGTCCCCTAGGATGTGTGCTGCTGGAGCCAGGGCACTGCACAGCCCAAGCTGCTGGCTGAAGGATTTAAGCTCAGTTCCAATCCAATAATGCTGCTGCATTTTTCCTTCTCTTTTTCCCTACAGTGACCTGCAGGAGGATTTGTGATTGAGAAGGAAAGGACCAGAAGATGACACAGAGAGAAGCCCACAGGCAAAACAAGAAAGCTCCACGTTCCCTGCACCCTCTGCAGAAAAAGAAGTAACTCAGCCCTGCTTTGCTGGAGGGGCCTGCTGAGGGCCCCCCTCCCCTCTGCCCCTCTCCTTCTGTCCCCTAGTGCTGTAATCTCTAAAAGTCACTTGAGTTAGGCTCTCTGGGGTAGCTGCTGCTGGAAAATGTCTCTAATAAAACTTTGCTTCTGCCTGATGCAATCAAGAAACCTGTGTCTGGAAACTGAGTTCCTTTACAGCACCAGGGGCTGATCCCTGCCCAGGGCTCACCCAAACTGGGCAGGCACTGGGAACAAAGCTCTGGGCAGTGGGAGCCAGAGAATGGCCCTGCTGAGCTCACAGCTCCTGTCCACCTCCTCCCAGTCAAAGCCTGGAGCAGGTTCCCTGCTGCTGCCTGACCTGCTCCAGGAGCCACCCCTGGCCACCAGCCACCCACCAGCCAGGCCAGGCACAGGGCTGAGGCTTTCCCACAGAACATTTGGCTTAAGTTCATTGCAGAAGAACAAAAGAGGGTCCTTTGCTGAGAAAGTAAAAATCACTTGAAGCAGAAAAGCCCCAAACCCACAGCTGCAGCACAGCCCTCCTGCCCCTGCCCACAGCAATAAACAGGAGGATGAGGATGGGGCAAAGGGAGGTCGGAACTTTGGCTTTGAAGTAGAGAAGGAACCAGGCTGATCCCTGCTGGCCAGGGCTGCAGGAGCAGTGGGATGTGGAAAGCAGAGCTGGGAGAGCCTCCCGGGAGCTGCTGCTGTGTGCTCCCAGGGCGGCCCCTCCTGGCTTCACCCAGCCTGGAAAAGGAGCTCAGCAGGCAGGGCTGGCACCAGGCTCCAGCTGCCTTGCAGCAGGGCACGGAGGGGTTAACGCCAGCAGCACCTCCTCACTTCCCTGCCTTTGTCCCTACTTGCTCGTCCCAGCCTGGGGCCATCGACAGCCACGGCAAGCTGGCATCGCTGCACTCTGGTGGCACTGAGCTGCCCTCCACTGCCAGCCGCTGCCCACGGTGCTGTGTGAGCTGGACAGGTTTTGTGTTTCCCTGCGTGTGGGATGTTTGGAGGCGCAGGAGAGGGACAGTCCCAGCCCTGCGCCTCCGCCGCCGCTCTCTAGAGGGCGCTCGGGTCCCAGCGCACCGCGGAGAGTACCGAGGGCAGAGCCTGGGCAGAACCAGCTGCGAGCGCTGGGCACAACCAGCTGCCAGGGCTGGGCAGAGCCGGCTGCCAGTGCCAGACAGAACTGCGAGTGCTGGGCAGAGCCAGCTGTGGGCGCTGGGCTGCTCTGCCAGGGGCTGGGTGGAGCAGGTGAGGCAGGGTCTGTGATGTGTGCTGGGGGAATCCCCCCCAGCCCGGAGCCATGGCCCTGAGCCCAGCTCGCTCACTGCTGGTCACTGCCCCGGGGCTGGGTGTGAGGGTGGGTAGGTGGCACAGGGTCTCTGTGCCTCCTCCAAGCCCTCGTGTCCCTGCATGGCACAGAGTTGAGGCTGAAACTCACAGCACCGATTTGCTGGTACCTGTGGATGTTTCACCACCAGCACTGGGATGGTTTGTGTCGTGGTGAGGCAGGCTGGGGGAGACCCAGGCTCTCCCCAGGGGCTGTCACCTTTACAACCACCCTTGGCTCACCAAGGTCTTGCCAACAAAGGAGCCTCAGCTGTGACCCCCATGACTCAGGTCAGCAAGGGGCTGTTGAGACCCCAAATGACAAAGCTCCCAACCCAAGGCTTTGCCTTGTGAAGCCTCCTGCAGCTGTGACTCACTGCCCCTGACACAATCCTCCTCGTCCCACTGGGTGGTGGAGCTTTTGAAGGTGCCCTTTCATGTTTCATCAGTGCCAGTCTCTGCCACACCAAGTGAGCAGCAGAGGCAGGAGAATGGATGCCAGAAGATTCTCTTCCTGCAGGAGGGATGTTTGCTGGGCTGGACACTGCTGCCTGTCCCTGCACAGAGGGCAGCAGCTCACCTCCCAGTGCTGTGGTCCAGTTTCACTCTGTTAGGACCCTGGGAGGAGGAATTCCAGAGACATTCCCTGTGACCACACATCTCAGGGTGTGGGCAGATGCCAGGGCTTACACCCTGCCTTGCAGAACACAGCAGGAAGCTGGGGACTCACTCCCTGGCTTCAAAACAGATAACAAACAAGAGGGAGCCCTGAGGAGCCTCAGCTGATCCAAATCAAACCTCCTCAGGTCTGTCAGCCTGCAGTCACTCAGCTTTTTGTCAGGACAAGGAAAATCCTCTTGCCACTGAACTGGCAGGGCCAGGGGGGAGCTGCACACCAGGTGCTGGGCAGCTGAACCTCCCTGGGAGGAAGAGCAGGACCAGAAGAGTTCCCCTCTGACACAGTCCTGCTCCAGGGGCTGGGCTGCTTCTTCCCTATGGAGAAATCTTCTCCTGTGGGAGGAGTTGGTGTCAACGAAATTGCTTTGTGATTATGTAACAGGAGATGCTTTGGAAGGTGTAATTATGAGGGTGAGTCACAGGCCCCAGAGAGGCCTTCCACAGTTTCTCTCTCGGTAGCAAAGTAAGGCAGGGGAACCTTCCTGACCAGACCTGGTGAGGAGGAGGAAGGATGGAAGAGAGCTGATCACCAGGGGAGCACTGCAAAGGGTGGGAGGGGGCCCAGCTGCATCCCCACAACCTGCCCAGCAGCCTCAGCAGCTCCTCCCAAACACATCTGCACAAAGGAGGCCAAAAAAGGCTCAAACAGTATCTGAGGGGTGGGTGTCAGGAGGCACAATGGGTACAGGCTGGAGCCCAGGAGGTTCCACCTCACCACCAGGAGAAATTTCTTTTGTGTGAGGGTGGCAGAGCCCTGGAGCAGGCTGCCCAGAGAGGTTGTGGAGCCTCTTCCTCTGGAGACTTTCAAGATGCCCCTGGATGTGTTCCTGTGTGACCTGCCCTGGCTGGGGGGGTTTGGATGTATGACCTCTGGAGGTCCCTTCCAACCCCTACCATTCAGTGACTCTACAAACACAGGTGGTGTCAGAGGAGATGATGGCAGCTTGTGTGTGCCCAGCCCACACCCCCTCACTGTGCCATCACCCAGCCCTCCAGAGGCCATTTCAGCCTCAGCCCTCACTGCTGCCACACAGCCCCAGGGAAGGGCTCTGTCCTCCCCCAGCCTCTGCTTGCAGCCAGCCCAGGGCTGTGCTGCTCTGGGGGAATTCCTGCCCACACTGGGTGAGACCTTCAGGCTTAAATAGTCCTTCTGGGTAGGAGCTCCTCATGGTTTCATCAGAGGAAAAGGGAAGAGGCCTCGGTGCAAACAACTCTGGTGCCATCCTCCCCAAGGCATCTTCCTCCTCCTCCTCCTCCTCCACCCCTGCTATGGTGGCTGTGACCTGCAGTCAGTGCACAAGGGCAGGTGTTCCTGACTGCCATGGCAGGGTGTGGGGCACCTGCCATGGAGGGCACTCTGTGACTCTGCTCTGCCCAGCAGAATAGTTCAATACCTCTCTCCACACCAGCCTAGTGTTTTCCATCTCCCCTTCCTCTTCAAACCACACTTCTTTTGCCACACCAGTGTGGGAGGCACAGATGCCTCCAGCTTCTCTGGAGCAGCCTTTCAGAGGTGTCTCCAGCAGAAAAGAATCCCAAAGAGCTCCTGGATCTGTAATGAGCAGGCCTGGGACTGCCTGGAGAGCAGCCAGGGCTGAGGATGCTCCTTGGAGGGTCTGTAAGAGACTCACTGGTGGCAGACACAGGCTCTGCCCTCTCACACTGCTTGCAGCTCCCCAGACACAGCTATGACTGCCCCTCAGCTCCTGCCTGTGCTGGGAACTGGAATCTTCTCAGCTCTCTGCATCTGCTCATGGCTGATAACTGTCCTGAGTGTGATCAGAGGGCAAGGCCATGCCTGTTCCCAGCACTGCTGAGCCCACTGAAGGGTGTGAGCAGAGGAAAGTGAACTCAGATGCTCAGCTGGTTGTGAGCATCCCACCTCTGAGGGCTGCCAGGCAGCTTTGGTCTGGGTGATGCCTTCCTCACTGATCCTCAAACAAGCTCTGTTAATGAGCAGTAGACCTGAAGCTCAGGCCACCAAGAAGGAATGACTCAGATCAAAGATCTAATCAACATCTTTCCAGAAGAGCCCAGGCCAGGCCCTTTCCCTGCTCCAGAGTTGTACAGAGCAGGGAAATGTGGCTGTGTCCTCTCCACGTGGGGCCAGTGGCTGGAAGCCATCAGGAAAGCTAAACCTCACCCAAGGGTTTCTGTAGCTATTAGCAGAGAAGAGAACTTTGTGCAGCTGAGAAGAGTTTCCCTCTGCAACAAGCAAATCTGACACATCTTAGACTCCTTTAAGTTGTGCAGTGAACCTCTCAGATCTGTCCCAGCCAGAGGAGCTTTGGTCCCTTGCAGACTGCAGGAGGGAGCCCTGCAGAGGATGGAGCTCTGGGTGTGTCCTGCAACGTGGGCAGGGCTGTGCTGGGAGCAGTGTTTACAGAAAGATGTTCCACAAACACTTGCTGTAAACCATAACAAACAAACCTCTGCACTGGCAACCACCCACAACAGGCAGCCTGGGCAGGGAGGGACACCCCAGGAAGTTGGGGGGCACACAGCTGCTTCAGCTCACAAAGAGGGAGAGCTGCAGGCTGCAGGTCTGGCACTGGGGGATCCCAGAGTGGCTCAGGTTGGAAAGGAGCTCAGAGCTCGTCTGCTCCAACCTCCCCACGAGGGCAGGGACACCTCTCAGCTAGACTCAGCTGCTCAGGGCCTCATCCAGCCTGCCCTTGAACACCCCCAGGCAGGAGGCAGCCACACTCCACAGAATTTGGAGTGCTTGAGGCTGCTGTAAGCTCAGAGGATGGCTGCTGAACTGCAGCATCCCCTCCTGTGCCAAACATCACCTTGAGAGAAGAAGGTGCAAGCCAGCAAACACTTCTGCCTGCTGGCCATGCTGTGTCCATGAGCAGAAAGCAAAGCTGCAGGGAAATGCCCTCCTGGTGCCTGGTCCCCAAAGCAGGAATTTATCCTTCCTCCTCCCAGGTACCCTCTTCATGTCTGCACTGCAGAAGGAAACCTCCTGGCTGCAAGGTGCCCTCAGGAGTGAGAACATCACCCAGCACCTCCTGTGGTCACAGATGTGCCAGGGGAGAGCAGCCCAGGGCCAGGACCCTCCTGACCACCCTCTAAGTGCATCTGGCCCAAGCCCAAGAGGTCATTCCCTGTCAGCCTCCTTCCCTCACCTCCTCACCTGGAGCTGTTTTCCACTTGTGCTCAGACAATTCATCAGCATTAATTGGTTCCTTATAAACCATAATTGGGGACGTGTGATGGAGCCAGTCCCTGCCACATGGGGGTTTGCCAACCTGCCCTGGGTTTTTATGAGGGATGACAGAGATGTCAGCCTGGCCTCGTGCAGAGAACAATCAGCTTGGGACTGTTTGATGAGGATCTAACCAGGGAGGGAGCTGAGGGATGGCAGCCTCAAGGGACAGCACTGTTTGCTGCTCTCCCATCACAGCTTTGTTCTTGTGCTGCCACAGAGCTGAGCAGGCTGGGCTGAGTGGGACGAGGCTCATTCAGATGCCTGCAAGCCAGTGGAGTAGATCACAGCAGAGATCTACCTAGGCCAGAGCCACCCAGCAGCAATCAGCATGTTTTGTGTGGGTAAACAAACGGGCACCGGGCTCTGAGGAGAGGTTAAGCTTCCTGCCACTGCCAGCCCTCTCCCCTGGGCAAATTACCCTTGGCAGGGGACCCAGGGCTTGCAAACAGCATGGAAAGAAGGAGCTGCCCGAGGGAGACACCCACTGCAGGAGCTATAAATGCAGGCCAGGCTGGGTGGGAGCTGGGGCTATGATTCCTCAGTGACTGCAGGACCAGCTTTGGGCTTGAGCCATCTGCTGCCACCATGAGCTGCAGCACCAGGCAGAGCTCCAGGGGCAGTGCCAGCAGTGGGGGTGGTGGAGGGAGCAGCACCTTCACCTCTGTCTCCTCAAGAAGGATCTCCTCTAGGACAAGTGGTGGTGGCAGGTTTTCAGTCAGCAGTTGTGGTGGAGGAAGCTCCAGGAGCTGCTATGGAGGAGGAGGAGGCAGCTACGGCAGGATGCGGCACAGCAGCTACGGAGGGGCAGTGAGCAGCGGCTGCTATGGAGGGGGGCTGGGCAGCGCTGGGTACAGAGGGGCAATGAGCTGTGGCAGCATGGGGGGCAGCTTTGGCTCAGCTGGTGGCTATGGAGGCAGCTTTGGGGCAGGTGGCTTTGCTGTGGGGATCCTCTCCAGCGATGAGAAGCTGACCATGCAGAGCCTCAACGAGCGCCTGGCCTCCTACATGGACACAGTCAGGAGCCTGGAGAGAGAGAACGCTCAGCTGGAGCAGCTGATCAGGGACTGGTATCAGAAGCAGGCTCCTGCCAGTCCAAAGGACTACAGCCACTACTATGAGAAAATTGGGGAGCTTCAGCACCAGGTAGGGCTTGGTCTGTCCTAGAAGTCCAAGCAGGGACAGACTTCTTGGGACTGAATGAAATGGTTGAGGCAGGAATGGTTCTGAACTCACTCAGTGCCTCTCCGAGACTGATCTTGGGCTTCTGCCCAGCCCCCAGCTGACTCCAATTAGAGGTGTGGGGACAGGGCAGCCCCCCTGGTGCACACCCCCAGAGCAAACCTGAGAGGTTCCCAAGGAGGTTCTCCTCAGCCTCTTGAATTTAATTCCAGATCATGACTGCAGCTGTGGAAACCAACAGGGTGCTGCTGGACCTGGACAACACCAGGATGACTGCAGAAGACTTCAGGATCAAGTAAGCTCAGCTCCCTCTTTTCCAGGCACTGACTTCCTTGCTCCTGCTTCGAAGTCCCCAGGCCAGGGCTGACCTCTCTGCTCTGCCCCTGGCACAGGTTTGAGACAGAGTATGGCCTGAGGCAGAATGTGGAGGGTGACATCAACAGCCTGAGACCCTTGCTGGACAGCCTGACTCTGAGCAAGTCTGACCTGGAGATGCAGTTTGAGTCCCTGAAGGTGGAGATGATTGACCTCAAGAAGAACCACGAAGAGGTAAGAGCCAGCTCCTGGGGGCAGGTCCCCCTGCACTGAGCACTTCTGCTCTGGCAGCCAGGCCAGGGACCCCCAGGACAGGCTGAGTGCTGCACCCAGGGGTTCCAGGACACCTCTGAGCACAGGTCCCCTCAGCAAGCAGAGAGGGGAAGTCAAGGGCAGATAACTGCAGCCAGAGAAGCAGCAGCAGAGACACAGCTGTGGCTGGAAGGACCCAGGCTGGGCTCTGTGGTCACAGCAGGCCAGGTGACCCCAAAGCCCTCTGGCAAAGCCAGGTCCCCATTTTTGTTTGTGTGCCTTGGGCCTGCAGGAGCTGAAGTCACTGCAAGGGCAGAGTGGAGGGGATGTGAATGTGGAGGTGAATGCTGCTCCAGGAGAGGACCTGCTGCAGAAGCTGAACGACATGAGGCAGGAATATGAAACCATCATCCAGAGGAACCGGGAGGAGGTGGAGAAGTGGTATGAGGTCAAGGTGAGAGGGGGCAGCCTGCACCCCCACGTGCTGCTGGGGAGGGCATCCTGCAGGTGGATGATGCTGGGCTGCCACATGGCATTGGAACCAGATGATCTCCAAGGGCCTTTCCAACCCAGCCCATCCCATTCTGTGGTTTCCTGTGAGCACAGAGGGGTAGAATCCCTCTGATGAGAGCACATCACAGCTGGGCTTGAGCTGTGCTGGCAGAGCCACAGGAGCAGGTTTAGACAACCCCCATATGGCAAGGGCCCTGCTGCACCCCTGGTGTGGTCAGATCTTCCCTGAGAGACCACTGGAAGGTAACTCCCAAGGTGCAACCCTGGGTGTTGGTGTTCCAGATGAAGGAAGTGAGTGAGCAGGTTCACCTCAGTGGGCAGGAGGTGGAATCCAGCAACCAGCAGATCTCTGAGCTGAGACGTCAGTACCAGAGCCTGGAAATCGAGCTGCAGTCACACATCAGCAGGGTAGGTGACAGCTGCTGCTGCTCCCCTGGCAGGCACAGGAGGCTGCTCTGGGGGGCTGGGGGCACAGGAGGACAGCTGAGGCTGCTCTCTGTGCATGGTGGTGCTTGGGGCACCTGACACTGCTGCAGCCTTTCTCATTCGGGACAGAAGAAGGACCCAATCCTGCCCAGTCCCACCGAGGTGGTGCTTTGCTTTCCACCTGCAGAGAGAGGCCCTGCAGTCCAACCTGGACGACACAGAGCATCGCTACAACCTGCAGCTGCAGCAGATCCAGGCCACGATCTGCCCCCTGGAGGAGGAGCTGGCCAGCATCCGCTGCGAGATGGAGAGCCAGAACGAGGAGTACAAAATGCTGCTGGGCATCAAGAGCCGCCTGGAGCAGGAGATTGCCCAGTACAGGGCCCTGCTGCAGGAGGGCCAGCAGGACATCGTGTAGGTGACACTGGGAAGGACACAGAGCTGTGGAGTGAGGCCAGAGGAGGCCACAAAGATGATGCCAGGGCTGGAGCAGCTCTGCTGTGAGCACAGGCTGAGGGAGCTGGGGGTGAGCAGCCTGGGGAGGAGAAGGCTCCAGGGGGACCTCAGAGCTGCCTGCCAGTGCCTGAAGGGATCCTGCAGGAAGGCTGCAGAGAGACTTTTGCTGAGGGGATCTGGAGACAGGCCCAGGGGGAATGGTTTGGAGCTGAGGCAGAGCAGGGTTAGAGTGGAGCTGAGGAAGAAGTTGTTGAGTGTGAGGGTGCTGAGAGTCTGTGGCTGCCTCCTGAGGCCTTGAGCAGCTGAGTCTAGCTGAGAGGTGTCCTTGGGCATGTAGGGGAGGTTGGAGCAGATGAACTCTGAGCTCCCTTCTACCCTGAGCCATTCTGGACATCCATGAAAAGTTTCTCAAGCTATGGTTGGCCATTTCTCAGCAGCATGAGCAGGGAGCAGTTCCCAAGGGCAGGAGGTGACTTTTCTACCTCCTCAAGTTACAGGCTTTGAAAGGCTCCTAAAGCCATGCCCTGTCTCTGTCCTTTCCTAGGGCAGTTTAAAGCCACTTCTTTGGGTCATGTTTCACTCCATGGCACCTTCTTGGTCCTCCAAGCAGCTCAGAGGGAGTCAGAGGGTGGCCTTGATGCAGCCAAGAGGATGCCAGCTCCTGGCTGTGTTGCTCTGGACCTCACACAAACATTCCCTTCCCTCCCTGCAGCACCTCGCAGGGAGGAGCTGGTGGTGGATCTTCAGGAGGAGGAGGAGGTCATGGAGGAAGCAGCTGGTCCTCTGGAAGAGGAAGCAGTGGAGGAGGAAGTGGTTGGTCCTCAGGTGGAGGAAGCAGTGGAGGGAAAATGGGAGGATCCTATGGAAGAACTTCCTCATCTGGAGGTGGAGGAGGAACAGGAGGTGGAACCTGTGGGAAAGCTTCAGGTGGAGGAGGTGGCAGTGGAGGAGGAGGAGGCAAATCCTGCCTCTCCCACTCTTCATCTTCCCAGTCTGGCAGCTCCCATGAGAGCCAAGGTAAGAGTGGGGGTCAAGGGCTGCATCCTCCCTTTGCCCTTCCTCCCTGAGGAGCAGGAGGGACCCCACAGCTGCCTTCCTTGCTTGGCAAGCTGGAGATGCTCTGCTGCTTTTCTCCCAATCATGGTTTGAGGTGACCCTGACACTCTCCTCACCCAGTAGCAGGGCAGTGACCTCTCACCAGCTGCTAGAGGAAGAGGCTGTTGGGAAGGTGGAGGAAGAGGAAATGGAAGGGGGAAAGGAGGGACAATGTCCACTCCAAAGCATGCAGGGATCTAGAGAGGTCCAAAGCTCTGGAGTGGAGCCAGCTGCTGGAAATGAGTCTGGATCTGAGGGGGGAATGGCTCAAGCAGGGCAAAGCAGTTGGAACACTTCAGACATTTCAAATCCAGAGGTGTTAGCTGCAGACTCCTGAGTCAGGAAAAGATGGACAGTGAGCAGAAAGTCTTCTCCATGTCCATGGCTGTGGTTCCAGGAGGGGCTGAAAGGACAAAGCTGTGCCTGGAAGGGAACAAAACCCTGGAGAGAGGAGCAACCATGGGCGAGGTGTCTGAGGCCATCAAAACCATGAGAATGGGTAAGGCTCCAGTCCCTGCCAGCACCTCAGACTGGAAGTGATGAAGAGGAAGGGAGAGACTCTGGAAGGGCTCTCTCCCATCCCTGGATGCCAAAGTTGAGAGGTGTCCCTGCCCATGGGGGGGAGGTTGGAGACCTCTGAGGTCTCTTCCAACCTGAGCCATTCCAGGGTTCTATGAAGTAACAGAAAGCTTAAAGGTGCTGAAGGCTTTAATACCCCTCAGAGGAATTCTTGCTCCCCCTCACCTTCCAACAGGGAGTTTCAGGAAGTTTGAGGAGTGATTGCCAGAGCTGCAGCTTCCCTGCAGGCCCTCACCAGTGGCCTTTGCACCAAGCACACTGATCACAACTCTACGAAGAGCAAACTCCTGTGCAAGTTACTCACCAGGGGCTCATCAGAGCTCTCTGCATGGCCCTGCCTGCCTCTTCCAGCTCAGCTTCTGCTCCTAACCACTGCTCCTGAGCTCTCTCTGCCCTGATTGATGATGTTCTGGAAAAGAAAAAAAAAAGGGGGGGGGGCAGGGAAACCACCTCAAAAAATAAATGCTAATAAAGCTTTGCTTGTCTGCTGCAGCCAGGGAGCTGTGTCTGCAGAAACTGCCTGCAGTGGGCACTGAGGCTGAGCTGCTTGCACAGCTGGAGCCCAACCTGTGGCACACACAGCAGCCCCCACTGGGCATGGCACCAAGAGGTCTGCAGGGGCACAGCCACCAGTGAGGAGCAGCTGAGGGATGAGGTGGAGCTTTTTGTGTTGGCTCCAGACAGGTTCCCCTCCCCTGTGCCCTGGCTGGGTACTGAGCAGCCAGAGAATGCCCTCTGCCTTGCTGTGCCTCTCAGTGCTGCTGGGGCTGAGCCAAGCTTGGGGTCTGTGTGAGCAGAACTTCCAGGAGCTGAGCTGAACTACTGGAGGGTCCAGCTGGAAGTGCCTCAGAGGGCTCCTCCCATCCCACCTGGGCACTCTCATTCCTTACCCACTGCTCTCCTCACACACAAGCACAGGGAGGCAGATCCCAGCTTCCCCTCCCAGCTTTATCCCCACTGGTTGCTGGCTGGGAGGGAGCAGCACCCACTGCAGAGGGTTGGGAAACAGCAGCTGAGAGGAGACCGTGGGAATGGGGCTGGGGAGTGCTGGGCAGAGCTGTGCCAGTGATTCACTGCCCTGCCTTGTGCCAGGCTCCCAGCCAATGTCTTCAGTGTTTGAAAGAAAAAAGAAATAGGAAGATTTTTTTCCTTTTTCCCCTGGTCAGTGGCTCAGGGGGAGCCTGAGGAGCTGCCCAGGAGGCTCAGCATGTGCTGACATCCCTGCCCTGCCCTGCCAAGAGGCACTGCTGGGGGAGCTGACAGGTTTGCAAGGACACCTCCTGCTTGATGTTCAGAGCCCTTGCAGCACCAAATCATAGTCCAGCTCCAGCTGTCCCTGAACCTGCCCTCCCCTCTGCTCTGTTGGTTTCACATCTCCTGCAGGCTGGCCAAGTCCTCAGACCCCTCTGCCCTGGCTGCCAAACTAAGAGTCCAAAGAAAGCATCCCCAGAAGAGCAGCTCAGCTGCTCACACCTCCTCCAAGAGCCCGGCAAGGGCATCCCCACAGCAGCTCTGGGGGTTGCACAGAGTGGTCTACAGCCCTGGCCCTGCAGCAACACCCTGCAGGCTGTTTAAGGAGGTCTGATACAACTGCTGGCACCTGGGCACCATTGATCCCTCTTGCCCCTTGGTCCTGGCCCTTTCCAAAAGCATCACTTTGAGTGCCTTACTGCCCCACAGCCAGGCAGGCAGCAGGAACCCCACTGCCACCAGCCCCTGGGAGGGCAAAGCAGAAGGAACCCTGAGGAGCTTGGGCTGGGAAGCAGAATCCATCCCCAGCTCTGGAGGAGCAGAATCCATCCCCCAGCCAGCCCTGGAGGAGAGGCACCCTGCTGTGCAGTGCTGCTGCTTCCAGGCTGGGACGGAGCTGCTGGGACGGGGCTGCTGGGACGGGGCTGCTGGGACGGGGCTGCTGGGATCACCCACACCCAGGGAAAGGTCTCTGAGCAATCAGGATGAGGAATCTCACATCACTGTCACCACTTTTACTGCTGCCTTCTTCCTCTCCCAGCACCTTTCGAGCCCTCCCTGCCTGAGGGAGTCACACATGAGCTCCACAATAAAAGTTCCTTTGCCACTGGTTACAGAATGTGACAAGCACCAAGCAGCAGCAGCAGACTTCAACAGATCCCCCCCTAGCCATGGCTCCAGTGCTCCCCACAGGCAGCCAAGGGCTGAGTTCAGATGGTTCCTTGCCAAGCCCTGGGCACAGCTGAAGTGTTTCTTGCCTCCTGCCATCGTGTAGGTACCAAACCTGCACCTGGGCAGGCTTGGGAGAGTGACAACAACACAAAGCAGCTGCTGTGGAGGGACAGAGCCACAACCCCAGCCCTGGGACAAAGCAAGAGTGAGAAGCACAACGCCTGCAGTGCCTGCTGCTGAGGAGATGCTGTGAGCAGGACCCCAGTGGGGTGAGGAGCAGTGAGGAGAGCCCTGGGCTTTTATTTGCATGCCTTGTGTCAGGCAATAATCAGCATAATGAATGAGCCTTAATTTTATGAGCACAGCCTGTTGCAATGGGGCTGCTTATCTGCTGCTCCTCTCAGGGCTCTGAGCAGGAACTTGCAGGGTGTGTTGGAAGAGGAGCTGCAGAACAGCCCCAGGCACGAGGCAAGCAGCACCCACACTGGGGTGCTCCCAGAGCCAGGAGTTTGTGCAGTGGGCACACAGAGGGCATTGCACAACTGCCTCTGCCTGTCTGCTTGTGCTGAGGTCTCTTTTATTCAGCATTTATTGGTAACTGCCAAATGCTCCTCAGGCTCTGTTTGTGGGTACAGCGCAGCACCTGCTCCCCTGCAGTGCTGGGGGAGGAAAGGAAGGGAAGGGACAAACCCTTCTAGAGCCACCTGCCCCCCAGGAACCTCCCAGAGGGGTTTCTTCACCTTCATGAGGGGTCAGGGGAGCTGCTTGGGCACTCACTTGTCAGTGCTGGGTTCTTTTGCTGGCAGTTTTCTGGATAAAGAGCACAGCAGGGGCCAGGACCCCGAGGGCAGGCTCAGGTTTAGCCACCCTTGGGCTGGCTGAGGCTCCAGGCTCTGACTCCTCACCCCTGGCTCAGGGGTGTTCAACCACCTTGCCCTGTGACATCCTCTAAATTTCACTTTTTGTCCAACAAGTTCTCTGGGCTGCTTAGGCCCAGCTGAGGCTAAGGGCAGCAGGACCAGCTCCTCCCCACTGGTACTCAGAGCCCATGCAGGGTGCCCCTGCAGCCTGTGTCCCTCTTCTGCAGAGCCCAGCAGGACCTTCCTGCTGCTGGGCCGAGGGGAAAGCTCTCTGGGAATGGTTGTGGTTGCACTTGGACACTGTCAGGTGGAGCAGGAGTGAAGAGCAAGCTGCTGGGTGAGGGCAGCTCCTCACCTCTCACCAGAATGCCTGCAGTGGGAGCAGATCCTGGGACAGATCAAGAGAACAAACTCCAGCACCTGCCTGGGGCACAGCATCAGAGTGACCCTGAACTGAGGGCAAATATCCTCATTTTGTGGTGCAGAGACTTCTCTTCCAGCTCAGCTCTGAGGGCTGCAGCTGCAGCCTGCTCTAGAAGCCTCCCAGCACTGCTGAGCCCTCTGGCAGCTCTCAGTTTGCCTTTGTCCTGCTGCTGGGCTGCCACTTCTCTGACAGGTACCACAGAGAGCTGGTTGGGAGCAGAACAACAACAGAGAGCGGGAAGGAATGTCAGCTGGGCTGGAAATGTGGCATGTGCTGAGCTTCACTGTGAGCTCCTGGCACTGCCAGCACACTCAGATCCTCTGCAGGCTGCCTGCTGCTGGGACCTGTGGTGAGAAACCTCCTCCTTGTGCTCTGGTTTGGTAACAGTGGTGGCATCCAGCACCCTGGGTGCTCTGCCAGCTCAGAACCATCCCTGAGTAGCCTGGAAAGACAGGAAAGGGAGGAGAAAATCCTGAATTTGCTGGGTCCTTGTAGCTAATTCTGTCGATGAGAGCCCTGGTGTCACCCACAGGACTCACTGGGGGAGGGCAGCAGGGAAGAGAAGCTTCTGAAGGCTCTTTCAATGAGCTGGGAAAGGAAAAGTTCCTGCTGGGCAGAGGGTGGATCTGCCCTGCCTATGAAGAGCTAATTAGCAATAAATTATTACATCAATATAAATTGATACTGAACAGTTTATTAATGAATTATGCCACAGTTAATAACCAATAACTGAAGCTGTGCCAGGAGGGAGCTCAGGGCATGCAGCTCCCCAAGAGGGTGAGGTGCCCACAGCTCACTGCCCTGCTCAGGTTCTGTGGTGCCACAGCCCTGCTGGAGCTGCAGAGGGAAGTGGTGTGGAAGAACCAGGAGCTCATGAGGGACAAGGCTCAGCTGTGAGCATGCAGCAGCTGCAGGCTGGAGATGGGCGTCTGCTGGTTCCTTTCCTGGCACCTGTGCCAAAGGGTCTCCAGATGACCTTACCCAGGCCCAGAGGCAGACTCCACTGGCAAGGAAATCCACACTGCATGCAGCCAAGCTGCACCTTCCAGCAGCAAGAGCAGCACCTGTAGCAGACCAGAAACTGTTTGTGCTGCTGAGGTGACAGTGCCGTGCTCCAGCTGGGAATCAAGGAGAGATTATCACATCACCAAGAAATTATCACATCACCAAGCCTCTCTGGGAGGCTTTCATCACCTTCCAGCAGTGAGATAAAATCAGGGAGCTTTGGAAAGAGGTTACATAAGCAGCAATAAAGCAACCCTGGCACCAGCCCAGACCAAGGGACAAGAATCCTCCTGGGTTCTGTCAGGAGATGAGAACTGATCCCAAACTGAAGCCCACAGGGACCAGGAGCTGGGGCAGAAATGCAGTTTGTAGAGGAATCCTGCACAAGAGACTGGCAGCAGCAGCACACAACCAACCCCCAGGTGCAGGTGGCCCTTGGGAGGGGAGGGCTGCCCTGCAGCACCCTCTGCAAGGCCTGCAGCAGGTGCTGAGACAAGGAGCAGCCAGCAAAGGGCAGTTCCTCAGCTCTGCCCCCATTGCTGGGGGCAGTTTGAGGGCAGATTGCTAAATTCCATCAGTACCTGGCAGGCCTTGGAGGATCAGCAGACAGAGTGAGGAGGGGAGGGGAGGGACATACTTTAGTGATCCAGGACAGAACTGCCACTGGGGAATGGACCTCCAGGCAAACTGGGGCAGCCTGGACCCCATATGGGCACCACAAATGCTGATCCTCTGCTGCTGTTGGCAGGACCTGGCTGCCTGCAGGAGCAGAACCTCTACTGTGTTAAAAACCAAGATGCAGATTTCTCCTCCAGGCTCCTGGGGTGAGCAGAGAGCTGAGGAGCTGCCAGGCTGTTCTGCAGCCAGCACAGAGGGCATCAAACATCACAGCACCAGCGTGGGCTGGGAGGTGACAGTGCCTGTGGGATCTACAGCCACAGAGTCATAGAACCACAGAATCATTTTGGTTTCAGCTCATCAAGTCCAAGTCTTACCCCAGCACCACCAGGTCACCACCAAGCCACATCCCTCAGCACCACAGCTCCGTGGCTTTGGAACCCCTGGGCACTGTCTGCCCAAACCCAGGCTCCTACAGATAGCTCAGGACATGGAGCTGTGTCCTCAGACTCTGCTTCAGCACCAAACTGAAGGTGGAAACCCTTCCAGGGCCCTCTTGGCCAAAGCTTCTGGGCATCAGGGCAAGCCCCAGGTGTGATGTGAATGCCTCTGGGGTCTCAGCAGCCTGCTTCCAGCTGAGCTGGATCAGAAATGTTGGAGCTTTCCTCTCAGGAGGCTGTTGCAGAGGCTGGAGGCTGCCTGCAGGGAGAGCAGAGCAGGTGATGACTCCATCCCCTGTGCTTGGTGACCCAGGGACAAGAGGCAAACTGAGCACTTCTCTGTTAAACCACAGGGCAGCTTCCCACACAGCTCTTGGCAGGGCATTGTCTGCATGAATGCAGCTTCTAATTGAGCCACACTTGACTTGATAATGCATTTAAAGTAGCCTTCAACTCCCTGCTGCCTCAGACCCACAGCTCTTGGGCAGAACAAAACTCCCCTGCTTGTTTTTTTTTCCCTCTGTGATTTCCAGGACTCCACTCCCCAGGGTGCTGCCCTGGCCCTCTCCTCACAACAGAAGGATTTGGATTTTTAGGGCAGAATCCCACAGCACTGCCTGAGGCAGGCTCATGGATAAATAAAACCTCTGTAGGCAGGGGCAGAGATCCAGAGCTGGACCATTAAACAACTTCTCCACTTCTGTTAACCAAACTCCTGCACTCTCAGCAATTGTGAGAATCACAGTGCCCTAGAATGGGTTGGGTTGGAAGGGAGCTCCAAAGGGCATCCAGGCCAGCCCCCTGCAGGCAGCAGGCACAGCTTCACTGGGTCAGGTTGCTCACAGCCTTGTCCAGCCTGACCTTGAATATCTCCAGGGCTGGGGTCTCACCTCCCTCCCAGGGCAACCTGCTGCAGTGTTCCAGCACTGAGCTGAGCAGTGTAGGAGACCTTAACTGCACAAAGTGTGAAGGAGCAAAAGGGAACAACAGGCTGAAAAGAGCAGCTCCAAAACCCACAGCAAAGACAGGAGATTAATGAGGGAAGGAATAAAGATGAGAAATAAATGTGAGAGGTTTGGGAGGGAAGGAATAAAGATGAGAAATAAATGTGAGAGGTTTTGGGGGGGAAGGAATAAAGATGAGAAATAAATGTGAGAGGTTTGGGGGGGAAGGAATAAAGATGAGAAATAAATGTGAGGTTTGGGGGGAAAGGAATAAAGGTGAGAAATAAGAGGAGAGATTCTGGGTTCATGTTTTTTAGGGAAGAATTGGGAGAATTACTTAAGTCCATCAGTTCCACACTATCCCAGCAGCAGCTTCAGCAGGACCCTGGCTAAAGAGGCTCTTCCCAGAGCAGAATGCCAAGAGACATGAAACCTTCAGCCTTACCCCAGCCCCAAAAAGCAGCAAGGGGCTCGATTGCCTGAGATAGCAGCACAAAAATAGTGTTCAGCAAATTATTCTTGGCACAAACAAGGAGGTTGGTAAATGCTCTGGGAGAAGGAAACACCCTGATGGTGACACCCACGGCCACAAGTATAAAGAGAGCCAGCTGGGGGGGAAGGTTTGCAGTCCTGACTCTTATCAGGGCTGTGCACCTCCTAAATTTGGGGTTGTGGTTTGACTCTCTCCTGCTGTCACCATGAGCTGTGGCACCAAGTCCTCGAGCAGCAGCACCACCAGGATTAGCAGTGGAGGAGGTGGTGGTGGTGGTGGTGGTGGTGGAGGTGGTGGTGGTGGAGGTGGTGGTGGTGGATCTCGTAGGTCTGGTGGATACTCCTCCATGTCGAGTAGGAAATACACCTCCTCTGGAGGAGGTGGAGGCTTCTCTGGGAGAAGCTTTGGTGGAGGAATCTCCAGGAGCAGCTATGGAGGAGGCTTCAGCAGCGGCAGCTGTGGAAGGATCAGCCGCAGCAGCTACGGGGGGAGGATGAGTGGTGGCAGCTATGGAGGGGGAATGAGCTGTGGAAGCATGGGAGGAGGGTTTGGATCAGGTGGGGGTGGGTTTGGGTCTGGCATGGGAGGTGGCTATGGATCTGGCCTTGGTGGAGGTAGCTTTGGTTGTGGTGGCTACAGCGGAGGTGGATTTAGCGGCTTTGGGAGTGGCGGTGGTGGCTTCGGTGGTGGCAGCTTTGGTGGTGGCAGCTTTGGTGGTGGCAGCTATGGTGGAGGTGGCTTTGGGGGGTTTGAAGATGGGGGCCTGCTCTCCACCAACGAGAAGCTGACCATGCAGAACCTCAACGACCGCCTGGCCTCCTACCTGGACAAGGTGCGGCGGCTGGAGGACGACAACGCTCAGCTGGAGCAGCTGATCCGGGAGTGGTACCAAAGCCACGGCCCCACGGCTGCCAGGGACTACAGCCAGTACTACAGAACCATCGAGGAGCTGCAGAGCCAGGTACAGAGCCCCCTGCCCCCCAGAGCCCCCTGCCCCCCACAGCAGGTCCTCACCAAGCACTGCCCCCCTGCAGCTGCCTGGCACAGCAGCGCCTGGCACAGGGCTCCGCTGCTGTTGGGGCAGTGCCCCCAGCGTGGCTCTCTGGAGCTCCCTGCAGTGCTGGGCTCTTGCCTGCTTACCCCTCCTGAGCAGCAGATCTGAGCAGTGCTTGCCCACCTGGTGCTGCTGTGGCCCCCTCAGTGGCTTTGTTTGGGGGTGCACAGCAGGGCCCAAAGTGCAGTGGGGCTGCCTCTGGTCCCCTGCCAGCCCCTGGCCCTGCATCTCCTGCACAGATGTGGTTGGTAGCAACTTTGCTTCCCCACTCTGCCTGGAATCTCAGGAGGGTTTTCAGTTATTCTTTCCAACAAGGTGTTTTGAATGCTCCTCTCCAGCTCCTGCAGCACCTTGGCATTGCCATGTGGGCATCCCGAGAGGGGTTCCTGAGGAGGGCTTTCTTCCCTCTCCCTCTGCCAGCCCTGACCAAAGAGCTTTTGCCCTCTGCTTTCCAGATTGTTGGTGCAAATGTGGACCTGAACAAGATCCTCCTTGACATTGACAACACCAGAATGACTGTGGATGACTTCAGGCTGAAGTGAGTCTCATTCCACCTTGTGTCCCCATCACCCCCAGGAGCTCCTATTGCCAGTCAGGCTCTGTGGGTCCAGGAGGTAGCTGCTGGGGAGGGCATTCTGAAGGTGGCTGTTTGGTTGTTTTCATTATTAGCTTTCCCCAGACAGCTCTTGAAAGCTTTCAGCCATCTAAAGGCTTCCTTCTGAGTCTCTCCACCCTTGCATGTAGATTTCTCACCACCTAAATCTCCCAGAGAGAAATTCCACTGAAACCAAACCAACCTCTTGGAGACAGAAGGAGAATCAGAACTGAGCAATGGGATGGGAGCCCAAAGCTGTGCTGATGGGAACTGCTCAGGAGAGAGCAGGCACAGAGGTGTGGCAGCAGTGTCCCTCCTTGTCTGCCCCCAGGTATGAGACTGAGTGCAGCCTGCACCAGAGCGTGGCCAGCGACATCAACGGCCTGCGGCCACTGCTGGACCAGCTGACCCTGGCCAGGTCCGACCTGGAGACCCAGTTTGAGTCCCTGAAAGAGGAACTGATCTACCTGAGGAAGAACCACGAAGAGGTGAGCTCCTCCACACTGCTAACTCAGGAAACCTCAGCACTCCAGCTCCTGTGGACTTCTTCTATGAGCAGTGCCCAGATTTGGGGCCCTGGCTTTGATCCCCCACCTTGCCCCAGCCTGGCTTTGATCCCCTGCCCTGCCCTGACCCTGCCTGGCTTTGATCCCCCACCTTGCCCCAGCTTGGGTTGGTCTTAGGAATGTCAGAATTGTTCCCTCTCATGCCAAGGGCAGAGGAGGCTCCTTTGCAGGAGCTGTGTCAGGATTTTTGTCCCCTCCTGAATCCCAGAATGGCTCAGGGTGGAAGGGAGCTCAGAGCTCAGCTGCTGCAACCTCCTGCCATGGGCAGGAACACGCCCAGGAGGAGGCAGCCACAGCCTCCCTGGGCAGCCTGTGCCACACTCTCACCACCCTCACACTCAACAACTTCTTCCTCAGCTCCACTCTAACCCTGCTCTGCCTCAGCTCCAAACCATTCCCCTGGGCCTGTCTCCAGACCCCCTCAGCAAAAGTCTCTCTGCAGCCTTCCTGCAGGATCCCTTCAGGCACTGCCAGGCAGCTCTGAGGTCCCCCTGGATCCTTCTCCTCCCCAGGCTGCACACCCCCAGCTCCCTCAGCCTGTGCTCACAGCAGAGCTGTTCAAAGCTTCTCCTTCCCTGACTCTTGGAGCTTTTGGGGTTTTTTTCCAGGAGATGCAAGGCCTGCAGACCCAGTCTGGAGGGGATGTCAGCGTGGAGGTCAATGCCACCCCTGGCATTAACTTGATGGAGAAGCTGAACGAGATGCGCTGCGAGTACGAGAGGCTGATCGAGAACAACCGCAAGGAGGTGGAGAGCTGGTACGAGACCAAGGTAAGGCACTGAGGCCTGGCCACTGCACCTCTCCAGAGGGCTCAGAGGGACCACCTCTTGTGTAAGAGCCATTAGGTGACTTGGAGCAGTGCTGGAGTAGCCAGGGTTTGTGGCAAAGCTCAGGGAATCTCTGTCCCAGCAGCGATGGGAGGACACCAAGGGGGTCAGCTGCCAGCCCCCCTCACACCTCCCTGTGCTCCACTGCTTGCTCAGGGCTTTTGTGGTGCCCTCACGACCTCCTCCTACCATCTGAAACACCTCCCTGCTGTGTGTGATGTTTTCAGATGGAAGAGGTTAACCAACAAGTCCACTCCAGTGGCCAGGAGATCCAATCCAGCAACCAGCAGATCTCTGAGCTGAGACGAGAATACCAGAGCCTGGAGATCGAGCTGCAGTCACAGCTCAGCATGGTGAGTCCAGGGGGCTCCTGCTTCCCTTGTGCCACCAGGGGCACAGCCTGCTGGCACCCTGCAAGTACCCACCTGGAGAGGATGGGGTGCTGCTGGGTTTCTCATCTTCAAAGATGCTTTGTTGTGGCTTGTGAGGACCTCCTACTCACCTCCAAAACCAATCCAAGCTGCCACAGTCCCACTGAGCTGCTGCTTCACTTTCCTCCTGCAGATAGATTCCCTGCAGTCCAACCTGGACGACACAGAGCGGCGCTACAACCTGCAGCTGCAGCAGATCCAGGCCATGATCGGCCCCCTGGAGGAGGAGCTGGCCAGCATCCGCTGCGAGATGGAGAGCCAGAACGAGGAGTACAAAATGCTGCTGGGCATCAAGACCCGCCTGGAGCAGGAGATTGCCCAGTACAGGGCACTGCTGGAGGAAGGGCAGCAGGATCTCGTGTAGGTGACCCAAAGGACACAGCCTGGTGTGGCCCCAGGGGTGCAGGGGTGCCAGACATCAGCAGCTGAGGTGTGCAGAGCAGGCTCAGCCTTGGCCGTGCCCCCCAGGCCTCAGGTTCCCTACACTCATTGGCAGAGCAGGTCAGGATGTGAAGCAAGCTCTGGGCAGGGAAAGCCTCACACAGAGCCCAGCTCCACCTGGTTCCAGCAAAGGGCAGGAACTGGGCAGGCAGAAAGGCTGCAGGCAGAGAAGTGATCAGAGATTTTCAAACCTCCTGAAAGTCTCTTGCAGCTCTCTGAACCTTCAGGGCTGCTTCTGCAGGGAGCCTGCTGCTACTTGCCAGGCACCTGAGAGCACAGCCCAGGCTCCCCTGGCTGCCTCTGCAGCTGAGGTCAGCAGTGCCAGGTCCGGCAAGAGATACCTGAGCAGATGGGGGGAAGCAAAACCTCCTGCATTCAAGCTCCAGCTGGAAGAAGAGCTGGTTCCTGATGCTCCATCAGATGCCTGCTGCCTGTGCTGGGCTCTGAGCAGCAGCCAAGAACAGTGCAGGGCTTGGGGCAGAACCTGCTGAGAGCAGGAGGGCAGCTCAGTAACTTCTGTTATCTCCTTTCTCTCTCTTTGCAGGATGCCATCAGGAGGCTTGGGAGGAGGCATGGGAGGTGGTAGAGGTGGTGGCTACACTTCTGGAGGAGGAGGAAGAGGAGGAGGAGGGGGTGGCATGAGTGGTGGCTATGGAGGGGGTGGCATGAGTGGTGGCTATGGAGGTGGTGGCATTTCCTCTGGCAGTGGAATGGGAGGAGGAAGCAGTGGAGGAATGGGTGGAGGAGGAATGGGAGGAGGAGGAATGGGAGGAGGAGGAGGAATGGGAGGAGTAAGTGGAGGAATGGGAGGGGGAAGTGGTGGTGGCTGCAGTAACATTGGAGGAGGAGGAGGCGGAGGAAGGACCTCAGGAGGCATCAGCAGTTCCCACTCCTATTCGTCATCCTCCCAGTCCCAGTCCTGCAGGAGCGGTGGTGAAAGCCAAGGTGAGAGCTGTTGCACAGATCCTTGCTCTCTCCACCCCACCCCTAATCATTTCCACACTCTGAGCTTCCCCTCTGGAGCAAGCAGAGCTCAGCTCAGCTCAGCTCAAGCACTGCCCCCGGGCCCAGCCCACGCAGCAGCCAGCCCTGGGCTCAGCCCTCTGCTGGTTTCTTCATCCTCTCGCTCTGCAGAGCCTCACAAATACCTCTGCCTAAACCAGCCTGAAGTTTCCCTTTGTGTTTTAGGGATGCTCAGGGACCCCTGGAGCAGCTTCCTTGCTCTCTGCAGGTCCTGTGCCTCCGAGGCACTGCTGGGGCAGTCAATGTTTGCTTTGTTTCCAAGCAGGCTGTGGAAGGAGATCTTTCGACTAGGAACACACCTGGAGGCCCCTGCACTGTGTGACCTCTCCAGGGGAAACTGCCCCAAAGCCTTCCCTGCCCTGTGCTCCTGAGGAGGAAGCTGCTCTTAACCACTCCTCAACGTTCTTGCTGCCACCTGCCCAGCCATGTCCTGCTCAGAAGGGCTCCTGCCCACCCGCCATGCACACTATGGGATGCTTTGGAGCTTCAATTATTGGCACCTGGGACCCTTGCTCCAGAGATTCAAACTCTGCTTCTTGGCTGCTTCTGTGTCAGGAAAATGTCTCTAATAAAACTTCACTTCTGTCTGATGCAACCAGAACCCTGTGTGGAGCTTTCCTTCCATTCTCCAGGTGTAGGCAGACAGCAAATGCAGAGCTATGGCAGCCTGGGCCTCAGGCAGAGACGGAGATGATCCTTTAGGAGAGCTGGGAAGGAAGCTCAGAGTGAGGGCACAGCTCCTGAGTACCCAGGGCAGACCCTGATCCTCTTAGAGCAGCCTGGGCTTTGCCTTTGCTGCCAGTCCTGAGCCAGGCACTGCTGTGGAGCTGGGCTTCAGGCTTCACCCCAGGCGAGTATTGGCCCAGACCAGACTGCAGCAGCTCAGCACTGTGGGGATGGAATAAAGCTGGCACCAGATGAGTGCTGGCACCAGGAGACAGGGGTGGCTGTGAGAACAGAGCAGTGTTCCAGGTGTGATTCCCAGCAACTGAGCTGACACTCAGAGGCTGAAAGCGGGAATGCACAAACTGGGGAGCTGGTGTGGGACAGGCAAGAAAGAGGAGTCCAAAGGAAACCATTCACAGGATCCCCACAAAGCTTCCTGTGAAATGCTGACACCAAGAGCAGCCTTGGGCCTTCCACAGCTGACAGATGCAGGACTTGTTCCTCACTTCCAATCTCAATCTGCTCTGCTCTTGTCTCAAACCATTGCTCCTGGTCCTGACCCTGCAGACCTTTGGGAACAGTCCCTCTGCAGACTTCTTGTAGCCCCTTTAGGTCCTGGAAGGCTGCTCTAAGGTCCTGTTTCTTCTGTAGCAAGGAAGCTCTTCCTAAGCCCCCTCCAGCTTGAATGAAGCTCCTCACACCATAGCTAAGCTGATTTGGAGGTGGCAGCTCACAGCAGGAGCCACCAGCTCCTCTTGGGTCTCTTGCACCAGCAGCTCCAGGGGCAGTATTTAAAGCAGGGGCAGAAACCCACCTCTGGGCTCAGTCTCAAAGGTGGAAAAAGCAGCTCAGAGCAGCTCACCTTGCACAGGCAGTGGAAAAAAATACTCAATGGTTTCTGCCTCCCTTAGTGTTGCATGAGATTCTGGGGGTGGGCAGAGCCAAGTCCCTGCAAGGAGTTCAGCTAATGAGGACATCTCAGATCTAATCTCTGCCACTGGAGGTTTTTTTCCCCTAGCTCAGCTTTTATGGCTTTGTGTAACTCCAGGAGCTGTTTGGAGAAATGGCCATTTGGTTATGGAGAGCTGGAACCTCAACCACCTCCCTTCTCAGGCTCCCGAGGCTCCTTCAAACAAATACAAGCAATGGTTCACAGAATCCCAGAATGGCTCAGGGTGGAAGGGAGAAGGGAGCTCAGAGCTCAGCTGCTCCCTGCAGCCGTGGGCAGGGACACCTCTCAGCTGGACTCAGTTGCTCAAGGCCTCATCCAGCCTGGCCTTGGACACCCCCAGGCAGGAGGCAGCCACAGCCTCCCTGGGCAGCCTGTGCCACACTCTCACCACCCTCACACTCAACAACTTCTTCCTCAGCTCAACTCTAACCCTGCCCTGCCTCAGCTCCAAACCATTCCCCCTGGGCCTGTCTCCAGACCCCCTCAGCAAAAGTCTCTCTGCAGCCTTCCTGCAGGATCCCTTCAGGCACTGGCAGGCAACTCTGAGGTCCCCCTGGAGCCTTCTCCTCTCCAGGCTGCACACCCCCAGCTCCCTCAGGCTGTGCTCACAGCAGAGCTGCTCCAGCCCTTGGCTCATCTTTGTGGCCTCCTCTGGACTCTCTCCAGCAGCTCTGTGTCCTTCTCCTGCTGGGGACACCAGAGCTGGAGCAGGATTGGAGCTGAGGTTGAGCAGAGCAGAGCCCAGGGGCAGAATCCCCTCTCCTGCCCTCTGCCCACACTGCTCTGGCTGCAGCCCAGCACACAGCTGCCTGCTGGGCTGCATGAGGGCACTGCTGGCTCCTGGGGAGCTGCTCAGCACCCAACCTCCCCAAGGCTCTTTCTACAGGGCTGCTCTCAGCCCACTCTGTACCCAAGCTGGATCTGTGCTGGTCTTGCCCTGACCCAGCTGCAGGACCTTCGACAGGAAAAGATTTTCTGTGTCTGCCCTTGCAAAACTCTGCTGCTATGGCTGGCAGCCACTTGTCCTCTCTGGGGGAGGCAGCTGCAGCCTCCCTCCAGCACTCCCAGGAGAGGCTCAATCCCAGTTACCTTCCCCAGTATGAGCAGGGACAAGAGAGGAAAGAGTCAGTGCCAGGCTCTCTCCCAGAGCAGGGCTGGGGGAGCAGGTGAGGGCAGGTTTCTGACCAGCCCAGGTGCACCTGGACCAGCTGAGTGAAAGCAGAGGGCTGGAGGCTGCAGAGCTCCCTAATCATTGTCTGTGATCACCTGGGAAGACAAAAGCTGAACCGCTGAGTTTCACCACGCAGAAGACAAGGAGGCAGCCAGCCAGGGAGGAGCCTTCATGAGCTGCTGTTACCAGTGATGTGTTGTCAGATACACAGAGCTGGGAGCTGTGACATGATCCCCACAATGCCCAACACAGCCACCCCCAGCCAATTACAGGGCCTGCCTGCAGTGAATCAACAGCAGCATACCTGAGCACAGGGGTAATGCTGTGCCTGCCTCAGACACAACTCCCTGAGCACATCACCCTTGGCAGGCTCCATGGGAAGCTGTGCTCCCTCCCACTGACACCCACCCTGCACAGCATAAAAGCCACCGGCGGGGCCAGAGCCTGCAGCTTGCTGTGTGCCTACCGCTGAGCAGGACACTTGCACCTGCGGCTTGGGCTCTGGTTGCTTCCACCATGAGCTGCAGCATCAAGAGAACATCCAGCACCTCCTACAGGAGCGGTGGAGGTGCCTGTGCTGGTGGCAGTGGCGGTGGCAGTGGCAGTGGCAGGAGCTCTTCGGTGTCCTGCCGGCGCTACGCAGCCTCCTGCTATGGGGGGGGCAGCTACGGGGGGGCAGCAGGCAGCATGGGCTACGTAGGGGGCATGAGCGCTGGCAGCATGGCAGGAGGCTTCTGTGGGGGCATGGCAGCAGGCTTTGGTGGGGGCATGGCAGCAGGCTTTGGAGCTGGAGGGGACATGCTGCTGAGTGGCAACGAGAAGGTCACCATGCAGAACCTCAACGACCGCCTGGCTGCCTACCTGGAGAAGGTGCGGCGGCTGGAGGAGGAGAACGCGCAGCTGGAGCACCACATCCGGGAGTGGTACAGGAAACAAGCCCCCACTGCTGCCAAGGACTACAGCTCCTACTACCAGGCCATCGAGCAGCTCCAGAACCAGGTAGGATAGCCCCAGCTGAGGGGGCTCCCTCCCTGCATGCTCTTCTTCTCCTTTCCAAGGGCTTCCTCCCTCCCTCGGACTCCAGCTCTGAAGGGCTGGCAGGAGGCTCCTAGGCAGCCTCAGTGGTGGCACCACTGCTGAGCTGAGCCTCCTGTCTCTAGGGTGAGCAAACCTCCCAGCACCTCACAAGAGAAAGGGACATTCCCTGGGAGCACAGCCCCAGGTCAAGCAGAGCTCCAGCAGGCCCAGGCATGGTGCATGGATCTGAAATCCCACCCTCCCCAGGTGGCTCCAAACCAGGCTCCTGTGCTTTCCAGTCCTTCCCCTGCTCCCCCCAAGCCCAGCACAAACCCCCAGCTCCTGCAGTGCTCCATCTGCCCTCCCTTCATCTCTGCACCTTACACTGGTACCAAGAAAAGGGAGCAGACAGAGGGTGAAGAAGCAGATCCCAGGCAAAGGGCTGAATCCATTCCTTGGGACACATAGAGAAGATTCTAAGTCAAGAAAGGGAAGCCCAGAGTGGGGCTTTGGGAGGATGGTCTGAGACAGACCAGGTCTCATTGGAGCTTTAGCCTCTGCCATGGCCCTGCAGCACTGCAGGAAACAATTCCAAGACCTTCAGTGAGTCCCTAGCAAAGCTTTGGGTCTTCTTTCTTCCTGTCCTGGCTTTCTGGAGCAGACAGACTCCTCTGCAACCTCCTCCTTTGCAGATCATTGCTGCCTCTGTGGACAACAACAGACTGCTCCTGGACATCGACAACAGCAAGATGACAGCTGAGGACTTCAGGATGAAGTGAGTGCCCCTGCAGGGCTGTCTCTGGCGACAAGGTAGCACTCCCCCGGGGAGTGGTGCAGAGTCTCCTGGTTGCACTGGCGCTGTGCACCATCACCACCTCCTTGCCCTGCAGGTATGAGAACGAGTTGGTCATCAGGCAGACGGTGGAGGCTGACATCAATGGCTTGAGGAACCTCCTGGATGATCTGACTCTGGTTAGATCTTCCCTGGAGTCTGAGCTGGAGTCCTTGAAGGATGAGCTGATTGCTCTCAAGAGAAACCACGAGGAGGTAGGACCCAGTGACAAAGAGCATGGCCAAAACCTGGTCCTCTGAGCCTTCAGCTTTCCAAAGTCACACATGAGTCAGTTCAGCCTTGTGGCATAGAACTGTCATGGCTTGGCCACCTGTCCCTAGCACCAGCTCTGACCTCTGCTCCCTTCTGCTCTCTCTGCAGGAAATGAGGCAGTTGCAGTCCCAGACTGGTGGTGATGTGAGTGTGGAGGTCAACGCTGCCCCTGGACAGGACCTGACCAAGATCCTGAATGATCTGAGGAATGAGTACGAGCAGATCATCGAGAAGAACCGCAGGGAGGTGGAGCAGTGGTATGAGGTCAAGGTATGAAGCAAGGGCTCCTCCAGTGGGAAGCCCCAGAGCCCTGGCACTGGGCACGCAGAGCCTGGCACTGGGCACGCAGAGCCTTTGGCTGAGCCGAGGAGGCTGCTCACCTGCACCCCTCCTGCACAGCACAGGGATGGAGGCTGCCCCCCGAGGGGACTTCCTCTCTGACGCTGTGGCTGTGCTCTGACTCTGCAGATCGAGGAGGTCAATCGCCAGGTCACCTCCAGCAGCCAGGACATCCAGAGCAGCAGCCAGCAGCTGACGGAGCTGAGACGAGAGCTGCAGAACCTGGAGATCGAGCTGCAGGCGCAGCTCAGCACGGTGCGTGGGGGCCGGGAGCCAGGGCCCTTCCCTCCTGGGGGCGGGCAGGGCCGGGAGGAGCTCTGCCCCTCACCTCCTGCTTCTCCTCTCACAGAAAAGTTCCCTGGAGAGCTCCCTGGCAGAAGCCGAGTCTCGCTACGGCTGCCTGCTGCAGCAGATGCAGGGCCAGATCAACTCGCTGGAGGAGGAGCTGGCCAGCATCCGCTGCGAGATGGAGAGCCAGAGCCAGGAGTACAAAATGCTGCTGGGCATCAAGAGCCGCCTGGAGCAGGAGATTGCCCAGTACAGGGCCCTGCTGGAGGAAGGCCAGCAGGACATCGTGTAGGTGTTGCCCTGGGGGGGCTGCAAAGCAGCCTCCTGTGTTTGCTGCCAGCACAGCCCCTGCCCACCCAGCCCTGTCTGTCACTGACTGTCCCCTGCCTGCAGCTCCCTTGTGGATTAATTCCTCTCCTTTTGCAGTGCTTCCCAAGGAGTCGGGAAATCCTCCCAGGCATTTTCTTCCTCTTACTACTCTCACTCCCAGGGTGCAGACATGGCAGGTAAGAGCACAGCTGAAGGATATGGTTATGAGGGGGTCACATCTGCCCCAGCCAATGGGATGGGTTTGTGGTGTGGGCTGGGCAAGACTCCAGCAGCCCAGGAGTGAGAGAACCTCCCTGACTGCCATGGGTTAACACACATCAGTTCTGCCCTTCCCTCTGCCTGAGTCTGAACCCCAGCAGATGAACTTTGCAGGGCAGGAAACACTCATTGGGATAAAAAACCACAGCTCTGAGCAAGTGCCTTCAGCACTACTGGGCTTGGAGCCCCCCAGCTGCTCTTGCTGCCCAGGGGGAGCAGCTCGGGGCTGCAGGGGGGCTCAGATGTCCCCCAGGGCCATGCTTTGCTCTCTCTCCACAGGACAGTCACGAGTGTGCTAGAGCCAGCGCCACGCTGCTGGCCCAGAGCCCCTGACCACAGCCAAGGACAGACTGCACCCAACCCACCTGCAGCACAGCTGGTGCCAGGGCAAGGAGCTGGGCAGAGCTTGGGCTGCTGCCTGCTCCCCCTCTGTCACTCTGCAAAGCTTCTTTAACTCAGCTTGACTTGGAGCAGTGTTGCCTAAGGGCTCCACTGCTGCTGCTAGCACAGCCTCAATAAACCTTCCCTCTGCAATGCAAACCAAAGCAGTGTCTGAGAGCTTTCCTCTGCCAGCTGGGCACCCAGCCGGGCACAGCCTGTCCTGGGCTCCAGGCTCTCCATCCTGTGGTGGGCTCCAGGTTGTCCATCCTCTGATGGTCTCATCACAGCCTGCTCTGCACTGGGGAGGTGGAGACCATGCTGAGGTAGTATCAGTGACTGAAAAGAGAATGGCTTGGAGCTGAGGCAGGGCAGGGTTAGAGTGGAGCTGAGGAAAAAGTTGTTGAGTGTGAGGGTGGTGAGAGCCTGGCACAGGCTGCCCAGGGAGGCTGTGGCTGCCTCCTGCCTGGGGGTGTCCAAGGCCAGGCTGGATGAGGCCTTGAGCAGCTGAGTCCAGCTGAGAGGTGTCCCTGGGCATGGCAGGAGGTTGGAGCAGCTGAGCTCTGAGCTCCCTTCCACCCTGAGCCATTCTGGGATTCTGTGATGTGAGTGAAAGGAGAAGAAACTCTCTGCAGCCTCTGTTCACTGTCCCTGCACTGCTCAGTGCCACTGCCCTGGCTCCCCTGAGGCTGGGGCATTTCCCTTGGCTCAGCTCCTCACAGGGATGACTCCATGCAGGCTGCTCCAGAGCCTGAGGGAGGTCCCTGACATGCAGCATTTGTCCCCTCTGTCCCCAGGGTGCTGCTGACTGCTGCTGGGAAGCTCAGCCAAGAATGCAACGAGCTCCCTCCAGAGTCCTGCCCCAAAACCATCCCCACCTTCATGATGCAAATTCCCATTTCACCACCAGGATGATGCCAGGGAGCCAGTTTTGGTTGTGTGCTCATTGGGAGGAAGGAGAGGCTCTGCTCAGCCACTGAAGGAAGCTCCTAGGCTTTAGTTTTCTGGTTAAGAAGATCAAATATGTGATGAAATTGGAGCTGAGAGGGCCACACTACCCCAGAACAGCTACTCTGGAGGTGCTCTGCTTCCTGAAGGTGCCAGTGAAGCCTCTTCTCAGTTCCTGTGGGCATCAGATGCACAAACCCAGGCAGGTTTCAGTCAGCTGCAGGTCCTGGTCCTTCCCCTCTCCACCTGGCAGTATTTGCTATGCCATTTAAGCCTGAGGGTTTGTGTCAGGGGAAGGAAATTGAAGCTTTTCTCACCATAGTCACCTCACAGGAGGCTTCTCTAAGTCACTGCAGGTCTGCAGCAGGTACCACAGAGGGGAAATTTCCTACTCCTCTGGAAAACTACATTTCCAAACTGATTCTGCAGGCCAGCAGCAGGGATTTGCATGAGCAGAAGCCTTCCTGCTTCCAGCCTGGCCTTAAAAACCTCCAAGATGAGGTTTCCACTACCATTCTGGGCAACCCATTCCAGTGTCTCACCACCCTTATGGTGAAGAACTTCCTAACATCTTATCTAGATCTGCCTTTCTCCAGCCTGGATCCATTCCCCCTCCTCCTATCACTCCCTAACACTCTAAAAAGTCCCTTCCCAGCTCTCTTGTAGCCCCCTTCAGGTACTGGAAGGCCACAAGAAGGTCTCCTTGGAGCCTTCTCTTCTCCAGACTGCACAAGCCCAACTCTCCACAGACAGCCTTGGGCAGGCTGGGAGCTGGACCTCAGTTAGTGACCATCCCAGGTGCCAGCAGCACAGAGAGCAGCACAGAGCTGCTGCTCAGGGAGAGCTTCACTCCTCCTGGCAATGGCTCTGAGCTGCTCCAGCAGCAGCAGGACAAGTGGACACCAGCTCAGCACTGAAGCTGCTGGCCCTGAGCAGGACTCCCTGCAGGTCTACAGGAGCAAGGAACAAGGGAACAGCCCACGGGGGCACATCAGGGAGAGGTGAGAGCAGGAGGTGAGGCTGTGGGGATCCTTCACCTCTGGACACACTGAAGACTCCTCCAGCCCAGGTGGGTGCTGCAGGGCCATGGGTGAGGGCTGGCGAATGCTCTGATGGAGCTGCTGCTGACACCCATGGGAGCAGCTCCCTTCTCACCCAGACCACAGCTGACTCAGCCGCTGTAAAACAATTAATTACCACTAATTGTTTCTGAGGTTGTCCACTCCCTGGAGGTGAATCCAGCAGTGGCACCACAGCTGCAGAGCAAAGCCCTGCCTGCTGTTGGTTCCTCTGCCAGCCTGCAGCATCTGTTTGTGGCTCTGCAGCCAACTCCACCACTCAGCAAACAGCACTTGTAAAGGCTTCACAGTGCTGCTGCTTCAAACAAACCTCTGGACTCACAGAGCTTCATGGGCTGTGGTATAGGCAAAAGGTCTTCCAGGGAAAGATGTGAATTCAAAGCTCTGATGGTCTCCTTGAATGGCTGAGGAGCCTCCACAACAGAAAAAAGTCCAACCTCTGTCATCTCAAAGACTCTGACTGTTAATGGCATCCAGAGAGACCTGGGTCTTGTGGCTTGGGAATCACAGAATGGCTCAGGGTGGAAGGGAGCTCAGAGTTCATCTGCTCCAACCTCCCCTCCATGCCCAAGGACACCTCTCAGCTAGACTCAGCTGCTCAAGGCCTCAGGAGGCAGCCACAGACTCTCACCACCCTCACACTCAACAACTTCTTCCTCAGCTCAACTCTAACCCTGCTCTGCCTCAGCTCCAAACCATTCCCCCTGGGCCTGTCTCCAGACCCCCTCAGCAAAAGTCTCTCTGCAGCCTTCCTGCAGGATCCCTTCAGGCACTGCCAGGCAGCTCTGAGGTCCCCCTGGAGCCTTCTCCTCCCCAGGCTGCTCACCCCCAGCTCCCTCAGGCTGTGCTCACAGCAGAGCTGCTCCAGCCCTTGGCTCATCTCTGTGGCCTCCTCTGGCCTCACCCTAGGAGCTCTGTGTCCTCCTTCTGGGCACACCAGAGCTGGAGGCAGGACTGAAGCAGGGGGGGTCTCAGCAGAGTGGAGCAAAGGGGCAGAATTCCATTCCCATAGCCAGGCTGAGCTGATGTGAAGCTCTGATCTTGGTAATTATGATTGTTCTTTAATTGGTAGCTATCTAATTACCTGCAGGCCAGGACCAGTTGCTTTGCCTCTGTTGCTGGGCTTGAGTCATGACCATTAAAGCTGAACCATTCCCTTCTCACAGGGTGTGAGCCCTTACTCACATCTCCCTCCCTGGGTTGCTGCAGTGCCCCTTTGCCCTCCCTGCTGAGCTGCTGACTGCTGGTTGCTGCTGATGCCAGAGGTGTTGATTTTCCATCTCCCTCTCAGCACCCTTGCATCACAGCCTCTGACCCAACACCTCCAACCCTTCCGAGCACTGTCACTCCATGACATCAGCAGCAGCCTGGTCTCTGCCTCTCTGGCCTCTCTGTGCTTTGAAGCTGATCTGCCCAGGCTGCCCCCTGGGGTTGCTTAAGGCCAGGCCGGATAAGGCCTTGAGCAGCTGAGTCCAGCTGAGAGGTGTCCTGGGCACGGCAGGAGGTTGCAGCAGATGAGCTCTGAGCCATTCCAGGGTTCTGTGTGGTAAGAGGCATCAAGCAAGGGACTGCTTTCACCACCTCTCTTCAGGCCATAGAGTGATCCAGAGAACAAAGCCCAGCAATTAAACTGAGTCTCACTCCCTAAGTAGCCAGCAGGAGACTATCTCAAAGGCAATCTAACAGCCACCCACCTGAGATGATGGTGCAGGCTTGGGGTGAATCAGCAGCAGACACAATCCCCACGGGGAGGGCAGTCCCAGGCCCCAGCAGAAATTCCCCTTGGCACAGCATGGCTGGCAGCAGCAGCAGGGCTGGCAGGCTCCATGGGAAGCTGTGCTCCCTCCCACTGACACCCACCCTGCACAGCATAAAAGCCACCGGCGGGGCCAGAGCCTGCAGCTTGCTGTGTGCCTACCGCTGAGCAGGACACTTGCACCTGCGGCTTGGGCTCTGGTTGCTTCCACCATGAGCTGCAGCATCAAGAGAACATCCAGCACCTCCTACAGGAGCGGTGGAGGTGCCTGTGCTGGTGGCAGTGGCGGTGGCAGTGGCAGTGGCAGGAGCTCTTCGGTGTCCTGCCGGCGCTACGCAGCCTCCTGCTATGGGGGGGGCAGCTACGGGGGGGCAGCAGGCAGCATGGGCTACGTAGGGGGCATGAGCGCTGGCAGCATGGCAGGAGGCTTCTGTGGGGGCATGGCAGCAGGCTTTGGAGCTGGAGGGGACATGCTGCTGAGTGGCAACGAGAAGGTCACCATGCAGAACCTCAACGACCGCCTGGCTGCCTACCTGGAGAAGGTGCGGCGGCTGGAGGAGGAGAACGCGCAGCTGGAGCACCACATCCGGGAGTGGTACAGGAAACAAGCCCCCACTGCTGCCAAGGACTACAGCTCCTACTACCAGGCCATCGAGCAGCTCCAGAACCAGGTAGGACAGCCCCAGCCCCAGCCCTGCATTGCTCTTCTCCTTTCCAGCCCCCCCCTTGTCCCTGCACCCTCCTGCCCACAGCAGAGGAAGGACCAAGCCCTTCCCTGGCCATCAGCCTCTTTTACAATGAGCTGGGGACAAAGACCTCCTTACAGACCCAGCCTGCAGAAGCCCAGCTCTGGTGACCTCCCACCAGAAATGTCCTTGTCCTCCTTCCCCCACCAATGTTCCTTCCATCAGAACTCTGGGAGAAGTCAAAGTCTTGCCCCCCCCACAGACACACCAGCTCCAGAACGTTCTGTGTCCCCTGCATTGCTGCAGGAAACAACCCCAAGCCTCGTAACAAGGCCCTGCTAAAGCTTTGGGTCTGCTTGCCCTGGATGTCTGGCACCCCAAGAGCCTCCTCTCAACCTCCCCTTTTGCAGATCATTGCTGCCACCGTGGACAACAACAAAATGATCCTGGAGATCGACAACAGCCGGATGACAGCCGATGACTTCCGCATGAAGTGAGTCCCCTGGGGGCCCTGCTCCTGCCTTGGCCTCAGCTCTGTGGGAGCCCTGAGCACAGATGAGGACTCCAGCCCCAGGTGGTGTGGCCAAGGCCAGGCACTGACCATGCAGTGGCTCTCTGTGCTCTCTGCAGGTATGAGAACGAGTTGGTCATCTCCCAGACCGTGGAGGCTGACATCAATGGCCTGAGGAACGTCCTGGCTGACCTCACTCGCACTCGCTCTGTGCTGGAATCCGAGCTGGAGACCCTGAAGGATGAGCTGATGGTCCTCAAGAGGAACCATGAGGAAGTGAGGTCTAGCCCCAAAGGGGCACATCAAGTCCATCCAGCCTTATGTGGTGCCCTTGTCCCTTGATACTGCCCAGCCCCAGCACCGATCTCTGCTGCCTTCTGCTCTCTCTGCAGGAAATGAGGCAGTTGCAGTCCCAGACTGGTGGTGATGTGAGCGTGGAGGTCAACGCTGCCCCTGGACAGGACCTGACCAAGATCCTGAATGATCTGAGGCAGGAGTATGAGCAGATCATCGAGAAGAACCGCAGGGAGGTGGAGCAGTGGTATGAGGTCAAGGTATGGCATGGGGATGGCAAGGGAAAAGCTACTGGTGGGGAACAGGCTGGGTCTGATGTGTCAAAGGGGGTGGGAGGTCAGGATCCATGAATCCTGAGCAATCCAAGGCTGTCCTCAATGAGGATGGGCTGTCAGGGAGAGGCTCCAAAGCCTTCTTAGCTCTCAGGCTGCAAACTGCCCCTGAGGGTACCCTGAGAGGTACTCCTCACCCTGGCACTGGGCACACAGAGCCTGGCACTGGGCACGCAGAGCCTTTGGCTGAGCCGAGGAGGCTGCTCACCTGCACCCCTCCTGCACAGCACAGGGATGGAGGCTGCCCCCCGAGGGGACTTCCTCTCTGACGCTGTGGCTGTGCTCTGACTCTGCAGATCGAGGAGGTCAATCGCCAGGTCACCTCCAGCAGCCAGGACATCCAGAGCAGCAGCCAGCAGCTGACGGAGCTGAGACGAGAGCTGCAGAACCTGGAGATCGAGCTGCAGGCGCAGCTCAGCATGGTGCGTGGGGGCCGGGAGCCAGGGCCCTTCCCTCCTGGGGGCGGGCAGGGCCGGGAGGAGCTCTGCCCCTCACCTCCTGCTTCTCCTCTCACAGAAAAGTTCCCTGGAGAGCTCCCTGGCAGAAGCCGAGTCTCGCTACGGCTGCCTGCTGCAGCAGATGCAGGGCCAGATCAACTCGCTGGAGGAGGAGCTGGCCAGCATCCGCTGCGAGATGGAGAGCCAGAGCCAGGAGTACAAAATGCTGCTGGGCATCAAGAGCCGCCTGGAGCAGGAGATTGCCCAGTACAGGGCCCTGCTGCAGGAGGGCCAGCAGGACATCGTGTAGGTGTTGGGGCAGCTCTGCCACTGCTCCTCTCCACTGCCACTCGCTGAGCACAGGGCAGGGTTTGGGTTTTTTGCCAGTCTGTAAGCACAGGAGATTGCTTCACAGCATCTGCACTGGGATGTGGAGATCCCAACCTGGGAGTGCACAGCGCAGAGCAGGCTGCAGGGAATCAGCCCCTCCTGGGCTGGCTGGGCAGACAGAATCCCATGGGAGGAACTGCTGTGGAAAACTGAGCTGTGGCTCCCTGCTTTGTGTCTGCAGCTGAGTGAGCAGAGCTGGGCTGGGCCAGCACAGGAATCAGCTCTGCAGGTTCCTCTTGGTTCTGCTTCTAGGACTTGCTAGGAGAAAGCAGCTGAAGGAATGAGCTGAAAAGATGCTTGGGGGGAGCAGTGAGAGCTGAGCTGCTCTGTGCACCTCTCCTGTGTCTCTCTGAAGGTTTGCTCATTCCCTCCACTAAAACTCCTGTCCCTGCACAGGTCATCCCAAGGAGGGGGAACATCCCACTCCTATTCCTCCTCTTCCTACTGTCATGGGCAGTCCAGTGACAAGTCAGGTAAGAAACCCTGCCCAGAGAATCCTCATTTACCCTGCCCCATGTTCCATCTCTTCTGCTGATGCTGCCCCTCCTGTGACAGCTTCCACACCTGCAGCAGCAGCAGGGCTGGAGCCACCACAGCTCTCCTCAGGCTCAGTGCCAGCAGCAGGCTGAGCTCCCCTCCCACACTGTGCCAGCACAGATGGACACCCCCTGAACTGCCACTGCTGCAGAGCCTCCTGCCCCCCACCCCCCCTACTGACAGCTCCTCTCTGCCCCCACAGGACAATCCAAAGTGTGCTAAGTTGCCACCAGCCTGCTGGACTCCCCTGACCTGCCTCCTGCCACCCAAGCAGCCTGGTCCTCGGTGTGCTCACACAGAGCCCCCTCTGTGTGCCTCACAGCCTGCTCTGCAGAACCTCAGGAGCTCGGGATGAGATTCCCAGCACCTCCAGCTGCTTTCTCCTTCCTGTGCTGCTCTGCAGTCTCACTGCATCCTCACCCCCTGCCTGCAGTGCAGCTGCTGGGCACTTTCTGCTGCTAACACAAGGCCTGAATAAAGTTCACTTCCCTGCGATGCAAAGCAAACCTTCCCCAGCATCTCCTGGTGCCTTCATGCCGTGGTGAGCTGGGCTGGGGCCAGGAGCTCTCTTCCCAGGAAAACCAAGGTCGGGTGGATTGTGTGATACAGCCCCAAATGAGATCATCCTCACTCAGACAGGTGGTGGCTGGGTAGGAGCGGCAGGAGGAGACTTACATCCGAGTGGAGAGTGACACCTGGAGGGAAGCAGAGAGGAAGGGTGCAGGGAGCTGCTGCTCTGCCAGCTCAGCAGCTGAGCTAATTGGGGTTCACCAACCCCATACTTCCAGGAGAACTTTGGCAAACCAAAAGCACTTCCCTTGGGGTCACTGAAGGTGACAGCAATCCCACCCCAGCAGCCTCCTCTCCCAGGCTCCAGGAGGGCTCTGCCTGCCCTGCTCTGCTCAGGGCAGGCTCAGGAGATGAGTGCTGGGTGTGCTAAGGATCCTCCCTGCAGCACCCAGCTCAGCTGCTGGGGTTCTTCCTCCTGACACTGGGAGCCCAGCCTCGGGGCTGCTGGTTCACAGCAGAGATGAGTTCCCATTCCACAGGCAGCATTTCCAGCACCACCACCCTGCCAAGCTCTGGGTCGACAGGGGCAGGAAGGTGGCAGGGTGCAGGCAAGGTTCACTCTTCCCAGAACTGCTGCAGTTCCTCTTCCACACTGCCAGGGTCTGGTGGGGAGGATGTTGAGGTGCAGGCAAGGGAGAACTGCTCCAGTTCCATACTGCCAGGATCTGGTGGGAAGGATGTTGAGGTGCAGGCAAGGGAGAACTGCTCCAGTTCCACACTGCCAGGATCTGGGCTGGAAAGAGGAACTAAAGCAGGTGAAACACCTCAGTGACTTCAAACATGGGACCTGGGTTTCAGTGGCTTGCAGTGGGCTGAGCAAGCTGAGCAGGGTCTGCCACATCTCAGGTGACTCAGCTGTGACACGGGTGGGTCTCTGACACCCCATCAAACACTAACAATTTGTGCTCTGTCAATAGCTTTGCACTTGCACCTTGGTTGGCAAGCAGGTTCAGGTCAGGTCCCTGTGGCCACCCAGGGTTATTTGGAAAGGCCTCCAAGGTCCCCACACCACAGCCCAGAGCAGAGCTCCCAGCACAGAACACAGGCAGGAGTCAGAGCATTCCCTAGAGGACTAGGGACTCCTCTCTGCTGAGTCACCCCAGGGCTCTCCCCTGCCTCCTGCCCTGCCTCAGCCTCCCTCATCCCTCCCACACCAACCAGTGCCCACAGAAACCCCAAAGCTGCCAGCCTCAGCCCCAGCCACCCGCCACAGGCCTGGGCATGAGACCCCACAGCTTAGGTGGGACGAAGGCTTCTGGCCCCAGAAAGGAGCCCAGGGGGTCCTGGGCTGGCTGTGGGGATCACTGCTGAGTCGTCTTCCCCTCTGCTGTCTCTCAGGAGGGAGGAATCCCCTGAGTGGGGTCTGCTGCCCTCAGCCTCTGCTGAGCATCTCATGGGTACACTGGGGGTGCACCCAGGGCTGAGCTGAGCTGAGCTGAGCTGAGCCAAGCACACAGCCTCTGGCCTCCCTGGCTCTGCATCAAAGGCTACCAAAAGGAGCTGAGATGAGCTGCAGTGCTGAGGGCAGCAGACACACAAAGGGGATTGTGAGGATGAAATCCAAGCCCCAGGGCTGGGGAGCAGGCAGGGCAGGAAGAAGCTGAAACGCTGAGGAGCTGAGGTTCTGCAGGGGGGTGACACTGTGGCAGCAGAGGGGGAACAAACCCAACCAACAGACAGGGAAAGAGTCAGGAATGGACTCACTGCAGAGGGCAGGTAAGAGAAGGAGGAATTGCCTGCTCCACATTATTCTGCTGGAAGGTTTTGAGGTCATTCCATATGGAATCAGCAAACTCAGAGCAAGTCACAACCTCCTGGATGGTTCCTGCAGGTGTTTCTCTCGTGCTGAAGTTGTTTTGTTTCTGCTTTCAACTCCCTCAGCAGCAGGAGTGGAGCCTGGAACTACCCCAGGAGGAGAAGGAGCCTCCTGAGGAGGAGGCTGAGCCCTGGTGCTCTGCTGAGAGCAGAGCCCTGCAGGGGGGACTGTGGAGGTGCAGACGGTGCCTGCTGCTGAGCAGCAGCCTCTGGGTGTGTTTGAGTTCCTCAGCTCTGGAAAGGAATCATCTCCACCTGCACAAGGGAACCTGGCCAGGAGCTTAGGAGAAGAGCAGAGCAAAGGGGCAGAATCCATTCCCATGGCCAGGCTGAGCTGCTGTGAAGCTCTGAGCCCTGAAGTATCTCACAGCACAGCAGACACTGAGGCCAGACTCAGCCACCCAGCACCTGAGGAGCTCTTCCCTGCCCTGGCACTGCCTGCAGAGCTGCCTGTGCAGGCTGCAGTTCCTGCTCCTTAACCCACTCATTACCAGCCCACACTGGGCTGGCATGGCTAAGGCTGGCTGCAGGCAACACCTTTCCACTGGCATCCACTGCTGGGCCTGGCACTGAGTGTGGCTGTGGACCAGAGGCACCTCCAGCCTCGTTAATCAATCAGTTAATTAATCCTGGTCGAGTTCTTTCCCACAACTCAACCTCAGACTGTGCAAAATGATGATGAGCACAGGAGCTCCTCTGAAAGCAATCCACTCTGTTTCTCCCAAGCCTGGGATTTTGGAGCAGGAATTTTCCAGGTGGCCTGTGGGGAAATGCCCCCTGAGGAGCTCTGTGCCTCCTCCTACAACATGAATCACAGCCAGGGCTGGGCCCTGGCAGCCTGGCACTGGCTGGGGCTGTTTGGGGTTGGTGGTGGCCTTGCCAGGGCTGCTGCCTGCAGAAACCTGACTTGAGGAGGTGGCCTCTTGCCAGCTGGACACTTGACTCCAGAATCCTTCCCAGCCCCAGCACAGCTTGCTGAGCTTTGCCAGGCAGGAACCAGGGCAGAGGAAGTGTAAAAATACACCCAGAGCCTTGGCTGCCAGCCCCAGGGCTGGGTCCCTGCTGAGCTTCTCTTCTCACCATTTTTACCTAAGGAAATTCTCTTTTCTTTTCCCACCTCAGGTACTGCATGGCCAGCAGGGTCCTGGGCTGCCAGCCCTGGGCTGCTAGCGAGCTCAGGACTTTAGAGCTACTTCAGTTTCTAGGGAAACAGAGACAATGCTGAGGCATTGCCCAAGGCAGAGCCAGCTGCCTGTGCCAAGTGTTTGCCCTGCTCCCACTTATGGAGTGTTTGAGCTGCTCATGGTTCCTTCACACCTACATATCCCACATCATGGAAGTGACAAACACTGAGAAATTCAATCAGAAGTCCCCAGATCAGGGAGCTGAAGAGGGATCCATCAAATCATTGTCTGATCACTCCCTTCCTGCCTCTGGGAAGAGGGCAGATTGAGACTGGAGATGGTGAAGAAATTCCTGACAGTGAGGGTGGGGGAGACCCTGGCACAAGCTGCCCAGGGAGGCTGTGGCTGCCTCCTCCCTGGAGGTGTTCAGGGCCAGGTTGGATGAGGCCTTGAGCAACCTGGGCTGGTGGGAGGTGCCCATGCCCCTGGCAGGGGGTTGGAGCTGGCTGATCTCTGAGGTCCCTTCCAACCCAACCCATTCCTCTCCCCATTCCTGACCCCTCACCTGGCTTTCTCTCTCATCCCTCCCAGTACAGAAATCACGAACCCCTCCTGCACTCCTCCTCACCAGATCTCATTCCCCCAGCTTTGCAGAAGTGAGAACTTTGAGGAAGTTTGGAGAGTTCTTATCTCTGCTCTTTTCTCCCCTCTCCTAACACTGCTGGCAGCATGTGCTGGGACCTGCCCCTGGCAGCATGGAAACATTCTTGTCTCTGCCTCTGCTGGCACCTCCAGCCACTGTGTGGCAATGAGAAATCTGGGAGGATTCAAAAGAAATGATTTATAGTGGGACAGAAAAGAGGGAAGCCAAAAGCTGCCACTCAAGGCAGCCCTTTCAGGCCCAGCTACAGATCCATTCTTGTTAGCTCTGCTTCTTCCCACAAGGAAGTTCAGAGAGAAAAAAAAACAAAATAAAAACCAACCAGAGGCAATTTTGTGTTTGAATTAAAGAGATCCCAATGCCTGTGACCTTCCCCAGGAGAGAGAACCACCCCAGGCTGTGGTTTATAGAGGGCAGGGGCCATGCAGAGTGGGGTGGCTGAAGTTCTCCTGAGCAGAAGAGATGAAGGCTGAAAATGTGCCTGCAGAAGAGTCCAGAAGCACATCCCTGGTGGAAGCAGAGGTAGGCAGGAAGAATGATCCCCCCTGGAACATTGAGAGTAGGAGAAGGAACAATTAGAACAACAACCAGAGAACACCCAGGGAGCTGCAGGCACCACCAATGGAGCCTAAACCCTCCACAGAGTCCAATCCATTGGAACTGCCTGGGAGGAGGCTTAGCAGGATGTAAGGAATGCCAAGAGGGCACCAGGGGCATGGAAGTAGGTTGCATGATAATCAATAAACCCCTGGGAGCAGCAGGAAGGGGGCTGGAAAGCAGCAGGAATGGGGATGGGAAGCAGCTGGAATGGGGTTGGAAAGCAGCAGGAGTGGGGTTGGAAAGCAGCAGGGATGGGGATGGGAAGCAGCAGGGATGGGGTTGGAAAGCAGCAGGAGTGGGGTTGGAAAGCAGCAGGGACAGGGTTGGAAAGAGGCAGGGATAGGGATGGGAAGAGGCAGGGATGGGGATGGGAAGTGGCAGGGATGGGGTTGGATACCAGAAGCCTGTGACACACTTGGTGGTGTAACCAAGATCAAACTCTTGCTCCACCTGAGAGAACCTCCAAAGCTTTTCCTCTCCTGCCACTCTCAGCTGCCCTGAGGAGCAGGATTTCCTTCTTGGGGAGGTTTCACCCCCTGTGTTGAAGCCACCCCTGCTGCAAGCTGATGTATGAGGGTGGCTGCCCCCAGGTTTCATGAGCTGGGCCACACACTCCTGTGTAGCACCATTGATGTGCATCTCATCCTGCAACCCCCCAGACCTGCTCTGAGTGCTGCTGGAGCACCCAGGGGAAGGAGGTTGCCCTCTCCTTGCAGCAGGAGACAACCCAGGAGGCTGCTCTCCTGTAAGCCTCCTGCACCTCTGTCCAGTGGATTTGTGCTCCTCATGCTCTAGCTCTGGGCTTCACCACCCACTCCCCACTGCCCTGCAGCTCTCCCCTGCTCTGCAGGCAGGCTGCCATCCTGACACTCTTCTTCCACCTGCTCACAGGGACCTGCTGGGCAGGTTTTTCTTCCCCAGGTCCACAGCAGGACATTCAGGTCCACAGCAGGAAGCTTTAGTGTCTCTGTGGCAGCCAGAAGTGTTCTCTGGAGCTCTTGTGCAGGCTGGGCAGTGGTGCTGGGCAGTGGTGCTGGGCATTGGTGCTGGGCAGTTTTTCACTGGGCACTGCAGAGCCCTCTGAGTGCTGCAGGCTCCACAGGGAGCAAAGAGCTGAGCTGAGCTATGCCCAGGCTGCAGCACTGGACCAGGGCAAGGCTGGGCCATGCTTTGTCCACCTCAGGTGAGGTGTCCTGGCCCTGAGTCACTGCAGAATTCCTCTGGCACAGCCTCACCACCAGATGCAGACCAATGGGGCTGGTGGTGCAGGTGCCTTGGCCACCTTCCAGCCTCTCTGTTTGCTCTCCTCCCCTCCCTGCCCTTGCCCTGCTGTTTGCCATTTCCTCTGCACAAACCAGCCCAGCACTGCCCAGGCCTCAGCAGCTCCTGAGGCACTTTTCATGACTGTAGAGAGCTCAGAGCCCCCCACATGCCTCTTAGGCTTAGCTCTTTAGCTCCTTACTTTGGGACAAAACGGATTTCTCCCTGCACCACCACACAGGCACCTCTGCTCCAAAGGTTCTGCCCTCCTTGGAGCTGGAGGAATTTCTGCCCAGCCCTGGCTGCTCCCTGGAATCTGCCAACACTGCTGGGCCAGCTCCCTCCTTCCAGCTTTAGAGCAGTCACAGGGTTTTGGAGGGAGAGAAGGGTGGGAAGGGAGAGAAAGGAGGAGGAGGTGTGAGGGATGCTCCTGCCAGGGATGCTCCTGAGGAGCTGGCAGCAACGAAGCAGCTCTGCTTTGGACAGTCCCTCCTGGGCCATGCAGGGCTGGAACATTCCAGAAATAACCTTTGCAGGAACCAAACAGAGCAGAAGGCTGAGGAGTTGTGTCCCCTCTGCTCACTCCTCTCTTCCAGGACTCAAAGTCTCACCAGGGACTTGTTCCTGTTGGTGCTCACTCTCCAGGTCTGTGCCTGCTCTTCCTTGGACAGGACTCTTGGTTGTGCAGAACAGGAGACTGCTCCAGCCCAGGCATGTCCTCTGCCAGACCTCTCCTCTGCTGCCAGCCCAGAAGGAACTGAGAGCAAAAAAGGAAACAGTGAAATTCCCTTCAGGAAGAAGACTTCTCAAGGGAAGGAAGGAAACAGGTGGGAAGCTGTTCCGCCAAGGGCTGCACATCCTGGGCTCCTTCCAAGCTCTGTTCCCAGCCCCTTCCTGGGTGACATGGACAAAGCCACTGCATGACCCCGGTGGCTGCAGCAGGGCTGGGCACTCGCAGCCTTTTGTCCCCAGCCAGCTGAAGCCCAGCTGGGCTCCGGACGCTCCCCTCTGCGGGGTGAGGCCACCTCTGGATCCCAGCCTCCGCTTCCAGGGGGAGGGAATGGGCTGCTGTGGATGCAGGGATGCGGGGAGGAACCGCAGCCCTTCAGAGCCGCTGACCAAGGGGAGGGACCTGCCGCGCTGGCAGGAGGCTCCCGGCTGATAAATTCCACGGGGCTCAGATAACAGCTCCCGGGGACAACTCCCATTGCCAGCGGCATAAAAGAGCAGGGCAGGGGGGCCCGAGCACAGACTCTGGAGGCTGCAGCTCGGCTCAGGTCCTTGCCACTTCCCACCATGGCCACCTACAGCTTCAGGCAGACAACCTCCCCCGTGGCACCTGGCGGCTCCTCGCTGCGTTTCGGTGGAGCTTCCTTTAGGGCTCCAAGCATCCACGGCGGCTCCGGGGGCAGGGGGGTCTCAGTCTCTTCTGCCAGGTTTGTCTCCTCTGGCTTGGGAAGCGGCCTGGGGGGTGGCTATGGAAGCAGCTTCAGCAGCAGCTTCGGGGGAGGCTTCGGGGGGCTGGGCGGTGGCGAAGGGCTGCTCTCGGGCAACGAGAAGGCAACGATGCAAAGCCTGAACGAGCGCCTGGCTGCCTACCTGGAGAACGTGAGAGCCCTGGAGGAGGCAAACGCTGACCTGGAGACCAAGATCCGGGGCTGGTACCAAAAGCAAGGGCCAGGCCCCTCCCGGGACTACAGTGCCTACAACAAGACTATTGAAGAGCTTCGAGAGAAGGTAGGTGCTGGCAGCTCCTGCAAACCACCCCGGGGCTTGCACTCCAGGGGGAAGCACAAACACCCAGGGAGGGAAACCTCAGCAGGGACTGCAGCTGGGGACAGGACAGGGAGAGGAAGGCATTGATGAGTATGGAAGGATCTGCTCTTGAAATGCTCTCCAGAACACACGGAGCAGTCAGCCTGAGGTGCCTTGGTGCCTAATCCTCTGGTGCTTGCTGTTAGCAGAGCATCTCTCTGTACACACACAGCTATGGGCAGCTCACCTCTGGGTGACCACAGAAGGCCAAAGAGAGCCCAGAAGCAACCTGTGGGTCTGTGTGATCAGGAGCAGGACCAGCCTCAGAGGCAGGGACAAACACAGGCTGGGAAAGACAGTCCTGGGACTAGAAAGATTCCATCACCAAACACTTCCTTTCCTTCCACATTTTGCTTATTGAAGCTTGGAACTGGAATAAGAGGGCTGGTCCCTTTGGCTTGTGGGCAAAGGAAGGAATCAATCCCATATCTAATGCAGCACTAATCCCAGCAGCTGATAACAGATCCCTGCAGCTGATACACAGACAGCAGACAGGGGCACAGCTGGGAGAGCACAGAAAGGAAACCTCAGCCCCAGGTTCATGACTGAGGGCACTGCTTCCTGCCTCAGCACAGCCACATTCCCACCTGGCCTCAGTCACTGAGCCCAGCAGGGGCAGCACTGGCAGCCAGGCTTTCTCCTCTGACTTTTCTTTTCCCTCCTGCCTTTCCTCTCTTTACTTAAGTGAGAGGAAAATGTTGTTCCAGCTGCTGTTGTGGGTGTCCTCTCGAGTTTTCAGAGTGGCAGGCAAAGAGGACTTGCAGCCTTCCAGGGAAACTTGAGCAGGGACTACCTCTCACAAACCACCACCTCCTTTAGAGGCTTTCATGGTGCATGAGAAGAGCCAACAAACACCATCCTGAATGCTCTGGGGAATGAGGATGTGCCCAAATCCTTCACAGCAGTGTGAGCCCCACCACATAAAGGACTCCTTTAGTTTAAAGTCCTGCAGACCTTGCAGTCACTTCCCACTGCAGTTCTTCAGTGTGAGGATGGTGAGACTCTGGCACACGCTGCCCAGGGAGGCTGTGGATTCCTCCTCCTAGGGGTGTTCAAGGCCAGGCTGGATGAGGCCTTGAGCAGCTGAGTCTAGCTGAGAGGTGTCCCTGGGCATGGAGGGGAGGTTGGAGTAGCTGAGCTCTGAGCTCCTTTCCAACCTGAGCCACTCTGGGATTCTGTGAGTCTAAACCACCACCCAAACCCTGGCTCACTGAAGCCTTCCCCTCCAAGGCAGCACCAAGCTTTGTCTCACTGTGGCACTTCAGCTGAAAGCCAGAGGAGCCAAGGGACCTCTCCACAAGTGACAGTGGTGGCCAAAGTTCTGCTGTGAAGCTTACTGCAGGCCGTGGGCACTTCCCTGCCCAGAACAAAGCAACCTGCTCTCACTTGCTGTAGCTACAACCCAAAGAGAATCTTAACTCTCTGTCTTCAGAGCAGGAAAGAAGAGAGCAGAGCTGGTCCAGCCCCAGCACTCAGCTCTCTTTCCTTGTAGATCCTGGATGCCACCATCGACAACTCCAAGATCGTGCTGCAGATTGACAACGCTCGGCTGGCTGTTGATGACTTCAAAACCAAGTGAGTCACTCCTGGGAGGAAAAAGAACCTTGGGCAGGCAGGAATCCTGCCTGAAGGGCAGTGAGGAAAGCAAGGGATGCCCTAAAATCTGTGTGAGAACCAGCTTGGTCCTGCCACTGCAGCCCAGCCTTTGCTGCATTTGCCGAGGGCACCACAGGTCGGGGGGGTGTCATGTAGGGTATGGTGAGAAAGGTTCAGTGCTGGGCACCATTCAGCACATAAGCAACCCCAGCAGACAGATGTGACCCAGCAGAGGCTGAGCTGCCTCCAGCAGGCAGCCTGAGAGCTTGGTTTGGCCTTGCCCAGGTTTGAGACGGAGCAGGCTCTGCGCATGAGCGTGGAGGCTGACATCAACGGCCTGAGGAGGGTCCTGGATGAGCTGACCCTGGCCAGAGCTGACCTGGAGCTGCAGATTGAGAACCTGAAGGAGGAGTTGGCCTACCTCAAGAAGAACCATGAGGAGGTAAAACATCCCCAAGTTTGAAAGTGGTGTGAGAAAACCAGAAGTGTGGAGCTCCTCAGGACTCCAACAGCGCAGGAAGGAAGCTAAGGATTCCCCTGTGAGGGTCTAAGGGAACTCAGCCAGAGCTCAGCCCTCGAAGGAGGAGTGGAAGGTTCAGCAGGTTTGCATTTCATGTCCTCTCTTTTGTCTTCTCTGCCCTGTCCACACAGGAAATGGCTGCCCTGCAAGGACAAGTCACTGGCCAAGTCAATGTGGAACTGGACTCTGCTCCAGGCATTGACCTCTCCAAGATCCTGGCTGATATGAGAGACCAATATGAGAACCTGGCTGAGAAGAACAGGAAGGATGCTGAGGCCTGGTTCCACAGCAAGGTAGGAAAACCTCCCTCCTGTGCAGGCACCGAGACCCAAAAACCGCTGCGAAAGCCTCCTGAGCAATGCTGGGAGCCTCCATTCCCCATCTGCTGCTCTCTCTGCTTCAGACGGAGGAGCTGAACCGGGAGGTCGCCGTCAACACCGAGCAGCTGCAGAGCAGCAGGACCGAGATCAGCGACCTGAGGCGCACTCTGCAGGGGCTGGAGATCGAGCTGCAGTCCCAGCTCAACATGGTACCGAGAGCCCTGCCTGCCCCCCGAGCGGTGCCCCCCGTGCCTGCCTCTCCCTGCCCCCCGAGCGGTGCCCCCCGTGCCTGCCTCTCCCTGCCCCCCGAGCAGCGCCCCCCGTGCCTGCCTCTCCCTGCCCCCCGAGCGGTGCCCCCCGTGCCTGCCTCTCCCTGCCCCCCGAGCGGTGCCCCCCGTGCCTGCCCCTGCCTGTCCCTCGAGCAGTGCCCCCCGTGTCTCCCCCTCGCCCCCGTGCCCTCAGAAGGCAGTTCTGGAGGGCACTGTGAGCCCTGCCCAGGAGCAGCCCTTTCCCCCCGCCCAATGCCTCCCCCTGACCCAGTGCCCCTGTGCCTGCAGAAGGCAGCTCTGGAGGGCACGCTGGCAGACACGGAGGCTCGGTTCGAGGCACAGCTGGCACAGCTGCAGGGGCTGGTGGGCAGCCTGGAGGAGCAGCTGACACAGCTGCGTGCGGACATGGAGCGGCAGAACCAGGAGTACCAGAGCCTGATGGACACCAAGACCAGGCTGGAGCAGGAGATCTCCACCTACAGACAGCTGCTGGAGGGGCAGGATGCACAGTAAGGAGCTGTGTGGCTGCACCAAGCCTCCCTGCTTAGCCCCACAGGACCTGGCTGTGCCAGGGTGCCCCTCTGCCCCAGTAACCACAGCCTTGGGCACTCTGGGCTCTCAAGCTCTTAACGAGTCCATGTCCCTGGAAATGTTGCAATTCCCATTCCCAGTGAGTACCTCAGAGGGTTGCTACACAAAAGGTAAACAGTGTCAGGCAGTGCCAGAGGTCAAGCCACAGAGCCATGGAATTGTCTGGGTTGGCCAAGCCCTTTCAGCTCCTCCAGTCCAACCATTCTCTGGCTCTGCCAAGGTTAAGCCATGGACCTCAGCACCACATCTCTGCCTCTTTCAAACCCCTCCAGGGATGGGGATTCCACCACCTCCCTGGGCAGCCTGTGCCAGGCTTTGAGAACCCTTCCAGGGAGGAAGTTTCTTCTGATGTCCAACCCAAACCTCCCCTGGGGCAATTGAAGGCCATTTCCTCTGACCCTATCACTTGTTCCTAGGGAGAAGAGACCAATCCCCACCCCACTCCAACCTCCTTTCAGGCAGTGGTAGAGAGTGAGGAGGTCTCCCCCCAGTGAGAGAGACACAGCTGAGAGGTCAAGTGACAGCTGATGGGCTCCCAGCACGGGTGGTGCAGGAGCTGATGCCTCACAGGATGCCTCACAGGATGTAAGACCAGCACCAACCTCTCCTAACCCTCCTGTGAGCAGTGAGACAGCTCCTGCCTCCTGGGGATCAGAGAGAGGAGATGCTGTGAGGAGAAGGGAAGGCAGGAGGGGGCTGTTTGGCAGCCATGGGGTGGTCCCCACGGGGCAGCACCACTCTCTTCCCATGGAGCCTCGAGGATGGAGGTGGCTCACGGTCTGGGACCAAAAACTGAGGGAGGGGTGGAGAGGTTTGGATGGCATCAGCTCCTTCCTCTCCATGACTGCCTTCTCTTTGCTCTGCAGGATGTTTGGCTCTTCTGGAACTGCAGGTAAGAGTTCTTGCTTTGCAGGAAGCCTTCAGGACCCCAAGGGGTTTGATTTCCTAGAAGGCAGTGGAGTGAAGGCTAGTGAGCCCTATGTCCACCCCTGAGCGGCTGCACTGGTTGCTGTCACAGCCAGGATCCTTAAGCAGCAAAATGTGGCTCTGGCTAGAGCTGAATAAATCTGTCACCAGCTGAAAGCACCTCAGAGCATGCTGCAGTAAGGCCCCAAATGGTTAATCACCCTTAGGTGAAAGGATCCAGGAAATTTAATCTTGGGCAGCTCAGGGGAGCTGCAGGAACATGCAGGTGAAACTCAGCCTTCAGCTTCTAAAGGTCACAGTGCAGGGGGACACAAATCCCTGCTGTGAGGCAGAAAACTTCTGGGAGAAGGGGAGGGGGGCTGAGACCTGAGCTCAGTGCCCACTGCAGCGTGGGGTCCTCTGTGCCACACCTGAGTCATTGCTCTCCTGTCTCTGTGTTACTGCAGACAAAAGGGACAAGCTGGCTGAGGGGAAGTAGCTCTGCAAGCCCTCCAGGGTCACCTTCCAGCTGAGCAAAAGCAGCCAAGACACAGGAACTGAAGAGCAGAGCAAGGCAAGAGCAGGCTTGAGCTGGAAAGCATCACTGAACAGCTGGAGAGGACTCCTGGAGCAGAGGAATTCTTTGGCACACCAAGTTTAGATTGATTCATCCCTTAGGTGATTAACTTGGGAGCTGGGTTGGCTTCTCCATGGTTTCTGGTCCTTCATGTGCTGCTGTAACTGCTCCAATAAAGACAATCTTCTACTTGCAGTCTGAGCCTCTCTCAGTCACTCTCACACTGCTCCTTGTTCCCAGCAGTTAGCCTGCTGCCAGCTGCCTGCCCTCAAGGCCTGTGCCCAGAGCCAGGTGACCCCAGGGCTGCAGTGCCCCAGAGCAGGTCACCTTGCAGCCTGTGTTCCAGGGGACATCAGCAAATCCTTCAGCACTTCTCTCCTTGCCCTTGGGAAGGGATGATGTTTTCAGCCTTCCTCATAACTGACTGCTCAGAACAAACTAATGGAGAGTTCATAGAATCCTGGAAGGGGCTGGGTTGGAAGGGACCTCCAAAGGGCATTCAGTCCACCCCCTGCAGGCAGCAGGCTCATCTCCACTAGAGCAGGTTGCTCAGAGCCTTGTGGAGCCTGAGCTTGAATATCTCTGGGGATGGGGCCTCAACTCCCTCCCTGGGCAACCTGTTGCAGTGTTCCAGCAGCCTCCTAGTGCAGAACTTGTTCCTCACACCCAGAGTAAATCTGCTCTGCTGCCATCTCAAACCACTGTCCCATGTCCTGTCCCTGCAGGCCTTTGGGCACAGTCTCTCTGCAGCCTTCTTGTAGCCCCTTCAGGTACTGGAAGGCTGCTCTGAGGCCTCCCTGGAGCCTTCTCTTCTCCAGGCTGAACACTGAGCAAGGCACAGCCCACAGCCACAGAGCTCCTCTGTCAGGGTGGGACAATGCTCCTCAGTCAGGAGCTGGGGCTTGGCTGGGGCTCAGCAGTGACTCAGGTGACCTGCCAGCATCAGTCAGGGGCTGACAGGGACAATCCCAGCCCAGCCCTTGCATGACAGCACCATGGGGACAGGGAAAAGCTGTGCCAGGAAATAACACCAGACACAGGAGGGGAGGAACAGCAGAGAGGGGGAGAAAAGAGGGCAAGGAGGGAAGTGCAGGGGGACTGAGGTGGGGGCAAGAGCAGCTGGCACGCAGGGGGGCAGATGTTAGGTTTCTCACCTGGGTTTAGTTTATAACTGCAGGGATTTTGTGCCCTGGTTGTAGGGCAGGGAAGGGTTTCAGGTGTGGCTCCCATGCAGTCACTCAGAGGCTGCAGCACAGGTGTGGGTCAGGGGAGTCCTGCTCCCTAAAGGAATGTCCTGAGTGACGGATTGGCAGCAAAGACTGAAGGGATCAACAAGCTGCTTCTTGAATGGAACTCTGTCCTCCTGCAAGGAGAGGCTGCAGTGTGTCAGTCCTGCTAATCCCAGAAGAGCAGCAAGAGAGCAGCTTGCAGAGCTCAGGCATGTCAGGGGCTGTCCTCCAGGGAGGCTCAGTGAGGCACAGAGCCCACGCACAGTGCTGAGCAGGGTGTGAGGGACAAGCTCTGTGGGGACAGTGCTGAGAAATCCCAAAGGGAAGAGAGAGCAGAACGAAGGCACAGGCTTGGGACTGCTTTTTTCCCACTTGGGCAGCTGATTGCCTTCAAGATCCTCTAGGGAGAAATGATGCAGATGGGAGCTCTGTGAGGAGTGAGCAGAGCACTGCAGACCTCCACCAGGACAGACACAGCAGTGACTGGAGATGGTCCTGCACAGTCCTAAGAGGTCATGGATCTGGAAGCAGCCCAGACCTCATGAATTTAGAGACATGGAAGAGATCACTTTTTAGTGGCAGCCAGAACACAGCCAAAGAGCAGAGACAGTGACTGAAAGGAAGGACCTGGCTGGAGAACCTCAGCTGGCCCCAGGATTGAGCCAAGGACTGTCCCAGAGGTGTTCCCATTCAGACCTGAAATGAGATTCACCAAAACACTTCAGATTTCCAAACTTCCACTCAATACCAAACTGGGGATGAATTTTTCTGATGTCTCTTTGCCTTACAGAAGCTGTTACAAAAGGCTCTCCTGCAGCAGGGTTTGACAGAGAAGTCTTCAGCCTGGAGACAGGAAAAAACCAAACAACAAAATGTGTACAAATCAGTGCCCTGAGTGAGCGAATTCTGAGCACACAGACACAGACAGACAGACAGACAGGAATACAGGCACAGAGGCACACAGGCACAGCTTTGCCCCTTCTCTGGCAGCAGAGGGCTGATGGTGCCAGCTCAGCTCCCCCCAGTGCGGGTTTTTCTCTCCAGGAAGGTACCTGTGGAGCCCAGCAGCTGAAGTGAGCGGCAGATGAGGATCCCTGAGCACCCCCAAACTCCACAGTGCTCTGCTGAAGCCTCCCTTGCATTCTCCTTTCCCCTGCAGGACAGCAGCAGCTTTGGATCTGCTCCTGGGGGTTCCAAGTGTTATCTGCCAGCAGCTCAGGACAAGGCACAGGGCCCTGGGCAGAGCAAAGTGCATTTCACCAGCAAGTGAAGCTCAAACTGAAGCAGGAGGCACTGAGAAGCCCCAAAGTTTCCCCTCACACCTCCTGGTGTTTGCTGGAAGTGTTTTGTTGTTTTTGTTGTTGTTTTTGTTTTTTTTTTTTTTTTTTTTGCTCTTGCTTGCTCTGGGCTCCCTTAAAGAGCCCCCCAGCAGCACCCACCCCTCTCAGCTGATTTCTATCAGAGGGGGCTGAAGGGAACTTTTTAACCTTTGGGAGGGTTTGCCTGAACTTGTCCCTGAGCTCCTGACTCCTGCTGATGGCTTTGGCAAGCTCTGCAGAGCCATTCATCTGCCCTGCAGCCAGGCTGGGCCCTTGTGGCACGGCTCCAGGTTCAGTTTGAAACATGTTTCCAGAGCTGGGAAACACCCTGTGGCTGCTGAGAGCTGGGGGGAGGACAGGCTCAGCACCAGGCTGCTGCACTGCCTCTGGCAGCAGGGCTGGGGATGGTTCTTGGCTCCCCAGCACGCAGCCAAGGCTGCACCTCCCCCGAAGCTGCAGCAAGGTCTCTAAAGCCCCTGGCTGATTCCAGCCTCAGCTCATCTGACCTCACCCAGCTGGGATTCTAAACTCGTTTGCTGCTGCTGTGTACCCCCAACCCCCCCTGCTGACCCCAACACTACCAGCAAAGAGGTTTTTTTGGCTTTGTTATTTCAAAGCTTTATTTTAAAATCCCTTTGGTGGTTCCTGGAGCTCAGAGAAAGTTCCTTCCACCTTCACCTCACCCTGCTCTTCTTCCTCCTTTCAGCCCCCAGTTTCTTAGACCCCATGCTCCCCTTCAGCAGCAGTTTTTTGTCCCCACCCTCTGCACCTGCAGCCTGAGCCTTTCACCTGGATAATGTTCCCTTGCTGGCCACGGAGGATTGGGCTCTGCAGAGCCCCTGGCATTGCCACCCTGTCCACAGCCCTCACCCCAGTGGCACACTCAGCAGGGGGAAGGAGCACTTCAAGCTTCCTCCAAACCTCCCTACCTGCTGCCCCTGCCCACAGAGCACTGCCCAGGGCAGTGTCCCTGTCTTTGGGCTCCCACTGCTAAACCATCTGGATCTGGAACCCGGCAGGGCCCCAGACCCCACTCAGGTGAGGGATTCAGGTGACTCTGCTCAGTGCTTCTCAAATCCTCTGCTCAGCAGTGGCCTCCAGCTTGGCCCTGAACATCTGAACAGTTTCCTCTCAACCCAGCCTGCCTCCAAAAGCCTCAGGGATTCCTCCTCCCACATTTATCCTTTCAGCAGAACTATCTCAGCCTAGTGCTGCCCCTCTGGACTGTGCCACCAGCAGCAGGAGGGGAGCTGTGCTCACTCTCCCTGCACAGTGACTGCTGTGAATGATTCCTCATTTTACACTTTCTGTACCAGAAATTCAGACTCCCAGGTCTCAACAGCAGCTCCAAGCACAGGACAGCAGCAAGAACATCTCAGATTCCATTCCAGGTGGGGAATGAAAGAAGAGCTGGTGGGGGAGGAGCTGCTGGCTGCAGGTTTTCCAGTGAAAGGCGAATTTTGGTGAACCTTGACTTTCAGAAGGAGCTGATTCCCAGCCACTAGCCGTGGGGGTTGGTAAATGGGTGCCTGGGTGTGGCCAAACTCACTTTGTTTTTCCATTCTTAAATGTCAGAGAAATAAACTCCCCAGTTTCAGAGAACTATAGCCTCGAGAAAAAAAAAAAAACACTCCCCTGAATCATCCCTTTTGTGTGATTAAAAAAAAGAAACCTCAAGCCCCTGCGATGTGCTGCCAGCTCTGCCTGCCAGCAGTGTCATCAGAATTGGCCTCACCTCTAGGGAGGAGGAATTTCGGAGGGAGGGCTGCAGCTTGGGTTTGTCTCCCAACACCCTCTCTTGAGGATATAAAAGCAGCTGCGGGGCAGTGAAGGCAAACACCTTCCTCTTCTGCACCACCAGCTGCCCTCCGTGCCTCCTGCTGCAGCCATGGCCACGCCCTTCCTGCACAGCTCTTCTTCTACCTACGGGGGCAGCTTTGGGGCTGGGGGGGGCAGCAGCTCTCGCCTCTCCTCCATCCGGGCAGGGGGAGCCTGCCGAGCCCCAAGCATCCATGGGGGCTCTGGTGGGAGGGGGGTCTCCATCTCCTCAGCTAGGTATGTCTCCTCTTCAGGAGGAGGCTATGGTGGGGGCTTGTCCTCTGGGTTTGGTGGTGGCTATGGAGGAGGCTTTGGTGGAGGTGCTGCCTGTGGCTTCGGTGGAGGGGCTGGCTTCGGTGGAGGGGCTGGCTTTGGGGGAGGCTTTGACCTCGGTGGGGGCTTTGGTGGGGGCTTTGGTGGGGGCGATGGGCTGCTGTCTGGAAACGAGAAGGTCACCATGCAGAACCTGAACGACCGCCTGGCCTCCTACCTGGACAAGGTGCGAGCTCTGGAGGAGGCAAATTCCGACCTGGAGGTGAAAATCCGAGACTGGTACCAGAAGCAGGCTCCCAGCAGCCCAGCCAGGGACTACAGCCACTACTACAAGATAATCGAGGACCTCCGGGACAAGGTATGGCAGAGGGTCTGCAGGAGGGCTTGGGCTGCACCAAAGGGGTGCAGCCACAGCCTCCACCTCCTCAAAGCAAGCTCAAAGCATGACTAAGTAGATGTGGGATTCCCCAGCCCCAAACACCCTCTGCTGTGAGCATGCCAGCAGAAAAGAATAGCCAGGTCTGGATTGAAACCCCAAACATTTTATCCTGAAAATAGGAAATCTAAATAAGTGCAGTGGAAGTCAGCAAGGCATGGCAGGAGGGGGCTGGAGTGATCCTGGCTGCTCAGTGATCCACCAGGGAAGAAGGTGCTAGGTAGGCCTCAGAGGCTGAGGACTGAACTCCCCTGTGCAGTTAGGATCAGGTTTCACAAGCTGTTCTCTGGCACCTCACTGGAAGGTGCCTCAGCTCTGGGTTGCCTGTGGAGCACGGGGAGTGCTCACTGCCTGGGGGTCTCCCTGTGAGAGCTCTGAGAGTCACACCCAGAGCAGAGAGCAGCAGCAGCCCTTGCAAGCCCCAGGGCAGTGGCATCACCCCAGGGTCTCTTTTTCTACCCTCTTGGAAGGATCCCAGCCTCAGCAACCACTGAGCATGCACCCAGGACCCTGCTGGTTGAGCATCATTCACAGGACCCTTCCTCTGTGTTTCTTCATCCCCAGATCCTTGCAGCTACCATCGACAACTCCAGGGTGGTCCTGGAGATCGACAATGCCAGGCTGGCTGCAGATGACTTCAGGCTGAAGTGAGTTCACCTGCAGCATGTTTGGCTGCTCTCTCCTGGGCTCTGTTTCTTTCTACAGACAGTTCTCTAAAGTTTAGCATCACTTTACATCCAGAAATTTGCTTCAGCCACTGAAGGAGACACTTTACAGTGATGGAAAAGGATTTTCCCTTGACAACCTCTGAGGGAACAACCCCTGGCAGAGAGAATCAGCGTGGTGAGAGCTGAGTTTGGAACAGGCACAGCTCAGATCTCCCAGCTCCTGTCAGAGGTTGTTGGTGATGCTCTTGCCTGGCTTTACTGGCCCAAGGAAGCCAGGAACAGACTGGGAAGGAGCAGGGTGGTGTGAGGAGGTGACTGCTGGCTGCTGCACTTCCCTCTTGGGCAGCCTGAAATTGAATCAGCAAAACACTGAGGGGCTTGGGGCAGACATCAGACCCTGCTGGGGACCTGAGCAAGGTACCTGAGCAGCTGAGTTACCCTGCAGGGATGTAGCTGTAGGTTTGTGGTGCCCCAGGCAGAGCTGGGCAATCTCTGCTGCCCTTCAGGCCACCTTGAAGAGGACTCTGCCAACAGCCTGTGCTGGATGCCACCCTGCCTGTGGCTGCTGACAGCCACTATCAGCTTCTGCACAGTACTCCTTTTACTCTTCTTTTCAGTGCCCATCAATTCCTTTCCAGAGCACTGCTCCTGCCCCAATCCATAGCAAATCTCATCCTCTGCCAGACCTGCTGAGCACAAATTCAGAGCTGCTCCAGAGCTGTTCCTCCTCACCCTGCAGGTATGAGAATGAGTTGTACCTGCGCCAGAGCGTGGAGTCTGATATCAACGGCCTGAGGAGGGTCCTGGATGAGCTGACCCTGTCCAGAGCTGACCTGGAGATGCAGATTGAGACCCTGAAGGAGGAGCTGGCCTACCTCAAGAAGAACCATGAGGAGGTGAGAGTCCATAACAGCACAGAGAGGAAATTAATTCCCTTTGGAATTTGTGCCTCTTGGGTGGGGAGAAGGAAATACAAACAGCAAAAGCTGAATGGCAGCATCATAGCTTCGTGAGAAGTGTGATGTGAAATAATCCAGAGGGTGTCCTGGGAAGCATTCGGGTGGCCACAAAAGGTTCAGACCTGCTGGGTTCAGTCTGACATCCAGAAGCATCAGAGAGGTCCCTGGGGCAGCTAGGCTGAGCGAAAGTCACCTAGGTGTAAGTTACTGCAGAGCAGAGAAGGGTTCCAAAGGTTCCTTCAGCACCTTCCAGAGCAGGAGGTGGAAACATCTTCTGCCTGTTGCTTTCCAAGAATGATCCCTTTTTATCCGTTGCTTGCTTTGAAAGCAGCCAGGAAATGTCCTGTGTGAGTGTGCAGAGAGCAGAAAGCCTCTGTGGTGACTGTGGCACCCAGCAGGAGCAGCACAGGGGGAGTCAGAGCCTCACCTTCTCCGTGTCCTCTGCCCACGCAGGAGATGAAGGAGTTCTCCAGCCAGCTCAGCGGGACAGTCAACGTGGAGATGGACGCGGCGCCGGGCATCGACCTGACCAGGGTGCTGGCGGAGATGCGGGAGCAGTACGAGGCTCTGGCCGAGAAGAACCGCAAGGACGCCGAGCAGTGGTTCTTCACCCAGGTACGGCTGCTCCCCAGCTGCCCCGGGCCCTCCCTGCTCCCCGTTCTGCGCAGCTGTCCGGGATGTGACAGAGGCTTCTTCCCTGCAGACCGATGAGCTGAACCGGGAGGTCGCCACCCACACGCAGGAGATCCAGAGCGGCAAGTCAGAGATCACAGAGCTGCGGCGCTCGGTGCAGAGCCTGGAGATCGAGCTGCAGTCCCAGCTCAGCATGGTGCGCGGCGGTCCCCAGCCCCCCTCGCCTGCCCCCTGCCCTGCCTCCCTTTCTGCCTTCCCTCCGCAGGACACATTAACCCTTTTCTGCCTTCCCCTGGCTCCAGAAAGCCGGCCTGGAGGCCAGCCTGCGAGACACGGAGGGTCGGTACTGCGCGCAGCTGGCACAGCTGCAGGGACTGATCAGCGGCGTGGAGGAGCAGCTGGCAGAGCTGCGCTGCGACATGGAGCGGCAGAACCAGGAGTACCGAATGCTGATGGACGTCAAGTGCCGGCTGGAGCAGGAGATCTCCACCTACCGCCAGCTGCTGGAGGGCCAGGACGCACAGTAGGTTGCTCCCTACTGGCGCTGTGCTGAGAGAAGGGGAATGAGCTGACAGCTTCCCGAGCAGAGCGGCTCCGGGTGACTAAATCCCAGCACTGCACCCGCAGCATGCAGCCGAGCACTGGCAGTGCCCAGCAAGGTGCCAGGTCCTGCTGTGCCTCAGCTCAGCCTGCAGCTGGGTTGTGCTGCTGGCTTGGAAATGTCACTGCAGCCACTTGGGCTGTGATGGTTCCAGAGGCCTCCTGTGTGCCTCACACAACCCTCTGGCTGCACTGCAGCAGGAGCCTTCAGCCTGGCATTGCCTGCTGGAGCCTTGCTGGGTGGCTTTGGGTTGTTTTCTTTTTTTTTGCTCCTGGTGTTCTGTACTTGTGCACAGAGGTGAAAATATTCAGCACCCCCCGACCCTCCCAGTGCTCCCAGCCAGAAAGGAACCTGGCACTGACCACAGCTTCCTTCAGTGCAATCCAGGTTTCTGTGCCCTGATTTGCACATGGAATTGCTTTGGATTTCTGAGGAGGAATCAGCTCCTGAGATTGTTTCTAAATGATGACATCTTGAGAAGTCTATAGAGACATTTCAGGGCCAAGGAGTGGTGTGACTGCTGCTCAGCTGTGCTCTGGAGCTGCAGGAGCGGCCTTCAAAGCACCTTAACAGCAGCAGGAACAACCCATGGGGGGTCAGGTGGAACCAGGGCCAGTACTGAGTGCTGGTCAGTAACCAAATGATTCCTCTTCCCTGCAGGCTCTCTGGAGTGATCCCTAAGGATGGTAAGGAAAATTTGGATTTAAAGAGGGGCTGAAAGGAGCTGACAGAACAGGAACCTGGCTTTGTGGCTGAGGATTTCTCCTCCCCAGCACAGAGGACATTCCGCCCTCAACCACCACTTCCTTCATCCCTCAGAGACAAACCCACCACACTTGGACTTATTTTATGTGCACTTCTGAAATCTGCTTGCCAAAACGATTCCATTCCCCACCTCCTGGGCTTCTAAAATGCCCAAATCCCAAAGATTCCCAAGTTCACACCACACAAAATGCATCCAGAGCCAGCCTGTGCTGTGCCCTCAGGCTTTGCTGGATGAGGAGCTGGAGGGAGGGGATGGGGAGGCAGCCCCCCTGCAGGGGCAGCTTCTAGCAGTGCTTTTGCAGTGGGATCTGAGGTTCTTCTCTCCCCCCACAGGATCTCTGAGCACTTCAAGGCTTCGCTCAGGCTTGGAGGATGATGCCAAGCCTGGGTCTCGTGACAGGAGGTTCTGAGCAGGGAGTGCTGAGTGCCCTTTGGTGAGACCACACAGGACACCCCTGCAGCCTGCCCGAGGGCCAATGCTCAGAACAGCTCTCTTCTGCTTCTGCCAGATCCAAGAGTGTGCAGCAGCTCAAGGCTGCTCTCCTGCACCTGCTCTCCCCTTCCACCCCTGGCTGTGCCCCAGAGGTGCCAAGTTAGTTTCCTGTCAGTAGCTGTGTAGTTTCCTAAGGAACCTCCCCCCAATAAAGTTTCTGTTCTGCTTCTGCAAACCCCCCCAGGGTCTTGTTGTGTTTTGGAGTCAGTGTGGCAGTGCCACACATCAGCACCCCCCTGGCACAGTGTCACCAGAGCAAGAGCTGCATCAGCAACAATGATGATGAATTAACACAATCATAGAGCCACAGAATGGCTCAGGTGGGAGGGAGCTCAGAGCTCATCTCCTCCAACCTCCCCTCCATGCCCAGGGACACCTCTCAGCTGGACTCAGCTGCTCAAGGCCTCATCCAGCCTGGCCTTGAACACCCCCAGGCAGGAGGCAGCCACAGCCTCCCTGGGCAGCCTGTGCCACACTCTCACCACCCTCACACTCAACAACTTCTTCCTCAGCTCCACTCTAACCCTGCTCTGCCTCAGCTCCAAAGCATTCCCCCTGGGCCTGTCTCCAGACCCCCTCAGCAAAAGTCTCTCTGCAGCCTTCCTGCAGGATCCCTTCAGGCACTGGCAGGCAGCTCTAAGGTCCCCCTGGAGCCTTCTCCTCCCCAGGCTGCACACCCCCAGCTCCCTCAGGCTGTGCTCACAGCAGAGCTGCTCCAGCCCTGGTATCATCTTTGTGGCCTCACTCCAGCAGCTCTGTGTCCTTCTCCTGCTGGGGACAGGAGCAGGAGGCAGGATTGGAGGTGGGGTCTTAGCAGAGCAAAGGAAATGATGAAGATGATGATGAGTGTGCATAGAAAGGGTCATCATTACCTTCTCACAGGAATATTGATTTATAGCCTGAGAAAATGATGCAGAAAGTCTCTGAGCTCTTGGCTGTGGGTTCAGAGGACACAACCTGACTGAAGAGCACTCTGAGAACCAGCCCCAGTCCTCTGATTCCATCTCTGCATCTGTGTCCCTGCGCTTCCTGCAGGAAAAAGTCACAGGGGCTGCTGGTGTGGTCCTGGGGAAGAACCACATGGAGGTTCTCCCAATCTTCAGCAAGCAACTCCACACCTCCCAGAGCAGCAGCACAAAGGATCCTGCCCCAGCATGGACTGTGACAGGCATCACCCAGCCAGAGCCAGCAAGCCAGGAGCTTCTGGAGCTGAACCACCAAGTGATGGCTGCAGGACATTCACCATGAAGTGTCAGAACCTTCTGCCTGTGCTTAACCTGCAGCCTGGAAATTCAGCTCAGGCCTCTTCTCATCTCCCAGCTCAACTAAACCAGAGCAGAGCAGCTGGGGACTGTGCCCCTCCTCTGCTCCACCAGCCTGGGACTGCTCAGAGCAGTTGGTGCCATCTGCTGACAGCAGGGCACCTCCTCAGCAGCCACCACTGCACTCTGAGGAGCTTCCCAGTGCTGTGGTGCTGGTGACAGAGCAGAGTCCAATTTGGCTCTGCAGGAAGTGTTTTGCCCTTTTCCATGGATCCTCACCACTTGCTGATGGAACTGGGTGGCATCTTTCCCAGCTTGGGCAGGCTGAGCTTCCCAGGAAACACTTCTGGGTCCCAGAGCAGCTTTGGGCTGTGCCAGCTGTGCTGCTCCTGATGGGGGATGCTCTGTGAAACCCTCAGGGAGCAGGGCAGAGGCTGAGCTGCCTCACAAGCCATCAGCTCACTGCTGTGACCCTCCCTGAGCAGCAGAGGTGAAGCAAAGGCTTTGGCTTACCTCACCTGATGGGCACAGCCTGGGTTTGTCTTTCACTGCCCTATTCCATTTGCCTGCTGAGCTGCCAGGCTGCAAAATCAGCCTGAGCTGAGCTAAGCTGAGCTGAGCTGAGCTGAGCTGAGCTGAGCAGGATGTTGTTGGTTCTATCACAGTTTGGGGTTTAAGTTAGGCTTTCATTTGTCTGCTGCTTTCCAACCCTTCTCCCTCTCCAGCAGCTGCCACCAAGCTGCAGCTCCTGGCAGCAGAATGGTTCCTGCCACACCTTACTGCAAAAACAAATCCCCAGCGATCAACCCCCCAGACAATGACAAATGCCAGCAGCCCCAGACAGGGAATTGTGTGAGGAGGAATCTGTGGGATGGAAGTGGCAGAGAGAGAAGCAGCAGGTGCGGAGCAGAGCCGAGCCAGGGCCACGAGGAGGAGCTCAAAACCTGCCCTAATCCCAACAGGCCAGGAGACAGCCCAGGGAGGGTGAAAGGCAGCAAAAAACTTCACATGAGACACAGGAACCAAGATCCCTTCCGGGTTTCCTCCAGCTCTGCTTTGCTCCATCTCCCCGAGCCCCCCACTCACAGCAGCATTGCCAGGGCAGGGCTTGGGGAGCCCTCAGCTGCTGAAGGCAAACAGCTGCCCCAGCTCTGAGAGCCCAGTGCCCACCTGGCTCCTCACCTCTTCCCAAACCTTCCTCCTCGATCCACCCCTTGCTCACAGTCTAGAACTCCCCTGGCAGCCCAGCTGTGGCCGTGGGGATGCCTCACAGTTTGCCACCTGCTGAAAAGTTCTTCAGGAGCCAGCCCGGCCCCAGCCTGGCCCCAACTTGGCCCCAGCCTGGCTCCTTCTCTGTGGGGTGGAAGGAGCTTGGCAGAAGGCTGCTGAAGCTTTCAGACTCTGCATGGTTGCCAGCTCAGTCTGCAGAGCTTTGAACTCATCTGAACTGTTCAGGGGCCATTACAAACCCCAAATATTTGCTGTAGATAAGCATGGAAATATCCTGCCATGGAAATAATATCCTGGCATGGAAATATCCTGACAGCAGGAACACCTGGGCCAGCCATGGCTTTGCCACCTGCTCTAGGACTGCTGAGACACCACTGCACCTCCAGCAGGGAGAAAGGCAGTGAAAGGCTCAGGTACCCAATTCTCAGGTGTTTCACCTGGAAATGGGCAGCTGAAGGGCCGAGCTGGCCCCTCCCCACCTCGGGCTGGGGTTTTGCTCAGGTGGCAGAGGCTGGATGGCTCCATCCCAGCCCCGTGTGGCTGAAGCTGCTGGGCATGGTGCTGGCAGCTTGGCAGAATATGCTGGGGCCGGGGGGGTGTCACAGGCTGCTGATGGAGAACGAAAGAAAGGCTCCTGAGGGAGCAGAGCCTGCCCAGCTCTCCAGGCAGCCTGCACGGGAGGAAACTCTTCCGTGGCAGGCAGGAGAGCAGCACAGATTCGCTCCACGGTTAGAAAAGCGTCTGAGGCAGAGCTGCTCCTGCTCCACACCTCCTGATTTCACCAGCCACACCTCAGCATTAGAATATGAAAAGAGAAAGAAAAAAAAAATCCAACAACCCAAACAACGCCGAGGGAAGGATCCGGTGTGTGCCTGCAAACAACAACAGCTGTGCACTGCTCGGGAAGGCTGCAGAATTGACCAAGAGGAAGCACGTTTGGTGATGACACAATCTTGTTGCTGTAGTCATTCATCGAAGGGAAACTCCCACAGGAAAAGGCATAAAGCTGTTCGGGGAAGGCTAAGGAGCTGCTCAGTGCTGCTCAAACACTGGGGCAGAGTCACAACAGAGCTAAACATGAGCACCAGCCAAGGCCCTTTGCAGTTCCTTCCTGGGTCTCTCAGGGGTAGCTCCGGGTGTGGGTTGGCCCTGCCAGGACCTTCCTACAGACCTCCAGGTGCAGACGATGGTGCCAGCAACGCTCATCCCTTCTCCCCTGCCAGACCTCTCTGGCTGCCTGCTGGAGGAGGGGCAGCCTGGGCAGGCTTCAGCGAGCACCATGGGGAGAGCATCTTTCTGGGTGGGAATGAGAAGCAGACCATGCAGAACCTGAATGACCGCTTGGCTGCCTACCTGGACAAGGTCCGTGCCCTGGAAGCAGCCAACGCTCAGCTGGAGAGCTGCATCCTGGAGTGGCACAAGACAAAGTCCCATGGCAAGAGGCAGGACTTGAGCCAGTACGAGCAGCACGTCACTGACATGCAGAGACAGGTAAGGGGCTGGGGTCGCCCTCTGCTGTCTGAGGGAGTCTGGGTGGACAGAAAGCCTTGGGAAGGTCAGAGATACTGCGAGTGGCTGCAGGAGCTGGGCACAAATGCTCTGGGTGCTCACGAGGAGAAGTAGGGAGCAGGAGGAGAGGTTGGGAGAAGACCCTGGGGGGGTTCTGCAGGGACCTGGGTGCTGCCAAGGGCTGGCTCCTCTGCAGGAGGCTGTGGTGGAGCAGCTCTGCCTGGCACAGCTTTGGTCTCCTTGGCCGCTGGTGGATCCAAGCAGATTCCAGAGCCCGGGAGCTGAGCTGCTGCCCTCTGCCATGCAGCCTGGCTGCAGACACTGCTGCACTCCCCTGCACTCCACTGCTTTGATTCCTGTGGTGGCAGACGATGAAACTCCAGGAGTTTGGGATCCGGTGAGCTTATGTAATCAGGTGGAAAAATACTTGGTTGTAATTAAGAAAATAGCAGTGACAAATTCCTTGTGGATGTTTTCACTGTAATTAAAAGGAGAATTTCTGGTTCCTGCCAGTCGTTAATGCCAGCTCTTGCAGGCTCCCAAACTCACGTGTCTGGAGCTTCAAGCACAGAACTCATCTGGGTCCCTGGTGGGCACAGCACTGGAGCCATCCCTGGGACCAAGCAGGGTCACTCACCTTGTGCAGCCATCCAGGGCAGAGCCCAGAGCTGCTCCAGACCGGTGCTGAGCTCTTCCCTTCATGTTTCAGAGCACAGACAGAGCAAAAACGCTGTGAGAAGAGAGCCTGGCAATGGTGCTGGCCCCCAGCTCTGCTGGCTGGGGCTGGGGCCTGAGCCAGGCTCCCAGGTAAATGTGTTGCCTGCAGGCAGATGAGCCATGACCACAGCCATGTGAGAGAGGCAGAACTGTCACCACCTGCCTCTGTTTTGAGGCCAAGGAAAGCTCAGCCCTCTGCAGCCCCAGCACCTGAGCCCTCCTTTTGAACTGGGCCAGAGGTAAAACCTGACCCAGCAGGAGCAGCAATGCGTTCCCTGGATGTGGAACTCACAGATCAGAAAGGCTTAGGAAGGCTCTGAGGCTGAAGGTGTCAAGCTGGAAGGGGTAGAGCCCTCCCCTTGGCTCTGCTGGCACCCAAGGCACTGAAGCAGCTCTCCTTGGGCTGGGCACCTGCAGCTGGGAGCTGGCTGTGCCCATTCCCAGTGTGGGAGGAAAACCATTAAGGGATGATTTACAGGAGCCAGGGCAGTGCTTTAGCCCCAAATTCCTACTCTCTCTATAAATGATTGCAATTAGCACCCTGACTGGCAGTCAAAGGAGGGAAAATGCAGCATCTAATTATTAACCATAATTAATTTAATTAACCATGAATTTGAAAGTGAAAGCAATTTAGACATTTAGATGACATTTAGACCCAATTTAGGGCACTGTGTGCAAAAACCCAGACAGCCCAGGCTGTGCTGCCTGCCCAGACTGGGAGCCAGGCAAGCAGTTGGGTCCTACAGCTTGGACTACATGTCCCTGGATCCTGGAATAAGGTGGAGAGACCTGGCTGAAGGTACCCAGGTGGAGCAGCCTGGCTGAAGGTGCCCAGGTGGAGCAAGAAGCTGCCTTGCTGCAGCCTGGCTCCCCTCTAAGCCAGGCAGGAGGAAGCTGGCACCAGGGGCTCAGGGCAGTGTCTGGTTCAAACCCTGCACTGCTAAGTGAGCAAAGTGGCTGAGGGAGAAGCCAAGGGCTGCTGCTGGGCACAGGACAGGGAATGCTGAGGACAAAGCAGTGCAGGCTGGGGAAGGATGTGGAGGGCACTTCTCATACCACACTGTGTGGGTTCTTCGTTGGCTGCCAGGCTGAGGGCTGGTCCCACTCCTGCTGCCTGAAGGGTTCTGTCTCATTGCCCACCCTGCCAAGGCACCAACTGCTCAACACCAGGAACCCACAGAAGCAGGCAAAGCACCAACAGGGGTTCAGGTGGCACCAAAGGAGCCTTTGGGGGCTTGGTGCCATGTGACATGGCTGGGAGATGGCTCAAAGCTGGAGAACCCAAACCTTGCTTCCCCATCTCCTTGTTGCCTCCCACAGGAGCATTTCCCATGCTCTAAGGATGGGTTCAGGAGCTGCCTCTCCTCTGCCAGCAGCAGCAGCAGGTTCAGGGCATTGTTTCACTTCTTCAGCTGCCCTTGATCATGTCCCAGGGCAGCATCTCAGGTGTGCTGCTAATTGCTCAAGAGGGCTCAGCCCGTTAACAGATTAGCACCAGCCTTCCACAGGCACCTTCTGGCCTACCAGAGAGGCAAACTTCTGCCTCTCCAGGACAGTTCTGTCATTTCCTTCCCTCTGTGACTCATTCAGGTGTGGGAAGTTTCCCTCCAAGGTGCTGAGGGCTCCGTAAGTGCCTGATGATTTCTGCAGAGCCCAAATGCTCCTCTCTGTGCTGCCTGGGTGCTGAGCGAAGGCAGCTGCAGGAGCTGCAGCCCTGCTCCTCTTCTCCCTTTGCCAGGCCAGGGGCACCATGCCCCATGGCTTTTGGTTGCTGCCAGCTGTGCAGGAGGTCCTGCTGGAATTCTGTCACTCTGCAATGCAGCACTCAGCTTTTCATCCTCAGATCCCAGTCCAGAGCTGGTTGATGCTGGCAGGCACACACAAGGCTGCCCAGTGCCAAACACTCAGTGCCTGCTGCTCTTCCTCCTGCTCCCTTGAGCCCTTTTCAACATCCCAGAGCAAAGCCACCCCTGAGCCACTGCCTGCTGCTGCTCACTGCAGTGCACTTGGAGGTGAATAGCAGAGTGGACCATGAGCACTGGGGGTTGGTGCTGCTCTCCAGCATCCAGCTGTCCTCCAGCAGGTCTGGGGAGGTTCTGCTCTTCCTCTGCTCTGCCCTGGTGAGGCCACATCTGCAGCATTGTATCCAGTTTTGGGCTTCCCAGTTCAAGAGAGACAGGGACCTGCTGGAGAGAGTCCAGTGGAGGCTGTGAGGATGATGAAGGGACTGGAACATCTCTGCTGTGAAGAAAGGCTGAGAGCCCTGGGGCTGTTGAGCCTGGAGAAGAGCAGCCTGAGAGGGGACCTGATCAATGTCTGTCAGTATCTGAGGGCTGGGGGTCAGGATGCAGGTGCCAGGCTCTTTTGGTGGTGTCCAGTGACAGGGCAAAGCACAATGGGCACAAGCTGGACCCCAGGAGGTTTCACCTCAACAGGAGGAGAAACTCCTTTGGTGTGAGGCTGCTGGAGCCTGGAGCAGGCTGCCCAGAGGGGCTGTGGAGTCTCCTTCCCTGGAGAGCTTCCAGCCCCCCCTGGATGTGTTCCTGTGTGCCCTGCCCTGGCAGGGGGCTTGGACTGGATGACCTCTGGAGCTCCCTTCCCACCCCTAGCAGTGTGTGACTCTCAGGAGGGTGATCCATGCCACTCCAGGCTGCAGCACACAGAGGGCTTGAGGGGTCCTGCCCAGGGCTCCCTTTGCAGCTCAGCAGGGAGCCAGCCAGGGGTTCAGGCACTGGGTTAATTGTCAGCATCTGATTAACTCCAGCATTTAATTGTGCTCAGCTAATGGCTCCTGCCCTGAAGGCTGCTTTCTGGTGATGCTGAACAGAATCAAAAGCAGCTGACAAAAAAAAGAAAAAGCAAGAGGAGGGCAGAGATTGTCAGTGTGTAACACACCCTGGGGGCTGGGGGATGCTGTCCGTGTGCCTCAGCTGGCCAGGAGCAAGAAAACTCCTCCTGCATCCCCAGGAGAGAGACAGGGAAAAGTGAGGCTGTGGACAAGGTTCTTTTATTCCTTACCGTGGGAATTTTGCTCTTGGGGTGCTTCCTCCCAGCAGCAGGGAGCCCAGAGCAGGACAGGTTGTTCACCACCCCCTGGTGCTCTCTGTTTGCAGATCGAGGATGGCAAAATCACCAACGCCAGCATCCTGCTGCAGATCGACAATGCCAGCATGGCCTCGGAGGACTTCAGGCTCAAGTAAGCTTCTCTTGGGCTGCTCCTGAGATGAGGATCAGGCAAAAGGCTGCTGCTGGACACAGCCCAGAGGATGAACCAAGGGCTGGAGCAGCTCTGCTGTGAGCACAGCCTGAGGGAGCTGGGGGTGTGCAGCCTGGGGAGGAGAAGGCTCCAGGGGGACCTTAGAGCTGCCTGCCAATGCCTGAAGGGATCCTGCAGGAAGGCTGCAGAGAGACTTTTGCTGAGGGGGTCTGGAGCCAGGCCCAGGGGGAATGGTTTGGAGCTGAGGCAGAGCAGGGTTAGAGTGGAGCTGAGGAAGAAGTTGTGGAGTGTGAGGGTGGTGAGAGTGTGGCACAGGCTGCCCAGGGAGGCTGTGGCTGCCTCCTGCCTGGGGGTGTTCAAGGCCAGGCTGGATGAGGCCCTGAGCAGCTGAGTCCAGCTGAGAGGTGTCCCTGGGCATGGAGGGGAGGTTGGAGCAGCTGAGCTCCCTCCCACCTGAGCCATTCCAGGGCTCTGTGTCTTTTCTTGCAATCCAAGCTGAACCTGACTCTGCTGAGGCTTGCTGCTGACCCTGGGTAAATGAGACCGAGGCAGAAGAAATAACCCAGAAAGGATGAAAAGGATGTGAAAGCCACAAATGATTGGTGAACAATCCTGAGTCACTCTGTTGATGATACTGGAGCTCAGGTCCTGCAGAGCAGGTTTTGCAGCAGACACTTGATGCTTGTGACAAAAGGCACTCAAACTGTCACCTGGGAGTACAAATTAACTCCTCTCTGCAGCAGCTTCCCCAGGCCAGCCCCAATCCATTTCCTGCACTTGGCACCCCCCTGCCCAGCCCAGCAGGAAATTCCTGTCCCAGCTCTCTTCTGCTCTGCAGTCTCCCAAGTTCTGCTGCAGCCCATGGCTGCTGCTACCTGGGCTGCCCAGAGCAGCCTGGGGGTTTTCAGGCATTGCTGAAGGATGATTCTGAGACCAGCACAAAGCCAGAGTGCTTGGGCAGAAAGCTCAGAGAGGGCTGCACAGCTCTGCTGGGAGCCAGGGAGGTTGGCCCCACGGGCAGGAGGTGGTACCCAGCTGCTCACAGACTGCTCCAAAGAAGGAGGCTGAGCAGGGAGCCCTTCCCCAGCTGCCTGCCCTCCAGAAAGGAGCCCTGGAGCTGCTCTGAGACTGGAGTCACAGAATGGCTCCGAGGCACTGCCAGGGCCCCCCAGAAATGAGGCACAGGGAGAGAGGCTGAGGAGCAAAGGAGCTTCCTGTGCCCAGGGGGAGACACAGCAGAGCCCTTCCGATGTGGGCTGGCAGCTGACAAAGTGCAGGAGGTTAGAGAGGGCCACCCGGAGCTGGGACACTCCTCCTGTGCTCTGGAGGGCTGCCAAGTGACCAGGAGGCACTGATTGTGGGTGCAGTCCTCACCCCCTCGAGAGCCACATTCCCTGGGTGAGGGCTAAAATGCAAAGAGGCCAATGGCAGCAGTTCCTGCATGGCATGGAGCAGGAGTGGTGAGGAGGAAAGGAAAACCCTGGAGGATCTCCTCTTGTTCTGAGGAGTTTTCAGGGAGAGTCAAAGAGTAGCTCTGAGCAGCAGGATTTGTTTCCTGGGCTTTTAGTTCTCTGCACTTCCCTACTCGGGGGACTCACACAGTGGTCTGGGTCAGAAGGGACCTCCAAAGGTGACCCAGTCCAATCCCCTCTGCAGTCAGCAGGGACATCCTCAACCAGATCAGGCTGCCCACAGCCCTGTTCAGCCTCACCTTGGATAATTCCAGGGATGGGGCCTCAGCCACCTTAGGCTTAGACAAGTCTGCCTCTGTCTGACACCACTTGTGCAGAGGCCAGCAGCCCCCTGCTCTCCCCCCCCAGCCCCCTGCTCTCCCCCCCCAGCCCCCTGCTCTCCCCCCCAGCCCCACTCTCCCCCCCGAGCCCCGCTCTCCCCCCCGAGCCCCGCTCTCCCCCCCCAGCCCCCCGCTCTCCCCCCCCAGCCCCGCTCTCCCCCCCCAGCCCCGCTCTCCCCCCCCAGCCCCCCGCTCTCCCCCCCCAGCCCCCCGCTCTCCCCCCCCAGCCCCGCTCTCCCCCCCCAGCCCCGCTCTCCCCCCCCAGCCCCCCGCTCTCCCCCCCCAGCCCCCCGCTCTCCCCCCCCAGCCCCCCGCTCTCCCCCCCCAGCCCCGCTCTCCCCCCCCAGCCCCGCTCTCCCCCCCCAGCCCCCCGCTCTCCCCCCCCAGCCCCGCTCTCCCCCCAGCCCCGCTCTCCCCCCCCAGCCCCCCGCTCTCCCCCCCCAGCCCCCCGATCTCCCCCCCAGCCCCCCGCTCTCCCCCAGCCCCCTGCTCCCCCCCAGCCCCGCTCTCCCCCCCCAGCCCCGCTCTCCCCCCAGCCCCGCTCTCCCCCCCCAGCCCCCTGCTCCCCCCCCCAGCCCTGCTCTCCCCCAGCCCTGCTCTCCCCCAGCCCTGCTCCCCCCAGCCCTGCCCTGTCCTCCAGGTACCTGGCAGAGAGGGCTCGCAGGCAGGGGGTGCAGCTGGACGTGGAGAACCTGCGGAAGGAGCTGGACAGCCTGACCATAGTGACCACAGACCTGGAGATGGAAATTGAGGGCCTGAGAGAAGAGCACATCCTGAGGAGGAAGGACCACGAGGAGGTAGGGACAGTTCCTTCACCACCAGGTCGGATCCACCATGGCCTGGGAGGTGCAGGAGCTCAGTGTGGCTCCAGCACAGCCCAGGAGGGGCTCAGAGTTTGGGCAATGAAGTTGGGAGTTGGGGCAGGAGGACCAAGTGCTGCATTTGCCTCCTCTCTGCCCCAGTCACCAACCTGTGTGCCAGAGCCAGCTAAGGGCTGAATTGTTCTGGGGCTCTCAGGAACTCTTTGGTAGGAGCACAGAGGGTCAAAGGGAAACCTTTCTGCTTGCTCTGGGCTCTGACTCCTCACAGACCTTTCCCTCTGCTCTGGATCTGTCCCTCCACAGAAGCATGAAGTGGTTGAGGTTCAGAAGACCTCTGGAGCTCACCTTGCTCACTGCCCCCAGCCCAGGCAGGGTCATCTAGAGCAGGCTGGCCTGAGCTGGCCAGACCTTGAACTCTGGAAGGATGATGGTGAAGAGGAATGGCAGGGGGAGGCCAAGTGAGATGACTTCTCCTTGCCCCTTGTGCTGTCCCTGACTCCAGCCCTGCACATCTTTATCCCCAGCCATGAGGACAGCCCTCAGGCTCCTCTGCTCCCAGCTGCCTCAGCCTGGCCTCACAGGGAGATGTTCCACTGCCTGCAGCTGCTCTGTGGCTCTGGGGTGGACCCTTCCAAGCAGCTCCCTGAGGTCCTTTGTGAACTGAGTGTTCCAGAACTGGATGCAATATTCCAGGGGTGACCAGGGCAGAGCAGGGGGCAGAGCAGAGCCCTCAGCCTGTGCAGCTGATCTGCATGCTGGAGGCTGTGATGTCATTCCCTGCCTGGCCTCTTCGCCAGGCTGCTTTGGCTGCTGGTACCCAGCACCCAGCACTGTGCTAGAGCAAAAGGAATGCAGCCAGGCCTGCCCAACCCGTCCCTAATGATGTTGTTTACACACTAATTATAGGCTCTAATCCAATTACTCCTCTAACAATTACACAGAGCTTTTTACATTGCTCTCCTGTAAACTTGGTTATAGTTCCATAAATATTAGCACACAGGCCAGGGAGCTGCCATGGCTGAGAGATTTTTCATCAAAGGCTTTGGGCTCCTCGTGGAGAGATCCACACAAAGTGGCAGAGCTCAGCTCCTCCAGAGACACCCCAGGAGGAGGTCTTCCTCCCCCTGCTCTGCTGAGTTCTCCAGCACACAGGCAGGGGAAGGCTCTGCTCCCAGTCAGGCCACAGCATTAGCCACAGACAGCTCCCAGATGGTGCTAACTAAACACAAATCCAACACCTTCAGCCTTCCCCCGGGGGCAAATGTCTGAGGGGGAGGTGGGAGAGGGTCACAGAATCATCAACCAGGTTGGAAGAGACCTCCAAGATCATCAAGTCCAACCAATCACCCAACCCTGCCTGATCAGCCAGGCCATGGCACCAAGTGCCTGATCCAGGATGGAGCTGAAGAAGGCAAGAGAGGGCTGGAATCCTCCCACTCATAACCAAGTTTCCTCCTTTCCTCTGCTGATCCCTGAGCAGGACATGGAAGCCAGTCGCTCGCCACAGGACCTCAGGGTGGATGTCAAAGTGAAAGCTTCACCCCCAGAGGACTTGGCCAAGATCCTGGCTGCAATAAGGGAAGATTACGAAGCCATCATCGAGAAGAACCAGCAGAGCCTGGACACTTGGTACAGGGAGCAGGTAACAGCTGCCTGCTGCTGCTGCTGCTGCCCGAGCTGCCTGCTGCAGGACACGGACCTGGCTCAGCTCTCTCCTGCTTTGCTCTCAGAGCTCAGCCACGACCCTGGCAGCCAGCCCTGACCCGGAGCAGATGCAGCACAACGAGAATGAGATCAAGGACCTGAAGCGCACCCTGCAGTCCCTGGACATCGAGCTGCAGGCACAGATGAGTAAGGTACCCCCTGCCAGACCCCCTCCCCCTGCCAGACCCCCTCACCCCCGCCAGACCCCTCCCCCCCTGCCAGACCCCCTCCCCCCCTGCCAGACCCCCTCCCCCCCTGCCAGATCCCCTCCCCCCGCCAGACCCTCCCCCCAGACCCCTCCCCTGCCAGACCCCTCCCCTGCCAGACCCCCTCCCCCCGCCAGATCCCCTCCCCCCCGCCAGACCCCCTCCCCCCTGCCAGACCCCCTCCCCCCCTGCCAGATCCCCTCCCCCCCGCCAGACCTCCCCCACCAGACCCCTCCCCCCTGCCAGACCCCCTCCCCCCCGCCAGATCCCCTCCCCCCCGCCAGATCCCCCCCCCCGCCAGATCCCCTCCCCCCCCGCCAGATCCCCTCCCCCCCTGCCAGACCCCCTCCCCCCCTGCCAGACCCTCCCCCCACCAGACCCCCTCCCCCTGCCAGACTCCCTCCATGCCAGGCCATTGGCACCTCCTGAGTGCCCAGAAACTGTCCTGGGCCAGTCCCTCACTAAACCCCGAGCCTGGCCTGACCTTATTATCATTATTAAGTATCAGGGAAACTGGAACTGGGACTGTGCCTGCCTGGGCTAAACAGAGCCAGCAACCATAAGAGAGAAGGGGGAAATGGTAGAAAATTAGAGCAAGCTGTGGGGAGAAGAAAGAGGTTGGAGGGCTGCATGCATGAGCTGGGGAGCAGGCAGCCAGGGACACAACACTCCCAAGGGCAGCTCTCTCCTGCTGCCTGCGACAGAGGAGCTGCAGTGAGCTCTGCTGGGAGCAGCTGTGGGCAGCCAGGGCAGAGCTGACCAAAGAGCCAGGAATGCAGGGCAGAGCTCCAGGGCAGAGCTGCTGGGCAGGGAGGAGGGGCTCAGGGGCTGCCTCTCGCCGTGCCCCACACGGCTGTGGGAGGAGGTCTGCACACAGAGATGCAAATGCCTCAGGGCAGTGAAACACTGCAGCAGTTTGTCCAGGGAAGTGGTTGAGGTCCCATCCCTGGAGATACTGCAGGTGAGGCTGGACAGGGCTCTGGGCAGCCTGATCTAGTGGAGAATGTCCCTGCTGACTGCAGGGGGGGTTGGCCTGGGTGACCTTTGGAGGCTCCTGCCTGCCCAGCCCATCCTGTGTGGTGCTGTCTGTGTACTCCACCCCCCCAGCCCTCTCCCCACAAGCTGCCAGCTGCAGAGTGAGGCTGCTGCTGCCTCTACTCCCTGCCAGGCCCAGCAGTGCTGACCCTGCCCTCTGTGCCCTGGCAGAAGCAGATGCTGGAGGACAGCCTGGCTGCCACACGCAGCTCCTACGCTGCTGCGCTGCAGGACATGCAGCAAATCATCTCCAAGTGTGAGGAGGAGCTGGGGCAGCTGCACCACGACATCAAGCAGCAGAACAATCAGTACAAGGTTCTGCTGGGCATCAAAACCAGGCTGGAGAAGGAGATTTCCACCTACTGCCTGCTGCTGGAAGGGAAGGCTGAGGGGTAAGGCACAGCCAGCCCTGTGGGGGCAGGGCAGGGCTCAGCTCCCGGGGAGCTTCCTTTGTTTGTTTGTTGATGCTCAAAGCTTCTGAGCTCCCAACTACATCAAGGGCTGGAGCAGAATAAAGAGCTTGAGCCACTTCAGTGCACAGAGAACCCTGGCTCTGTGCAGCTGGGATCTGCCTCCCTTAATAGCTCTGCTTATTAAAAAATAACTCTGCCCTTCCCCCCCCCTCAGCAGAGCCTCAGTGCCAGGCCCAGGCAGGTTTGGTCATTTCCTGGCCTGAGGGAGCTGGGGGTGTGCAGCCTGGGGAGGAGAAGGCTCCAGGGGGACCTTAGAGCTGCCTGCCAGTGCCTGAAGGGATCCTGCAGGAAGGCTGCAGAGAGACTTTTGCTGAGGGGGTCTGGAGACAGGCCCAGGGGGAATGGTTTGGAGCTGAGGCAGGGCAGGGTTAGAGTGGAGCTGAGGAAGAAGTTGTTGAGTGTGAGGGAGGTGAGAGCCTGGCACAGGCTGCCCAGGGAGGCTGTGGCTGCCTCCTGCCTGGGGATGTTCAAGGCCAGGCTGGATGAGGCCCTGAGCAGCTGAGTCCATCTCAGAAGTGTCCCTGGGCATGGAGGGGAGGTTGGAGCAGCTGAGCTCTGAGCTCCCTTCCACCTCAGCCATTCCATGATGCTTCGTTACAAGTTCTGGATCAAAAAGCAGCCCTGGAGTCAGCCAGTTCCAAGCAGCAGCACTCACCCTGCACAGGACCCTCAGCACCCAGGCACTCTTGGGCCTCTTCTCTGCTCTCCCAGAGTGGGTCCTGCTCATACAGAGCCAGCAGAGGCAGATCAGTGAAGCAGCAATTTGGGCACCCAGGAACAGCTTCAGGTGGTGGTGTCTGTGCCCAAGACTGCCAGGGAGGAGAAGCCCTCAGCTGGAAAAGCACCAACCTCGTTGAGCTTTTATTGCTCCCTCTTTTGACAGTGGTGCAAAAGCTGCTCCTTAGTGAGGAGAGCCTGAGAAGGGGGTGGAAAGCTTCCTGGAACCAGCCCAGTCATTGCTTTTTGTTCTCTGTTTTATTATCTTTGCAGGATAGCAGGAAAATCTGAATCAAAAGCTAAAGGTAAAAGTCCCTTGTTTGGTGCTCTACAGCAGCTCTTAGCTGTTGTCAGCTCCCCTCAGGTGTTCCTCAGACCCTTACAGGAGGACCTCAGGAGGCTTTGCAGGGCAGTTAGCTCAGGCAGACAGCTCTCCAGAGCTGGGCTTGGGGCTCCTGGACTGCCTGCAGGCTGAGCTCTGCTAGTCAGACCCTGGCCAGAGCCCAGACTCGACCCCAAAGCTGTGGTGGGATGTGGGGAGGCACAGAGAGGGACTCCCTGTGGTGGCTGAAGCAGTGCTGGGATTGAGAGCACAGAGCAGGCTGCATGCCTAGGGACTCATCCTGGCAGGAGCAAGACCTGCAGAAACAGGAGAATCTGCTCTGGAGCTGCATCCCCTGGGATGGGGCAGCCCTGCTCCTCTGCTCTGCCCTGGCAGTGGCTGTCAGACAGGGACTGGCTCAAAGGGAAGCAAGGAAAGAGAAATCAGCTGAGGAGGTGGCTGGTAAATGCCTGCAGCTGCAGCTTGTCCTGCACTAGCCTGCCCCAGCTTTGCTCCTGTCTAATTAGCTTTGCCTTCTCTCCCAGAGCCTGCTGGGCTGGCCAGCAGGAAGATCAAAGCCATTGTCCATGACAGTGTGGATGGGCAGGTGGTGGCCTCCACCATCAACGAGATCCACCAGCAGGCCTGAAGCAAGGACTGCAGCTGGCTCCTGGCCTTGGCCAGCCCCTGCTGGGTCAGACAGGACACTGGAGTCGACTCTCTCCTCAGTGATTGCAGCCTGACACTGAGAGCTGCCTGGCAGAGCTGGGTGCAGCTGGTCCTGGCAGCTTCAGGAGCTTGCAGCCCTCAGAATGCCAGAGAGAAGCAACTTGATGAAGGTGGCTGGGGGCAACTGCCAGCCCTGTCCTGTGCACATCCCCCTGGGGCAGGGATCTCCAGCTCTGCCTCACTGCTCTGCACAGTAGCTGCCATTCAAGGTGAATAATCTCTCAGCTTTTCTCCTGGCCTTGTGTCTCCCATCACAGACCTCCCTGCAGCCAATAAATCCTTTCTCACCACTTTTGCTGGTCCTTGGAATTTCCTGGCTTTGCTTTTTTTCTCTCCTGTGAAGCAGGAGGGAGAGGCAAAATGAGGCAGCAGGAGAACCTCTGCAGATTTGCATTCCAAAGCTCAGGACAGCCTCCCAGCCAGCAGTGCCACTGTCACCTGCTGCCCTCCCTACCCACACAGGGACCTGCATGAAAGGAGTCCTGCTCCCTGCCTGGCTGTGGAAGGAGCCTCACAAAAGGAAGTGCAAAGTGCAAAGGAAGCTCAGCTGCAAAGCAGACAAAGCCCAGCTCCAGGATTCAGTCCCTTCCTCCTGGCATGTCAGGACCAGTTCCTGATTCCCTTTTGCCCCCCACCCCCCAAATCTCCACCCTGGTTGCACAAAGTGATCCCCAAAGCCCTGAATGGATTACCTAATGGGCTCCTCAGCTTGGGCAAAACTTGCAGTGCAGGACTAGTAACTCCTGGCTAATTAACAATGTCCTTCCTCCTGCCTGCCCAGACCCAGCAAGCCAGATCTGGGGCTTGCAGCATCTGGACCAAGAGTTTCTAGAACCCTTCTTGGTGTTACCTAAACTCTGCTCACTTCACAGAACCCTTCTGCCCCTTGGCTCTGCTCTGCTGAGACCTCAGCAGAGGTTTGGAGCTGAGGCAGAGCAGGGTTAGACTGGAGCTGAGGAAGAAGTTGTTGAGTGTGAGGGTGGTGAGAGTCTGGCACAGGCTGCCCAGGGAGGCTGTGGCTGCCTCCTGCCTGGGGGTGCTCAAGGCCAGGCTGGATGAGGCCCTGAGCAGCTGAGTCCAGCTGAGAGGTGTCCCTGGGCATGGAGGGGAGGTTGGAACAGCTGAGCTCTGAGCTCCCTTCCAACCTGAGCCCTTCTGAGATCCTGTGAAGTGTCTGTGCTCTGTGCTGGGGTTTATAGTGCTGAAGAACAAGGAAAGAAAAGGAAACAAATCTCTGCAGTGCTCCATGGACCATACCTGTGCCACCTCACATTCCTGAGCAGTGCCTTGGCTCTGCCCCATCCTGGTGCCCTCTCAGGCAGGCCTGAGGCGTGCAGCCCCTGCAAGAGCTGCTGGCTGGGAGGCAGCAGAAGTCTCACTGCACTGCTCTGCTGATTGCAACCTTCTGTGGCAAGTGGCACAGCTCCCAGCTGCCCTCACAGCTCACCTGGGTCACTGCCACCACCACACATCCAGCCCAGCTGCTGATTGGAGTGAGGGAAGTGAACCAAAGAGTCCTTAAGACACCCCAGGAGGAGCCTCACTGCCTTCTGCTTGCTAAATGAGAGCAAAAATTGCTTCCTGCAAGATTCTTCAGGGCATCAGAACCCTGTACCGGGGTGGAGGGCTGGGCTGGGTGATCTGTGAGGTCTCTTCCAAGCAGATGTCCTCTGGGATCCTGTGAGCTTCCCCCTCTGGAACACCTCACCCTGTGTCACTGCCCCTCTGCTGCCCTGCCTCTGCTGTTGCTGACTCTGGGCTGTGGGCTGGCAGCTGAGCTGTGCATTGCCAGAGGTGCCCAGGGCAGCTCTGCAGCCTAAGCCATCACTAAGGATGCTGCTCCCTGCCCCTTGCATGCACTGAGCATTGCATGCCCACAGCCTGCTGAGAGGTGCAGGCAGGGAGGTGGTGACTGGAGAGGGCAGAGCATTCCCAGTGGGCTGCTGGAGCAGCTGGCAGAGAAGAGGGCACAGCTCCCTCAAGGCTGCAGAGAAAGGCAGCAGCTGGCAGCAGCTAAAGCAGGAGCCAGCACCTCACAGCTTCCACTCACCCAGGGAAGCTCTGAGGAAACACTCAGCTGGCAGCCACCCCTGCCCTATCTGATGGCACCAAAGTGCCACTTGATGGATTCCTTCCCATGGGCATGGCTGGAGAAGGTCCTGCCCAGGTGCTGGTGATGTTTTCCCATTCACAAGTGCCAAGAGCCTCACCAAGACCTGGGCAGGACACTGGGCCAGGGGCTTCAGGGGTTCTGTGTGTGGGGAAACTGAAGGGAAGGGGAAGGGAAGAGAAAGGGGAAGGGAGAAGGTTTAGGGGGAAGGGAAGGGAAGGGGAAGGGGAAGGGGAAGGGGAAGGGGGAAGGGGATGCTGTATTGCTTGAAAGTTTATTTTATTAACTCTTCAAAAGTGTCTGAACACTGCTGGCTGGAGCTGCTTCTGCTCTGTCACTGGATGCACACAGCAGGGACCTGCCTGCCCCAGGCCCAGAGGTGTTGCAGTTATTGAAGTGTGAAGGAAGCAGCACGAAACAACAACTGGAAGTGAAGCTCTTCCACTGCCCATAAATGGAATAGGTTGGTCAGAACCTTCTGTGGAGGAGACTGCCCTGGCTGAGTCTCAGTGCATGATGTAAGGAGATGTTTGCACAGCAGCAGCAGCCAGCAGCTCACAGCCTATAAAAGGAGGCTGAAACCAGCAGCATTCACAAATCCCTCCTCACAGTTTCAGCTGCCATTTAAGGAAGTCCTGCACTAAATCATCCTCCACAGTGATTTCTAACACCTTGACTGCTCTCCAGAAGGTGTCTGAGTCACCACCTTCCACCTGGAGAGGTGCTGCAGCTTCTCAAGCTGTTTGACAACAGGCAGTGGATTGTTGATCCCCTGGAAGGAGCCTGCAGTGAGGTCATGCAGCCAGGCTCTGCTGCTCATCACATTCCTTCAGGGACTGTGGCCAGGCACTGGCAGGTTGCTTTTGCTTTATGAGCAACAAACACTTCTGTAGGATGCTGAAGGTTTGCTTTCTGCTGCCTTGTTAATGCAGCTGCAAAAGGAATGAGGCCAGGTGGGAAGGGAAGGGGAAGGGGAAGGGGAAGGGGAAGGGGAAGGGGAAGGGGAAGGGGAAGGGGAAGGGGAAGGGGAAGGGGAAGGGGAAGGGGAAGGGGAAGGGGAAGGGGAAGGGAAGGGAAGGGGAAGGGAAGGGGGAAGGGAAGGGAAGGGAAGGGAAGGGAAGGGAAGGGAAGGGAAGGGAAGGGAAGGGAAGGGAAGGGAAGGGAAGAAATCCCAAAGTTCAGAGCCCTGCTGCAAGCCCTGCTCCACTGCTGCTGCTGGAGCAGGGAGCAGGCAGGGCAACAGGTAAAACATTTCCCAGTGTCCACACCCTGACCTATAAAGGTTTGTGAAGTTCTGCAGGGAGATGCCTGTTCTGGGCACGAATCAGGAAGAAAATGAAAGAATCCCTAAGGAGGGAAGCAGGGAGCAGAGCAGTGCTTAGGAGGCCTGCAGGGCTCCTGCATGCAGTGACACAGCACAAGCTCCTTCATTACTGCCTCTGCTCTGCACTTGGCTCCATGCACTCACAGCTGACTTTTTGCTGTGCTGCTTCCTCTCAGTCCCTCCTGCAGTCAAATGCTTTCATTTCCTTTGTCAAGTGGCCTTTTGAAGCTGTTTTTAATAGCATGGCCAACGGAGCTGGGGGCTGGCAGGAGGGAAATTGCTTCCAGAACCCAGCAGCAGCAAAATGCTCCCAGGTGGAGCCCTGCTGCCAGGAGCTCAGAGCTGACAAAGCACCAGAGGTGACCTCATGGTGAGACAGGTGCATGGCTGCTGCTGCTGCTTCTGGACATATTCATTTGCATTTGGAGAGGCTGAATATGCAGCAGAAGCTTGAAGGCATAAAATCTTAACATCATCTGTGGTGGAGGCACTTCCAATAACCACCTGGACTTCAGGGGGCAATTTTGCTGCTTTCCAAGGTCCTAAGGACAAGTCAAAGGGAGTTCATTTGATAGACTGCTATTAGGCTCCAGAGAAAGCAGCAAAAAATCAGGAATGTAATTAAAGAAAATGTAATTCAGCTCAGGAGTCATTCTCTGGAGCAGGCAGGGGAAAGAAGGAGCAGCAAACAAGCTGGAGCAGCTGATAGACCTTAGAGACCTTCTGCAGAGCAGGGGCAAGGGGCCAGCTCTGGCTCAGCCACATAGAGGAGTTAAAGCACAAAGAGCACAAAGCAAACACTCTGGGAGCGGCTCTGGGCAGAACAATTCCCAAGGAGGACACAGGGAATGCTGCAGACACTGCCCTTGGGGAGGGAGCAGTGCAGGGCTGAGAGAGCAGAAGAGGTTTGGTTTTCTTTCTTGTTCCTGATCAATTTCAGTTCAAGGTCAAACTTGAGGTGGCCCTGAGCAGCCTGATCCAGCTGGAGGTGTCCCTGCTGACTGGGGCACACCCAACTCCAATGCAATCTGTGGCTCTGTGATTTAGGAACAATCCAGCAGCCCAGTGCTGGAGCAGAGGCTGAGCAGCTGCTGCTGTGATGTGCATCCTGGAAAACAAATGTTGGAAGTAGGGATCAGGAAGCATCAAGGGTTGTGAGGAATAAAGTCCAAGCCTGTCAACACACACCACTGAAATTCCAGAGAGAAGCAGGAGAACACAGTGAGGGTGAGGAGACTCTGGAATTGCCCAGGGAGGTTGTGGATACCCAACCAAGGCCAGGCTGGATGAGGCCTTGAGCAGCCTGGGTGGGTGGGAGGTGTCCCTGCCCATGGCAGGGGGTTGGAACTGGATGATCCTGCAGGTCCCTTCCAACCCAAACCATTCCATGAATCAATGAATCTATGACTTTGTAGGAGCCCCCTCAGTGCCCAGGCTCTGCCCAGTAAATCCCAGCACAGACCAGTCTCAACCAGTTACCAGAGCCCTGGTGAGTGGAGCTGGGCACAGCCTCACTGCTGTGCAGAGCAAGGAGAGAAAACAACCCCAAGCAGCCTTCTCCTTCCTGTCCAGAGCTTACTGCTCCCTAAAAATTCAGACATTCAGGCATCAGTCATAAAGCAGAGGACCTCAGGTGGTGTTCCAAGGGACCGGGAACATTCCTGTCCCCCCAAGTGCAGCTTTGGAGCTGTCCAAAGCCAGACAACCTCTGGTGCCATTGCTACAAACTCGCTTCCATGCAGCAGGCTCCTGCAGTGACAGCTTGTGGCTAGGAGGAGAAACATTCCTGGGAATCGTGAGAGTTCCACCAGAAAAAGGTCTCCTCCTGGCTAAAGGGCCAGAGAAGGGGGTGCTCGGTGACACCTTGTTACGAACCCACCCGCAGGTTCCGGCAGGGATGCAGCGGAGCGCAGCTGGAGCCGCTCCGGGAGCTCTTTCCGCAGGCGTGGGGTGGCCTCTAGTGACAGCCCCGCAGATGCACAGCGAGCTGCGGCTCACCGAGCTGCGCCACCGACCCGGGGAACCCTGCGAGCCCCTCAGCCACCTGCTAGCCTCACCAACGGGCAGCCCTGACCCGGAGACCTCCGCTGCGTGTTCGTATGCGGGGCACTGTCGGCGGCGCGCAGTGCCCAGGGCAGCTCCGAGCTGCGTTCTCCGCCTGTCTCCAGGATTTGGTTGGTTTCCTGACACAAATCCAGCAGCTGGAGCGGTGCTTCAGGCTCCTGCTCCTCACCAAGCAGCTCCTGGCTGTACAAGCACCGGGAGGGGGGTGCCCGGTGGTCACTGTGCTGTCCCAAAGGGCAATAGCCATGCAGCAGCCATGCAATAGCCATGCAGCAGCCATGCCATAGCCATGCAGCAGCCATGCAATAGCCACGGTAGCTCCTGGCAGTCAGGAGAGCAGAGCCCTGACAAACAGCTCCACTTTGTCCTGGTTTGGGGTTCCAAGTGTGGCAGCTCCACTTTGTCCTGCTGTGGTTTCCAAGTGTGACACAAGCCAGGGCCCTGCACCCACAAGGATGAATTGTTTTCCTTTTTTTTTAAGCTCAACCGGAGTGAGCAGTGCTCCCTGGGCTTCTGGTTTGCTCATTCCACTGACACCCCAGCTGCACCTGGGGAGGAGATCTGCCTGGCAGTCTCCTAGATGATGTGAGAGCTGCTCCTAATGAGCCTTTTAGGGTAGGAAAAAAAAAGAGGAGGTTCGTTTGTATGGCCTGGAGCTGTTGTTGTTGGCACTGAAAGCTGATCCTGTTGGAGAGCAGCTGAGACGGAAAAGACAAGCTCCCGACTTTCGTTTTCAGCCCTTGGCTGGAAGGATGCAGCCGAGACAGTGTCTGAGGCACCACTCCAGGGGCTGGGGACCTGCCTTAGGTAGCACAGGGTTTAGAGGCATGGCTTAAATCTCAGGGCAGAGATAAGGTGCAGTGATGTGAGGACTGAGATGAAAAGGAGAGGGAGATGAGGGCAAAGAGTGGATGTGAGGAAGAGTGTGGGAAGCCCTGTGCTGGAGAGGCGCAGGGCTGAAGCTGGGGACTGCAGCTGGAGCTGTCTCCTGGCTGCTCCTGTTCACAACCCATCTGCACTGGCTGGAGGCAGCAGCCTGCCAGGTGCAGGCAGTTTGCTTTCAGGGTGGGGAATTGCCCTGGGGATTTTTTCTGGCACTCGTTCAGGAATATCTTCATTTATAGCCTGTTGCTGGCTCACATCTATAGCAGCTATTGACTGACTGTTGACCAAGGAATCCCTCTTCCCCCAGTGCCCTTTGTGCAGCAGAAGTCCCCTCAGGACTGTGCTGTAAGAGATCTTTCAGGCTCAAATCCTCCAAACACCAAATCCAGGCTGAGGCTGGCATTGCAGTTGCAGGGACCTGCAAGTGACCAGGGACCTGTGAGTGGCTACTGAATTTCACTCCTGGAATGGGTCCCCACTGAAGGCTGAGATCAGACTTTCTTTCAGCCCCTGTCCCACATGCAGGCAAAGCTGGGAGTGGCTTTTCCCTTGAGCTCTGAGGACTGCTTGCCCATGGCTGGGGAGCAGTGGGGAGCAGCACCCTGTGCTGGTTGGCACAGCCCAGCTCCTGGCACTGCTGGCACCCAGGGGACATCTTCAGGACATCAAACCATTTACCAGTGCTGCTCTGGCTGCTTCGTTACAGCTCTGCACAAACAGCCTGGAGAAGGGAAGGCTCCAGGGGGACCTTAGAGCTGCCTTCCACTAGCTGAAGGGATCCTGCTGGAAGGCTGCAGAAGGACTTTTCCTGAGGGTGCCACTTTAGTCCAGCTCGTTGTGCAAGGTGAAGCCAGGGCAAGGGTTGGACGTTTTTATGTCAGTGAAGTTTATTTCTCTGTCTGAAATGGATTTTTGTTGTTGTTGCTCTTCCACCTCTAGGCAGCATCCAGCTGCTGTGCCTTCCAAAGCCCTCACACTGATTTGACACCACACAGTCAGCTTTTGACACTCAAACCTTGCAGCTGCTCCTCCAGGTGGAGGTGAGAGGGTTGTGAGCAGAGAGCTGAGGAACCTGACCCACAGGAGCTGACCTGGATCTTCCCTGGCATCCTTCTGCAGTTCCAGGCAAGCCCAGCAGCTCACAACCAGCCTCTGCCACCTGCTCTGTTACAGAGGGAAATGGACCCTCCACGGGGGCTTAGGAAGGAGCCCATCAAGGGAACAACTTCTGGTAAACACTGAGGAGGAAAAGGAGGATGTTTGCTCCTGAGGCAGAGGATGAACCAATGCTGGCAGAGCTCTAGGCAGTGACACACAGAGCCAGGGCTGGAGCTGCAGAGGATCTCATACAGCCTGAAAGGTGCAAGCTCCACACCTTTCCCTTCTCACTCAGCCTGCATGCTCTCAGTGAGCCAATGACCCACACTGAGGCTCTGCAGCCACAGGCCAGCTGATATGAGAGGGGACTTTGGTTCCAGCTGTCATAAATGCTTTCCATTGCCAGCTACACCCAATGGAGTCCAAGGTCCAAAGACAATTGGCAGCATCCTGTCAGGCTGCCCTGCCCTTCCCTAGGCTCTGGAGGTTGAGTCCTTACCTTGGCCCCACGCTGCTGAGCCCCATCTGCAGCACAGGGGCTTGGCCAATCTGGCAGTGCTGATTCCCTCAGATCCCAGCTTAGGTGTCCTCAGCAGCCTGCAGATCCTCCCAATGTCCAGCTGAGTGCCACCAAAGCCCAGGGTTTCCCCCATCCCTTGCCCCAGCGCTGGAGCTCAGTGTGCACAGCAGCTGTTCGCACTAACAAAGCAATTTCTGTTGCCTGTCCTCCCTGCCCATCAATAATGCACTGCAATGCTGCCAGTGCAATGCCCAAGGTGCTCCAGCTCTGCCCCACTGCACAGCTGCTCCTGCCCCCCTGCAGCACCCACAACCCCCTCAGCACTCTCCATTTTCCAGCTACCTTTGCTGTGCCAAAGACATCCCCTACAGCCAGTCCACGAGAAGGAGGCTGTTTGGTGTTCCCAGGTGCTGAACACAGCAGCTGCTGATTTCCCCTTCCTGAAGGAAGGCAGCAGCAGGAGAGCAGTGGCACTCCTCAGTGGGCACTCCCTGTCTGCAGCACTGGCCAGGCAGTAGGGCACTGCTTCAGCTTCACCTCCAGGCACACAGGAGGGCTGGGCGGGCTATGAGGGAAGCTTGAGCTCAGCACCTCTAGAGCTCAGCATCTCATGGGTGAAACAAAACAGGCAATGAAGACTTTCAGTGTTCCTGTATCTATGGACACAGCAATCCTTGTTCTGCTTCCTTTCAACCCAGTTTCAAGCTGGAGTTCAGCTGTGACAGTTCCTAATGCTGAATGAGTTCACACCCAGCCCAGCTGACACCAGCAGGGGTCAGCTTCCAGGTACACTGGCAGCACTGGTTTGTGCTCACTCCAAACTGAGCTCACACCAGGGCTCCTTTCTAACCACCATCCACCCCTGCCCCACACTGCCCTGTCCCCTGCCCCATCCTCTGCCCCACACTGTCCTATCCCCTACCCCACACTGCCCCATCCCCTGCCCCACACTGTCCTGAGGCCCAGGCCATTGCCTGCTCAGCAGAAGCAGACACCTGATTGTAATGATCAATATTTAATTGACTCCTGGCACATGGAGTCACCTCTCATGGGGGTAAGAACCTGCAGGCTTCTTCCCAAGGGCTGCAGGGCAGGTGCTGTAGATGATTCAGGAGTGGCTTTGTGTTTGTTCCTCTATTCCAAATGGAAACCAAGCAAAGCAGCTCTGCTGGAGCAGAGAGGAGCAGCTGAACACCCCCTGGCACTGCAGGGAGAGGGGGTGGAGGGGCAATTTGCTGCCTGCTCTTTGTGCTGACAGCAGCTCCGTGGTGTGTCAACAGAGGTGGGGTTTGTGACCATTGCTCTTCCTCCTCGGGGCACAGTATAAAGGTGGCCCCAGAGCAGGTCCTGCTCCTCGCTCCAGCTGCTCTGCAGACCCAGCTGTTTGCTTCAGAAGCCAAAGAGCACAAATGGCCTTCTCCACCCGCAGCATCCAGCTGGGCACAGGCCCCCAGCACCAGTCCAGTGCCATCAGTGTGACCTCCAGGAAGGTGTCTGTGCAGAAGGGGACAGCTCCCAGTGTGTACGGCGGTGCGGGCGGCTCCGGCACTCGGATCTCCAGCAGCTATGGGCAGGGCTTGGGTGGCAGCCTCCAGCTCAGCATCACTGGCAGCGATGTGCTGCTGGCTGGCACTGAGAAATCCACCATGCAGAACCTGAACGACCGTTTGGCTTCCTACCTGGAGAGGGTTCGCTCCCTGGAGAAGGCAAACTCCCTGCTGGAGAGGCAGATCACGGAGTGGCACGAGAAGAACACTGCAGGGGGGAGGCAGGACTACAGCTCCTACTTCAAGACCATTGAGGAGCTCCAAAGCCAGGTGAGGCCCCAGAGAGCCACCTGCACACCCATGAGCTGCAGTCCCTGGCAGATAGGTCACAGAGGCATGGAATGGGTTGGGTGGGAAGAGACCTTAAAACTCATCCAACTCCAACCCCCTGCCATGGGCAGGGACACCTCCTGCTTCACCAGGAAGTCAAGGTCCCATCCAGTCTGGCTTTGAACACTTCCAGGCTTGGAGCCTCCACAACTTCTCTGGGCAGCCTGTTCCAGGAAGAATTTCTTCCTGATGTCCAATCTAAAACCAGCTTCTTCCAGTCTGAAGCCACCAGCCCCAGTCCTGTCACTCCCTTGCCTTTGGCAGGAGTCCCTCTCCAGCCACAACCTCTCGTAGAAAATTCACTTTTCCAAACTGCAGTGGCCTCAGCTGAGAGGAACCAGAGCTGCCCCTGGACCACAGGCAGCCAGGCCATGTTCTGCTCAGCTGCTGAAGGGTTTGAGGGGGTGGGAGATGGCTCAGACATGATCTCTGCCTTGGGCAGCTCCAATTAGTGAAAGCACCACTGGCAATTTGCATATTTAATGACAGTTTAGCATCTGTGGAGCTCAGCGTTTGTCAGACAAGAATGCCAAGAGCAGGTCACAGCTGAACCAAGGAGATCTCCACAGCCAGCAGCTCTCAGCTCTGTCTCCTCCTGTTGCCAGTGAGCTTCCTTTCCCCTCTTGCTTTTCACCAGCTCCATCCTGGAGCCTGCATGAGCAGATTCCCCCCAGAGAGCTTCCACCCCATTACATCTTCTTTCCTGAAGGGTAATTTGCCTTTTGGAGAGCCCTGATTCCTCCTGTGCCCTTGCAGTGGCACTCAGCTCAAGCCTGGCTGAGCAGTGGGCAGCTGAAGGTCAGTGAGGTGAAGCCCAGGTGCAGAATCAGTCTCCAGAAGTGGATTCAAGGTGCATTTGGGCACAGAGAGCTCTCACTTCTCAACCACCCCTTTTCAGATCAGTGCTGCACAGCTGGACAATGCACGACTGGTCCTGCAGATCGACAATGCCAAGCTGGCTGCTGATGACTTCAGGCTGAAGTAAGTCCCAGGGTTGTTCCATGGAGCCTCTTCCATGCTCCTCTTTGTCCCTGCAAGGTCCTTGTTCTCAGTGCCAAAGCTGAGAGCAGAGTCCCCAAGGGACGGAGCTGAGAGCAGAGAGTCCCCAAGGGACGGAGCTGAGAGCAGAGAGTCCCCAAGGGACGGAGCTGAGAGCAGAGAGTCCCTAAGGGACGGAGCTGAGAGCAGAGAGTCCCCAAGGGACGGAGCTGAGAGCAGAGAGTCCCCAAGGAATGGAGCTGAGAGCAGAGAGTCCCCAAGGGACGGAGCTGAGAGCAGAGAGTCCCTAAGGGATGGAGCTGAGAGCAGAGAGTCCCCAAGGGACGGAGCTGAGAGCAGAGAGTCCCCAAGGGATGGAGCTGAGAGCAGAGAGTCCCTAAGGGATGGAGCTGAGAGCAGAGAGTCCCCAAGGGACGGAGCTGAGAGCAGAGAGTCCCCAAGGGAATGGAGCTGAGAGCAGAGAGTCCCCAAGGGACGGAGCTGAGAGCAGAGAGTCCCTAAGGGACGGAGCTGAGAGCAGAGAGTCCCCAAGGAATGGAGCTGAGAGCAGAGAGTCCCCAAGGGACGGAGCTGAGAGCAGAGAGTCCCTAAGGGACAGAGCTGAGAGCAGAGAGTCCCCAAGGGACGGAGCTGAGAGCAGAGAGTCCCTAAGGGACGGAGCTGAGAGCAGAGAGTCCCTAAGGGATGGAGCTGAGAGCAGAGAGTCCCTAAGGGATGGAGCTGAGAGCAGAGAGTCCCCAAGGAATGGAGCTGAGAGCAGAGAGTCCCCAAGGGACGGAGCTGAGAGCAGAGAGTCCCCAAGGAATGGAGCTGAGAGCAGAGAGTCCCCAAGGGATGGAGCTGAGAGCAGAGAGTCCCCAAGGGATGGAGCTGAGAGCAGAGAGTCCCCAAGGGACGGAGCTGAGAGCAGAGAGTCCCCAAGGGATGGAGCTGAGAGCAGAGAGTCCCCAAGGGACGGAGCTGAGAGCAGAGAGTCCCCAAGGAATGGAGCTGAGAGCAGAGTCCCCAAGGGACGGAGCTGAGAGCAGAGAGTCCCTAAGGGACAGAGATGAGAGCAGAGAGTCCCCAAGGGATGGAGCTGAGAGCAGAGAGTCCCCAAGATTAAGGAAAGGATTTCACAGCTGAGGCTGCAGCTGGTGCTGGGTCCAAGCCTCCCACCCAGCCTCTGTGTGATGCCAACCCCAGGCTCCCTCCCCAGGTACGAGAATGAGCTCCTGCTCAGGCAGAGTGTGGAGAGCGACATCAACGGCCTGCTGCGGGTGCGAGACGACCTGACCCTCACCAAGGCTGACCTGGAGTCTCAGATTGAGAGCATGAAGGAGGAACTCATCTTCCTCAAGAAGAGCCACGAGGAGGTGAGAACAGCCAGGGGCCAGGGGTTGGGTGGGAGGCACAAGCTCAGCCTAGCTGGGGACAATGGAACCTTCCTGGGTAACCTGACAGACCCCTCCTTAGGGTGGGATCCAGATCCAGAAGCACCTGGTGGTATCTCAGCTCTGAATGCAGCTCTGGCTCTGCCCTAACCACTGAGAGCCAGGCAGTGATGCAGGCATAGCCCAGAGCAGGGTTCTGCTGCCTGCCAGCACCTACTGGCTGCCCAGCTGGGACACTCTGGTCTCTGCTGGTGGTAAAGGATCTGGGGCTTCTGTCCAGGGGCAGGGACACCTCTCAACTAACCCTGCTCTGCCTCAGCTCCAAAACATTCCCCTGTCCCTGGACACCTTCCTGCAGGATCCCTTCAGGCACTGGCAGGCAAGCTCTGAGGTCCCCCTGGAGCCTTCTCCTCTCCATGCTGCACACCCCCAGCTCCCTCAGCCTGGCCTCATAGCAGAGCTGCTCCAGCCCTTGGATCATCTTTGTGGCCTCCTCTGGCCTCACTCCAGCAGCTCCTAGGAGCTGCTACCCCAAGGAAGCACAGAAAGGGTCACCTACACTCCCTCTATAGAGCTGGCCCTGAGGATTTCACCTTTTGCCTCTGTGGTTCTCTGTGATGAAGCTTTGATTGCTACAAACTGAGGGAGATGTTCTAAGCTCAGGTGCCGTCCAAGCCCTGCCATAGCCTGAGGAGCACTGAGCAGTATTTCCCAGGTGATTAAGGTCACCTCGCCCTGAGGTGCTGTTGAGGCACCGCTCCTGTGTCTGTAGGCTTTGATCAGCTCCCAGTGCTCAGGCCGGGGGTCGCTGATGCTAATCGGTGCTCTGCCGCAGGAGATCACCAGGCTGCGCAAGCAGGTGGGAGGCTCGGTCAGTGTGGAGGTGGATGCTGCTCCAGCTGCGGACCTCGCAAGCATTATGGAGAAGATGAGGACACAGTATGAGGAGCTGGCAGAAAAGAACCGGCAGGAAGCCAAGGAACGCTTTGAGAAGCAGGTGAGGTCCAGTTAAAGGTCAGCAAGAAGCTCAGCAGTGCCCAGCTGCAGCTCACAGCCCCTCCTGTTGTGCCCTGCAGACAGAAGAGCTGAACCAGGAGGTAGCCATCAACGTGGAGCAGCTGCAGGTCCAGAGGAAAGAGGTGACAGAGCGGAGGCAGATCTTCCAGAGCCTGGAGCTGGAGCTGCAGTCCCACTTTGGCATGGTAAAGGATCCAGGGGACTTGAAAAGGGTTGGTGAGCAGAGAGCTCCACAGCCCCCCAGAGAACCTGAGAGAGCCTGTAGCCCCTGAGTCTCTTTGACATGGAAACAAGGAAGGAATGGCTGAGACCTCCCTGCTCTGTCCATCTGCCCCCTCCCTGCTCTGTCCATCTGACCGCTCCCTGCTGTGTCCACCCCCTGCAGAACAGGTCTCTGGAGGGCTCCCTGGCCGAGGTTGAGGCTCGTTACAGCTACCAGCTGGCCCAGATCCAGGACACCATCGGCAGCCTGGAGGCGCAGCTGCGGCAGCTGCGTGCGGACATGGAGGCGCAGAGCAGCCAGCACAGCCTGCTGCTGGACACCAAAACGCGCCTGGAGCTGGAGATCACCACATACCGCCGGCTGCTGGAGGGGGAGGACCTCGGGTGAGGACACCTCCCCCACCCCCTGGGGGCTGTGTGCTGGCAGCTCACCTGCCAAACGCTGCCTATGTCCCTGCGTGGTGACAGATTAACATCTGCCACAGCCCAGCTGGCTCGGGGCAGGGGCACTCTGCTGCCCAGTGGCTTGGGGCAGGGGGATTCTGTTGCCCAGCTGGCTCGGGGCAGGGGGATTCTGCTGCCCAGTGGCTCGGGGCAGGGGCATTCTGTTGCCCAGCTGCCTTGGGGCAGGGGCACTCTGTTGCCATCATTTCTGTGCCAGGCTCTCTCTCCAGTGCCATCACTGATCCATTTTCATTTGTTGTTTGTGCAGCCACATCCAAGTGGAAGTAGCAGATATGGAGAAAGGTGAGTGACAGCAACTGCCTTGGCCTGTTGAATGTGGCAGCCTGCATCAAACAAAACCATCCCAGAGCAATAAGCAAGCAGCAGGAGGGCAATCACCTGTGTGAGCAGAGCCCCCGAGGGGGCTGCACAAAGCCTGGCTCCATGCCTGTGCTCCAGGTGCCCAAAGGAAAGCCACAGCCCCCTGAGAGGGCCAGGAGAAGGACAGGGGACAACTGAAGACCCTCTGCAGCAGCATCTGCTCCCCTCTGCTGACTGCCCAGGGAGCTGAGGCTCCTACAGAGCATCCCTGGGTTAAAAGGGATCCTTTGGCATCCCTGGCAAAAGTTTCCAGCACAGTGCCAAGGTTCCTGGGCTTTAGGGCTGCAGGTTTGTGCTGTCTCTGCAGTCCTGTTCCTCTGGCCAGGGACACTGCACTTCAACTCTCTCTTCATTTGCTTTACCAGAGTCAAGTAAAATCAAGAAGATCAAGACAATTGTTGAAGAGGTGGTGGATGGCAAAGTTGTCTCCTCTCAGGTCAGAGAGATTGAAGAGAAGGTGTAAAGAGAGAGGATCTGCCCCCTGGGCTTCCTGCAGCTGATGCCAGAACTGAAAGATGACATTTTAGGAAGAATCTCATCTGAATGTCCCTAAAAGGCAGAAGGGTTGAAAAGCACCAAAACGTCCAAACTTTTGGGTTCCTTTGGTTCTGTTTTGGGGGGAGGAAGTGCTAATAAAAATCAGTGAGTTACAATGCAGGAGAGTTTTGGGATACTTACAGAGTGACTTGGTGGAAAGAGACCAAATTGGTCTGTGCTAAAGCATGGCTGCTCCCCAGACAGATACGAACTGCAGCCTTGGGTTCCCTCTCACTGCCAGCACATTGAAAATGAAAAGTTCACAGGATCCCAGAATGGCTCAGGTTGGAAAGGAGCTCAGAGCTCAGCTGCTCCAACCTCCCCTCCATGCCCAGGGACACCTCTCAGCTAGACTCAGCTGCTCAAGGCCTCATCCAGCCTGGCCTTGAACAGCCCCAGGAGGAGGCAGCCACAGCCTCCCTGGGCAGCCTGTGCCACACTCTCACCACCCTCACACTCAACAACTTCTTCCTCAGCTCCCTCAGCCTGGCCTCACAGCAGAGCTGCTCCAGCCCTTGGCTCATCTTCCCCAGCCAGTTCAAGCCTCCTGACCCACACCCACACCTTCAGCCCAAGGACTCAGCATTTTCCTCTTGACAAGACAGACACCACCCCAAACCCTCTTCCTTTTGAAGTGCCACCTGGGCACTCTGATACCTGCTGTAGATAAACAGCTGCCAAGGGCACTAATCCTCTGCTCTGGCTGCTGTGACTCACTGGTGCCAGGCTGTCAATGCACTTTGACAGAAAGGCTTCACTCAAACCTTTGATCTGTGCTCAGAACACATTTCCGCCCCAAAAAGCACCCTGGAAGTAGATAAATTAGAAATGAATCCATTTCAGTTGGCAAATCCAATGATAGAATTAAGCCAGGACAAAGGGGGGGAAAAGAAAAAAAAAAATTTGCTGTTTACCAAAATAACTTCAAAAGAAAACCTCTTGGTGCTGCAGAGCTCCCAGACCTGAACTTGCTCCAGCTGCAGAGCTGTGCCTGATCTTTAGCTTTGTGCTACCAAGCACATGCAAGGTCCTGCAGCTGGGTCAGGGCAAGCCCAGCACAGATCCAACCTGGGTGCAGAGTGGGTTGAGAGCAGCCCTGAAGAAAAAACCTTGGGGAGGCTGGTTGCTGAGCAGCTCCCCAGGAGCCAGCAGTGCCCTCCTGCAGCCCAGCAGGCAGCTGTGTGTGCAGCCAGAGCAGTGTGGGCAGAGGGCAGGAGAGGGGATTCTGCCCCTGGGCTCTGCTCTGCTCAACCTCAGCTCCAATCCTGCTCCAGCTCTGGTGTCCCCAGCAGGAGAAGGACACAGAGCTGTGGAGAGAGTCCAGAGGAGGCCACAAAGATGAGCCAAGGACTGGAGCATGAGGCCTTGAGCAGCTGAGGTGTCCCTGCCCATGGCAGGAGGTTGGAGCAGCTGAGCTCTAAGCTCCCTTCCAACCTGAGCCATTCTGTGGCTCTCTGACTTTGACACAGCAGGGAGCACTCAGCTGGCAGAGCCGGATGAAGGCAGACCCCTTGATGACACTGACAGTGATGGCATCAAAGAGCTCTCTCGGCTGGCTGCAGCCTGCTCCTAGCACAGCCCCAAAGCAGCTGAGTGATGAATGTGTGGTGACAACAAAATCATTTAGGAAGGATTTCAACGCCAGAAGAAATGTTTCTGCTCCACTGCACAGCATTATCCTGCAGCTTAGCTCTACCCCACCCATTTCCCTTCCCACACCTAATGCCTGGAGGGCACCAGGGTTCCACTCCCCCTGGCAGCCAAGGTGGGCAGGTACCACCTGCTCTGGCCAGGACTTCCCCTGCAGGGCACAGAGTGGGGAGAGCAGGGAAGATCTTCCGAGGAGGTGGGACTGCTGCTGCACCACCCACAGTTGCCCCAATAAAAGCCTGAACCCTGCTCCCCCTGCCCTGCTCTGTGCTGTAGGCTCCACAGTGGTGACCTGGGCACCGTGGGCACTGTGGGCACTGCGGGCACCATGGCCCTGTCTGTGCGCATCAGTGGGGGATCCAGGCAGTCCTGCTCTCGGAGTGGGCTTGGAGGGGGATCTCTGAGAATGGCCACGTCTGGGGGGGGAGGAGGAAGCCTTGGTGGCAGTGGCCTTGGGTTTGGTGCTGGATCTGGTGGAGGCTTTGGTGCTGCTTCGGTGCTTGGCTCAGGCTCTGGCTTCAGCTCAGGGTTCGGCAGCAGTGCAGGGGGAGGCTTTGGGAGCAGTGCCTTTGGGGGAGGCTTTGGGAGCAGTGCCTTTGGGGGAGGCTTTGGTGGTGGTTTAGGTGCTGGCTATGGAGGTGGCTTAGGAAGTGCTTATGGTGGGGGGTTTGGGAGCAGCTCAGGCGCTGGGTTTGGAGGTGGCTTTGGCCCTGCTGGTGCTGGGGATGGAGGCCTCCTCTCTGGCTCCAAAAAAGAAACCATGCAGAACCTCAACGACCGCCTGGCTGCTTACCTGGACAAAGTCAGGTCCCTGGAGGACGCCAACACGGAGCTGGAGAGGAAGATCCGGGAGTGGTATGAGAGGAACGGCCCTGGCACAGCCATGCCAGGGGTTGGGAATGACTACAGCAAATTCTGCCCTGTGATCGAGGACCTGCGCAGCAGGGTAGGGAAGCACTGCAGGGGGCTGGACACCCCTGACCTGCTCTGTGCATGGCCATAGCAGGTGACATGAGAGGCTACCAGAGTCCAGCTCACAGAAGTGGTGGCTGGGAGGGGGGTGGTGGGATGGGGATGGTTGGGATGGGGGTGTTGGGATGGGAGTGGTGGGATGGGGGTGGTTAGGATGGGGGTGGTAAGATGGGTGCAGAGCCAGTACTCCCTGAAGCCTCTTTGCTTTGCAGATCATCACAGCCACCATCGACAATGCCAGAGTCATCCTGCAGGTGGACAACGCCAGGCTGGCTGCTGATGACTTCAGGCTGAAGTGAGTGCAGGAAGTTTTCCCTGAGACTTGAAGGCAAAAAACTTCCTTTGTAGATAAAAAAAATCTCTTTCCTCATCCAATGTTTTAATGTTGTTATGAGGCTGTGCAAGGGCTGCAGCACCTCTGCCATGGGGACAGGCTGAGGGAGCTGGGGGTGTGCATCCTGGAGAGGAGAACGCTCCAGGGGGACCTCAGAGCTGCCTGCCAGTGCCTGAAGGGATCCTGCAGGAAGGCAGAGCAGGGTTAGAGTGGAGCTGAGGAAGAAGCCTGCATCTGACCTCAGTAACCACAGAAAGAATCCTGTTTCCTGACCCTGTCTCCAGGTATGAGAACGAAGTGGCTCTGCACCAGAGCGTGGAAGCTGACATCAATGGACTGCGCAGGGTCCTGGATGAGCTGACCCTGACCAGAGCTGACCTGGAGATGCAGATTGAAAGCCTCAATGAGGAGCTGGCCTACCTCAAGAAGAACCATGAGGAGGTACTGATTGTCCTTGGGGAATCCTCCCCAGGCAGATTGGGATTCTGCAGGCTCAGATGGTTCCCTCGCCTCTGCCAGAGGAGGTCCTGGGCTGTTTGCTTTGTCTGCTGCTCTCTTTTGAGATCAGTGAGTGGAGCAGTGCAGGAACCACACACAGCTGCCACAGGTCCTTGCTGAGGCAGGATTTATGTCACTTCTATCTCTAGATTCCCACAATGGGTTGGGTTGGAAGGGACCTCAAAGATTATCCATTTCCAGCTCCCCTGCCACGGGCAGGGACACCTTCCCCTAGCCCAGGGAGGGAACATTTTTGGTGGAACTCTTTTTGCCGTTTATCAACAGAAACTTCTCTTTCTTTTCAACCTCTGCAGGAGCTTCAGGGCATCCAAAGCAGCACAGTTGGCCAAGTCAGTGTTGAGATGGATGCTGCTCCAGGGACCGACCTGACCAAGCTCCTGAACGACATGAGAGGGCAGTACGAAGTCATCGCCGAGCAGAACCGCAGGGAGGCTGAAGCGTGGTTCAACGAGAAGGTACCAGCCAGAGGCAGCAGCTTCAGCCTGAACGTGGGAAACTCCTGCCCAGGTGAGGCAGGGACTGGGAACAGCAAACTGACCCCCAAGCCCTTCCCTGCCCTTTCAGAGTGGGGAGCTGAAGAGGGAAATCTCCACCAACACTGAGCAGCTGCAGTCAGGCAAGAGCGAGATCACAGACCTGAAACGGACCCTGCAGAGCCTGGAGATTGAGCTGCAGTCCCAGCTGGCCATGGTGAGTCCCCAGGGAGCTGCTCAGCAGCCAAAGTGCTGTTAGACCTCTGCCCATCCCAGGGCATTGAAGACTGGCAGCTGTTCCACCCTGCACACTGCTCCTTCCTCAGCAGCACTGAGACAGGGATAAGAGATGGGATAGGGATAGGGATAAAGAGATGGGAATAGAAATAAAGATAGAGATAGAGATAGAGATAGAGATCATTGGGTTGCAAGCAGCATACTGCAAAGCAGAACTTTTCTGGTCACATTCAGTGAGGCAGCCAAGGCTACTTCTCCAAGTGGTGCCCCAAGCAGACAGCAGTGGTGCTCTGCTTGCTCCCTTAGCCCATTTCATTCACTCTGTCTTTGTAAAGAATTTTCCCCTCAATCAGAGATGGTTTCACCTCATTCTCACACAGAAAAAATCCCTGGAGGACACTTTGGCAGAAACAGAAGGAGGTTACTGTGCTCAGCTCCAACAAATGCAGCTCCAGATCGGGAACCTGGAGTCGCAGCTGTTCCAGGTGAGGGCTGACACGGAACGGCAGAACGCGGAGTACCAGCAGCTGCTGGACATCAAAAGCCGCCTGGAGATGGAGATCGAGACCTACCGGCGCCTGCTGGACGGCGAACTGCTGTGAGTGGCCTCATGGCACAGCCCCTGCAGCAAATCCCTGCCCAGGAAGGCAGGGGCAGAGCCAGAGCCAGGCTGTGCATTCCCCAGCCGGCAGAGCAGCTCTGCAGACACAGCTCTGCCCTGGCTGGGCATGGAGCAGCTCAGCAGCTGCCAGCACCAAGCTGGCAAGGGAACTTCATGATGCTGGCAGTGGCCAATGTTGCCTCTCTCTGATCCACCTCTAGGAGCTCAGGACAGGGAGTTACGTTTGAAAGCTCATCCTTGACGGGGTCCAAGTCACAAACACAATCCCTGGACTCTTCTCAGGGTAGGTAAAACCTGGCTGAGCAGAATTCATCCAGCCTGCTCTTAGACACTTCCAGGGAGGAGACATCCACAGCTTCACTGGGCAGCCTCAGCACCCTCACAGTAAAGGGTGGAATGGAAGGAGTGGAAGATGTTCTCCTAGAACTTGCTCCCCACACTGGGAGCAAACTGACACTCACTGGAGCCCTGTTTTCCCCAGTTTAATCTCTACTTTGGGGCATGGATTAATGGTCTTAGGTTGATGGTTGGACTCAGTCATCTTAGAGATCTCTTCCAACCAAAACAATTCCATGATCCATCCAATATTTGTTTCTAAAGTCTTGCTCACAAATAAAATAACTCAGCCTGGAACCCAGCAGAACAAGAAGCCAGCTGGAAAGGAGAAGGCTGCCCCAGGTCATGCACAGGTGCTGCTCTGCTCTGACATTTCTAACATTCTGATCAATATTTTGTTTGTTTGTTTGTTTATGATGCTTAGATCCTACCAAAACCAGAAAGATCAAGACAATAGTTGAAGAGGTGGTAGATGGCAAAGTTGTTTCATCCCAAGTTAAGGAAGTGGAAGAGAAGATCTGAAGCACAACCTGATCCTGCAGAGGATCCCTTTGCTCCATGCTCTCCCACAGACAGAATCCTCTCCTCTTTGGGATTAAGTGCCAAGAGATTGGCTTCTCCCTGAGCTTCTTTCCCACAGGACAAACCTGTTGCTTTCCTTCTAAGCAGGCACACAACACTCTTCTGCTAAACAGATCATCGGTAGGCAGAGTCATGCTGCACACAGCAGGCACTCAGCTGTGCTTTTAGTTTAGTAATTAACAGAGAAAACAATTTGCTGTTCTGACCTCATTTCCCACTTTTCTTGGCTAATAAAAAGAATTCCTCAAGCTTTCAGGTATCAGTGTCCCTTTATTCCTCATGTCAGCTCTGTTTGAAACCATTTCTGGGTTTATTTCTGGGCTTATTTCTGGGCACTCCACAGCCTTGACTCCACCTGGTGTAAAGAGGAGGTGTGCTGAGGCCCAGGGAACTGGCAGCAGGTTAAGCAATCACTGTGGCAGGGCAAGGACGTGGGAGGTTTTCAATTCCACTTCAAGTCCTCACTTGCTCAGGCACAGACTCCTCCTGCTGCTGTCCATCCTGCCCTGAGCTGTGGGATCTGATCTGGGGCTGTTCTCAGACCAGCAGTGAAAAACTGCCAATACTTTGGGTTTAGGACTACATCAAACTGGAAAAATTAAGACACTTGTAGCAAACCTTGTGGGCAGCAAAGCTTTCTCCTCTCAGCCCAGGTCAGCTGAAGAACAGCCAGCTGAGGAAAATGAGCTCAGAACACAGCAGCCTTTGACATGTGCCAGAGGGGAGAGCCAGGAATGAGCAATCCTTCTGCAAGGAGACTTGCAAGGGGTAGAATGTTCCTAAACAGAGGAGTGTCCTGTCAGAGCTCACTGCTCTTGCCCTCAGGTTACTGAAGGATGTTCTCATCCACAGCCTGAGGATGCATCCTAGTGTGGAAATTTTGATTTCCTACTGAAATCTGAATTATTTTTTTTCACTAAATATCTGCTGTTGTGCTTTAGTGACAAGACTTAGGACAACAGGTGAGAGCCATCCTCACATCACTGGGGCCATGCGGCAGCTACAGTGGGGCAGGAGCTGAGGACTTACCTGCAGGAAACCCAGCCCAGCAGACACTCTAAACCTCCCTGGCAGCTGTCAGGAAGGGTACAAGACTCTGGCATTGTGTGTTCTGTGAGCAGACCCCACTGGAGACCCCTTCAGAGCAAACCAGGCCCTTCCTGAGCAGCAGGGAGCTGGCTTTGAAGGGTGGATTCAGCAGAGCTCTGCAGAAGAGGAGCCAAAGCCCTTGCCCAAGGCACACAAGCAGCCTTCACCATCAGCTTTGCTGCTTCCTCTTCTCCTGTGTTTCTGGCCACAAAACCACCCAGGTGCTGGGTGGGGGCTGTGCAGGACCCCAGCTCTTCTTCCAGAAGGGACAGCCCCCAGCAGCAGATGAGGCCAGCACCTGGGGCTGTGCCTGGCCAAGTCTCACAACTCTTCAAGGGTGGGAATTCCACAAGCTCTCTCACTAACCTCTCCAGCCCTGCCCCACTGATGCTGAGGGCACCTCCCAGCGGCCCTGCCACCAGCACTGCTGGGAAGCTGCTCCTTTGCCCTCCGTGGCTGCACCTCATGGGGTGCAGCTGCCCTTTGCTGCTCTGTGCTCTCCACCTCACATCGTTGAGGTTATCAACCTCCGCAGCTGCAGCGCAGCCACAGCATGCAGCCGATGCATTTATTGCACCAATCCCTTCAGCAGGTCGCTTAAGACTCCTTCCTTTGGCTGCTGCACAAGTGCCAGACCTTGGCTTGATTAAAGAGGCTTCCAGGAGCGGTGGGGAGCCGCTGTCTGATCAGAAATGAGGCTCTGCAGCTTTAAAGCCGCCGGTGCTCTTCAGCCTCACTGCAGGCAGCGGAGCTCTGCCGCAGCCGCACATCCTAGCGCCGCGGCTGGGTTAAGCCAAGGTGGAGGATGGGAGGAGAACGGCACCGTCCCGGCTGCTCGCTACGATCGGGGCAAAGCATGAAGCGTTCCTCGCCCGAGATCAGATAAAGGCCTGGTGCTGAGCGGCCATGCACCGGCCCGAATGAGGAGCAGCGCTGCCCGCACGGCCCCCGCCCCAGGTACGGCATCGCCTCCGCATGCAGCGCGGCGGGAAGGGCTCTGCCCGGCGGGGAAGGGCTCTGCCCGGCACTGCGGGGGGACGGGAGCTGGGAGAGAGGGGGATGGATGCCGGGAAGGGATGGAATTCGTCCTGGCCGAGCGCTGGGTCATGCCTCGGGATGTGTCCCTGTGCCCTGCAGCAGGGGTGTTGCTGTGATTTAAAGAAGCAGTGACTGATGCTGGAGCGTGGGAACCTCCATGGGGTTATCCCAGAGGAAAAGAGAAAAACCAAAGGCAGCCAGAGGGATCCATTTATACACCCAAAGTGCTCCCATTTTTAGCACCTAGGTGAAAGGAAACTGCCCCTTTTCAGGAGGTCTTTCACACAGCAGAGCTGTGTTCTGCTCTTCAGCAGTTTGCTCTCTTGCACAGACTGACCCAATGTTCTTCCAGATTTACACTAAAACCAGTTCTAAAACCAGCTCTAAAACCCAGCTGGACCTGGAAATGAAACAGCAAAACGATTTTTTTTTTTTTTTTTTTTGTCACCAGACATCAGGAAATTGAGGGTAGGAAACCACCTTGGTGCTTCTGGGGGAAGCTGCAGGAATTCTGGAGGTTTATTTCCCTCTCCCCTCCCCCCCCCCCCGGCGAGGCTCCTGCTGCAGCCTGGCTGAGCTGTGTGCCTAACCCTGTGACACACAGCAGCTGTCAGCTGGAGAGTTAAACCACCTCTAGCTTGGGGCTGGCACCAAGCTGATGAATGATATCTGCTCCTGGAAATCCTGCAGCACCCAGGTGAAGCAGGGGAAGGGAAGAATTTGGAGGCTCACTTGTGGGTGAGCCAAACCTGGGTTCTCCCCCCAAAAAATAAGAACAAAAGCTTGAGCTGCCTGCACTGCTCTGATTTCCATGTAATGAAGCCCACTGGCTCAAGAGGCCGGGTACAAGAGGTTCATTTGTGCGGGAATTCCCCTGCCACAACCCTGAGGGCTGAAGATGTAGCCAAGTGCTCCCCCCCAAGCCCAGCAGGACGCTCTGGGTGCATTAACTCCTTGCTGTTGGCTGCCACAAAAGTGCATGGCTCTGGGGAAAGCCCAAGGAGATCTCAGCTGTTCTAGTTCCAGTGCTTGAAGGTTTTTAAACGCTGCTGTCTCTGTCACATCCCCTGCAGCTAGGAGAAGCTCCCACTAAGAGAATGGACAAAGATGCAGAAGCTCTGAAGGCAGCCAGAGCAGAACTCTGTGAGGCCAGGCGGCAGTGGCACCACATGCAGATCGAGATCGAATCTCTCCACGCTGTGGTAAGCATCAGGAACTGGCCCTGGACACCTCCTGGAAGAAGTAAATCTTTCTTTTTCTTGATGTAAACCATTGACAGTTCAGCTTCACACCCCCACACAGAGCAAAATGCAGCCCCCTCCCCCTCCAGGAGCAGAGCTGTGCCCCCACACAGCAGGCACCCAGCATGGTTCAGATCCACCCTCAGACCCAGCTGGGTTGGCACCTCTCACACCTGCCAAGCAGCAGCTGGCATGCTCCTCCCTCAGCACATGCCCAGCCCTTCTCCCTCACCACTTCCCAGCTCGTTTGTAGCTTTTTCTGAGCATGCAGACCCCATCCATCAGTTGATCCATGAGAAAATCTGCCAGGGGTGTCCTGGATGCAGCAACAGAGAGCAGCTACAAGAGCAGGCAGGCTCTGTGCAGAGCTGGGAGTCACCCAGGTGCCAGCAGTGGCAGGACACTGCTGTACAGCATGCAGCTGCAGGTTCCCATCCCATCTGAAACCAGCACAGAGCTCACTGCAAAAGCAACCCCTTGAGAGGTTTAGTCCTGTTCCTAAAGAGTATTCCCAGGTGAAGTGGTGTAAACCCACAGCTTGGTCATGGAGTACATACTACACCTTTACACCTCTGCTGTCCACCCCTTAAACTGGGTTAAATTCCACAGGAAAAGGGTCTGGAGCGCTCCCTGCGTGCCACGGAGCAGCAGTACCATATGCAGCTGCAGAACTTGGAAGGGGAGATTGAGTGCTTAGAGAAAGAGCTCCTGGACGTCAGGAGGGGCATTGAGAAGCAGCTGCAGGAGCATGAGATCCTGCTGAACACCAGGATGAAGCTGGAGGAGGAGATAGCCACCTACCGCAGCCTGCTGGAGCAAGAGGAGAACAGGTACTTGGCAGAGCCCCCGAGGTACCTCCCAGTGCAGAGCTCCCACTGCAATCACCACCAGAGCTGTAAATGCATGAAGCAGCCACTAAAAAATCACAGCACAGCTCCCTCAGCAGTGGTTCCATGTAGCTGAACCCCAGCACTGAGGACATTCCCCAGGCACACCACAAAGTGGCCAGAAACTGCCTGCAAACAACCCAGAACTTGCAGAGAGCTTTGCAGTGACCTTCACTGCTGCACAGGACGAGCAATGCCACCAAACAGCTCCTGCAAAGAGACCTCCTCATGCTTCTCACACTGCTCAGAGCTGCTCCTAAGTTCTGGGCTGAAGGAACTCAGCACTAGGAGCTGACTGCAGCAATTCTGCTGTTGACAGGTTTGGCTGCTCCGTCCCTGCCCCCAAGGAGGACAAGAAGCCAACCACCAGCAAGATCACCTTTGTGCTGCCTGCCTGTGAGTTGTCAGACACCAACCCCTGGGGGGTCAGGGCCACACAGGAGGGTCCTAACTATGGGCAAATCCTTGGATATCACATAAGGATCCTCTTCCAGTGCAGCAGGAGGAAAACCACCTCTAGGTCCTGTGTCCTGAGCCTCCCCTCCCTGCACGCCTCCTGTATCTGCCTTTTCTCTTCCAGATGGTGCAAAGGAGAAGCAGAAGGGGGCTGGGAAGGTGGAGCTGCTGACAAAACAAGCAGTGCTGGATGGAAATGTCTTGAAGGAAAGTGCTGAAGCTCATGGCACTGTACAGTAAGACTCTAACAAAACAGCAGTGGAGAGGGAGTGGTGGGCAGGGGCCGTGGGCTGAGTTGGATCTGAGGGTGATGTTCAATACCAGGCTGCATAGGATTGAATCACAGGATGGTAGGGGTTGGAAGGGAGATCATTCCTCCAACCCCCCTGCCAGGGCAGGGTCACCCAGGAACACATCCGGGTGGGTTTGGAATGTCCCAAGAGAAGGAGACTCCACAACCTCTCTGGGCAGCCTGCTCCAGGGTTCTGTCACCCTCACAGTGACAAAGTTTTCCCTTCTGTTCCTGTGGAACCTCCTCTGCTCCAGCTTGCCCCCAGTGCCCCTTGTCCTGTCCCTGGACATCCCTGAGCAGAGCCTGGCTCCAGCCCTGCACATCTTCATCAGCAGCAATGAGGGCAGCCCTCAGGCTTCTCTGCTCCAAGTTGAACAAGCCCAGCTCCTCACAGGGAGATGTTCCACTGCCTGCAGCAGCTCTGTGGCTCTGGGATGGACTCTTTCAAGTAGCTTCCTAAGGTCCTTCTTGAACTGAAGGGCCCAGAACTGGATGCAATACTCCATCATCAGATTCAACTCAACCCATGAGGGCATGGCATGGCATGGCAGGAGCTTCCAGGCTGCCTTTGGCTGGCATCTGTTCTATCAGCCCAGCAGTTCAGGGCCAGCTCCTGAAGGTGTTTGATTGGCATCTTTAAACAATGCACTGAAGTCCTTTTCATTAGCATTTTACTTCCTCAGCTACCAATATCCTGGGGATGCTTTGGATCTGTAGTTTCTGTTAAGAATGAAACTATGAATAATTCATCTGGTGAAGGCTGAGAGCAAAGAAAGGTTTTGTGAGGGCCCTCTGGGGTGTGTTTATGCACATATTCAGGCTTGGCTGCTCTCACTGCCCTTTGGAGACTCCTCCCTTTTACCCATTACCAGCAGCAGCAGAGAGTTTGGCTCCCAGCTGGATCAGGTCTGGACACCAGAACTGGAAGCAGGATTGGAGGTGAGGTCTCAGCAGAGCAGAGCCAAGGGGCAGGATGTCCTCTCCTGCCCTGCTGCCCGCACTCCTCTGACTGCAGCCTCTCTCCACATGCAACTCCTCTCTACACTTTCGAAGCTCCCTGAAGGCAGAAAATTCTGATCATGAACATATTTGCTTTCTGGTTTCAGGACAGAAAAAGTAGATGAGGTGATCAAGGAGTGGGAAGGGTCTTTCTTCAAGGACAACCCGCGGCTCAGGAAGAAGTCAGTGTCGCTGCGCTTCGACCTGCACCTGGCAGCCACGGACGAGGGCTGCTTGCACCCCAAGAAGAAAACTCTCCCTGACATCGAGGTCAGGCTGGTGATGAGGAGGTCTTGCAGCATCCCCTCCATCAAACCTTAACCTCCAGCAATTCATCCCTGACCCATCTCCAGCCAGAAGCTCTGGACTTAGCTGCAGGTGGACTCAGGCAGGCTGCTGCCTTGCTGCAACTTAGCAAACCTTAGGAGCACTTTGAGTAGCACCATGGAACCTCCTGGGCTCCAGGGGAAGAGCCAAAGGAGATCAGAGTCCAGGAGCCCAACTTCTGCTGGTTTTATACGGCAGGTGCAGCCCTGCCCTGTTCTCATTGCTATTCTTTTGTAGACCTTCACCTCTTACAGAACTCTTTCTACTTGGACATCTTCTGCCTTTCTCCTCCTGGAGCTGGAAAAATGCAAATCCCAACTTCCTCCTTACTCCAGGCTGCAGACTCCTGACTGCTGAGTCCCTGCAATCATTCCTAGCACTCCTCCTGACATCCATTTGCAGTTAACACTTTGTAGCAGCAAGAATTCCAGACAGAGATGCTCTGAAAATGCAAAGACTCCTAACAAAGGATTTTCTGTTCAAAGTGGCCAGTATGTGTAAATCAACTTCCCTCACAGAATCAAACCATCTGGAGTGGTTTACAAAGCAGTAACCTCTCAGCCAGACTGTTCCACTGGGTTTGAAGCAGAAATTCCCACCAAAAATGCACAACTCCACAGGTTGCTTTGGGTTGGAAGGGACCCTCAAAAGGTCACCATGTCCAACCCCCCTGCAGTGAGCAGGGACAAATCCAACTGGATCAGGCTGCCCAGGGCCACATCATAGAATTCTAGAATGGCTCAGGTTGGAAGGGAGCTCAGAGCTCATCTCCTCCAACCTCCCCTCCAAGCCCAGGGACACCTCTCAGCTAGACTCAGCTGCTCCTGGCCTTGAACAGCCCCAGGAGGAGGCAGCCACAGCCTCCCTGGGCAGCCTGTGCCAGACTCTCACCACCCTCACTCTCAACAACTTCTTCCTCAGCTCCACTCTAACCCTGCTCTGCCTCAGCTCCAAACCATTCCCCCTGGGCCTGTCTCCAGACCCCCTCAGCAAAAGTCTCTCTGCAGCCTTCCTGCAGGATCCCTTCAGGCACTGGCAGGCAGCTCTGAGGTCCCCCTGGAGCCTTCTCCTCTCCAGGCTGCAGACAGCTGCCTGGCAAGAGCCTGGCTCTGGGAAGTGTTGGCAAAGCTGAGTGTCAGAATTTGCCTCACAGCTCAGGGCAGGTGCTGCCCAATCTGCTGCTGCAAATCCCCTGCAGTGCAATTTCTGCTTCACCCTTTTGTTCATGGCAAGGACACCACAATTCTACTGGCCACAGGTCTGTATCTGCTGTATGAAGCTGGCTAATGATCATTAATTAACCTTAATGCTGGTGTTGTTAATACTTGAGTCCTTGGCATCCTGAATGTAGCAGCCTGCTCTGGTATTTTCACTATGCAGCTTTGATTTGGTCTCTGTCTGTGTGCTTAGAGTCTGTACATTTTACAATACTTGAATTTCAACTCAGTTTTAATTGCTTTGAGGCACTTTAAACAGGGAAACAAACTTACCAAAGTAAAGGGTAGTGCTACAATAAAAACAAGGATGAAAATTGGGGTGGCCCCTGAGTATGGTGTGAGTCTTGACGTCTGCATCTTACGTGTATCATCGTGTGCTGGGCTGCAGCAAGAGGAGTGAAAAAAAGAGCCTTGGGGAGGTTGGGTGCTGAGCAGCTCCCCAGGAGCCAGCAGTGCCCTCCTGCAGCCCAGCAGGCAGCTGTGGGCTGGGCTGCAGCCAGAGGAGTGTGGGCAGAGGGCAGGAGAGGGGATTCTGCCCCTGGGCTCTGCACTGCTCAGACCTCAGCTCCAATCCTGCTCCAGCTCTGGTGTCCCCAGCAGGAGAAGAACACAGAGCTGCTGGAGAGAGTCCAGAGGAGGCCACAAAGATGAGTCAAGGGCTGGAGCAGCTCTGCTGTGAGCGCAGGCTGAGGGAGCTGGATGTGTGCAGCCTGGAGAGGAGAAGGCTCCAGGGGGGACCTCAGAGTTGCCTGCCAGTGCCTGAAGGAATCCTGCAGAAAGGCTGCAGAGAGACTTTTGCTGAGGGGGTCTGGAGACAGGCCCAGGAGGAATGGTTTGGAGTTGAGGCAGAGCAGGGTTAGAGTGGAGCTGAGGAAGAAGTTGTTGAGTGTGAGGGTGGTGAGAGTCTGGCACAGGCTGCCCAGGGAGGCTGTGGCTGCCTCCTGCCTGGGGGTGTTCAAGGCCAGGTTGGATGAGGCCTTGAGCCACTATCGACCACCCCCCGGACTGCTTCTGTTCCGCGGATTCGCCACCGGGATCCAGCGCTGTCGCTGCCCCGGCCCCACTACCGCGGGCAAGCGAACACGGCCGGGGCTGCCCTGCTGCGCAGGAAGCTTCCCGCTTGCACCGGCTGGCGTGGGGCGAAGGTGCCGAGCCTGGTGTTGGGAGACCGAGTCTGGGGCGGGCCGCACGATGCCGGCAGCACCGGGACCGTCCCCGGCTCCCCGCGGAGCACCAGGCTGCGGCAGTGCCTCCTTCCCGGTAAGGGAAGGGCGGGGCCGCACCCCAGCTTTCGGTCCCGCAGATTCGGCACAACCCTTCCCGTCCTCCGCCGCCTCTGGACAGGTGCTGGGAAGCTTCTGGTCCGGTCGGAAGGCTGCGGGGTCGGCAGGGCAAGCAAACCGCCTCCCGTTACAAACCGGCGCGGCGGAGAGGAGCCGGCGGCGGCTGCGTGTGGAAAGTGCGGAGCGGAGCGCGCAGGCGCCCTGCTCACCGCCCCGGCCCGCAGGGGAACAAAGGGAGCGCGGCCGGCGCTGGAGCTGGTGAGTGCGGGCGGCCTAGCCGGGGCGGCCTGGCCCTGTGGCTGCGGAGCGGACAGGTCTGGGGCACGCCGCGGCCCGGAGAGCAGCCCAGCTGGAGCGGGGGTGAGGGGCAGGCCCCGGGCCGCACCTCGTTAGCAGCCGAGGGGCCTGAGGGGTTCTGCGGTCTCCACAGGCGCTTACGGCGGGGCCGGGGGATGCTGCGCACGGGGTAGAGGGATGGGAGGTCTCCGGTAGCCCTCTCGGGGCTGCGGTCGGGCTGGTATTTGCCGGTGGGAGCAGCGCGGCGCGCTGGACTCCGCCATGCGGCCCGGGGAGGGGGCGCTGGGGCTGGGGGGATCTCCCCATAGCGGGCGGCGAAGGCCTGCGGCGGGGGCAGCGGTGCTGGAGCTGTTCCGACTGAGCTCTGCCGCTCCCAGGTCCGCCTCCGGGCGTGCTCCGGGGCAGGCCCCGCTGGAACGCGGGGAGCGGTGCCGCGGTGAGGAGCTGCGTGTGAGGCCCAAGCTCAGCACGGTGCTAATGAGGCAGCGAGGAGGGTCCGAGCCTGGGGCAGCTTCGGTGGAGTTACTCGAAGAGAAAGGCTGCAAACAGTCCTGCTTGGGTCCAGCCCCTGGGGGGCTGGCGGCTGGAAGGTTCGCTCTGCCCACACTCCACGGCCCTGCTGCTGTGTTCGCTGCTGGTTTCTTTTGTCCTGTGGAAAGAAGATAGGCTTCAGTTTGGGCATTTCTACATTGATAGCACTTCAGTGAAACTGTGCAAAATAATGGACTGTAATTTTGGGGGGTTTTAAGGGGAAAAAAAAAAAACCTTAAAAGTTGACTGTGAAGGTGACATAAACACGAGGGTGATTTCACAGCTCTTTAAGGCTGTGTTCCTTAGAAAGCTCAGTAACCTTTCCAGAGTTGTTTAGAAGCTCTTCAGATTTTATTCCAAACTTGGTGAACTTTCTTTTTTTTTTTTTTTTTTTTTTTGTTTCACCATCGGGAGCTAAAGTTTCAAAGATTTGGGAAAGCCAAGGGAATGCTATTTAACAGCCTGATGTTCTTTTGTCTTTCAGAAGTACAAATATAATGTCAGGTGGCTGAAAATTTGCCTATCAAAATGTCAAGTAAGTCTTCAGATTCTTTTTTTTTCTCCCTTCTTCTTTTTCTTTTAACTTGATGAATTAAAGATCAGCAGAACCTGTTTGGGAGATCATTCCTCTTAATGCAAGGAATAATGGGGTCGTGGGAAGCAAACTCATTTCTGACCAAACCCATGGCCTTAAATCTTGCTGTGGCTGATTGCTGGCAGTTTGTGTTCCTAGAACACCCCAGTGCTGCTCCTAAACTCCCCAATGCTGTTCCTAACTCCTCCAGTGCTACTCCTAAACCCTCTTTTGCTGCACCTTTCCTTACCACCTTTTTATTTGATGTGCTTATAAATGGATTTTTCTATTCTTCCCTCTCTTGCCTCAGTAAGGCTCACAGCAGAGCAATGGTCTGGTCTTAATGGTCGTAAATTTGTTCTTTTTGGTGTGGTTGGTTTTTTTGCTTTATGCTTTTCAGTGGCAAAAAAAAAGCAAAACCTTTCAGGGCAGAATTTCTCTCTTGGTTTTGTCAAGTGCTTTAAAAATGTTTTGCCACAGCAGCTGCCTGCTAAAGAACTGTTCAGGTTGTCAAGCAAACCAAATGTGCTTGCATTTATATCTTGACAGAAAGGCCATCTTACGCCCCACCTCCTACCCCAGCTCCTGCAACCGTAAGTATAGTGATTTTTCTCCTTACCCCAGAGCTGGGAACAGCCTGGAATAACTCAGAGCAGTAATTGTGGAGTTAACATCACCTCCCTGTACTGAAAACAGCCAACTAGTTGTAGCTCATTAGGCATTGTTTAATCTCATTTTTTCTGAAGTTTGTGAAGGAGAAGCTGATGAACAAACTTTGTTCCACCTGTAAGGCTGCAGCCTGCAGGTATTCCATGGTCTGGAAGCAGGCAGGTGGTCTGAGGTTATCCACAGTGGGGTGCAACAAGACACTGGAATCTCTAAGGACAAGCTGGTGGATGTAATCCTAAAGTGTCCCACTCAGCTTGTGCCCAACCCCTGCGCAAACAGCAAGTTCTGGCCTGTTCCTGCTGCACCTCAGTGGGGTGCAGGAGGATGCAAAGGGTTGGAGCGGAGTAATGGCACAATTGTGATGCCAGGCAAGTCCTTGGGGTCACTGGGGTTTGGGAGTCTGGCATGGGAAATGGATATTTTCTAGTCAGTGTGGAATGATAGTGAGGAGAACGTGGACAGCAGCTGTGAATTGTGTCAGCTGCATTTGTGCATGGACAGAGGCACTGCAGGAGCAGCATGCTGTGGGCAGGAGAGCAGCTGGCAGCAGATGCAGCTCTCCTGCCACTGCTGAGCACACTGCACCGGAGGGAATCCCAACCAATGCCCAGAAGAGTGAGCAGAGATGCTGGAGTGCCAAAGAAAAGCTGCTGCCTGTCCCCCCCAGAGTGTCCCTGACCTTCTCAGGGGGGTTAGACGCAGTATGGTTCCTCACAGCCCTCATGCCAAGCTTTACAGTGAAAGAGGCTTAGAAAGCAGTCCCTGTGGAAATGTCAGCTCAGTGCTGCCACATCTCCATCAATAAACCCTGGGGGGCATTGCTTGGGCAGAGGTTTTCTGCACACAGCTTAACAGACCAGGGTCAGAAGGAACGCAACATCTGCTGCCACAGCTGGATTCCTGCACAGCCAGCTGTGCAGTTGTGGGGTTCCTTTGGGATGGAGACCTTGTTCCATGGTGTCTACTGACCTGGAGCATTCAGAAAGGGACACAAACCACTCTAGAAGTTTCTCTAATGCCATCCTTCCAGCATCTCTTGTGTCTTTATGAAGCTGTCCAGGTGCAGTCTTGATGCAAGCCATCAAATCAGACCAATAACTTTGTTCTTCCACAGCCAACTCCTGCAGTCAACTAAGTCCCAGCAGTGCTAACCACAGCTGTGCAGCTGAAGTAAAACTGCTCCATGGCCTGCAAGGTAGCTCCCTGGTAACCTTCAACTCCTGACTTGCAGCAACAAAGACTTAAGCAGATGGAGATGACAGTTGTCACCTGATGGTGTTGAAGAGCTGTAGTGCCACAGGTTCAGAGCTGCTTGGTGGTGACACAGAGAAGTGGTGGCTGGTGGCACAGTGACTATGTGTGTCCTGCTCACAGGCAGAGTGAGGCAGTGCCAGCTGCTGGGGCTGGCCTCAAGACCTTGGGCAATAAACCTCTGAAGGCTGCCTGGTAAAGAGGCTCCTTTCATTCTGTTAAAAGCCTGGAGTGTGGCTGAGGGTAACTGAAGGCTTAGAAGTGAGCTGCCTGGAATGTGTCTGCAGGTAACTGAAGGCTTGAGGAGTTGATGTGGTTTAGCTTAGAGGTTCTGTTTGTTCAGTCTTAGCCTTTGGCAGGTCTGGCTTCTTGAAGCCCTGAGCCTTGTGGAATTGGGGTAGCAGTTAGCTAGGGTGGGGCCAAGCCAGCAAAGCAGCTGAGAAGACCACCAGAGTGTGTTCAGGGAGTGGGACAGTGTGCAGGTGCCACTTGGATGTGTGGAAATACCCCAGGAGGTGGTGAACCCTTGTGGAGTGGTGGCCCAGCACAGACACCACTGGACCACACTTGCTGTGAAATAGTTTGATGTGTTTTGCTCCCAATAAAATTTGGCTGGGAAGTGGAGGACAGTGGGGGGGAAAAAAGGCAGAGAGATTGAAGTGAGGAACAGAATGAACCTGCTACTAGGTGCTGCTGTGTAGCTGATAGGTGGGAGGGGACTGGAAGGAGATCAGGAGTTTCTCAGCTGAGGTGAGGACAAATCAATCCCCTCTCAGGGCTGGGTGGAGATGTATTGATGAACTTCTTTGACTGGCTTGGACTCAGTGATCAGTTAGGACTTGTGGGTTCCAATCTGTAGCTCTTCCTGCAGTGGTTCCTCAGAGCAGGAGGATGCCTCTGAACTATCCTCTCCCAGCTCCCCAAAATATTTACACTTTACAAATCACCAGGAGAGTCTTCAGGTGCTGGTTGTGGTGCTCAGGGGGCACTTGGAGAGATTTTTTTGGGTTTCTTTTCCCTGTTTTCCTGACAGCTGTTGGAAGAAGAGCAGAGAGGGACTCACTGGTATGGGACAGGTTGGTACTGGGGGCTCCTGGTCACTGTGCTGGGTGACCTTGGAAGCTTCACCCTCTGGATGGGAGAGTCTGACCTGCTGCCTTGTGTGGGGAGATGCCACCAGCTGGATTTATTGTTGAAACAGAAAAGAATCTCACCTGCCTGGGACAGAGACTTGCAGTGCCTCCTTTGCCTAACCCTCCCCCCAGCCTGTTTCCCTTACTCAGGTGTGCACTGGAGTTTCAGTTGTGTGTGCTGAGAAGACCTCCCAGCTGCTGCACCTCCTCCATTGGCCCTGTTGAAATTCTGGTTGCTTTTGGCTTTTTTTCTGCATTGCAGTTCATTTGGCAGCTCATTTTCATTTTTTTCTGTCCTCTCCTCGTCGAGCCCTCATTTCTCATGCGTGTTTTTGTCTCATTTGTTTCCATCAGCAAATGCCCAGCACCCCAGGGTTTGTGGGATACAATCCATACAGCCATCTGGCCTACAACAACTACAGGCTGGGAGGGAACCCGGGCACCAACAGCCGGGTCACGGTAGGAGAATCAACTTTACCTCATCCAGCAAGCAGCAGGAGCTGACCAGCAATGGCTTTAGAGTTAGACCTTTCTGAGCCTTGGCTGCTGCCACTTCTTTATGACAACACAAATCCTCATTCTGCTTCCCCTAACCCCCATCCCCCTCCCCTCTCTCCCCTTTCACTCTGAAACCTGTTGCAGGACATTCTGGACTTCAGCTCAAGCAGAGAGGAGAACGTGGTGGTGGTGGTTGGTGCAAGGCTCCTAAAGAGGCTTTTGTGGTCTCCAGGGACCCCTGCATGCTCAGGGAGGAGTTGTGTAGCGTGGGTAGGAACTCTGAGGGAGGGAGCTGCTGGTTTGATTGGCACAAAAAGAAGGAAGAACATTTTTTTTTTTTGCCAGCTGGAGATGAGTGGCAGCAGTTGCATCGTGCTGCTGAGCCATGCAGGAGATGCAAGCCTTGAATTTTCCTTCCATTCTCAGTCTGGTGAGAACTGCAAAGGCCCAGAAAACACCAATTTTTATTTTTTTTAAACTCAAACAAAAGTGTGGTGGTGATAAAACACAAACCTTGCAGCTCTGACACACTCGGTGTGTGGCAAAGGGATGTTGCAACTTCCGTTTTTCTTTTTTTTCATGGAGCAAAGAGTGCTGAGAGAGGTGACAGCAACTCCAGATCCAGCCCTGAGTGCTGGATGCAGTTATGGACAGCCAAAGCAGGCTGTGGAGATGCAGCATTTTCAGCCCTACCAACAGAGGCACAGCAGAACCCTGAGGATTTTCTTCTTTTTTTTTTTTTTTAATTTCTGTAATTTGCACAACTTGGAGGTGTTGTTTTGGTTTTTTTTTTTTCCACTTCCAACTTTGCCTCCAAGCACCCTGCTGGCTTTGGGAGGTGACACCAGGGAGCCAAGGTGTGGTTTGTAAGGAAGTCTCAGCCCTTTTTCTTACCTCTTCACTCAAACCTTCTCCCCAACTTCAACAGGATTGCTTTGTTGAAGCATTTACAGCAAATTCCTTCCCCCTGCAAGCTGGAGCTTGGCTGAACCTCTCCTTCTTGGGTTTTTTGGTGTTTTTCTATTCCTTCCAGAAGGTTTTGTCTTGAGGACTCTCCATTGTTTCTGTATGTCACAAGCACACACACACAGCCTCTCTGCCATGCATATATTGCTATATGGATGGTGTCTGTCACCACCTCTTGAGTTAAAAGCATTAAACAATTTCTGTTAATGTTTTTTTGTTATTTTTTTTTCCCAGCTCCATCTGTGTGTCTCTCTGTATACATTTTGGTAATGCATATGCCTCATGCACATTATTGACACACAACTCTGTATGCATTGTTTCATACAGCTCCATGAATGCAGCAAAAAATAAACACCCAAAGGAACAGCAAGAGGAAAAAAACAAACTTGAAAGCTGAGCACTGGATTTGAGCCTTTTTGGGGCTAACCACCAGGATTTGCTTAGCTCTATGGCTGTGGAGTCCTGGGAAATCCTCCACCTGCTTGAGGTTGCCAGGAAAATTCTCCCGCTTCCAGAGCTCCTCACATGTGGGAGTGCCTGAAGGGTGGAGGCTTTGCAGCTCAGGGCTGATGTCACTGTGTGACTCCAGGAGAAAATCCTGATGGGGGCTTTACAGCAAGGTCCCAGCAGCACCAGGCAGTGCTCAGTGGCCTCCTGGCTGTGTCCCTGCCAGCCTGCAAACCCCAGGGGGAGAGCAGAGCACAGAGGGCTAGCAGTGGCTGATTGGGCAGCTGGTGGCAGCTCCCTTTGCTTTCCACAAGGAGCACCTTCATTGGCTCCAAATCAGCTGCAGCCAGATCCATAGCTCAGATGATGTGCAGATCCAACCTTGAGTTCCTGCTCTTACACTTGCTCCTGATCTTTTCTCACCTGGACAGTAGCCACAAAAATATTATCCAAACAGGTAAAATAAAAGCTCCTAAGAAGTGGGGGGGGGTGGGGTGGGGGGGAAATACCCAAACCCAACCTGCTGGGGTTGGTGCCTCCATGCAGATCTCCAAGCTGTGGGGGTTTCAGTGTGAGAATGAGCAGCCCTTGAAGGTTTATCTGGGTCATTGCCCTGTAACCCTGCCCAGCAAAGGACCAGCTGGGCCTGGAGAGCTGCTGCCATGAGGAGCAGCTCTGCTTGGTGCCTGTTGAGCGTGGGTAGAGCCTTGGTGCTGGTGCTTGCTTCTCTCGGGGGGGTGGGGGGCTGTGGCTGGGTTGAAGTGCAGCAGAGTGAGTGTTCTCCAGCAGTGCTGTGTGTGGCAGCTGCCCAGCACTCCCATTAATGCATTTTTTGGTTCTTTTGTAGGCTTCCTCTGGCATTACCATCCCCAAGCCCCCCAAACCCCCAGACAAGCCCCTGATGCCCTACATGAGGTACAGCCGGAAGGTGGGTACAGAGCTGGCGCTCAGCAGCAGTTAGTCTTTGTTTGTGCTAACAATTAATTTGCTGTCATCTGAGTTTCAGCTTCCTAAACTCTGCCTTCTAACAGCCTGCACATTCTTTGAGGGAGCTGTAAAGCCCAGATGCATTCATGGCCCTGCAGGAGAAAGGCAGCAGTAGGCTGTTGCCACAATTTCTGGGGGGAGAAAAATAAAAAAAAAGCTTTTCTCTAAAATTGCTAAATCCTACCACAGGCTCTGCTGACAAGGATCCACCCCACCACTTCCAGGAGTTCCTGTGACTTACTGGCAGAACTTTTTTATGTAAAGGAAGGATTCCTTGTGCTCTGCTGGGCTTGGTACAGTGCTGTAGCTGGACTGAAGAGTAGCAAGGAGTGGACTTTGCATGTTCTCCTGCACCAACCTAGCTCTGTGGCAACGTTTGCTTCGCTATGCTGAGAACTGTTTGACAGAAAGTAGGAGAGAGAGAGACTCTTGGGGGAGTCTGACAGCTGATGGGGCATGGGGAGGGCATGAAGCAGGGGAGCCAGAAGGAGTTTCTTCCACTTCTGGTAAAGTATCTTTACCAGCATAGGCAAAAAAAACTAAACCATCAACAAAACTAAAACCTTAAGAGTCAAGTGGCACAGCAAGAAATAACTCTGGCAGCTCTTTGGTGTTTGTTTTTTTGCCTTTTCCTTCTAAAGTTAGAAACTTTTTTTTTTTTGGTGGAGTCAGAACTTGTTGGAACTCAAAAAATTGCTCAGCAAGACTTGAAAAATACTTTGCAGTTGTTTCCATTGTGATCTGAAAAGCTCAGTGCTCTTTTTTTTATCCTAATCTCTCCTGCTGGATGTGTTGTACTGAGTAGTATTTCTTTTTTCTTTGGTCTTGTCCTCCTCCTGCATTTCAGAAGAGCATTAAAAAGAGGGTTAAAGGCCAATCAATGCTCTCAGGAAAGCAAAAGCAGTTCAGCAATTGCCTGTTTGCAGTAGATGGCTTCCTCCTGCCTTCCTGCCCCACAGAGAGTTTAGCCAGGCTCATCCCTAACTTAATCCTGGTTTTTTCATGGTGATTCCAGAAAGAACTCTGAGATGACAATATAAAAAAAAAAAATGTGTAATTTGGAAGTCTTTAGATATCATTAGTAAAGCTCCAGCTGTTTCTGTTAAGGTCTGGGACCAAGTGAAGGCGTCCAACCCTGATTTGAAGTTATGGGAAATTGGCAAGATAATTGGAGGAATGTGGCGAGATCTCACTGATGAAGAGAAGCAAGAGTATTTGAATGAATATGAAGCTGAAAAGGTAAATGGAAGAGATCTGGGATGTTTCTTACAGCTGATTCCTCTAGGAGCTGGTCTGAGAAGAGACCAAAAAAAAAAAAAACTAAATCCATCTTAAGCCTTGCAGTGGTGGTTGAGGCGTTGAGGAGAGCCCTGTGTGTGTGTCCTGGCCTCGTCTCGTAGGGTCTGGAGTCACAGCACCTGTGGCTGCTCAGCTTTTAGACCTAATTCCCAGTGAAGTGGTGCTGATTGGGGCCACCTTCTGTTGGTTTTTTTTTTTTGTCTTTTTAACTGTTTAATGCCTGGATTTGATTGTGGACAGCAGCATTGAAAGAGATTTGTCTCAACGCCCAAATCCTCTTCCCAAACTGGTGCTCTGCGACTGCTATTGTCCTGGAGGTGTTTGTGAAAGGACTTCCCAGTCAGCCACAGGGGTTGGTGGCCATGCTGTAAGCTGCTGTCACTCTCTCTACACAGTGCCTTTAGTGGTTCTCCATAAAGCTGCTCCCCCCTGGCAGAGGTTTTCCTCTGCTTGGGCTTTGGCTGAGATTGACCTTAATGCAAAAGGTGATGGTGGTTGGTAAGTGGTTGAGGACCTTTCCAAGCCTGCTCCTGAGGGACAAAGGGAACATGGTCCAGCTGCTGTGTTGTGCTTACAACCTGGTAGGCATCCGAGGCTGTGTGTGTAACCTGCTCACATCTAAGCTGGTTTTGGTTCCAAGGCAATAATAGAGAAGGACTTCAAAGGTGAAAAAGAGAAACCAACTGGAGGAACTGATTGATCCTTTCTACCCTGCTGATGTTTAGATTGTAAGCTCCTTGGGGCAGGGGCACCTTGTTTGTTGTTTTGGGTTTTTTTTATATAGGTAGAAGGATTCCAGTCCTAACCACACAGAAAAGGTGGTTATAGAGTCATTAAGGTTGGGAAAGACCTCTAGGATCAAGTCCAACCCTCCAGCCAACACTCCCATGCCCTCTAAACCCTGCCTGCAGTGATGCCTGGGTGCTCTACACAAGGTTGTAGGTGACACCTTTTTGACATTGGAAATCAACCACTCTGCAAAACCTGGAGCTGGACAGGTTTGCAAAGGGAGTGAAGGAAGCAATTCAAAGGGGGAAACAAAAGAAAACTGCTTCCAAGAAGGTGGAGATAGAGCTGCAGCCCTGCTGCCAGGAGGAGACCCTGCTCTGGCTGCAGCCTTCAGGGTCATCCCAGTGCAGGGATGGAGCAAAGGATGGAGAAGTCACAGCAGTGACATACTGGGGGAAGGGAAGGGTTCCAAGATGTAGGCAGAACTCCAGAGAATCCCTGAGAGGGTTTGAAGGTAGCTCATTTCTTCCCTTCTCACAGAAAGCCAGGCTGGAGGGGACCCCAAGGGTCATCTGCTCCAACCTCCTGAGGTGATGGTGGAGGCTCAGCACCTGCCAGAGCTTGGGGAATCACAGATGCCTTGTTCTGAGCTGTTTGGGTTTGCAGTAACCAAAAACCCAAGGCTGTAGAATGACAATTTCCCAGGAGTTTAAACTGGAAAAGGTAGCTGAGGGCCCAGCTTGGGTTTGTGGAGCAGGAGTGACCCTGGAAGGAGCTCTGAGCCCTGGGTCGCTCCGGGAGCAGCCAGCTGGACCTGCAGAACTCCGGTGTGGGGTACCCAGCCTGGAAGGACCAGGGGTGCAATCAGGGCATGTTGGTCACCTTGCAGATCGAGTACAACGAGTCCATGAAGGCCTACCACAACTCCCCTGCCTACCTGGCCTACATCAACGCCAAGAGCCGCGCCGAGGCCGCGCTGGAGGAGGAGAGCCGCCAGCGGCAGTCCCGCATGGAGAAGGGAGAGCCCTACATGAGCATCCAGCCAGCAGAAGACCCTGATGGTAAGAGAGAGCATGCTGGGGGCACCTCCAGGACCAGCACCTCGCTGCAGGACCAGCTGTGTGGAGGAGCAGGCACCAGATGTGGACCCCTCCCAGTGTGCAGCTGCCACGGTGCTGCCTGGGACTGTGCTCGGCTCCCGCTGGTGCCACAGCTGCAGTGTGGTGTCCTGGGCACCTCAGCAGGAGCTGGAGGGGTGCAGAGGAGGGCAGCAACGCTGAGGAAGGGCCTGGAGGATAAATCTCCTGAGGAGCAAGTGCAGGAAACGGGGCTGTTGAGAAAGAGGAGGCTGAGGGGAGACCTCATTGCTCTCCACAGTTCCCTGAGAGCAGGTTGTGGAGAGGTTGGTGCTGGCCTCTTCTCACAGGTAGTTAGTGGCAGAGCAAGAGGGAATGGCCTTAGGCTGCACCAGGGGAGGTTTAGGTTGGACTTCAGAAAGAATTTCTGTCCTGCAAGACTGGTCAGGCACTGGAACAGGCTGCCCAGGGAGATGGTGGAGTCACCAACCCTGGAGGTGCTTAGAGGTCCTTTAGATGTGCTTGGGGATGTGGTTTAGGGATGAACGTTGTAGAGCAGGGTCAGTGGTTGGGCTGGATGGTCCCAGGGGTCTTTTCCAACCTGAATCGCTCCATCATTGTGGTTTGTCACCAGCACTTTGGATCCCATGCAGCCAGCAGCTGATTTCTGTCTCCTCATCCAAAGCCAAGGTGGCAAAGTGCTGCCAGCCCTCAGTGCTGTGTGCAGTCAGCTCTGCTCAGGGCTACAGCACAGGCATCATGAGAGCTGCCTGATCTAATCCAGCCTGAAGGGAGCTCTCTGCTCTCTAACCAGAAGCACATGAGTCTGACAGGTCATGATCTGGGCAGATTAAAAGCAGCTGAGCCTGGAATGTGCTCAGCAACTGTCACTTGAGATTTTGCAGGAGGTGAACTGCCCTTGCTCCTGACAAGGGGATGAGAAAATGCTGCAGGTTTATTTGCCCAAGCAGAGGCACCCCTCCCAGTGAGGGAAACTCAGGCACCTGAGGTCTGCTGTGGAATTCAGGGCACCAAATACTTGTTGAAACCTGAGGGGGAAAAAATCTGCTCAGTTACACCCTGGGTTTGTTTGTTCCTTCCTCATTACAAAAGCACAGCCCTGAGATACAGCTCAGCACAAGGAGCAGCTTCCCAGTGTGAGGGAGCTGCCAAACTGGTGTCACTGGGGCATTTCTCTCCTCCTCCTACTGAAGTGGCCACAGTAGTTGTTCTTCTGGGGGTGCTTAAGAGATGGAGGTGCTGGAGGGTGTCCAGAGAAGGGTCTGGGGAGCAGGGCTGGTGAGGAGCAGCTGAGGGAGCTGAGGGTGTTCAGCCTGGAGGAGAGGAGGCTGAGGGGAGACCTCATTGCTCTCTACAGCTCCCTGAGAGGAGGCTGGAGCCAGGTGGGGCTTGGTTTCTTCTCCCCAGTCTCAGGTGATAGAAGGAGAGGAAATGGCCTGAAATTGTGCCAGGCTTAGGTTGGAGGTGAGGAAAAATTTCTTTGCTGCAGGAGTGGTCAGGGATTGGCATAGGCTGCCCAGGGAGGTGGTGGAGTCCCCATCCCTGGGGCTGTTGAAGGCCAGGCTGGATGAGGCCTTGAGCAGCTGAGTCTGGTTCAGAGGTGCCCCTGTCCATGAGATTGGAGCAGATAGCTCTGAGGTCCCTTCCAACCTGAGCCACTCTGGGGTTTGGGGGCTTCAGGTTGTGCTCTGTGCTGCCTGGGCCAGAGGAGCTCAGCCAGAGCCAGCTGCACCAGGCCCTGCCTCGTGTCTGCAGCTGTGCCAGCAGCAGGGTTTGTGTCTCTCTCTGGTCCTGCATGTCAGGAACAGGATCTGAAGAGGACAAAGGCACAAGGAGACCAATTCTGCTCACCACTGACTCCTGCAGACCCTGGGGTTAGCTTTGCCTGCTGAAAATCATTGCTGCTGCCTTTGAAACACAGGGAAGGAGGAAGGCTGCTGTGGGCCGGCAGCTGGGAGGACCCTGCACAACCCAACACACTGCAGCTTGTGTTGGATTCTGGGACTGGGTTGAAATGGGCAAAGTTTAGGATCTTGCTCTCAGTTGGAAGCTCTTCTGCTGTGATCAGAGAGGGGGAAAGACCTCCATGAGCTGAAATTTTTTGAGCTCTTTGTAGCTAATGCCCTGGTGGGTGTCAGCCAGGACCCTTCAGTTCCTGTTGGGCTTCTTTTCAATTCCAATCCTGCCTCCAGCTCTGGTGTCCCCAGCAGGAGAAGGACACAGAGCTGTGAAGAGAGTCCAGAGGAGGCCACTAAGATGAGCCAAGGGCTGGAGCAGCTCTGCCCTGAGCACAGCCTGAGGGAGCTGGGGGTGTGCAGCCTGGAGAGGAGAAGGCTCCAGGGGGACCTCAGAGCTGCCTGCCAGTGCCTGAAGGGATCCTGCAGGAAGGCTGCAGAGAGACTTTTGCTGAGGGGTTCTGGAGACAGGCCCAGGGGGAATGGTTTGGAGCTGAGGGACAACAGGATTAGAGTGGAGCTGAGGGAGAAGTTGTTGAGTGTGAGGGTGGTGAGAGTCTGGCACAGGCTGCCCAGGGAGGCTGTGGCTGCCTCCTGCCTGGGGGCGTTGAAGGCCTTGAGCAGCCAAGTCTGGTGTGAGAGGTGAGCAGGCCCATGGTGGGGAGGTTGGAGCAGAGGGAGAGGTCCCTTCCCAGCTGAGCTGCTGTGTGTTGGTGCAGCAGTGCCTCTCTTGCAGACTATGATGATGGCTTCTCCATGAAGCACACAGCCACTGCTCGCTTCCAGAGGAACCATCGCCTCATCAGTGAGATCCTCAGCGAGAGCGTGGTGCCCGACGTCCGCTCCGTCGTCACCACCGCGCGCATGCAGGTCCTCAAGCGCCAGGTCCAGTCCCTGATGGTGCACCAGGTACGGGCAGAGGGCCTGGGGGCAGCTGGGGCAGGGCCCTCCTGGGCTGCGCTCCAAGGCCTGCAGCGTTTGCTCACCTGCATGACTCTGCTGTGGGCTGAGGATGGTCCACATGCCCCAGCGGCTCGGCCCTGCCTGGCCTTGGGGGGACTGCAGCCCCGTGGGTGGGGCTCTCTCTGTCTCCCGTGGTTCTCTCGGTCTCCCGGGGTTCTGTCTCTCTCTCCCCCGTGGGGCTCTCTTTCTCAGAGGGATGTTCAGGTGTGTTTGTGCTTCAAGATTATCTCCACTCTACACTCCCTGGCTCCCCTCTGTGTGCAGTGGGAGCTCAGCACCTCCAGCTCTGACTTGGGGGCAGCTTCTGACTCATCTCCGTTACCTAAATCCTTCCTGTTCAGCCTGGAGAGGAGAAGGCTCCAGGGAGACCTTAGAGCAGTCTCCCAGTGGCTGCAGGAGGGCTGGGGAGGGACTTCTGATAATGGCTGGAAGTGCCAGGCCGAGGGACAATGGCTTTGAGATGGGAGAGGGGAGAGTGAGACTGGAGATGAGGAAGAAATTCTTTGCAGTGAGGGTGGTGAGACACTGGCACAGGTTGCCCAGGGAGGCTGTGTCTGCCTCCTCCCTGGAGGTGTTCCAGACCAGGCTGGATGAGGCCTTGAGCAGCCTGGGCTGTTGTGGGTGTGTTTTGAAATGCTGCTGTCAGGGTCTGTGTCCCTCTGGCCAGCTGCTCACCACTGCTTCCATTGCCAGCGCAAACTGGAGGCTGAGCTGCTGCAGATCGAGGAGCGGCACCAGGAGAAGAAGAGGAAGTTCCTGGAGAGCACAGAGTCCTTCAACAACGAACTCAAAAGGGTACAGCCCTCACCCTCCTCCTCCTCCTCCTCCTCCTCCTCCTTTGTGCTAGAGCTCTGCTCACGCTGTAGCTCTGTGCTGGGTGGGATTCCAGAGCTGGGGCCTGGCTGGGGGCAGCCTGCACTGGTTGCTATTTCCTGCTCTTCAGTGGCCTGCAGTGGTGACTCTCAGCCAGCACAGGCTCCAGGTGCTTGCAGGCAGCTCAGGGCAGGTGGCCTAAAGCCATGTGGAGAACTTAACTGGCCTGGCCCTGGCTGGCTGCACACCCCAGGGGTTAGCTTGGCTGCTTTTGGCCCTGTGCTCTGATCTCCCTCCCTGGGCACTGAGCCTGTTCCTGTGAACTGTCAGCCCCAGGGAATGGCTCTGCCTGTGGCAATGCTGAACCCCTACCACCCTGCTGCTACTGGGGGTGTTCAGTGTAGCTGAGGCAGTAAAGAGCTCTCCTGTTCTCTCCCTTGCCAGCTGTGCAGTTTGAAGGTGGAAGTGGATATGGAAAAAATTGCAGCTGAGATTGCCCAGGCTGAGGAACAGGCTCGGAAGAGGCAGGAGGAGAGGGAGAAGGAAGCAGCTGAGCAAGCAGAACGCAGCCAGAACAGCACAGCAGCTGAGGAGGAGCAGGCAGCTGCCAAGACAGAGGAGAAGAAGGAAGAGGAGAGTGCCCCAATGGAGACAGGTAACTGCCCCCAGCTGCAGCAGCACTCAGGGACCTCTGCCAGCAGGAAAGGCCTCACAGCTGTGCTGGTGGTGTGGAGAAAGGCTCCAGCAGAGCAGCTCTGGAGTGGTTCCCTGTGCTGGACACTTTTGCTTTGCTCTCATTGAGTTGCTCCTTTCTAGACAGGGAGAGGCTGAAGCCCACAGCCCTGTGCAGGGGGAAATGGTCCTAACCCTGAGTCACCTCTTAGAGCAGCTGGCAGTGTGTCCTTGTCCTGGTGTCTGGCAGGGCTGGCAGCTGCACTTGTGGCCATGCTGCTCACAAGCTGCTTTCCAGGCTCCTTGGGCAGTGGCATTAGGAAATGTTCTTGCACCTGAGGCTGCCACTGCTGCCACCTCAGCCAGGCACTGCTGGCCACCAGGAAGGACAGAGGCCCAAGGAGCTGGCATCCTGCTGGCACTGCTGTAAAAAGGCACTTTGCAGCCTCTGGCCAGGCTGAGACTTTCAGGACACTGTGTGACAGGACTCTGATATCCTCAGCTCTGAAAAGCCTTCAGAGCTTTGTTCCTGCAAGTCTCCAGGGACAGGCACAGCTGCTGGGGGGCACTGGGATGTCACAGCTTGGGCTTCTCCCTCCCATCGTGCCTGCAGCAGCTGGAGAAGTGGGGGGTGACACTGAAATGTCTCCTTCCAGAAGAGCCTCAGCCAGAGGAGAGCACAGAGAGCCAGCAGAACGGTGAGGAGGGAACCTCCACCCCAGAGGACAAAGAGAGTGGCCAGGAGGGGGCTGACAGCACTGCTGAGGAGGGCACCAGTGACAGCAACACTGGCTCAGAGAGCAACAGTGCCACTGTGGAGGAGCCTCCTGCAGACCCCAGCACTGAGGACAGTGAGAAGAAAGAATAAAAAATGACTCCTGGCTGTGTCAGTTTGTAGTGAAACCCTGCTCTGATTTCCCAGCCTGCTCCTTCCCTTCTCTGCCCTCCCTGCCCCTGGGTGGCACCCTGCCAGGCTGCCAGCAGGGTGCCTCCAAGGGACTCCAGAGGCACAGAGCTCTCAGAGCAGAGCAAAGCAAACCTCTGGTGCCTGAGCAGAGCTGGGACAGCACAGGGAGGTGCTTGGTTTTCTTTTTTTTCCCCTCTGGTGAGGATTCTTTCCAGCAGGTCCTTGCTTTTCTTTACCATTTAACTCCTTCATTTGCTGCTGAGCTGCCCTGGAACAGCCTCAGGCAGAGCTGTGGCCAAGCTGAAAGCAGGAGAGGTCTAACCCTGTGCTGTCTGAGCAGGCAGCCCCTGATGTGCTACAATGGGAAAGCAAAGAGTGGGTTTGCTTGCCAGGGCTTTGAGAGCCTCTGGGAACTCAAAAGGTCCTGAAAATGCCACATTTGGCCCTAGATAAGAAAAAAAAATCATTGCCACAACTGATCCAAGCTGCTCCTGCCCTGCCAGCTGAGAGAGCCCAGGCTGAGTGCTGCAGCCACAAGCAGGGAGCAGAGCTGCTGGGGGTTAAATCCTTTGGGGTTGCTTTTTAAATGATCTAAAACTAATAAACTCCAACACCTTTGGGTTTTTTAAGCCTCCAGTGGTCTGATTCTTGTCTCTTAGGGTGATGCCTGATTAGATTTAGAGCTTTCCTCAGCCATCTTCTGGACACCCTCAGGAAAAATCTCTCTGCAGCCTTCCTGCAGGATCCCTTCAGGCACTGCCAGGCAGCTCTGAGGTCCCCCTGGAGCTTTCTGCTCTCCAGCCACCCCCAGCTCCCTCAGCAGAGCTGCTCCAGTCCTTGGCTCATCTTTGTGGCCTCCTCTGGACTCTCTCCACAGCTCTGTGTCCTTCTCCTGCTGGGGACACCAGAGCTGGAGCAGGATTGGAGCTGAGGTTGAGCAGAGCAGAGCCCAGGGGCAGAATCCCCTCTCCTGCCCTCTGCCCACACTGCTCTGGCTGCAGCCCAGCACACAGCTGCCTGCTGGGCTGCATGAGGGCACTGCTGGCTCCTGGGGAGCTGCTCAGCACCCAACCTCCCCAAGGCTCTTCCTTCAGGGCTGCTCTCAACCCATTCTGCACCCAGTCTGGATTTGTGCTGGGCTTGGCCTGACCCAGCTGCAGGACCCTGCCCTTCAGCAGCCAGCACACAACTGTGGCAGGGACAGGGTTGCCCTGGCTGACAGTTGGACACTTTCAGACCCCCAAGGGGCTGAGGAGGAAGTGAGGAGGCAAACCCAGAGCCTTGCCTCCCACGGGGGAGTCGTTTGCTTTGCTTTGTTTTGCTCTTTGAGTACAAACCAGGAGGGTTATTGAGAGCCTGACTCATGCTTTGTGACCTCTGCCATCAGCAGGGCTCTGCTCTTGCTTGGCTCTGCAGGTGAAACCAAGCAGGCCAAGGTTCTCTGCTGGGTGCTTCTCCAAACTATGCTTTCATCTCACCACAAAAACAGCCTCAGTGCAAGTTACTAAGAAGCCTGGGTTAAAAAAAGGGGCTCTGAAAGGTTTCTTGGATTCTTCTTTTTGCATTCAGGTAATTACTAGATTTTATCATCCCCCCCAAGGCCTCCTGACCTACACAACTGAAACCCAGCAACGGCTCCAGAGCACAGAGAGGGCCCAGGGGGTAAACACTGAAAGCTCTTTAGGTGTCCAGTGTGAAGTGAGCCTTCTGAGGTGCTCCACAGCTGAGCAGCTTGGCTCCCTGAGAGCTCTGTGCTCCTAAAGACCCTTCCCAAGCACAGGACTGAAGTCACCTTCCCAAGGAAGGCAAAAAGCCTTGGTGCAGTTGGATCTGCTGTGGGCTGGGTGCAGTTGGATCTGCTGTGGGCTGGGTGCAGTTGGATCTGCTGTGGGCTGGGTGCAGTTGGATCTGCTGTGGGCTGGGTGCAGTTGGATCTGCTCTGGGTTGGGTGCAGTTGGATCTGCTCTGGGTTGGGTGCAGTTGGATCTGCTGTGGGCTGGGTGCAGTTGGATCTGCTCTGGGTTGGGTGCAGTTGGATCTGCTGTGGGCTGGGTGCAGTTGGATCTGCTGTGGGCTGGGTGCAGTTGGATCTGCTGTGGGCTGGGTGCAGTTGGATCTGCTGTGGGCTGGGTGCAGTTGGATCTGCTCTGGGTTTGGTGCAGTTGGATCTGCTGTGGGCTGGGTGCAGTTGGATCTGCTCTGCTCTGAGCAGCAGCTCCAGGTGAGACCTTGCTTCATCTCTGGCTGCTGGTGCCCCAGAGGAGCTGGCAGCTCCACCCATGGCTCTGGATCCTTAACCAAATGCTCTGAGCCCTGCATTTGGAGCCCTCCTTTTGTACCCAGAGCTGTGCCAGCCGTGGGCAAAGCCCTCCCAGGGGGATCTGTGCTGACAACCAAGTGGCCACCAGCTACCAGGCCGTGGGCTTGAACCAAGAGCCCCTTCTGTGCCTTGGCTCTGTTTTTGTTCTCAGTTCCTTTCTTTGACACTTTTTTGTTTTCCTCTCCACGGGGCTTTTTTTGAAGTGGTTTTGCAGTGCTGGGGCTGGAGCCTTATTTTGCTGCCAGCCAGCAGGTACAGCCTGGCTTGTGGCCCAGGCAGCTCTGTCATCTCTGTAAACAGCCAGTTTCAAGTTGCCTTTTTTCACTCACTTCTATGAAAAAGGTAAGAGAAAAACCCCACAACAAAACCCTCTGAATGCTGGCACCAAATCCAGAGTGGGGCTGAGGGGAAAGCCCAACCAGGCAGACTGCAAGGCAGAGAGTGAGGAGTCAGAGCACCTTGAAGTGCTGTGGGCTGAAGAATGGCAGCGCCGTGGCAGCCAGGACCAGGGCAGCTCCTCCTGCAGGGAGCTCCTCCTGCAGGCACCTCCCCAGGGATCATTCTCTGCCCCTGCAGCCAGGTTTGGTGCCAAGGCTGCAGGGCACTGCTGCTAAATCCTGCACCCCCTGAAGGGTGCTGGCTGTGGGCAGCAGAACCTTCAACCCCCAGCCCCTTCCAAGAGACACAAACCTCTCTCCCCTCCCTCAGCCACTCCTTGGGCACCAGTGAGTGATGTCCTGGAGGCCCTTCCCAAGCAGTTTCACAGGGAAGGCTTTCAAACCCTCTCTAGCCATGGCCAGGGGCCACAGACCTTCCCCAGCACAGGTCCTGCAACATCCCAGGAGCTTTTTCATTCCCATTTCTCCTCTCTTTTCCTTTCCCCACTCCCCATTCTGGGCTGACCACTTCACCACTGTCTCTTTCACCCTGGGTCAGGAATCCATGAGGATTCCTTTGCTCACCACAGGCCCCCAGTATGGAACTGGAGAAAGCTCTTTCAGCCCCTCCAGTCCAACCCTTCTCTAACTCTGCCAAGGCTGGGGCTAAGCCCTGGCCCTCAGCACCACATCTCTGCCCCTTTGAAGCCCCTCCAGGGCTGGGGATTCAGCCACCTCCCCAGGCAGCCTGCTCCAGGGCTCTCCTGATCCCCTGCCTCCCCATGGGCCTGGCAGTGTGGGCAGCAGATCTTGTGGCCAGCCACCCAGCCCTGAGCCAGGGGACAGTGGCAGCAGCACACAGTCAGTGGCTGTCCCCTGCCCCTCGTGGGGGCACAGTGTCTGCTCCTGCCTGCCCAGCCTCTCCCCACTGCTCTCGCTGCCCCTGGCACAGCTCAGTTCCAGGCTGAGGAAGCTGCTCCAGAGCCCAGCAGGTGCCAGGCTGCTCAAACTGCTTCATTTTCTGCAGCAGGCACTGGGCAGGAAGGACACCACCAGGGCTGTGGCACAGGTGTGAAGGAACCACATGCCCAGGGATGCCACCCAGTGCCCTGCCCTGCCCTAGCTACCAAGGGGCCAAAGTGGGCAAGTGCAGGTGGCTGCTAGGAGCCTGCACTGATTGCTTCCTCCCCTGGCAGGATAAGAATCTCAGCAACCTCAGGGTGAGATCACAGTCAGGAGGCTTTGCACAGGGCACCCCCTCCAGAACTCCTGGGGGGAGGATCCCAGCTCAGTCCCTTCTTAATGTCAGGAATTTACTCTCAGTTTCACTTCTGCTCTGCTGTTTGCTTGAGGAACAGCTGGGGCAGAACTCCCCCCCCCGGAGCCAGCCCTGTGATCAGCACCCAAACCATCCTGCCCCCCCCCAAATGCCAGCTCAGAGCTGGGGGAGCTGTGGGCAGAAGGCAAAACAGGAGCTGGGAGATCCCCAGCACCTCAGGCTGTCAGCTGAGGGGACCTCAGGGTCCCTCCTGACGCAAGAGGGACGGCAGTGGGAAGTGGGCACCGGCACAGGTCACCCTGAGCTGCCCTCTGCTTCTCTCTGGGGGCCTCTGGCTTCCTCCAGCCGAGGAGGGGAAACCCTCCCTGCTGCTTTGGCTCATCAAAGGAGCAGAGATGAGAGTGGAGGTGGCATCTGCTCAGTGCTGCTGGGCACAGGCTGGGTCAGCAAGGGACCCCCGGGCTGGGGGGGGCTGCCCCCAGCCTCTGCCCCTGGCTCTGGCAGCAGTGAGTGCAGGGCACACGGAGGTGCTGGTGCCAGTCCTTCCACCTCCCCTCTCCCTCTGCAGCCCTGGAGCTTCTTTCAGAGGCTTCACCCCCACCCTTGCTGGGTGCTCTGCCTGTACCTGAGGCAAGGCTTTGATCTCCAGTCCTCCTCCTCGGAGGAAGTGGTGAGGAGACAAAGCTGGGGGGGACCTGGAGAAGTGATGAACAAAGGAAATCAGAGCAGTGAAGAGCTGAGAGCTGTGACCTGCCCCTGCCCACCCAGAGAAGGCAAAAGTGGGTGCTGAGCAGCCAGGGGTGTGCTGGGTACTGAGGGAGCAGCAGTCACCTCCTGTGGAGCCATCCTGACCACCTCCCAGCCCCAGCACACTGAGTGCCCCTGGGTGGCACCAGCCCCAGCAAGGCCTCCTGAGGAGGTGAAGTGGCAGCTGGGCTGGCACAGTGTCTGGCACAGTGCCTGAGGGGGGCTTGGAGGGCTCTGGGTGGCTGTTAGCAGAGCTTCTGACACCACCCCCAGCACCCTTGGCTTCAGGTGTGTTCAATTTGGGCTTGAGCTGCAGAGTGGCTTCAGGTGGCAGCAGTTGGTGCTGCAGTGCTGCAGATTGGCACCCCCCCTGTGGCAGCTGAGGGGCTGGGGGAGGAGTGGGGACCCTCCCTGTCTCCTCCAGCCCTGGGTTCTGGTGGGTGAAGAAGAGAGAAGCCTCTTCCCTCCTGTGCCCTCAGCTCCCCACGTGCCAGTGCAAAAGCAGAACCCTCTGCATTTGCCTGGCTCTGGGTACCAGGGGCTTGGGGCAGCTCTCCTGGTGCCAGGGGCTTGGGTTTATGCAGCCCTCCTGGTGCCTCCTGCAGCCCTGGGCTGAGAATCTGGAGGCAGCATGGCACAGCACCACCTTCCTGCATCACTGACAGCCCCAGAAGAAGGAGGAGGAGGAGGAGGAGGAGGGTCCACCAAATGTCAGCCACACCAGGGCGGGTCATGAGGTGCAGGAAGTATAAAAGAGAGGTCCCCAGAGAGGGTCCTGGCAGAGGCTGCAGTGTGCAGAGGCTGTGCTGGGACTGGAGGATGTTCACCTTCTGACTGCAGCTGCCTGGGGAGCAGGACCATGGCTGGGGGTGAGTACCTGTTCTGCTCTGCCCCAGGGCCCAGGCTCCTGCCCTCTGGCACAGAGCATTTAAGGACTGGAAAATTCTTTCATCCTCCTCCTGTTTTCTGCTAAGGAAAAGGCAAAGTTCCGTTTTGCAAGCTCAAAAAAAACCTTCAGATCACTTCAGAAACACTCAACAAAAAAACCCAACCCAGCCCCAGGCTTGGAGGCAATTCCAAGAGGCTGTTCAGTCCCAAGGCAAATGAGCTCTGCTCATGGAGCTGGGACCTCTCCCTCTGTGTCCTCGACAAAACACAGCAGGAGGAGATGTCACCTCCTGGGCAACCTGGGCTGAGAGGCTGAGGGCACTGGGAGCAAGCCTGGCTCAGCCCCCTGCTGCCAGGCTCCTTCCCAAACTGTTCCCATGAGCAAACATCTGCAGAGCAGCAGCTCAGCCCTGCTGTAGAACTGGGGCACTGCTGGGGGCTGTGCCCCCTCAGGCTGCTGCCCTCTCCTCCTCTGAACAAATGAAGATGCAGAAAAATCTCACAGAGCCTCTCTGGTGCAGCTGGGAAAGAAGCTGCAACTCTGCTGCCCTTGGCTGCTGCTTCAGCCCCAGAGGAGTCCTGTTCCAGGCAGGGATTTCTCCCCAAGGAGTCCTCCTGCTCCTCCTGAAGGCTCTGCAGGGGTCTCAGGGTTGGGCAGAGGCAGGTTCCACACATGGGCAGTGTGCAGCCAGTGCTGAACCTGCCTGGAGGGAGCAAGAGGAGCTCCAGCTCTGCAGTGAGCCTGGGGGCTGCAGGAGGCTGCAGGGGGCTGCAGGAGGCTGCAGTGGTGCAGGCCGGAGGTGCCCTGGGCCCCAGCAGGCAGAGGCAGGTTCGAAGCAGCTCTGCAGGACTCACTTAAGAATGAATTTCCTTATCTCTGCTCATCTTGCCTCTTGATTCACAATTTCCTACCAGGGCTGAGGCAGATCTGTGGCAACTTTCTTCTGTGGCAGCTCGAGGAAGCCCTGGCACCAGGGCATGGTCTGGTTTCACAGGGCTGCTGACATCTTTCCTCTGCCAGTTGTGAGCAGAGGGCAAAGAGGGGAGAAGGAGGCACTGAGCTGGCAGCTGTGGAATCATCTGAGCTGTGATGTTCCCAACCCCCCCAGGGCTTTCCCCAAGAGCCGACAGAAACCAGAGGTACAAAGGGGACCTCCCTGCCCACCTGTGCCAACCTGCAGGGGCTGCAGCTTGTGCTGTGCAGCTCTGGCCGACAGCAGGAGAGCCTCTGACCGCCAGGGCTGAGCCACAGCAGCTTTGCTTGGCCCTGCCTGTGGTCCCCGGAGCAGCCCCGGCCCTGGCTCCTCCCCAGAGCTCCCCCAGCTCCTGCTCCTCCCTGGAGCATCCCTGGCTCCTCCCTGGAGCATCCCCAGCTCTGATTCCCTCTCTGATCCCTTCAGCAGAGGTGGGCAGTGGCTCCTCCATGCCAGCCCCACCGGGGCAGGAGCTGCCCCCCCCTGCCCAGAGCCCTGCCCTCTCCCATCCACACGGAGCCATTCTCCTTCCCCCCCTCTCCCAGGTCCTGCAGGGCAGGAGCCCCTGGGGCCCACAGGCAGCAGGGCAGCAGCAGGGCACAGGGGCTGCTGTGTGCCTCCTGTGACTCATCTGCCATGGGGCTTTTGTTGGCTTTTTATAAATCAAGGTTTCTACTTTGACTGGTTGTGGGGACTTTGGGGAATTTTTTGGGGGGCTTTGGGGTTTTTTTTTCTTCGTATTTTGAGGAACAAAAGTTCAGGAAAATACCCACAGCAGAGAAGTGCCAGAGGGGGGGAAAAAAAAAAAAAACAGAAAGAAAAAGTAAAGTAAGCTACCCCCAAGTGCCTCCTGAAACTCCAGAGCACCTCACTGCCTCCCTGCAGCTCCTCTGCTTCTGCTCCCTCTGTGGACCCCTCCCCAAAAAACAAGAACAGTGCAGGGAGATGTGAGCCTCACCCAGTCTGGAACTGGTGATGCTGGGACTGGACTGGCCCAGCCCAGTGGGGCTAGGAGGCTGAGTGGCCTCTGGCTGTGCCTCTGCCAAAGGCTGCAGGGGAGGCAGAAAGAGAGCAAGCAGCAGAGCAGGGACCTGAGCTGCTTGGCACTGAACACCCTCTGACATCTGACACCTGAAACAGCAACGAGAGAGGGAAAGAGCTGCGAGGCCCTGCCGGGGGCTGCTGCTCAGCTGCTTCACGACCCTCAGCTGAGGCACTCCAGCAGCTCTGGGCAGGAACAAAAGAAAGATTTTTTCATGTTAAGTAAAAAAGGCAGAGGGCAGGAGCCCAGCCAGGGCTGGGGGGGTTGGGTGAGGGCTGGGCTGCAGGCCTGTATGTGCCACAAAGGCAGAGGAGAAGGTTTGGTGCTTAGGAGGTGATGGCCCTGGGGTGCTGGAGCATCACCAGCACCACATCCCTTGGGGAGCGGAGCCAAATGCCAGCTGAGGCAGGCTGGCAGCAGTGTGCCCTTGTGGGGGGGAGGTTGTTGCCTTTGGAACTCTTCTCCTCTGCCTCCTTCCCAAACAGCTTCTAGGGACAGCTGCAGGGACCAGGATCAGCATCAGCAGGCACAGAGCAGCACATCCCCAGGGGCCCCTGCATGCCAGGCTGCTCAGGAGGTGCCACAGGAGAGCCAAGCCCCCAGTGCTTGGTTCTGCAGGGATCAGGGAGCCTGGGCAGGGGCCAGCTCCAGCCTCCTCCAGCAGGCTGCAGGGCTTTGGGCTTTTGGTGCATTTCCTGCACCTCCTTGCGACACACAACAGTTGGATCAGCAGCTTGAGGGAAGAGGTGGCCATACCAAGGTCACCAAACCTCCTCCTGTGTCTGGAGCTGACCAGAGTGGAAGCCACTGGTCAGAAAACAGAAGGCTTTAGCCAGGCTTTTCCCCCTGTACCCCTCAAGCCCCCCTTGACACTCTCCTGCTGGAAGCTGCACCAGGGATGCACCATCCACACCCCCAGCAGGACTCAAAAGGCCAAGAGGGACATGAAGCTAAGCAAGCACCAACTGCAGGAAGCTGAGAAATGAAAACAAGGTGGGAGGTGAGGCAGAAACTTCTACAAGACCCAGCGGGGAGCTGGCAGCTGGCAGGCCCTGGGGATGAACAGGAGGAGAGCTCCCACGTGGCTGAGGATCTCTCACCCACACACAGCCCCAGCCACAGAGAGACTCTGGTAGTGACAGCACTGCTGTGGGTGACCTCACTGCCACCTCAGCCAGGGCAGCTCCATCACCCTGGGCCACTGTGCCACCTGCCCAGGAGGCTGGCAGGGCAAGCAGGGGGCAGAGCAGAGCTGAGCATACCAGGGACTGAGCACCTTCACAGACTGAGCCCCTTGCCCAGCCTTGCTCAGTGAGCCTGCAGCAGGCACCAGCAGGGCAGTGAGAGGCTGGGGGTGGGGAAGGAGCCCAGGAGGAGCAGCAAGAGGCCCAGGACAGTTCTGGCAGCTGCCCCCTGGGAAGGACACAGCTGCTGCCAGCAGAGCAGGGCAAGAGCAACCTGCCAGCTGCCAGCTCACCTTCTGCTCTGACCAACTCTGGCACCACTGCCTGAGGTAGGTGCTGGCAGTGCTTTAAATAGAGCAGAGAGAAAGCTTTCACTGCCCCCTGTGCCCCTGCTAACCACAGCAGGAAGAGCTGCTTGCCCCAGACTGCTCTCACCAGCAGCACATCTGCCACTGCACTGCCTTTCTCCTCCTGCAGCTCCACATCCCAGGGCAGCAGAAGTCACCTCTGACATTTAGAGACCAGCAATAAATCTCAGCCAGCCCCAGCCCTGTCCCTGCTGCTGGCAGTTTCCCTGTGCTGCAGGCAGGGAGCAGCTGGCTCAGCCCTGCTCACAGCTGGATGTCTGCAATGGGCTGGCTCTGGTCCACCCTCCCAGCACACAGCAGGGCCCAGGAGATGGGCTCCTGAAAAATAAAAGCATAAAATGAAGCCAGGGAGGTGCAGGGAGTGACCTGTCCTCAGCTCTCAGCCTTTGGAGGTGAAGCTGGAAGGGCCTGAGGCTGATCTGTGCTCTGGCAGCCCCTTGCTCTGTGACCCTCTGAGCATCTGGAGCAGGTCTGAGCCCAGCCAGCTGTGGGAGCCCTGCAGGGCTGAGGGGGTCCTGGGCAGGTTTGCTTCAAAGAGAGCTCCACAGGGAAGCCCCCAGCTCAGCCACTAACAGCTGCCTCCCTCTCCTGCAGGCAAGCAGCTGAAGGTCAGCTTTGTCTTCAGCCTTCCTCTGATCTTTCAGGTAAGAAGCTCCAAACCAGCCCTGCTGAAATCCAGCTGGGGGGCAAAGGGAGAGCCTAGCAGCTCTGACAGGCAAAGAGCAGCCCCCCCAGAGCTGTGGGACACCCAGGGGGCTCCACCTAGACAGGAGGAGAAAATTCTTTGGTGTGAGTCTGCTGGAGCCCTGCAGCAGACTGCCCAGAGAGGTTGTGGAGTCTCCTTCTGTGGAGAGCTTCCAACCCTACCTGGATGTGTTCCTGGGTGACCTGCCCCAGGTGCCCCTGCTCTGGTAGATGCTCTCCAGAGGTCCTTTCCCAACCCCAACCATTCTGTGATTCCATGACCTGCCCCTGCCCCACAGGCTGGACCCTGCTGCCCCCTGCCCCAAGCACAGGAGCAGCCCTGGGCACACCGCAGCCCCCAGGCCCAGCTGGTCCAGAGGCTCAGCAGCGTGGGGAGAGCTTTGCAGCCTCTTTCCCTTCCCTTTCACTGCTGGTGGCGTGGCCCAGAGCAGGCAGGATGTGGTGAGAGCCAAGGTGCAGAGCTGGAGAGCGTGGAGATGTCAGCAGATAACTGGAGAGGGAGACCTTTGATCTGCCAGGCCGGGGAGAAGCTGCTGGAGACGAGTCACAAAGCAAGCAGGGCACGGTGCCAGCGGCTGCCTCTGCCCCGCGGGTGGAGGAAGATGAAAGGAGAACGATCAGAGAGCGACCAGAGCCTGCAGCAGGGGCAGGGGTCCGGAGCAGGCAGCGGCAGCGAGGCCACAACGGCTCCCAACGGCTCCCTGCGCCGCATCCTCCAGCTCCAGCTCCTCCCCAACTCCTCCAGCTCCTGCCCAGCTCCTCCAGCCCCAGCTCCTCACCACCTTTTCCAGCAGCTGCCATTGCCACTATGTAGTCCCTGAACTCCCCAAGAGGACAGCCCCAGGAGTGAGCCTCTGCAGGTGTTGCTTTGGCTGAGCACAAAACATTTCCCATGGAATTCCTGTTCTGAGCCCCACCAGAGCCCCCCAAGCCTCACCCCCCTGTGGGCAGCTCTCAGACACAGGACCCAGCCAGCTCTGTTGGTGATGTTGGCACCAGCTGGGGCTTGGGAGCTCCCTGGGACTTTTCCATGGCTGCCAGCTCCTCCCAGCTCCTCCCCAGCACAGAACCCATCCCAACTCCCTCCCTCCCCAACTACCTGTGCTGGATTCTGTGCTCCTGCTCTGGCAGGGGGGTTGGACTCGATGCTCTCCAGAGGTCCCTTCCAAGCCTTGGCATCCTCTGAGCTGTGATTTCTCCTCCCTGCTCCAGCTCTGCCTCGGGGACAACGTCACCGACGACTACGACTCCAACGCCACCATCGACTACAGCCTGTTCGAGACCCCCTGTGAGAAGCAGGAGGTGAGGACCTTCCGTGCTGCCTTCCTCCCCGCCATGTACTCCCTCATCTGCCTCACAGGGCTGCTGGGCAACGGCCTGGTGATGCTCACCTACATCTACTTCAAGAGGCTGAAGACCATGACGGACACCTACCTGCTGAACCTGGCGCTGGCAGATGTCCTCTTCCTGCTGACTCTGCCCTTCTGGGCCAGCAGTGCAGCCCTGCCCTGGCTCTTCGGGGAGGTCACCTGCAAGGTGCTCTACTGCCTCTGCAGGCTGAGCTTCTTCAGCGGGATGCTGCTGCTGCTCTCCATCAGCATCGACAGATACTTCGCCATCGTCCAGGCTGCCTCCGCGCACCGCCTGCGCCCCCGCATGGCCTTCATCAGCAAGGCCTCCTGCGTCCTCATCTGGCTGCTGGCCTTCGTCCTCTCCACCCCCGAGCTGGCCCACAGCGGAGTCATCTCCTCGGGCACCCTCCCCCCGCGCTGCGCCCTCCTGGCCAGCGACCTGCAGACCTTCAGCACCGGCGTCAAGGTGTCGCAGATGGTCTTCGGCTTCCTGATCCCCCTGCTGGTGATGTCCTTCTGCTACCTCGTGGTGGTCAGGACCCTGCTGCAGGCTCGCAACTTCGAGAAGAACAAAGCCATCAAGGTCATCATCGCCGTGGTCGTCGCCTTTGTGGTCTTCCAGCTGCCCTACAACGGCGTCCTGCTGGCCAAGACCATCTCAGCCTTCAACCACACCAGGTCCTGCGAGGAGAGCAAGCAGCTGGACGTGGCAGACGACGTCACCTACACCCTGGCCTGCCTCAGGTGCTGCCTCAACCCCTTCCTCTATGCCTTCATCGGTGTCAAGTTCCGCCACGACCTCTTCAAGCTGCTGAAGGAGCTGGGCTGCCTCAGCCAGCAGCGCCTCTGGCAGCTCACCGCCTGCAGGGACACCAAGAGGTTCTCCTCTGCCATGGAGACAGAGACCACCACCACCTTCTCCCCCTGAGCCCAGCTGCAGGCAGGCTTTGGGCAAGCTGGACGGCTTGGGACACCTCCTCTGCTCCAAGTGGCTGCCAGAGGGAGAACTCCAACCCCTGCAGGGCCAGCAGCTGCAAAGAGCATCCAGAGCACTGTGATCACTGCTGCACGGCTGGAGAGGCTGCAGCAAAGCTCTGACTGACAGCAGAGGAAGGACACTGGGGAGCCCAGAACCTCTCGTGCCCATTCCACCTTCACTTCAGCCTCTCCTCTCCCAGTGAGACCTGCTCCAGACAGCACTGCCCCTGAAAGCAACAAAGCCCAGGAGAAGAGCTCTGAGCTGCCAGCTCTGGAGCTGACCTGCAGGAGCATCAGCCTTGCTTTGGGTGCTGCTCTGGACAAGCCTCCCTGCTGCTCTCCCACACCCACAGAAGTGGTGCCCCTGAGCCCCTCTTCAGGACAAACCAGCACCAGCAGCCTCAGGCTCCAGGGTGAATCCAGCTCACAAGAGAAGCAATGAAGGATCCCAGAGCACAGCCTCTCTCCTCTGCAGAGACTGCCCAGGGATGTGGTTGAGGCCCCATGCCTGGACACATCCAAGATCAGCCTTGCTGTGCCCTGGGCAGCCTGCTCTGGTTGGGGGTGTCCCTGCTGCCTGCAGGGGGGTTGGACAAGATGCCCCTGGGGGGTCCCTTCCAACCTGTGCCTCACCCCTGCCAACCAGCAATATCCTTTACAAGTCTCTTAGAGCTCAGCCATGGAATCAGAGGAAGGAACCTCAAAGCAAACCCAGAAGACACCAAAGCTGACCCCTGAGTGCCAAAGCTGGGGCCCCTGCCAGTTCTCACCACACAGCTGATGCCTCTCAGGGCTTCTCCCTAGAAGAGAAAGCAGTGAAGGACTTTCAGCATCCAGCCTGAGGTTCAGGCAGCTGAAAGAGCCTCTCCAGACCACAGCACCACAGCTCTGCAGAGTGACAGCCAACAAACCAAAGCTCCCCAGACAAACAGCAGGGCTGTTCCCCACACCTAGGGCAGGACACTCAGCTGCCCAAGCAGCTCCCTCACAGGGCTGCTGAAAGAGGAGCTCCCAGCTACAGCATCCCCAGGGATGAGGCAGAGCAGAAAGCCACCAGGTTCCAGCAGTCCCTCAGAGCTGACTCTCAGCCAAGCTTGGAGAGTTCCTGAAGTTTAAGGGAAGGGAAACTGATTTACAACCCTGCTGGAAATCAAACCTAAGCCACCAAGGAACCAGCCCAGGTCACACCTTGAGCCCCAAACAGCCCAAGCACAGCACAGGGATGCTGTCAGAGCAGGGGACTCAGTTCCTAGGGGGGGTTCACCCAGTCCAGTCCCAGTCTCAGTTCCAATCTTCTTTAAGAAGCCAACTGAAGAAGCCTGGCCCTGGTTATGGGTCTGCAATAAACAACATCAAGAGCTGTGGCTGCCTCCTTCCTGGGGGTGCTCAAGGCCAGGCTGGATGAGGCCTTGAGCAGCTGAGTCTGGCTGAGAGGTGCCTGTGGGCATGGTGGGGAGGTTGGCACAGATGAGCTCTGAGCTCCCTCCTGCCCTGAGCCATTCCCTGATGAGCAGGAGATAACCAGCACCCAGCTGGGCTCCAGGGGGTCCAGCAAGCCCTTCTCAACCTCATGGTGGCTCAGGAGCTGTGGACTCCTCAGCACTGCCAAGAAAGGTTTGCTGCCAACCCCTTCTCCCTCCCTGCCAGTTCTGTACCCTCTGTGGGGAAGGGGTAGCCACTCCAGGCTGGGCTGTGGGTTCTGCTGTGCCACCTGGGCAGCTGGCAGAGGGAAGTCTTTGTCACCCTCAGGAAGAATGGGCTGGGGCTCTGTGAGGCAAACAGCCCCTGGGCAGATGAGTGGCCTGGGAGCCCTCCTGCTGGCACACAGCAGAGCTCAGGTGCTGAGGTTCCACAGCCCTGAGCAGATGCCAGCCCCAGGCAGCAGGCTGCCCTCACTGGTACCGGCAGCCAGACCCCAGCTCTGTGTTGCTGAGAGTCAGCCAGGCAGGGAGTGAAGCCTTCCTGGTACCCAAGCAAGGCCTGGCACTGCCACAGCTCCTTACCAAGCTCAGGTTGTAACAAGCAGGGAGGCCCTGGGCTGCCCTTCAGCGTGGCAGGGGCAGAGCTGAGCGAGCCCTGAGCTCATCTTTGTCTCGGCTCAGCCTATGCAAATCAGCAGCTCGAAGGAACCGAAACTGCAGCTTCCCTCCCTGCTGCTCTGCTCCCTGCAGCCCAGGTGGCTAAAACAGGAGCAGGCAGAGGTCTGCTGTCCCCTGCTGCTGAGCACTGCTGCAGTGCCTGGGGGGCACAGAGGGCCTCTGCTCTCCCCTCCATGTGGTGTAACCAGCACAGCCTCGCAGGTTTCTGCAGCAGCTTCACCTCTCTGCACCTGCCTGTGAGGGCATCACCCACCTGCAGGGCACTGCTGGGGTGGAAGGAGGTGAGAAGGCTGCCACAGGCTCCCTGCTGCGTGCAGGGCTGCTCTCAGACCAAAACTCAGCACCAGGGGAGCAAAAACCTCCCTGGCAGGGCTGCTGCTGTTTGGAGGGGAGAGCTGCCTGATGCCCTGGCAGATAAAGACCTTTCTAATTCTGAGTCTTGGCCACGCCAAGCAGTGAGAAAGAATCTCTGCCCCCGTGCCAGGGTGGGGAAGGGGAGAAGGAAAAACAACTCTCTGGATGACTAAACACAGCCAACAGCCTCTGCACCGCAGCTCAGCCCTGCTGCTCACCAGGGGCTTGCTCAAGGCTGCTTTGAAGAGGTTAACACCTGCACAGCTCTCTGCCTTGCCTGAGGCTCCCAGGTAGCTTCACTGCTCCTGCTCAGCCCCCAGCACGTGCAGAGGGGGAGAGGCAGTGACCCTCCCAGAGCTGCCCCCCAGCAGCCATAGGCTCCCACCAGGCTCCAGGTGGCACTGCTGCAGGCCTGGCAGGGCAGCAGCTCCTCACCAGGCTCCTCAGCAGGGTTTTGCTGGCAGCAGCTCCTGGCAGGGCTCCAGACCCAGCTGCAAACCAGCAGCCCCTCACACGCCAGCACTGCCCACACCACCCAGCGTGCAGCCAGGGACCTGGAGGCTGTTTTGAAGCCTGCAGGGGACAACAAACCCCAGACAAGGCCTCCACAGCACCACACAGAAGCTGCAGCTTTGCCAGAGCCTGCTCCTCAGCTGGGCATCCTGTCTGGGGCACTGCATGGGCTGGAGCTGCTGGACGAGCACTGGCAATGCCCTGCAGCACCAGGGCTCTCCTGCCAGCTGCCCCAGCACCAGGACCATGTCTGTTCCTGCACAGGAGGTGAGGCACAAGCTCTACCCAAGAGCTGCTCCTCCCTGGGGGAGCCTTTGGTAAATGCCCACCCCAGAGACCTGCTCCTAACCCACAGCCAGAGGCATGCCACGCACCACAGCAGCTCACCCCTGCACCACAGCCTGCTGCCTGCCACTGCAGGAGGAGCAGCACCCTGGGGAGCCTGTGGTGAGATCATCACCTCGGGGTCATGGCCTGGCCACCCTGCTAGGAGCTGTGCATCAGCTGGGTGACACCAGAGCTTCCCTCCAGCCATGCAAATGAACACAGGGGGGGAGCAGCAGAGCAGAGGGGACCTGGGATATGCCTGAGACCCCTCCTGGCTCCATGGCTCCCTGTATGGCAGGGAGGTGTCTGGGAAGTAGCAGTGGTGGTGTTCAGCTCAAAATCAATTCCCTTCATCACCAGCAACACAAAAGGAGTCTCCTTGCAGGGTGCTGCCTCCTGCAGCCTTGCACCACGGCTGTGGGTGGCCTGGAACACCAGGAAATGAGGCTGCAGGCACCAGCAACCAAGATGAACACTCCCAGGGACCCCACAGTGCAGCCATGGCCATGGTCCCCTTCTGGCTGTGGCCACCACACAGCAACAGAGACCTGCAGGGGCAGAAAGCTGAGATGTGTTAGGAGGGCAGGGACACAGCCTGTGAGCCCTTCCCTCTGAGCTGCTCCCCTCTCACCCTCACCCACCCAGGAGATGTAAACCCACACCCCCCTTGGCAGAAGGCTCTCAGCTCTCTGGCTATGGCCAGGGAAAGTCCACAGGAGGACCAACCTCAGCCCTCTCCCTGGTGGCTGCTGACACCATGTGGGAAAGGCTGAGAAACGCGCCAGCCGCAGCCACCACCCCGAGCCCACCCCCGGCTGGGACCCCGGGAAAAAGGCAGGAAAAACCTGCCCTGAAATCACGGTGAGGGTTTGGGTGGCACTGCTGAACCCTGCCCAAGCCCTCGGTGGGCAATGGGGACAGAAAGGGAAGTCCTTTGGGGCTGGTTTCAGCCTGGAAGTCATTTTGAAATGGCTTTGATTCGCTGGGAGTTTGCCTCCGGATCAGCCTTTTCCAGGGGGATTCAAGAAGCCCTCTAAATGCTGCACTTCAGCATGGTCCTGACCTAGAAATGACATCTCCAGCACATCACCTGCTAGCCTTACACCCAAGCTTCCTGGGCAACTCTGGAAAAAAAACAAAAATGGCCTTCTCCAGTCCCCTCCTGCCATGAAACCTTGCTGCAGCCACGCTGGAGCTGCAGAGTGTGCCAGGAGCAGCCTTTCCCAGCACCAGGAAGGGATTCTCCAGGCAGGAGCTTTGTTAAGTGCATTTCCCAGGGGTGCATTTGTGCCCACGAGGCCTCACTCTGCTTCTGAGCCACCCCTGGGAAGCTCCATGCCTGCCCCTCACGTGCAGCACCGGAACCTGCGCTGCGGTGGCAGCTCAGCTGCAAACCATTTTGCTGGAGCACAACCACCACAGCCTCTGCAAAACCCCAAACCCAGCCCAATTCCTCGAGCTGCTCCCCAGTCACTGCACAGCAGCAGGCAGCCTCTGCTGCCAGCTCCTGCAGGCCAGCCAAGAGAACCCCCTGGCACTCAGTGCCTCACTCACTGCACTGCAAAGCCAACCTGGTCTTGAACATCCCCAGGCAGGAGGCAGCCACAGCCTCCCTGGGCAGCCTGTGCCAGGCTCTCACCACCCTCACACTCAACAACTTCTTCCTCAGCTCCACTCTAACCCTGCTCTGCCTCAGCTCCAAACCATTCCCCCTGGGCCTGTCTCCAGACCCCCTCAGCAAAAGTCTCTCTGCAGCCTTCCTGCAGGATCCCTTCAGGCACTGCCAGGCAGCTCTGAGGTCCCCCTGGAGCCTTCTCCTCTCCAGGCTGCACATCCCCAGCTCCCTCAGGCTGTGCTCACAGCAGACCTGCTCCAGCCCTTGGCTCATCTTCGTGGCCTCCCCTGGCCTCACTCCAGCAGCTCTGTGCCCTCCTTCTGCTGGGGACACCAGAACTGGAGGCAGGATTGGAGGTAGGGTCCCAGCAGAGCAGACCTTCAAAGGTGCTGGCAGCAAACCAGCACCTCCCTGGCTCCATGTGGCCTTTCTCTGCTGGTGCCTCCTGCCCCTGTGTGCAAGGCAAAGCCTTTTCTTTGTGGCTTTCTGCAGAAGCCAACTGAACAAAACAACAAAAGCCTGAGACTGCTCCACCTCTGCAGACAGCTTCTCCCTGAGAAGGCTGCAGCCCACACCTCACCCACCCAAACCTGAAAGGAATAAACAGAGTGACATCAGATCTGCCCTCAATAAAGCTGCCCCACACCCCCCCACACAAACACTTCACTGTTGTGTTCTCCAGGCTGCTGCCAGCTCCCTGCTCCCCCGCACAGCAGAGCACAAGCAGCAGACCAGGAGCCAGGCAGCTGCTCTGGGCAGCCTGGGCCAGTGCCTGATGTCCCTTCTGCTGAAGTCCCTGTGCCTCAGGTGCAACACAAACCTGCCCTGGGGCAACCATTTTTCTTTGTCTTGCTGCTCCTTCCCTGGGAGATGAGACCAAGCCCCACCCGGCTCCAGCCTCCTCTCAGCCTCCCCTTCTCCAGGCTGAACCCCCCAGGTCCCTCAGCCATTCCTCCCCAGCCCTGTTCCCCAGACCCTTCCCCAGCTTCATTGCCCCTCTCGGGACCAGCCTCTCAAGGTCCCTCTCGGAGTGAGGGTCCCGAAGCTGAGCCCCGGACCCGAGCTGAGCACCCGCGCCGCTGTGACGTCACACACACCTCCGCGCGCGCACGTGCCGGTGTACACGCGCCGCTGTGACGTCACCACCACCCCTCCCCCCCCCCCCCGGCGCACGTGCCGGCGGCCGCGCGCTGCTGTGACGTCAACCGCGAGCTTTACGCGCGCGCCCTCGCTCCGCCCCCTCCGCACCTGCCGGCGCCTCCTGGCGCCCCCTGGCGGCCTTGGGGGCTGTGAGGTGGTGCACGGCGCTGCAGGCAGGACGTTCGCAGCAGGAGGGAGCTGCAAACGCCTCACAAGGGCACGTGAAGGAAAATGGGGCTGGGGGGCGTCACGCAGGGCACCTCCTGCGTGGCCTGAGCAGAGTGGTGAGAGCTGGAGTCCTCCGAGCTCCTCTGCTGCGTGGGCTGGGTGACAGTGGTGGGTTTGTGGCAGTGCAGTTGTCTGTGTGTCAGGGCAGGGGGGTCAGTGCTTTAGTAAGAGGGCTGCTGAGTAAGATTGCATCTAGGAGTTCCTTATCTCTGAGAAAACACAGCAGAGAGTTGCTCACAAGACCAGAAGATAAAGTCTTGTGCCATGGTGTGTGGGAAGCTGTGAGCTGAGCTCCCCCAGTGCTGAGCGAAGCATCAGCTGGAGAAATCTCACGTGATTGGTTGTGTGTCCATTGCCCCAGTGGAGACAGAGGGGCAAATGTCATCGTCTTGGAACCACTGCCTGCTGCCCCCCGGCCCAGCCTGGAAGGAACGAAAAAGAGAGGAAAAAGCTTTTAAATCCAGGCGGTTCCCATTGCGCAGCTGAAGGTGGTTTGTGCAGAGATGCAGCAGCAAGTGAGGAGTGCAATAGTGCAGAGCTGCCTACAGCTTCAGCCTCCTCCTGGACTGCCTTATAGCGAGACAGCAGTAGCTGCGCACAGCTGGGCTGGATTAGCTGCCTGTTCATTAGCTGCCTGTTCATTAGCTGCTTATTAAACACCAGGGGGACATTACCGGCGGCTGCAGGTGCGGAGCGCGGTGCTGCCTCTCGTTATGCTCTGCGCTGGGGCTGCTCGGAGCCGCTACCACTGGAGGGCAACAGGAGACCACTGGATTCCGACACCCCCGAACCTGCAGCCGGACCCGAAACGAGCACAAAGGGGCAATGAAGGCTGCCAGCTGTTGCCGAACGGCTCAGCTGCAAAGCACAGCCCGGCAGAGAGGGGAGGAGGCTGCAGCCTGCCGGAGAGGTCGAGCCCTGATCAGCCTTTGAGGTGTTTTCCTCTCTGTTATTGCCCAGTAAAGTTTCTCTCCCTCTCTCGGAGCTGTGTCCTCCTGCTCTGGCGACACCCCTCCCTTCGTTTGTTACAGGCTCGGAGAGCTCCGTCTGATGCTTGAACATCCTCCTGCTTCCCAGGTGGATGCTGTTACAAGCTCCCCCTCTCGCTGCTGCTGTTGCAAGGGAGGCAGCTAATGCCCAGGAAGACCAGGAGCAAGACATTCTCGGCAGCAGTTGGGGTTGAACACAGACCAGCACCTCGGTAAATCCCAGCTGCCTGTGTCCTGTCAGCAGCCACTGAGGTGTGAGCAACGCAGGGGGAAAGCCCACCTGAGACACACAGCAGCAGAGCCACTGTCTGCCTTTCTCTGGTACCTTCTGAGGATCTTGAGGCCCTTCAGAAATGAGAGCTGAGCTGTGAGTGTGTTACAGAGGGAGAGGAAGGAGGGGTTGCTTGGAAGCACAAGCAGAGCCTGGAGCTGGGCATGGATTTCCAGTGCCCTGAGCTTGCTCTTGTGCCTGCTCTGCTGGCACGGAACTGTGGCCCTCGAGTGAACAGGGAAGTAATAAAGCAGCGCTTCTAGTACTCAAATGAGTCAATCAGCACCCCATGACCTGTGCCTGGTGCACTACAAGGCATTGGCATGTGCAGCAGTTGGCCTCTTGGCTGAAGTCTAGGAGCTGATCCTCCAGCTGCAAGCTTGTAGGTTACCCACAGCCAGGGGCAGGAGGGAGCAGGAGAACAAGCAAGCCCTGCTTCAGGGGTGCAGGCAGACAAAAGCAGAGGCAAACCCTCACCTCGTGAGTGCTGAGCATCTCTTCTTGCTCTGTTCTGTTTCCCCAGGGCATGTTTTTGGCACTCATGAGAAAAGCACAGAAAATTCCACCTGGCAAAATAAAACTGAAAGAGGGCAGCGTGGGTCAGGCTGGTGCCATGGCTGCTGTGTGGGCCAGGCTGTCCCTGCTGCCAGGCCCAGCCCCAGCAGGGCATCACAGCAGAGCTCCCCTGTAGACCAAGGTGCTGCTGTTATCTGGTGGAGTCAGGATGCTGGTGAAGCAGAAAGTGATACCCAAAGTCCTCTGAAGTGGTGGCACTGACCCCCAGAGCTCCTGCCTGGAGCAGCTCCTCCTCTGTTACAGTTTGTTGGAGCTGTGACCCCAGGGGACGTCTGAGTGGCAGCCAGCACAGCCCTGGATGTGCTGTTGATCTGTTTGCTGCTGCTTCTCCTCAGGACAGCTCCTCTGCCTCCCAGGAGAACGCCACAGCTCCATTAGAGTCCATTAGCAGCTGCTTCTCCTTTAGCCTTGAAGTGAGTTGGGTGTTAAAGGTGGTGTGATGGCAGCCCCGGAGGTGGGAGCCTGCTCCAGCAGAGCTCCAGCACAGAGAGGAGCTGGCTGCAGGCAGCCCCCAGAACCTGCCCTGGCCACAGGCAGCCATGGCTCGCTGCAGGAAGGAACCTTGGGGCCTCCCCTTCCTTTTCCTGCAGGCTTGGACAATAGCAGAGGCAAGGACTTGAACGAGAATCATGGAATTGTTTTGGTTGGAAGAGACCTTCAAGATCATGGAATCCAACCCTTGACCCAGCACTGCCAGAGCACTGCTGAACCACAGCACCATGGCTTTGAAACCAGGGATGGGGACTCCAACACTGCCCTGGGCAGCCTGGCCCAGAGCTGTGCAACCCTTTGGGGCAGGAATTGTTCCTTGTGTCCAACCTAAACCTCCCCTGGGGCAACCTGAGGCTGTTTCCTCTTGTCCTGTCCCTTGTTCCTTGGAAGAAACCAACCCCAGCCTGGCACCAGCGTCCTTGCAGGGAATTGTAGAGAGCCAAGGGCATAGCTGGAGAAGAAAACATTGCAGAGCTGTTTGGGTCAGGAGTGGATGGGGCTGCACTGAGGGCTTTGGCCAGGACAAAGAATGGCCCAGCCTGGGGACCTTCGGGCTGGCACCTTTGCCGCAGCAGCTGCCAGGCCAGGGCTGAGGTGTGGAGCAGCACAAGGAGCTCTTGGCCCTGCGCTGCCCTGCGGATGTGAGCAGCCTGCTGGAAATCTCAGCCTGCTGCCAGCCTGACAAGTGGCAGCAGCTGGGAGCCAGCCCCTGGCCATGCTGCAGCCGCACAAACCATGGCCCCATTGTCTCTGGGTCTCCTGGAATGTGAGCCACACAGGAGCCCACCCCAGGGGCCCAGCTGCTTCCTGGGCCACAGACAAAGGCAAAGCAGGCACCTCGGGAAGCCTCCATGCGGTGCCAGGCAGCCAAGGGAAAGCTGCCACTACCCAGGTGGCACTTGGTGCGTGGCCAGAGTGTGGCCCAAGGAGGAAAGCAGACCCTGAGAGCACATCCTGGCACTTCTGCCAAGGAGCTCAGGGAACAGCTGCTGTGGGTGCTTCATCCTCCATCCCTCAGGGGCTGCGGCAGGTCCGGGTGGGTTTCAGCTGCTGTAAGCTGGAGGCCTCTCTGTGCCTGCCCTGCGCTGCCCTGTCCTGCTCACAGCCCCTGGCAGCCCTCCAGCACCCAACACTTCTCAACCCTCTCACCACCTTCCCCACTCTATCCCAGTTAAAGCCACAATAATCAGCCCTCTGCTGCTGCACCCATCCGGAGGCCCTGGTGCGCTGCGCGTTTGCTTCTCCCCTTCCTGTCCCGACCAGCAGCAGCCGGAGCTGCAATTCACGGTGGGGGCTGTGCCCGGAATTCCCCTCCCTGCCCTGGCTGGGCAGAGTTTGCAGGATGCAATTCCCCTCCCTGCCCTGGCTGAGAGGGGTCTGCAGGATGCAATTCCCCTCCCTGCCCTGGCTGAGAGGGGTCTGCAGGATGCAATTCCCCTCCCTGCCCTGGCTGAGAGGGGTCTGCAGGATGCAATTCCCCTCCCTGCCAGCCCCTAATCAGCTGCCGGCTCGGGACGTTGCTGCGTGAGCAAACAAAGCTGATTGAGGAGAGGAAAGGGAATGTGGGGAGCGATTGTTCTCTTTGGCTTCACCTCGATAAGGGCCGCGCCGGCTCCGAGACAAAAGCTGCTTGATGGATCCCTGCCCTTGGGGTTGCAGGAGTCACATTCCTGGAAAAGGGGAAATTGGCAGCAAAAATGCAGCTCTGAGGTGGGAAGGGAAATCCAGTGGTCAGGGAGAATGGGAAGAGCTGGGGAGGGTAATGCAGTTGTCAGGCAGAGTGGGGAGGGGGATGCAGTGGTCAGGCAAAGTGGGCAGTGCTGGGCTTTGTTTCCTTTTCTTCTCCCCCTGTGGTGAGCCTCCAGGGCAGTCCCTGGGCTGGGAGCAGCAGCTGCTGTGGGCTCAGTGAAAGCTGTCAGCAGCTCCAGCTCAGGTTAATGTCTCTGCTCTGGCAGGGGGTGCAGAAATGCCTCTGCTGAGGGCTACCTGGGGGGCAGGCAGAGGTGCAAGAGGCAGGTGTGATGCCTGCAGCTCAGCTCTGCACCCTCAGCAGGGTTTGTGCATGGCTCTGGGGGCTGTGGCACTGCATCTGTGTCCAGCAGGTACAGAGGGAGCAGCACAGCTGATCAGCTCCCCCCAGACCTTGTCACTGCCCATGGCAGGTGAGCTGCTGACCCTGGGCCCAACCAGGCTGGCCACAGGCCCCCACCCTGTGTGGGCACAGGGGTCCCTCCTGGCTGGCCAGGCTTTGGTTCCTCCACCAGTGGCTTGTGCCAGCAGCTCCTGCACTGCCCTGCTCTGTGGCTCACAGGTGGGACACCCACAGACCTGAGTGCCCCATGTGCCACAGCAGGTACCAGTTCCTGCTGGTCCCTGAGAAGACCCAGAGCAGTGCCCAAGTATCTGCAGGTACTCCAGGAGCCCATGGTGGCAGCAGGAGGGTTTGTCAGGTTCTCAGCTGCTCCAGGCATGGACCAGAGCTTAGGACAACCCATCCTGGCCAAGCAGTTCTGTTGCTATCCCTACAGGACAATGCTGAGGCACACAACCTTGGTTCAGTTCCCCACAACCCCCTCAAACCATCCACCTGGGGGTCCCCCAGGACCCTGCTGATGGAGATGGCCTCCAGGGCCAGCACCAGCCCCTGGGGAGCAGCTGCAAGGTGATGGTGTCGCTTGGCACAGGTTAGAATCCCTCTCTGGTGGAGATCCAGGTGGCTCCATGAGTCACTCAGTGTCTTGGCTCAGTGTGGGATCACTCTGCATCCGGGGTGGATCCTGGCAGCATTTTTCCAGGGAAAGTGTTGGTCCAGGATGTCTCAGCCCCTGACAGCTGGGTGCTGTCACGTGGCATTGCCTGTGCTGCCCTCCTGCAGCATCACATTTGCTCCCCATGTGAAAAGGAGAACCCAGTCTGAGCCTTTGAGAGCAAAGTGCAAGCTGTGGAGAGCAGGGAGCTGCTCTGTACTCTTTTCATAGCCTCATGGAATAGTTTCCATTGGAGCTCTAAGCTCCTCCAGTCCAACCATTCTCTAACTCTGCCAAGGCTGGGGCTAAGCCAAGGCCCTCAGCACCACAGCTCTGCCTCTTAGAATCCCCTCCAGGGATGGGGACTCAGCCACCTCCCTGGGCAGCCTGTGCCAGCCTTTGAGAACCCTTTCAGGGAAGAAGTTTCTTCTAATGTCCAACCTAAACCTCCCCTGGGGCAACTTGAGGCCATTTCCTCTTGTCCTATCTTGTTCCTTGGGAGTAGAGACCAACCCTGACTTGACTCCAGCCTCCTCTCAGGGAGCTGTAGAGAGCAATGAGGTCTCCCCTTAGCCTCCACCTCTGCAGACTGAACACCCCCAGCTCCCTCAGTTGCCCCTCCCCAGCCCTATTCTCCAGACCTTCCCCCAACTTCACCTTTTGCTGCCTTTAACATCCCTGGCCCATGAGAAGCCCCCTGAGCAATCCCAGGTGGGCATCCTGGGTGGCAGTGGCTCAGGAGACTCTGCTGTGTGCTGAGCAACTTCTGTGCAGCGTCCTCAGGGCTCTCTGGGGCAGGGAGCCTCCAGATGCCAGGCAGCTTTGGGGCTCGCCTGTAACTTGCCTGCACAAGACAAGCTGCCAGTGTCACACAGCACTGGCCAAAAAAGGGCAGTCCTCAGTGCCAGGCAACTCCTTGAGGGCAGCTGGAGGAACCACCTTGTGCTGCCACCTCGGCGTTGCCCATGCAGGGCAGCAGCAGGGCAGCAGGGCAGCAGCAAGGCGGCAGCAGGGCAGCAGGGCGGCAGCAGGGCGGCAGCAGGGCAGCAGGGTGGCAGCAGGGAGGCAGCAGCAGGGCAGCAGCAGGGTGGCAGCAGGGAGGCAGCAGCAGGGCAGCAGCAGGGTGGCAGGGTGGCAGCAGGGAGGCAGCAGCAGGGCAGCAGCAGGGTGGCAGGGTGGCAGCAGGGAGGCAGCAGCAGGGTGGCAGCAGCAGGGCAGCAGGGCAGCAGCAGGGCAGCAGGGTGGCAGCAGGGAGGCAGCAGCAGGGCAGCAGCAGGGCAGCAGCAGGGCAGCAGGGCAGCAGCAGGGCGGCAGCAGCAGGGTGGCAGCAGGGCCTCCTCCATCTCCTTGACGTCAGTGGTTTTCCCCTCACTGCCTGCTGAAGCCCTCACAGCAGCTGGCAAGTGCAGACAGGTTCATGGGGCCCTGCTGCAGCCCAGCCTGGCACAGTGCAGCCCAGCCTGGCAAGCTCCAGTCCAGCCTGGCAAGCTCCAGCCATGGCAGCTGCTGTTTGGTTCCCTCCTGCCCAGACACAGCTGTTGGCTGGGGGCACCCCAGGCAGCCCCCACTGCAGAGCTGCTGCTTCCCCTGGCCCTGCTCGTGGCTGTTGCTGCCTCTCCTGGGCATGACGTGGCTGCCAGGGAGGCTCAGGCACCCTGGCTGTGGAAATGCCAACCTCAGGTCTGGCAGACAAAAAGCCCTTTCTGGGCAGAGGAGCTGATTCAGATGCCCTGGGGGGAGCAGAGGGCTCTGAGTCAGTGCTGGTGCTCAGCACAAAGGGTGACTCAGCTGGCCAGGAGGGCTCTGCAGCACCCACCTGGCACTCAGAGGAGTACCAGGGCTTGGCAGAGGTGTGAAGGGCTGTGCCCTGCACTGGGCACCTCACACCACCAGGGATGTTGTTGAACCCTTCAGCAATGCCCACAAGCTCCACACCAACAGAAGGGGCTCAGGGGGGTTGCAGGTGGCAGCAGCACTGATAAAACAAAGAAGAGGTTGGGGAGGTTGTAAAGTGCCAGCCAGGAGGGCAGAGGAAGGAGTTCCTGGGTGGCATTTCCTGATCCCAGTCGGGCACTTCAAAGCATCCCTCAGTGGGCAGAAGGAAGGGCACTTCCCCTGCCAAAGGGCATTTCAGGGCTGTGCTTCTCAGGGTTGCTGCCCAGCTCTGTGCCCACTGAATGAGCCCAAACCTGCAGTGCCCCCCCGGGTGTGGTTGTTGGCCCCCACTCCCCATGCTGAGCCCTGGGCTGGGCACTCTGCAGCCTCTGGGGATGGCTTTGCCTGCTCCCTGCAGCAGGCAGACGACTGTGGGCAGGGTGTGGGCATACCTGGAGCTTTTTTTAGACCAAGCAGGGAAGCCTGGGAAGCCCAGAGCTGCCCTTTAGCCAGACAGGCTGGGGGGGGTGGCATAGGGTTCCCTTGGCACTGAATTGAGCCAATCTCACTCCATGGTGCAGCACCTTTGGCACCCAGGGCAGTGGCAGAGGGACACTTTGTCACCTTGTAAACTGCTCCTCCCAGCTCTGCTGCTGCCATCTGTGCCAGGGAGCAAGAGGGAAGGAGCAGAAAGGAAGCAGGGTTCCAGTGCCCAGCTGGGCAGCACTTGGCTGCTCTTTGTCTCCTCTCCATTCCTTTTCCCAGCCCACAGCCAAGGTTTGAGGAGTGAGGCTGAGGCATGGCCCCAGCTGGAGCAGGTCTGGGCTCCTATGACCCACCTGGGGTTGCAGGGGCACAGCTCAGCCATTGGCAGCTGTAGCAAATCCTGAGCAGTTCCAAGCAGTTCCCTTGCTCTGCACCAGCCAAAATCCATCCCCCTGAGCAGCTCCCTGCCCTCAGCCATCCTGTGCCAGCCTGCTCTGGAGGCAGCTTGGGCTCTTGCCAGCTCTGGGCCGTATCCTGGAGCCTGGATCTTCCCTTCTTGCTCACACCTGGCCTAAGCAGGCTGCACCCCATGCCCGTGGGGCGGTGAGGAGGCTCAGCCCAGGTGGGAGGGACTGGGCTCCCATTAAATCCAAGCTCCCAGGGGACTGAGTCCCAGCCCAGATTCAGCCCTGTGCTGGTTTGAGGAGCTGAAGGTGCTGTGGGAGGCGCTGCAGCAGGAGCAGCCTGCAGGAGAGGGGACGAGCAGCTGCAGCACAGGTACCCTGCAGGGGCCATCTCTGCCTCTTCCACGTCTCCTTTCCCTCCTTCAATCCTCTGTGCCGATGTTGTTTGAAGTTTGTCTCAGTTCCTCTCCTCCATCACTTCTCTTCCCCCTTCTGCTGCTTCTTGTGCCTCGGGAGAGCTCTGCTGCAGGGCTCCCAAAGCAGCCCAGCCGTGGCTGCTGCTGCTTGACCAATGGACCAATGCTGCTGGCTGGCAGAGGCCATGCAGGGCTTGTGCTGGGTGGGAGGAGGCTCAGGAGGTGCTCCCTGCTGGGGGGGAGCTCTGGGACCTTCCTCAGGAGCTCCTGGGGTTTGTTTTATTAAGCAGTCACTCTTCACCCAGAGCTGGGAGCCTGGCTGGGACTTCCAGGGATGCTTGGTGACTGCAGCTGGATGGGTGGTGGGGGATGTGAGTCCAGCATGTATGTGCCCTAGTGCCCATGTGTGTGTCCTAGTGCCCATGTGTGTGCCCCTAGTGCCCCTCTGTGCCCCCAGCCCTGCAGCCAAGGCTGCACTGAGGTGCTGAGAGTTGAAGGCAACACAAATGCCACATGGTGGCAAGAAGTGTGGCTGACTGGAGGCTGGTGGCTGGTGGAGGGCTCAGCAGCAGAGCCAGCTGGGACTGTGCTGCCCTGCTGCTTTCTTAGGCTGCTGGCAGTCAGCAAGGGCAAAGCCTCATGGCTCAGGACAGCACCAGGAGATGAAGCCTAGTCCTGAGGTTTCATCCCTGAGTGAGAGCAGAGCATCAGGGGATGGTGGTGTGGGTGCTGTGCATCCAGGGGTGTCTAGAGGAGCACTGCAGGTCCCCTGCCCATGGAGGCAGCTGGATTGGCAGGAAGAATGAGGTCTGAGGAGGGGAGGAAGAGTTTCTGGTCCCACCTCATGTTGTTTTTCCCTTGGAGCCTGGTTTGCTGCTTCACAGGGTTTCAAGCCCTGGGGTGCAAGGGGGGCTGCAGGCTCACAGTGCCCTTCTGAGGTCTGCAGAGCTCTCTGTGCAGCAGCTCCCACCCTCTCCCTTCAGCCTGTGTGGTGCTGCAGCCTCCAGCATCACAGCATTGCCTAATGCAGCTGTGAGATGTGACCGTGGGCTCAGAAGGCAGAATTCCAGGCTGGTACTCCAAGGAGCTCATTAATGTGTTTAGAAAGTCCCACATTCCTCTAACTCATGGCAAACATTCCCAGGATTGGCTAACTTGCTCTATTTTAGTCTTCTAAAGATGCTCTCTCCCTGCTGCCTGCTCCCTGAGCTTCCCATGTCCACCACTCACCCTGCAAAGAGCTGGAGGGGGAAACCCTCCTGGCTGTGCTGGGAGCTCCCCTGGGAATGGGGCACCAGGCTCTGCTGCTTGTCTCCTGCCCAGAGAAGCTCTTGCCAAAGGGGAAAGAGAGGGCAAGGGAGCCTGGCAGCAGGAGGGGGAGCTACTTGAGCAGCAATTTCGACATTGCTAGCAGCCCTCCTCAGCCAACCCCCTGGAGACCCTTTCAGGAGCCTGAAATGTTGCTAAACAAGAAGAGCTCTGGGGCTGTCTGCAGGGGGGTGACTGGGGGAGGAGGGTTTCTGCTTGCTGGATGCTGCCAGGCTGGGTTGGAGAAGCTTCTCCAGCACAAAAGTCCTCCTTTGGCAGTGGTCACACAGATGCTGCCCTGCCATGGGGGCTGAGCAGGCACCAGGAGCCAGCAATGCTCTCTGGGTACCCTAAGGGCTCCTTTTTTGCTGCTGAACTTTCTGATGGTTCTGTTTGAGCAGGGGGGAGGCAGCTCTGCCCCCAGCTCCCCTTCTCCCCACAGCTGCCTCCTGTTCCAGGTGCTGCCCTCTCCCATATCTGAAGCTGTGTTAATGTTTGCTGTGTGGCACTGCCCTGCTCAGAGCCCTGCAGGACCACGGGGAGGTTCCTCCTCTAGCTCAGCAGCACTCCCAGCTCATCCAGACCAGTCACCCACAGCCCTCCCAGTAATTAATTGGTGTCATGAGCTGGGTGTCCCAGCAGCTCCTCCTGCCCTGCCTGTGGAGAGGATCTGTAGGAGCCTTGTCATCAGGAGGCTCCCAGGGCTCCTGTTGCAAGGAAAAACAACTCAGGCTTGGCAGCTGGCTCTGCTGTTTTGGGGTCTCTGTCCCAGCTCAGATGTCTCAGCTCCAAATAGCCACACTGGGGCATGCAGGGCTCTGCCTGGGCAGCTGCCAGGTGAAGCCACTTTTGGCACTGCTGGGACCTTCCCTGGTCTGCCCAGCACAGCCCCAGGAGCTGGAGCTGGGCTCCACACCGAGCTCGCTCTGCTCCAGCAGACCAAGCCAGGACAGGGCCCTGGGCAGGGGGATGTTGCTCCATGCAGGATCCAGAGGTGGCTCCACGTGGCTGTGGCAGCCTGGCAGGGCTGTGCCATGCCTGTGGCTTTGGGTAGGGCATGCAGGCAGTTATCTAACAGCCAGGGTGTGTCTGGCACAGCCCTGGCCCAAGGGCACCCTGCGTCTCCACCACCACCCAGCAGGCAGCCTGCAGCCCTCCAAAGCCTCCCCACACCACAGGCCCAGCAGCTTTCTGTGGCAGGGGGGTTGTGTTTTCCTGTCAGGGGGCTGGAGGTGGAGGGCAGGACTGGGGCTACTGCTCCAGGCCTCTGCCTCACCAGCAGCCCTTATGAGTGTCCATCTGCATCCAAAGTCTGTGCCTTGTCCCTTTCATTTCAGGGGAAATTCTCTCCCCCAGCCTGTCCCAGAAGCAGGAACTCTGCCATTTCCAGCCTGGATATGTTTTGGGGCAGCTCATTTCCATTTCTTCTTGTGCTGGCCTTGTCTTGGCTCCAAGAGCAGTGCTCCTTCCCCCACTGCCCCCAGCCAGCCAATCCTCCAAGCCCTGTGAGGCATCTGCTGGCTCTGTGTTACCCCTGCCAGGGCTGCCAGGCTGCTCCTGCAGAGCCTTTCCTGCTTCTGCTGCTGCTGGAGTGACAGCCTCCTGCCTGGTGGCAGGGCACAGAGGTGGTGGCACAGCACAGCTGCCCCATGCAGCTCCCTGCCTGCCCTCCTGGCCCTCACACACCAGCCCAACCCCTCTGCCCTGTGCAGGGGCACAGCCAGGCACTGCCAGCCTTTGCTGGGGCTGGGCATGAGGGCACTGCTCCTTCTGATTGCTCCCGGGGAGCCCTGGTGTCTGGGGGCATTCTTTGTCTTTCTCAGGGTTGCACCATGCCGGTGGCCAGCAGCCAGGCTGTGATTAACCTCCTTCAGCCCAGCCCTCCTCCTCCTCTGCTCCTCGGAGCAGGAGGGCTGGCAGCTGCGAGGAGCCTGGGGGAGCTCTCCCTGTAACCCAGAGCAGGGGAGGGAGGAGAGATGAGGTTTGGAGGCTGATTCTGGCAGCAGCAGGCACGAGAGAGATGAAAAGCTCGGGGCAGGAGTACAAGAGAGGAGGGAAGCTGTGGTGTGCATGCTCCTGGGAGCCCCTGCAGCCCTGCTGCATGCGTGCTGCACGTTACTGCTGTACCTACCCAAACTGAAACCAGCCTTGGCTTGTGGACGCTGGCTGGAGACAGGCAGCTCCCCTCCCCAGGGGAGAATCCAATTTTCACTCCATCCAGCTCGTGTTTCTGACCTGGAATGACTTCCCTCTTTATATTTAACCAAAGCTCCCCCCGAGCCCTGTGCTTCTCACAGCCTCAAGGCACAGACCTGCCCCGAGGCAGGCCCAGCACTGGGACCCCTTTGCCCCATGGCCCAGCAGGCAGAGCCTGGGCAAGGCTGGGCTGGTGGGAAAGGGGACCTGGGGTCCCAGCCCACTCCTACACCCTCTGCTCCTTAGGGTTTAGGTCTAGAAATGCCAAGGAAGAGCAAAGTGTGGGTGCTGTGGCCACTGCACAGCTGGCTGGCAAAGCACCAGGGGCTGAGCAGCTCCTGGGCTGTGTCACAGGAGGGACCCCACCAGGTGCAGCCTGTTGCATTGTGCCCACCTGCCCCCCGAGCCTGGGGAGCAGCGACCCTGAGGTCCATCTCTATGGAATCATTTGGGTTGGAAAAGTTCTTTCAGCTCATCCAACCCAACCATTCTCCAACTCTGCCAAGGCTGCTGCTAAACCATGGCCCTCAGCTCCACATCTCTGCAGCTTCCAAATACCCCTTGACAGCCAGCCCTGCCTGGGGACACCCTGCCCCCGGGGTCCCTGCCTGGGGACACCCTGCTCCAGCTTTCTGTAGGGATAACCTGCTCCAGATTCTGTCCATCTCCCATGGGGCTGGGACAGACCTGGCTTGCAGGACACACCTCTGGATGCCTGGAGGGGCTGCAGATCTTTTCCATAGCATTAATGCCTTGGTTAGAATTCAGAGGTGCCATGGACCTGCTGTGATGGTTTGAAACTGTCTTTTTAATTTTTTCCTTGCAAAGTTCAAAACAGAAAAGTGAAAGATTGTAAATAAGTCACTACTGGGTGTAAGAAAGCAAAATACTGATTGTTCTAAACACTTCCATTGGATAGATAGAAATGTTTAAGAACTATTACCCAGAACAAAGTGGGGCACTCTGCACACTCTGCGTTCGGCAGTGGGGGCAGTTGCTGGCCTGTCTGGCTGCTGTTTCTTCTTCTCTTCTGGCTGAAGATAACACATACTGACCTTGGCAGCTAAGTTAACAACTTTCTGCTTAACTAACTCTGCTTCTCTGTCCAGGGGAGTCTTGGGGGGAAGCTCCTGGGAGAGAGAGAGGCCCCTTTGGGAGGGTCCCCTTGGGGGGAAGCAAAGGGAGATCGGTTGTGCTTTTCTGTTGATTGTATATATTTGTGAATGTTGTGAATTTTGTATATTTGTACATATTCATTGCATTTCATTGTAGATTTTAGACTCTGCTTGTAAACACAGCTTTTCATTTGCTTCCAGACTGAGCTAGCCTGGTTATTGTTGGTGGGGGGGGAATTTCAGCTCACACCAACACACTTTTTATTTTTTGGAGAGCATGAGACTCTTAATCTCAGGGTCGTGGGTTCGAGCCCCATGTTGGGCGCCAAAAAATAAAAAGTGTGTCGGTGTGAGCTGAAATTCCCCCCCCACCAACAATAACCAGGCTAGCTCAGTCTGGAAGCAAATGAAAAGCTGTGTTTACAAGCAGAGTCTAAAATCTACAATGAAATGCAATGAATATGTACAAATATACAAAATTCACAACATTCACAAATATATACAATCAACAGAAAAGCACAACCGATCTCCCTTTGCTTCCCCCCAAGGGGACCCTCCCAAAGGGGCCTCTCTCTCTCCCAGGAGCTTCCCCCCAGACTCCCCTGGACAGAGAAGCAGAGTTAGTTAAGCAGAAAGTTGTTAACTTAGCTGCCAAGGTCAGTGTGTTATCTTCAGCCAGAAGAGAAGAAGAAACAGCAGCCAGACAGCCCAGCAACTGCCCCCACTGCCGAACGCAGAGTGTGCAGAGTGCCTACTTTGTTCTGGGTAATAGTTCTTAAACATTTCTATCTATCCAATGGAAGTGTTTAGAATAATCAGTATTTTGCTTTCTTACACCCAATAGTGACTTATTTACAATCTTTCACTTTTCTGTTTTGAACTTTGCAAGGAAAAAATTAAAAAGACAGTTTCAAACCATCACACCTGCCTAGTTTTGCACCCAAAGGGGCACCAGGTCCCTCCCAGGGCTGCTCTCCCTCCTGTAGCACAGGGCCTGGTGCAGGACATGTCCTTGCTCTGGAGCCTTGCTTGCAGAGCAGGATGGCAGTCCTGTAAATAAAACCTCTCAGGAGACACAGTGGGGTTTGGGGCTGGGAGGAAGCTAAATGGGTTTGAAGTGTTTATTCACTCCTGCAGTCCTTGAAAACCTCTCCAGGCCCTTCTGGGAGCACTCAGTGGTGTGACTCACGGTGCTGTGCTGGGGGCAGCAGCAGGCAGCAGAGGTGTTTGGCTCCAACTCGACTGCTCTGTGGGGCTGTGCTATTCTGGGTATCTCCAGCAAGGCTTCTTCAGGGTCATATTATCCACTGAGGGCAAAGCTGGCCTGTTTAAGCCACCTGCATGCCAGCCCTGAGCACCCAGCAGGGCACTGAGTCACTGCTGCCCAGACGTGATGCAGCCCTGCACCCGTGCTGGGACAGCTGCCCCACAGCAGCCTGGCTCCCCCCTGATCCTGTGACTTCAGGGTGAATCAGGCTGAGATAGGAGAGCAAACAAGGCACTAAGCCAGGCCTGATGCAGGCAAGCACAAATACTCCTCCAAAGGTAGCCCACTGTGGGTGTGTGACACACCAGAGCCACACAGTGCAGGGAGGAGGAAGCCCTGAGCTGGAGGATTCATTCTCAGTGAGTCCTTGGCTCCAGCTCTGGATGTCCCCTGGCCCCCACCAGTGCTCTCTGGGGAGGATGGGCACATGGATTGGATGATCTTGAAGCTCTCTTCCAGCCAAATCTGTTCTGTGGTTCCAGGTTGCAGCCTGGGGGATCTGCTTGGCTTTGGTGTGCAAGAGGCTGGGGTTTGGCTGCCCTGGTGGCTGCCCTGGAGGGAAGAACTTCGTTGTCCTGAGATAAATGTGGGAGGTTCCTCCTGAGTGTTTGGTGCAATGACTTCTGCTGAACAGCAGCTCCCACCATGCAGAGGAGCAGCTGGGGGGTCCCCACTTGTTTGCTGATGCAGTTGGGTGACATTCTCCAGCTCCAAGGGGTGCCCTGAGACCTCCTCATGCTCAGAACCCCCAAGGGAGGGCTGCCCTGTGCCCGGGGTGGGGGTTGATGGTGAATTCAGAAATACTTTAATGTGAAGTGAAACCAGGAGGGAATTCCAAACCCAGCAGCAATCAGATTCCTTGAGCCAGGTCTCAGAAAGCAGCTCCAGGGCTCAGCTCAGCTGCACCAGCAAAATAAACCCTGGCATTCAGTGGGCACCCACCCACAGGGCATGGCCTGGCAGCTGTGCCATCTCCCACTGCAAGCCCACCCTGGGTGGCACCGTTGTCTGCTGTCACCTCTGGGGGTGGCATCCGAGGGTCCCACGCAGAAGCTCTCAGGGACGTTTGGAGCTGTCCTTGCCCCAGAGGATCAGCACCGGGCAGCTGAAGCAGATCGCTGGGGTGAGGCAGGGGCCCGGGCAGCTGCTGCGCGTTAAACCCTCCCTGCCCTTGCCCGGCTGCGCTGTGGCACCGGGAGCCGAGGCTGGGGGGAGGCAATCCAGGAGCTGTTCTCTTTGGAGCTGAATTCCAGCCCCGCGCTCCCAATCCCGGCGCTTTATCGACTTTTCCGCTGGAGCCGGCTCCTGCCCCGGGCTCTGTAACCGCTCCTCTCTCTGCATTCCTCAGATTCTTCTGCTGCTTCAGACGCTGCGCAGGAGAAGGGCTCTGAGGTCCCTGGTGAAGAAAGGGAGGCGAGGAGGAGGAGGTGGAGGAGGTTTCCTGTGGACTCCAAGCAGCCAAACAACCCCACAGCATGTCCCAGGTGCTGCAGAACCACGTGCTGCGTGTCGGCCAGACCGTCTGTGTCTCCTCCCAGGAGAAAAGCCAAAGTCTGCACCCAGCAGGGTGCTGCCCTGCACTGCCCATCCAGTGTGTCTACTACTCCAGGGAGAGCTGGGCCAACGCCCCCTCCATGGTGCCCACCACCAGCACACGGCTGCGCCCCGGTGCCCGGCTGTGCACTGCCCACCCGGTGCTGGAGCAGTTGGCCTCGCAGGGCACCTCTTTGGAGACCCCCACAGCCCCCTGCCAGCCCGAGGAGGAGGAGGAGACCAGCACGGATGCTGAGGCCCACCAGGTGTCTCCTACCTTGGACATCTCCATAGAAAGCCTCAACCAGCTGATCCTGGAGATCGATCCAACCTTCCAGCCGCTGCGCTGCGAGCCGCTGAGGGAGGAGCTCCAGCCGGCTGCCCGGGGGGACGCTGCCGCCCGGAGAGCAGAGCCGCAGGCGATAGGTGAGGCCAAAGGCAGGTCAGAGCCAGGGAAAGCCACCAGCAAGGGGCAGAGTGAAAGCTCAGAGAGGAGAGGTTGGCCACGCACCAGCCCCAGTGGGCAGGATGAGGTCCTGTGCTCCTGTGGAGGGCTGGACGTGGGCGCTGGTGGCATCCCCCACTGTCCCCAGTGTTTGGGTGTCTCCTGACACCCAAACTTCACATCCAGGAGCAGGAGATGAGGCTGTGCCCAGGCTCTCTGCCTGGCTCAAGTGCTTAGGTAGCCCCAGACTGCCCACTTGTGCCCAGCTCAGCAGGACGCCAAGGGAAGCAGGGAGCAGAGCCTTGGCTCAGCCTGGGGTTTGGTTCCCTGGCTTTGGAGGACACATTTCTCATTAGCAAAGGGACCTGCAGCTCTCAGAAGATGCCTAACCCAAGTTATTGCTGCCAGTGACCAGGGGCAGGCACTGACCTCAGGATGCCATGCCAGGACTGCCCTCACCCTCGCAGCAGAGCCTTGCCCAGGGTAATATTTGCCCTGTGGAAGCACAAGGATTGGAAGTCAGATTTCCAAAGCCCTGGGCTAAGGCACTGATCCTTGCACCACCACCCACTGAAGCCTTCCCAGACACCTGGACAGGGAAATTCTTTTTTTTCCCAGGGCTTGTGCACTCCTCCAGCAGCATACCTGGCACAGGCTGGGCACTGCATACCTGGCACATGCTGGGCACAGCACCAGCAGAATGCACCAACTCCCTCTTCTTGCTCCCATGCCTGGTAGGGGGCTGATGTGACCCCTTTGGCAACACTTCCCTGGCATCCCCTGATCCAAGGCTCTGCTGCCTGTGCTGCTCCTGATCCAGGCACTGGCTCCTGGCTCTCCTGCAGTGTGTGAGCTGCAGAACTCACCCTGCCCAGGGGGACACCGGCAGGCAGCATCCTGCAGGCAGCTGCAGAGGTTCTGGGACAGTGAGGACAGCCCCATGATGTGGTCAGGTCCCTGAAGGTCTCAGCCTTTCCAGGTGTCTGTGTCCTTGGGCATGGAAATACCTCAAAATCCTGACCCAGGCCTCTTCCCAGAGGAAGGGCAAGTGAGAGGATGTTAAAGGCATGAGAAAAATCCTCTTCTTCCTGAGCCCTCATGTGTGAGGAATGCAGGGCTGGAGGAGGACAAGGTGCAGGTCCTGCTGCACCAGGCAGGTGGAGAGAGCCCAGAACCCAAGCATGGAGCAGCTGAGCCAGAGCCAGGGGGTGCAGAGTGAGCACCTCCAGGGTGACTCTGGAGCAGAGGGCATCCTGCTGCCCACTGGGATGGAAGGAGGTGGCCTTGCAGATAAAGCTCTGTGGCAAAGACTGAGCTCTTGGCTGCTCAGAGGGTGCCTGGGGCTGCTCAGAGGGTGCCTGGGAGTGCTCAGTGCCCCTCCTGTGGGCACCACTCCAGCTGCAGTCCCCAGCAGCTCAGCAGGTACCATGCTGGTGGCTTTGACAAGCTGGCTCCCAGTGTTGGCCTGAACATCTGGGAACCTGCCCCTAGATTCCACGGGGAAAGCCTCACTTCAGCTTTCCTTTGCTTTTAACTCTTCTTCTTCACACAAGCTTCCTTCAGCCACCTCCTCCTGCTCCAGACACACAACCTGTGCCTGTGCTGCTGCTCCCAGCTCACCCCAGCTGGCCCTGTGGAAATGCTTCCATCCATCCCCTGCCTCCCTCTGCTCCCCTGGCTGTGCTGGGGGAGCCCTGCACAGAGCCCCACAGCCTCTCCTTTGGCCTAAGGTCTAAATTCCCTGCAAGCAGCCACTGGAAGGGAGGGCTGGCAGGAGGCTGTGGTGCCCAGAGCCCACAAGAGAGCCTTGCTCTTGTCTAGTGGAAACCATGAGGAGAGCTTTTAACAGAGCAGATGCTGGAGCAACAGGAGGCACCTCCAAGAGTCCCCAGCCCCCCTGGTGCTGGCTCCTGGAGAGGAGGAGAGCATCACTGCTTGCGTGGCAGCTGGGCTGTGCTTTGCAGTGCTTCTGCCACTCCTTGATGCTGAAGAAGCTGCCAAGGTCTGGAGCAAATATTTGAGGTTTAACCACACCTGATAAGCAGGAGAGAAGGCAGAGAAGCAGGAGGCAAAAGGCTCTGTTTGCCCAGCACACAGAGGCCTTTCACTTAGTTCTTGAACAGCCCAATTCCCATCCTCATTTCTCTGCTCCTTTTGATGGGGACTTGGACAAAAAGCATCAAGCCAAGAGCTTGCTGCAAGGGTTTGCCCCCTGGCACCAGCTCCACACAGCTCCAGAGCCTCTCCAAGGACAGGCTTTGGAGGGGTTCCTGCTGGTGGCAGTGGCAGTGGGGTGCTGGGGGGACACAGAGGCAGCTGTGGCCCCTTCCTATGCAGGGGTCCAGCTGTGTCCTCACTGGGAGCAGTCCTGGCTTACCTGGTGCCTCCTTGGCAGCTCTTTGCTGGCTGTGCCAACCCAGCCCCATGCAGGGGTCAGTGTAGGGAAGGGGCTCAGAGAGTAACTTTTGTGCTTTTGCTGCTGCTGGCGCTCTGTGCCCCAAGGGTTTGGCTGTGCCTGGCAGTAACCAAGGCCTGCAGTGCTGGGCAGCCCCCCAGCAGCTCTGCCCTGGCCAGTTCCTCACTGGCAGCTCCCAGGGCACTTCACATCCACTGCCAGGGAGCTCAGGGCTGCTGAGAGCAGTTTGTCACTGCTGCAGCTGAAAGCTTTCCTCTGTCCAAGAAACATCTTTAAGGTGAGAAACTTCCCTGAACTCCATGGCAGGGCAAGGAGCAGGAGCTGGAAACAAAGCTGAGCACGTTCAGACCTGTGAGGAGGCACAGGGGAGGTGATCAAGCACCCAGCAGCTTCCCTGCAGCAGAGGAGTTTGCCGAGGCTGCCAGCCCTGAAATCAAGTCTGAGTGCCTCTGGCTGAGGGCTCCTCCCAGCCAGGAATGATGCCCAGGGACTGGCCTGCATTGGACACCTGGGGAGCCAGGCACCCTCTTGTCCTGGCTGTGGGGCTTCACTGGAGGTCCTGGGGCAGGTGATGCTCTGCCAGATGTGTTCCCATGTGGATAATGGCAAGGAAAGGGGCAGGAGGAAACCCCCAGCAGGACACAGGCTCTGCCTTGGCAATCAGTGCTCTAAAGAGACTTGTGCAGGGTGGAAGAGGGGGAAAGGGAGTAGCTGGCCCCTACCCTGGGCCAGAGGTGACAGCTGGAGCCTTGTGACTGCCCTTTGCCTCCTGCTCCACAGCCACAGTGCCAGTGGTGCAGGAGGCATGGGTGGTGTGGCAGGCACAATGGCTGTGCCAGGGGGCCCAGTGACACCCCCCATGCTCCTCCCCCCAGGCAGCCTGGACACTGCAGGGCCATGCACTGCTGCCATGGGCACCCCCGAGCCTGATGTCATCCCCGGGGGGGCACGCAGATGTTTTTCTCTTGAGTCAGGTACCAACAGAGCAGCTGCAGGAGGAAACACCCTGCTCTGGCTGCAGGTCTGGGCAGGCAGGGTCTGTGCCATGCTGGGGGGGGGGGGTCTGTGCAGTCAGACATGACCATGGCTCACCTCTCTCCCTCCCCTGGGAGCCTGCCAGCACTGGGGTGGGTCCCTGGGGCTCAGCGTCTGTGAAGAAATCAGCCCTGGTAGGGACTTAGCCAAGGCTGCTGGTGGGCCATGGGGGTCTCCCTGCAGAGCCTGGGGTCCTCCCCCGGGCCCTGTGGGGGGTGCAAACCGTAGGCAGAATGAGCAGAGCTGTGCCCCCCAGTGCTGAGCTCCTCTCTCTCCCTGCAGACACCAAATACATCGAGCTGGCAGCAGGCAGAGCCACGGGGCCCGAGGGCTGCCCCAGCCCCTCCGCCACCCCCAGCCCCTTCTCCAGGTCCCCCCAGGGCAACAGCTTCCTGGCCCACAAAGGGGGGCTCAGGGGCACCTACAACACCGGTGGCAGCCTGGTTTTCTCCAGCCCATCCAGAGCCACCAGCCCCAGCCCGGGCACCCCAACCGCTGCCTCCCCGCCCCGTGGCATCACCGTGCCCCAGCCGTGCCTGGATGGACAGACAGACAGCATCTCCTATGGCACCTCCCCGGGCTTGGACAGCCTGCTGAAGCCTGTGCAGGTGGTGAAGGCCCAGCAGAGGAGCAGCTGGGTCTCCATGCTCTCCACCAGCCCTGGCTCAGACACCAGTTACGCCCTTGGCAGGTAAATGCCACCTTGTGTCCCACACTCGGGTTGGGCATGGGGATGGAAAAGGCATGGGGCTCTCACCCCAAGTCCCCCTGTCCAGGACCTCGTTCCTCAGGCTGGGGGTCGATGCCCACAGGGCTGGCATGGTCCTGGGTAGGCTCTCCTTGCTGACCTTCCCCTGCTCTCTGTCTCCCTCCTGCAGCAGCTCCCACTCGCTCCTCACCGACGACTCTGACGCCCACCCTGCTGCCTGCCCGTCCCCTGCCAGCTCCCGGGGCAGCCCCTGCCCACCCTCCCCAAGCATCAGGTCTCACTCTGGAGAAGCTTTTGGTCTGAGTCCCCAGCAGCCCAGGGCAGCCTGCTCCACCAAAGCCAACACCTCCCCAGCCCAGAAGGGACAGGCCAGCAGCTGTCCCCCCTCCATCCTCAACTCTGCAGGTGACATCCCAGTGCTGCTGGTGAACGGCTGCCTGGAGCACGGAGATGAAGCTTCCAGGCCAGCCAAGAAGCCCCCAGCCTCTGCCAAGCAGACCTCTCCTCCCAGCTGCAGCCCCACCCTGAGGCTGGGTGGCTTGAACAACGCTCTGTCAGCACCAGCACTCTCCTGTGTCCCTGACAGTAAGTCCCCTCCCTGCCCCTGGGCAGCTCTGGGGGGGAAGGAGCTGCAGACCTAGAGGGATGCCAGGAAACAAGGAGCAAATCCCATTGTGCACTGCCTTATAGACATGAAGGACAGGAGGCCCTGGCTTGAGCTGGAGAGCTTTGCTGTTCCTCCCTAGGCTTGTAGGGTTTATGGTGGTCTCAGTCTTTGCTGATGACCCTGCCCTGGCTGCGGTGTTTTGCCCCTCCAGGGTCCTGGGACAGAGGCTCAGCAGGCAGAAAGGCTCTGGCCCTCTGCAGGAGATGCAGTCACTGATAGCACCTGAGGATGGCACCCAGCTTTCTGTCACTTGATGCTTGTTTGTGGGCCCAGAGCAGGTGGGGAGGAGGGGACAGGGCTGCAGTTTGCTCTGGAGGACACCACAGTTCCTAAGGTCCTCATTCAGGGAGGAACAATGAGGTCCTTGTTCTCTGGAGGAGATGAGCAGAGGGGGCAGAGGCTTTTAATTGGGATTCTTATGGGACCAGCAAGAGGACTCTGTGGGTCAGATCCTCAGCTGGTGTAAATCCCCATGGGCCAGTGGACTTGTGCAGGGTCAGCCAGACTGGCACTGCTGAGGGATTCCATCTGCTGCCTCTCTGTGCCCCAGCACAGCCTGCCAAGAGAGATAATTAAGTGGGGAATGAATTATTCTGAGGGGAAGAAGCTCTGCTCAAAAGGGTTTGAAAAAAACAAAACCACAAAACCTTCAACCTTGGCCAGCCTGAAAGAGAAATCTCTCTGCCAGGGTTGTCTGCTCTGAAGAGCTTTCAGGGCCCACACTGACACTGTGAGGTCTCTTGCAGGTCCCTTCAGGGCTGGGCAGCCCACTATGAAGTTTGTGATGGACACATCAAAGTATTGGTTCAAGCCGAGCATGACGAGGGACCAAGGTAAGGCAGCAGGGCTGCCCCCACCCAGAGCTGCTCTCTGCGGGGCTGGGCTGCTCCCTGCAGCACCTGGCTCCAGCTCTTGCCTGTCCTGAGGCCCTTTGTGTCAACGTGAAGTATTCTGGGGGGTAACAAGCATAGAGAGACCCTCCCAGAGGTGCTGGGGGATGGCTCAGTGTGCCACAGCCCCTCCGTCCCCTCCTCAAGCCTAGCAAAGCTTCTCCTGCCTCTGACCATGCTGCTGCTGCTGCTCAGCACGGCCCCGGGTGGGTGCTGAGCGTGCCGGGGACTGCAGAGATGCCCAGTCCGCAGGGGGTGCTCGCAGGAGGGACGTGCGGGTCCCCAGCAGACGCTGCCGGCAGCTCCTGGCTGCTGCCGGGGAAGGGCTCGGGGAGGGCTCCGGGAGGGCTCCGGCCGGCAGCGCCGAGCGCAGGGGGGAGGTCCCCACCTGTTTTGCTTGGCTGAGCCTCTGCCTGTGCTTTGACAGCCATCCAGCTGCTGAGGGACAAGGAGCCAGGCACGTTCGTGGTGCGGGACAGCACGTCCTACCGGGGGTCCTTTGGGCTGGCCATGAAGGTTCCCAGCGCTGCCCCCAGCAGCCACACAGGTAGAGGGACTGGGAAAGGTGGGGCTGGCTTGGGAGGGTTTGGCTGAAAGCAGCCAAACTAAAGCAAGGTGGGACGATGAGAGGGAATGGGATGGAGCTTGAGGAGAGGGCAGAGTCAAACTGGAGATGAGGAAGGAATTCTTGACAGTGAGGGTGAGGAGATACTGGGACAGGGAAGCTGTGGATGTCCCCTCCCTGGAGGTGCTCAAGGCCAGGCTGGATGAGGCCTGGAGCAGCCTGGGCTGGTGGGAGGTGTCCCTGCCCATGGAACTGGCACCACATTAAGGTCCCTTCCAACCCAACCCATCCTGTGGTGCTGTGAGTCTGTGAGAAGCTGCAGGACTCTGCCTGGGTGGGAGATGCTGGCCTGGGAGTGCCCTTCCCACCCCTGCACAAGGACTGGCACCACAGAGCAGACCCTTGGGGTGGATGCCCCGGGGTGGGCTGGGGAGGGGAGGGGTGAAGCAGCAGCTGTGGTGCCTGACACTGCCCTGGGTCCCACCTGCAGGGGACGACAGTGGAGACCTCGTCAGGCACTTCCTCATCGAGTCGTCTGCCAGAGGAGTGCACCTGCGAGGGGCCAGTGAGGAGCTCTACTTTGGTAAGGGCAGTGCCAGTGCCAGTGCCTGCTGCAGCCCCAGCAGCTGCTTCCGGGGCCCCTGGAGGCACCACCCAGAACCAAGGCCCTCAGCTGTTCCTCAGCCCTGCAGTGTTTGTGTTGGGGGAAGCTGCATTCAGCCCCCAGCTCCTGCCTGCATTCCTCTGCCAGAGAGGCTCTGGTAGTGGTCTCCAAAACAGGAACATGGGATGGGGGTTGGAAAACCTCTGGTTGCCCCAAATAGTCCAGCTTGGCCTCCTCTCCCCCACTTCTGAGCTGCCTGGGACACTGCTGGGGGGCAGAGGTGCAAGGGTGGGAGGTGTCAGGACCACGACCCCCTCCAAGCAGCAGTTCTGTGTTACAGGAAGCCTCTCTGCCTTCGTGTACCAGCATGCCATCACCCCCCTGGCACTGCCCTGCAAGCTGAGCATCCCCACCAGAGGTAGGTGCTGGGGGCAGGAGAGGTGCTCCAAGTGGTCCCTCCTGCTGAGCTGGGGAGGTGGGAATGGTCCTGCAGTGGGCAGGAGGGTGAACTGCCCAGGTGCCCCCCAATGGGGCTGGTTGCCCTGGCTGGAGGTGGAGCAGGGACCTGCAAGAGCTGACCCAAGAACAACACAGTGGTGACTTCTGCTGAGGCTGGAGAGTGGTCAGCAGAGCAGCAAGGAGCAGGGAACCACTGGGCATGGGCAAGGAAAAGAGGAGTGGGGAGATGAGAGATGAAGAGCCAGGACCCTCAAAGGTCCCTTCCAACCCAACCCCTTCTATGAGTCTGTGTCAGGAGAAGGGGATGCAAGACAATTAAGTTAATTACTGCTCTAAACCCCTCTGGTTTAAGTGGTCCCTGGGCCTTTGGGCCTCTTGTGAGAGAAGGAATCAGCACCCAGGGAGGTGGCACAGAGCAGCCTGACCTGTGCTCCTGCTTCTCATTTGTGCAGATCTTGCTGATGGAGAAGACAGCTCTGACTGTGCTGCAGGACCCACGCTGGCCCCACTGAAGCAGGCTGCTGGTGAGCAGAAGAGCAGCACCCCCACAACCCCCATGGGCCCCATCCTGACCCCATGCCCAGCAGAAGCTGGAAAGCCAGGGACCCCTAACATTCTGTGAGCTGAGAGCAGAGAGCCAGGGGCCAGGAGCCCACCCAGGGAGGGGTGGGGAGGGGGTCAGGAGCTGCTTTATGTTGCTGGAAATTCTGAAAAAGAAGTTGGCCAGCAGAAAGGTTTAGTTTGACCCAGCAGAGCCCTTCAAACAGCTCAATCAGCCTCCAATGTCATGTTCCAGGTTGGCCTTCAGCCCTCTGCTGGCTTGGGTGGGGGAGGGGGTTTCTGCTTTTCATTAAAGGAAATATGCAATAAACAGAGAAAAAAAAAGAGAGAGAAACCCAAAAGTGACATTTAGAGACTGGAAATGAAACCCTTGGACTTTTACAGCAATTAGTGCAAAGAACTGAAGCAAACCAAAAATCAACCTCTGAAGAATTTCTGAGTCACCAAACCTTTGGGGGTTTGGTTTGGTTTGGTTTGGTTTGGTTTGTGTTTTCACCAAAACAAATGTGAGCCAGGGAGCTGTGGCCAGGTCTGCAGGCTGATGATGATGCTGATGATGATGCTGGTGCTGGTGCTGCTGCTGCTGCTGCTGCTGATGATGATGATGATGATGATGCTTCCTGGGACCCAGCTCTGGCCCTGCTGTGCTGGAGGTGCCATTGTGAGCCCCTCTCTGAGCCAGACTCTCTTTTCCCCTTTGCAGTGTGCAACGTCCTGTACCTCAGCTCTGTGAACGTGGAGACCCTGACAGGAGCCCCAGCCATCCAGAAGGCCATTTCCAGCACCTTCGAGCTGGAGACCCTCCCCACACCCACCCTGGTGCACTTCAGAGTGACTGAGCAGGGCATCACCCTCACAGACATCCAGAGGAAGTAAGAGCTGCCTGGGGAGGCTCAGGTGGCTGCTGTGGCCAAGGGCTCTTTGGTTTCACAGAATGGTTTGGGTTGGAAGGAACCTTGAAGGTCTCCCAGCTCCACCCCCCTGGCACTGGCAGGGATGCCTCCCCCTAGCCCAGGCTGCTCAAGGCCTCACCCAACCTGGCCAGCTGGTGGTGAGGTGCAAGGCAGAGCTGGATGGCTGCTGGAGGGGCAGCTCACCCGAGACCCCCAGCTGCCTCCCCTCCTCCTAGCCTGCCAGGGTGCTCCCCTGGATAGCTCAGACAGAGCCATGCTGCAACCCAGGGCTGGGTTTGACCTCTGTGGTACAGCACAGAGAGTGATGCTTGGAGTGAAGCTGTGGGGAACAGCTTAGCAGAGGGAGGCAGGAGGTGGCTGATTCCAAGAGCTGCCAGCACCTTGCCAGCTGCCAGTGTAGCCCCAGCCCTGGGGAGCTGCACCCCCATCCCACCCTCCCTGTCCCAGACTCCCATCCCACCCTCCCTGTCCCACACCTCCAGCAGCCACGTTTCAAGCAGGGTTCGAATTTGCAGACCTCTGTTTCCCCCCCACACCCCTGCCCAGGCACTTCCCCCCCTGACCCCTCACTCTCCTGCCCTGCAGGGTGTTTTTCAGGAGACACTACCCCCTGGCTGCCCTCAGGTTCTGTGGGATGGATCCTGAGAACAGAAAGTGAGTTTTTGGCTGCTCTGGGGGGTGAGGGTCTTGGTGCTGCTCAGGGCAGCTGCTGGGTGTTGGATTCCCCATGGTTCCCAGCACTGCTCACATCCCAGATCCCTGCCCTGGGCTGGGTGCAGCAAGGTTTAGCTAAAGCTAAGCCTTGGCTTTGCAGCTGCTGGAATGAGGCAAAGATCAGCCTCTGACAAACCTAATTCCCTTCTTCCCTCAGGTGGCAGAAGTACTGCAAGTCCTCGAGGTGAGCCGTGCGTGGGGACACAGCTGGGATGTGCTGGTGGAGGTGGGGGTGGGGTGGGTGCTGCCTTGGCCCATCCTGGCCCCTCCAGAGGCTGCCCTACAAAGCTTTGAGAGTCCAAGCTTAAAAATGAAGTGACGAAAGTGAAGGTGGTGGCAGGATGAGATGTGGCACAGATGGGTGAAGCTTGGGGGGGTTGTACTGTGTGGGCTTTGCTGAGAGGCTTGGCTGAGCCCAACCCTCCACATCCCCTGGTGTAGAAAGCCCCCATCCAAGTCCAGCCCTGCTCAGGGCTCAGGAAGGGAGTTCCTGTCTGGCTCTACCTTGTGTCCAGGAGACTGCTCACAGCTGGGGAAGCTTTGCCAGAAACACTTCTCCCGACTGCTTTGCTTCCAAGGAAACGTGACTGGGGAGCAGGCCAAGGTGGAACTGCTGGGACTGGGGCTTGGCTTGGTGGCTGGGGCTGCTTTCAGCCCATGCCTTTGGATTCCTGGATGCAAAACTGATTCATTCTCTCTCCTTTTTCACAGGATCTTCGGGTTTGTGGCCAAGAGCCAGACGGATTCACAGAACCTCTGCCACCTGTTTGCAGAGTACGACAGCGTGCAGCCCGCGGCACCTCTCATCCACCTCCTCTGCCAGCTCCTGCCAGGCCCATAGGGGACACAGTGCCCAGGGCAGCTCGGGGCTGGCACCTGCCTGCATGCTGCCCAGCCCCTCCTGCCCACCTGGCCCTGCTCCTGCGCTGCCTGTGGGCAGCAGCTCCTATTTACCTCGGTTGGTTTGGCAGCGTTGTGCTGAGAGTCCCAGCCATGGACTGTGCTCTGCTGGCATCAGATCTTCCTCCAGAACCCTCCATGAGGCATCACAGGGCAGTGCCACCCACAGGGAGCTGTGCCAGGCTGGGAGCAGGGCTGTAGGATGGGAGCTGTGCTCCTCATACAGAACTGCTGCCTGCCTCCCCCTTCCCTTGGCTTTGGAGCACCACTGGGATCGCTGCGGGGGATGGTGGTACTCAGGGCGCCCGAGTTCGGTGGAGCTGAGCCCCTACCTTCAGGGCTCAGCCCTAAACCTCCCCCGGCCCAGTAGCAGAGGAGGGGAGGGCAGGGGTGGAACTCCCCTCAGCGTCATGAGGAGTTTTGTACATCAAAACCTATAAAATCACCAAGCCTGGGTGAAAAATCTTCCTTCCCTGGGGGGTGAGGCAGAAATGTCAGAGCGGGGGGAGTGTGCCTGGTGCTGCTGAAGCCTCCTGCCCTTTGCTGCAGAGCAGGGGGGGAGGGTTCCAGGCCAGCTCGACCTCCCGGCAGGAGGGTGAGCTGAGAGATGCAGCTGACATTTGCATGACAGTAAAACGTTTGGGGGGGTGGAAGTGACTTGTGTGGATCTGGGCCGGATCCTCATATGACGTAAACCGGCCCGGCCCCGCGGTCGGGGCCGCTGTGATTTACCGCAGCTGGAGGTCCAGCCCTGGCTGTAAGCTCGGAGCGGAGCAGAGCAGCTCCCAGCCCACCACGGTTCATCTGCTTGGGCACTGCCTCCCCTGGTGCCTCTCTGGTGGCTGAGTGTTGCCTCCTGTGCTGACAAACCCTTCCCAGGGGCATTCTCCTGGCACCTGGGGGCACGGTGTGATGGGCATGGTGGTGCTGGTGGGTTGATGGTTGGAACTGATGAACTTCAGAGTTTTTTCCAACCAAAACAATCCTCTGCCTCTATGATTTATCTCACCATGGACCCTGCAGAGGTGGCAGTGACCACAACATTTTGTTCTGCCCTCAAACACTGAGCAGTGCCTGCCTGGCACAGAAAGGAGAAGCGTCCCTGGCTGGAGAACCTCATGGAGCCGCAGCAGCCCTTTGGGGGGGATCACAGTGCAGCTCCCCAGCCCTGCTCCCCTGTGTCACCAACCCTACCTCCTTCACGGAGCAATGGGGTTTGTGCTCCTGCCAGGCAGGAGGGAATGGGGCAATGGCTGCTTTGTCCCAGTCTGGGGTGGGCATTTGCCCCTCTCCAGACACCAGCTTGCTGCAGGGGACAAGTTTTAGTTCATTTCAAACCCTTTCCCAGCTCGGAGTGGCTGCAGACACAGTGGGGACAGGTCAGCCAAAACCACCTGGATTCAGGAACAAAAAGACCAAACAATTCTCTGAGCTCCTCGTGGCTTCCAAAGTGTGTCCCAGGCTTCCTGGAAGCTCAGCTCTTGGGTTTGGTTCCTGGGTCCAGTTCCAGATGTTTTGTAACAAACACAACCCCTGCCCTGGCCAGGCTCCTGGCTTTGTTCCCAGCAGCTTTGCTGCCAGCAGGAGATGCCACAAGTCCCCAGCCACAGCCAGACCCCAAAACCCACCGAGCTGCAGCAGGTGGCAGGGCTGGTCCCTGGGGATGGGGACACAGATCTTGCTGGTGCCCACCCACCTTGCACAGGCAGCTGTGCGCTTGTTGGGTGACAAACTAAACCCCAACACAGCTTTGTGGTGGCAGCAGGGCAGGTGGCAGCATGGTGGCCACAAGGGCTCCTGCAGAGAGGGGTCCTTGCTCTGGGGAACACCCTAGGGATGGGGAGCTGCTGGCTGTTGCAGATGGAGCTTCACTCCCTGGTGAGATGTGGAATTGCCTCACCTGGCACCCAGACCCATGGGACACCAACCAGGGGTCAGCACCACCACCCACCTCTCCCATCCCATCCCAGTGGGGTCCTGCAGTGCTTCTGGAGGGTGCAGTAAGGTTTGGTTTCCTCCTGCCACCAGCTCCCTGGTGACCTCCAGAAGAGGGAAATGGCAACAGGGCATGCAGGGGAGCCAGCAGTAGGTCGGTGACCCCAGCCTGCAAGTGGCACAGGAAGGGATGAATGACGCCGCTCCCTCCCCCCAGCCCCCTTGGCACCAGCCCCCTCGGCACCGGCCCCCTCGGCACCGGCCCCCATGTTTCTGGCAGTGGCTTTGCCCAATGCACACACAGGGATCTCTCCAGCCCAGTCCAGCTCCCAAGCCCAGCCCAGTGCCCCCACAGCTGCCAGGGCTGCGGACAACTGGAAGGGGACCCCAAAGGAGGGTCCGGGGAGCGCCAGCCTTGGGCAGTCGTCAGGGCAGTGCTGGGCTCCAGGAGAGCTGGCGGCGCCCCTGCCGCGGCTGCAATCTGCTGCGCCAGCAAACTGCAGCCCTGGCTGCAGCCGCGGCCTCCAGCGCAGCTCCTCCAGCTGTTTGCGTAACCCTGAGCACCGGAGCCGCCCGCAGCCAGCAACTGGAGCACCGGGCTGGCACCTGCCCCGGGGAGCCGCCACCCAACCACCCCGCCATGTGACCTCCCATGCAGTGTCCTGTCCCAGCCTGGCACTGCCCGCCCTGGGCTGCTGGTGACCATCCTCACTGCCACCACGGTGGCACCGAGCAGAGGCTGAGCTGGCACTCAAGAAGAGGCACAAAATCCTTTTCTTCCTCCCCCATCCCTGCTCGGGGCAGCTCTTCCCGAGGCTTTTCAGGGTGCCGGGCTTTTCAGGGCTGCTGAATCCCACCCTTAGCTCGGGGTCCCCAGGCCTGGGGGGGTGCTGCGTGTCCGGGCAGGGGCAGCGTGGCTGAGCCTGGCCCCACACCGGGGGATGCCCAGCGCCGGCCCCAGGCCGAGCTCAGGCAGGCGCTGGCTCTGCTCCCGCAACCCCATCCCGGGAACTCCAAACCAGACGCTCTCAGCTCAGGCATTCTTTCCACTTCCAAGCTGCTGCGATCCCCGCGGACCCCTCACTCCTCCTCCCCTCTCCTTCGCGTTAAGGCAATGCGAAGATAAATGCAGACGACAGGAACAAGAGGGAAGATTAAATACAGCAACTGCCCCTTTTTTTTTTTTTTTCTTTTGTTCTGTTTGACGATACAAAGGTTCAAGTTTACTGCGGACGGCGTGGGGGGGGTTGCTACGGGGGGGAAGGGGGTCCAGAGGGACGGGCTTGGCCTAGGAGGAGCTGACAGAAATCACAACGGGGCGGAAAAACGCCGCTGGGGGCGGGGAGCTGGTACATGATCGTGTGTAAATACAGCTTTAAACTACAGGACAGACGAGAAAAAACACCGGAGTCCTCGGAGCCGGGCACAGGACCTGTCCTGCTGAGCGCCAGCATCCCCCAGTCACTTCCTGACCACCCCAAAGCTGGAAGTGGCTTCGTGGAATCTGCCAGCGCTGCCCTGGCTGCCTGCGAGGAGGGTCTGGGGTTGCATCCTGCACCCCACTGCGGTGCTGCTGGTGTGGCTGTGATCAGCCATGGGCCCCATGACAGGGCACAAGGGAAGGAAGAGGATCCATCAGGGCACAAGGGCAGTGAGGGCATCTGCCAGGGTGGGTGCCAGGGCAGTCACTGGCAAGGCACCAAGCAGGGACTCTGCCAGGGCTGGCAGCAGGGCAGGGGCAGACAAGCAGCCCCACAGGACACACAGTGGAAGGTGCTGGAGCCACACTGTGACACATGCACCCTGGGGACATGGGGAGTGGCATGGGGACATTGTCACCTTCGGGAGAAACCAAAGCTGTGCTGTTGAGCTGCGATGCTGAGCCCAGTGCCAGCCCTTGGCCCCGGCTCACTCCGTCCTCACTGTCCGGCCAGCCCTGGCCAGCAGGATGGTGACACTAGCCAAGCCCTGTCCCACAGAGACACACAGGGACATGCCCACCTGTGCCAGGGAGCTGCCAGGGCCCGGGAGGGCAGAGAGTGTTTCACTAAAACTGAAACAATTCATTCCCGTCAGGGATCTTGGAAGCTGCCAGCGTGGAAGAGGCAAATCCATGAGGAAAAGCAAAACCTCCCCCCTGCAGCCATGGAGCCACAGTGTGGGCTGAGGGGAGGACCAGCACAAATGCCCCCATCTTTGGCACACTTGCCAGGGCAGCCAGCACAGACACTTCTCATCCAAAAAACTTTTTTTGAGTGAAAAATTTCCAGCCCAGAGTAAAAAAAAAAAAAAAAGGCAAAAAGCAAAAAGCAGAAGCTACAAAGGCAGAGACAATTTCTCAGCTGAGAACTTTGTGCTGGCCAAATCCACAGATCCCTTCACTGAGATGTTCCAGAAACTCATCGTGCTTTGGGCACCTTGGCTGAGTTGGAAGCAGAGCAAACAGAACCTGTTGCTGGCAGTGCCCAGCTCGGGGGAGGGGAGGAGGATCTCTGCCAGGAGGGCATTTCTGAGATCCCACCAAGGACATTTCTTTAAATATTAAACATCTTTGGGGAAGGAAAAAAAAAAAAAAAAGAAAAAAAAAGGTCACTAAAAGAAGCCTCTCCCCACTGGGAAGAGATTCCTGGGCAACCTTCATTCCCCAGCCCTCCCCTTGGATCCCCAGTGCCCAAGTGCCTGGGGGTGCCAACCTCCCTCATCCTGGGGATGGGGCAGGGAGAGATGGGGTTGGGCAATGCTGCAGCCAGCAGCTGTGTCCCTGTCCAGGCAGCAGGATGGGGCTGGGCCATGGGGCAGGCAGCAGCTGGGCAGAAGAGGAAGGCCTGGAGGTGGCAGTGGGCAGGGGGAAGGTCTCTCATTGCTCCGTGTGTCTGAGATGCCCATGGCACACTCACGCTTTGGGGGGGGTGGTTAGCAGGAGGGCCCCAGGCAGGAGGTGGGGAGGGGTCTCTCTGAGTCTCCCTTGTCCTTGCCAGGACAGACAGGGAGGGCAGGATGAGGCACTTCTCCTGCTGCCACACGCTGAGCTCTGGCATGGACGGCAATGCACTGTGGGCAGGGGTGCCAGCCTGGCACCTCACAAGGTGCCAGCATGTCCATGGCTGCCTGCTGGGTGCCACAGCTGCCAGCCTCCAGATCCCCCAGCTGTGCCACAGCATGGAGGGTCCAGGGCAAAATTTGGGGGGTGGGAGGGCACCACAGGGCAGGCGAGCAGTGGCATCATGGATGCTGTTCCCCCACTGCACCTGGGCAGCCTGGCACCAGCCCCAGGGCAGCATCTGTCCGAGAAAGTGTCCGTGCGGGGTGGAGGTGCCACTGGGACATGCCAGGGACCCCTCAGCAGCGGCAGTTAGTGGTCATGGCGCAGGCAGTGGTGCCATGCCCCGTGCCAGGGGCAGCCTGTGGTGCAGAGCACGGCGGCGATGCAGGGAGCGTGCCAGGGTCCTGCAGCACCAGGGAGCCGCTCCACAGCCACCTGCCCTCCTCTCCTCCCGGCCTGCACACCGCCCGTGTGTGTCCTGGGCACGGTGGGGGGCACCGGGGTGGCGCTCACATGCTGTCTGCCAGCTGGTGACAGTCCAGGTCCCCCTTCAGCTCCAGGAGGCCTGGCAGCTTCACGCCTGTCTTGCGGTCCACGCACCAGCACTTGCCCCGCTGCCCGTCCAGCGCTGGGTGACACTGAGGGGACAGCCCTGGTGAGGGACACCCAGCCTGGCCCCCTCGGGCTGCCTGGTCAGGGCACTCAGGAGCTCTCCCTGGCGCATTTGCCACCCCAGTCCCACTTTTGCAGAAGGCCTCACAACATCCAAAGGACGATTCCCACCCACGGCAAGAGCCAGGAATGGGCTTTGCCATGTCCCAGCACTGGCACCATCAGTCTGTGCCCCCTCCCAGCCTCACCCTGGCTCTGCAAAATGCCCCAAGTCGAGCAGGTCCCCCAGGCCCTCTCCTACCTGCTTGGGGTGGAAGTTGCCGTTGCGGTCGCAGTTGGGGATGGGGATGACATAGAGGTCCTCATGGGTGCGGGTCTGGGAGGCTGCCAACCTCTCCAGTGCCCGGTGCAGCTCGCTCTGGCACGAGCCCTGTGCCTACGGGAAAGGAGGGGTTGAGCTGGCAGCAGAACTGCACCCACCCAGCACCCTGGGTCCCCCAGCCCTGCAGCGCATTCCGGAAGCACCCATCCTGCCCTCCCCAGCCCGGTGCCCGCCGCGGCGCCCGGCGGTGCTCACGATGGGCCGCGCCTCCTCGCGGTGCTGGGGGCTGCCGCTGCTGCGCATCTTGTTGCCGTTGCTGACTCTCTTCGCCTGCTGCTTCTGCAGGCACTTGCGATCGTGGATGCTGCAGGGGCTGAAGCTGTTGTTGGGGTGGTCGATCTCCTCCTTTTCTGCAAGGACATACACGGGGGGGAGGCGGGGAAGGGAGGGCTCAGTGCCACGGCTGCAGCGCCCCGTGATGCCCTGGCAGCTGCAGAGCTGTTTGCAGCCCCAAGCACAACATGCAGCCGGTGCTGCCAGACCCCACATCGCCCTCCTCAGTCCCCATGGATGTCACCCCCAGCCCGGGGCCCCCTCCTGCCACCAGGCTGGGCACTGGGAAAGGCTCTTGGGAGTTCTTGCCCCCCATCAGCCACGACCCACGGGCTCCTTGCCATGTGTCTGCTATTGCAGGGCTGTCAGAGCACCGGGCAGATGGCACCAGGGTGCTGCATGGCACAAAGGTCTGGTTGTGCCCGTCGCCAGCCACATGCCACCAGGCACCAGGTGCTCACCCGCAGCACTGGATCCGCTGGGCTGGAAGGTGACCCTGGGATGCACACCCAGGAAGACCTCAGTACACCCCAGAAAGCTTTCTCTGAGGAGCCACAGTGGGAACAGGGGCACCGTGGCGGTGCTGAGCACCCGCCAAGGCCGGGGCGGCCCCGGGCACCGCAGCCAGGAGTGGAGCCGTCTTCTGCCGTGGGGCACAGCCCCCGCAAAGACATGAAAGAAATTCCTGGAATAAGAAAAGTTAATCTCTCGCGGGGCCAATCTGAAAAGGAGGAGCTTGGCACCCCCGCCGCGCCAGGAGCGCGGCCAAACTGCGATCCCAGATGTTGGCAGCTGGACGCAGTGTCATAAGACCCGAGCTCTCGGCGCGGCTTTAGTACTCAGAAGACTGCCAGTCCCTCCGGTTTGGGGCCCATGAAAGCTCTGTGGATGGGGAGGCAGGCAGGGGCTGAGGTCCTGTCTGTAGTTTGGAGCCACGTCAGGCACAGCCCGAGGCGCAGTTTGATTCTCAACCCGCCTGGACTGTAGGAGGAGAGCAGCCAGCGCTCCCTGCCCGAGTTTATCCCTGCCCGAGCTCATCCCGGGGCTGGGATTGCACTGGGAAAAACCTTCCCAGATGGGGCTGGGGGTGGTCATGATGCAGCATGGATGGAAGCACCCAGGGGCTCACAGCACGAAGGATGGAGGCTGCCGAGGTGATGCCCAGCCCCAGCCCTTCCCACAGGCAGGCAGAAGCAGGCAGCGGAGAGGGAGTGGGGTCAGATCCAGAATCTCCTGCCCGCAGCATCCCCACGGAATCCCGGCCCCGGTCTCCCATCGGCACCTCACGCAGAGGGCTCCCGGAGCAGCTCCCAGCAGCCTGGTTAAAGTTCACGGCGAAGCCCTGATCAAAGCTTCTCCTTGGTTCACTTTATTTGCTTTTTGCTTAATCTGTCAGGTTTTTTCCAGGAAATGGCTCATGCCCTTGAAATTTGAAACACAAACCCAAAGACTCCAGGACCCTGCGCAGAGCGATGCCAGCCCCGGTGGCACTAACCGGGGGGCCGTGGCGCAAAGCGGGCGCTCGCAGCAGAGCCCAGGCAGGGATCTGGGGGACTCCTTCCCTCCCCTGCCTCCCCCCTGCACGCAAGGAAGATCCGGGAGGGAGATTTGGCACCGGCGGGGACCACCATGCCGAAGTTTTGGCGCCTCCATGAGCTGCTCCTGTGCCACGGAAAGGCAGGACCAGGAGGCACCAGCCGCTGCCCACTCTGCCCCGGCGCAGCCCGGGACCCTTCCTCCCCCCGCCAGCCGCCTCCAGAGAGTCCAATCCCGGCTTAAACAAAACCAGATGCGGCTGACGTTTCCATAAGGTCACATGAAGCGCCGGTGCCTGCGGGCAGCCAGACAGCTCTGGGGACAGGGCTCTGGGACCCGGGGCATGCCAGCTCCACGACCCCCCCCTGCAGCAGGGATCGCTGCAGTTCTTGGGGTGATTTTCCGACCCCCAAGTGACACGCAGCAGCTCGGGGCGGGGCGGGGGGGGAGGGGGCGCTCTGGCCTCCCCCGGCAATCCTCCGGCACCGTCTGGAGAAGGAAGCTCCTCACGGTGAGCACAAAGCCATGGACAAGGCAACTTCTGTGGAGCCTGAAGCCCCCCACACAGCTCCCAGTGCAGCCCACTCTGCCCCAGCCCCTTGGGAAGCACCAGCTGGATGCCAGCCCAGCAGCACTGGTGCCACTGCGGTGCCCTCGACTCCTCCTGCACCTCTTTCCCCTGTCCTGCTCTGTGTGGCAGCCTTGGCTACACAGGGCACCCATGCCACCAGCCACTGCTGGGCATGGCAGGGGCTGTGCCAGCAGAGAGGTGCCCGAGCAGAAAAGGAGGACAGGCAGAGCAGAGGGGGAGTCCCTGCATGGCCGAGGGGTGGGGAGAGCCTTCCTTCTGCTGGGTTTGGGATGGAAGCAGGTGCCAAGGGGATGGGCATGGGTGCTGCCCTCACTGGCAACGCAGTCTGGCCACCTCGTCCTGGTGGAGGGTTTCTGCCCGGGCTGCGGACAGGAGACACAAAGAGTCATTCAGCGTCGCCTTCAATTAACAGCAGCAGCAAAGGAGGCTGGTCGCAGGCTGAGCTCCTGAGGAGCACCACAGGGCTCGGCTCCACCGCGCGGCTCCCATGCGAGGAGAGCCCAGGGGCAGTGGGCAAAGCCCTGGGACTCTGTGTATGTCCGTGAGAGAGGGACAAGTGTCAGGGCGACCCCAGCTCCAGCCTCACTCCCCAGTGACCAACCAGACCCCACATGGGCCAGAGAGGACACATTCAGGTGTCTGTGGCCGACTCAGCACATGAGCCACAGTGGGTGCCAGCACCGTCTGCTTCCCCGTCTGACACCCCTGGTGTCACCTGTGGGTGGCCCTGGCAGTGCCAAGGCATAGCACCAGATCTCTTGGCTGCCTCAACTTGGCAGGCAGCAGCACAGGGAAGTCTCTGCTGTGCTGGCCCCGGCAGCGTAAAGGGAGCCAGGGCTCGGGGGGTGGCTGGGCACCGGCTGGCAAACCTGGCCTGGCTCATCCCATCCTGCAGGGCACGCTGCTGAGCCCTGCTGTGCCCAAATGCAGCCGAGCGCATCTGCACCTCCAGCTTGACACCTGATACGAGCCCGATGGAGAAGTCAGGATGCAGATGCAGATCCTTTCCTGCAGGGACCAGGACCTTGCTGGGAGCTGCACCCATCCCAGAGAAACCCGAGTGTGGGCATCCCCATCCCAGGGGACAGATGGGACTGGGCAACAGCCTTGCCTGGCCCCGTGACTGGGCAAAAAAGGGGCAGTGAGGAATGATGCGGGGTGGCTGTCACCAGAGGCTGAACCCAGCCTGTCCTTGCTGCCGGTGCAGCTGGGGCCGGGACAGCGCAGTGCCTGCCAGCCGCCGCGCAGCGGTGTAACAGGATCCGCTCCTGCTACAGCAGGCAGCAGGGATGAGCACAACTCCCGCGGGGTCAGTTCTTCCCAGACATAATTAATTACCCAGCATTAAATCACTCATCGTGTGCGCTGGGGGGAAGTGTCCTCACCTCTTCCCGGTCGCCACGCCGGGATTCAGCCATTGCCTCCCCCGGGCACTCGCAGGCTGTGCTCAAAAGCTGCAGCTGGAGGCTCCTCTTGCAGGGCTCCAATGGAGCACTGGGATGACCCAGGAGCCAGCCCAGAGCTGGCACGGCTGGCATTGGGAGGCAGGGTCCTGCACAAGGTGCCCAGACCCACAGCCACGGGAGAGGGTCTTGGGTCAGCAGACTGGACACCCACTGCCTTGCTTCTAGAGGGTCCTGGCAGCGAGCAAAGAGGGTTTGCCCTGGCCATGGGGCAAGGAGGCATCGCTCAACCCCTGGGGAAGATCAGCCTCATCCCAGCCCCTGCTGATCCCAGCCTTTTCCCTGGAATGTGGAGCCCTGCACAAGGAGCCCCCAGACCAACTGTTCACTGTAAGAGCTGCATGCTACCCACTGGGCACTCACTGAGCCCCAAGGGCATCTGCTCAGTACATCCCTGCCCCTAAACAGGCATCTGCTTATGCAGAGGGCACACAAGAGAGGCAGTGGCCATGCCAGGGTGCCCTGGCTGTGCCAGGCATGGCTATGCTGGCAGAGAGGGAACTCAGCTCCGCACTCCCACTGGCTCCAGGCTGCTGGAACAGGACAGGGACCTGTGGCTTGGATGCCCCAGCAGGGCTGCACCAAGCAGTGGTGCCTGTGTCCTGCTGGGCTGTCCCAGGTGAAGAGGCTCACTGCTGCCTGATCCCTTGTCCTGCCACCTGTGATGCTACAGGTGGGCACAGTGCCCAGCAGGCAAGCCCAGCTCCCACGGCCACCCACCCATCCCCAGCAAGGCCAAAACACAGCAGGAAGGAAGGGGAAAAAACTGCAACTCTGTTTCCTAAAGGCTCTGGGAAAAAAATGCTGTGTTACAGGGCACAGCCAAAACCAACAGGCCTTGGCAGCTCCACACAGCCCTGGGCCAGGCAGCTCAGACAGCTCCTGCAGGATGTGGGATAAGGAGAGGCAGGCAGGGCAGGGGGCTCTGCAGCAGAACCCACACTGAGCCCTCCCAGCCGGCTCCTGCCCAGGGAGAGGGGCAGTGAAGGGCCCAGCCTCAAAGGGTCCTCCCCACCACGGGGACATCAGCAGAGCTGCCAGGGGGCAGCCATGGAGAAGAGAATGGAGCTGGGATCCAGCCCTCAGGCAGACAGGGACAGACTCTGCTCCAGCCCCTTCTGCCCCAGGTGGCTGTGTGGACACAGGGCCAGGCCAGCTCTGGACTGTCCCATGGTGGGATGCTGCTCCCCAGCTCCAGGGGACATGGTCCCCATCACAACCTGCAGGACAGGGAAGGGGGAGCAGAGCATCTAGCCCCATGGGTCAGGTCTCACATTCAACCCTTGTAAGCAACTCCACTCCCACTGCCAAAGACCTGCACAGCTCTGGGGCTGGGCTCCCACCATCATCTCAGTTCCTGGCCCCTAGACCCTGTCAGAATACCACGGGGGTGGCACTGGGACCACAATCAACACCTACAAGAGGTTCCTGGTGCAGACATGTAGGCAGAGCCTGGTTTCTCTGGCCTGGCCCTGCTTGCTGCCTGCACCCTGCTGCCCTGTCCAGCTGCAGGCAGGACAGAGCCCTTGGCAGCACCCAGAGCAGAGCCCAGCCCAACCTGCCTGTGAGGTACACAGGTGCCCTGAGGCCTCTTTCCCATTTCCTTCCAGCAGCAGCCAGGAGCATCCCAGGGAAGGGGCAGCACTGGGGTCACCAAGAGTTTCCCCAGCAGCTGAAACCTGTCCCCTGGGACCCTGGCCTGCTCTGCCATCCAGGGTCACTCTGCAGCCAGGGCATAGTGGGTGACAAGTCTCTGTGAATCACTACAGCATGTGCCATGCCACTGGCTGTGCCCACAGTGGGTAAGGATGGCACAAGTGTGACCCATTGGTACCCAGCTGTGAGAGCTCACACAGCTCAGCACTGCTCTCCCCCGGGACACGCTCCAGGAATGCCTACCCCTGGCTGTCCCATCCTGCCACTAGGTCCTGGATCCCTGTCAAAGCCCCATTCCACTCCCAGCCCCACATCCCTACCTCTTGCCAAGCAAGCACAGGGCAAGTTGGTGCCAAGAGGCGAGCAACGCCACCAACCCGGCGGGGGTCGAGGCCCCACGGGCACCCACTCAGCGCACCGGGGCCGGCCTTACCTGGTGGGTGGAGGCTCTCCTGGATGGCCTCGACGTCGGCCAGGTCGGTGCAGACGCCCTGGCCGTGCATGAGAGTGTGGAGGGGCCGCGGCACGCCGCGGGGGGGGTAGCAGCGCAGGCCGGCCCCGCAGCGGGCGGTGTAGACCCCGCAGGCGGTGCCGCGGCCGAGGGCGCAGGTCGCGCAGCAGCCGCAGCCCGGTTCCCGCACCAGCTCCGCGCAGCCCTGCGGTGCTTTGCAGCGAGCCAGCCGCTCCTCCGAGCACGGCGGGCACTGAATCGCCTCCTCCCCGCCTCCCGGCCCCGCCGCGGCCGCCAGCAACAGCAGCAGCAGCAGCAGCGGCAGAGCCCGACCGGTGCCCCCGCGCATGGCGGCGTCCACCGCTTCCCCGGCCCCCGCTCCGGGCCCGCTGCGGGCGGCGCTGGGCTGGCGGCGGGCGCGGGGCGGTGGCAGTGGCGGCGGCGGCTTTATGCGGCCCCTGGCCACACCTCCCGCCGCCGGCACCGGGGCCACCGGCGGGGCCGCCCCTGCCGCCACCGGGAAGCCACAGGGGAGAGACGCTGCCCGCCGACGGCGGCTTCAGCACCGGGGAGGGAGGATTCAGCACCGGGGCCGCCAGCGGGGTAGCTCCGGTGCCGGAGAGCGCGGAGACCCCCGGCCCGGCTTCTTCCCGAGCCCCCTGCCCCGCAGACGGGCGTCCGCACCGACACTCATGCCGGTTCTGAGAGCAACTGGGATGAACTGGGAGTGGGGACACAACGCACGGGGATACACGGCGGGGGCTGTGCCCAAGACTCGCAGAGCTGGGCAGCCACGGGGTGGGCTCGGGGCTTCGGGGTCCCCAGCAGGAGCAAAAGCACTGCCGGCAGCAGCATCCCTGGCAGCGCAGCCCCACCTGACAGGGACGCTCCGGGGCACCCTCCGGTTCCCTGAGCCGCCCCACCCCGGCCCCGCTGCCGCTGGCTCCCCCTTCCCCTCCCCGGCCCCATACAGTCCCAGGATAAGTTGAAAGGTGCCGGCATCTAGTGGCTATTCGGGAAAACCGGGAGCGGGCGGGGAGTCCGAGCAGCCTTCCCCGCGACACCGGCCCCGCCAGTCCCCTCAGCGCCCGGGTAAGGGCTACCGGGCAGCACGGCGGGAGGTGGCAGGCTCGGAAGAAGGCAGGGATCAGACTCTGTGCCCGGTGGGCGACATTTTCCCGAGCATCCCCTGGGGGCCTGGTGAGTCGTCAGCTATTCCCAGGGGCATTTCAGCCAGCACCAGGCTGTGGACAGCCAGGCAGGACCTGCCCAGATGCTTTAGGGGGGTGCTGGACAGTGTCCGGGCTGAGGTGAGCCCTAGCACCAGCATGGCCTCACTACCTCTGCCATGTGTGAGATGCCACAGTGCCCTGGCAGGCCTGTGCCACACACACCAGGCTTGCTGCGGGGAGTGGCAAAGGGGCAGAGACTCCCTCATGCTACCCAAGGACAAGACAGGCTGCAGCAGGACTGGCAGTTAATGATCTCATGCCATGGGATGAGGAACTTTGTCCCACAGGCCCTGGCACGTCTGAGTGCTGGTCACATCACCATGATGGTCCTGGGCAACCCCAGCAAAACCACCACCCCATGGTGTGCAAAGGCTGCCCACAGCCATCCCCACCACTGAGATGACCTCAACCATCCCCATCTCTGAGATGACCACAACCACCCCAGTGTTTGCCCACAGCCATGCCCAGCACCCCCAGGGGATGGTGCAGCTCCTCATGAGGGTGACCTTCGCCCCACAGGGCACACAGGGAGCCAGCCTGGCCCCATGCAGCTCTGTGGGGTGAGCACAACATGCAGGGATCAGCCCCAAACCACAGTGGCTGTGCCTGTGCTCTGCCCCTCAGAGATGACAATTAACACCCACTGAACAGTGGCACACTGGCACATTGGCACATTGGGCCTGGCTGTGGGGTCCTGGTGTGGAGCTCAGTGTGGTGAGGTGGGATGAGCAGAGGAGAGCAGAGCCTGCAATGCAGGACCTGGGCTGAGAACCCCAAACTCATCTCATGGGTGAATGCACCTAGTGCTTAAGTGGCATTTTGTATCTCAAGTGCCAGCACTGCCAGCACTGGCTGCAGGAGCTCCCAGGAACATCTCTCTCCTGTGCCAGTGAGCTGGGCAGTGTCAAGCATGCAGGCAGGACACAGGCAGGCAGAGTCCATGTCCCCTGCAGTCCACAGCTTCCCTTCTCCCATCCCAGCTGGCACAGAGCCTAGCAAGACATCAGCACCCAGCACCGCTCGGGAGCCCCTGCCCTGCCTGGCACTGCTGCACAATGGCCATGACTTGGGGCAGAGGCGCCAGCCTTGGCATGGTGTCCAAGGGGGGACCAAACCCAAACAGGTGCCCAGCCCTGCTCGGGTGGCAGCTCCTTATCAGGCCTTGGCAGCGCCGAGCACCCGCCGGGGAGACTGTTATGTCTGCGGGCAGCAGGGCAGTGCCAGTGGCTGACGAGGCATGCAGGGCACACAGCCCCAGCTCCCTGTCCCAGCACCATCCTGCACGATGGAGAGGGACTGGGCTGGTGCACCCCACAGCTGTGCTGCCCCCATCCCCTGGCAGGGGGTCCAGTGCTTGGTGCACAGAGCTCAGTGCCCGGTGCAGCTCAGCTGCCCAGCCTGTGACAGGGCAGTCGTGTGCCCCCAGCCCGGGGCTCTGTGGGCCCCCAGCACCTCTTTCTGAACCTCGGTGGCTCTTTGGGGTTCCCGAGGGCGGGGGGTGGCTCAGGATGTTTCTCCGAAACTCCCCCAGCAGGCTCTGGGGCAATCCCAGCCCTGGGGAGAAGCTTCAGGTCACAAAAGGAGAGGACAGAACTGGGGCTGGGGGTTAGAGATGGCTGCAGACCCCCAGCCAAAGGTGTCCCTGAGGGGGCTGGAAAGACTCAGGGTCGTTTGCACCCACAGTGGCACACGGTGACTGCCCAGGGCACAGGTATGGCACCCACCACAGGACATCCCCCAGCGTCTTGCAGCCCCATCGCCAGGCTCTGTCCCCTCCTAGCACTGGGCACTGGTGGCCGGGCAGACCCTGCAGGGCACCCAGCTGCTGTCACCGCAGCTGACCACCCTTGCTCGCTGCCAGCCCCTTCCTCCCCTCCCCTCCTCGCTGGTTTTTTCCCCATTTCCAGGCAGCATCTCTCCCCTGTCCTCCCACGCCTCAGTCCCAGTAGCTCCTCCTGGCCTTGGCTCCCCTCCCGGCGGTTCCCGGCTGCCCTCCTTGCCCCTCTCCAGCAGGGCAGAGGGTAACTTGGTTTTATGGGTGCTCAGTCCCCGCCGGATGCGGCCCGAGGGGCGTGTCGGGCGGTGCGGGGGCCGCGGTGATAACAGCGGGAACCGGACCAGGGCCACAGGAGCAGAGCGCGGGTGAGAGGCATGAGCCAAGCACCCCCACCCTGGGCAGCCTGGCCCCGGGGCAGTGCCCTGGGGTCCAGCAGCCCCCAGCACCTCCTCTGCACGCTCTGCATCCTCTTGCTGCTGGCCGGGCACCTGCCCCCCACCACGGCCCAGTGGTTTAACCTGGGCTTGGAGGATGCCACACCAGATCCGGGCACCAGCCCCACGGCCCCCACGGGGCACGGACTGGACAGGGATGAAGGTAGGCATGGCGGGATGGGGGTACAGCTTCCCTGGCACCCCCAGCTCCTGCCCCCCAGCACGGAGGGGGCAGCTCCAGCATAAGGCGTGGGGGGTTGGAGGGTGACTTGTGGGGTGCCAAGGTGTGGGGCTGCTTGGTGGCACCACTGTGGCCATGGAGAGTACTGGGACTGGCAGTGCTGTGCCACCCCGGACCCCTCCAGCCCTGGCACCTCCTGCCCCATCGCCCCTTTGCTCCTGCAGACGGAGACGTTCACAGTGCGGAGCCCATGCGGAAGGTGCCACTGAGCAAACCTCCCCTGGCAGCAGCCCCCAGACGCCGGGAACCCCTCGCCAGGGGGGCAGTGAAGGGCCCGAGCCATGCCCCACCACGCACACGAGGCCAGGTGCCATTCCCAGGGCAGCACCCCCTCCCTGCTCCCCCCCAAGCCCTCCCGAAACTCCCCAGCTGCTGCTGAGCCCCTCCTCACCTCCTCTCCTTTATCTGTGCCCTGCTCTGGCCCCAGGCTGTGGCTCAGCTGCCTCTGCCCCCATGGAAAGCTGCCACAGCAGCTCTCAGTGTGCCCCCGACACAAAGCAGCTCTGGGGCTTGGCAGCCACCCCAGGCTGTGGGCAGCAATGGCTGCAGGAGGGTCCCACATGCCCCCTGGGACCTCCCCCCATGCCCTGCACTGAGCTCTCCTGTCCACCCCAGCAGCACCAACCCACAGCCACCCCGGAGATCTTCGAGGGCAGTGCTGAGGAAGAGGAGTTCCTGCAGATCAAGGTGGTGGAGGGGTCCTGTTCCCCAGGGGGGCTGTGAGGGGAAGCCTGAGATGGGCACCCACCTGAGGGGCTGTGGGGCATGTGGGCTGGCAGGGGGGGTGACATGGGGACGGTGTTCAGGGGTCTCACACTCAGCCCCTCCTCTCCTCTGCACAGACAACAGCAAAGGGGCTGCCCCAAAGGGTGCCCCCACCCCCAGAGATGGACCCTGCTCTCCAGGTGTGACGTGGGCACAGGGCACCCATGCCAGACCCTGCAGCCAGGGCTCCCATCCCACAGCTCATCTCTGTCTCCTCCTCCAGGTGCACAATGGCTCCAGCTGTGTCTGCCCTGCACGTCCTGGCCCTCCTGGCCCCCCTGGCCCCAAGGTGAGGTGGGCAGGGGCTCAGGGGCACAGGGACCCATGGGGGCACAGAGTGCCACAAGGTCTCAGTGGCAGAAATCCTGCAGCTCTTTCGGCCAAGCAAAACCTTTCCTGCTCAGAACTGGAACTCTCCTTTGGGGATCAGGGCTGGGGGGAGGCTCAGGTGTCCCCTGGCAGGGGTGCAGCAGGTCCCCCACAGTGGGCACCACTGAGGAAAGTGCCAGGAGTCAGGCTCTGCCTTTCTCTCTCAGGGACAGAAAGGTGACAGAGGGTTCCCAGGAGAGAGAGGCCAGCCTGGATCCCCCGGGGACAGAGGGAAGTCCGGCAGCCCAGGGCAGCCAGGTCACCAGGGTCCCCGGGGCCCTCCAGGTCCTCCAGGACCACCAGGGCCCCCAGGACTACCAGGCACCTGGGCAGCCAGGAGCCCAGCTGCACTCTCTGCACTCCCCAAGGGACTGGAGAACGAGGTGAGTGCTGGCATGGGGGCACAGGCAGGCAATGCCAGGGCGGGTGGGTGATGCCAGTGCTGGCTGCAGGGTCCAGGAGGGGGAGGGCTGGGGCATGTGGCCATGGGAGGGGGCAGCTCAGGGGAGGGGGCGCCAGGGCATGGGTCAGGAACATTCACTGACTCTGCTCTCTCCTTCTCTCCCTCCAACTCAAGAAGCAGCTGGGAGGATCTGCAAGGAACCCAGGACCCCCAGGCCCCCCTGGAGTTCCTGGCCCACCTGGACCCCCAGGATACCCAGGCCACGATGGCCCCCCAGGGGTCCCTGGGCGGGATGGGCAGCCAGGACCCCCAGGCCCACCCGGGGCTGTGGGACCACCTGGGTTCCCTGGGACTGAAGGACCTCAAGGACCTCCAGGCTCGGCTGGGCCAGACGGACCGCCAGGGCCACCAGGGCTCCCAGGGCCACAAGGTCCCCCTGGGGTGCCTGGACACGAAGGACCCCCTGGTCCCACAGGACCTGTGTCACTGCCTGGCAAACCAGGGCTCCGAGGAGAGCCAGGGTACCCTGGACTAAAGGTAAGGGGATGCCAGCCCAGCCCATTGCGGGGCTCCAGGGCTGCCCCAGCCCTGCTGCTGTGGGACCTGGGGGTCATGGAGGGCTGAGCCCCCAAGCTCACCACCCCCACGTGTGGTCTGGCAGGGTGAGAAGGGTGAACAGGGACTGCCAGGCATGCCAGGGAGCCCTGGCAGGACAGGAGAGACAGGATCCCCAGGCATGCCTGGTCCCATGGGGCCACCAGGGCCACCGGGCGACTACAGGGTGAGTAGGGGGTCTCAGGACTGGGGTGGTGAGGGCTGGGGGCAGCCCCATGCTCAGCCCAGCACATCCTCTCCTTGCAGTGTGACTCACGCCACGCAGGGCACCGCGGGTCAGCAGGGCCACCGGGCCCCAAGGTGAGCCAGAGCAGTGGGCACTGTGGGCAGCAGGTGTGGGCAGCGAGGGCATGGGGGACAGCACCACCCATGACTGCTCCCCAAAACCAAACAGCCCCACAGCAGCTGCTACAGTGCCATGCCAGGGGGTCAGGAGTGCCCAGGGACCCCCAGAGCCATGGCACTGAGAGGACCTCTTTGCTTTGCTTGCAGGGAGAAAAGGGTGACCCTGGAGAGAGGGTTTGTAACCACGGGCACTGCACTGGCATGGGGGGAGCTGGGGGGGTCCCCTTCCTACACCCCAAGTGAGAGGCCCCATGCACACACACAGGGCACACCCCATGTCCCCCACCCCACCCAGGCTCTCACCCTGCCTCTCCTAGGGGTGCTGCTATGGGGAACAGGAGTGCAAACCAGGCCACGTCCCCTTCCCCAGCACTGGCAGCCAGCCCAGCTCCTGGGTGCCCATCAGTGGGTACCAAACGGTGAGTCCTCAGAGCTCATGGGGCCCCAGATGGCATGTGGGGTGAAGGATGGAGAGGGGGAGGATGGAGGGATGAAAGATGGAGGGACGGATGGAGGATGGAGGGAGGGATGAAGGTTGGAGGAAGGGATGGAGGATGGAGGGAGGGATGAAGGATGGAGGGATGGATGGAGGGATGGATGGAGGGAGGGATGAAGGATGGAGGAAGAGATGAAGGATGGAGGGATGGATGGAGGACGGAGGGAGGGATGAAGGATGGAGGGATGGATGGAGGATGGAGGGAGGGAGGAAGGCTGGAGGGATGGATGGAGGGAGGGATGGATGGAGGGAGGGATGAAGGATGGAGGGAGGGATGAAGGATGGAGGGATGGATGGAGGGAGGGATGGAAGGATGGAGGGAGGGATGGAGGATGGAGGGAGGGATGGAGGGATGGATGGAGGGAGGGATGAAGGATGGAGGGAGGGATGAAGGATGGAGGGAGGGATGAAGGATGGAGGGATGGATGGAGGGAGGGATGAAGGATGGAGGGAGGGATGGAGGGAGGGATGAAGGATGGAGGGATGGATGGAGGGAGGGATGAAGGATGGAGGGATAGATGGAGGGAGGGATGAAGGATAGAGGGAGGGATGAAGGGATGGATGAAGGATGAAGGGAGGGATGAAGGGAGGGATGAAGGATGGAGGGAGGGATGGAGGATGGAGGGGGGGATGGAGGATGGAGAGCAGGAGAACGAAGATCAGCCTCAATTTTCTCTGTCTGCAGGGCAGCAAAGAGGATGCAGAGATCTATGGAGCAATCATCCCCCATGTGAGACATGGCACCAGGCTCCCCTCCACACTCTGCCCTGTCCTGGGGGGGTTCAGCCCCAGGAGGGGAATGCAGTGGGAGGGGGAAGGGACAAGGATGGGGTGTCATAGCTGCCCCCCCAAAAGGCAGCATCAAAGCAGCTCCAGTCCAATCACCACACTGCTCTACTGCAGGGTCCTCGAGGTCCCCCTGGTCCCCCCGGCCCCCCCGGCCCCCCTGGAGCACCAGGTTTCCTCTACCTCAATGTAAGACCCAGCAGGGACTGTGCACCCACCTGTGCCAGGGCACACACCTGTGTGAGTGTGCATGGCACGAGGGGCTCCCCACAACCCCCTCCTGTCTTTGCTTCCAGAGGGTTTACCCGGTCCGTGCCCAGCCACCCTGCAAGCAGCCGGTAAGCCATGGCCTCACTGCCCCCAGGGGGGACCCTGTCCCCTCCCTGTGTGCCAGGAAGGGGGTCCCTGTGCCCCCTGGCAGTAAGTGGTCCCCCTTGCCTTCACAGGCAGCCAGCAGCGCAGGCTGGGCCACAGGTAAGGGCAGTTCCCAGGTGTTCTGAGCTCCAGCTTCCTACCTTTGTCGATGCCACATCCCTTCATGGGCACCGGGGCTGTGCCACCCTGCACGGGTCCCCTGGCACTGCCACCACCGCATCCCTGTGGGATTGGCCCCCATGGGACCACCAAGCCCCTGCACCAGGGCACCTTGTGACCCCTCCACCCTCTCCAGGCTCTCCAGATGCTGATGCCCCTCGGACAGAACTGCCAGACCCCGATTCTGACCCCCGGGTGCGTCCTGGCTGTGGCCAGGGGCGAGCTCCCCAGGCTGCCCGGCCCTCCCGCGCCCCACAGCCGGGCCGTGAACCTCTCCATCCCCCCCAGCGCCAGACGTGGGTCTTCAGTTCCAAGGAGGAGATGCTACAGCTGGGCAGCGCCATGCCCGAGGGCAGCTTGGTCTACGTGCGGGAAGGGGGCAGCGCCTTCCTCCGGACCCCCACCGGCTGGAGCCGCCTCCTGGTACCGCGCACCAAGGATGCCCCCCGGGGTGCCTTGCACAGAGCAGGCGACCAGGCTCCAGCCCTGGCAGCTGGCAGGGCTGGATGTAGCCCTGGAGCAGCAGAGCCCTGGGAAGGAGCTGGTTTCCCCCTAAGCCATCCTCTGCTCCTTGTGTTGTGCAGGTGGAGGGCTCAGAGTCGCTCTTGGCTGGTGACGATCCCTCTGCCTCCACCCCCCAGTACCAGGTGAGGGGGGAGGGCACCTACTGGGTCCTCTCATGTCCCAGCTAGGGGACAGAGACCTTTGCCTGCTGGAGGGTGACAGACCTCACAGGACTGTCGTCTCTTTTCCAACCAGGAGGCAAAGAGCGTGCAGAGCAGAGGTCCTGATGTGGCACAGCCCATGCCAGCGCTCACAGACTCACTGGTGAGCTTTGCTGTGGCTCTGGCCGTGCAGGAGGGACATGCTGTGGAGAGGGGATGTTGGCAGGGCAGCACCAGCCTGGCACACACAGATCCTGGGGCTGGGTTGGGATGGGGTGGGTGCTGCATCAGGAGCACTCATGGCACAGGGATGGGTGCCTGTGGCTGACCTGGGCCACTTTATTCCAGGTCCAGAAGGAAGAACAAAGGCTGCCCCAGCTCCTGCCAACCACCATCGCCCCACGGATCCCATCAGTAAGCAATACCCAACCCCGGGGGTGGGAGATGAGTGGCACAGCCATGGGAGACAGGGAAGAGGTGCCCAGGGAACCTTTCCATGCCTGGCTAGCAGTACCAGAGGCTCACACCCTCCTGGGGTGCAGAGACCTCCACACCTGGCCATGCCCAAGCCTCCCTGCTGCCCTGCCTCCCCTCCCCAGCTCCGCCTGGCCGCCCTCAACGTGCCCCTCACCGGGGACACCAGCGGGATCCGCGGGGCCGACCTGCAGTGCCACCGGCAGTCCCAGGAGGCTCAGCTCTATGGCACTTTCCGGGCATTCCTCTCGGCCCCCACCCAGGACCTGGCCTCCATCGTCAAGAGGACAGACAGAAACCTCCCCATCGTCAACCTGAAGGCAGGTACCCCCCCCCGCCCCCTGTGGGGGCTGCCGGCGGCAAAGCCTCACAGCCCCCAGTGAGCCTTGGCAGGAGGATCCTTACCCAGTCCTGTGCTGGGGCTGCCGCACCCCAGCTGTGCTCCATGCCGGTGTTGTGGGCAGCAGGGAGGAACCCAGAGCAACTCACAGCTCACAGGTGGGGGGCACAAGGGCATCTCCTCAGCCTCCAGCTCAGCACCAGTGCTTGCCCCACAGGGACAGCTGCTGGCCAAGTCCTGGAGCTCCCTCTTCGAGGGCTCAGCCAGTGCCACCCCACGGCGCCCCATCTACTCCTTCAACGGGCGCAATGTCCTGACAGACCCCCTCTGGTGAGTCTGGCCACGGGGTGGGCACTGGCAGGGCATGCCTGAACAAATTCATCCACTCTGGGAACCAGGGGGGGGGTGTCTGCAGTGGGTCCCCCCCTGCCCCTGGCACTTGCACGCATGCAGGAGCTGGTGCAAAGAGCTGGAGATGCCCTGCATGGTGTCCTCCAGCTCCTCTCAGCCTCATCCCCATCTACAGGCCACGACGGCTGGCCTGGCACGGATCCACCCCACGGGGCAGCCATGCCCGCAGGAGGGATTGCCAGGGCTGGCGCAGCTCTGGCCCTGGGGAGGGCCTGGCCACCCCCCTGGGTGAGGGCAGGCTGCTGGCTGGGCACCGACACAACTGCTCCGAGGCGCTGGCAGTGCTCTGTGTGGAGGTTGCCTTTCCCTACTGGCACATGTGGTGACCCTGGCACCACGGACACCCAGCTGCATGCCCCAGGCAGCACCCCCAGTCCTGTGGAGCTCGGGAAATAGCCCTGGGAGCCCAGGAGCAGCATGAAGGCAAGAACTGCAGTGTGCTAACTATGTGAGAACGCCAAGAGGATGCCAACCCTGCAGCCAGGCTGTGCTGTGCTTGCCCTGACTGTGCCATCCCCATCGATGCCCACACCACAGGGCAGCAGGGTGATGCCAGGCTGTGCACAGCTGCCTCCCTGTGTTTTCATCAAAGTACATGTCACTGCCCAAGAAATAAAGACACAAAATTTGGTACTTTGGATCACCCTTGGTGCTCAGTTATGGGTGTCCTGGCCCAGGCAGCAAGGGGCACAGGGAGGGGAGACGCTGCAGCCAGCCAAGGGACTGGGAGAGGGTCTGGAGCCACAGTGGGCTTCAGCCCGTTGGGCTCAGTGCTAACGGTGGGGTGGGTGGGGAGGGGGCACCATGGAGACAGGGCAACGCCATCGTTGCCAGGTGGCAGGACACCAGAGCAGCCTCTGCCGGAGTGCGGGCAGCAGGGTTAGCTTCAGCAGGAGACCAGGCAGGGCTTTGCTCCTCTCGGGCTGCAGGCAGCAGGGGTTGCCCCTTCCAGAGTGCAGGCAGCAGAATTTGCCTCTCCTGGTGTGCAGGCAGCAAACGGCGGCAGAATGTACAAGGCGTGGAAACCATCCTCCTCCTCCGCGGGCAGTGAGAAGGCAAGGGCAGGGCTGGGGCACCGGGGTTGGGCACTGCAGAGGGATCTGGGCACTGCAGAAGGGCTTGAGCACTGCAGAAGGGCTTGAGCACTGCAGAAGGGCTTGAGCAGCAGCAGAGTTTGGGGCTCCGCCTGCCAAGGCAGCAGCCCCCTGCTCAGTTGGTGGCTCTGGGGTTGGCATCCGGGCACACGCAGGGGGCTGGCACCTGTTGAAGAGGCAGAACTGTGCCTTAGTGCCCCCAGTACGTCCCTTGGATGTGCCCAGTGTGTCCCCTAAACCCACCTAGTGTATCCCACTGCGTCCTCAGGGCCCGTCCAGTGGACCCCAGTATGCCCCGGGCACTGAGCGTATCCAAGCCCCCGGCCAGGCGTTGGGCTCGGCCTCCCAGGGTCTTCCCTCTTCTATTGGTTTATTTCGCTGCCCGTCCCGCAACCGCCCCTTCTGAGTGGCTGATTTGAATGTGAGCAGCTCCTGAGTGGCGGGACGAGGGCAGGGGGAGGACTTGTCCCCGTCCTCCCACTGCGATTGGCTGCGCCCCTGGGGCCGGCGGGCGGTGATTGGCGGAGGGTTTCGTCGGGCGGTTTCGGCGGGCTGAACAGAGCTTTGAAAGGCCCCGCGCAGTTGCCGCCGCCATCGACTCTGTCAGCAGCTCTCACGTCGCCGCCATGGAGCTCCAGGAGACCCTCGCGCCCCTTCGAGTGCGTCCACCCCGTCCATGCAGGGCTTCGGGTTCCGCCACCCCCTCCCCTCGGTGCTCCGGGCCCCTTTGGGGTCTCCTCAGGACTCTGAAGGCCTCCTCCCGCGGTCCCCCTGCTGTCCTCTGGTGCCCTGATCCTCCGGGATGTCCCCCAGTGTCCCGTCCCCCTCGCCTCGGTCTCCATTCCCCTGGGCTTTTCCCCATGCACTTTCTTGACCGAATTCGGGATTCTTCCCCTCTCCGCTAGCCCCCGTGTCGCCCAGGCCTACTCCGATTCGCCCCTCCCTGGCTTGACTCCTTTGCCCCCCGCCCCGGTCCCCCTCCCGGCTCCCGCAGTCCCTCACTGCCGCTGTCTCCCTGAGCAGTCGGCGGACGACAACATCCGGGTGGCCAAAGGCGATGGCCCCAAGAAGCAGCTCTCGGTGGAGCACATCTACCAGAAGAAGACGCAGCTGGAGCACATCCTGCTCCGGCCCGACACCTACATCGGCTCCGTGGAGCTGGTCACGCAGGTACGCGGGCAGAGCCGGGGGCCGTGGGGCTAAGCAGATGGGAAGTTAAGAACATCTGGTTCTAAAGGACAAAGCTTCTGCTGTACAAGCAGGTGGCCCAGAAGAGGAGGTGGGCCTGGGGCCTTATGTGCTTCTTCCCTGTTTTATTTTTTTTCCCAGCAAATGTGGGTCTTTGATGAGGACGTGGGACTGAACTGCAGAGATGTGACCTTTGTGCCTGGCTTATACAAAATCTTTGATGAGATTCTAGGTAAGGTGACCTCTGCTGAGTCAGTGATTGAGGAGTTTAATAATGGCTCTAAGAATGTCTAAGAAATGTGAACTAAATGCAAGAACCTGCCAAGGGTGCTGCTACCCAGTTGTATTGCTGGCCAAGTAAGGTCCACTGCATGGATCTTCATCATCATCACCCATCAAATAATGGATGAGTGTTCACAGAGCATGTGGGCTGTTGATTATACTTGGAAATCTTGGCTGCTGATGGCCTTCCAGTAGCTCTATTTAATACCCATCCATGATACCCTGGCATATTCTGTTACAAAACCAGCTTCATTCAGCCCCAAATTCTCCCTTGTGTTAAATTGTGGGGCTCACCTTTGTAGCTTGCAAGATATTTGCACCCCGGGATTATTATTAGCAGCTCGTTGACATCTGGCATTTGTTCTGCTTGAATACTCTTCACAACTAATAGCTTGGTCTTGATTGAGACCCTGCCCTAACAGCAATGATCCTTCCCTTTAGTCAATGCTGCAGACAACAAGCAGAGGGATAAAAACATGTCCTGCATCAGAGTCACCATTGATGTGTAAGTGGATTTCATTTTGGCTCCTTGCTTTCCCAACTGAAGCAGCTTAGATGTCCCCACTTGTGCTTCTCCCTCAGCTGCTGCCGCACTGGAGGGGCTCATGGCCAGTTCAGCTTAAACCAGTTGTGAAACTTCTCTGTGCTGAGCCCTGGGGTCTCTCATTGAGTGCTGCCCTGTGAAACGGCTGCTGGCTGGCTGGTTGCTGTTGGGGCCATTTCCCTCTTTTCTTCCTGTCGACCTTTTGATGGTGTGGCTGAGCACAGAGGGAGGACTTTTCCCTCTGGTGGTCTCTCTCCCTCTCTGCAGGGCTGAGCCTTTTTCTGTTGCCTTGTCCTCCCTCTGCTGGCTGCTCCTGCACTTGCCGAGCGGAGCTTTGCTGCTGAGGAAATGGTGGCCTCTCCCCAGAGCTTTTGTCTAATCTTTGCTTCACAGCTCACTTTGCAGCCTTCAGAACAGACTTCTTTTGATGTTTTATCCCCAGAGAGAACAACACCATCAGCGTGTGGAACAACGGCAAAGGTATTCCAGTGGTTGAACACAAAGTGGAGAAGGTCTACGTGCCTGCTCTCATCTTTGGGCAGCTGCTCACATCCAGCAACTATGATGACAACGAAAAGAAAGTCACAGGTAGGAAAGAATCAAATGTTCACTAATATTTCTGAGCAGCCTGAAGTAGAGAGTGGGGAAGCTGCTTCTTGATGCCACACAGCATCTGAGTCCTGCAGAGAGCAGTCTCCATGCTCTGGTTTACAGTGAAAATGGTTCAAACAGAGAGAAGAGGGAAAAATCCTCCTTCAATTCCAGGCAAACCTGAGTTTGCTGTCATGTGCTGAGGGTGTCAGATGTTGTTGCTTATTGACAGTTGTGCTTTGGTTGCACTGAAGTGGCTGAGCTGCTGTTGGCCTGGAATTCCTTCAGATGGCTTTGGACAAAGGGAATAACCCCAGGCTGCTCTCCTTCTAATTCCAGGTGGGCGAAATGGTTATGGAGCCAAACTGTGCAACATATTTAGCACCAAGTTCACTGTGGAAACTGCATGTCATGAATACAAGAAGTTATTCAAGCAGGTATGGACATTCCTCAGGTCAGCAAGGGATACCTGAGATCCTCAGATAAAACTCTGAGGTTTTGTCCCAAAGCCCTAGGTGTGATTTGCACCTTAGAGCTGCATTTCAGTATCTAGAGGGATCCTACAGGAAGACTGGGGAGGGACTGTTCAGAAGGGGCTGTGGTGCAGAACAAGTTGTGCAGTGGTTTGGAACTGGAGCAGGGCAGGGTTAGGTTAAACATCAGGAGGAAGTTCTGCACAGTGAGGGTGGGGAGACACTGGAACAGGTTGCCCAGGGATGTGGTTGAGGACCCAGCCCTGAAGACACTCAAGATGAGTCTTGCTGGGGCCCTGGGCAGCCTGCTCTAGTTGGAGCTGTCCCTGCTGACTGCAGGGAGGTTGGCCAAGATGACCTTTGAGGGTCCCTTCCAACCTAATGCCATCTGTGAAAGTATTCACAACTCAAACCCCAGCTTCTCATTTCAAAAAAAACCAAAGCTAGTGGCTCATGCGTGTTAAACCTGCAACTCCCAACCACCCTTCCTTTCCCTCAGACCTGGACAAACAACATGGGGAATGCTGGTGAAATGAAGCTGAAGTATTATGATGGAGAAGATTACACCTGTGTCACCTTCCAGCCTGATCTGTCCAAGTTCAAGATGAAGATTCTGGACAAAGACATCGTGGCACTGATGTCTCGCAGGGCCTACGACATTGCTGGCTCCACAAAGGATGTCAAAGTGTTCCTCAATGGACAGAGGCTACCTGTGAGTCAGGATGGCCAAGCAGCAGGCACACACCTGGCTTGCTCACCTCCCCCTTTGCACAGCCAGCCCTTGTCAAAGCCATTTCTGTCACAACAGATAGAAAAGAGCAAACTCTGCCTGAGTGATTCCTCGGGATGGGGAATTATTTATAGGAGCTGCTCTGAAGCTGCTGTCTGCTCTCATCTGTCTGCAGGTGAAGGGATTCCGCAGCTATGTGGACCTCTACCTGAAGGACAAAGTAGATGAAACTGGGAATGCACTTAAGGTCATCCATGAGGAGGTGAATTCTCGATGGGAAGTGTGTTTGACTTTGAGTGAAAAAGGCTTCCAGCAAGTTAGCTTTGTCAACAGCATTGCCACCACCAAGGTAACTCCTGGCTTGCTTCAGTCAAGCCAGCACTTGACTCAGTCACCCATTTCTGTACTTCTCTGTTGCTTAACTCATCTTCTGAACTACTTCTATCCTTGATTTTACAAATCACATGTAAAACCTCCTTAATTTCAGCATCCAAATGCAGAAATCCAAATGAATTCAGAATTTTATGAGGGCAGAAATGGAGGAAGGAAACATTTTAAGGATGAATTGGAGATTAAAGGCAAAAAAAAACCCACCTAAAGAAAATATAAACTTGATCTAAGCAGTCATCCCCTGAGGCTTTCGGGTTTTGTGTCCAGGCACAGATCCAGGCTGGGGGTGCTGGCTGCTGATCAGCTGCCCAGGAGCCAGCAGTGCCCTCATGCAGCCCAGCAGGCAGCTGTGTGCTGAGCCTGCACAGAGGAGTGTGGGCAGCAGGGCAAGAGAGGGGATTCTGCCCTGTCCATCCCTACTCTACCTAGGGCTATTCCTATGCTTTGTTGCAAACATTTTTCAGCTAAAATCACATCCCATGACTCTGGCAAATTGCTTTAACTCTTCCAGAAGCTCTGTTCTCCATCCTTGGTACCCTTAGCGCTCTTCAGATGCCAGTAACAAACCCTCAGTTGCTTCACACTGCTTTGTGCTTAAAGTTTGCAGTGGATCCCTAGGCATGGAGTGACTCCCAGCTCTCTGCTCTCTTCCTCAGGGTGGCAGACACGTTGATTATGTAGCTGACCAGCTGGTGACAAAACTCATTGATGTGGTGAAAAAGAAGAATAAAAATGGAGTTGGAGTGAAGCCTTTTCAGGTAAAGTGTCAGGATTTCCCCAGTAGGAAAAACAACTCCAACTCTGCTGCAGACTCACTACAGTTTCATGCATTCCTACAGCAATTAAGAACAGAGATTTCCATCCTGTAGGCCACAGATATTAAACTGCTAATTAAAGAAGTCTCTTCTTGGCCAAGTGAAGCCAATAACCATCTCTTGGCTTGGCTCAGGGAGCTGGGGTTGGGCAGCCTGGAGAAGAGGAGGCTTCAGGCAGACCTTAGAGTGGCCTTCTAGTACCTGAAGGAGGCTACAAGAAGGCTGCAGAGGGACTGTTCCCAAAGGCCTGCAGGGACAGGACATGGGACAATGGTTTGAAATGAGAGCAGAGCAGATTGAGATTGGATGCAAGGAGCAAGTTCTGCACCAGGAGGCTGCAACAGGTTGCCCAGGGAGGCAGTTGAGATCCCATCCCTGGAAATGTTCAAGTTCAGGCTCCACAAGACTCTGAGCAACCTGCTCTGGTGGAGATGTCCCTGCTGAGTGCAGGGGGTTGGACTGGAGGCCCTCTGGAGGTCCCTTCCAACCCAACCCACTCTGATGTTGTGATCAGAACACAGCAAGTCACTCCAGGTGCACCAAAGCTCAGTCTCTTAGAAGCTCTTTAGGCTGAGAGCTGCTGATGCCCTGACACCCAAACTCACAGAACATTGTTCTCCAATGCTCATCAGCTCCTAAATGCCTTCAGGAGCCAGCTGAGACCTTTCCCCTTGCTGTGTGATTCCGACAGGCAGCTGTCACCAGGGCGAGGCTTTTAATGTGTGGTGCTGTTCTTCTCTGCTCTAGGTGAAGAACCACATGTGGATTTTTGTGAATTGCTTGATTGAAAACCCAACCTTTGACTCTCAGACAAAAGAGAATATGACCCTGCAGGCCAAGAGCTTTGGCTCAACCTGCAAACTGAGTGAAAAATTCATCAAGGGGGTAAGTCATGAGCCCCAGAGCTGGGAAAGTGCTTCTGCTGTTTAACCTGGCAGATCCATCCTTTTTGAAGTCCTGTCATGAACTGAAGCAAATGCAACTTTAGATCCTGTCACCATGGATGATTTGGGCTTGTTTCTGGGTTTGTATTGCAGGCAGTTTCCTGTGGCATTGTGGAAAGTATCCTAAACTGGGTAAAATTCAAAGCTCAGAGCCAGCTGAATAAGAAATGTTCAGCTGTCAAGCACACCAAGATTAAAGGTGTTCCTAAACTGGATGATGCCAACGATGCTGGTGAGTGGCTGAAATCCCTTTGGAACCAATCCATTCACAGACAAAACTTTTGTTAGACAAAGCCAAGACTTCTCATCTGGAAAGACAAGAAAAGCTTTAGTTAGAGTTTAGCCTCCTTTGCCATGTTTAGCCTCATTTCCCCTGTGCAGTGCCACAAACCCTGCATGTGCTGGAAGATCTATTGCATAGAATCAGAGAATCCTGGAATGGTTCAGGTGGGAAGGGAGCTCAGCTCAGCTGCTCCAACCTCCACCATGGCAGGGACACCTCTCAACTAGACTCAGCTGCTCAAGGCCTCATCCAGCCTGGCCTTGAATGCCCCCAGGAGGAGGCAGCCACAGCCTCCCTGGGCAGCCTGTGCCAGGCTCTCACCACCCTCACACTCAACAACTTCTTCCTCAGCTCCACTCTAACCCTGCTCTGCCTCAGCTCCAAACCATTCCTTTCTCTAGATACCCTTAGGAAAAGTCTCTCTGCAGCTTTCCTGCAGGATCCCTTCAGGTGCTGGCAGGCAGCTCTAAGGTCCCCCTGGAGTTTTCTCCAGGCTGGACACCCCCAGCTCCTCAGCCTGTCCTTGTAGCAGAGGTCTCCTTCCCCTTCCCTGGGAGCCTTTGATTTCACTTCTGAATTAGAAAACTGAATTTGATTTTTCTTACTTCTGTTTGTAGGCAGCAAAAATTCTTTGGATTGTACTCTGATCCTGACTGAGGGGGACTCAGCCAAGACTCTGGCTGTGTCTGGTCTGGGAGTGGTTGGGAGAGACAAATACGGAGTTTTCCCTCTCCGTGGGAAAATGCTCAATGTCAGGGAAGCTTCTCACAAGCAGGTGAGTTGGGAACTCCTCCTGGGCTGCTTGTTAGGTGTGGAATGCTTCCTGTGATGCTTTAGCTGGGCTGGGACAGCTGAGCACCTGCAGCACTGACTCCCAGGAGTGTCTTCAGTGCCTGAGTCTCATCTCCAGTCTGCCCTGCTGGTGCAGTAGGAATGTTGATTGGTTAAGTCCTGTTGGGTGTTTTGCCTCAAGGGATGGATAAGTTTGTGTTGTGGAGTAGAAAAAAAAAGTGTTTAGAATGCTCTGGAATCATGGCAGCAGCAGCCTGCAGGTTGGAACTGCTGTTCCTAACCAACTCAAAAGCACTGACAAGGCAAACTCGGTCAGTGTGACACTTCTGGATCATTTGAGACTCTACTGAGCTGCATTTCAGGTTTGAAAGACAAAGGTTTTCTACTGTGTGACCTTTTCCAGATCATGGAAAATGCTGAAATCAACAACATCATCAAGATTGTGGGGCTGCAATACAAGAAGGACTACGAAGACCAAGAATCTCTGAAGACTCTTCGCTATGGGAAGATTATGATCATGACAGATCAGGTGAGGGTCACCCAAACTGCAGACAGGGAGAGGGGGAAAAAACAACATCTGAATACAGAGGGCAGAAGAAAAAAACCTTTCTCCCACTGCCATTCTTGTACCCAATTCTCTGTATTCATTCCTTCTTACTCTGTATTTCAGTGAGTCAGCCACAAAATGTCTTTCTCAGCCACAAAACAAAGCAGGTAGAGGGGGGAGCAGCACCACCACCTAAATGCTGTCTTTCCAGCTTGCTCCTCCAAGCTTCCTGACCAGTCCTTGCTACCTTTTCACCAAGAATCTGTCTTTTCTGTTTTGTTTCCAGTAGTTCAAACACCACAGGATTACCTTTTTTAGATGTGGGAGCTCATAAGGTCAGGTAGCTGGAATTGGAGAGGCATTTGCTGTGACCCCAGCAGTGGTCAGTTCCATCATGTCTCTGATGAAATGTCTTTTCTCAATCAGGACCAAGATGGATCACATATCAAAGGTTTGCTGATTAACTTCATCCATCACAACTGGCCATCTCTCCTAAAACACAACTTCTTGGAGGAATTTATTACCCCCATCATAAAGGTAAGGGTTGGGAAGGCAAACAAGTGGGGAAGGGTTGGGAAAGATGAACAAAGCAGAGATCCACTGGTCTCAATCTGCCTCTTATGTCACTCTTGAAATGTTTGTTTACTGTAGGCCTCTAAAAACAAGGAGGAAATTGCATTCTACAGCATTCCTGAGTTTGAGGAATGGAAAATCAACACAAGGAACTACAACTCCTGGAAAATCAAGTACTACAAAGGTTTGTCTGAAATTAAACGGTCCAAGTAAGAGCATCCTTGGCTGAAATCAATGAGTCCTGCTTCTGCAGAAAGGGTTAGGAGCAGGTGATCCTAAGTCTTCCCTCCCAATAGATTCTGATTACAAATACATGTGACAGAAAATACAGAAACAAGGAAACAATAACCTTAAACTGGATCAAACCTCAGGAAAATCTCCTCAAATGGAACTCTAATATTCATCATCATAGAATGGCTCAGGTGGGAAGGGAGCTCAGAGCTCAGCTGGTCCATGGCAGGGACACCTCTCAGTTAGACTCAGCTGCTCAAGGCCTCATCCAGCCTGACCTTGAACACCCCCAGGCAGGAGGCAGCCACAGCCTCCCTGGGCAGCCTGTGCCACACTCTCACCACCCTCACACTCAACAACTTCTTCCTCAGCTTCACTCTAACCCTGCTCTGCCTCAGCTCCAAACCATTCCCCCTGGGCCTGTCCCTAGACAATCTCAGGCAAAGTCTCTCTGCAGCCTTCCTGCAGGACCCCTTCAGCAGGCAGGCAGCTGTAAGGTCCCCCTGGAGCCTTCTCCTCTGCAGACTAAACAAAACACCCCCAGCTCCCTCAGCCTGTCTGCAGAGGTTGGGTCTCAGCAGAGCAGAGCTCTCTGCTGTCCTGCTGGCCTCACCCCTCTGGCTGCAGCAGTGTAGCTGAGCAGCTCTGCTCTGCTTTGTGTGCTGCTTGCCACAGCTCCTTGCGTGCTGGCTCTGAGTGCTTACTCTCAGCACTAAGTACTTAGCACTAAGTGTTTACTCCTAGCACTGAGTACTTGCTCAGAGAGTTGCCAGCTGCAGGACAATGGCTGGATGAGGAGGGATCCTTTCCCATTTGCACTTAATCATTTCAGACAGCTGCAGGAGCCCCAGACCATCTCCAGCAGTACAACCAGCAGTTGCTCACTGCTCTAACCCTGCTGGGTTTTTGTGATGCTTTTTAAAGCAACCCAAGTTTGCAGGCAGTCAATCTTCCTGCTGAACATTGAGATGATGCATCCCAGAAAGCAGGCAGAGCACAAGAGCTGCAAGAAAGGGCGAGGTGACTGAGGGTGGCTGGCACTGTCTCTGCAGGTTTGGGTACCAGCACATCAAAGGAGGCTAAGGAGTACTTTGCAGATATGGCAAAGCATCGAATTGGCTTCAGATACTCGGGGCCTGAAGATGATGCTGCGATCACCCTGGTAACTCACACTTGATTTAATTGCTGACTTGGTACCTTTGGTATTCCACTGCTTAGAGTGCTCTGTATTTTCTCTTAAAATGCTCTTAGAGGCCCTTGGGCTTGAGACAATCTCCTGGTTACCAAGGCTACAGCTTCAGTCCGACCAGTAGGAACAAATCTGCCCCTGGACCTCAGGCCAAGAGTACCCTTTTAATGATGGCTTTTAAATATAGCTTGGAACAAACTAATCCTTGCAACCCAACTGACATTTCCAGCCACAATAGGAAATATTCCTTCACATTTTTCTGCATGTTCTGCTGTACTTTTCCCCAAGTTAGACCTTCTCCTTTCTCCCCCCAAGATCTTCTCCTTGCAAAATGCTTCACCAGTGGATTGAAACAGCCCTCTGTGAACTTCTTCACCTTCAGCATTTTGAGCTATTGGGCAGTGCCAAAACCCCCAAGTTTGTTTTTCCTCAAAATGTTGGTGGTTTTTTGTTTGTTTTTTTTTTCCCCAAAAAACCTTCTTTACTTTTCTGGTATTGTGTTAAAAATCCTCACATTTAAACTTTCCACACCTCCTAAAGCCTGGGGGAAATGGTGCTCTGGGTGTGTTTAGCTACTAGAGGCTTTTACTGCCCTTGGTGGGCTGTTCAGCCACCCTGCTCGGGGTGGGGGGGTCTCCTGCAGAGAGCCTGCTGCAAGCTTTCTTTTCCTGGTGTGATCCACTAGGCCCACACCCCCCTAGAACACCCTTGAACTTTTCACTTTGGTAACACACAGGCCTTTAGCAAGAAGAAGGTGGATGAGAGGAAGGAGTGGTTGACAAGCTTCATGCAGGACAGACGAGAACGGAAGCTCCATGGCCTGCCTGAGGTAAGCTCTCTGCAGCTGAAGCCAACTGGTTCCCCCTTGCCCTGGGACTCTGCTCAGCTTCACTCTGCCACACCAGAGCTGCACCCAGCTCCCAGTCAGCCAGGCACTCACCTCCTGACAGGATAGCTCAAGTCTGTCAGGATTTTGCAGGGGAGGCTTTTTTCTCTCATCCCTGGCAGGTCCCCCAGCAGTTCCTTGCATTTTCAACTCTCATAGATTCATGGAATGGGTTGGGTTGGAAGGGACCTTTAAAGATCATCCAGTTCTAACCTCCCTGCCATGGGCAGGGACACCTCTCAACCTGGGTAAGGAACAGGTCAGACCTTGTTAAAGCTAAGGCAATCTTGCACCTCTTTTCCTTAGGAATACCTGTATGGGAAAAATAGGGATTACCTGACCTACAATGACTTCATCAACAAGGAGCTGGTGCTGTTCTCCAACTCAGACAACGAGAGATCCATCCCATCCCTGGTTGATGGTGAGTTACTGCAAGGGGCTGATCCTGCACAGAGCACTGCCCACAAGAAAATCAGTGTTTGTCAGCTCAGCACCATCAGGGAACCTGCTGGTTGCAGGGTCAGGCTCCTGAAGTCTCTTCTCTACTTCCAAGCTTTTTAATCTTTGCATTAAATGTCTGCTCCATTTTCATGGATTCATAGAATGGGTTGGGTTGGAAGGGACCTCAGAGATCATCCAGCTCCAACCCCCTGCCATTGGCAGGGACACCTCCCACCAGCCCAGGTTGCTCAAGGCCTCATCCAACCTGGCCTTGAACACCTTCAGGGGAGGAGGCATCCACAGCCTCCCTGGGCAACCTGTGCCAGGCTCTCCCCACCCTCACTGGCAAGAATTTCTTCCTAGTCCCCAGTCTCAATCTCCCCTCCTCAAGCTTAAATTTGTGGTGTATTATTGCAAGTAGCTGACTCCTGGTGCAGAGTCTGGAGGTGCACACAGGTAGTTCCCATGTCTGGAGAGCAGAGACACTTTGTGCATTCTGATCCCAAGGTCTTGTCTTTGTTGTACAGGTCTGAAGCCAGGGCAAAGGAAAGTTCTGTTCACTTGTTTCAAGCGAAACGACAAGCGGGAGGTGAAGGTTGCTCAGCTGGCTGGCTCTGTAGCTGAGATGTCCTCATACCATCATGGTGAGGTGAGAACCTGCCCTGCTTCTGCAGAAGGCTTTGCATAGAACCCCGGAATGGCTCAGGTTGGAAGGGAGCTCAGAGCTCATCTTCTCCAACCTCCTTTGCCTTAATCTTTGTGCTTCCAGTGCAGAACTCTGCACCTGCAGTTCTGACCCTTGCTTGCCTTGCAGGCCTCACTGATGATGACCATCATTAACTTGGCTCAGAACTTTGTGGGCAGTAACAACCTCAACTTGCTGCAGCCCATTGGGCAGTTTGGCACAAGGCTGCACGGTGGGAAGGACTCTGCCAGCCCTCGATACATCTTCACCATGCTCAGGTCAGCACTGAAGGCTTCTGTTGGCACATTAGAGGGGTCTAGATGAGAGGCTGGAGTGAAAAATGCTTTTTCTTTTCCCTTTTAAACCTTTGGAATACTTGGAGGTAGCAGCAACTAAAGTGTGAGGTTTGGATCCTAGGTTCACAGGGCCCTTGGTGGTGGTGGGTTGGTGGTTGGATCTCAGAAGGCTCTCCCAACCCAAACAGCTCTGTGGTAGGACTCTGGGGTGAAATTCTGCTCTCCCCTCCAGCCCTCTGGCACGGCTGCTGTTCCCTGCAATGGATGACAACGTCCTGAAGTTCCTTTATGATGACAACCAGCGTGTGGAGCCCGAGTGGTACATCCCTATCGTGCCCATGGTGCTGATCAACGGCGCCGAGGGCATCGGCACCGGCTGGTCCTGCAAGATCCCCAACTTCGACATCAGGGAGGTGGTGAACAACATCCGGAGGCTGATAGATGGAGAGGAGCTACTGCCAATGGTAAGCAGCTCTGAGCAGCACAGGCCTAAATGGCTCAGGTGGGAAGGGAGCTCAGAGCTCAGCTGCTCCAACCTCCCCACTGTGGCAGGGGCACCTTTCAGCTGGACTCAGCTGCTTAAGGCCTCATCCAGCCTGACCTTGAACACCCCCAGGCAGGAGGCAGCCACAGCCTCCCTGGGCAGCCTGTGCCAGGCTCTCACCACCCTCACACTCAACAACTTCTTCCTCAGCTCCACTCTAACCCTGCTCTGCCTCAGTTCTAAACCATTCCCCCTTGGCCTGTCTCTAGATACCCTCAGCAAAAGTCTCTCTGCAGACTTCCTGTAGGATCTCTTCAGGTGCTGGAAGGCAGCTTTAGGGTCCCCCTGGAGTCTTCTCCAGGCTGCACATCCCCAGTTCCCTCAGCCTGTCCTCATAGCAGAGGTTCTTCATCTTGCTCCTTAGTTAATTCAGCACAGTATTGGAGCACTTCATGCGAGTGCTTAAATCCAGGAGCTGACCCTCTGTGTTTTCTCCTTAGCTTCCCAGTTACAAGAACTTCAAAGGCACCATAGATGAGCTGGGACCTAACCAGTACATAATCAGTGGGGAGGTGTCCATCATTGACTCTACAACCATTGAGATCACAGAGCTGCCTGTCAGGACATGGACACAGGTAACAAACAGCTCCCTTGCCCTGTGGCAGAGGCTTAGTGGCCTTTGGAGCTTTGCACCTCCATGGCTCTGACTCTGATTCTTTTCTCAGACTTACAAAGAGCAAGTTCTGGAGCCGATGCTGAATGGGACTGAGAAGACTCCACCACTAATCACAGACTACAAAGAGTACCACACAGACACCACAGTCAAGTTTGTGGTGAAGATGACTGAAGCCAAGCTGGCTGAGGCTCAAGCAGCGGGGCTGCACAGGGTCTTCAAACTCCAAACCAGCTTAACCTGCAACTCCATGGTATGTGAGAGGTGCTGCTGAGCAAAATCCTTGGTTTAGCTCAGGGCACCTGGGGCAGTGATCTGTTCACTTGGGTGGTTCTGCTGTGGTTGGGTTTAGAGCTCCTTTCTCAATAGCCTTCAAAAGGTCAAGAGACCAGCTTGGGAATGGGCCTTAGTGGGATGGTTTTGCCTGAAGGGGTCAAAGTGGTCTGAAATCACACAGTTCAGAGGCCTCTGTTGTGACAACAGCACCAGTGTCCAGTGTTGTGACAGGGTGGGAAGCTTGATGCAAGATGTCCTGCAGCTGGCTTTAGGGGTCAAGAAACCTTAACCCTAACTGAAGCCATTTCTGAACCACCACTGAGCTTTCATCATCTGCTGGCCAACACTTCAGCTGCACTCTCACCTGTGCTCTAGGGACACCTCAGTGGGTCTGCAGATCACTTTTACCATCCTAATGCCTGGCTTCTTCCTTTCCTCCAGGTCCTTTTTGACCACGTTGGCTTTCTCAAGAAGTATGACTCCCCCCAGGACATTCTGAAGGAGTTCTTTGAGCTCAGGCTCCACTACTACAGCCTGAGGAAGGAGTGGCTCATTGGCATGCTGACTGCTGAGGCCACCAAGCTCAGCAACCAGGCTCGTTTCATCCTGGAGAAGATTGATGGCAAGATTGTGATCGGTAGGAAGCACTCCTGCTTAGCTGGGAGGAGAAGGAGGAGGAGGAGGTGGTGTGACCTGGAGTCCTGTCAGCAGCCCCTCAGCCCCAGCCTGGCTCTCAACAATCTGCTTTGGAGTTTATCTTCTTCTTCCAGAATAGAGCAAAACACTTCACAGAGCTTCCCTGCTCCCCAGCATTATGCACAGAGTCAAACAGGGAGCTCACAGCCTTCCTGCTGTGTGCCTGGCAGGATTTTGAGGGTAGAGTTGGGGTTTTTACCACTTTAGCACCAGCTCCTCTCTGGCCCTGACTCAGCAGGGACAGGACTGAAGTACAAGTGGGGTTGGAAAGAGGAGGGAGTGGTTTCTGTTGAGTGCACACTTCTTAAGAGCCCAACTCTCTGTTCTCTTTGTGAATCTCTGCAAAAAAATATTCCAGATCATGTCCTCAGAGGACTGAAGCTTCCAGCATAGAAGATCTTCAAGTTAGCAGCATCTGAGGATCATGAGCTGGAAAAAAAAGAAGCAGATCTTTGTTCCCAGCACTGGCATTTCCCAGTCAGCTTTCCCACCTCACTCTCAAAGGCAGCCTGTGCTGCACTGCGCTCCCAGAGGACACAGCTCAACAGAGGGTCATGAGATGCTCTGTGGTTTGTGTCCGAGGGGCAGCCCAGCACTGCCAGCAGCCTGTGTCCATCTGACTGGGCTCAGGAAGGAAGCATCCCCCTGGAAGCAGTTGCAGGGCTGACAGGGTTGGATCTGTTTGTGTCTCATGGTTGATTGCTTCTGATAATCTTAAAAGCAGCAAATTCCAGCTGCAGCATTTCCTTTGGTTGGGGCACTCAGTGTGGATTTCCCAGGTGATGCCCACAGAGGTGCCAGCTGTACCAAGCCCTCTGAGTGCTGGCAGGGTTTTTTCCTCCATCCACCTGCTTGTCCATTGTCACTAAACCTTTTTGATGCCATCACACCTTTAATTTTCTTTTTTTTTTTTTTACCCCAAACTCCTTGTGGCAGGGGAAGTATGGAAATGAAGAAGGGAAACCCTGGCAGAGCTCTGGCAGCTGCTGCTGGTGGCTGTAGGAGTGATGCTGCCCTGACAAACCACCCCTGAAACAGGAACATTTGAGCTGTTAGTTCAGGCCCTTCCTCATGTCCCACCTCTGATGAGGCAAAGCTGGTTCAGAGGCTGGCAGGATGCTGAGCTGCTGGAGCCATGGGTCCAGCATGTAATGCTCAGCTGGTACTGGGCACCAGCACCAACCCTGAAATGTCCTTTTCCAGAAAACAAACCCAAGAAGGAGCTGGTTCAGCTGCTTGTACAGAGGGGGTATGCATCAGACCCAGTGAAGGCCTGGAAGGAGTCACAGAATGAGGTAATGCTTTGGTCATCCCCTCCAAGCAGATCCAGGCTGGCCTCTCTCCCTCTCTGAAGCTCCATCATGAGGATGGAGAAGCCCAAGGCTGCTTTTCAGTTGATAGGGTTCAAGAGTTGTGTGTCTGCTGTGGCTGTGATCAGAAACATGAGAAAAAACTCCCCTTCCTGTGGAGAAGGTGCTGAGCCCCAGCCACTGGCTGCTGGCTCAGGTCCTTGGTGCAGCAATTTCTGCTCTTCCCTAAGGCTTTGCTTGCACCTGTGGGGCACAGTTGTGGGGAGGGCTCTGAGGAAGGTGACAAAACTGAGGAGAGACTCTGGACTATGAAGACAAAGAGGCCAAACAGAGCTCAGCAAAAGAGATTTGGGGATTGTGTCTGCAGCTGGATTCCTCTCTGTGGTACCAGCTGAGGCTTTCAGAGCTTGCTTGACTGTTCTAGAAGGGTCTGGGGCACCATAAGCTGATGGAGTCCAGATTGGATCACTAGCCCCACCCTGGTAGGGAAATCTGTTTGTTGACGAAGTTTGGTTTAAATCCACACTCAGGAAGAAGAGAAAGGGGAGGAAGAGGAGGAGAGTGACAAGGAAGCAACAGCTGCTGCTGGCCCAGACTTCAACTACCTGTTGAACATGCCCATGTGGTATCTGACTAAGGAGAAGAAAGAGGAGCTCTGCACACAGAGAAATAACAAAGTTTGTGCCTCCTTTTCCTTAGCCAAGCTGTGGTAGCTCACCTGGGTTCAAACAGGGCACTCAGGACCCTCAACTGTCCTTCCCTTTAGGTCAAGGAGCTGGAAAACCTGAAGAGCAAGAGTGCCTCTGACCTGTGGAAGGAAGACCTGGCTGTCTTTGTGGAAGAACTTGATGTATGTCAGTGCTCAGTGCAGCTGGTGGCTAAGCAGCCACCATCACTTTCTTGCTGTAAGAAGGGAACTAAAGATGCTAACTCCTGCCTGAGGAGAACAAAAGCTTTCTGCACCTTCCTAGCTTGGGGCCAGGGAGCCCCAACACCAAAGTAGCCACTGGAAGGTGGTCAGTTGCTAGTCCTGAGTAGTGAAGAGGAGGGTTTGGGAGAAAAGCAGTGCTGGGATGTAGATCAGAGGGCTCTGGGGACACTGAAGAGCTGAGGGAAGAGCTGGGCTGTGCTGAACAGAGCCCAGCCTGTGGGCACCATCACCCCTGGGCACTGCCTGTGTCTGCTCTTACTCCCCAAGCCCCCAAACTGTAGCTGTGCCTGAAATCGGTGCTTGAAAACCTGCAGATCTGTGGCAGAGGGGGGAAATGTGCTTAAAATGATGGTGGAATCAGCAAGGCCAGAGGCTGTGGGGTGGCTTTGCAGCAGAGGGACTCCATGGTTGTGTTGTCTGCTCTCCTGTGCAGGTGGTGGAGGCCAAGCAGAAGCAGGATGAGCTGGAAGGCTGTGTGGGCAAACCTTTGAAGGTGAAAGGAGGGAAAACCAAAGTGAAGAAGCTGCAAGCAGCAGAAGTGATGCCATCCCCTCATGGTGTGAGGGTTGTGCCTCAGATCACTGCAGAGATGAAGGCAGAGGCAGAGAAGAAAACCAGAAAGAAAGTAAAGGTAAAAAAGGACCATTCCAAATCTTCCTTCACACCCCCTTCAGTGCAATGCTGAAGACATCCAAGGTGGTGTTGGCTGAAGCTGTCCTGCTGAAGCAGCTGCTCAGGGAGAGGGACCTGGGGAGCACTGGAAATGGATGTTTCTCAGGCTCAAGAACAGATTCAAGAGATGGCTTGGAGGGAAATCTGTTGGTACAGCATAGATCACAGTGGCAGGGCTGGGCTGCTAGCTCAGAAATAAAAAGGCAGAAGGAAGTTGTGGATGTCCTGAGGATTTTATGCATCCTTCAGCAGGCAGGAAACACAGGCAGTAAATTCCCTTCTCCAGAGCAGCCTTGGCATTTCCAGTAATGCTTTCAGCCACTCCATGCCATGATTGTTCTTGATCTCAAGGAGATAAAGATTTAACTCTTTTTGTAGTTCAGGTGATGCCTTTCAGCCATTTGCAGCACAGAAAACCAAACTCTCCCCTCAGCTGTTGGGAGCTGTGGGGCAGACCTGGGGCTCCTTTCCTGCAGGTCGTTTCAGCTGACAGTTTTTTTTTTCCTGTCACAACAACCTTGCACTGTTGTTTTTTAACCCACCCTGTTGAGTTCAGCATCCTCCACACACCCAGAGCCAGACCATCAGCACACAAAGGCTGTACCAAAGGGCTCCCAGCAGCAGGGGCAAAGTTCCTGTTGTTCTTCAGCTTGGATTTTGCAGCCCACAGCAGCTGCCCTGGGGCTGGATCCTGCCTGGTTGCCTTGGCTGCTCTGTTCCACAGGCAGCTGCTTTCACAAGCAGATCTCTCCCCTCACTAACTTCCATACCTCTGACCCAAGCAGCTCCTTTCTCTGTCACTCCTTGTGCCTCATGGCCCAGCTGGCTCAGCAGATCTCTTTGCTGTCTGCTTCTGTCTGCAGAGTGAGAAAAACGAATCTGATGAGAATCAAGAAGAAGGAGACAAAGAATTTTCAGGCATTAAGCAGAGATTGGCAAAGAAGCTTAACACTGAGAAAGGTAAACATGCTGAGATGATTTATTCCATGGCTGGAAAGGGAGGGGAATGGTGTGAAGAGGTTAACTGACCTCTTCCTGAAGGTGAGCAAAACATCCAGGATCCAAAAACAAAGTGAAAGTCAGAATCCATTTGGAGGTTTTAAGGCAGAATCTTCTGGAGTTTAGTGCTGCATTTCTGGGCTGAGCCTGAGGGGCTGAGCCTGGGGTTCACCTGCCTGCTGGTGTGTTTCAGGGGTGAAGAGACAGGCCACCCTGCCGTTCAGGCCACTGAAGAAGAAGAAACGAAACCCTTGGTCTGACTCAGAGTCTGATTCTGAACCTGACTTTGAAGCTCTCCCTCAAAGAGAGAAAGTTGTTCGGCAGGCAGCAGGTGAGTGACAGCACAGACACAGGAGCAGGGACAGCTCCTGGGGGACAGCACTCCACAGACTCTGGCTGGTGCCCCCAGCATAAGAGGGATGTGCAGCTGCTGGAGTGGGTCCAGAGGCCTCAAAGAGGAGCGGAGGGCTGGAGAACCTCCCCTGTGGGGACAGGCTGTGAGTGAGTTGGGGATGTGCAGCCTAGAGAAAGCTGCAGGGTGAACTTACAGCAGCCTTCCAGTACCTGAAGGGACTTCAGGAGAGCTGGGGAGGGACTTCTGATAAGGGCTGGGAGTGACAGGATGAGGGACAATGGCTTTGAGCTGGGAGAGGGGAGAGTGAGACTGGAGATGAGGAAGAAATTCTTGCCAGTATGGGTGGGGAGACACTGGCACAGGTTACCCAGGCAGGCTGTTGAAGGCCAGGCTGGATGAGACCTTGAGCAGCCTGAGCTGGTGGGAGGTGTCCCTGCCCATGGCAGGGGGTTGGAACTGGCTGATCTTGAAGGTCCTTCCAACCCAACCCATCCTATGAATCCTTAGGGAGCTCTCAGAGTCTGAGATCTTGGCCAGGGATAACAATTGATGACAACCAAATCTTGGTACCAACTGAGCAGATTTCCAGCAGGCTTTGGAAGGAAGAGCACAGCAGGAGGAGGGAGGAGCTTTGGTGACCTCTGCCTTGGGGAGCTCAGGCTGCACCACGATCTGGAGCCCTGTGCCTGGCAGCCTCAGTGTCTGCTTGGGGTTTATTCACATCTTTAGTTTCTAATAACTGCAGCCACAATATTTGACAACAAAGTCAGCTGCTGACTGCCAAGTGTGTAAAGTGCTGCATCTGCCTCCTCTCTCCAGCCAAAGCCAAGCCCATCATCAGCTTGGACTCGGATGAGAATCTCTCCAGCTCGGATGAGGAGTCAGAATTCCAAGCCAGCAGCGATGGCAGCATTGAATCAGACACCAGCACCAAAGCAAAACCTTTGCCCAAGCCCAAAGCTGCTCCAAAGTGAGTTTCCTCCACTGGCAGGGGGTTGTGCTGCTGCTGTTGATGCTGTGGGAGCTGACAGCTCACCCTCCTCACTGCACCTCCTGCGTGCAGCCTGAGCTAAGCAAACACCTGGGGTTTTGTGTTCTAGGGAGACCACTGAGAAAGCAGCCAAAGCTCCCAAGCTGAAGGCAGTGCAAAGTGCAGCCCCTGGTGAGTACAAGAGCTGCTGAACCTGGTTGGTGTTCCTCGAAGCCCACAGCAGTGCCCTGGGCACTTGATCTGTGTCTAACACTGCCAAAGGGCAGGAGGGGATCCTGCCCCTTTGTTCTGCTCTGCTGAGACCTCACCTCCAATCCTGCCTTTAGCTCTGGAGTCCCTTCCCCTTGGGAAGGGCAGGCCTCAGGCAGAAGGTTGTGGTGCTGGGGCAGGAGCAGGTTTCAGTGCACCCAAGGTTTTTTTCTCTTTCTGAGTTGGGTTTGCCATGAACCCAGCTTGAAGACATCTTCCCCAGTGGACCCAAAGGATTCCTTTCTGTCCTGATGTCTGTAGCCAGAGCAGATCACTGCACTATTCCAAACTCATTTCTGCTTTCTTCATTCAGCTGAAGCCCAAGTTGTGGCTGATGACAACCTGAGTGTAGCTCCTGCAGATCCTCCTCCCCTCATGCCTCAGAAGAAGACGACTCTGTCCAAAAAAACTGCAGCAGCTGAGAAGGTTGCAGCCACCAAGGGTAAGGGAGCTGCAGCAGCATTTTTAGCTCACAATTATTCTTCCTGTGGGAAAGCAGCTGAGGGTTTCTGCTGGGCACTCAGGGAATGGAGTTTGCATTGCAGCAGAGATCTGAGGTTTGAGGCAGAGGTTGCCTGGTTGGAGGCAGTCTGTTTCCAAACAGATTGTGTTGGAGTTCATCTCAGACATGCTTGCAGGGAGGGAATTTTCATTTGGGAACAGAAGTGAATGCTTCCTACAGGGCTCTGTAATCCTTGGCAGGAGGAATCTGAGTGGAATTTGTCTTGTTCCACTTCACATCTTCTTGGGAAGAGAGCCCTTGGTGGCTGCTTCCCAGCAAGGAGGAAAGTTGCTTTTGGGGCACTTGGAGCTATTTAGTGCTGGCTCAACCTTGTAAATGTCCAGCATTAGATTCAGGCTGGGTTTCAAACTTCACTGCCTAGAGTCTTTGTCAGGCTCTGCAAGCAGCTTTGGGTGCCCCAGCTCTGCTTAGGGGGCTGAGCCCAGCTCTGCAGTGCTCTGTGCCTGCTCCTTCCAGTTCTAAAGGGAGAAAGCCTTTTAGCATTCTAGAGTGAGCTGAAGCTTCACCTGGAGAGGTGCCTCAAGTTGCTGCTAGAAGAAAAGCCAGAATCACAGAAAGTCAAAAAGGAGCTAAGGAGCTCCCCAGGCCCCTGCTCAGCAGCCATGGTCAGTCCTTCCCTTCCCCACGAGGGGCTGGGGAGGTTTCAGATGGGTTACCTGGCCTTGAGAGTTCAGCTCTGAAATAGTCTGCAGATTGCTTTGGGTACAGTTTAATTTGATCCTCTCAGTGCAGTGGGATTGAGCAGATAAACAACCTAATTTCTCATCAGCCTGCTGGGGAGCAAGCTGGAGACAAACCAGGCCTGGAAAGGAGAGAGAGGCCCTGGGTGCTGACCTGGCAGTGCTGCCTGGGGAGGGCTTCACAGACTGGGTGAGAAGAGAGGCAGCACAGCAAGGGCTTGAACTCAACAGCAGCTTCTGTTGCAGAGCACCAGCCATCCATCATGGAGATTCTGGCCAGGAAAAAGGTGCCCAAGGCTGGCAAGACCACAGCAAAGCAGAAGTCTGAGGCACTGGAGCTGGGCCCACAGGGTGACGAGAGGCCTGGGCCGAACAAGGGGCGCAAGGTCACCAAGAGGCAGCCCAAGGGCTCCCATTCGGATTCAGACTCAGATTTTGGGCCTTCAGCTTCCATTCCAGCAAAGGTTTGTGCTCTGCCCCTGCTGGTGCTGGTAAGAGGAAGAATCATGGAATTGTTTTGGTTGGAAAAGACCTTTAAGATCTTTGAGTCCAACCAGTCTCTAACTCTGCCAAGGCTGGGGCTAAACCACATCCCTCAGCACCACATCTCCCCTTCAGAGAAGAAATTTCTTCTAATGTCCAATCTAAACCTCCAGTGGGGCAACTTGAGGCCATTTCCTCTCTCCCTGTCACTTGTTCCTAGGGAGAAGAGCCCAACCCCCACCTGGCTCCAACCTCCTTTCAGGGAGCTCTAGGGAACAATGAGGTCTCCCCTCAGCCTCCTCTCCTCCAGGCTGAACACCCTTCTCACCCCAGGCTGAGCAGTTCCCTCAGCTGCTACTCCCCAGTCCTGTTCTCCAGACCCTTCAGCTTCATTGCCCTTCTCTGGACCCCCTCCAGCTCCTCAATGTCCTTCTTGAGGGCCCAAAACTGACCCCAGCATTCAAGGTGTGGCCTCCCCAGTGCCCAGTCCAGGGGGACAATCCCTGCCCTGCTCCTGCTACCCACACCATTGCTGATCCTAAGCCAGGACACTTGGTAGCCCTGGCCACCTGGGCATGCCCTGGTTCATCCTCACCTGCTGCTGCCCAGCACCCTCAAGTCTTTCTCTGCTGGGCAGTTTCCAGCCACTGTGCCCCAGCCTGGAGCAGAGCTGGCTGTGGGGAGAGGGCTGGGCACACCTCCTGACCCCCCACGCTGCTGCTTTGGTCTCATCAAGGCCAAACCTCCTCAGTGACCTGCTGATGTTTTATGCTCCTAGAGGGCTCAGATTCACAGCTCACCTCCTGCCTCTGCTTCTCCTCCAGAAATCCAAGCTGGATGATGACAGCAGCAGCTCTGCTGGTGGCAGCCAGCCTGTGGTCACCACTGCCCGCACCAGGCCTGGCCGCACCAAGAAGCCTGTCCAGTACCTGGAGGAGTCCGACGAGGATGACCTCTTCTGAGCCTTGAGGATGAGTTCAACCTGCTGCACCCAACCTGCTCTCACCAAGGCCTCCAGCAGAGCTCTCAAGGAGCTCTCACCAACCTCTCAGGCTGGGCAAATCTTTTTGTTGAGTTTAGCTTAGTCCAAGAATCCTTTATTGAGCGCAGCCTCCGTTTGCCAAGGTTGGAAATCACTTCAGATGTGGTGAAGTAGGAAGAATCCCTCCAGTTCTGAGCCATGTGCCCAGCTGGTGCTGCTGGACTGTCTTCAGCCATCAGCCAGCTGAGCTCTTTGGACACTTTGTGGTCATTTTAACCTTCAGGCAAGGTATTGGACAAGCCCAGTTCATTGAACCCCCTCCCTCCCCAGAGGTGCCTTCCCCTTTAGGTTAAATAGAGAAAATAAAGCAGCAGCTCTTAGGTCCCCAGCTTCTCAGGACTCCACGTTGGGGGTTTGCCTCTGTGAGTGCACACTCAGGCCCCTCTCCCTCAGCCTCTGAGCTTTACCCTCTGCTTGCTGACCCCAGGTTCCATGGCAGGGCTGTGCAGATGTCTCCTGATGGCGCTGGCAGCTTTTATCTCCTGTCTGCCTGCCAAGCAACCCATGCTGAGCTGCTCCAGCCCAGGGGTCACCTCTGGCTGAGAGCCACTTGTGGCTGCCATGCCTGGTGCTGCAGAGCCTCTGCAGCTGGCTGAGGGAGAGGAGAGGACAGAGCAGGACAAACCTTCACCACCTGGGCTGGGGAGCCAGCAGCAGGCTCCGCTGTGCTGAGCTGCTCTGCCCCTGTGGCTCCTCAGCAGCCTGAGCCTTCTCCTGCCTCTTTGTTCCTGTACACCAAGAGCTTCCCCACCCCCCCTGGGTGCCACTGCTAGGCAGAGCTCCCAGCACTCAGGTTCCTGAGCAGGGAGGTGTTGTGGTCCCCTTGTGAGTCTTTCAGGGGGGTCTTTGTCCCTGTTGCTTCTCTGTTCCAGGAGCCTTCTCTCCAGCTCTGTCTCTTGCCTGTCCTTTTTTCTTAAAGTGTTTTCTGTGTTTTCACTTGTCCTTGGTTTCTGTCCTTTTAAATATTTATGTAAGGAAAGTGTTTTCACTCGAGTTTCTTAAATAAAAGAGGTTGTCCTCGGCTGCCTGGTCCTTGCTTTCCCCCTCACGCTGCCTCTCCAGAGCTTGGCTTTGTTGTTCAGGCCGAGCTCTGACTTTCTCGGAAGCAAGAGGCCATCAGCTCCCCCCTCAGCTGCCCAGCCTGGGCTAAATGGGTCACAGCCATTGGCCAGGGGCTCCGAGGGCATTTCCAGCGCTGCTTTCGGTGGCATTGTTATGGAAATGGCCTGCGGGGAGCTCTGCTGTGACCAGAGGCTTCCACATTCCTCCGAAGGCTCCTGTGGCCCTCGGTGTCTGCCCACTGCTGCCCATCTGCCTCAGCTTCTGCTGCTGTGCCCGCAGGTGGGCAGGGGCTGAAGTTGCCAACGTGTTCACAGCTGCCAGGCTGAGGAACTCTGCCCGTGGGTGGCGTTGCTGGGCTGCAGTCACAGCCCTGGGGGGCTGCTCCTGACGGAAATGGGGTCCCTGCACTGGGGAGGGTCCAAGGTCACTACTTAAGCCCTGAGGGATGAGCTGCGATGTCTCACACCCCCACCTCTGGGTGCTCAGCACCCCAGAGCACCATGCCCGTGGCTGAACCAGGCTGTGCAGGGTTGAGGGGGGGCTGCCAGCCTGCTGGCAGGCACAAGGAGATGGCTCCTGGGCTGGCACTGGGAGACAAGCAGAACCCAACTGTGCCACCCATCTCCACGCACACCCCACGATGGTGACTCCAGAGCACACAGGGAACTGCAGGACCAGCTGGCACCCCCCGGGGCCTCCCTGTCCCATTAGCCATGGTGTGGCGGCCGGGCACGGGCACTATCGGTGCCACCGAGGTGCTCAGCTGGCAGCCAGCCAGCTCTGGAGGGCGCTGTCAGATTTTCCACTGCTGGGCTCTGGAGAACGTCTCTGGCACGTCCCTGACTAGGGGCTGAGCTATTTACAGCTCTCTCTGCTGCAAGGGTCACTTGGCACCCCTGGCACAACAAATGGCGAGGACACGGTGCCCAGGCTGCTCCAGGCTGGCTCTGTAGCTGTTCCCACAAGCCTGGCACCACCCCAGCTGGATGCTCAGAGCTGTGTGCTCAGACACTCACAGGGTGCAGCCCAGGCTCTGTACCAGAGGTTTTCTCCCCCCTGGCAGGGGCAGCTGAGCTGTGGGGCACCAGGCAGCAACCCACTGTGGGCATTGCAAGTCCCCCAAAGGGTGAGGAGGGCCTGAGGGTGACCAGCATTGGCCAGGGCTCTGCTCCCATTACCAGCAGGGAATCTGAGGCTCAGGCAAAGGCTGTTGGCATTATCCTGACCTGGCAGGGACTGGCAGGAGCCCTGGCAGTGCCACGGAGGAGCGTTGCAGAACATCACAGAGCTTTGGAAAGCAGCTGCCAGGCAGCAACCTCCAGCAGCTCCATCTGCCAGCCCATGCTGGAGCCAGGGGCAGCCCAGGGTGGTCCTTGGGACCCTCCATGGCCCCAGCAGCCCAGACACAGCATCAGGGAGCAGGGAGGGCTGGAGTCCTGAGCATTCCCCTGGGCACCATGCCTGTGCCCATGCCCATGAGGGAGCCTGGCTCCAGGCAGGGCTGCGGGGCAGGAGCTGTCTCTGCACGGTTGAGTGCAGCTGATGCCCTCAGGCTCTTCCTGGGCAATGCCAGGGCTGGGGGGGCCCTTTGGGGGATGAGTGCTGTGGCTTGGTGCCCAGAGGCCCTGGGGATTTGGGGTGGCTGGGGCACAGGGGCATTTCTGCATGGCAAGGGCAGCTGTCCCCTGCCCCAGCCTGTACCCTGGGCAGCTGCTGAGCTAGGGGCAAGGGCAGCTTTTGTCCTCGAGCTCCCCCAGCAGGGCTGAGCCCTTCCCTCCCCTCCGGGCGCCCCCGAGGCTGCTCTGTCTCTTTAAAAGCACTCCAGGCGTGGCTGTGGGGCTGTCATCCCAGCCCGGCCGGACAAGGGACCGGACAGCCCCGGACCACCGGCGCCAGCCGTGCTGGCACACTGTGGACTGCAGCCGCCGCAGGTACTGGGGATGAACCCCCTGGGCTGGGGCTGGGGTTGGGGGTGGCTGGAGGGGCCAGGGGCTGACTATGGCTGGGGAACCTGCTGGTCCTGCCCCAGCTGATGCCCCTACACCCATCTCTGGGGGAGCAAGTCCTGGGGCACAGCAGCTGCCTGGGGACACTCATGACAGGGACAAGCTGGTCCTGGAGCTGCTGGAGGTTGCTGCCTGGCAGCTGCTTTCCAAAGCTCTGTGATGTTCTGCAAGACTCCTCCGTGGCACTGCCAGGGCTCCTGCCAGTCCCTGCCAGGTCAGGATAATGCCAACAGCCTTTGCCTGAGCCTCAGATTCCCTGCTGGTAATGGGAGCAGAGCCCTCCTGTGAGCAGGGATGGCACAATGCACTGGGGTCTGGCACGGATATTGAGCTTGGAGGGGCCGTGCTGCCCGCTGGGGTCCATCCTCGTGGGCACGACGCCACCCCCCCAGCACTGACCCCACTCCCACAGCGTGGCCATGGGCGAGTGGGGCTTCCTCAGCTCGTTGCTGGACGCCGTGCAGGAGCACTCGCCCATGGTGGGCAGGTTCTGGCTGGTGGTGATGCTGCTCTTCCGCATCCTGGTCCTGGCCACGGTGGGCAGCGACGTCTTCGAGGACGAGCAGGAGGAGTTCGTCTGCAACACGCAGCAGCCAGGCTGCAAACCTGTCTGCTACGATGCCGCCTTCCCCATCTCCCACTACCGCTTCCTCGTCTTCCACATCGTCATCCTCTCGGCTCCTGCCGCCCTCTTCGTCATCTTCGCCGTGCACCAGGCGGCCAAACCGGGCCGCGGGGGTGCCCCGGGCCAGCGTGCCCGCCGCCTGCAGCCCTTCTACGTGGGCAGTGTGGTGGCTCGCATCGCGGCCGAGCTGGGCTTCCTGCTGGGCCAGGCGCTGCTCTATGGCTTCAGAGTGCAGCCTCTCTTCGTCTGCCGCCGCCGGCCCTGTCCGCACCGCGTCGACTGCTTCGTGTCCCGCCCCACCGAGAAAACCATCTTCATCCACTTCTACTTCGTGGTGGGGCTGGTGTCGGCGCTGCTCAGCCTGGCGGAACTCGCTCACCTGCTGCGCAAGGCCCCCCCGGCCCGGCCCGGCTGCTGCCACCGGCCGCAGGAGCGGGCACCGGCCCCCGGGCAGCCGTCGGGGGCCGTGGAGGAGTCCCTGTGCCACGCCGGTGCCTCCCCGCCGCGGGGGGACCTCACCGTGTAGCTGGCCTCGGGCTGGCACTGCTGCCACCAGCTGTGGCCGGGCTCAACCTGGCCGGTGCCCAGCGGCGGGGGGGATTGAAGCTGTCCCTGCCATGACCCTCGCCCTGCCGGGGGGCGCAGGGCTGAGCTGTGCCCCAGTGGCCCCCGGTTCCTGTTGTGGGCGGCGACCGAGCCTCACCCCGCAGCTGCTGGAAAAAAAACATGGACAAAAGGAAACAAAACAGGTCCCAGCCCTGCGTTGCAGCAGGGCCGCCCCGACCCCTCCCCACTGCCCCCAGTGCAGCAGGAGGGAGCAGGGCTGCCCCCCACATCCTGTGCTGGGGGTGTCACGAGTGTGCCAGGGCTCTGCAGGCCCGGGCTGGCCCCGGATGTGGCGGGGGGCACACGAGCACAGCGGTGCCAGGAACGGCACAGCTTTGGGTCTGCTGCGCATGGAACAGCCCAAAGGATTCTGTCCCAGCCCAGCCTTTGGAGGTGGCCGGAGCCAGGGATTGCAGACTGGGGAGGTCTTGGGGTGCCCCTCCTCTCCCCCACCAGACGCTGACCATGCACCACCCCCCCCGTGCCGGTGCCCCACAGCAAGAACGAGTCGGGCACTAGAATAAATAAACTTTATTCTGGAGCCAGCCCCCCCATCCCCCCCACTCCTCCCATGCCGCAGGGCCTGGCCCCACCAAGCCAGGGCTGGCACCGCCGGGCACCCCCCCTGTAGCCCCTACCCCACTTAGGGGGGAGGTTTGGGGTGGGGAGGGGAGCCAGGGCAGGGCCTGCCCGGTGCCCCCCGACTCTAAAACCACTAAAATCTCAACAACAACAGAAAAAAAAAAAAAGAAAAAAAAGGGAAAAAAAAGAAAAACAAAACAAAAACAATTTAATAATAATAATAATAAACTGTGTGGCTCCCACCCCCCCCTGCCCTCCCCTGCCTCCCTTCCCCACCCCCTGGCAGCACCCTCTGTGCCCCCCCTCCACCTGCACAGGCCTAAAAACCCCTCCAAACTTTTACAAAGGTTTTAAAAGGTATTTATAGATATTTATAGATATTTATATATATATAACTTTGCTTTCTCTTCTCTTTAAAGGACTCTGCTCCCTCGGCGGGCAGGGGGGGGCTGGCCGGGTTACTTCTCCCCCCACCTCCCTCCCGCACCGGGCAGCCGGGGCCAGGGCAGGGGGAGGGGGAGGCGGCTCGGTGGTGTCGGTCCCGTGTGTGCTGGTGCTGGTGGGGCTGGGGGGGGGCAGCCGAGGGCCCCCACACCCCTGAAATGTGACTCAACCAACTCGCTCCGGCTGGGGGGGGCTCCCCGTGGGGTCCTCTCCGACCTCGGGGGGGGTCCTGGGGTTACTCCAGCGAGGGGCTGCAAGGAGTCCGCCCCGGGAGGGGGCTGCAGCCAGGGCCGAGGCGTGGGGGTCGTTTCCTGTCCCCCCCCCAAGGCGTGCAGGGCTCTGTCCTGGTGCAGGCCGGGCACAGGTCACGGCGAGTGTGTGGCTGGGCTGCTGCGGTTGGAGCTGGGCGAGAGGCTGGGGCTGCAGCTGCCCGGGGGGGGGCCCAGGCTGCTGGCACGGGGACCCCCTGGCTGCCCCCCCAGCGTGTCCATGCCCTCCGAGTTCTCCAGCATCTCCTGGATGAGAGGTGGCATCGAGCCTGGGATCTCCATCTTCAGTGTGATCACCCTCTCAGCGCCTGCAGGAAGGGCTGGGGTCAGTATCCCCAAACCGGCATCTCCTAAACTGGCACCCCTAAACTGGCATCCCCAAACTGGCACACCTAAACCAGCACCTCCAAAGTGGCACCCCTAAACTGGCACCCCTAAACTAGCAGCACCAAACCAATACCCCTAAACTGGCACCCTTAAACCAGCACCCCGGCCCTGCTCATCCCTGGGTGCGAAGGACAAGGGCCACAGCCATGCTCCCAGCATCCCCTCCTCCGTGCCCTCTGGAGGAAGCTGTGCCCTGGGGAAGGATGAGTGACCTGGGCCCCCACTGCTGCCCATGCCAAGCCCAAGGGATGCCCCCCTGAGGGCACAGGGGGCTGCAGGAGGGCAGCTGCCCCCTCCCCAGCACTCACCCTTGGCGCTGATGCTGCGGAGATCTGTGATCTTCATCAGCATCTTGGGGAACATGTGGGGCTTGTTGGGCCTCCTCTTCCTCACATAGATCTTCAGCGCCTCCAGCAGTGGCTCCTGCAGCTTATCCACCCTGTCCGGCTGCTCCAGGTCCTGGCGGTCTGGGGGGGACACAGTGGTCAAAGTGGGGGTCAGGAGAGAAACAGTGGTCAAAGAGGGGGTCACAAGGGACACAGTGGTTGAAGTGGGGGTCACAAGGGACACAGTGGTCAAAGTGGGGATCAGGAGTGACACAGTGGTCAAAGCGGGGGTCACAAGGGACACAGTGCTGAAAGTGGGGGTCAGGAAGGACACAGTGGTTGAAGTGGGGGTCACACACATCCTGTCCTCCCTCCTTGCCCTCTGTGGGTATGGGTACAACCCAGCTCCCTGTACAGATGTGACACCAGCATGGCTGTGCCACAGCTGAGGGTACCCTTTGGGGTCTCCTCGGTCAGGCATCGGGGGAGGAGAGCCAGGCAGGCGCCCGGGCGCTGGGCAGGGTGCCTGTGGCTGCACTCACCTCCGCAGATGAGGCAGATGGCACTGAGCAGCCCGGTCTCGGCGTCGTCCATCTCCAGGGGCAGCAGCTGGTTGGCAAAGGCAAACACCAGGTCGGTGAGGGGCCCGAAGCCGGCGTTGTGCATCTGGGTGCGGTTCAGGGTCAGCCCATCCGAGAAGGTCATCGTGTCCTGCTCCGGCGTGTAGCGAGTGCAGATCCGCAGGATCTGGGCAGGGGGCCAAGGCCAGGGCGCTCAGCACCGTGCCCCCACTGCCCTCTGCTCCCAGCCCCCTTGCCCTGTGCCCGCTGTCTCACCAGGATGTCGAGGCAGGCGGCTTTGAGCAGCGTGATCTGGTCGGCGATTGTGAGCGTGGTGAAGCCGGGGAGCTGCTTGGCAAACTCCACAGTCTTGATGATGCACTTGGTGGAGAGTTCACTGAACTTGTCCCACAGGTCGATGTCCAGGGACACCCTCTGCTCCGAGCTGTTGTTCTGCAGCAGGAGGCAGAGAGGGTGGTGGTGTAAGGGCACAGGGGCAGGGCTGCCAGGCTCCCCGGGCACCCCCGGGTACCCTCCCGCCACTCACCGTAGTGTATTTGCCCAGCTGGCAGAGGGCAGGGAAGGTCTCCTGGTGAGCTTTCCGCACCTTCTCGATGAGCTCCTCCACCTCGGGGGTGATGATGTAGCTCTCCGAGCACTCCGCTTTGGGCACATCCTTCTTCTTCTTGTTCCGGTCGTTGCGGACGGCTGCAGGCACAGCAGGGTCAGTGCCACCCCCTCCTCCAGCCACCCAGACCCTGCCCAGGGTGGGGTTTGGCACCGCCACACTCTGCCCTCCCGCCATGGGGGGTGGGATGAGGACCCTCCTGCTCCAGTGCTGGCATCAGCTGCGGTGACACAGGGCCAGGGGAGCCCCCAGCCCCACGCAGCTTTCCTGTCACAAGCTCCCCCCCCCACGTCATTGGGAGGCAATCAGGAGGTGACAACAGAGCCTGGGGGGGACACACCACACCCCTGGCCATGGGGGCAGCACTCAGCTGTGCCCTGCAAAGCCAATGGTGTGCAGAGACACCATGCCAAGAGAAAATGGCAGCTGAGCCACCATGGGGACATGCAGGGGACAAGGCAGCAGCCCTGGGGGAGCAGCTGGGCACAGCGCCACACCCCACTCAGGTGTGGGCTCAGCATCCGTGGGCAGGGGGGGACCAGAACCCCCTTTCGATACAGGCTGAGCCCCTGGGATACTGAACCATGCCCAGCCCCCTGCCCAAAGCATCTGCCAGCCCCCTCCCAGGGGGGGTCACAGCCCCCAGAGGGGCAGCAGATGGGGCAGGGCTCATGGAGGCAGCTGCACCCCAGCAGCCATCGCCCCCCGGCACCCACCCCCAGCAGTGCTGCCCAGCACGGGGGGGTACAGCCTGGGCACCATGACAACTGGCACCAGGAGGCCTCCTCAGCGTCATTTATCTCTGACATCATCAATCACGTGTTGCCCTGGCAACGGCCAAGCTGTGACACAAACCCTGGGGGCCCCCTCTCCACACCCCCCCCTGCTCCAGGGCCTCACTGGGCACATAGTAGGGGCTGCTGGGATGGGGCCCCCACGCCCGGGCCCCTTGGCTGCACCTGGGCAGCGTGTCCTCATCACCCATCCCTGTGCCCATTTCTGTCCCCATTACCATCCCATCCCTGTGCCCATCTTCATCCCTGCCCTGTCCCTGTGCCCACACTCACACTCCTTGGACATGCCAACTTCGAAGCACTTCTGGAGGCGGCAGTACTGGCACCGGTTGCGGGTGACCTTGTTGATGATGCAGTTCTTGTCCCGGTGGCACGTATACACCATGTTCTTCTGGATGCTGCGCCGGAAGAAGCCCTGCACACCCCCCCATGCCAGTCAGTGCCCGGCCAGGAGACTGCCCCACTAGCCCCTGAACCCATGGGGAGGGTGGCCCTGGCAAGGGGGTGCTGGCAGCTCTCACCTTGCAGCCCTCGCAGGCGCTGACCCCGTAGTGGTACCCTGAGGACTTGTCCTGGCACACAAAGCAGGGCTTGTAGATGCGGGGCAGGGGCGGGGGCGAGGGTGGGCTGGGCACAATCTCCTCCGAGCTGGTGCTCTGTGTCTCGACAGCTGTGGGGACAGCAGGGGGGTACTCAGGGCACAGAGACCTCCAGGCAGGACCGGTCCCATGGCGATCCCCACCCTTCAACACTGCCACCAGGGCCGGCGGTACCCAGTCCCGGCGGTCCTCTCCTTGTGCTGCCCATCCCAAGTCCTGCCCGGCCACAGGGCCCTGCTGCCCAGCAGAGAGGGGACGTGAGCTGGGAAGATGCAAGTTGACATTTCCAGGCCACGGAGCCGCCGCAGAACGCAGGCAGACAAAAAAAGGGAAAAAAAAGCCACAAAAAAACAAGCAAGGAAAAAGCAAAGGCAAAAGGCAGGATCCCAGGAGCCTCCCGCGCCGGTGGCGGCTGCGGGGCCGCTGCGGTGCACGCCCGGCAGGGGGGAGGGGAGGGGAGGGGTGCTGCACACTCGCTCACATGTGTGGGCACACTCCTGTGCCCAGCCTGGGGCCCCAGAAGGGCAGAGGGGACAGGCATGGCAGTACCCAGCCAGCCAGCACCCCGTGGGACCCTGGTGGGGCCTGTCCCCAAGGGCACTGCTGGCCTCATGCCCACAGCAGGCAGCCCCCTGCCACCAGGTGCTGGCACAGCCTCACCAGCCTGGGGGCAGACACACCCCAGGGTGTCCCCTGCACCCCAAAACCTCATGAGATGTGCCTGCTCCCCTCCTGCCCCCCAAAATCCCATGGAATGCATCTGCTCCCTCCCATCTTCCCTGTCCCCCGCTGCCCCCTGAACTGTCTGGGAGGTGCCTGAGGCCCCCCAGGACAAGGTTTGTGCACCCCGGGGGTGCAGAGCAGTGGGGTGCAGGCAGGCAGGGGTTAAGTGCTCCCCAGCTCCGGGATGTTTGTGAACGTTTTCTGCAGGAGCCAGAACCAGTCGAACAGGATATGAAAGGCCCAGCCCGACGGGGGGCGGGGGGAACACCACAGCCCCCCTCACCCCACCAGCCCCTGCACCCCAAAAAAAGGGCCCCCAGAAATGGCACTGGAGTCGGGAGTGCCGGAAAGAGAGACCTTGGTCAGGGGCACCTGCCCTGCAGATGAGCTGAGGAGGGGTCCCACTGCTGGGGGTGGGGATGGATGAGGGCTACGGGGGGTTCCCAGCCTGGCTGTGCCATCTGCCACTTGCTGAAGGTCTGGGGTGCAGACGGGGCCAGGGAGGGAGAAAATGGGGACAAGGTCACCCCCGACACAGAGTGGGGACGGGTGGGAGGTAGTGACAGGCAGTGTGAGGGGTGGGATAAGAGGGTAAGGGGTGGGATAAGAGGGTAAGGGGTGGGATAGGAGAGTGAGGGGTGGGATAGGAGGGTGAGGGATGGGATAGGAGGGTGAGGGGTGGGATAGACGGTGAGAGGGTGGACAGGAGCATACAGGGTAGGACGGGAATATGCAGGGTGGGATCCGAGGATGAGGAATGGGCTGTGAGGGGGCAGGGTGGGATTCAAGCATGAGGAGTAGGCTGTGAGGGGGCAGGGTGGGAGACGAGGGCGGTGTGGGGTGGGCTCTGAGCCGGCAGGGTGGGAGGGGAGCGCGCAGGGCGCGGGGGCGAGCGCCGGGCAGAGCTTCCCGGGCGGCAGTGAATAAATCTCCGCTGCCACTCGAGGGAGCGGAGCCATTAAAGTGACGGAGCCAACGTCGTCTATAATTTATCTCCTCTTTTATATAATTTAAGAACTTCCTCGTGGAGAGCTGCACTCACAAAATGCAGATTTGACAAGATTTTGATGTGCTGGGTGCGGAAAGAGGGGGAGGGGACCCGGTTCTCTCCTCCCCCCGCTCCCGACACTCCATCCCCAGGCAGGGATGGCTGTGCCAGTGCCGCGGGAATCCCCTGCCACCGCAGGGACCGCTGTGCCACCAAGGAGGGCACCGCTGGGGCAGCGACACACCCGCCTTTTCCTGTCCGGCCCCCCAGCAGCGCAACGCGGTGGCACCAGGCCGGGGTGCCCCTGCGGAGCGAGGGGAGGGCACAGAGTAGCACCCGGCGGTGCTGAGCGCGCCGGATTGGTGCCAACCTCCCTTGCTCCCGCAGGCCTGGGGACAGGAAGGGGCAGCTGGGGACACCGGGGATGCACGGTGGGGCTCCCTCCTCCAGCCCCACCTTCCCCTGGAGCGGGAGGGGCCGATGCGTCCTGCCCCCACTCCGGCCTGCCCCCGCCCCCGTTCGCCGGGAGCGGGGCCCAGCTGCAGACCAGATGCTGCGGCTCCAGCAGCATCCCCGGGCGAACGCCCCCGCCCGCGGCCCCGCCGCCCGCTTCCTGCTCGCACCGAGGGACCCCAGGGCACCCCGACACCCGCCACCCCCGCCCCGGCGTGGGAAAGTGCCCGCGGGGCCACGCCGTGTGCCAGCGCCCGGGGCACAACGAAGAGTCCGCGCTACCGGCACCCACGCGAAGAACTGGGCATGGCTCCCGGGCCGGAGCCGGGGGCAGGACTCAGGCCTCTGGAGCGGGGGAACCAGGGGCTCTGGCGGGACAGGGCTGGTGTGCCAGGCAGCGTGGTGCCAGGCAGGACAGCCCCGCACCTGTGCCTTGGGGCCCAGCCCAGGTCATTCCTGCGGATGAGGATCCCACGTGCCCCAAATTCCTGCACCTCGGAGGGAACAAGGGAGGGGCAGGAAGGAGGGTCCCGGGAGCCCTGAGGTGCCCCAGGGCATGGGGTATCCGGTCCTGCCCACTAGGCACGGTGCTCCGCCCGCTGGGCACTTGCCACCCTGCCTGGTCCCTATAGGACACGCTGCCCAGTGGACCCAGAGGTCCTGCCCGCCGCCAGCACCGGAGCCTGGGGTCCCCAGTACCCCGACTCACCCATCTGGCACCCGCCGTGCCGCTGCCACCACCCCGTACCGCAGCGCTGCGCCGGCTGCACGTCCCCGGCCGGCCCGGGGTGACAGAGCACAGCTAACGCGAGGTGACGGCAGGGCCCCCCCCGAGCTCACTGGGGCGGTGTCTATGCACAACCCAACGCCACGGACCCCACGGACCCCCGCAGCACCCCGCAAAACCCCCTGCAGCACACGGACCCACACTGGCACGGAATGCCAACTGCCTCAGTGAGCTCCTGCTTGCTGTCTCGGGGAATGCACTCGTGCCTCAGTTTCCCCATCCGCAACGTGGAACACCCCCAGGCTCCACTGAAGCCCCCCCCCAACGCTGAGCTCTTCCCCCCACCCCTGTGCCAGCGAGATGATGTCCTGCCAGGCAAGACAGTGGCAGTACTGGGCCAGCAGTCAGCACCTTAGGGCCGGCCCCACTGGGGACAGCCATGGCCAGAGCTGTCTCTGAGGAAACTGAGGCATGGCAGCACCGACACCAGCACCACTGAGCCGTGCCATGGGCTGGCACCCCTGGGCCGGGGAGACACAGTACCTCGGCATGATGTAGGGAACAGGGCACCCGGCCAGGGAGTCCTGCCAGCACCCGCTGCCCACACACCCGCTGGGTCATGGTCACAGTGACCAGAGCCCAGAAGTGCCCCTGGTCTGTGCAGGCCACAGGCAGCACCACTGCTACACGTGCAGCCAGAGCTGCAGCCTGCAGGGAGGGGCCCCTGGCTAGGAGTTCCTTCCCTCTCCTGCAGGACTGGGGGTACAGGCTGGGTATGGCAGCCCCCAGCCACCCCGCTCAGGACAGCACAGCCTCCGTGGGGGCCTGGGGTGCTCTGCGCTAAGGGCATGGCACTGCAGCCTGGGACACACGGCCCCTGCCTGCTGCAGGGCTCCCCAGGCAGCCCCCAGCCCCGCACCGTCCCTGGCTGCAGACAAAGGGCCCTGGCGCCGCGCTCGGTGCCAGCGGAAAGGTCGAGACAATGAGGGGAGCGAGACCGCGGGGGCCACGGCCACACACCCCTGGGACAGCACCGGCCACGGGCACTGCACGGGCATCACCACGGCAAGGGCAAACCGGGAGAGGGTCTCGCCGGGCACCCAGGGATGAACGCTCCCTCCCCCCCAGTCCGGCTGCACCCCACGAAAGGGCCCCACAGCCCTTATCGAGGTGAAAGTCCTACAGAGCCCGCAGGACTTTCCCCGGGCTGTTATCGCTGCCCGTGGCCCCTGGGCATTATGCCAGGCTGGAGAGCTGCCTGTTGAGGGGGGTGAGTGGCACAGGACCCCCTCCAGCCCACCCAGATCCTGGGCACAAAGCACAGTAGGGCCCCGCGTCCCCCATGGGGCGGCAGCCCTCGGGGTTGGGCGGCAGCTGGGAGTGCACTGCCCATGCTCATGCCCATGCCCATGCCCTGCTCCCACTGCCCACCCTGGCACAGAGGTGTCCACGCAGCCTCCGTGCCCGCCGCGTTTGCACGGGGCCTGCCCGTCCCCAAGGACCCATGGGGCACACCAGGCTGTGACCCTCCCAGGGCCACAAGCCAGAATCCCACCAGCGGGACCCCCACATCAGCACCCAGGACCCACTGCATCAAGGGGGGGAACGCAAGCCAGGGGACACCCCAGTAGAGGGGGACCCCCTGCTCCTCGCCAGGGCCTGCGGGGGGTGCTCCACGCCGGGTCGTCCCCCACCCCCCCCCTCCGCCCCTCGCAGCAGCAGCGGCTGCAGCCGTTCCGTACTTAATGGGATTTTCTCGGAGCCCTTATCGGGAGCGAGCGAAATTCCCGGCGGAGCTGGAGCTGCCGCCGACCCCGCGGGAGGAAAGAGGGTGCGGGGGGAGCCCCACCAGGTTCAGCCCCGGCCTCGGCCCCAGTCCCAGCCCCGTCCCGGCTCTTGCCGAAATAGGACAAGGGTTGCTCATGGCCGAGCCGGCGGCTTCTGCGCAAGGAGAGCGGAGGGAGCGATGGAGCCCGCGGGGAGGGTGCGGGGCCGGGAGGGGTGAATTGAGCCTGGTACCCCCCCCCCGGGGATCAGCACCCACCCCTCACCTCCCACCCCTTCCCCCGCCTGTAGCCAAGCCGCCAGCACCCACCGCCTGCAACCAGCGCAGCACCCAGCACCCCACACCCATCCCCGCACCCCCCCGCCCCCGCCCCGGGGTTTTTTTGGCCGCTCTCCCTCCCCCCGTTCCGGGCCGAGGCTGCGGTGCGAGGCTCGGCGCCCCCGGGACGCGGGTACCTACAGCGGCTGGAGGTGCTCCAGGGCGGGGGACGCCGGGGAGCCCCGCGGGGCGCGGGGGGGCCACGCTCCGGTAGCAAACATCCCGGGCCCGGCCCGTAGAAATCCATCCGGAGGAAGGGGCCGGGGGGCAGCCCCGCCACCGCCGCTCCCTCGTACATGGCCCGGGGGCCCCCCCTTCCCCTCGGGGGCGGCTCTCCCCGGTTCGGCGGCGGAGGGGCGGCCCTGAGGCGGTCAGTGCCCCCCCCCGCGGGAACTGGGTCCCCGGGGCGCCCCGCGCCGCGCTGCCATGGCCCAGCCGCGGCTCAGCCGGGGAGCGGGGCCCCGCCGCTCCGCTCTGCTCCCGGGCAGGCGGCGGCGGCGGGAGGAGGCGGAGGAGGAGGAGGACGGGGGGAGGGGAGGAAGGCGCAGCCCCGCCGGCTCTGCGGCTCCGGCAGCCCCGGTCCCTCCCGACACCAGCCGCCTCCCCACAGCCTTAACCCGCTCCGCGCCGCGGGGCCGCCCCCAGCCTCTTCCCTCCCCGGGACGGCACCGGACAGGGACATGCGGGGGGAACACCGACACGCGGGGCCAGCGCCAAGCGGGAAGGGGCTGGAGGTGGTGCTAGGGGACCGAGGGGATGCCGGGGGGGGGGGATGCCCGAGACCAGGGGGTGCCCAAGGCCGGGGGAATTGCCCGGGAGCGTCCTGAGCCGGGGTCTACCGGCGGCCGGGGGCTGCCCGGGGCCGTGGCTCATTTGCCTAATGGGATGCGGGTGAACTGCGGCTGAACCCGGCGGGGAAGGGCTCACCTCGGCCTGACCCCCGGAGGTGCGGGTGCCACCGCACAAGGTGGGGTGTGTGTATGTGTGTGTGCACACGCATGTGTGTGTTCCCGCTCCGTGACAGACCATGTGCTTGTTTGCATCCCCACTGCACCAGTGCATGGGGAGGGGGCAGCCTGTGTGCCTGCACACGTGTGTGCATCCCTTCTGCACACACCTACATGCGTGTGACATGTGCCCAGCTGGCACCGGAGCAGCAGAGCACACGTGTGTGTGGCCCATATAGGACACAGCACCTTACCCCTCCCCACTGTACCCCCAGGGCAGGTGGCATCCCAAACCAAAGGCCCTTTCTGTGGTGGTGACAGCACTGCCTGCACAGACTGGCATCAGCCTTGCCGCCTGCACCCAGACAGGGGTGGACCCACGACAAGGATGGTGGCCACAGGCTGGGCTTTGGCAGTGCCACTGTCCAAACATGCAGGTAACCTCCTTGCCACACAGTCTCACCCACCAGCCCTCACTTCCTGCAGCATGGCACCACTGGCACAGCCAAAGTGAGCACACAGACTCTGGCACACAATGGCCAGAGGCAGATGGCCACTGTCCACCACAGAGGTTCCCACAGAGGGAGAGCTCAGGGTGCTGCAGAGTCCACTCAAACCCCCTGCCTAGATCCTGGCCTGGGCAAGGGGATGGAGGAGCACAGGTGTGTGCACAGCTGGGCACTGGTGGGAAGATGCAGGCACTGCCACAGATGCCAGCACTGGGTGGGCACATGGAGCATGCAGGGAGGCTGCGTGAGCTGCTGTGTGTGCATGTGTGCACATGCATGGCAGCATGCACACACATGGCAGTGTGCACATACATGGCAGTATGCACACACACACACACACACATCCCAAGGCTGCAGGCACCCTCCTGCTGGCATGGGCATCCTCCTCACACCCACATCGCACTCCAGCCCCTCCACCCACCCCCAGCATGAGCAACCAGGGCAAAGCATCCTGCATTGATTTCCAACCTTTCCTCCCCAGACAGAGGGAAGTGAAAGGGGAAAAGAACAAACAAAAAACAGGAGAAGAAAAACGCCAAGAGGAGCACATGCGTGTGTGCATGCACATGTGTGCATATGTGTGTGTGTGTGTGCACATGTGTGTGCATGCATGTATGTGTTTGTGTGTATATGCATGCATGTGTGTGCATATGTCTGTGTGCATGCATGTATGTGTGTGCATGTGTATGTGCATGCATGTGTGTGCATGCATACAAGTGTGTGCCTGCGTGTGCATGCAAGTGTGCAAGTGTACACATGCGTTTGTGTTCATGTGTGTGCCCCCGTGTGTGCATGCATGTGCACGTACATGTGTGTGCGTGCGTGTGCATGCGTGCGCGTGCCCGCGCCCGGCAGCTCAGCAGCGCCTGTTTAAATAATAATAGAAAGTCAAAGGCTTTGCTTAGCCAGCAGGTTTCCGAACAAAAGCCCCAGCGCTGCTCCAACTTCCTGCAGCGAACATGACAAATGTCTGCTTTGAGTCATTTACCAGCGCTGGAAAGAATGTGGCTGTGACGGCGGCGACAAGGAGATGGGACGCGGGCCGGTGGCACCGCACGGCTGGGCCATGGCACGGCTGAGCCATGGCACACGCTTGCTGGCCCCAGTTGGGGCATCGCTAACCCCCTCCCCCGCCCCGGCCCACGGCGGCAGTAACAGGAAGACAACAGAGGTTAAAAAACAAACCCCAACAACCCCAAAGCTTTAATGCTGCAGCCAAGAGGAACTGGGAGAGGGGAGCGTCCCGCACGCAGCCCCCGCGGCGTGAGGGCCATGGGGAGCACCCTGCCATGGGGGCACCCTGCAATGGGCCATGTCCCACCGACACGTCCCCGAACCCCGCCTCCCGTCACCCCTGGAGACACCAGAAGGGGCCCCCAGCCTCGGCAGCACCTCCCGCGTCCCTGCTTCTTCCTGGCCTCATTTCTCGGGGGTGGCTGATGCTGGGCGCGGAGGGGACACAATGTGCCCCCAAAAGCATGACGGAGATGCAGCCCCCACGCTCAGGGGGACGCTACGGGGGGACCCTGCTATGCCCAGAGCGGGCAGCTTGGGGAGCGCAGAGTCACGGACAGACAACGGGACGCGGGCAGAGACACGCTCCCCCGCCCCCGCGCCCGCTTCCCCATGCCAAGCCACCCTTCGCAGCCGTGGGGTCTGGGGTGGGTGGGTGCTTGGCCCCAGCCCCTTCCCCCCAGCCCTTCAACCTGGCACCTCGGGGGCCCCGCAGCCCCCCGCGCCCGCCCGCCCACTTCTAAAGCCCCCATTGATCCCCCATTTATCCCCTTCAGCGGCTTTTCAGCGCAGCGAATTCCGGGCCGGGCGCAGGCGGCTCCCCCCGGCCCCCCGTGACAGTGATAGAAAACCTCCTCCCTAATGGCCTTTCCCAGGCGTGGGGGCCCAGCCTCATCAATCTTCCACGGCCGAGGATAGGGGGGCTGGGGGAGTACCCCCCCCAACACCGCACTCCATGAGGTCTCCCCCAGCTTTTCTGCCCCAAGCAGGGCCCCCCCAGCTCCGTCACACCACAACACCCCCTCCCCCCCACCCCGTCACATCGTCCCCCCCGCTCCCGGCTCCCGGCCCCCGTCCTGCAGGGAGCACATTTTGCTCATTAATTTTTAAAAATTAATTAATTACGGAGCGCTGCGGGGGAGAGGCTGCGGCGCGGAGGAAACCAGAGCCAGCGGGTAGGGTGACAGGGCCAGGGCCCCCCGTCCCGGCAGCCCGGAGTGGGGCCAAGGGGGGCCCCGACTGCAGGGGGAGGGGGCCGCGAAGGGTCCCATTTCCAGCAGCCTGGGAACCAGGGCGGAGGGAGGGTCCCTGTGGGGGTGACAGCCCAGAGAGACCCTCGAGGGTTGGGGGGAAATCCCTTGTTGTCCCACTCAAGACCCTGCACTGGGTGAGGGATCCCCCAAGGACAGCCCAGCCCCATGGCACAAGGGCCACCATGGAGTTCCTGGGGATGGGGGGAGGGGGGCAGAGGCACAGCCCTGGCACTGCCACACACATTGCCATGAATGCACACACCTGGCACTGGGACACAGGCGGCCCCACAGCACGTTCCACATGCACACACAGGCATAGGCACATGCACAGCAGGGTGGGCACTGAGCACAAGGCCTCTCAGCCCTGCACACGCCTGCCACACGCGTGCACAGCTGTGAGCAGGCAGGAGGGCACACACGTGCACAGCTGGCAGCATAAAGGGGCATGGGCACCCACAGGCAGCCAGCCCCATGCACACACAGATGTGCATACACACAACCCCCTCTGCCCCCTGCAGCGGGCACACACTGGCACATGCACTGTGTGAGCACATGTGCCCACCTGCAGGTCTAAGTGTGGACAAGACTCAATCCAGCCCTGGGTGCCCCCCCTCACTGTCCCTTGCCCACCCCAAGGTGCCAGCATGGGATAGGGGATCCTGTGCCCTCCCCACAGCTGCAGAGCTTGTACCAGGGGGCTGTGCCAGGGTCCCCAGGGCTGTGCCCAGCACCTCCACTCACTTCCCCTTTGCTGCGCGCTTTCACCTCGAGGCACAAAGGGCCCTGGCACAGGGTTTTGGCAGGACAGTGGTTCCCAGGGCACTCAGGGACACCCTCCTCGTGCCAGGGGTGCCACAGGCCCCCTCTGCACCCAAAGCAGCCCCTAGCACCATGCACAGGATAGGGCTCGTCCCATTTCCCTGCATCTGGAGGGGCAAAGCACACAGCAGCCCAGGGTCCAGAGCTGGCACCGGCAGCTCCCCTGCAGCTGCCAGACCACCAGATCCCCGGTGCCAACAACCCCAGCCCAGCTGAACCCCGAGGGGAGGCATCTGCAGCCCCAGGAGGTCCCAGCCGGATCGGCCCCGGGGCCGCACAGCTGCAGCACATCTGGCGAGGGCGGGCTGGCGGCGGGGCCAGACGTGCGTGAGCAGCTGCGGGGGTGGGGGGGGTTGCACCGGGCCCCTGCGTGGCCCCCCCCAGCCACGAGCCCCGCCGAGCTAGACCACGGATCCCAGCATGCCCCTGCCAGTCGCAGCGCCATGAACGAGGGCAGGGGCATCCCGCATGGGCACACACCAAACACTGCGGGACCCCCATGAACAGGGCACCCACCGGGGCTGCCTAGGTGCTGGGGAGAGGGGAGGCAGACATGATGCCCCCTCTGTGCGTGCCCCCCCCGCCCCCCTGCGCTCGCCAGGGCGGAAGGGCAGGGGGAAACTGAGGCACGACCCACCCGGCTGTTACCAGCCCCCGGGGACCACAGCGGTACCCGAGTGTCAGAGATGGGGGGCACAGGACAGGGTCCCCCCCCGCCCCAGCCCGTTCCCACAACCCCGCGCGCCGGGAATGGCCCCAGAGCCAGCGCGGGGGAGGGGCCCCGCCCGCCGCCACCCAGTCGTTGAACTGGTCCCGCTGGGTCCCACCGCCGCCGGGGCGGCTCCGGCGGGGGACAGCGCCCGGGGCCGGCCCTGCCCGGACCTGCACCGTCCCCCGGGGCTAGGGACGAGATAGGGGGGGTCCCGCCACACCCCAACCCACAGGGGCCTTCCCGACGGCAACTGCCACGGGGCACCCATGGCAGCACGACTCGGGAACGGGCAAGGGCACCCATCCGCAGCCATGCCGGGGATGGGAAGGGGACCTGGCAGACAACCCCCATGGCAGCCAGCGAGGACTGGGGAAACTGAGGTACGCCCCGAGCCCAGGGCTGGGGCGCCGGTGCCGGCACTGTGGCAGGCAGGCAGGCCCGCGGCCGGTCGCCCACCTCCCGCGGGCTCCCAGCTGCCGCGGCGGAGGGGTGGTGATTACCGGGGCCGTGATGGACGATGCTGTCAGGGGGAAATTGAATCAGGAGCAGACGCGATGATTGCCTTCATCGCCTCCCCCACGCCGCCGGTGAACAAAGAGCCGCCGCGGGGACGCAGCTCGGTACCGGCTCCCGGTGGGTGCCAGCGCTGATGCCAGTGCTGGTGGCAGCCAACGGCACCTAAGCAGGGCCAGCCGGGCTGTTAACAGCCGGGCACAAACACAACCACTAACGAAGGTGGTCACACCACAGCAATTAAGTGACACACACCCCCCTGCCGGGCACTGCTGCCTGCTCCCGGCCTCAGTTTCCCCAGCAGCAATAACAGAGACACCAGGGGGCAGTGCCTGGCATTCACCACCCACCAGGCAAGGAGCTGGTGCCCCTCAAAAACCAGTTCCCCATGGGTGAGCAACATGGTGGCTGGGGGCAGAGAGAAGTCTCCTTATAGGTGCCACCGCCCCAGGGCATATTACAGAGCAGTGCCAGAGCAGCAGCCTAAGGCTGGCACCTGCATCCCATGTTGAGCACAGACCCTGGTACAGAGGGTTCCCCTCCAAACCACCCCGCAGCGCTGTGGTACTCACTGGCAGGTGAGGGGGTGCTGTATCCGCTGACGGGCAGCTGGTGCTGGATGCCAGCCAGGGTGCTGGGTGGCGAGAGCCCCCCCAGCATGTGGGGGAAGAAAAAGGCGTAGGGGGGCACAGGGTAGCCATTGAGGTGCCCACCTCCAGGCGTGGGGCAGGAGCTGCTGTTGCTGGCCATGGTGGGAAGGTCTCTGGTGTGTGTGTGGGGGCTCTCAGGCACGGGGCACGGGGGCCAAGCAGAGCATGGGGCCCGTGGGCACCCCGATGCCCGGCGCTGTCCTGACTGGCGACACTGGCTCCTGTAGTGCTGTGGGGGGAGCAGAGATGGAGGTTAGTGCAAGGGGTTAGTGGCCTGGCCCCCACCCCAATGTGGCAACCACCACCTGTGCCTCAGCTTCCTCCCCACCCTCAGCCCAAGGGCACATCCCCAACCAGCCCCGGGAGGGCGCAGCCGGCCAGGCCTGGTGCCCCCCAGCGAGATTAGAGCCAATCCCCCAGATTAACACCACCAGGGCCCGGCAGGCGTGGGGCACAAATCCTGGCTTAGCGGACGAGGGGGCAGGGCACGGCATGGGGATGGCATGGGGACACCACAGCCCCACGGGGCACCCACCTGGGCCAGCAGCCATGAGACAGCCCCAAACCTGCTCCCCCAGGCTCACCCTGGCCTTGGGGGGCCCAAGGGGTGCCAGGGGGGCAGCACCCCCTGCTCCAGCCCAGGGGCCTGTGAGGCAGCTGGCGGGGGAGGCTGGCACAGCAGGGTCCCCTGAGGACAGCAGCTCTGTTCCAGCCTGGCTCTGCCGTCACAGCCGTGCGCCCTCACCCACCGTGTGCCTCCCCCCGTGCCCACACTCACAGGGGCTCAGCCACCCGGCCCAGGGCAGGAGGGGGCTCACCGCCCCCCAAGCCCAGCACCTGGGGGCTCAGCCTGGCTGCCTGCCACAGGGCTGGGCTCTGCCCATCGGGACGCGGCCCCCACCCCATGCCATGTGCTGGGCTGTGCCATGTGCTGGGCTGAGCTGGCAGCTCCCATGCCAGCCCAGTGGGGCACAGACCCTGCAGCCCAGGCCAGGGCAGGGGGCAGCAGTGGGAAGGGGGGCATGGGGCTTTCACAATCCCGGGCTGGCTGTTTATTTAAGCGCTGGCACCGTGCCCGGCGGGGGCTGTTTATTTGCCGAGTGCTGGCTCCCGGCCCCGCGGAGGCGGAAAAGGATCCAGAGGAACAAGGCTGGGCCGCCCGGCGAGGCACTGGGGAGGGGCTGGGCTGGGCAGAGCCCTGCCTGCTCTCCACAGCGCCCAGCTGGGGGCACCCACTGGAGACAGGACCCCCAGCTCACCATCAGCACCCACAGCTGCACAGCTGCACTGCTGCCCTCCCCACCCATGGGGACCCACAGGGAGACCCACGGTCAAGCTGCCCTGAAGTGGGCACCCAGCAATGGCTGGGGTGGGGGTCATATCCCTCCCTCGCACAGGACAACCCGCTGGGCACTGCAGCATGTGCAGGATTCCCATGGGCACTGTCTGGGCACGGTGTTGGATGCCAGGTCAGTGTCTGCCTGGGCACAGGGGCCACGGCTCAGCACCAGGGAGCTGGCAGCGCTTGCATGGGGTCCCTGTGTGCACTGCCCAGTGTGGGAGGCTGCTCATGGTCGCCGTGGCCAAGCTGTAGCCCCCCTGAGTCACTGGCGAGGGGGAGCACAGGGGATAGAAGCAAGGGAAAAACTGTTTGTTTGCTGGTGCCAAGTGCACGCTGGGCACTGTGCCAGCCACTCTGGGGCCCAATTACTCAACCCACTTCTGCCCCTCTCCCCACAAGCCACTGGCCTGGGACCGAGTGAGGCCAGCACTGCCACCCCGGCCACTGTGCACCCTGATCCTACCAGGCAGCAGCCATACCCTTCCCAATACCCCTTCCAATGCCCATGGCACCAGCAGCAGCCAGGAGGGTCCAGGGAGTCCACTCCACCCCACTCCCATGGGTGCCCATGAGTAGAAGGAGCTGGTGTCCTGGTGGGCATCCTGTGCCAGCACAGACCCTCACACATGGCTGCTTCCTAACCAAGGAGTTCTGGGCATTCCAAATGAGGGTCTTGAGCACCTCAAATGGGAGCCCTGAGCATCCCCAATGGGAGTCCTGGGCAGACCCTGCTCCCAGAGCAGCCCATGCCAGCTGGGGGCCACGCAGCCCCTCAGGGGGGTCCATGCTCGCCCTGCCGGCGCCGTTTCCTCCAGTGCAGGGCAGGAGCTGGCCGAGGCCTGGAGCTTCCTGGAATCCAGCTCCTCGTTCCAGCCCCGCAGAAAACACAGCCACGGGGCCCGGGCCAAATCCCAGCCACGAGGAACCTCCCGCCCAAGCCAGGGGTGGCCCCCGGGAGCGGACAGACGAGCGGACAGACGCATGGACACGCAGCCCGGAGTCATGCCCAAGGCTGACGGCAGTGTGGCTGGGGGGGACCAAGCTGCCCTGCCCACCCATGACCCCAAAGCGGGGTGCAAAGCCCACTCCATACACCCAGCACTGGCACCAGCCCCCAGCCTGAAAGATCCCTTCCAAAAACACAGCCCCCAGCTGTGACCCCAGGCTGGGTTCACTACCCACACCCCTGCAGGGTCACATCCTGCTCCCCCGTGCCTGGCACAGCCAACGCTAACCGCAAAGTGGCAGGGACTGCACTGGGACGGCAGCAGCATGACAGCCACCTCCCCCCAGCAGCCATCCCCAGCCCTGCCCACCAAGGGGGGCAGGCAGCACCCCATGGGCTCCCCCAACCCCCCAGTGCAAGCAGCACCCCCAGCCCCTGTGCCCATTGTCGTACCACCAAACCCAGCTGTGCTTCCTGCTGGGGCACACAGCGATGGCAGTGCCAGCGCCCGGATGTGACACGCTGGTGAGCGGGGGCACCGCCCTGGCCCCCCTCCTGGCACCACAGGGACAAGCAGGGCCAGGGTTGCTCTGGGGTGCCCAGCAGGGAGGCGGGCAGTGACCGAGCCCTTCCTGTCATGCCTGCGGGCACCACGCTCCTGGCCGCAGCTTCCCCTCTCCGCTCTCAATTCCCGGGCAGCTGGGTTTCAGTTCAGCCCCAGCCCCACTGTCATGGGCCCCTGCCACCCAGGACCCTCTCACCTTGCTCCCCTACCACCCCAACCCTGCCACCCTGCTCCCCTACCATGTCATCTGCCTGCCCTGGCACCACTGCCACCCCCATGCCCACTGCCCCAATGCTCTTCCATCTGACTCTGCTCTCCAAATCTGGCAAGGGGGGCTGCTGCCCGCACCTCGCACTCTCACTGGGGCAGGTCCTGGGGACACTCTGGTGCCAGGCCACCCGCACGGCATGTGTGCAGCAGGAGGCAGTGCCATGCCCCCCGGTGCGGGGGCAGCAGGTCGGCCCCGCTCCGCTGGCAGCCTCCCGGGCAGGGCAGGAAGCGCCCGCGGAGCCGCTGCGGTCACAGCCTGCGGTTTCCTCGCTGCTGTCAGCGCCCGACCCGGGGCAGCCTCACACGCGAGGCCAAGTGCTCGGCTGCCCCTCGATGCCATCAGTCCCTCCCCGCCCCTCCCCGGGCAGCCTTGGCTCTCCCCGGGCTGGCCAGCATTGCACAGAAGGTGTGAGGTGCCCCCCTGGCAGAGCCACCGAGACCCCCTCCCCGTACCCCCGAAGCATCTCGGCCGTGAGTCACCGTCACGTTTCTCACGTCCCCGGGCAGCCGTGAATCACGGCCCAGCCCCGGCAGCACGGCCGGGGCCGGCGGCACACGTTTGGCACAGGCTGCATATGCCAGAGCCAGGGCTGCCCACAGCCCCTGTTCGAGGGAATCTGGGGGTGCTGGGGCTGGTGTGGACCCCAGAACCTTCACCCTGCTCCCAGAGGCCAGAGGCACACCCAGGGGCTTGCTTAGCTCCGCCGCAGGTCCTTGGGCAGTGCCGGTGTCCCTGTGCCCGAGCACCAACCCACCAACCCACCAACCCAGAATGACCTGGGTCCAGTGACACCCCAGTGACCCGCGGGCACAGCATCCTTGCTCGTGGGATGGTGCCCACGCTGGCCTCCCCACCCCGCAGGAGCACAAGGACACCCCAGGGAGCAGCTGTCAACGCCACCGGGTGGGTCCTCACTCTGGCACCCCCACATCCCCCTGCCGGGTGAGAGCCACAAACTGAAATTCCACCTGTCGTGGCCGAGCCAGCTCCGGTTACGCCGGGAAGGCGCCGCTCCGGTTACACCTCCCGCACCCGCCGCCAGAAAACGCCATTCTTCTGCGGGAACAGGTGCCACGGCCCCCGCCACGGGCACGGCTGTGCCATGCCACCACTATCACTACTACTGCCCCAGCCTGGCTATCCCATGGGTGCAAGCCAGATGGACCCTGGTAGGAGCAGACCAGACCAGACCAGCCATGCCTGGGTACCCATCAGCCCCACAGCGCTCTGGGGACCCCCACCCATACCCCGGCACTGCCGGCTCCCGGAGGAGACACTAGACCCAGCCTGGCTCTCAGGATGATGGCAGAGAACCGCAGGTCCCGCAGCCCTGCCCGCTGCTGGGGAACGTCCCGGTGCCGGGGGTACCCCCACAGCCGGTTCCCTGCGGGTTCCCGGGAAGCAGGGGGATGGCAGCCACTGGGTTGTTTTTAGCCCTGGCTGTGGCGCGCAGCCGGCGCCCTGGGAACGCCGTGCCGGGAACAGCACAGCCCCAGACAGCCCTTTCTGGCTCGGCGACAGCCGGCGGACAAGTGCAGCTGGCTTGCACCGACGGCCGCCGCACAGGGCCGCTCGGGACACGGCGCCCGCGGCCGGCGTGGGTGGACGGCAGCGGTCGGGCAGCTGCACGACGCCCCCCGGACACTGGGATTTGGTGGCACCGTGCCCCTGGCTCGGATTTTAGAGCCCCGAGATCAAGCTAGGCAGGGAGGATCTGGCACAACTTGGGGAGGGCCAAAACTCACTTTGGGGCCGTAGGCACCACCGCGTTTGCAAAGAGGCCGGCGCAGCCCTGTGCCACCGGCACGTCCCCCCCTGCAGGCTGGCAGCCATGGCTCTGCCGGGGCCAGCGGAGGCCGGACCGGGCGCACGCGGCCCCTCGCCGGGCCCTGCCACGAGCCGCCCCCTGCTAAGCCGGCTCCAGCCGCAGGGAGATTAACCTATTTTCCGTGATCAGCACATGTGGCACCGCTGATATGATCGCAGCCCCCCCCGCGCCTGCCGGCACCGCAGCCCTGCCCCCCCTTCTTTCCCCCCCCGAGCCTGGCACTACCATGGGGGGCCCTGCGCCACAGGGGCGTCTCGTGGCACCGAGTGCCAAGGGGCCTCTGGGGACACGTTGGGAGACATTCGCGGCTCTGCCAGCCGAGGACACCCACAGAGTGCTGTAGCAACGCCCCAGAAAGGGGCCGGGGCATCCCAAAAAGGGCCGAGGGACCCCAAAGCTCAGCTACCTCCTTGGTGGCAGCTCTGGCATCAGCGCGGGTGGCCCGGGACATGCTCTGCCCATGGCCAGCGCAGCAGAGTGTGGCACGTTGGCACGCCAGAGCCTCCCGGTTATAAATAGAGCCGGAGTCGCCGAGCTGGTGAATCCCAGCGCCGCAGGGCAGGCGGCGGCAAGGGCCCTCCCCAGGTTCGGCCGCTGCGACGCAGCTCCCGGCACGGCGACAGAGCACCGGGGACACGTCCGGTGTGCAAGGACAACCAGGCGAGGCCAGGCAACCTGCCTGGCATCGGGTACCAGTGGGCAGTGAGTGATGGAGCGCCCTGCCCTCTGCTACACCGTCCTGGTGCCCACTGGTGGCAGCCGTGCCACCCCGGGGGTCCGTGGGTGTTGGATGAAGGGGGCTGGGCAGCCACTGGCATCCTCAGCACAAGTGCTCCTGGGGCCGCTCGTATCCCCGCACCGCAGCAAGGTCACCCCCAAGGGCAGGGTGTGGGGCCCACGGGTGACATATGGCCCGGGAGCAGCCGCGGGGCCGCTAAGCCACCGAGCCGTCAGCCGTTAATCCCGGCACGGGGCCGGGCCTCAGGGTGCTGCACCCACGGCCGCCGGCCAGTGTCTGCCCAGCACCCCTCGAGCCACGGCGGGCACCCCCATGCTGGGGACCCGCGTGGGCACCACAGGGAAGCTCCCACCTTCCTCCCGGCACCCATCGGGCAGCAGCGGGACAATCCCCGCCACTCAACGGGGTCAAAGGTCAGCGGCAGAGATTTGGGGACATCCCAGCTCCAGCGCCAGGGGGGCTGCGCTCCGGCCCCGTCTCAGCCTGAGCTGCTGTTGCCCGTCCCCAGGGGTTCCCCCCCAACCCACCGGGGGAGCCCTCACCGGGGAAGCTTTCCCCCAACCCCTCCACACGACCACTGCTGCCAGGAACCCGCGGGGGCTCCGCGGCCCCTGGGCATCTGCTGCGGCGGGGGGAAAAGCGGCTACCGGCGCCCCCGGCCCGGCTTCCCCCATACCCGGCCCCGCCGCCGCGCCAGCGCCCTGTCAGCCGCGGAGAGCGATGGCTTCCTCCGCCCGCCGGCCAGGAAACGGCGCAGACGCCGCTCCCGCCCCCCCGGACCCCAGCCTCGGCCCCCGCCGCCCCCCGCGCCCCCGGCACCGCTCCCCCGCCGAGCCTCACCGCCTGCGCTCCGGCCCCCGCCAGCTCCGCACCCCGAAAAAGGGAAGCGGCCCCGGCTCGCCCCCTCCCCCCACCCCCGTTTTCGCCCCCTGGCCGGGGGTGGGCGAACGGGTCTGTTGCGCACCGGAGGCTCGGGGGCGGAGGACCTGGTGATTCCGGGAGGGGGCACCCCCAGTACCGTGCTCCGTAGCGGTGTCCCGGCCCTCCTGAGACCGGGGAGGGGGGAAACCCGAGCCTTGGAGGTGCCCCGGAGGTGGTGAGCCGGGGGCAGCGCTGCCGCTCGGGAGCATCCAGCCAACCGGTCCCGGGAGGGGGGACTCAGGCACCGGTAAACGGCAGAGGTGGAGGGCCCAGCACCGCCAAGCCCGAGGAAAAGCCTGGATCCGGAACTGGGGCAGGGAGAAACGTTGCCCCTCCGGGGCTCACGGCAGCCTCAGACAGGCAGGGGCCCTCAATCCCCCGCGGGGACCGGACAGAGTGAAGGGGGGATCCCCAGGATCTCGTCTTACCGGAGGGGGATCCCCAGCGCCGCCTCCCGGACAAGGGGTCCCCAACTTCCTGGGACCACCCCCCCCGCCAAACAGGACCCCCAATAATCCCTTGCAGTTCGAGGACACCCCACAGGGGGTGAGGTGCGGGAGTTCCTAGATACACTGCGGGACAAGCACCCACCAGCCTTACCCGATCCCGGCACTCCCGTAATCACAGCGATCACCCCCACAACCGTTTCACCAAAACAACGACTGATCCCCCCCTCCTCAATGTCTGACCCACCGGAGACCACAGTCCCCACTCATTACCTGATCACGGCGACTTCACACCGAGATCCTTAAAACAGGGAAGCTCCCGGTGGCGGTTGCATGGCGGCGGCGGGGATCGGGAAACGGAGGGGGGAGGGTTGGAGGGGGGTGGGGTGAGGGTGGGAAACAACCCGGCCTAAGGAAAGAGAAGGAGGAGGAAAGTGGGGAGGGGGGGTTAACGGAGGGAGGAGGAGAAAGAGAAGGAAGGGGGGGGCTTAACGAGCGGCGGCCGCGGCCATTGCGAGTCATGTGCTCGCGGGGAAACTTTACCCGGGGCTGGGCCGGGCGGGGCGGCGGCGGCGGCAGCGGCGGCGGAGGTGGGAGGGGGGAGCAAGGGGAGGGAGCTCCGCCCCTCTCCGTGCCGGCCCCGCCCACGCTCCGTCCCGCCAGCCAATAGGGCTTCCGCAGGGGCGGTGCCCCACCGGCTGGTGGGGCGGAGCGTGGGCGGGGCCGGCAACTCTTTGAAGTCTCGAGAAGGCGGAAGGGGTGCGCGCGCCGCGAGGAGGTTGGGGAGGGGGCTCTTAAAGGGGCCGCGCAACCGTCTTGTTTCTTTTTTTTTTTTTTTTTTTTTTTTTTTTTTTTTTTGCTGGAGCTCACCCAGTCTACCCCCCCCCCCCCTCCAGCAGGACACCCACAGCAGCTTGCCCAGCAATGCCGGAGAGGAGACTCCACAACCTCTCTGGCCAGCCTGCTCCAGGCCTCCAGCACCTTCACACCAAATAAGTTTTTCCTCCTGCTCAGATGGAACCTCCTGGGTTCCAGTTTGTGCCCCTTGCCCCTTGTCCTGTCCCTGGGCACCATTCTCTGGCCTCATGCCCTTGCCCCTCACCCTTTATCACTTGCTGGAGGTTGATAGGTGCCCCCTGGGGCTACTCTGCTCCAGGCTCTCAGCCTGTGCTCCTTACAGAGAAGCTCCAGGCCCTTCAGCCTCTTCACGGCCTCCACTGGACTCTCTCCAGTCACTCCTTGTCTCTCTTCAACTGGGGATCCCAGCACTGAAGTCTGGACTCCCAACTGTGGCCTCACGAGGACAGAGCAGAGCAGGAGCAGAAGAACCTTCCTTGAGAACCTCCCTTGGACTTGCTGGCTGCACTCTTCCAAATACAGCCATTAATTAATTCATTAATTAATTCAAGCAAGCCAGGAGCATTTTGGGGTGCATTGCTTCCTTCACTCCCCCTGGACCCTGCAGCACCCTATACCAGGAGGGCTGAGTGCCCACCAGGCCGCTCTCGTGCCTCAGTTTCCCCTGCGCGCTCAGCAGGAGGGCCCAGACATGGGCAGCCAGGCCTGGCACAGGCAGCCTGTGGCAGCCACGGTCCCCTCTGCAGCGCCAGGGCTGCCGAGGCCCAGCTGCCGGCATGTGCTCAGCCCAGAGGAATGTGCCAAATCACTCCCAGATGTGCACCGAGGCCAACCCACCGCCCCTTCTGCGGCCCACCGGGGTGGCCACTGGGCACTGGGGACCCTTCCCCACCCCACTGTGGGCCTGAAGCCATCACTGGCTGGATCCTGCCTGGCTGCAGTGCCCATCCCCAGCCTGTCCTGCAGCTGCGATGCTAAAGGCTGGTAGGGCACTGGCAGGATTGTTGGGGTGCCAGGATGCAGGCAGGAGGTGCCACTGGGGCAGGGCTGCATGCCTGCTGTCCCTATCCCACTGAGGCCTGCAACCCTCGCGGGGCCTGGTGCCAGCCTGGCAGGGTTGTGTGGGGTCCTGCCCCGCACCCCCAGTCCCGGTGCCCAGCAGGAGCGCAGCCGAGCGGAACGGGGCTGTCAGATGGAATCTGGGTGCCGGCGGTGACGGAGCGGCGGGAGGGGGCCGTGCCCGCCACGTGGCTGCTTATGTAAGGAGAGTGCAAGGGAGGACAGGGAGACGGCCAGGGCACCGGGGACACCGCCGAGGGGGCACCAGGGACACCGCCGAGGGGGACCAGGCCCCCGCCATGCACACGCAGGCAGCCGCGCAGCCGGACACACACCCCCGAGGCCGGCCTGTGGCACAGCCGGGCACTGTCCAGCCCCTTGGGCACAGCACGTGTGTGTGGGAGCCGGGCGACGTGGGCACACGTGTGCCAGAGCTGGGGGGGACAGGGTCCCAGTGGCACCTCGGGTTTCCCCTGATGCTTCTGCCCTGGGCACGGCGCAGGGTCTGGGGCTCCGGGGGTGTCGCGGTGGCAGCAGCGATGTCCCTGAGCTGCGCTGCCCCTGCCCCGGCACTGCCTGCCCCTCGCTGCGCGGTGATGAACGGCTCCGGTGGTGGCTCCGGCAGCAGCTCCGGCAGCAGCTCCAGCCCCGCGCGGCTGGAGCCGTCTGCGCCATCGATTTTTCATCCACTGCGGCAGAGAGCAGAGCCAGGCCCGGCCCAGCCACGGGCACGCCGGCAGCCTGGCACAGTGAGGACAGCTGTGTCACCACACCGTGGGGCTGCATCCTCCATGCAACCTTGCTGCCCACATCACCAGGACACCCAGGGGGCAGTGCCAGGAAGCACTGTGGGAACCCAGGCTGCCAGCTTCCAGCCACCCTCACCATTTGCCCTGACCCCTCACTGTGGGGAGGTGTTGCAGCCGTGGGGCTGGCATGGGGTAGAATGCAGCTGCCATGGGCTGTGGGGAGCCAGGGGCTCCCCTGGCATCCTGTGCCTGACCTGGCTTTGCCCATGGCTTTGGGAATGCCAGTCCCCCACTCAGCCCTGTGGCACGGTGGCAGGGCCACAGTCCCCCCTCAGCACTGTGGTGTGATGAGGGGACCAGGACCCCCCCACTCCCCTGGCATGGGGAGGTGGGCACAGGGATGTGGAGCAGGGCAGGCACAGCCTGGCTTGAACCCACTGCCCCCTCCCTGTGCCACTGCACGTCTACCACATGGCAGCCCTGGCTATAAATAGCCCCACAGCAGCCAGCAGCTGAGCCACGCTCAGGGCCCAGCTGGCACCAGCCCTGCCCTGCTGCCCCGGCCTCAGTTTCCCCATCAGTTTCCATAACAAACAGGATAGGACCCAGCAGCCAGGGCTGGACCCATCCCCAAGGCGTCCCCTGGCACAGCAGTGATTGGCAGTGCCAGTGTGCCAGAGCAGGGGGTGGAAGAGAGGAGCTGCAACCAGGACACCCAGTTCAGTGGTGGCATCCATCTATGTGCCTGGGCTCTGCTTTGGCACTAAGTGCCCAGGGCAAGGACACAGCCACAGTCCCCATGTCCTGCACACCACCATGGGGACTTCACAAGCCACAGGGGTGTGATGGGGCACAGGGCAAGCATGGGGCTGGTGGGAAACAGGGGTCCAGGGGGCAGGGGAAACTGAGGCAGGCCAGGGACCCCTGAACCCCCACCCTGACCTCCCCCCAGCACCCCAGCCCTGGCCAGGAGCTGCTAGGCAGTGCTGGGGGGTCGAGGGAACAGCATGGGGTGGGCAGAAGTGAGTGGCAATGAGTGGATGTGGGGCAGTGATGGAGCCCCAGCCCCCTCCCCACTCTCCTGTCTGCCTGGGCTCTCCCCTGCCCCCCAGCCAGGGAAGCTGCAAAATTAGGTCAAAGCCTCCATTCTGTAACAGAAGCAGAGGAGCTGGGGCCAGAGCTGGGGGTGGGGGCACTGCAGGCAGGGGGAGAAGGTTTGGGACCTCCCAGCCCTGGGGCAGGGAGGGGCTAAGGAGGGGCAGAAAGCAGGAGCCAGGGCTGCACTGGTACAATTTTATTACTGCCAGGAGATAAGAGCCCCACTGCCTCCCACCCTCCAGCTGGGCACAGCCTGGAGCCAGGCACACTCAGCACCCCCCCGGCAGCACCAGCATGCAGAATGGGACTGGCACTGGGACCAGTGCAGGCAGGAGGCTGGATGGGGGGAGGCGGGGGGGCCGTCCCAGAGGCTCAGAACGAGCCAGGAGTGGACACATCCCTGGCTGACAGCTGGAGTGACACCAGGATTGAGTGTGCCAGGGGCACCAACAGCCCATGGCCCTTGTGGGTGCCAGCCTCCTGCCTCTGTTAAAACCACACAGGAATAATAATAATAACAATATTAATAATACTTAAAATAGTGAGGGTTGAGGGTCCCAGGGCAGGACTTGACAAACAAGGGCAGAGACCTTTGGGAGCCATTCCCCTGCTCCTGCCTGGCCAAAACGTGCCCCAAACCCCCAGAGCAGCTCAAACCATGCCCCAAATCCCCAGGGCAGCCCAAACCATGCCCCAGAGCAGAGCCTGCCAGGCTCACACATGGGGAGGGGGCTGCCAGGGGGCTAGTGCAGTCCCTGGGTGAGGATGCTGCCCACCAGCGTCATGTCCTGCAGCGTGTGCTTCACTGCTGCCTCCTCCATTTTCAGAGACACCTGAGGGAGAGAGGAGAGATGCTCAGCACCATGCTGCCAGCCCCCAGCCCTGCTGCCAGCCCCCAGCCCCGCCAGGTACCTTGGCCAGCCGAGCCTCCTTGGCCTTCTTCAGCTCGAGGATGCCGCGGGACTCCAGCAGGGTGACAAGGGACAGGCACTCAGCCTGGTCCACAGCAGGGAGCTGCTGCTGCCGGCAGACCTGGCTGTAGGTGTCGTGGAGCTGGGGAAGGCAGAGTGGGGGTCGCAACGCTGCACTGCACTCAAAGGAGATCCCCCAGGGGACGCCCACCTACTCCCCACACCCCGCTCCAAGGTGGTCTCTCAGTCCCTCACCTTCCCCAGTGTCACCTCCTGGGTGTGCAGGCGCCGGGCGAGCAGCAGCAAGGAGCAGAGCAGCAACTTCTGCTGCAGGGGGAAGCTGTCCTGGGCCCCCCGTCCCCCCACCGCCAGTCGGTCCCCAAACACCTCCGAGAGGACGCGGGAGACGTGCAGGAGCCCCACGCGCCGGGGGACTGGGGGCGCCGAGGAGTCTGCTGGGGGACAGGAGGGGACATCAGGAAAAGGAGGCAGAGGAAGGGGGGCAGTGCAGAGCTGGTACCCCAGACCCCCACTGAGACAGCCCAGAGGTGCCCCTGCAGGATTTGGTCTCTGCTCCAGCAGCCACTCACCACCAGGCAGAGGCTTGAGCAGGGTCTGGCTCCGCACCTCCAGCTCCACCACCTCCACTGCGCGCCTGGGGAGGGACAGCCTTAAGTGCCAGGCAGAGCTGCCACCCTGCTGCAGGCAACCCCAGTGCCAGGGAACCATGTGGGACTCACAGGGGTCACACCAGTCCTGGCACTGTGGGGTTTTGGAGCTGGCACTGACCTGCAGACATCCAGAGCCATGCGAGCGTCACCAGAGACTGCGGAGACCTTGCGGGCACAGAACTGGAGTGCAGCAGCATCCAGGACAGGGGCACCGGCCACCTGCCAAGGCAGCACACAGTGCCCATCAGCACTGCTGCCATAGGCACAGAGCCCAGGCCCCCCTGTGTGTGTGTCCCCTCCACATCCTCACCTGTCCCAGCCGCTCTGTCAGGATGGCAGTGAGCTGCTCTCTGGTGTAGGGTGGGAAGTGCAGCAGCTGAGGGCTGCCAGCTGGGTGGGCACTGAGCCTGGCCAGGCTGCGGTCAGCCAGGTCCAAGGCGTTGGCCAAGCCTGCGGGCACGGCAGGGTGAGAAGGGAAAGCAGGGAGAGTGGACTTGTACCCTGAGGATGGAGTTATTCAAAGACCAACCCCCACATCAAGCCCCTCAAAACAGGAAAGGTCCCCAGGGTGGGCAGTGCCATGCTGCCCACACTCACCCACAAGGACAAGCCTGGAGCCTGGCAGCCGTGGCCACTCGAAGAGGGTATAGAGCACATCTTGCCCCTTGCTCTCCAGCTGGTCCAGCTCGTCCAGCACCAGCAGGCTGCAGAGTGAGGGGGAGCCCAAGTCAGCCTGGCTCTGCCCACCCTCCCCAGCCTGCTTGCACCACCCTGAGCAAAGAGAGCTGCTGCCAGGCTGCCAAGGGGGGACCCCACACCACCCCTCAGGGCAGGCAACTCACACCATGGGCCCCTGGGCTGTCAGCTTCTTCTCCAGTCTCCGCATGCCCTCCCGGCCGGTGGCACCAGGCAGGCCCAGCTCCTGTGCCAGGGCAGGGAAGATGCCCGCTGGACTGCTCAGTGCCATGCAGTTCAGGATGATGGTTTTGCTGCCGGCGAGGTCACCCTGCCAGGGGTGTGAGCGTTACACCACAGGCTGCCCACTGCCCCCACACAGTGCTCGAATCCTTCTCCCCCTGCCACTTGCCACCCCCTTTCCCTGCCAACCTGCTCCCCAAGAAGGGACCCCCAGCCCACCTTGCAGTCAAGCAGCACCCGGCTCAGGCAGGCTGTCTTCCCTGTGCCAGGGGCACCGCTGATGTAGAGGCTGCCAGGCCGGCGCCCGCAGACGTGGTCCCGCAGGAACTGCCGGATGATGCCAATCTCCCTCTCCCTGGCATGGAGGCGCTCGGGCGCTGCCGCGTGCAGTGCCCGCTTGGCCTGCTGGTAGCAGGTGCCTGTGTGGAGGACAGAGAGGGCTCAGTGGAGGCTGTGACACCCCCAGGGCCCTGTGCCCCTTCCCAACCACAGTCACCTTCCTGCCTGAAGAGCCGGCTGCGGGCAGGCTGCCCACCAGGCCCCGATCTCTCAGGGGTATCCTGCCCTCCACGCTGTAGGGACAGCCCCGGGCTGCTGAGCTTCTCAGGGGAGGCTGAGGGGTCCCCAAAGAGCAAGCGGCGCCCCTGGTTCTCCTTGCTGCGCTTGACCGGGGAGCAGGGCTGGGCGTGGGGGATGTTGCAGAGGTTGTCATCGCCTGGGGAGGAAGGAGAAGAGTCAGTGGAGTGGCCGAGCACCTGGGGCAAGGTCCCAGAACCCTCACGGTGAGCCTGTGTGCAAAGGGATGTCTGTAATCCAGGGTGGCTCTCCCCAGGGGAGGCTTCAGTCCCCCAGGAGCAGCTTTTCCTTCTGAAACTGAGAAGCCACAAACGCAGCTGTGCAAGGGACAGGATGGAGCTGGGTCGGTTCACCTGCCCCAGCCCCAGCATGGTGAAGTCCTCGCCCTAGAACAGTTCTTCGGAAAGGGGTGACCCCCAAAAGCCTTTCTTAGGGGGTCCCAGGGAAGGGAGCAGTGGAAGTGGGGCTCACCCAGGCGCTTGCGGGGGCTCAGGGGAAGCAGGCTGGGCCGGGCTGAAAGTGTGCTGGAGGCCGCCCGGCCGGGCTCCGCAGGACCGGAGGCTCTGGGGCATGGCGAGAGCCGCAGGGTGGAGGGGTCAGGGCCGCTCTTGACCGTGGGGGTGGCGAGGCAGCGGGAGCTCCTCCTGCGGGGAAAGCCGATAGTGGGCTGCTGCTGCGGGCCCCTGCTGGCCATAGTAGGGGTCTGCGGATAAAGGTGAGACATAGGTCAGAGAAGGAGACCCCCAGACCACAGCTCCCGCCCGCCTCTGCTTCCCCCCTGCCATATCGTCCTGCTCGGTCGCCCCAGCCCCGCTTCCTACCTCTGCTCCCAATCCCCGCCACACCGGCGCGGCGCAGCCCAGCCCTCCGGAGCTCACTGCTCTTCCCAGAGCCCCCCAAGTTCCCCGGCGCCCCCCCATGCCCCCGCTCCGCCGCCACCCACCTTCTCGCGCCAATTCAGCTCTAGCTCCGCACTTCCCGCCACCAGGCCGGGCTGGGCCCGCCCTCGCTGTCCCATTGGCTGCTCCGCCGGCCACCTCCGCCAATCACAAAGTCTGGCGCCAAAAAGCTGCAGCCGAAGGGTGGGGCGGTCGCCCAGCAGCCAATCAGCGAGGGCGCGCAGGGTATGCTGGGAGTTGTAGTCTGCCAGGGCGGACCCTGCTGTGACACCAGCGCCCCCAGTTCAGCCTTCCCAGCATTCCCGGTCCTGCCTTCCCATGTTTTCAGTACCCCATTCCCACCTCCCTAGCACTTCCCCCTCCTCCCTTCCTAGTTTCTCCCACAGCCTTGACAGCACCTGGAACCACTGCCTTCCCTGCCAGAGGAGAGGAGGGGTCCCCAGAGGCCCCACGCAGCATCACCTTTCCCTTTGCCCACTCCCCCCAGACAGCAGCCAGCACCACTTGGTATCTTTATGACTTTTATTTAAATGCAGTTTCAAGCTCCTGGGTTTTTATTGTTCCCTCTTAAAACAGACCCCACTCCCCGGGGGTGGGGGGCACCCAGCGCTTGGGGAGAACCTTTTTGACCTTTATTTAAACCAATCAGCAGCACTGGGGGGGGGTTGAGGGGTCCTCATCCTCTAGAGCCCCTCTCACCTCCTCCATGAGCAGCCTTTACCCTGCGCTGCTGCACTCCAGTCCAAACTGGGAGAGTTTCCATCTTCATAGAAAACAAAACAAACCAACAAAACAAAACAAAAAACCCCAACCCAACCCTCAGTACAGTCAGGGAGGGGGGGCGGGTCAGCACCCCCACAGCGAGCCCACTGCCCTCCTACAGTACAAGCAGTTTACAACGTACAAAAGAGATCAGTAACTACAGTTAATGTCCAGCCCCCCTGAACCGTGAGTAAATACAGAGAAACCAGCCCGGTACCGGCAGCCGGACAGGGCAGTGTAAGGCAATGCATCAGCCCAACCCCCCCAGCACGGGGGCTGTGGCCCCAGCTCCCTCCCCATGCCCCCCACCACCTAAGAACCAGAACAACCAATTCCCCCCTCCCACCTGGGAACGGCACCCCCCAGCCTCCTGCATGGTCCGTTAGTGTTTTCCCCTCAAAATGCTGGGGTTTGGTAACTTAGCGTTAAAAGCCAGGTGGCCACCACCAGGTACGCCCTCACCCTAGTGCTGGGTGGCACTGGGGATGTCCTCACCCCCAGCACTGTTGGGGTCTCCCTAGCTGGTCCCACTCCCTCCCCCTGCTCCTCCACTGGCTCCTGTGCAAAAAAGCAATGGGTTGGGGCAGGGTAGCGGGGCTCTGCCAGCCCTTCCTGGCCCCCCTGGCTCTGCTGCCAGCGGTCACACAGAGTGTCTCTGTCCTGACCTACCCCAGCTCCTCTCCATGCCTCAGGAGCTAGGCCCTGAGCCACCACTTCTGGTCCCAACAATCAGCTGGGCACGGCTCAGCCTCTGCCTCAAGTCCTGATGCTGCGGCTGGCCCTGGGATCAGTGAGGAGGAAAGGACCCAGCTGGGCTCAGCAGCAAGGTCAAGGAGTCCCCGGGGGGGACCTGCAGGTGAGGGTGGGCTGGTGGAGAGAGCTGGGCTGGGGGGGATCTGCTCGTCCTGGTGCCGCTGGGAGAGCCGAAGATGCTGGGAGTGTCTCATGCAGGGTCCTCGGGGGCTGGGAGGTGGAGAAGGCCCCGGCACAGGAAGGGGAAGGAGCTCATCTCTCTGCTCAGGAACAATCTGCCCCTGTGACCTGCTTTCACCTGGGGATGGGGGGCAGCGGGGGGGCTCCACGCGTAGCTGCAAGGCAAGAAAACCAATCAGAGAAAGCAGCACTGGCACAGGGAGGGCTGGCACAGGGTGCCCTGCGCTGCCAGCCCTGCTGCCCTGCAGCGCTGGATCCAGCTCCTTTCCCTCCTCCACACCCCCACACCAGCTGCACCCCCCCTCAGCCCCCCCTCGCTCCATGCTCCCCGCAGAGCTCTGGAGCCTGGGATTTGCGAGGCGCAGCAGCCGCTGCAGCACGCATGGAGAGCTCAGGGCTTTTCAAATCCACATTAAACATTCATGGCTCTAAAAATAAACGAGCTTCCCCTTCTCCCCGGAGTCTCCTCTGGGAGCCGCAGGGCTGCCATGCAGCAGCGGCGGCACAGCACCGGGCAAGGGCACTTTGGGCTCTGCTGGCAGCTCCAGGTCCCGGTGCCACCACTCAGGGCCCATTCTGGGACACGCAAACAGGCTCTTGACACCCCCCAGGCTCCTGTCTTGCACCTGGGGTCGTTTTCTAACCACCCCAGCTCCTTATGGCAGGAAGGAACAAGCCCTGTGGTGCTTCTCTGCCGCAGATTGAGTGGGCAAAAAAAAGGACAGGTGAGGTTGGGACACCCCCACAGCCCAAATCCTCAGCCCCCACCCTGAGCTCAGCAGCACAGGGAGCACGTGTAGATCCCAGGGTGATGCTGCTGTAGAGGGAAGGACAGGGATTGGGAGCCTGGGACTCAGGGTGGCTCACACCAGCCTCTGCACAAACAGGACAGTGGGTGGCCATGGCTACACTGCTGTCACCTCCTGGCAGCTACCAGGCCAGGCCATGCTGGACAGCAGGACACCTCCTTCTCCTCTTCCCTTACCTCTGTTTGTTTTGCTGGGGTAGATTCTCTGGAAGTACTTATATTCCTCTGGGGCTGGGAAGTCTTCGACAGGATGGAAGGAGTATTTGGATTCAAAGTCATCTGCAGGGAAGGGGGAGAAGGGGCAGGTCAAGGTGGGCAGCTCCAGATGAGCACAGCTGAAGGCCTTGGCTCTGCATCAGGACCCCCTCCAGCTCCAGCTGCAGGCCCCCACAGGAGCATGGACAACACCCAGGGTCCCACTCACCCAGGAATGCTCTGACAGTGGAGATGGAGTCCCGGTGCCCGTTCCGCACGGGAGGTGGTGGCGGTGGGGGCCCAGCCGGGGTCCTGGTGGGCGGTGGCGGTGGCTTCCCCCGGCTGGGGGGCTCGGCAGAGGGGTGCAGTCTGTAGGGGGGTGGGGGTGGGGGGGCGTCACGCCCCCCGTTGCGCAGCATCGGCGGAGGGGGCGGAGGGACTGCAAGAGAAGCTGGCTCAGCACCGCTGCCGGCCAGGGCCTGGCGTCCCCGGGGCAAACCCTCCCCTTGGCAGCAGGGCCAGGGACGTGCTCTGAGGGAGCTTTCCAGGCCGGCTGCTGAGCCAGGCCAGGCCAGCGGCCAGCACAGCCAGCCCAGGGATGCTCCTGCACACACCCAGAGGAGATTTCCTGCTGGCTGCTCACAGCTCATTCCTGCTGTCAGCTGTGGGGACAGCCCAGCCTGCGCCCCCACCGCTCACTGCCCACCCCTCCCACAGCTGCTCCAGGCCTCCACACAGACAGGCTGAAGTCACCCTCTGCACAAGAGAGGACCCAAGCAGCAGCTACAAGCCTGCCCACTCCAGGGTTTGAGGGCAGCAGCTCCAGGTGGAGGCAGGACACTGCCTGCCAGGGCTGGGCAGCCACGTCCACAGTGCCACCACGGTGGTGACAGGACCCAGGTTCCCTCCGACCCACCTCTGGCTCTTGCCCAGCCTCCCACGGATGCACAGTGGCAGCTCATGCTCTTCATTAGGCTAATTACAGCCAGACTTAACAGAGCAGATCCCCAGCCATAACTCAAAGGAGGGATTCTGGCAGGGCCGGAAGGACAGAGCGGCTTGGCAGGGGCCCAGGCGGGAGCTGCGGTCTGGACGCAGAGCCCAGGAACGCGCAGGGAGGGGCAGCAGGGCACAGGCACCGCCGCTGCCAGGGCAGGGACAGCCTCACGCCCAGTTCCGGGTGGGAAGGGCCAGCGGTTTGCATCCAGCCACCCCTTCAAAGAGGGTCTGACACTGACACACTGGACCAGCGGCCACAGAGCCTTCCTGGCCAGCTGCACTCTGAGCCACACAGCACCAGAACCAGCCCAGAGAGGGGCAGGATGGTGCCCAGGAGCTGAGCTGGCTGCACTGCCCAGGGGAAAGGCTTCTTCTTGCTCTGCCACCACTTTGTCACCACCCTGGTGACATTTAGGAAGCAACCACAGTGCCCACAGCTCTGGCTCCACCATGTTCTCACCTCCCACCCCAGGACACAACCATCTCACAGGCAGCCACAAACCAGCACCATCAGACATGAAAGAAGCTGGAGCCCAGGAGCAGGGATGTGAATTGCAGGTGACGGTGCAGCCACAGCCCCTGGCTCAACCCCGACTGCCAGGTGCGGGTGAAGCCTCACTGTGCCCTGGCGCTGACTCTTCCCCTGGCATCTCCCAGCCCTCCCACCACCCCTCAGGCAGGTGGCTGCATCCTGACCCAGCAGGGCTGCTGCCGGGGCCCAGCAGAGCAAAGGGCTCTCACCTGCTCCGCGGCTCGGGGGGTCTCTGGCTGGCGGCGGGGGGCGGCTGCTCTGCAGAGAGGGGGAGGCAGCAGGTGGCGGTGGGGCCAGCCCCCGCAGGGGCCCTGGCGTCTTCCTGTGCAGGGAGTTGTGTCTCTGCGGCAGCTCCGGGGCGGACTCGTTGACGGGGCTGGAAGGGCCGTTGGGGACACCGGGAGGTTGCCGATAAGGAGGGGGTGGGGGGGCGAGAGACTGGCCCTGAGCTCCCGACCCTGTTCGGATACTGACTGGGGAGGGAGGGGGTTTGATGGGGGGCGGGGCCGGGGGTCCGTCCCTGCCGGCGGGCAGTCGCTGTCCCGGGGTGGGCGGCAGAGGCTTCTCCCGGTTGTAGGAGTTGCCCTTGGTACCGTGTGCCGGAGGGGGGGCAGGAGGGGCGGCGGCTCGGCGGCCAGGCGGCGGCGGCGGTGGGGCGGAGGAGCTGTGCTTCATGCCGGTGCCGCCGGCGGTGTTGGGCCGGGAGAGGTCCGGCAGGGAAGGCCTCTGCGTGCGCGGCAGCTCCGGCGGAGAGCCCCGGCTGTTGTCGGCGTCATCCTGAGGTCGGCTGTTGCTGGCCGGTACCGGCGGCCTGGGGGCGGCTGCTCTGGCACCGGGCACTTGCAGGGTTTGCTTACCAGAGCTGTCTGCAGGGAGGGAAGGCTGAGTGAGCAGCCAGGCACGGCATGGAGAGGGCCAGGAGGCAGTGAGAGCGACCTGCCCTGTCTCTGAGCCTGTGTGGCACACGGGACAGCCTGTCTGGCACAGGCAGGGAGCTGGCACCGTGCTCAGCCACACAGCTCCCTGCTGCTGCTCGCTCTCTGGCCTGCTGAAGGCAGCCTGCCACGGGAAACACCAGAGGAACCCTCAGCTCCCAGGCCCTAGAGGAGCTTTGTACAGTGGGACACTGCGGCCACACGCAGGGTGTTGACTTGGGGTCACTGCCTCTAACCAGCTGGAATCCCCCCAGGCAAGATTCTTATCTGCCTCCTGCTCAGGGCCCTCCCCAGGGAAGCCCCACAGAAGCCACAGGCAGGCAGCCATTACCTGAGCTCTCCTTGGCTCCCACGGGTCTGAGCTTGGGCACACCGCCCTGGAAGAGGCCACCCTTGGGCTGGATGGCAGCGGAGCCACAGCCGTAGCCACCACCACCACCGCCGCCCTTGGGCTCTGGAAGGAGAGAGGCAGGGAGGGCTCAGCCTGGAATCAGCAGCAGCTCCAAGGAGGAGCTGCTGGAAACCAGATGGGTGAGAGCCCAGGAGCTGTGGTGAGGGGCACGGCGGCAGCCCCGGGTGGGTACTCACTCTCCAGGACAGGTGCACTCCGGTCATTGATCTGTGTCACCTTCCTCAGCTTGGTGCCTTTGCAGATGTCCTGCAGGAGGGCTCCACGGCCTCGCTGCTCCTCCCGGCTCAGCTTCGGTGGCTCAGTGTTCGCCTGCAGGCCAGGAACAGCTCAGTGGTGGCACAGGGACAGCCTGATCCAAGCAGCAGCCACAGCCCCACTCCACCTTCCCACTGCTCCTCCGCTCAGCCCTGAGGCACCTCCACCCCTGCCAGCAGCCCTCTGCTGGGCTTTCATCCAGGCTGTGACCAGGCTGTCCCAGGTGACCCTGCCGTTCCTTTCAGCAAGGCTGAGACCCTGTCCTGCCTAGACCCAAGGCACAGCTCAGTTGCAGCCATCTGCAGGATCTGCTCCCCCTCCCAGGCCATGGAGGAGCAGAAGACACCAATGCAAAGAAGCCACTTGTGCCCCTACCACATTCCAGGCTCTGCTGTTCTCAGAGGCACATGGGTCACCTGAAGCCCACACAAGCTGGACCCAAGGAGGTCCAGACCCAATGAGGGGCCCTGGCAAGCAGCCCCCTGTGCAGAGGGGCCTCCTCCCCATCAGGCAACCATCCAGGGCAGTGGGCAGCCCCTACCTCGCTGAGGGTGGGAGGCGGCGGGGGGCCTGGCGGTGGTGGCGGGGGAGGAGGGATTGGCATCCTGGCCCAGCTCCTGGAGGCTCCAGTGCTCAGTGCTGGGTGCAGGCCTGGTCACTCATTGCCTGTGGGAAGGAAGGAAGCGGTCAGGGACTGCAGGGGAAAGCTGACCACAGAGAAACACAGCCCCAGGCTACTGTGCTACTGCCCTGTGCCTGGAGGTGCCTTGGAAGGGCTGCCAGGTTCTCTCAACACCCCAGAGCAGCAGGAACCTGTGGTGGGAGGCATCAGGAGCCCCCTGCCGTCAATCTACAGGGCTCCCACCCCAGCACAGGGCTGGCAGTTGGAGCCGAGGACGTTCCTCAGGCGTCCGCCTCGCTCGGCAGAGCAAACCCGGCCGAGCTAATCCTGCACCATCAATCCAGCTTCCTTTATCTGCAGCCAGGGGCTGCTCACGTGGAAGTGCGACAGGAGCCCACAGCCTGCAGCCTGCCAGCAGGCACCACAGCCAGCCCTGGCACGCAGCCCTGGCAGGCCCCTCCAGCCACCACTGCCGGTAAATCTGCCAGGCCACGGCCGAGCAGGAGGCAGCCCGGGCAGCATGGAGCTGCCCTGTGGCTCACACAAGCAGAGGTGGCTCCTGCCCTCCAGCAGCCCTGGCAGACAGGGACAAGATTCTCCCAACCAACCACTCAGATCCTTCATCCATCTCCTGACACCCTGCAGGTTGCCCATACCCCACTCCACAGCTCCAGAGCCCCCCTGGAAGCTGTCCAAGCAGGCACCCACCAAGGTTGCCCCACCACTGATCTGAGCACATCTCCACCCACCTCAGCACAAGGCCACAAGGAATCGTGGCCCACAGCAGGGCTTACCCAGAGCAGCTCCCAGCGGGGCTCGGCAGAGTCGGGCAGCACCGGCTGGCACCGGAGACTGAGCCCAGAGGAAGCAGGGACAGGAAGAGGAGCCTGAATCACTGGGAGATGACAGCACAGGGCCCTGGCAGGCTCGTGCCTCTGACAGCACAGCACAGGTAGGGCCATCCTGGCTGCAGTGCTCAGAGAATAGCAATGTGGTGACTGGAGGCCTTGCTCGGCAGTTTCAGGGCAGACCAAGGGGACAAATGCCTCTCTGCAGGCCACGGAAGTCTTCTCCCCCAGGAAAACGTTTTCCGTCCCCATTAAAGAGGTCATGACACCAACAGGACAGTCTCACACCTGAAGGTCCCAAATTCCCATCCCTGAGCTCCAGGGCAGGTGACCAGAGAGGTCACAGAGCCACCTTGGCAGGGAAAGTTCCTTCATGACCCAGCCCTGACCCCCAGGTGCCCACGGCCTCTGAAATGGTCTGTACCAGGTACTGTCATCCAGGCCCCTACTGGGACTCACCTTTCCAACAGGATCAACTACAATCTACTGATCCACGGTATGTGGAAGCCAAGACAAGGCCAGGTCTGTCCCCACGTGTCAGACATTCCCCCTCCCAGTCAGGGCAGAGGTGTGAGAACAGGAAAAGTGGACCAGCAGCATCCCTGCCATGCCAGCAGCTCCTCTGCCCTCCAGCAACCCACCAACTCTCTGTGGTTCAGCAGAAGAAAGACCTCAGCTCCTTTTAATTAAAAGCAGCTCTGCTACCAAGCAAGAAACTCCTCAACTGCAGACAGCCTGGTCAGGAAGGCAGCCCCCACCTCTCTCTTCTGGTGTTCTCCAAGCCACTGGAGATCTCCAGCTCCCTGGTGCCACCTGCACCCTCCTCTGACACCTGTGCTGCTTTGCTCTGGATGGAGCTCAAGGCCCTCTCACAGCAGGGCCAAGGCCCCTCCAGCCCAAACACTCCGCAGCCTGGAACCAAGCCCAGCAAACCCATTTGGCCTGCACCTTTCCCACCAAAGGCAGATCAGAGAGGGCTGCTGAGGTGCTCGTCTGCCAGGACCTGCTGGAACAGGAGTCTGGCTCCCTTATGCTCCTTCCCACCCTGCAGCAGGACAGCAGGGCCAGGATAGCACAAGCTGCTGCCAGGGCAGAGCATGGCGGGGGGCAGTGTGACAGTGCCATGACAGGACTGGCAGGAGAGCCCTGACCTTGTCTGAACAGCAGCAGCAGGAGGTAATTAACAGAGATAGAGCCCAGAAACGTGCCAGGTAACGAGACTCCAGCCTGGCTCTCGTGTGTCATGGCCTGAGCCAGCACAGGAGCAGTGCCAGAGCTGTCACCTTCGCTCCCTGCCACCCACATCACCTCCCTGCCACACTGCTGCTCCAGCTGCTTACTCATGGGGGGATGCTTCTCACTCAGCTCTGCACCTCGACAGCCCTTGGAGCGGGGTCAAAGGAGCCCTTTTTGATCCTTCCACGACAGCGTCACGCTGCCTGGCTGGCACACAGACAGCCAGACAGGGGTTTGTTGGCTGCCAGCAAGGAGTCAGTGCCATGTGCAGGGCCAGCACGTCACTGGGTGCCCTCCCCACGCTGTTTGCCCTGCTGCCCCCCACGTAAGCCCTGCGTCAGGCAGAGCAGCTTGGGACCATCTCCCAGCGATGCTGCCAACGTTCCCTGCTGTCAGCAGAGCAGGGCAGGAGAGGGGCACTGGTACCAAGCAAGCCATGACTCATTCTCTGCCTGCATCTCACACTGCACTCACACCAGCACTGCACCCAAACCTGCAGCCAGAGGAAGGCCTCTGACCTAGAAGAGTGAAGAGAAGCGGAGAGAAGAGTTTAAGCTAAAGCAGCTTGAGGATAAAGTAGAGCTGAATTCCCCAGAAACAGGTCACTGTCTTTCAAGCACAAGGCCCTGTTCAGGTTGTGGATTAACAGCAAAGGTCACATTGAAAGAAGAACAAAAAAAACCACAATCAACAAACAGAGAAGCACCCAACCCAGCACACGGTGTCTGCTGATCATCTCCCAGCAGCAAAGCTGGGAAAGCTCTGGGTGGGAAGGCAGGGAGGGCTCTAAGTCTGTCCTTAAAACAAAGCTCACATCTTTCATGCTGGTGAGGACAGGCAGAGCTGATAAAGATTAGGGAGACACAAACTAAATCCTCCAGGAAATAAAAACCCCCAAGAGGGTTCTCCCAGCCCTGCTTCCCAGCCCCTGGTGTCTGGGGCATGCCTGACGGAAACCCTGCCCTTGGAAACAATGCTGCGTCCCCGAGCTCCTTCCCCTTTGTTCTTGGTTACCAGGGATCCTTTCACCCAGCCGGATCTGAGCCCTGGGGAGCTCCCTGAGCCGCGGCACAGGGAAAAGGGCTTGGGAAGACCTGAACGGAGCAGCCAGAGACGCCCTCTCCAGATCAAAGGTGCGGTGGAGCCGGCAGGGGCAGGTTTGCACCTTAGCTGCTCCTCTCCTTTTGAAATCCAAACCAAACCCTGAGGAAGCTGTGAGAAAACGGGGAGGAAGGCAACGTGTGAAAAGCTCTCACTCTGGAGGAGAAAGAGGTCACTGGAACCGAGGAGATGCTGCAGGAAGCTGCTGCTTCACCAGTGCCGCAGCACCAACCACGGGGCAGTCCTGTGGCGTTTCCAGTTGGCACTGCCAGTCTCGCGCTCCAAACCCTGTCCAACCCCGAGACCACTCCACTCAGCAGCCCCTCTCTGCCACAAACCACCTGAATCAGCCAGGACACAGCTATACCCCTCCCCATTTTTCAGATATTTCTCAAGTCCCCGTTTGCCATGATGGGAAACAAGAAGCCTGCTGCAGCCAGCCAGCAGCCCTGGGGTCTGCTCATCCCTCCCGGGGCTTTGCTGTTTTGTTGTTTTGGCTTTCTTTTCTTCTGTTGAGCAGGACAGGCAGCAGTGACCTTCAGAGCCTGCGGTTCCCTGGCTGTTCGGGGGGATTTGGGCACTGTGGAGGATTTGTATTTCACAGCTCTGCTTGGGCTGCCGCGGCGAGCCCGCATTTGCAAACCCGAGATGAAGAGCTTCAATCCTCAGGGAGGCAGTGGCTTTGAACTGCAGATCAAGAGGAATTTCCAACCCTCTGATGTCGGCTGCAGAATGCGGCTGCACCGGTTTGGGGACGACTTCCAAGGCTGGACCTCTCAAACACCCTCCCCTCCCACCCCCGCCTCGCAGGGTGCCTTTATCTTTCCACCTCTTCCCATCCAAACCCTCAGCCACCGCTCCAAGCTCAGCCCTTCCCAATTCCAGAGCTCGGCCTCCCCGAGCCTGACATTTCTGCTCCTTCCCGAGGAGCTTTCGGCAGCGCTGAAGATGCCACATAAATAATTTATCCTGCGAGACAGCCATTGCAGGATTTAAGGTCACTCAGGCTTTTAAAATCATATCAGCATGCTTTAAGAGAAGGAGCTGCCAGCTCGATTTGGAGCGTCTCAAAGAGCCGGTGCAGCCCTGCGTGCAGACAGACAGACAGACACACTCCAGCCCCGTGGGACTCAGACGTTCACTCTGAATTATTAACAACCCACGGGCACTGACAATGCGTTTTTAACACCAAAGTTTCTGGCGCCTCGGGGATGAATTCCACAGCCCTCGGGTGGAGCAGACCCCCCCTTACTCCCCCCTCAAAACGGGACCCCCAGAGCCACTAGATCCTTTAACAGCTTCGAGCTTGGTTGGCTTGGGCAAGAGGAAACCTTTCAATCAGCAGCGAGGAATCCTGTCCTGACGCTAGGCTGCGGCAAAGAGAAGAGCAGGAAAAGCTCATCCCAGGAGAGCCCACAGACTTCCCTGCCTCTCCCTGTCCCGTGTGCCAAGCCAGGAGGGAAAGGAAGCTGGGAAGGGAGAGGTGGCACACGAGGGGACTGGGCAGGAACAGCTCTGAACCGCCACTTTCTGACGGACACCTCCCGATTGTTCCAGCGGGAGGAAGCAGCAGGAGACGCAGGAACTTCCCCGGCTGCTTCCAGAGTGACCCAGCGCCGGGAATAACGCAGTGCACGGCCCACGCCTCGCAGGGAACAATGCAGCACTGAATGGAAGCACCTCCTGAGCCCGCTGGGGTCAGTGCTCTGCTAAAAACCCTTCTCGGCAATCCCCAGCGGCGCCCGGCCCCTGCAGCGTGGGCTCTGCGCTCTCGGAGCTAACGAAGCCTGCACGCCGCAGCCCACCCCCAGGAGCAAGGAAAATAAATACTGGTGGCCCCAGGGTGCTCCGAGCAGGATGGAGAGCAGAAAAGCGCTCCACGAACCCCCCCAGCAGCGCTCACACCAGGCTCGCTTAGAGGCAGGCACCGAGAAGCCACATCTGAGGCTGTCGCAGCAAACCCGGCGTCAGCCCTCGGCGGCTGCGGCTGAGACGCTACCAAGGAAGAGCAAGGAGCGGGGAATGGAGGCTGGGGTCGGTCGCAGCCCACAGCACAAAGTTCTGAGAGAGCAGCCCCAGAGGCTGCGCGGCACAGGGCAGCAGTCTCCGGCTCCAGCCTGCCACCCTCAGCTGACACCAGCGGCTGCCGCAGGAGCAGCTCCGAGTCAGGAGGCTGGGACAGCAGAATTCCCAAGGGACCTCTGCCAAGCAACAAACCTCCTGAATTGCGGGGGGCCCCCGCCACAGGCCGGGCTCCCAAACCAAACCCTGAGCCCAACTCCTCACCCAGACTCACTCCAAGAGCTCAGCCAGCAGCTGACCCTCATCCTCCAGCAGAAGGTTGAGCATTTCTGGGTCTTCCTCCTCTGCCAGCTCCAGGCCCTGGTCTGTGGGACCCACAGGCAACGTTGCCACAAGAGGTCACCAAGACCTCGATGATCTCAGAGGTCTTTCCCAACCTCAGCGGTTCTGTGTGGGTTGTGTTGGTGTTTTAGGACACTCAGAGGTCTGCAGAGTCCCCCAGCCCCTACCCAAAGACTCCTGGTGGAACCACAAGAGCTCCACACACACTGCCTGGAGGTCTGCAGCCTGAGGTCTGTGCCTTTAAAGTGCTGTGGGCCCAGCTCCAGCTTAAACCCCTGTGCCAGCCTCTGCCCGGATTTAAACACTCAGCTCAAACACTCCTGAGACCCTACTGTGCCACTGGGCTTTGCTCCCCAGGAGGGACAACCCTGTCCATGCCCCTGACCTGGGGTCTCTCCCATCTGCCTGGGGAAGAGCAGGCTCCAGGGGGACGCTCTGGTGGCCTTTCAGTACTTGAACAGCCCAAGCAGAGAGCTGGGGACACTTTTTAGCAGGACCTGTTGTGTCAGGTCAAAAGGGGATGACTTGAACTGAAAAAAAAAAAAAAAAAAAAAAAGGGGATGACTTGAACTGAAAAAAAAAAAAAAAAAAAAAGGGAGATTCAGGCTAGGTAAGGAAGGAGCTTTTTGACACTGAGGGTGGTGAGAGCCTGGCCCAGGCTGCCCAGATTGGTGGGAGCTACCCCATCCCTGGAACCATTCCAAGCCAGGCTGTTTGGGACTCCAGATGGGGCTGTCTCTCCTGACTGCAGGGGGGGTGTGGATCTTTAAAAGCCCCTCCTAGCCAAAAATCATTCAATGATTCCTGGAAGGGATCCTTCCTGTGTTGATGGGGCTTTCAGGGGGGCTGAGACTCCCCAGTTCTGCTGCCTTTTGCCACCTCTCTGCTGCAGGCACTGGGGCTCTGCCTGCTCACCAGCTTCCCTTGCCCCCTCTTTCACAAGAGCTGCTCCAAGCCTGGCTGTGGGGAGCATCCCCAGAGGAGCAGAGCAGGGCTGGATGGAGCAGGAGGTCCTCCCCTTGATGTTCCACTGAACCCAGCCAAGTGTTCTCAGGGTTTTCCTAGGCAAAGGCCAAGCAGAGCTGCAGGGATTTGCAATCCAGAATCTGCAGGGCAAGTCACAGAGGCAGAGTGCAAGCCACTGGGTGCCATCAGGAGGTGCCTCGCTGGATGGGCACAGCCCCTGCAGCAGAATCGACTCACCCTGAACCACCCCAAAGCCACCATGGCCTGACAGAGAGGAAGCAGCTACTCAAAAAGCCATCCCTGACTGCTCCAAAATAAAACAAACAAACAAAAAAAAAGCATCTGGCTAAAGGAATGGATCTTGGCTCTGCTCAGAGTCACTGGGAGAACATTCACAAACTGCCACAGGATGCCCAGCAGTGGGGGGCACCTACCCCTGGTGCTCAATGCAAGACCCTAAAGCTACAGAAGCCTCCCTGAGCTACGTTGCAGGCTCCCTGGGACAGCTCAGGGCCAGCAGAGCCCTTGTGGGGCACCAGGCTGAAGGTGGCAAGGGCCTGGTGACAGCCACAGCTGCAGGAGGTGGAAGAGCCCAAAGGAAGTGCCCATGTCAGTGCCAGGGGGAAGCCAGCCAAGCCCAGCCCAGCCAGGGTGAGCTCTCTGCAGGGTCAGATCCACACTCGGCTGCTTTTCAGGTGGGGAGGTGCCAAGAACAGGCTGCAGAGTCCCAGCTGGCACAGAGGGACAGGAGGAGCTGCTTCAGATGTGAGGCTGTGACAGAGGCTCAGCAGCCTTGCAGATGGACTCTGTCCCTCCCAGCTCCTAAGGAAAGCCACCAGGCACCCTCCCCCAGGCCCCTCTGCTCTGCTGAGACTTCACCTGCAGTTCTGTGCCCAGCTGTGGGTCCACAGGAGGCCACAAAGATGAGCAGAGGCCTGCAGAACCTCTCCTATGAGGACAAGCTGAGAGAATTGAGGCTGCTCAGCCTGGAGAAAGCTCCAGGGAGACCTGAGAGCAGCCTTCCAGTACCTGAAGGGGACCTACAGGAGAGCTGGGGAGAAGCTGTTCAGAAGGGGCTGTGGGGGTAGGATGAGAGGTGCTGGCTGAAAACTGGAGCAGGGCAGAGGTAGGTTGGGCATGAGGAGGAAGCTGTGCACAGTGGGGGTAGGGAGGCACTGGCACAGGCTGCCCAGGGATGTGATTGAGCACCTACCAAAGGAAGCAGGATGGCACCGGAGCCCCAGCACCATGCCAAGTTATGGTGCTGGGACTCAGGTGCCATCCTGCTTCCTTTGCCCCATCCCCATAGCAGGTTTCAGCTCCCCCCTCAAATCCAGCAATGAAGAAAATATCTCAGCAATGGAGAAAAACAAACAAACAAACAATCCACCTCCTAACATCACAAGGAACAAACCCTGGGAGCTGCTCTCCTTCCAGAGCTGCCCTGGCCAAACCCAACTTGCTGAACCCCTGCTGAAGAGGGCACCTTCCCCTCTTCCCTCCTCCCACCTTTGCTTCCACTTCTTTGGCACAGCAGCTCTGTCTTCCTTCCAAGCAGCCAGATGTCAGTAAGTAGGTCAGACAAGGACCAGAACGCCTCAACACCACCACCTGAAAGCAAAGAGGGGAAGCAAGCTCTGCCCTGGCACAGGCCCTGGCACCTTGGCACTGTCACAGATCTGGGGGGAGGTTGGGGTGGGGGGGCTGTCACACATCACCTCTTTCAGCAAGGGCAGCAAAGCCACCAGCAGCAGGGTGGCAACTCTGCAGGGTGGTGCCAGCGTTCTAGCAGCACCACAGGGCTGCTGCTTGTGGCACTCAGATGGACTCAACCCACTGAGAAAGAAAGCACAGAAGTGTGGGGGGTGGTGGTAAAGGTGGCAGCCACCAGCTGTATTGCCCTCAGGTCTCAGTGCTGGGCACGACGCTTGCTCTGGAGGGCACTGGCTGGGCACAGCACTGCCAGCAGTGCCCATTTGTTGGCAGCAGGATGAAGCCCGCCCTTGCCCTTCAGTGCACAAAGAGGGGTCTGTGCTGCCAGCCCTGGAGCAGCCATGGGAAAAAGGCTCTGCCTCTGCATTCCAGTGAGGGAACGTGGCCACAAGAGCCACTGTGCCACCCCTGTGCCAACCCCCTGCCCACTGGGAGTGCAGCCACTGTCACATAAGGTGTGAAGAGACAGCATCTCCGCGGGGGGAGGGGAGGGCTCAGCTACAGCAGCGAAGCCCAAACACCTCGGGGGCACAGCAGGGAGGAATGGAGGCAGCAGCAAGCTGTGAAGCAGAGGTGGCTGTGCCCTGCAGAGCAGGTGACAGCTGGATGGGCACAGACCCCAGTTGCATGCCCAGCCGGCTCCCTGGGCAGCACAGCCCAGAGTCAGCTGGGATCAGATCCTGCCTGGCAGCCAGCAGCAGGCAGGGACGCTGCAGAGCAGAACTGAGGCCAGGCCAGAGCAGCCTGGGCAGGCTCCTGCCCACAGCCAAGTCTGCCAGAGGCAGAAGGAAGCTGACTGGGGACAGCAGCTCTGCTCCGAGCACTCTGCCCAGCCTGGCATGCAGCTGAGCTCCAGCAAAGTGACTTCCATCCAAAACCTCCTCCCTGGCTGGCCTGAGGATGCTGCCGCACCAGTTCCTCACCCTCACTTCCACAGCAGCCAGGGGGTAGCAGCCCCCAGCCCACGCTTTGCCCAGGCAGCAGGGCTGGGAAGCCTGAAGCAGGGCAGTCACGAGGTGCTCAGCTCCCCAGCAGTCAGCTGAGGGTCAGGAGGCAGTCACAGACCACCCCCAGGGCCCAGAAACGCTGCCCAAGTCCAGACAGGTGATGGGGGGAACACAACACAACCTGGACCCCTACCATGCTCCTCACAGGGCGCAGGCTGGCAGCAAAGAGGCGTCACAGTAAATCCATTTCTGAGCAGTGCTCACAGAATGAATCCTGCCAGGGGACCCTGGGCTGGCTTTGAGCTTTGGTCTGCAGTGCCCCAAACCCTCCCTGGCAGCTGCTCCCCAGCAGCTTCTCCACCACAGGGCAAACACCCAAACAAGTGACATCTGGAGAGGGCCCTGAGGTACAGCTCAGTGCCAAGGCACACCAGCACAGGCTGCCCACTGTGCCCATCCCTGTGTGGCACTCATACCCCACAGCCTGAACCCATCCACAGCACAGCTGCGTGGGGAACCCCACGAAGAGAGAGCTGGGGTGGGCAAGAGCTGCTCCCCAGGATTAGCTGCATGCTCAAGGGCAGGCCTCAGCTGCATCAATTCTGCTGAGTCTTCCTGGATGGGGGTGGTAAAGGCTGCAGCTGCCAGTGCCATGGCACTGCCACCGTCCTTCTGTCCCAAAGGACACAGGAAAACAACCAGCCACTCATTCTGTGTGCTCACAGACGAGGGCTCTGGCCACAAATCCGCTGCAGGAATTCGGTCCTCAAGGCCGGGGCACTGCTGGGGCAGCGTCTGGCAGGAGCAGGCGTTGCCGTGCAGCTACGTGAGCAGGGAGGGCCCCGGAGCACGCAGCCCTCACCGTGTTTACCCGGAGCAGCCGGGAGAGCTCAGCTCCACCGTGGCACTCGCAGCACTTCGCTGCCCGGCCATATGCTGCTGCCTCACGCTCGGCTCTGCGGAGGCAGAGGCTGCTCAGGCCGCAGTTGGCCAGCACCAGGCCCAGCACAGTGGCCAGACTGTGACACAGCTTGTGGACACCCGGCCCGGCCTGAGCCTGCGAGCAGCGTCACCCCCAGAACGGCACAAGCTGGGCACTCAAACCTCCCGTGGCAGCTGTCCACACGCAGCCCCGGAGCCCTCCCTGCTCCCCCCGGCGAGCACCGCTGGAGGGGGATGAGAGTAGAACGAGACGAACACCGTTCTGTGACATGGGGAGAAGCAGAATGGAGAACAGCTCTGCCCGGGACTGCCGCAGGGCCTCCAGCCGCCACCAGTGCCCTCTGCCAATACCCCTCCAGCACAGCCGTCCCCAGCTGCACCCCAGCAGTGACCCCGCGTCCCGGTAACCCCGGCCCTACAGACCCTACCTGGGCCCACACAGAGCCCAGCGCACCCCCAGTCACCTTCCTGCACCCCGAAGGAGCCCGACACAGACCTTCCGTCCCTAAAAAGGCCTCACACAGACCCCAAAGTGCCTCCGGCCCCCTCGCCCCGCCGTGTCGCGGGTTCCTCACAGGCCCCACACAGCCCCCTGCACCCTACACGCCCACCTCGTCTCCCCCTACCACACAGAGAGGCCCTGGGGTCAGCACTCCCGACTTCCCCAGTCATTCCTTGGCCCCGCAGCCCCGGGCCCGGTGCCCCCGCGCTCACCCGCCGCCCGCGGCCTCCTCCCGCCGCACCCGGAAACGCGGCCCCGCGGCGCCGTCCGGCCTCCAGCCGCCGCCACACAAAATGGCGGCTGCCGCCTCTACTGCGCCTGCGCCTCCTCGACAGGATGTGGGCGGGACACGGCCAGGCGCAGCGCCATGTTGAGGAGGTCGGACGGCCATGGTGGGGAGGAGTTGCGCGGGACTGCCATTTTGGGAAGGTCACCGCTGCGACGAGAACGCCTGGCTCAGCGGCCGTCCCGAGCAGTCCCGGGACCGCGATGTTACAGAGGAGGGATTTCCCGCTGAAAGCCAAACAGCCGCGGCGGGCAGGAAGTCACGGCCGAGCTAGGCCACCGTCGCCAGCTCCGCTCCCCGCCTGGCTGTGTTGGGAAGGTCGGTGGAAGCGTGGTGGTCGCCATGTTGAGAAGGTCCAACGCGGGAGTCCGCTCTGCCGCCACCTTGAGAGGGTCGAGCCCTCCGCCTCACCGGTCGGTAACGGGGGTCCGTGACCCTCTGACCCCCGCCGCTCCCGGCGTGACCTCAGCAGCAGCGCCATGACATCATTCTCAAGCATGACATCAGCAGACAGGACAGCCTTTTATTGGGACTCCGCGCCCCCCGCCCACAATTTTGGGGTTGCTCAGGATTTTTTTTTTTTATCCTTTTTTCCTCCTTTTTGTTAAAAAATAAATGTACAATTCCGGCCACGGCTCGGTACAAAATATACACGTCTGGTGGGGAAGGGAGGGGGCGGGCAGAGGGGCACATACAAAAATAGAGAGGGGGGAACGGAGGGATGGACCTCTGGCAGGAGGGGTCCCTGCACCCCAGCCAGGGGCAGGGGGGGTGGGGGCAATGGGGTGCCAGGGGGAACTGGGTTAGGGTGGGGAGGGTGATGTGCCCGGGGTCCTCAAACCCACCTTCCCCGCCAGGGGCCAGGACCCCTGGCCAAAGTGCGTCAGTGCTGGGGGGGCCGAGCCCCCCGGGCAGAGTGGGGGGTCCCCAGCATGGGGGCCCCCCTGGCCCTCACTGGCTCCCAGGCTCCAGTTTGTAGGAGAGCTCAAAGAGCAGGTTCTGGTTGTCGATGACTCGCAGCTGCCGCACGTAGGCCTTGGTCTGCAGCTGGCTCGGGGATGCCTCCAGCTCCAGGCCTGGGGGAGCACAACCCGGGGGACAGCAGCACCGCGACCCCGGGGATGGGAATGAGGATGGAGGGATGGGGATGGAGGGATACGAGGATGCAGGGGTATGAGGATGGAGAGAGATGGGGATGAAGAGATGAATCTGGAGAGATGGAGGAAGGGATATGGGGATGGGGATGCAGGGATATGGATCCAGTGATGAAAGGATGGAAAGATGCAGGGATGAAGATGGGGGCATGCAGGGATGGGGATGTGGAGATGAAGGAATAGGGATCCAGTGATAAATGGAACGAGTGATGAAGGGATGCACGGATGAAGATGAAAGGATGCAGGGATGAAGATGAAGGGATGCACAGATGAAGATGAAGTGATGCAGGGATGGGGATGCACGGATGGGGATAGGGATGCAGCACTGCCACCTTCGGTCCTGCCAAGCCAGGACCTCATCTGTCCCCAGGGTACTCACAGAGAGGGCGGCTCCGGTACTTCCGGATGGTCCTCACTTTCTCAGCAATGCAGTGCTGGGGCAGAGAGCAACTCCACATCAGCCTCCAGCCCCACAGAACCCTGCCCAGCCCCCCAGGAATCCCCTGCCTCCCCAGTGCCCTGAAGATGTCCCCTCTCTGGGACCCTGCTGCACCTCCACCACCAGGGACCTCCGCTAGGGCTCTTATTATGCATCCTGGAGACCCTTCAGACCCCAGGCTCCCCCAGCTCACTGCAGGGACAGGAGGTCCCCAGCTCCTGCACGGGGTCCCCCTTCCCTGCCCCTCACGCTGGGGTTCCCTTGGTCATTTCCCCCCGCAGTGAGAGGCACCCACCAGTTTCTCCACGTTGACCAGCCCATCCAGGAGGGTCTTGCTGCCTTCATGCAGGAAGGTCAGATCTGGAGGCAAGCAGGGGGTGAAGGGAGCCCTACTGGGCAGCAGAAAGCCCCCAGCCTACATGGGGTGTGGGTAGCCCCCAGGCCCCCCCCTCACCTTTGAGGATGAGTGGCACAAAAGGGATGAGGGGAGGCTTCATCTTGGCCAGCACCTCCCGGTAGGTTTTGTGGTTCCTGCAAGGGTCCTGGAGGGGTGGGACAGGGGGGGCAGGGTTTGGGGACCAGCTTCCCATAGATGCCAGCACCCTGCCCAGCCTGCCTTGGAGACCCTCCCACATTGATGGCTGCCATGGGCACAGGGACTATGTCCATTGCAGGAGTGAGGAGGCAAAGACACCCTGGGATAGCACAAGAACTCCTCCTGCTCACCAGTGCCTCAAATACCCCAGGGGGTGCCCATGCTCCCCAGCCCCAGGGGGTGTCTGGACATCTCTCACCGTCAGGTTCTCGAACTTCCGAAACAGATTCTTGAACTTCCCTGGCAGTTTCTGCAAGACAATCCTGGGGTGAGCACATGGATGGGGGATCCAAGACCCACCCAGAGAGGGGGTCCAGGAGCACCCCAGAGTCCCTTACCTCCCAGGTGAGGCGCAGGCGGCTGATGGCAGCATTGTTGAGCCCAATGATGATGGCGTAGAAGGAGAGCATGTCCTGGTTCTGCTTGCAGCTGCAGGGGCCAGAGGGTGAGGGGCAGGCAGGGGACCCCCACCTCAAGCACAGAACCCCCACCTCGAGCAGGGGACCCTCCACTCCCACCCCCCTCCCCGCGCTCACATGGCAGCGATCTTGATGAGCTTCTTGAGCAGGTGGGCACGCTTGCCCAGCGACTCGCAGAGCAGCAGCTCGGTGCCCACCCAGTGCTGCACCTCGCTGCAGCGCTGCAGCAGCAGCTCCAGGTTGGCTGTCTCCCGCCGGCCACGCTCCCCGTGGAACACATAATCCACGAATTCCAGCTGGGGAGGGACACACACACACACGCACGGACCTGTCAGGGTCCCTCCACCGCAGCACAGCCTCCCCACAGCCCTTCGGACACTCCCTCCACCCCTCCCCCACCTCGTGGATGCAGCGGAAGAGCTCCCAGTGGAAGGCAGTGAGGTGGTTGGCGATCTCCTCCGGCTCGGCGCGGTGGATCTCCGTGTCCCCGGGGACCACCTGGATCTCCTCGGGCAGTGGGACCTGTGCGGGGATGCGGCGACATTGAGGAGGTGTTGGGAGCACGGGGCCGGACAGTGGGGGGGCCTCTCTCTCCTGCCCTGGGGGTCAGCGCAGCCCCCGGGGAAGGGGCGGGAGGGGATGTCCCCTCCGTGGTGCCCACCAGGGAGTCGAAGGTGTCCCTGGTGCAGGCGAAGAGGTGGCTGTTGATGCCCAGGGTGGTGAAGACGCACTCCTCGCTGGGCTGCAGCACAGCTTTCTCTGCGGGCAGAGTGCGGGCAGGGGGTCAGCGCTGCATGGAGACCACTCCCTCTCCAACCCCTTCCCGTAACGCCCCCGTGGCCCTGCGGGCACCTCCCGAGGATGCCATGGTGACCAGGATGAGGGCATCCTCCCGGGCGCTCTGCTCCTCCGAGTACTGCAGCTTCTCGGTGACCGAAGCCAGGATGTCCTGCACCGAGGCCGAGAGCCGGCTGCGGATGGTGACGTAGGAGTGGTCGGGCATGTAGACACGGCAGAAAACTGGGGGCAGGAGGGGGGCGTCAGGGGCGCTCTGCACCCCTCACACCTTCTCGGAGTGCTCCACCTCCCTCTACCCCCCAGCGAGGGAAAGCGAGGCACAGAGCTGGCACAGCACCTCGCAGCCACTGGTGGGACGGGAAGGGGACTCTGGCACCCACCGCCCATCCTGGCACCCAGCAGCTATTCCAGTACTTGGAACGCGTCCTGGCACCCAGCACCCAGCCCAGCACCCAGCTGTGGGCACTCACTCTCATCGGAGCCCCGGAAAGCCACCCGGGTCTGCAGGCAGGAGTCGATGCGGCGGAAGTGCCTGAAGAGAGGCTTCACCTGCTTGTTCGGGGGGGGGGTCTCGTCGGCCACCCTGCAGCACCAGCGTGGGGTCAGGCCGAGGGCTCTCGGCATGCCCAGCACCCTTGGGTACCGCACCCCGCGCCCTGCTGTGCTACCAGAGCCCAACGCTGGGTCCCTGCCCACCACCAAAGGGCTGCTAAAGACCTCCCCCAGCTCCTGGGCACCTCCAAGGATCAAAACTCCAAGTTCCTCCTGGGGAGCCCTGTCGCACAGGGACCCCCTGGCCCCCCACTCACTTGAGCTCCACAGTCTCCACGAGCTGGTGCAGCTTGAGGATCTCATCCTCCAGGTCGTGGTAGAGGGAAGTGTCCTTCATGATGAGCAGGTAGAGCTCCTGGGGGTGGGTGAGAGGGGCTCCGGGTGAGGGGCTGCGGGGGCCTGAGGGGGGCCATGGGGTGGTGACACCAACCTTGATGACCTTCCCCGCGCTCTCCTCCTCCTGCAGCAGCCCCTTGTAGGTCTCCAGGAAGTGCAGCAGCACGGCCAGCACCGCTCGCTTGCGCCGCAGCCCAGCCCCCTCCTCCCAGCGCGGCGGGGGGCTGCCCACCGCCAGCACGAAGGTGGCACCGTCAAGGAGGTGCCACAGCAAGAAGGGACCCCCGCCACCCACCAGCACCCCTTGTGTCTTTGTCACCACCCTGGTGGCATCCCGCTGCCTGCCCCGCACCCAGCCTACATACCCATTCTCATGGCACCTATGTGCCCATCCTCCTGGCACCCCAGTTCCCTCCTTTCTGCTCCCATGTGCCCATCCTGTGGCACCTCGCTGACCCCTCACGATCTATCCTCTTTCCAGTCCCATACCCATCTTGTGCCACCCTCAGGCCTATGCTTTTTTCAACCTCATGCCCACCCTAATGCCCTCCTGGTGGTATCCTCACGTTCACTCAAGTACCACCCTCATGCCCAACCTTAGATCCCTCCCTATTGTGCCCCTTCTCCTGCCACCTTCACGGCACCTTTGTGCCTACCCTCATTGCACCCCCGTGCCCTCCTCATTGCACCCCTCCTCATTGCACATCCTCGTGGCACTCCAATGCCCTCCCCAGACTCCCCACTGCCCCTCTGTGCCCCCCAAGGATATTGCTGGTGCAGCTGCTGCAGGAAGCGCTCGGTGGGCAGGAAGAGTGAGTGAGTGAGGACCACATCGTCCAGCAGCGACTCTGGGGGAGAGGAGGGGCACAGGTGGGCACCTGACCCCACGCAGCTCCTGCCAACACCCCCAGGGGCCCCGTGCCAGGTGGAGCAGGCAGATGGGAGTGATGCTAATTCTTGGGGTGGCACTGGCACCACACTGAGCAGAACACCGTGCCAAGTCCCACACCCAGCCCGGTGCTGAGCCCCACGCTGAGCCCCGTGCTGACTCAGGGACCTGCTCCCAGCCCTGCGGGGCCGCCGGATTCCGGCGCGGGGGCAGCGGCGCCAGCAGGGCGGGACCTGAGCCACAATGCCTCGGCACACCCGGGACACCTTGGCACACCTGGGACACCTTGGCACACCCGTGGCACCCAGGTGAGTGCCCGGCTCGGGGCAAACCAGGACACGGCTCGGGACGAGGGGGAAACCCCGAGGCTGGCAGCCAGGGTAGGTGGCAGCATCAACTGCCTGGGCGCAGGGCACGTGGTGCCAGGGGAACTGGTGCCCGCGACTGGAGTCTCCGGGCCGGTACAGATGGCACCGGCTCTGGGGAGGCTGTTTTGGCACGGCCTGGTGAGCCGAGGGGCTGATACCGGCAGCAGTGCTCGGCGGTGCCAGCACCCAGCACTGCCAGCACCCAGCACTGCCACGACCTTTGGTCCGGGCACCGCTCCCTGGCCCAGCCCCACAGCAACCCTCGACCCTGCAGCCTGAGCTGGTCGCAGGCCAGAGGGCGCCCTGCAGGCTGTGCCCACGTGCCCCAAGGATACACTGTCAGGATCCCAGTGCCCCCACAGGGTCCTTACAAGGCACAAGGACCTGTGCCCGTGGGAGGGGTCTTGCAGAGCACCTCCCCAGCCCTGGCCATTAACTCGGTCATGGATCTGTGCCAGGTGGGGGCTGAGGCTCCCTTGGCACCACCGTGCCAGGGCACAGTGCCCACAGGGGACGTGCTGCCACCAAAAGTGGGACACAGGAGCCTGGCCACAGGCCACCCCCCCTGGCCTGGATGCAGCCCCCCCAGGCTCTACCTGAGGGGCAGAGGAGCCAGAGCTGCCCAACCCCTTCCCCTGCAGCCCCCTGCAGCTCTGCCTCAGTTTCCCCATCCCTCTGCAGCATTCACATCACCCCTGGCACCACTGGGAGTATTTCCCACACCAGGAGAGGGTGTCTGGGGGGATCCTCCAGACCCCCATGCTGGTTCCTGACACCCCCACACACACCCTGCCAGCCCAGGCACTGCAGAGCCAGGCCTGGCAGCGTGTTGGTGCAGGCAGGACCTGGTGCTGCCAGTCCCATCTTGCTCCTACCCAAAGGGCTTCCCTCGTCTCTGTAGGTGCCACCACCCTGGCTCTGGGCATCTCTGCAGTGAGAGGCTGGCAGTGGGCTGGGGCTGCTTGATGCCCCCCAAATGCCCCCCTGCCCTGTGTCCCAGGAGGTGAATGAGGTCGGCTGGAGAACCCAGCTTGGCTTCCACCCAGCTCCTTGCACCCAAAACCACCCTGGCACCTCGAGAACCACAGTTGGATGGCACCAGGGAACCAGGATGCCCATTCCAGAGGAAGAGGGGGGCTGCTCAGCCCCGCACCCCCCTCCCCACTGCAGCTCCTGTCAGGGCTAATTTTAGCACCATGAAAATGTTAAAGATTAACGAACCAGGAGGCTGCCAGCTCCGTGCGATGTGCCAGCAGCCGGTGCCCGGCCAGGTCGGCCTTCACCAGGCCTGGCATTGCCACCAAGCTCGCTGCCAGCCCCTGCCATGCCCCTGCCAGGTCCCTCACCGCAGCATCGTGCCCGGCAGTGGTGCCCGTGGAATCCCTGCCCACGTCACAACACCTCTGCCCACCCCGCTGGCACAGATGATCTAGCTTGGTGAGGACCCAACCTTGACCTTGCCACCCCAAGCGGGCACCCGCGGTGCCACCCGCATCACCGGGCACCTGGTGTCTTCCACCTCGGTGGCATCTCCCACTCCAGCATCCACCAGCGCACCCTCCTGGCAAAGATCCGGTGCCCATCAGGCCCCTCCAACCCGCCCCTCATTGCCGCATCCCCCTCCCAGCACCCCCCGACGAAGCTCTCCGCCACCGGCTGCCCGCCGCAGCCCCTCCACCCCCTCGCGGGGCACGCCGCGGCCGCCTCGCCAGCCCCGAGCGCCGGTACCTGCTCCGCAGCCTCGGCCGTGCCCGCCGCCCGCAGGCAGCCGCTCCAGGAGCGCGGCCAGGAGCCGCTCCGGGGGAACGGGCGCGGCGGGGCCGCAGCCACAGCAGCACCGGGCGGCGGGCGGCGGCTCAGGGCTCGGCGGCTCCCGGTCCCTGTCGCCACCCGGGGATGGATCCTCCGGGGAGCGGAGCGGCAGCTCAGGCGGACGCAGTTCCAGCCAGCGGCCCTCGCCCCCCGGCTGCGGCCCCGCCGGCCCCGCCGGTTCCTCGGGGGAAGCGGGCGGACGCGACAGGCTCTGCCGCCGCTGTCCCGGTCCAGATCCCTGCCCCGGTCCAGGTGCCGGTGCGGCGGTGGGGCGGGCGGGCAGGTGCGAGCCCGGCTTCTTCAGCAACTTCTCCAGCGGCTTCATGGCCGCCCGGGCGCGGCGGCGGCGGCGGCGGCTTAGGGAGCCATGGGCGGCGGCGGACGGCGGCTCCGCTCGGCTCCGGTTGGGCTCGGGCCCCGGCGCCGTTCACCCGCCCGCTCCGCGCTGCGCGGCCCACGGAGCCGCCGCCAGCGCCCGCCCCGCCGCCCCGCCCCGCCGCCGCCTCCGGGCCCGCCGCCGGCACCTGCCCGCCCCCGCCCCGCCACACCGGGAACGGCAGCGGAGCCGGAGCGGCCGCGGGGATGCGGTGACAGCGGCGTGCAGCCGAGACGGGCACACACCGGGACGCGTCCCGGCCGTGTTGCTGCCCCCGCCCCGTCCCTGCCGCAGCCCCGCACAGGTGATGCGGTGCACACCCCCCTACCACCGCCCCCCGCAGCACCGGACGCGGCCACGCACCCACGCGTGCTCAGTCACACGCGGGGGACACATCGGCAGAGCCCCCCTGGTGCTGGCGGGGGGGCGCACAGCGAACCCTTTGTCACACCCCCCACCCCCGGCGCCACCACAGCGTCGCGCACCCGGAGCGAGTGGCACAGTCTCACCCGCCCCCCCCTCCCCGTTCTGTCTCACACCCCTGGCACAAACGGAGCCTCTCGCCCTGGCACACTGACATAGCCCCCTCCATGCCATCCCAGTCCCCCGTGCCAGCCCGGGGGCACACGGAACTGTCCCCTCCCAGTCGTTGTCTCCCTCCCTGGTGTGCCCTCTGCGGTGTCCCCATCCTCAGGTGCAGGGTAAGTCACCTTTGCCCACCCAAGCCACCTTTGCCCCCCCTAAGCCAGTTCTCTGCCCCCTGTCACAGCGTGGGAACGGGCCGGGGGTGGGTGCAGGACCCCCCACCCTGGCACAGGCACCCCCTAGGGCTGCCCCATGAAGAGGGCCAGGCAGGTTGGGGCAGCTGCTTGCCCCTCCACCCTGAGCCGCCTGCCAGGCCTGGAACAGGCCCTGCCAGGCTGGCAAGCCAGGGCAGGTGCTGGGGCAGGGCAGGGTGGGACCTGGCGCCTGCCCGGGGCAGAGCCATCATGCCCCCTGCCCGCTGGGTACCGAGCACCTGCCCTGCCCCGGACCCCACTGCTCCCAGCCCTAGTGAGTGGCTGTGAGGTGCCAGGGCTGCATCTCGCTCTGCACCCCTCCAGGCATGGCAGTGGTGATGACAGCAACAGGGGCACAGCCCTGGTGCCCTCCAGTCACTGTTTTCCAGGGGTCGCTCCCTACCAGCACTGTGGCTCTGTGGCAGGCCCAGGGTGGCACAGGGGCAATAGCCAGGGGGATGCCGTGGGTGTCTCCACAGCCGCTGCCATGCCCATGTTTTGGGGAGGGGGGCTGGAGGGGTCCCAGCCGCTCCTGCTTTGTTCCAGCTTCGCCTCCACCCGGCAGTTGCTTGGCAACTCCATCCGCGCAGCCAAGGGAAAGCGGCAAACGAGTCCCATCCCTGGCTGCACGGGGAGCAGGGGGATGGCATAGCCTGGCACAGCACTCCCCATGGCACCTCCATCTGCCCTGCCAGGGCCCATCACTCACCCCCCTCTCCCCAGTCCACCCAGGACCCCCAAACGTTCTCACCCAGCTGAGTTCCTCCATTGTCTCCCCTCAGATTGGCTGGACAGGGGTACCCAGGTTTGGGTTTCAGCAGTGCCCAGTGGCCAGGCTGTGGGCACACAAAGAGTCAGGAAGGGAAACTGAGGCACAGAGAGGCCACGCTCACGAGTGGCAGTTTCAGAGGCAGGAGGGACCCAGAGCAGCGAGGGCCTTGCTCAGCCTCTAAGATGGATGTCCCAGATGCATGCCCCTGGCTCAGCCCAGCTTCTGTCCCCCAGCTCGGTGTGGAGCAGGGCTCCGCGGGGGCAGAGAGGGCTGTTAATTAACGGTGCTGTTATCGCTGCTAACGAGCCGGGAGCCAGAGCTGGGAGGTTCTTCCCTCCCAAAGCTGCACCTCCATTCTGCTCCAGCCTCGCCTTCCCCCGCCCCGGCAGCGAGCAGGGGGGGGTGGGGAGGGGGTGCGAAGCCTCCAGGCTCTGTTCAAAACAGACCTTGAGTAGGAGGGAAAAATTCTACCGAGGGAAAAATCCCTCCCGGAGCCAGCGCCTTAACCCACTTCCCAGCTGCGGTGTTGGGGGGAGGGGAGGTGCTGTGTTCCCCCCCCACATTCCCAGTTGGGGGCTTTGCACCTGGCAGCTTCTCAGCGAGGTCTGAGCTGGCCCCGGGAGCTGGCTCTGCCCTCAGCCCTCTGCCAGGGAGGGAAACTGAGGCAGGCTGCTGGCAAGGGAAGGGGCAGTGGGGAACAGGGGGTGGGTGGCTCCTGCCCAGGCTGCTGGGTGGGCTCTGGGCCCCTGACCCTGCTGCTGAAGGACTGTTGGAAAGGGGCTGGGGCAGGATGCAAAGGTGGGCAGCTGAAGTGCTCCTGCCCTTCAAGCTCCCCCCTCCACCATGGCACTGCCAGGCCCTGCCTTCTGCTTTTCCCAGCCACGGGGCAGACCTCACCACAGGTGCTTATCGTGTGACACCTCTGTCACCAGGGTGCCCAGGGAGGGTGCAGGAGCAGGGGGCACAGCCTCCACTCCCCCGTTTGCCAGGGGAAGCTGGGCCTGGGCCAGAGGAGGCAGTGCCGAGGTAGAGGGAGGCAGCACAGCACAGAAGCGTGCAGGAGGCAGCTCCCACACCACCTCCACAGCAGTTGTTCCTTCCAGTGCCAGCGACAGGCTGCAGGGAGAGGGGAGGGGAGAGGAGGAGTGGGGAGAGTAGAAGAGAAGAGTGGATCCTTAAGGCAGAGGAACAGCCACAGGGCCAATGGAGGAATTCTGCTCTGAAACATCCCTCACCCCCTGAATCTGAGTACAAAAAGGTCAGCATCGAGTCACAACCAACCAACTAAGGTGGAAGTGCTGCAGGGCAGCTGGGTAAGCCCAAGCAGAGGCCACCCAGGGCGGGCAGGAGGGCTGCTGGGCACCCCCTGCTCACCGCAGATGAGGACTGGGGGGGCGAGGGGAGGGGTGGTGCTGAGCTGCAGCTTGCTGGGAGCAGCAGCAACGTTCCCTGCCTCGACGAGCAGCCTGTGCCAGCAGCTGGCATCATCCCCGCGCCGCCCAGCACGTGCCCGGGGCAGCTCCTGCCCTGCCAAGTTTGCCAAATGAAGGGCTGCGGGGACGCGGCCAAGCGGGAGCCGCGGTGCCGGTGGGAGGAGTGCTGCAGTGCTGCGGCCCAGCCAGCCACCCTGGCACAGCAGGCTCCCGCTCCCGGGGGGTAAGCAGGGCTGCCAAGGTGCCAGGGCAGCCCTGGTTTGCACGGCGGCAGGCGCAGGGCTGAGGATGCAGCCCAGGCTGGATGCGTCGGGGCTGGTTGCAACACCTCCCTCTGCCACTTCCATGGCAGCAACACCCAAGTGCCAGGAGCAAACCCCTCCTCTGCTCACCCTGTCGAGCTGGTTGGGCTGCTGGCAGGGCTGCTCTGGCAGCACCGAGGTGCCCAGACGCCCACAAACCTCCTTCTCTCCACCACAGGTCTGGCAGAGGGTGGAGAGCTGGCCCTGCCCTGCAGGGTGTGCTGGTGGCAGCAGGGGAGGACGTGCCCCAGATTCCCATCTGATGGGAGCAGAGAGCTCACACACAGGGACAGACACTGCCAAGGACACAAGTGGCCAGCAGGGCTTGTTGGAGGGAAATAAAACAACCAAGCAAGCAGGAGGAGCTGCTACATTCAAGTGGTGCCTGCAGAGCCAGCACCTTCCTGCCAGTCCTGTCCCTCAGCTGCCCCTCCTGTGCTCCAAGCACAGCAGAAATGAACTTGGCTCATTTCAAGTCAGCCTTGGGATGAGGACTGAACTGCTCAGCTGGCTCCAGGGGTGCTCCTGACACCTCTTCACCACGAAAACAAACCCAAAACTACCCAAAAGAAACAAATCAGCTTTACTGAGGGAGCTGCTTCATCTCTTAAATACAAAGAGGGAGAGAGCACAACCAAGCCAAGGGAGGGAAAAGGGCAGAGGTTTAGGGAGAGAGACAGTGAGAGAAGTTGTGGCCAAAGGGCCGACGCTGGGGGTTGGTTCCTTGGTGACCTCAGTGCAGGAGGGGGAAGGAAGGCAGAGCAGCAGCAGTCAGATGGTCTTTGGGAGGGCACCAGGAAAACCAGAGAGGGAAGGTGCCCGGCCCTGAGCACAGGACGGTACAGCTGGTTGCATCCTGCTGCCTCATCAAGGTGCAGGGAAGGAGCTTTCCCGAGGAGCTTCCTCCCTGCTGAGGAGCTGAGTCTGGCACTGGCATTCCCACAGCCACATCCCTACGTGTTGGTCCTCTCCTTTGATTTCTCACCTTTGCTGTCCTGCTGGGGAAGAGCAAAGAGAAGCAGAGGTTTAGGCTGCCCTGCTGTGAGCACTGCATGGGGGTCGTGCTGCTGTCACCTGGGTCACAGAGTCCTGAAATGGGTTGGGTTGGGAGGGACCCTAAAGACCATCCAGCTCCAACCCCCTGCCATGGGCAGGGACACCTCTCACTGCCCAGGCTGCTCAAGGCCTTATGCAGCCTGGCCTGGAACACCTCCAGGCATCCACAGCCTCCCTGGGCAACCTGTGCCAGTCTCTCCCACTCTCACCACCAAGAATTTCTTCCTCATCTCCAGTCTCACTCTCCCCTCTCCCAGCTCAAAGCCATTGTCCCTCAGCCTGTCACTCCCAGCCTTTGTCAGAAGTCCCTTCCCAGCTCTCCTGGAGCCCCTTCAGGTACTGGAAGGCTGCTGCAAGGTCTCTCAGCCTGTGCCCACAGAGGTGCTCCAGCCCTCTGCTCCTCTTGTCCTGCAACCCAGCACCCTCCACTTGGGGGCCAAAACACAACCACCTCCCACCCATGCTTCCAGCTGCCTCTGTGCCCACTCTGGGCACAACCAGCACCCTCCAGCCCAGCTCTGCTCCTGGATCAACCCTTTCCAAAGGGCCCCTCACAGGGGCTCTCCAAATGCTGTTTGCCAGCCCTCAGCACACAGAGGGGAAGCAGCAGCAAGTCTGCCTGGACCTGGGCTTGCCACGGCTCAGGCTCGCTCATGGAAAAGGAACCCAGAGGCACACTGCAGCGTGGGCACAGCTCCAGGTGAGGGGCAAGGGAAGCATGCCCAGCCCAGAGGAACAGCTCCCATCTCTGGGGAGCCTCTAAGGCTGCTGGGGCTGATCATCTCCTGGGGTCTGCACACCTATTCCTGCAGAGAAGTCACTGCCTCCTAGCTCAGGAGTGGACTTTTTGTTGTGCTCTCTAAACTCCTCTGGTTTTCTACCCTGAGTGAACACCAATGAAAAACAAAGTGAGAGTCAACTCTGGACTTACTTTTGAGGTGGGCTTAGTTTATAAGTATTTAGAAACTCAAGTTAATTGGAGCCCTGCTTACCACCTGCAACGAGAAGCTGAGGTCTGGGACACGTCAGAGATCAGACAGTTTTAAGATTTCCTTGGAACAAAGTTTGGGATTCTTTTGGGGTGGTTTTTTGTTTGATTTTTTTTTTTTTTTTTTGGTGATGGGAGAGAGTGAGACAGCAGCACCATGCACCCCCCAGGGCACAGCAGAGACTCAGGGTGAGGGGACAATACCTCAGGAGGTGGTGGTTTGATCGTGACAGGCTGGGATGTCCGGCGAGGCGGCGACGGCTTGGGCTGCACTTGCTGCTGGACAGTGTTGTAGTAGGTGACCCCTCCATACACCTGGGACTGGGCCTGTGGGCCCCCGAGAGCAGGAGGGACAGAACCCCACAATCACAGACTGCTGAGGGTTGGAAGGGACCTCTGCAGCTCACCCAGTCCAATCTCACCCTCTCCCTGCTGCAGCAGCTTGCTCAGGAGCACAACAGCCAGGGGGGGTTGGAAGCTCTCCAGACTAGGAGACTCCACAGCCTCTCTGGGCAGCCTGCTCCAGGCCTCCAGCACCCTCACACCAAAGAATTTTCTCCTCCTGCTCAGACAGAAGCTGTGAAGCTCCCAGCAGGAGGGTTTCCTTCAGCCCGCAGCATTTCCCAGCCACCACAGAACATCTGTGCTCTGCAACAGCAGCAGCAGGCAAGGCAGGGCACAGCTTCCCCTGGCACCAAGATCTCCTCCAGCTGCCCAGGAGCTCAGGATCTGCCCCAAAAGCAGGCTGATGCTTGCTGAGACAGCTGGGACCAGCCCAGGGCAGCTGGGAAGGTCAGAGAGGTTGCAGGGAAGATCAGAGAGGCTGCAGGGCTCAGGCAGTGTGCACAGCTCCTGCCTGCCACTGAGTGTCAGCCGTGTGCTGCTCCCACGGCCAGGAGGCTTCCTCAGCAGGGCACCCACAGAGAACTGCCCCCTGCTCCCTCACAGCCACCCCTCACCTGCCCCCTGCCCCCTCACCCTGCCCCCTGCCCCCTCACCTGCCCCCTGCCCCCTCACCCTGCCTCCTGCCCCCTCACCCTGCCTCCTGCCCCCCACTGCCCAGCAGCTGAACACAGATGTTTGATGCTGAGTGGGAAACAGCAGCCCAGTGTTGCTCACACCATGGACCTTCCTGGCCAGAGCACAGCCCCAGCCAGCTTCCAGCTTCCACCTCGAACAGAAAGGGCTTCCAAAGCCATTTCCAAGGTGTCCTTGACTTAGCATGGAGCTGGAGGGGATGCAGCAGCTCACAGGCTCCTGCTGGGCTGTCTCCCTGTTCTGTAGGGGAAGATCTCCACCCTGAGCTGCACCACCACAGAGCCCACACCCCAGCAGCCACAGGAGCAGTCCCTTTGCTGTTGCCTTCCCCAAGCAGAGGGAGGGATGGCAGTGAGCAGCCTCCCCCTGCAGAGCTCCAGACCCCCTCCCAGCCCCACGCACCCCAGGAGCCCATCTGCTGCAGCTCACCTGTGTGTTGGAATAGAGATGAGGAGGGGGAGGAGGAGGAAGAGCTCCTGGGGTGTAGGGGTAGCCAGGATTGCCAAAATTCATCACTCCAGGAGGGGAGAAGTAAGTGGGAGCCAGCAGCTGCTGCGGGGGGGGCTGGCCTGGGGGCATGGAGACTGGCGGAGGGTAGAGCCCAGGGTTTGCCATGGGGGCTGGAGTCTGGTGGGGATGTAAACCTGGGGGGAGAGAGAGGGAGAAGCTGAGGTTGACATCTGGTGGGGAGGTAAAGCTGAGTGTGATGCTGCTGAGTGAAGCCAGTGTCTCCTGGGGGTGGCTGGGGCAGCTGTGATGGCAGCAGAGAGAAGTGCTGAGCTCAGAGGCCTCCTCCTGCAGCCACCAGACCTCAGCTCCTGGGGCAGGCAGGGCAAAAGGGGAAGCATGGCACAGCCCCTCCCCAGGGCTGGGCTCCCTGTTCTCCGGAACCAGACACTGCCCTGCTCAGCACATCCACTCCAGGAGATGCCTTTTTGTGGGGAAGATGGAGACTGTGCCTCTGATCCACGAGCAGCAGGGGCTGCAGAGCCAGCCTGGCACCACAGCTTCCCCACCAAAGGGGAAGACTCAGCCAGGAGGGGCTGTGCAGAACCTGCAGACATCCAGCTACAGGCTGCCTAAACCTTCCCCTCCCCTTGGTCCTGTGCTGGCTGCAAGGGCCAGAAGGTGTCCATCCTTGTCTCCTTAAAATCCACTCTGGGCCAGGCTCCCTGCCTGAGGGAAGCAGAGCTCCTCCACACAGCCCTGGAATGGTTTGGGTTGGGAAAGACCTTGAAGAACAGCCAGTTCCAAACCCGCCTGCTGTGGGCCGGGACCCCTCCCCCCAGCCCAGGCTGCTCAAGGCCTCATCCAGCCTGGCCTTGAGCACCTCCAGGGAGGGGGCAGCCACAACCACCCTGGGCAGTCTGTGTCTCCCCACCCTCACTGCAAAGAATTTCTTCCTCATCTCCAGTTTTAATCTCCCCCCTCCCACGCTGCAGAAGGAAGGGAAATGGATCCCCCCAGTGAGGGAGGCTGTGCACAACCAGAGCTGGCTGCCCCCAGCACAGGCTGAGCTGCCCCAGGGCACCAGCACAGCAGCAGTGCCCAGCAGGGAGCTGGATCCTCACCTGGATGAGGAGGGAGATGCATTTCTGGCTGGACAATCATCCCTTGGGGTGGCAGCGGGGCTGGGTTCTCACTGTGGGTGTAGATTGGTCCCTGGAATTGTACTGCAAGAGACAAGGCTTGGTCAGGAGAAGCTCCAAGGTGTGTTTTTTTTTTTTTCCCTCCTGCTGCAGCAATCACACAGCTCCATGCCAGGAGCACAGCACTGGCAGCACCATTCCCATTGGCACACAGAGCCTGCCAGGCTCACAGCTGCCACTGCAGAGCCTCCCACTCCTGCTGGGAAGCAGGAGAGTGCTTGGGGAATTTCTTCTCCAACACTTTAAGTGCTGGAGTAAATTCCTGACCCATCCTAGAGTGAATTCCTGACCCATCCTAGAGTGAATTCCTGGCCCATCGTAGAGTGAATTCCTGACCCATCCTAGAGTGAATTCCTGACCCATCCTAGAGTGAATTCCTGACCCATCCTAGAGTGAATTCTTACCCCATCTTAGAGTGAATTCCTGACCCATCCTAGAGTGAATTCTTAACCCATCTTAGAGTGAATTCCTGACCCATCCTAGAGTGAATTCCTGACCAATCCTAGAGTGAATTCCTGACCCATCCTAGAGTGAATTCCTGGCCTATCGTAGAGTGAATTCCTGACCCATCCTAGAGTGAATTCCTGACCCATCCTAGAGTGAATTCTTACCCCATCTTAGAGTGAATTCCTGACCCATCCTAGAGTGAATTCTTACCCCATCTTAGAGTGAATTCCTGACCCATCCTAGAGTGAATTCTTACCCATCTTAGAGTGAATTCCTGACCCATCCTAGAGTGAATTCCTGACCAATCCTAGAGTGAATTCCTGACCCATCCTAGAGTGAATTCCTGACCCATCCTAGAGTGAATTCCTGACCCGCCCCTCAGCCGCCTTCTGTCCTTTTCCCTGCTCTCACTTCCAACTCATCTCATTCCCAGCTCTCCTGGAGCAGCAGTGTCCCAGAGAGCCCAGGGAGGGCTGCTGGGAGCTCTGCTTCAGCACCGACCAGGGAGGCTCGGAGCAGCCTTTGGGTTTCCCATGGGAAGGCAGCGATGCCGTTGGCGAAGGGCAGGAGCAAAGCAAGCCCAAAGCCCTCCCCGACATGAGGAGCTGGGGGTGTCCTGCTCCAGCTGCTGAGCTGTGAGCACTGGGGCAGGCCTGGGGGAGCAGGAGCAGAACACTCACGTGGGTCATAGTAGTGCCCCTCCATGATGCTGATGTGCACGGGGGGCGCCGGCTCCGGCACCGGCGGCCTCTGGCGCTGCGAGGAGTAGCGCTTGACACGGCCTCCCTGCACCGCCTGCAAGAGCCCAGAGGGGTCAGAAAGGGGCAGGGGGTGGGGCAAGAACCCTCCCACTCCCCCCACCCCCAGCCCCTAAATCCTCCTATGTGGGTCAGGCAGGCCCAGCACCCGCGGAAGGGAAAGGCTGAGGCGTGGCAGGCAGCCTCTGCTTAGCGCAGCCCCGAGGCAGGCAGGGCAGGCTGGCAGCAGGAGGTGCCCCCCGCACGTGCAGGGCTTTACCATTTCCTCCATCCTGTTAAACTGAGGTGGTGGCCCAGTTCCCACGTGCATATGGTTAGGGATACCTGTGGAAGAAACAAGCTGCTTATTATGGGTTGCATTTGTTCCCAGGAAAGAAGCCACCTCAGCTGCCCCGAGGGCACCGCCAGGAGGCAGTGGGCGAGCGGGAGGCTGGCAGCCTGGGGACTGGCAGCTACAGACAGGCTCAGCTCTGCCTTTTGGGAGCAGCAACCTGACAGCTCCACCTCGCAGCCTGCAATCTGAGCTGTTTGGATACACAGAGAGGAGCTGCTGTGCCCCTACAACCATCCAGGCTGCTCCACACCTTCTACATCTTGCTGAAAACCAATCCCAACCCCCAGCCTGGAGTCCAGGCCCTGCCCTAAGCTCTGCTCCCTAGGACAGGATCTCCTCAGAGCAGGACCAGGGATGGCGCAAGCTGCAGCCTGAGCCCTCTCTAGGGTGTAGCTGCTCCTGTCACAGGGTCCTTCAACTCAGACTCCACAGTCATGATGCACATCTCAGACTGGAGATGAGGAAGAAATTCTTGGCAGTGAGGGTGGGGAGAGCCTGGCACAGGTTGCCCAGGGAGGGCTGTGAATGCCCCCTCCCTGGAGGTGTTCAAGACCAAGCTTGACCTTGAGGTCTAGTAGGAGGTGTCCCTGCCCATTGCAAAGGCTTGGAACTGGATGACCCTGAAGGTTCCTTCCAACCCAAACCATTCCATGAATCTATGGAGCCAGGGTGCCAAGGTGAGCAGGGGCAGTACCAGGGGGCATTAAGTGGGCAAAGCAGACACTGGCAGGGCCCATGGCTCACTGAAGCTGCACCAGCAGAACAACCTGGTGGCTCACCCAGCTAAATGCCCCCCAGAATCCACTCCTACCTCCTCTGCTAGGGGGGAGAAAGAAAGTGGAACAGAAATTCCATCTGAATATGAGGAGGAACTTCCTCACTTTGAGGGTGGCAGAGCCCTGGCACAGGCTGCCGAGGGAGGTGCTGGAGCCTCCATCTCTGCAGACATTCAAGGCCCACCTGGATGTGTTCCTGTGTGCCCTGCCCTGGGGGATGCTGCCCTGGCACGGAGCTGGACTTGATGATCTCCAGAGGTCCCTTCCAAGCCCTACCAAGCTGTGACTGTGTGCCAGTGGAGTGCCACATCCCTCTCACAGCCAGACAGTGCCCTCCTGCCTGCACTCCAGAGCTAAATTTAGGAAGCTGCTTTATTTTTAAGCATAATCCCCCCCAAAAAAGCAGCTCATAACCTCAGCTGCACATCACAGCACCTCTCAACTCTCCCTCCACTGCTGAGCTTAAAGCCTGCTGCCCCCTCCCAGCCCAGCCCCAGGCTCTGCTCACACAGATTTTCCCACTCAAGATGACTTTCTGCTTTCATGACCTAAGCCTCTGGAGACACTTAAGAAAGCAGCACAGTCACTGTCTTCTCCTTGCTCCACTTTTATTTCCCTCAGGAAGAAGTCTGACACTCCCCAGAAAAGCCTCTGGTGCTGCCAAGAGATAATCAGACGCCGATGACCTCTGGCATGGATGCTCAGCTGGAGCTCAGGCCTCTGCTGGCAGGGGGTAGCTGTGCCCCTGCCCCCTCCCTCAGCTGCCTTCTCCTGCCAGCACAGCAACTTCCTTCACCCAGACACAAAAGGATCTTCCAATCTCAGCCAGGCTTTAGCTAGTGGCACCCAAACCTCAGTGCTGGGAGCTGATCAACACAGGGAAGTTGCCTCCCACTCCTAGCAGGAGCTGCATTACTCACTCACTGCCCTGCCCTGCCAGCTGAGCACCCAAACTCCAACCCAAAGCAACACAGAAAGGGTTGGGCTGGAAGGGGCCTCAAGCTCAGCCAGCTCCAACCCCCTGCCATGGGCAGGGACCCCTCCCACCAGCCCAGGGTGCTCAGGGCCTCATCCAGCCTGGCCTTGAACACCTCCAGGGAGGAGGCAGCCACAGCCTCCTTGGGCAACCTGTGCCAGGCTCTCCCCACCCTCACTCTAAAGAATTTCTTCTTCATCTCCAGTCTGAACCTGCCCTCCTCAAGCTTCAATCCATTCCCCCTCATCCTATCGTTACAAGCTCTTGTCTCACCCTGATTCACACCACACAGAGGACTTCAGCTTCAGTGAAGCTTCCTCATCCTCAAAACAGGGTAGAGACAGAGGGAAAGGATCTCCTCTCAGGTCCTCCCCAGCTCTAACTCAAGTAATCTACACCAGAATGTTTAATTTTCCCTTTTCTCTTCTATTTTGTGCCTGCCTCCACTGTGCTTCCCCCCCAGCACCCATTACCGCCACTGCCACCCTGAGCCTGGCCTGAGGCAGAGGCAGCTCAGCCCTGACCAACCACACAGAGACAGAAGTGCAGGAGTCTGGGGGCTGCAGGGAGCCCTGAGCTGCTGCAGCCACTTACCCCTCAGCTCCCGGGGCTGGATGAACTGCGACTGCCCCGGAGCCCAGTTCTGCTCAGCCAGGTTCATTTGGCTCATCTCTGGCTCCAGTCCATCCAAGCTGGATTCTACTGGAGACTCCCAGTTATTGCTCTTGGCTGGTGGGGTGGACGCCTCAGCTTGCAGAGGTTTTGGAGGCACAGGAGCCAGCCCCTCCGAGGTGGGCACTTCATCTGCCAGCTTCCCTGCGTCCCCGGCTTTGACTCTGGTCCTTCTTGCCCGGGAATAAGACTTCTTCTCCACTGGCCTGTCTGGGGGTGGCTGTGCAGCGTCAGCAGCAGTGGCCTGGCTGTCCAAAGCAGCCTCCTCCTTGCCAGGGCTGCCCTGGCCGTGTGCTGCCTCCACCTCTGGGGACTTGTCCCTGGCTGGGCTCTGCTCGCTGCGCTTGGCTCGGTAGCTGCCGTCCTGCTTCCCCTGCTCGCTGCCCCGCGCCAGCTGCTGCACTGCCTCTGCAGCTCGGTAGCTGGCACGGCTCTCCTTGTAGCCCCCCAGCCTTGGGTAGCTCCTAGGCATCCTCCCTGTGCCTGCAGAGCTCCTGTTGGTGAAGGTTCGGGGGGGAGCTGAAGTGCTGTCTGCACCTTGGTGCCTTGGGGGCTTATGTGGCCTCTCGTTGGACCAGTTTGGGTCTCGCTGAGGAGGGCTCCCAAACCTGAGGGAGAAAAACAGTGCAAAGGGCTGGAAAGAACTCCCTGAGGGAGAGGTGCTGCTGGGCCAGGGAACGCTGCATCCCCAACTCCCAGCACCAAGGTCCCATCCCAGGGCCAAAGGCAAGAACAGAGCTTTCTCCCTTTGGGCTTTCAGACCCATCTGCCTCTGGGATGTTTATGAATATCTGAGGGCTGGATGGCAAGAAGGGGCCAGGCTCTTCTCAGTGGTGTCCTGGGAGAGGACAAGGAGCAGCAGAAAGAAACTGGAACACAGGAGATTCCAGTCAACATGAGGAGAAAATTCTTTGGTGTGAGCCTGCTGGGGCCCTGGAGCAGGCTGCCCAGAGAGGTTGTGGAGCCTCCTGGTGTGGAGACTTCCTGGATGTGCTCCTGTGGGACCTGCCCTGGGTGACCCTGCTCGGGCAGGGGGTTGGACTTGATCTCTGGAGGTCCCTTGCCTAGCATTCTGTGATCCTGTGACTCTGCTGCCCACCTAGGCTTGCGCATCCTCCGGGGCTTGATGTCCTCGGGGCTGTGAGCGGATCGGATGTCGTAGCCGTAGAGGGCGATCAGCTCCTGCCTGGTCTTGGGGGCCTGCTCATCCTCCCGGAATTTGTCGTGCTCCCAACGACCCTCATCCTTCCACAGCTTCCTCTGACGACCCTTTGGCCTGCAACAGGTACCAGGGAGTTGGTGGCAAAGCCAAAAGGTGACAGCTTTGAGCAGCTCTGGACAGAAGCCAAGTGTTTGTAGGGCAGGGTGTGCACGGGAGGCAGCATCTCCTCTCCCTCCCAACTCCTCCTGCCCAGCAGCTGCTGCTCTGCCCAGAACGACTTCTGAAAAGCAGCAAAACAATGTCACTGCTGATTAGCAAGAGGAGGTTTTCATTGCACCACCCTCAGCCTCTCCTTCAAAACAGAGTTCAGTAAGAGGAGGATTTTTTTGCACTACCCTCAGCTCCTCCTTCAAAACAAAAAGCTATCATGTCCTTGGAAGACACTACAACAAGCAAGAGAGCAAAGAGTGGCCTGGGAATCAGCCTCCCCCTGGCAGGCAGGGGCTGGGCTGGGGGCTGCTCACATACCTGACCTCCTCCTCCTGCGTCTGCCCCCGCAGGTCGTGCTCGAAGAAGAGTCCCTTGCGGGGGATGTAAGCTGGGTTCTTCCGGTCCTCATCGTCGTCCAGGTGCTTGGGAACCTTCTTGCCAACCTTATTCTCCACGGGCTCAGTGCTCTCCTGTGGGAATCAGGCAGCTGTCCCCACTGCAGCAGTGCCCCCCTCCCCCCACAGCCAGGAGCCTGCAGAGTGCAGCTCCAGCACCTACCTGCCCATCGCCGCTCTGCCTCTCGCCGGTCACAGCCCCCTTGGGGTCAGGTTTCTCATCTCCCTTCTCTGCTTTCGCTGCTGACTCACTGGAGTCATTGCTGTCCTGCTTCAGCTCCACTTTGGCACTTTCTTCTTCACTGTAATCCTCTTCCTCTGCCTGGAGGAGCCCCACACCTTTAGCAGCAGGTCCCCCAGGGAGCTCCCCACACCGTTCCCCAGATTCACAGAATGGGTTGGGTTGGAAGGGACCCTCAGGGTCATCCAGCTCCAACCCCCTGCCATGGCCAGGGACACCTTCAGGCTGCTCAAGGCCTCATCCAACCTGGCTTTGAACATCTCCAGGGAGGGGACATCCACAACCTCCCTGGGCAACCTGTGCCAGTGTCTCCCCACTGCCAAGAGTTTCTTCCCCATCTCCAGTCTCAATCTGCCTTCCTCAAGCTTCCATCCACTCCCTCTCATCCCGTCACAAGCAGTCCTGGAGGCACATCTCTGTTCCAGTTGTTGGACCTGAATCTCTCAAAGCAGAGCCTTAGCTCTCAAGGTCCTTTTTGCTCTGTGCACAAAAACAGAGATAAAGCCTAAACCCAGCAGCTCCAGCTCCAGAGCAGAGCCAGCACCAGCTCCCCTCTCCCTGTTCCAAAAGCAAAGGGCTCAGCACCGGCTAAGCTGGAGCAGCAAACAAGAGCCCTCAGATCCTTCCCACGCCGAGGGCCAGGATCCAGCCAGTGCCACGTTTGCTAACTCCCTGGAGTTCCTGGGCTGACTGACTCACTCAGAGCACTCTGCTCACAGGAGCCTGACCTCGTTTCACCCTCCAGGAGCCTGCAAGCCTCGGGACCGACACTAAAAATAGCTGTGGGTGATTAACAAAAAGCCTTCTCCCTTGCTCTCTTTCAACACAGCCTATTTGCACATCAACTGCTCCTTTTGTTTACGTTGGGGAAGCCCAGCCTGGCATTATTTTTAGGCACAGGAAAAGAGTCATCCTGGCACAGCAGTGATGCAATGCCCCTGGCACTGCTCTGCCACCCCGCAGCTTTCCAGCCTCCAAGAGCTGCTGCCCAGGGGAGGTGGGGAGCTGCCCCTCACCTGCCTCCTGCCCTGCTCCTTCCTCGCTCCTGGCAGAGGCAGTGAGGAGGAGCTGAGCTAATTCACAGCTCCTACAGCTTTGATTGGGTTTGGGTTGGAAAGGAGCTTGTTAAAGATTGCGTGGTGAGGGAGGTGTTGGGTAGAAGGTTGGACCAGATGATCTTTGAGGACTTTTCCAACCTTAATGATTCTATGACCATCCAGTTCCAACCCCCTGCTATGGGCAGGACACCTCCTGCTGCACCAGCTTGCTCAAGGCACCATCCAGCCTGGCTTGGAACACTTCCAGGCTTGGAGCCTCCACAGCTTCTCTGGGCAAACTTTTCCAGTGCCTCAGTAGCCTTCTGGAGAAGAATGTATTCCTAATGTCCAGTCTAAATCCATCTTCTTCCACTCTGAAGCCACCACCCCTTGTCCTGTCACTCCATGTCTCTGTAACAAGTCCCTCCCCAGCTCTCCTGTGGCCCCCTGCAAACACTGGAAGGCAGTTCTAAGGTCTCCCTGGAGCCTTCTCTTCTCCAGCCCCAACTCTCTCAGCCTGGCCTCACTGCAGAGCTGCTCCAGCCCTCAGATCATCTTCTTGGCCTTCTCTGGACCTGCTCTAATTCACCAATTCACAGTACCTAAGAGCTTCCATCTCATCTGCCTCATTGTTCATTGGGTTTTCTCTAACTGCTACCCTGCTGAAGCTCCCCAGAAACCTCCTGGAGCTGTTAAATATTCATTCCTGAACTAAAAACCCAAAGAAAGCCACAGGCAGGAGCTGCTGCCCGGGCCAGGCAGAGTGTCTCAGCCCATACAAGGGGGGGAGAGTTTCTCCTCACACCCCCAGTGCAGAGCTGCCAGCACCCATGGGCTAGGTCACCCCTCCAGCTACAGAAGACACAGAAGCTGCCTGGGATGCTTCCAACCTACCATTTAGGTCTTTAATTGCAGCTAATTAAAACCTAACGAGCACCCTGCACACCCTTCTTGGCCACGGCAAACCCTGCTCCCAGGATCCCCAGTCTGAGGTCCAGGAGCTTTCCTCTCTCCATGCACACTGTTCCTACATCCAGGGCCTGCTGCACAGGCAGCTGCCACCCAAAGCCAGGGACTGGACAGGAGGGAACTGCCCAGTGTGGGGCTCAGCCTGGCAGAGGCCACATCCCCCTGTGGCAGCCATGCCCACGCCACAGCGCAGCTCGCTTGGTGCCAAGCACATGAGCTGCTGCCTGGAGACTGGCAGCAAGCGCTGCTGGCAGGGTCAGGGGAAGAGAGACAAGGACACAAACTGGGTTTTTGTGCTAAAATTACACGAGGGGCAGTCCCAAGGCAGCACCTTCCAGAAGGCAGGCCAGAGCCTGCTCTTACCTCCGAGTCTTCTGCGCTTTCGTAATCCGAGAGGACAGCTGAGGGCAGAAAAAGGAGCCTGGGGTCAGGGCAGCAGCAGGGATGAAGCTCTTCTGGCAAACAACCCCCCCCAGCAGCCCCTCTGAGGGCACCCTGGAGGCCAGCTCCCTGACTGGCACCACTGCCAGCACACACAGGAGGAAACCAGTGTGAATTTGGGGGGTGCTGTCCCTGCACCGCTTCCGAGTTAAGATTTGGGTGGCAGCAAGGGCAGGGCTACTGCAAGAGGCATTTTGAGAGAAGCTTTCACTTTCCAAGTGCAAGCAGCCAAACCCCCTCTACATTACATCAAAACCATGTTTTTCAGGGAGTATTTTGCTGATTTCATCCTTTTCAGGTCATTTACCTGCCCTGCCTTGCAGTTCATGTGGGCATGAAGGGGGTCACAAAGAGCCCATTTCCAACGTCAATAGAAAGGGTTGGGTTGGAACAGATCATCCAAGCTCATCCGAGCCAACCATCAGCCTAAGCCCACCAAACCATTCTGCCCAGTTTGTTGGCACTCAGTACTTGCAGTGCCAGGAGGTTGTCACTCACCATCTCCTTCGATGCCATCCTCACTTTCCTGCAGAGAGAAGGAGAAGCTGAGTTAGCAGCAGGGAGGTCACTGGCACCCTGCAGCACCCTGCAGCCCCAGACACACTGGCAAGGTTGGGCACCACACTGGCACCAGCCCTATCACATCCACCCTGGCATATTTAAGCTTCAGTGATTCAAGACACAAACTCCCAGCACCATTCCAGAGCTGGGGGAATGAAGCACAAGAGAAAAAGGCACAAATAGCCTTAACTGCTGTAGGGTGGAGAGAAAAGAGCAAAGAGAGAATCCAGGCTCCCTTCCCTTGGTAAGGGAGAGCCAGGCAGCTCATTGGGAAAGGGCAAGAGGATTAGTTAATGAGGAACCCAGGACTAATGAACAGAAGCTGAGCAGAACCAAGCTCATCCAGAGCCTCTAGTGACAGAATCACAACCCTGTGCCTGAGAGAAGATGCTGGACAAAGCTGAACAGCTCAGAGCAGAGGGAGTTCCTGGGAAAGGAACAAACTGATCCAGCTGGGCAGTAAAAACAAGCTCAGATCCAAACTAAAAGCAGCATTAATGAGATAAGGCCAAACACCAAAACAGCCCAGCAGAGACACACTGCAGTTGGAGAGGATCCTGAACTAACCACCACCATAAGCTCAGGACAGGACAAAGTCACAGCCAGCTGTGCCCTGAAGGGGTAGGATGCACCAGCACGCCAAAGAAGAACTACCCTGTAAAGGTGGAGGGCAGCAGCATCCCAAACACCCCATAAAGGCTCTTTATGCCCTCACTCAGAAAAACCCAAACTGGTCAAAGCTGATATAGATCAGAAAGGGCCTGGCCAGGCAGCAAACCCACCGACTCCATAAGGAGGAACCAGGAGCTGGGACAGAAGCAAGTCCCTGCCTGGTGCTGGGGGACCGCAGAGCCCAGCCGCCCCCGGCCCTGCTCCCCTGCTCACAGCGGGGTCCCAGTCCAATTACTCATCCTGCTGCTCCCTCAGCTTTCCAGCCCTGGTACCCCTGCAGCCCAGTGGCTCCCAAAGGTCCCTCCAAACCCCTCCAGGCCTCAATACCCCCCCGGCTCCGAGCCCTGCGACTGTCTCCGAGTCCCACCAACACTACAGACCCTCCCCGGAGCCCTCCCACTGCCCAGGGCACCCCCCGGGCCCCACTGACACCGGACCCCCCACCTCCCTCCCCCCCTTCCACCTCCCATTCCCGAACTGCACCCCCAGCACTCACACACTCCGACTCAGGCGCGCTCTTGGCCGCACCCCCGGCAGCGCTTTCAGCTCCGCGGCCCCGCGGCCCAGCGCTTAGGGCCCCGGCGGCCCCCCGGGACGTGCGGTGCGACGGGCGGGGTGAACCAGACCCCGATGCGGAGCCGGATGCGGAACGGGAGCGGGCAGCGCTGGCGGCCGAGTCGGCGCTATCAGAGGCGGCGGAGTCCGAGTCGTCCTCGCTGTCCTGCGAGGCGCGCTGCCGCCGCCGGTCCGCCATCTTGGCCAGGCGTAGGGGCGGGCGGCAGCGCGGGGCATGACGGGACGGACTACACCTCCCGGTGGCCCCCGCGTCACGGAGCCGCCATCGTCCCGGCAGCCCTTGCGGCTGGGCCTTTCCCTGCTTCTCTCTCTCTGCCGGCAGAGGGCAGGCGCGCGGAAGGGCGCCACGCTGACGTCACAGCGCGGGCGGCGCTACGCCGGCGGAAGTGACGTCACGCACAGGGCGGGCAGGCACACACCAGCAGGCAGCGTTCGTTTGCTTAGTTTATTGTAAAAAAAAGAAAAAAAAACAAAACAAAAAGCCAACCAAAAAAAGGGGAAAAACAACAAACAAACAAAAAAAGGGAACGTGGGTTTGTCCGCGCCTGGCCCCCTCCCCGGCAGCGCCCCCCCCACCCCGAGGCAGGCCCCACCGCCAGCATGCTCCCACCATTGGGTTTTTAAAACCAATTTCCTTGACTTTTAGCATTCTAAACCAAGTTTCCTCCCACTCGTCAACCCCGGTGCCAGGAAGTAACCGGGGGAAGCAGAAGGGGCAGGGAAACGGAGCTCTGAGGAGGGTGCAGGCCTCGTGCAGGGACAGCGTGGAAAGAGGGAGAAATAAAATACAAAATAAAACCAAAAAAGCTTCTCCTGTGGTGATCTCCCCATTTAATCTCGGCTGAAGGAGAGGCCGAGGAGAACCTAGCTGGAGTGGGGGACACACAGAACCCCCCTCTACCCCAGGGAGCCCCCTCCCCACCCATCCGGCAGCACCAGCACCATAGGCATCCACATCCAGCACCCACTGCACCAGGGTGAGGCTGGGTGCCCCCAGCAGAGGGAAGCAGACACACTGCCAGCTCTTTCACCAACTTAGGGCACAATTTGCCATCCCCAAAATAATTATTTGAAAAAAAAAGAAAGAAAAGAAAAACAGAAGTTTCCCCCCCTGCCCCCCACGTTGTGCGTATAGGATTTCTATTTCACAAAAAAAAAAAAAAAAGTTTTGTTTTTAAACTCTCCTCTGACTCCTTCACAGCCAACTCGAGAGGGGCAAAAAAAACACAACCCAAAGAGGCTTCCTGGCACTTTCTAGGGCCCTGTTCCTTACTGTGGCAAGGGCACAAGCCACAGGGTACCCGCTGGCAGTGCCTGCTGTCACCTCCCATGCTGCTCAGACACAAACTCTTTGTCCTCCTTTCTAACTCAACGAGGTGGCAGCAGCTGGCAGAGTCCTGGCAGGACGCAGCCTCCCTGGCTGGCAAATGTGGCACTCCTCAGCCCTGGGCTCTGGCTCCGCTGCTCTCCTCATTCCCACTCCTGGCTCCAAGCCAAATGTCCAAACCAAACCCAACACTGGCTGCTGGAGGACAGGGGCAGCGAGGACTGGCAGGATGGGCAGGCAGGCTGAGGTCTGCCCGCTGTCCCTCTGTGCCTGTAGCAGCCAGTGGGAAGCCTCCAGCAGCACCTGCCAGCATGGGGGGGGGGCAAGTCTGAGAAACATGTGGCAGAACCAACAGAACCAAACCAGGGGCACGGAGGAACGAAACCATCCCTCCAGAAGGCAGGAGAGGACTGCGGCTGTCGGTGCCACCCGGTGCCAGCTGCAGCTCCCGGTGCCACCCGGAACTACTTCCGGCAGGTCCGGTGTGGGGTCTGCTTCTTCTGCATCTCCAGCCGGCAGCGGCTGCGCTCGTCCAGCCAGGGCAGCTCGAAGTTCCTGCGGGCACAGCTGGCATCAGTGCAGCACCAGCCCTGACCCGCATGCAGCACCCTCCTGATGGGCAGCGCCGAGGGTGCCAGCAAGAGGAGCAGTGCCTGGCACCGCCCAGCCCTGTGCCCTCCCTGCCAGCAGCACTCACTGTGGGGTCAGTTTTGGTAAGGGCCTGCCGAAGGCGACCACAGGCAGGTAGGGGGTGATGAGCAAACTTTCCACTGCAGACAGACACCAGAGCGTTACACAACCCCTGCCTGACCCCCACCACCCCTGCCTGACCCCCCTCACCCCCTGCCTGACTCCCCCCCACCCCTGCCTGACCCCCCCCAGCCCAGCCACAGCCCCTCACCATCATCTGGCTCAGGGAAGAATGAGGTAACTTCAGGCTCCGACTCCTGGATCCCTTTCCTTTTGTACATTCGGAGCTGCAGCCGCTGCAGGATTCTCTGTTCCCTGATCCGCTGAATGTCCCACCTGGAAAAGAGCAAATCCCAGGCAGTGAGAGGCAGCAGGCAGGGCCTGGAGCCTGCTGGGGAGCTCAGGAGGCTGTGCTGGTGCCACCAGGCTGGCAGCAGTGCCAGAGCATCCTTTCTCCAGCAGTGTTTCTGTGCCTCGGATGATCAGAACCCATTGTGTGTCCCCCCCAGCCCTGGGTGGCACCCCAGGGCCCTTCCCTGTGCAGATCCCCCTCTGCCAGGCACCCCATGGCACCACCACGCCCCCTGCTCCCACCTTTTCCTTCGTTTCTCATCCAGCTCCAGCTTGGCATGCCGCTTGGCAAAGACACTGTCATCCAGGTTCTGCAAGGACACAGAGGGTTGAGCATTGCCCACCTGGCACTGGTAGCCCTGGCACGGCCCTCAGCTGGCACCCAGAGCCACCCTGGCACAGAGGGGTTGATCCTTCACCCCCACCCTAGCCCTCCACCGACAGCCAGATTGTGCCAGGCTGTGCCAGGCTGTTTGTCTCAAAGGCACAGGATGCCCCCAGCCTCGCAGCGGAGCCAATGCCAGGAGCTGCACTCCTCCAGCAGCAAAGCAGCCAGGAAGGTGCCAGCACTACCAACAGCAGCCCTGGGCACAGCTGCTGTGCCCACCAGGATGCCAAACCTACCTCCAGGATGTCTGAAGGGTTGGGGTCTCTCAGGGGCTCCACGACATGGTCCCTCCAAGATGGAACTGCAGGAGCAGAGGCCAAGCTGTTACCCCACACTGCCATCTGCCCCAGACCCATCCCTGCCAGCTCACTGCTCCCTGCCAGCCCAGCCCTGCCCTGGGCAGCGTAGCTCAACCCCCATCCTGAGCCAGGCTGGGCAATGCTGCCAGCTGAGGGCAGTGGAAGGTGGTGAGGAGGGGGCCTCAGGGGGCACAGAGGTCATCACCACCAAGCCAAGCAAACCTGAGCCACTCCAAGAGATGTGCCAGGATCCCTCTGTGCCAGGATCCCTCCCTGCCCAGCACAGCCTCCAGCAGTGGCAGCAGGGACTGGCACACCCACTGCTGGTGCTCCCCATGCTGCAGGACCCCAGCAGACTGCCCAGGACTGGGTGGCCAGAAGGATGGGCACCAGGTCTGGGGCACTGGGTGATCCCCTGGAGGAAGCTGAGCTGTGCCATGGTGGCACAGACCAGGGACACATTTCCCAGCTGCCAACAGGAAGTTGCTTCACCACTGCTGGGTTGGGTGTGCAGGCTGCTGGGCAAAGCAGGTGGCTAAAGCAGGGCACAACTGGCAGCCTTGCCCAGCATGCTGCCCCTGTGGCAGCCTGGCACATACCAGAGCAAAGTAAGCCAGAGATGTGCTTTAAAGGAATGCCCACGACGGGCACTGGAGCTGCTGCCTCCTGTCCCAAGAGAGGCCTCCAGCACAGCACAGTTGGCTGCATCTCTCCCACCACCACTAGGCCTTTGCCAGCTTTGGGGTGAGGGTGCCCAACCCCCTTCCCTAGCTGCATGAGGGCCTTTCCAGCTGTGCCCCAATGCCTGGCACACTGTGGGTGGGGGCTCCCCTGGCACCCTGGGGTAGGCTCTCCTGGGACACTGTGCGGGGGGCTCCCCTGGCACTCTGGGGTAGGCTCTCCTGGGACACTGTGCAGGGGGCTCCCCTGGCACTCTGGGGTAGGCTCTCCTGGGACACTGTGCAGGGGGCTCCCCTAGCACCCTGGGGTAGGCTCTCCTGGGACACTGTGCAGGGGGCTCCCCTGGCACCCTGGGGTAGGCTCTCCTGGGACACTGTGCAGGGGGCTCCCCTGGCACTCTAGGGTAGGTTCTCCTAGCGCTCTGTGGGGGGACTCCCCTGGCACACTATGTGGGGCTCCCCTGGCACTGTGAGGTAGGATCTCCTGGTACTCTGCAGGGGGACTCCCCTGGCACATTATGTGGGGCTCCCCTGGCACCCTGGGGTAGGTTCTCCTAGCACTCTGCAGGGGGGCTCCCCTGGCACACTATGTGGGGCTCCCCTGGCACTGTGGGGTAGGATCTCCTGGTACTCTGCAGGGGGGCTCCCCTGGCACCCTGGGGTCTCTCCATCACTTACTTGCTACAGTCTCCTCCTTCTTGGGGGAGGGCTCGCGCAGGGGCAGGGGCGAGGGGGGCGGCTGGTGCCAGCGGCAGAGGTACATCTCGGTGGTGGCCAGGTAGGGCAGGTCGTCTGCCTCGCTGCTGCCAAAGAAGCCTTTCTCCTTGGGGTGGGCACCGGGGCCCTTGGGCAGGGCTGAGGCCCGCAGGGGGGTCTCCAGCAGCGGCCTGGGCTTCTCAGGGGGCTCCTGGCTGCGCAGCTCTCGCTTGCAAACGCTTTCGGCCAAGGAGCCGCCGGAGTCCTCCTTCCCCAGGGAGTGCTTGGGGGTTTTGCTCTTCACCTTGGAGAACTCAGACACCAATTTCTTGACAGGAGTCTTCCTCTCCCCGCTCCCAAAGGTTGGCTTCCTGCGGGAAGAAGAGGAGCTGAGGCCTCCCCCTGTCCTGCAGCTGCTGGGGCTGACTGCCAGTGCCAGAGCCCAGCTGCAGGCCAGAAGGGTTCCCTGGCATTTTGGGGACCCCCCCCCCTCCCAATCCAGGCTTTCTCAAGCTCTCCCCAAAATGGTGCTCAACAAGAGGATGTGCTGCCAGTGCCAGGCACCCTCTCCAAGCAGCTCAAGGCTCACTGGGTTGAGCTGGCAGCTGCATGCCGCAGGTGCTGGCAGCTCTGTGCCCCAGGCCCTGGCAGCCCCATGGATGGAGGGGTGAAGCCATGGATGCAGTCCCCTCCTCGCCCCCTGGGCATCCTCTCTACCTTTTATGCCCTTTTCCGTTCCTGCCATAGGGGAAGTGCTTGGGCTGCAGGGTCGGGGGGGGCTCCAGCAGGTCCTGGGGACACTCCAGGGGCAGCTTCTCACAGGCCTCCACCTCTGGCTTCTCGTCCACCTCGAAGGCCTGGTAGATTCGGTGCTTCTCCCGCTCGCTGTCCTTCTTCACCAGCTGCACTCTCCTCTCCATGCGCTCGATGCGTGCCAGCAGCTGCCAGCACAGGGCCAGGGCTCACCTCAGGGGTATGCCCCTGGGGGTCAACCCCCTCGGGCAGCCCTGCTCCATGGGCAGCTGCCTGCATGGTGCCCAGCATGTGCACTGCCCTCATGGTGCCCAGCCCGTGCAGTACCCTGCCTGCACGGTACCCAGCCTGTACACTGCCTGTCCCACATGGTGCCCAGCCTGTGCAGTACTCTGCCTGCATGGCACCCTGCCTGTGCAGTGCCCTGCCTGCACATCCCTTTGGCATCAGGGCAACACCCCAGGAAAGAACTGACTGGCAGCACCTAAAGCTGAGCCATCACCCAATGGCACAAGCACTGTCGCACAGCTGTCACACAAGGTGCAGGATCATTGCCACCCTGCTACAGTGCCACCCTGCAGTAAACTGTGCCCATCCTGGCATGAAGCTGGCAACTTCTTGGCTTGGGGTGCAGCAAAATGTTTGTGAGGAGCCCCTAAACAGTGCCTGAGCTGTCGACACCCAAGCTCAGCAGGCTTGCTGGCCAGGGTGCCATGGCTCATGCCAGCCCTCCCAGAGGGGACAGGAGGGTGAGGGCAGGGTCAGGAGCCAGCGCTGGGTGCTGTGTGCATCACAGCCTGGACACCAGAACCACAGCAGCAGCAGACAGGGAGCAAGATGTCCAAACACCACAAAATGGCCACTTGGCCCCACAGCAACAGGGCTGCAGCTGGCTGCAAGCTCCACGCTTTGGGGAGCAATCAGGGGGTCTCCACCTCTGCTGCACCCTCCCCAGACATCCAAGGAGAGGGGGCAGGGAGAGCTGTAATCAGGTTTAGGATCTGTTAAGCAGCCCCCAACTCAGCGACTCCTGCCCTCGGTCCCCCACCCCTCCCCTATCCCCACCACCTGCGATCTGCAGCCATTTGGGGGGGGGGTCTGTTTGGCAAAGAGCCATGGGGGGGAGGTCTCCAGCAGCACCCAGGAACATGGCTAGGGGCAAGGGGGGGACACAAGAGCTGGGAGCAGCTCCCACTCCCTGTTTGCCTGCTTGGCATCCTGGGGGCTCGGCTGCCTGGTGCAGCCCTGCAGCTGCAGCTGCACGGGAGGGCGCTGGGGGGGGTGCAGCAGGGTTGCAGCTTCCCCACTGCAGCTCCTCCCGGTTGGAGGCCTACACACACACCGCAGGGACAGCCTCGCTGGCTGCACCACGTGGGCCAGGCCTGCCCTCCGCTACCGGGGCCGCCACCGGGCAGTGCCAGCACGGACCTTGGCACACTCTGTGGGAACGCCGGGCACACAGGCTGGCAGGCAGGCGTGTGCCAAGGCGTAGGGCAAGGCGGGCACGGCACTGCCTCATGCCTGGGTCACACAATGCAGGGCATCCACAGGGCGACGCAGGCAGGGCACAGAGAGGCTGCAATGCAGGCAGGGCTCTGCCCCATGCCGGGGGAGGGACAATGCAGTGCCTGGGCTGGGCCCCCCCTATGTGCATGGGGCAAAGGAGACAGCCGCGGGGGGCTATGGGGAGGACCCCAAAGCTGAGGGGAAGCAGCCTTGGAGACGCTATGGGGAGGGGGCACCCAAAACTGGGAGGGGGGACCCAAAACTCAGGAGGTGCAGGGCAGGCAGCCCTGGGGTTTGGGGGGCGGGGGGAGTGGGGGGGGCAGCCCTACCTCAGTGGGTGAGGGCGGGGGGCTGGGGAGGGCTACCCGAACCCTGGCAGGAGGGACAGTCCCCTCTCGGTGGGGCGGGGACGGTCCCCACGCGTGGCCGTGGCCGTGCCCACCCCCGCCGCGGCCCTTTTAAGCTAACCCCCGCGGGGCGGGGCGGGGCGGGAAGGGGCCGCGGGCTCTTTAAGAACACACACACACACACACACACACACACACACACACACCCCCTCCCCGCGCCCGCTGCCATGGCGACGGGCGGCGGCCCGTTAACCCCCACCGGCCCGCCCCGCCCCGCCGCTTTGTGCCCCCGCCAGGCACCCTACCCCCCGCCGGCCATTGTCTGAGGGGGTCTGACCACCAAACCCCGTCCCGGGCATCAATACTTAGGGGGTATCAAACCCCCCCGAGATGTCGGGGCGGGGGGGTGGGGAGGGAAGTTATTGCCCCCTAGGAGAGAAGTTAATCTCGGGGGATAGGGGAGCATAACCCCCTGAGTGTCGTGGGATGGAGACTGATGCCCCCTTAAGGGGGTCTTTACACCCCCTTAGTGCAGCAGGGGGGGGCATTAACTTCAGGGGCACCATGTGGGGGGGGGAATCAACCCCCAAGGAGGAGCATTAACCCCTGGGGTGCCACGGGGGGAAGTCGTTAGTCACACGCAGGGGGGAACCCACGTGGCGGGGGGGCGTTAACCCCTACACGGGAGTGGCCTTAACCCCTTGGGTGCCACGGGGGAGCGGGGGGGAGTGAGGGGGGGCGCTGCTTATCTGTTGGTGGTCAGAAACACCGGAGGGGGACCCTTGGGCGTGTGCGTGGGGCGCATTGACCTTGGGTGGGGGTAACCCCACGAGGGGGACACACACTGACCCTAGGGGGGTGTCACCAACACCGGGGGAGTAACTCCATGGGGTGGAGGGGCGCACACTGACTATGGTGAGGGTCACCGATCTTGACTGGGGGGGGACCAACCCCATAGGGGAGTAGGATACCACACACTGACCCTAGGGGTGTCACCAACACTGGGGGGGTAATCCCATGGTTTGGGGGAGCACACTGACCATGGTGGGGGTCACCGACCTTGATGGGGGGAGGGGGACAAACTAACCCCAGAGTGGGGCAGGGTACCACACACTGACCCGGCGTGGGAGGTTAACCCCTTGCGTGCTGCCTTCCTTCCCCCTCCCCCCCATTACCCTCCACCGTACCGTGTCCCGCTCGGCCTTGAGCTCCTCGATCTGCCGCTCCTTGGCCTGCAGCTGCTGCTGCTGCTGCTCGATGAGGTCCAGCTGCAGCAGGAGGATCTGCCGCAGGCAGGCTGCCTGCCCCGGGGAGCCGCCGCCGGCCCCCATCCCGCCGCGCCGCGGGCCGCTCTTCCACTTGCTCTCGGCGGACACCGGCGGAGGAGGAAGAAGTGGGAGAGGAGGCCCCGCTTCGGTGGGCCGCGGCCCCGCCGCTCCTTCCCCGCTGCCTCGCAGGGGTAGCCCCGTTTGGAAGCGCGGCCGAGCGCCGGCATCCCCCGGCCCAGCCTGCTTGCCACCGGCCAGCGGCACCGGCACCGGCCCGGCCCAGCGCTGCTGCTGGTGCTGCTGCCGGTGCTGCTGCTGCTGCTCCGGGGCCGCCGCCGCCGCCACCCCCCCGCCGCCGCCGCGGCCCCTTGTGTGCCCCCAGCGGCGGCGGCTCCCGGGGCCGGCGGGGCGGCAGGCGGTGCGGGGCGGTGGTGCCCTCCTCCTCCTCCTCCTCCTCCTCTTCCTCCTGCACCCCCCCCCGTGGCGGTTCGGCCGCCCGGAAGGCGGTAGACCTCATGGCCGGGGCCCACCGTTACCGCACCGCACCGTTACCGCACCGTTACCGCAGCGGCGGCCGCCGCCACCGGCTGCGCGGAGCGGGAGGGGAGGTGGAGGGCGGGGGGGGGAGCGGCAGTGGGGCCTCGCCGCCATCAGCGCCGCGCATCCCCCCGCCCCGGGACACGCCGGGCAGGGGCGACCCCCTCCCCTCCCGCCGTCCCCGGGTCGGGATCCACGCGGGACCGATCCACGCGGAGGGTGCGGGGTCGGTACCGGGGGCAGGTCGAGGCCGAGGCCGCGCGGCGGCCCCCGGTTACCTTTAAACCGGGCTCGGTGCGCATGCGCCGGCAGTGGCGTTTGGTGGGGGAGCCGGGACCCCCGGGGGGCTAGCAGCGGGGTCGGTCTGCGGCCGGGATGCACCGGGGGGTAGCTTACCCACCCGGGACGTGGGGTGGTCTGGACACGCCGGTCCTGCGTGGAGCCGAGGCCGAGGCCGCTCCCGCGCCGGCAGTACCGAGGCGCAGCCGCCCGGTGGCTCCCGAGCGCGGCGGCTCCGCCCGGAGCGCGCCCGGGTCTCGTGGTGTCCCTCCCGCCCCACGCCGCGCCCCGCCGCCACCGGGGTCGAGTTGGTCTCGGCCCTGCCCCACGGCGCGGGGGGAACCTGCCCTGAAGGAAGGGAGAGCTGTGACCCATGGCCACGACGCCCCCACGCTGTGGGGAGGCCGCGCTGCGGGGGGGTTGTCCTGCGTGGGCCTGGCTTTGGCAGTGCTCCCACGGGGCTGCAGTCCCCCACCCGCGTACGGTCACACACCCTTGTGGGGTCTGCATCCCTTTCCCGTGTGTACGTCCTTCCCACGGCGGTTGCACACACACCCCCCGTGCACACACACGCAGCTCTGCAGAGCCTGCAGGTCCTGCAAGCCCTTGCACACAGGGCCTCCCCCGGGACTGCAGCCCCAGCATGCACATGCATGCAATGCACACGTGCAGCCTGCAGCACTGCAGCCCCCAGCACACCCCTGCCCTGTGCTTCAGCTGCAACATGCATATGCATGCACATGGACACACATGCACACAGACACGCATGTACATGTGCACACACAGCTGCAGTGAGGCACTGCAGCACCCTGTGCACAGTCCCCCCCATGCTGCAGCTTCAGCATGCACATACACACACATGCAAGCACGTGTGCACATTCATGAACACACATGAACACACACTGCAGTAAGGCACTGCAGCAGCCCTGCACACAACCCCCCTTGCACACAAGCATGCACACACATACATGCACACATGTATGCACACACATCCCTTGTAGTGAGGTAGTAGAGTCCCCTGCACACACATGCACCCTCAAAGCTGCAGTGCCAGTGCACACAGGTGCATGTACATATGCATGCACCCACATGCATGCTCACAAATGCACACACCCCTCCCCTGCAGCAAGGCACCACAGCTGCAAACACTTTGCCTGTGCTGCAGCTGTAATGCACACGCATGCACATGCATACACACATACACACACATGAACACGCATGTACACCCCCCCTGCAGCAAGATATTGCAACCCTTCCTGCAGCCCCAGTGCACACATATGACCATACATGCATGCATGCACACGCATGCACATGTAGGAACACCCCCCCAGCCCCACTCACAGCAGTAACACCCCCCCTCCTCTGACTGCTGAACAACCTCCCCCCTTGCACGCAGCACACGGGGCCACAGAGGGGACACGCGTGGCACGTGCCGGGGCCGCGCAGGGGACACGTGGGGGACGTGCCTCACCGAAGGGCTGCATTGGGGGAGAGGGGGGGAGGGTTGGGGAGAGAAGGGAAACACCCCTGCACCCACGAGTGGCAGGGTCCCCCACGCTGTGGGGTAGTGGCACTGCCAGCGTGGCACAGGTGGAGAGGGAAGCCCCTCCGTGCTGTTTGTCATGCCAAGCCTTAGGGGACAACCTTCCCACGCTGCCCGCTACACGCGTGGGAAGAACGGATGCTTGGCCACGGGTGGTCTGGGAGGGTAGCAAGGGGAGGAGGGGGGTTAAGGGGTTGGGGGGAGAGGGTAGGGTTTTTTTGGAGGGGGGTGTTCCCGGTGGCGCGTCCCCGCTGCGGCAGGGCCCACGTGCCAGCCGGGCGGCCGCCCGCACATGGCTCTGCAGCAGGGCACGGAGGCTGCCAGGGCTAAAAATGGAGCAGCGCTCACATGCCAGCGCCACGTGACGCCGCTGCCAGCTCCCGGGATGCAGGAAGGGCTCCCTGCACCCAGCCGAGGAGCCTGCAGCAGGACGGGGGGATTGGGGGGCACCTGCTCACATGGGCTAAGGCAGATGCCAACCTGCCCCGTGCCCCCGAGTCCGCCATGAGTGCCCCTTTGTGAGGGGTTTTGGGGTGTAAGTGGGTCGGGGCCGGGGGGGACTGCCCCACGTCCATATCCAGCTGTGTTTTGGGGAGGTTAAAATGTAGGAGTGGGGAGGTGTGGGAGAGGGGAGGGCGTCCCCCGCTCTGCATGGCTGGGGTAGGGGGGCTGAAGGAAGTCCTGTGACCCCCTCCCGGGAGGTGCCCCTGTCATCTGCGTGCTCCAGGAGGAGCCTGCAGCAGGACGGGGGGGTGAAGGGGGGAGGCCGTGACGCTGCAACAGGAACACAAACAGCAGCCCCTGGGGTTTGTGGGGCTGCAGCCAAGAGGGGTGCAGCGAGGGGGGGGCAGAGCTGCTGCAGCCCCACCCTGCAAGTGGGGCCCACAGGGGTGCCCCCTACCCCTCCTGGCTGCTCCCCATGCTGGGCTTTCCCAGAGCACCCCCCATGGTGGACGAACCAGGGTTCCCCCTGCACCCCTTCTGCACCCTTTCTGCACCCCTGTATCCCAACATGCCACTGAGCTCTGGATCCCTGCACCCACTTTGGAGTCCCAGCACCCCAAGACCCTGCAAACCCCCTGGGGTCCCAGCACCCCTATACCTTGCACTCTTGCCCCCTCCCTGGACCCCTGGCTCCACACACGCTCCCGAGGTGCATTCACCGCTGAATTCCCTACATCCTCTGCCCTCCCAGATCTCTGCTCCCCCAGATCCTGCTCTTCCCAGCTCCCCTGCATCCTCCCCCTGCTCCCCAGACTTTGCACCTCCCTGGGATCTCTGACCCCCAATCAAAGTCCACACCATCCCAGGGTGCCCCCACGCCGTGTGGGGTGCCCCTGCCCGCTGCGGGTTGCCCCTCCCCGGCTCAGGCCTCTCTTGTTTACCTGGTTTGTTTGGGTTTTTTTTCCCCTTTCCGTGGGGAGGGGGAAGGCGAGGCCAGGCCTGGCAGCACCGAGCCCTCGGCCGGGGCCAAGAGCCGTGGGTGAGCCAAGGCTGCTCCTGGAGCTCCAGCACGGATCAGAGAATCACCCCCAAACCCCCCAACCCCACTCCGGGGCTCCTGCCCCTCAGGTCCTCCCACCCACCACCATCACTGCAACCCCGTGGGGGTAAAAAGGGGACTCAGGGGTGCAGGACTACCCCCTCCCCCCCAAGCAGGGTGGCATCTCTGGTTGCTCCCCCCAAAAGCATCACATCGATGGGTGGGGAAACTGAGGCACGATGTGCCCCCGAGGTGGCACTAGGACCCTGTGCCAGTGTCCTCACCCCGCGGGGATGCTGCAGCCCCACAGAGGGTTTGGAGGGTGGCCAAGCCTGTGCCGGGGTGGGGGGGTGCTGGGGTTGCATTGCTGGGGTGGGGGTCTGCACCCTGCCGGAGCCCCCCGTGCTCAGCCTGAGTTTGGGGAGGGGGTGGGCGGGGGGGGTGAGAGGCAGGAGCAAACCCCCAGCCCCCCCTTTTTTCCTGGAAAAGGTACAGCAAGGTAAACAACCCTGCCCGCCCCGGGTAAAAATAAATCCTCTCATGCAGGCGCTCGGTGGCAAGCGGAGCGCCCATCACGTGGCACCGCCGCACAGCGCCGCTGGCATCCCGGGCACCGGGGCACGCGGCCGCCGGCCCTGGTGCCCACTCTCTGGCACCGCCAAGCTGAGGCTTCGGCTGCCCCCTTGACCCCCCGCGGGCAGCAGGGTCGCTGCTGCAGGGCGAGGGGGTCAGGCACAGCCCCTTCTGGGTGGATGTGGAAGTAGGAGGGGGGCAGGGGATGGCAAAGGGAGGGGGCGGTCCGGGAGGTATGGCATGGGGCACGGGCCCAGCTGGCTGCAGGAGCGGCGCTGGTGACAAGGCATGAGGTGATGGGTATGTGTGCCCCCATTGCTGCCGGGCAGGGCTTGCCTGGCACTTGATGACCTTGTGGGGGGTCGAGGTGTCCCATCTGTGCCATGGGCTGGTTGGCATGGGGACTGACATGTCGGCTGGCACAGGGACCCACGGGGTGGCCCCCAGGGCACAGGGCTGCTAAGGGTCCTGAGCCAGGCACAGTGGGTACATGCCCAGCTTCAGCACCCCACCGTGCTGGTGGCTTTAGGACCCCTCACCCCCAACCCTGCTGCCCACAGACTGTCCCCAGCCAGTGTCACCATCCTGCTGCCAGGCTGTCCTGGCTGTGCCCAGCTTGAGGACCCTGCTCACAGCCCCCTCAAATCAACCTGCTGTGCCAGGGTCCCAGTCCCACAGCAGGACCCCGTGGTGGGATGCCACAGGATTCGCATGGTCCCTCCTAGCCCTGTGCCCTCCCCGGGCATCCTGGAGGTGCTGAGCATCAGGGTCCAGATGAGCATCCCTGTGCAGTGCCAGCTGTGAATCCCTGTGCAGTGCCAGCTGCCTGCTGTGTGCCAGGTGCGGGGTTATTTTCCACACCGAGATGAGTGATTGAGTCACAGCAAATTGCTGCTGCCCAGGAACGTGCCAGGAGTGGAACGAGGCACCACCAGGGGCTGGTGGCACCTGCACACTTGTGACAGCCTGGGCACAGCTGGGCACAGCTGCACTGCTGGCAAGTGGCAGCAGTGAGGGCCCCCTGCCCTGGGGCCAGCACCTCCATGGATCCCCTGGCTCCGATGCCAGCCTGGCCTCACACATCCTTCCGGGAGCCACTGGGTTTACTCCCTGACAGAGGTGCCAGCTGCAGCATGGCCAAGGCACCGCTCAACTGCCCGGTGACTCAGGCTGGGGGCACATCCTGTAGGGTTGTGGGGTGCCCCCTCCCCCCCCCAGTGCCATGGGGCATCCCAAAACCAGCACCCAGTGGGGGACTCTGGGGGCTCCCAGCTGAGGGACAGCCACACATACCCTCGAGGGCTGGCACTGGGGAATGTTTGGGGTGCAGCACTGCAGTGTGCCCCACGTCGGGCACCCTGCAAGCTCCTGACACGATTGTCATGCCCGAGGTCTCCCCTCCCGTGGGATTAGCTCTGAGGATTTCCCGGCCCTGGCATCTCTGTGCTCTGCACCTTCTCCTGGCAGGGAGCCAGGGCAGCATCCGGCACGTGGCACCAAGGATGGTGCTGGCACCCCTGAAACCCTCCCCTCTGGCCCTGTTGCTGCGACCCAGATCTGCTCAGTGGCTGTGCCCTGGCACGACGATACTGGGCACAGCACACCGCCGCAGCCCCTGCGGCAGCCATCAGCAGGGCCAGGCTGGCAGTGGCAGCCAGGCACGTGCCACACTGGGTACCCGCCACAGGCAGCTCGTTTCCACGGTGGCACTAGGGACAGGGGGCTGTGGGGGTGTGCAGGTGGTCTGGCTGTGCCATGTTGTGTGCTGCAGCTCTGCTGTGTGTGGGCATCCCTGGAGGGCTTGCAGTGCTGGTGCCACACTGTGTCTGGGTATCCCCAGGGCAGGGGCTGGTGCCATGCAGGGTGCCAGGGGTAGCTGGAAATCAGTGCTGTGCTGGGTGGCATGGGTGACAAGATGTCCCCAGGAAATGGTGCTGTGCAGCATGCCAGGCATGCCAGGGCTGTGCCTGGGTGACCCCATGCAGGAGACAGTGCCATGCTCAGGAGTCCTTAGTGCAAGGGACAGTGCTGTGCAAGGTGACAGTGATGTCAGTGATGCCAGGGCTGCACCCAAGTACCCCCAGGGCAGGAGACGGAGCTGTGAAAAGTGTCAGGGATGCCAAGCACTGCACCCAGGGGACAGTGCCATACTTGGGTGCTCCTCATGCAGAGACTCTGCTGTGCAAGGCGACAGGGGTGCCCGGTGTCGCTGGCACAGGGAACAGTGCCATGTAGGGTGACAGGGGTGCCAACTGTCGTGCCTGGTTGTTCCCAGCACAGGGGACAGTGCCCTGATGAGGTGTTCCCAGCGCAGGGACCATGCTGAGCTGGTGACAGACGCCCCCCGGTGTCCCCAGTGCAGGGCACAGTGCCCTCCTTCGCTGTGCCCCCCGCAGGGACTATGCTGTGCTGGGTGCCAGCGGTGCCCAAGTGTCCCTAAGGGATGGCACCGAGTTGGGTGACAGCTGCCCGTGCCGGGGGTCCACAGCGCAGGGAGCGGTCCCGGTGCAGCGGCAGTTCCCAGTGCCTTTCCCCGCGGGTGCCAGGCGGCCCCGCCGCGGGGGTCCCCGTTGTGCCCGGGCTCTCCGCCGGCGGAAAGTGTGTCACTGGGGCACGAGGCTCTCCCCGGGAATCACATGGGGGAGGCGGCGGCGCCGCGTGCGGCCCAGTGCGCAGCCGCGGCCGGTGCCGGGCGGGCGGCGGGGCGGGCGGCGGGCGCACAACAGCACTCACCGGGCGGCGGCGCGGCACGGCTCGGCGCGGCTCCGGCTCTGGCTGCGGGAGGCTCGGTGGAGCCGTTACCCGTAATTCCCCCCCTCCCCGATCCCCCCAAAGGATGGCCGCCCCCGAGACCGGCAGCACAGGTCAGTGCCCCGCTGGAGACACCCCTCCCTTCCCAATCCCCGCGGCACCGGGAGCGATCCCGAGCATCCGGAGACGGGGGTCAGTGCACCGGGGACCGCAGCGAAGGGGGCTGCGCGCAGAGACCGCGAGTTGGAGGGGTCCGGACATCGGGACCGGAGGGTCCTGCACACCCCACCGGGCAGGATGCGCACCGGGACCGCATCCCGGAACGGGGCTCCTTCCTACCGGGACCGGGCGGTCCTGCATAGCGGGGTAAGGACCGGGCAGCGGGGCCGGGGTGGGATATGCACTGGCATTGGGGCGACCTCAACATCGGTACCGGGGCGCTCCGGTCGCCGGGGTGGGAAGGATGGAAATGGGGAACTGGGGAGTCCTGAACGCCGGGAGTAGGAACCGGGAGCGCTGCACCGCGGTGTCTCGGACAGCAAGACCGAGTTGTCCCCGGGAGTAGGAAGAGTAAGGACGAGGAACAGTGTGCCGAGGTGGCCCAGACAGCGAGACTGCAGTATCAGGGACACCGGGATCGGAATGTCCCTAGGAGTAGGAAGGATGAGGACCGAGATCGGTGCACCGAAATGTCCTGAGCACCGGGACCGGAGTGTTCGAAATACCGGAACCGGGATGTTCCCGGGGGTAAGAAGAACGGGGGACCGAGATCGGTGCACCGGAGTGTCCTGGACACGGGCACCGGGGTGTGCCCGGGGGTACGAAGGGGGAGAACCGGTATCGGCGCACTGGGGTGTCCCGGGCACCAGCACCGGAGCGGAACGCGCCTGGACCGGAGTGTCCCGGGACAAGCGGGACAGGACGGACGCGCACTAGGAGCGGCGCAGCGGGGATCGGGCATTCCGTGGGCGGCAGAGGCGGGAACGTGCATTCCGGGGCGCCCTGCGCGGGGACGCGCACCAGGCAGGGCCGGGGGGTGGTGTGTGTGAACGGGGGCGGTGTCCCCGTGTCCCCCCCCTGGCACGTGTACCCCTCCCCGCCGCTGCCACGTGCGGGGTTTGTTTTCCCCGCAGCCCCGCCCCGCCCCCGCCCATTGGCCGCCAGATGACGTCATCGCTGTTCCTTGTGACGTCATACCCGGAAGCGCGCTCGCGCTCCTTTCTAACGTGGGGGGGTGGTCGGGGGGCGCAGCGCGCTCTATCCGCGGGCTAACGCGAAGGGGCGGAGCCTCGCGGAGGAACCAATGGACTGCCAGGGGGCGGAGCAAAGCGTGAAGGGGCGGGGCCGAGCCAGGCCACGTGCAGATGGAGCACGTGGGGCGGCGGCGTGAGGCCGCCTGAGCTTGTTGATGGGAGGGGGAGCTGCTGGGCGGCTGTTTTGAGGGGGTTCCCCTCAAGGATTTCAAGTGCTGTGGGGTCGAGGATGGTCCCGTGTCATGGTACAGTCTCTTGGGGGCTTCCCACCCCCTCAAAGCTCCCAGGACCTCCACTGGGCCCCCAGACTTACTCCAGGGTACCTCAAGGTCCCCTCAGGAAACTCATCCTCCCTCTAGAACCCTTCAGATCCGAACCTCCAGACTTCTACCCAGGACTCTAGACCCACTGTGGGGTCTCCCCCCCCCCTGCCTCTAGACCCTTCTAGGTTCCTCAGCCCCCAACAGTTGTTACCAGAACTGCTCAGCCCCCCTCTAGATCCACCTCAAACCACCCCCAAAAACCTTCGGGACCTCCTAGTGTCTCTCTACGCATTTCCAGACCTCCCCCTTCAATACGGGGCTTGGACAGGGGAGAGCCTCCCAGTGTTGCAGTATCTCAACAGCTGGAGATCCCAGGCCCACTGTCCCCAATTCAGTGACCCCCTTTGGCGGTGGCTGGGTGAGGGGGGGTTGACAGCAGGCTGGCTCCGGCACGCAGCATCTGTGCCAGCAGTACCGTGTGCGGCGGCAGACACATGGCCCCGGCGATCCTGTGTGTCCCCAGCCTTCCCTTCCACGTGTCCCGGTGCCGCTGCCCCGTGCGGTGACGGCGGGGGGCAACTGAGGGAGGGGGCTGTGACCTCTGCCAGCACTGCCTATGGGCTCAACACCCTGGGGTGCTCCCCACTTTTGTGGTGCTCCCACGCACAGAGCTCCCCCAGCCTCTGCTATTTGCTCCAGATCCCCTTAACTGAGGGGGCTGCACCGTGACCCCCTCTAATGCTGGGGTCTTGGGGGCTGTCCTGTGGGGTTCCATCTGGATTTGTGGGGCTGGGAGCGGGGCTGTGCCAGGGGCACGGGGCTGGAGCTGGCAGGTTGAGCTGCCGTGACCTCCCAGTTACGCCTGCGGTGCATTCCCAGCCCACATTCCTCCCACGGGTGTTTCCGGGGCACTGTGCCCGTGTCCCCAGCCGGCACGCACCCCAGAACCCCACCTGTCCCTGTCCCACGTGGAGCTGGCACCCGTGGCAGCCGTCGGGGTGTGGTGCCTGACTCAGGGTGCATGTGTGGCCACGGCTGCAGGACACCCCTGAGTCCGGGATGCATCCGGGGTGCTTCCCTGAGCACACCGCGCCCAGGGCTGCGGTGCCCACCACAGGGATGCCCTCTCTGGCAGGCGGAGCTGAGCCCGGTGCAGCTCGGTGCATGTGTGGCCTCACTGCTGTACCCACAGGCGGTGTGATCAGCTACGTGGGCTCCAGTGGCACCTCGCCCAACCGCACCAGCCCTGTCTCGCTCTGCAGTGACAGCTCCAACAGCAGCTCCCAGTCCGGCTCCCAGCCCTTCCCCACCTACTTTCCCCCATCGCCCACCGGCTCCCTTCAGGATTCCCGTGCCTATGGTGGGGGCTCGCTGGCCCCCCATGAGGATGCTTCCCCTTCCTCCTCCGCCTCCTCCTCGTCGTCGTCGTATGGCTCCTCGGTGAACTTCCCTGGGGTGCAGCAGGTCCCTGCGGATGAGCGACGCCGCAGCTCTCCCAGCAAAGCTGGCAGCACTGTCACCAGTGAGTGGGGTGGGTGAGGGGGTGGCAGGTGGTCCCTTGCCCCTGGTGGTGGGCACCCCAGAGCCCTGCTCACCCGTGTCCCTCTGCAGAGCTGAACGGGATGGTGCTGCTCTGCAAGGTCTGCGGGGATGTCGCCTCCGGCTTCCACTACGGTGTCCACGCGTGCGAGGGCTGCAAGGTACCGGGGCTGGGGCTGGGGTGACCCTGAGCCTCCCCCCACAAGTGCATTTTGGGGGGCACCCAAGTGACACCTCCTACCCCACCCCTACAGGGCTTCTTCCGCCGCAGCATCCAGCAGAACATTCAATACAAGAAGTGCCTCAAGAACGAGAACTGCTCCATAGTCCGCATCAACCGCAACCGCTGCCAGCAGTGCCGCTTCAAGAAGTGCCTGCTGGTTGGCATGTCCCGCGACGGTGAGCTTGGCCATGCACCCCCAGAACCAGGAAACACCCCTTCAGCGCTCTGCAACCCCTCAGGGGGTGTGATCCTGTGCTCAGCTCCCCTGCCATAGGTCCCCTGCCACACTCAAAACTCTGATGTCCCCTCCTGGGATAGGTGCCCCTCATGCTCAGGGCTCTTTGGGCCCTTTCAGGATTGGTTCCTCAGTGCTCAGGGATCTTTTTCCCATCCAGGACTGTGTCCCCCCCTGCTGCTCATGGCTCATTGTCCCCTCCTGGGATGAACCTCCCCCATGTTCAGAGCTCTTTGTTCCCTCCCGGGATGGATCCCATGATGTTGAAGGCATTTTGTCCCCTCTAGGTCTGGGTCCCCTCCAGGTCTGGGTCCCCTCCGTGCTCTTTGTCCCCTCCCGGGACGCGGTCTCACCGTGCTCAGGGCTGTAAATCCCCTCCCAGCAGGGGTCGTAGGGATGCAGCCACGTTCCTTGCAGGACTGGAGGGTGGGTGGGGGGCTGTCAGCGTGTCCCCAGTCTCTCACTAACAGCAGTGTCCCCACAGCGGTGCGCTTTGGGCGCATCCCCAAGCGGGAGAAGCAGCGAATGCTGGCGGAGATGCAGAGCGCCATGAGCATGGGCAGCGTCCCCCCGGCCATGCCCAGCCCCGGCGAGGGTCCAGCACCGGGCGGGGGCCGCGCACCGCCACCGCCCCCCGGCCCCCCACCGCTCGCCCCCGCTGCCTGCTTCTCGCAGTTCCCCCAGCAGCTGACACCCCCCCGCTCGCCCAGCCCTGGGGGGGCCACCGAGGACGTCATCGCGCAGGTGGCCAAGGCACACAAGGAGATCTTCGTCTACGCGCACGACAAGCTGGGACCCCCCCCGGCCTGCGACGGCGGCCTCCTGCGATGGGACGCGACCCCTGCGTGGACCCCCGGCCCCCCTGAACCCCGGCTCTGCCCCCCCGCCTACCCCGAGCCCCCGGTGCGGGGCTGCCCCTGGCCCCGCGGCACCAAGGACGTCCTGCCGGTGAGCGCCCGGGGGCCTCCCGCTCCCCGTTCCTGGCTATTTTTAGCCGCTAATCGCAGTAATCGCCTTGGCCGTGCCGCGGTGGCTGGGCCGGGGGAGTCCCGCGGTGCTCGGCTGAGCTGTGCCATCGCCCGCAGGCCTGCCCCATGAACAGCCACTTGCCCGGCCGCAGCGGGCGCTCGGTGCAGGAGATCTGGGAGGATTTCTCCCTCAGCTTCACCCCTGCCGTCCGAGAGGTCGTCGAGTTCGCCAAGCACATTCCCGGCTTCCAGGCCCTCTCCCAGCACGACCAGGTCACCCTGCTCAAGGCTGGCACCTTCGAGGTATGTCCTGGGGCAGCAAAGGCTCAATAGAGGGCACGGTGCCACCGCAGCCCAGCATGGTGCCCCACGGACCGGCACAAAATCCCATGGCATTGCCTGGTGCCCCATGCATCAATGTGGAGCTTTACAACGCTGCATGACTCCTGGCTCCTGGCATGGAGCCCCAGAGCATGGGCACGGTGCCCCTTCAGCACTGCACACTTCCTTGTGGTGTTGCACAGTGCCCCAGAGCACAACACGGAGCCCCGTGGGCATTGTACAGTGACCAGCAACACTGCGTAATGCCCTACAGCCTGGCATAGTGCCCCATGGTCTGAGATCTGACATCAAGCCCCATGGCATTGCACAGTGACCCATGGCATGGAGCTGTGGCACAGAATGTGGCATTGCAGTGTCCCACAGCAGAGGAGCCATGGCAAGGAGAATGGCATTGCAGGGCACTCCATGGCTCAGCACTGTGCCCCGTGGCACAACATAGAAGCCCACAGGATTGCAGGATGCCCCTCATGGCAGGGTGCCCTTTGGCATCACACAGAAGAGCTTGGCGTGGCACAGTGGCCAACAGCGTTGCAGGATGCCCCCCATGGCACAGTGCCCCTTGGCTTTGCATGGGAGCTCAGCATTGCAGCATGCCTCCCATGGTCCGGTGCCCCTCGGGATGGCACTGATGCCACCTGTGCCACAGGTGCTGATGGTTCGCTTCGCTTCGCTCTTCGACGTGAAGGAGCAGACAGTGACCTTCATGAGCAGGACGAAGTACAGCCTGGAGGAGCTGTGGGGCATGGGCATGGGCGACCTGCTCAGCTCCATGTTCGAGTTCAGCGAGAAGCTCAGCGCCCTGCAGCTCAGCGACGAGGAGCTTGGGCTCTTCACCGCCGTCGTGCTGGTGTCGGCAGGTGGGAGTCGGGGCTGGGGTGGAGACTGGGGGGTGGAGATTGGGGGGGATGTGGAGACTGGGGGTGGAGCTCGGGGCTGATGTGGGGACTGGCGCCGCTGAGGAGCAGAGGCTGATTTTGGGGGGTGGGTGGGTTACGATCTGCCTGCTGATGCCCTCCCCGCCCCGTGCCCGCAGACCGCTCGGGGATGGAGGACACGGCGTCTGTGGAGCAGCTGCAGGAGACCCTGATCCGTGCCCTGCGGGCGCTGGTGCTGAAAACTCACCCGGCCGAGACCTCCAGGTTCACCAAGCTGCTGCTGAAGCTGCCGGACCTGCGCACCCTCAACAACCTCCACTCCGAGAAGTTGCTCTCCTTCCGCATCGACGCCCAGTAGGGCCCCCACGGACCCCAGCCGCCCGCCCCCCGCGAACCCCGCACCCACCGCCACCCCTGTACATAGCACCGCGGGCGGGGAGGGGGATACACACCACCACCCCCCCAAAATCCAAGGGACAGCACGAACCCCACGGTGCCCACCAGACTCCTGGAGTGGGGGGGAATGATAGGGGGGACTGCACGCCCCCCCTAAAGTGGGCACTGAGATGCCAGGACCTCCCTTCCCAAGTTGGGTGCCAGCCCCATGGCTCCGCTGGCAGTGCCCTGGCTGCTCCGTCTCTCCCTTGCCCCCGGCCCCCGGCTCCGGCAGCCAGCAGAGGAAGGCGAGAGGCCGGCTCCAGCCCAGCTGGGGGTGGGGTGTGATGGGTGGGGGTGGATGTGTGGGGGGGCTGGGGGCCGGATGATGATGATGATTATTTTTTTTTCATCATATATTTATTACATAAATATATAGTAAAATAGACCAGCAACAATTACCATAAAAATATCTTTTTTTAAAATCCTGACCAAAACACAAAAGGGTTGAAATTCGCACGTCACAGACTTGTGATTGTCACGGAGCTCAGCGCCCCCCCCCCCCCCCCCCCCCCCCCCCCCCCCAACCCCCTCCCGCCCTCCTTCCCCTCCTCCCCCAGCCCCCTCCTCACACCGCCCCCTCCCCATCCCGCGCCCTACATTCAGCGACGCCGGCCGCGGACATCTCCCCGCCCCCTTTACCTCCTCCATCCCCCCTCCCATCCCCACCCCTTTGCCCCAACCACCACCCCACCCCCCCGCGGCACCATGCATAGTCGGGGGGACCCCGCGCCAGGCCGTGCCAGGGCGTGCCAAGCTGTGCCAGCTGGGCTCGACGCGGCCCCAAGCAGGGGCAGCTCCGGGAGCCATGAGGTATGTGCTTGGGGGGGGAAGAGGGGGGAGTGGGGGGGGGAGGGATGTGGGGTTGGGGGACACGGGGGTGGCCCGGGGGAGGTGGCAGAGAGCGGGGGAGGGGGGCACCGGCTGTGCCCTCTCTAGGTGAAGCTGGGGCCGATGCTGGACGTGCGATGGTGACGCAAGACAGGAGGGCACGGCCCAGGGGGCACAGGGCAGTGTGAGGGCAAGGGGGTGCTGGCCATGGGGCAGGGGGACAGGGCCTATGCCCCCCCGGGATGAGCCACCCCAGGGCATCGTGCTGCCAGCTGGGGGGGCACATGCCCTGGCTACAGAGGGGGGAGGGGGTCACGTTTGCTGCTTGAGACACATCCTGCAACAGCTCTGCCCTGATGGGTGGGCAGGGGGTGGGCAGCACCTGGCACCACGGATTGTGCCTGGGGATACAGGGGCATGGCCACAGCACCAGTGCTGCGCTACCGTGCGTGGCCATGGCACCATCACTGCTTGGCCATGGCACTGGCACAGCATGGCCACCATGTGGGCAGCGCACAGGCACTGCTCCAGCATGGCATGGCCATGGTACCAGTACTGGCACAGCAAAATATGGCCATAATATGGGCACTGCACCGGTGTGGCACGGCACAGACATGGGCACTGCCTGTGTGTGGTGCCGCAGTGCCACCGTCCCTGCCTGCAGCCCGAAGGCACGTGTAAAGGCTGGCACTGGGTGGCACATGCAGGGCAGGGCTCAGTGGGGGCCAGTGCTGCCAGGGGGCTGAATCCTCAAACTCTGTGCCCCCTCCAGCACAGGCATTAGTGTTTCCTGGCACTGGCTCCTATTGCACAACCCATGGCTGGTGCCATGCCAGGACCCCCCCACCCTATGCCGGGCACCCAGGGTGAGAGTTTAAGACATTGTGCACCAAAGCTGGCCCTGCTCTGGGGGAAAGAGGGGCAGAGGGCTGTGGGCACTACAACCTCCCCTGGCTACAAGGGGCACTCTCGAGTGCCACAGTCCTGCCACACCCCCACTGCACCCCGGCCCCGGTTGCAGGGGGTCTGGCAGGGCCCCCAGGCACCACCTCCACCACGATGAGGGTGGTGGGCGATGGGGTGGCGGTGCTGAGGTGTGCCAGGGTGCCCAGCCTGGCCCTCTGTGCCCAGGATGGGGGTGGGGGGGGGAAGTGTCTCGTGTTGGGGTTTGCTGCTTGTCAACGACCCGTAAAAAGAGGTTTTTTGTTTTTAATTACAAAAATTATATATTTTATATATATTTATATATATATATATATATTAGCTTAGGTGGGCACGGCGGGCTGCCCGCCTCGCCCGCTGCCCGCCCCTCCTCCCCACCCCCGCCCCGTGCCCCCCGCGCCCCTCCCCCCTCTCGGCCTCTGCCTGAGGTAAGAAAAAATTCACAAACCTAAATCGGGGGGGTGGGGGGAGGGGGAAAGGTGGGGAAAAAAAACCATTCCCGGATGCCCCCTGCCACAGCCCTGCCCACCCCCTGCTCGGGCTCCCCCCTAGGCCCCCCCAGCCCCTGCTGCAGCTTAGCCCCCCCAGCTCCAGGAGCAGGGAGGTGAAGGGGGTGGTGGGGGGGGCAGAGGGTGCAGCCCCTCCATCCCCCGAAGTGCTGCTGCTGAGGGCAGGGGGTGGGGGGGGTGGGGGCAGTAGTGCAGTGGGGGCTGGGGGGTGTTTAGGGCGGGGGCACCTGCTGTGCCCCCCTTCCCTCGCCAGCACCTCCGGGGCCATTCCAACTCCTGACGGACACGACAGAGAAACCCACGAGGACGGGGGGGTGGGGGGGTGGGGTGGGGTGGAAAACAACAAAAAAAAAAGGACAAGGGAGGGGGGTTGTGTGGTGCTGAGGGGGGTGGGGGGTGGCCACAGCAGGTCCGTACGGCCCCTCCCCCCTCAGCCCCCCCCCCCCCCCCCCGCCAATGGCATCCCGCAGCGCCCACCCTCCGCCGGCGCTTGGCACAGAATCCTCTCCTCTCAGCCCCAAAAAAAAAAACCAAAGAGAAAAACCAAAGCCCCGAATCTGGCCCCGAATTTGGGGTCTGGGGAGTGCAGGGGTGGGGGGGGTGGGGAGGGCAGGGAGGGGTTAACCCCATCCGGGGCAAACCCAAAAGCCGTGTGCCCCACACCACGGGCTGGGGTTGCCCCCTCCCTGCTGCTGTGCCCCCGCCCCGTGCCCCACTTGGATGGTGGTGGTTACGGGGGAGGGGTTGTGGCCACCCCCCAGCTCCAGCCCCTGTGTTGCTACCTGGCCCAAAGTGCATGGTGGCCCTGGTGGCCTCCCCCCAACCCTGGCTGGGGCAAACCTCTCCCTGTGCAGCCCAAGAGCCCCCTCCTCTCCTTTGCTCTTCCTCCTCCTCCTCCTCCTCCTCCTCCTCCTCCTCCTCCTCCTCTCCTTCCAAAGTGCAGTTAGTTTAATATTTTAGCCTCTCAGGGAGGGAAATAAATGCTTAAAAAATAATAATCTAAGAAGAGAAGGACAATAAAGGAAACGTTCGACCGTCGGGGCCCTTCCCTGTGCAAACAAACAAAATTCATCAAGTCCTGGGCTCGGGGGATTTGGGGAGTGGGGGATGGGGACGGGAGGGCAGCCATTTTTGGGGGTGTGTGGGGGGGCACAGTGGGACACCCCCCCACACCACCACCACCAACCCCTTCTGCCCTAGGCGCAGCGTCCCCTTTGCCCTCACCCTTGGTGGGGGAGAAGATAAAAATTGAAGGGGAGGGGGGGGAGGTGGAGCTTGAGAGAAAGGGGAGGGCAGAGCCAAGAGGAGGAGGAGGAGATGAGGGTGAGGGGGGCGGGCACGGGGGGCGGGGAGAGGTGGCAGCCCTACACCTCCTGGTCCTCGAAGACCTCGAGGAAGAGGGGGGGGAAGAGCTCGGTGGGACACTCCACCTTCATGTGCAGGAAGCGGCTGGCGTGGCAGGCGCCGATCATCCGCAGGTCTGTGACCTTCATCAGCAGCTTGGGCCAGAAGTGGGGAATGTTGTGTTTGCGGTAGTTGATGTAGTGCTCGAAGGCCAGCAGGTAGGTCTCCTGGCACTTCTCGATCTTCTCCACGCAGATCAGCCCTGTCCGGTCTGTGGGCACAGCCAGGTGGGCATCCAGAGAGGGCAGAAGTCATCCTCCACTGCCACACACACCCCCACCCCCCGGGGCTGAGCTGCTCTCCTCACAGTCCCTCTGCAGCCTAACGAGGCTGCTCCAGGGCATCCAGGGGTGCACTGCATGGAACCTGCCCACCCTACTGACCCCCTTCAGCCTGGCACAGCTCCCCAGGGCATCCAGGGGTGCACTGCATGGAACCTGCCCACCCTACTGACCCCCTTCAGCCTGGCACAGCTCCCCAGGGCATCCAGGGGTGCACTGCATGGAACCTGCCCACCCTACTGACCCCCTTCAGCCTGGCACAGCTCCCCAGGGCATCCAGGGGTGCACTGCATGGAACCTGCCCACCCTACTGACCCCCTTCAGCCTGGCACAGCTCCCCAGGACATCCAAGTCTTCACCCCATGCACCCTGCACTGCTGAGCACTAGGGATCAAGGTGCCCATCCTACAGACCCCCTTCAACCTGGCATAGCTCCTTCAGCCTGGTACAGCTCCCTAGGACATTGAGGTCTTCACCCCATGCACCCCTTGCTGTTGTGATTCTGTGAGGGTCTGGGCATCGAGATGCCCACCCAACATACCCCCAGGTCACTGAGGACTCTGGGCATTGAGGTGCTCATGGAGCCAAGCTAGATGAGGACAGATTTAGGTTAGATGTCAGGAAGGAGTTCTTCCCTGTGAGGGTGGTGAGACACTGGCACAGGTTGCCCAGGATGGTGGTGGAAGCCTCATCCCTGGAGGTTTTGAAGGCCAGGCTGGAGGTGGCTGTGAGCAACCTGATCTGGTGTGAGCTGTCCCTGCCCATGGTAGGGGGGTTGGGACTGGATGATCCTTGAGGTCCCTTCCAGCCCTGACCATTCTGTGATGGCTCTGGGCACCGAGGTGCCAGCCCAACACACCCCCAGGACACTGAGGGCTCTGGGCATCTAGGTGCCCACCTCATGTACCCTCCCACTCCCTCTGTGCCCAGCCCATTTCCCCTCCCTCAGCAACCCCTGAGGGCAGCAGTACCTGAGGACATGAGCAGCACGGCCTGGAGCAGGGCCACCTCGGTGTCATCCAGGTTGAAGGCAGAGAGGGACTTGCCCAGGTCGAAGATGGCATCAGAGACGACGCCCAGGCCTCCGTTCTTGAGCTGCTCGCGCTTGACTGCCATCTCCCCGCTCAGCGTCAGCGTCTCGCTCTCGGGGTCGTAGCGCACGGCCGCCCGCAGGGACATGATCTCCATGCAGCAGCCCTTCAGCAGGATGATCTGATCCTCACAAGGCAGCTGTGGGCATCGGCACAGCTGGTAAGGGACCCCCAGAGATCGTCCAGTCCAGCCCCACTGCCAGAGCAGGCACCCAGGGTAGGTCACCCGAGAGCGCATCCCGGGGCGGGGGTCGGAAGCTGTGCACAGAAGGAGGCTCCACAGCCCCTCTGGGCAGCCTGCTCCAGGCTCCAGCAGCCTCACACCAAAGGAGTTTCTCCTTGGACCCATTGTGCTTTGCCCTGTCACTGGGCACCACCAAACAGAGCGTGGCACCTGCATCCTGACCCCCAGCCCTCAGATATTGACAGACATTGATCAGGTCCCCTCTCAGCCTTCTCCTCTCCACACTACCCAGCCCCAAGGCTCTCAGCCTTTCTTCACAGCAGAGATGTTCCAGTCCCTTCATCATCCTCATAGCTTCCACTGGACTCTCTCCAGGAGTTCCCTCTCCCTGTCCCTGAACTAGGGAGCCCCCAGCTGGTCCCAGCTCTCCAGATGTGGCCTCACCAGGGCAGGGCAGAGGTGGAGGAGAACCTCCCTTGACCTGTTGGCCACACTCCATACAGCCCAGGATACCAGCTGCCCTCTTGGGCACATGATGCTGCTGTTGCTGCTGCTGCTGCTGCCAGTGCTGGGGGTGTCTCTGTGCCCTCCTCCCTGCCGCCCCCTGCCCGGGACCCCCTCGTACCTCCGAAAACATGGGCAGTTTTTTGGCAAAGTCGACCACGCGGGTGATGGCCGGGGTGATGATTTTTGTAAACTCGCTGAACGCCTCCAGGTCGACTTTGTCCCCATCAGGCATGGAGGCCATGGGCGACTGGCCGATGTCCTCGGGCTGCAGCGACAGACGGCGGCGTCGGGGGGTGTGGTGTCACCGCCCTCACCCCGCCGGGACCCCTTCCCCGTGTGGCAAAGGGAAGCAGCGGCAGGGCTGGGCGTGGGGCAGCGGCCAGGAGAGGGAGCTGTGTGCCAGGGACAGAGCCACCCTGCCGCAGGGCACAGCTGTCCCCTTCGGTCACCACTCATCCCTTTAACCTCTCTGGGGGGGTGACAAGGACACTGGGTGACATCTGCAAGCCCCTGGCCCCCACGGTGTTAGGGACACTGCCTGCCACACATACACCGAGTGTGTGGGAGCTCAGCCAGCACTGACCACAGAGAGATTGCCCCTTGGGATAGGCTGCCCAGGGAGGGGGTGGGGTCCATGTCCCTGGAGGTGCTTAAGAACAGCCTGGACGAGGCACCTGGTGCCATGGTCTGGTTGGTTACTTAAGGCTGGCTGATTGTTTGGACTCGATGATCTTGGAGGTCTCTTCCAACCTGGTTGATTCTGTGACAACCCTGAGGGGCTGTGGTGGTGGTGCCAGGGTCCCCCCTTTGCCCTGTGCCCTCACCAGGAATTTCCGCTTCTGCTTCCAGTGGCTGCCCTGGGCATTGGTGCTGCGGTGAGCCTCTGTCACCACGTGGATCAGCTCCCACTCCTCGGCGCTGGGGTTGGGACGATGCTGCAGGGATTTGATCATCTCCTCCTTCCGCCGCCGCTCCCGGTTCTCCTCGATCAGCTTCCGCTTCGCTACCCGCTTGGAGTCATCCAGCACCACTGCCAGCAGAGACCCCCCCAAAATCAGCTTCTACACCCCCCAAAACCAACTGCCACCCTCTCCAAATCAGCTGCAAATCAGCTGCCATCCCCCCAAAAATCAGTTGCCACCCCCCCAAAAATCAGCTGCAAATCAACTGCCATCCCCCCAAAATCAGCTGCCACCCCCCACCAAAATCAACTGCCAACCCCCCTTCAAATCAGCTGCCAACCCCCTCAGGTGGTGCCAGGCATCCCTACCCGCATGGCACACCACAGATACCCCAACCGCACCAAGTGCCCCAACATTCCAGGACCCAAGCCTGTGCCCACAGCGGCAGCCAGCAGGTGCCCCCCACCCCGTGCCCACCCTGCCAGCACTCACGGTCCATGGCCATGCCCACGGAGATGCACTTCTTGAAGCGGCACAGCTGGCACTGGTTGCGAGTGATCTTGTCGATGATGCAGCAGCCATCGTACTTGCAGGAGTAGGTGGGGTGCAGGTTCTTCTGGATGGTCCGACGGAAAAAGCCCTGGGGGGCAGGCAGGGGCAGGGAGGGGTCGGGGGACACACACACAACACACAGTGAGTGCTGGGTGAGACACCCTGCCCCCCACCCTGGGCCTCATGCCCGCAGCCCCTGCCCAGCCGCTGCCCTCTCACCTTGCAGCCCTCGCAGGTGATGCAGCGATAGTGGTAGCCGGTGGCCTTGTCCCCACACACCACACACTGCTCATCTTTGTCCAGGTAACTAGGGATGTACCCTGCAGGGAGGGGGGCGTCAGGGACCCCCATCCTGCCCTGCCCTGCCCCAGGGACTCCACCATGCCCTGCCCTGCCCCAAGGACCCCTCATTGCACCTTGCCCTGCCCCAGGGACCCCCACCATGCCCTACTCTGCCCCAGGGACCCCACTGCACCCTGACCTGCCCCAGGGACCCCTACCATGCCCTGCCCTGCCCCACGGACCCCCACTGCACCCTGCACTACCCCAGGGACCCTCACCATGCCCTGCCCTGGCCCAGGGACCACTGCTGCTATCAGAGTCAAGGACCCTGCCACAGCCTGCGTCAGGGACCCCACAACACCCCATGTTAGGGACCCTCGCCACACCCTATGCCAGAGACCCCCCCCAAGCCCCCACCCCGTCGAGGACCCCTGCCACATCCTGTGTCCCTCATCCTGCCTTGGGGACTCCACCACGTCCCAGATCAGGGACTCCCACCCCACATCAGGACCCCCCCTGCCACTCACTGCACTGGGGACCCCTGTCATGCCTCATGTCAGTGACGCCCTCCCCCCAACACCCTGCTTCAGGGGCACCTTCAACCCATGCCTCAGTTTCCCCTGCCCAAATCATTGCCTCTTGCCCCAGCAGGGGAAGGGTTAAAGGCTGGGAGGAGGGGGTCTAGGGGGGCTGCCTGAGCCCCCCGCAGCAATAAAGCTCTCATTATCCCACTGGCTGCGGGGGGGTGTCCCTGTCTCCCCAGCACACAATGAGCCACTGTCCCCACCATTGTCCGGGGTCCCCCAGCCCGGCAGCCCCGGGGGAAACACCCCCCGAAGCCCCCTCCCCCAGCCACTGGCCTCGCGGGGAAACTGAGGCACACAGCAGGGAGGGGGTGCACAGCACCCCACGATCCCCACAGCCCCCCAGGAATGGAGCGAACCCAGGGTGAGGGATCCCAAGAGCCCACCCTGCTGCTCTGCGGGTGCAGGATGCCAGGGGGTCCCGGAGGCTGCCCCCCTGCCAAGGCAGGCGTTGGGCTGAGCCCCCGCCGCGGCCCCTCCTCCCGCCCGGCCGGATCCTGCCGGCCCAGCCGCTCCCCGCTGGGGAATGGGGCAGGGCTCGGGGGGCAGCGCCCGGCCGGGCCCCCCTTATCTCCCACCCCAGGGCGCTGCCGGCCCCGATAGCACCGGTCCGGGGCACGCAGAGGGATGGGCACGCCACGGGGACGGGGGCAGTGTGGGGGCACCGGGGCTGTGCAGGGGCACCACGGGTGCTGAGGACCCTGGAGGGGATGTGGGGTGCCTGGGGGGGCTGCCAGAAGAAAGGAGTTCCCAGGGAACCCTGTGGTGTCCAGGGGACACTGAGGTGCCCAGCAAAGGACACAAGGTGCCTGGGGCACTCCGGGGTGCCCAGCAGAGATATGGGGTGCCCAGGGATGCCCAGTAGGGATATGGCATGCCCAGTGGACCCCAGGATACTCAGCGTGGACACAAGGATCCTATGGGATGCAGGCAGTGCAGAGGGTGGCCTTGGAACCCAGTGAGGATGTGGGGTGCCCGGGGGACCCAGGGGTACCCAGCAGTGACGAGGGGTGCCAGGGGGTGCCCGTACCTGACATGCTGCTCTTCACCAAACATTGGCTGCTCTTTCTTTTGCGCTTCCCATCCAGCCACCTGCGGGAGGGGGTCAGGCTGGGACAGTGCCCCATGGGCCCCCCAAGACCCCTCACAGCCCCCCACACACCCTGGCCCCCGCCTTGCTCGCAGCTGGCATGTAGGCATTACTCATTCCGGGGTCCTGGGTGGGGGAGATCCAGACAAGGGAAATGCCACATTTGGGGTCTGGCACCAGGGTGCCAGGGCACAACAGACCCATGGGTGGGGACTCTAGGGACCCCCAACTCAGGACAGGGGCATCGCTCAGCGTGGGGCCGAGGTGATGACTGGGGGGAAGTTGAGAAAGGAAAGGAGGGGGATGGGAAGGGAAAAGGGGGGGAGGGGCGGGGAAGGGCTGGCGGAGGGGGGTGGGGGGGGAGGGGCTCATTTACAGTCAAAGACAAAATGTCCTTTTGGCTCAGCGGGGAAGTGACATCAGAGAAGCTGAGCCAATGGCGAGAGCCGGGGGTCCGCGCCTCGCCCGCACGGCACCAGCGCATTGGCGGCGCCGCCTGGCACGGCCCGCGGAGAGCACCGAGCGCCACCGGGACGGGCACCTGCGGCTGCGGCAGGGGAGGAGGGAGGAGGGGTGGGGGTGTCCCTGCACCCAGGGGCGCGGCGCAGCGGGGGGGGGGTGGTCCTGGGCTCCAGTGCAAGGTGACCCCGGGGCTGGCTCCCCCCGGGGCTGGCTCCCCCCGGGGCACGTGAGCGCGGGCGGCCCTCCCGAAATAGCCCCGGGACAGGGTGGCCCCAGGGGCCCCAGCTGGGGAAGGGGGGGGCGGGGAGGAGAGGGGCACGCACGGGCACGAGTGGGGACACGGCGGGGGCAGGGAGACACACGAGGTATAGGGACACGCGGGACATGGGGACGGACACACAAGGCACGGGGACAGCCGGGGCATGGGAAAGAGCATGGGGACACACAGGGCATGGGCATATGGGGGGTGCAGGAGTACATCCGGGGCATGGGGACACATGGGACACACAGGGCACAAGGACACGTGGCACATGGACAGGTACACAGCCACACGAAAACCCATGGGGACACACCAGGCACAGGCATGCATGGGGACACCTGAAGCAGAGGGACCCTTGGGGCATGGGGGCACCCGGGAGAGATGGGCACACAGGGATGCATGGGGACACACTGGGCATCAGGCCGCATAGGGCACGGGAACACATGGGGACACACAGGACATTAGGATGCACAGGGCACAGCGCCGCACGGACACATACATGGCAAGGCAGGGAGGCATGGGGACACGCTGGGCATGGCCACAGACAGGGCATAGGGACACTTGGGGACACAGGAGGCATCAGGATGCACAGGGCATGGCCATGACCACGCAGGGAGGCTCCGGGTCACAAAGGGCACGAGGACACGTGGGCACACGGGGGGCACAACACCGCAGGCACAGAAGGGGCTGCGGCAGCAGTGCCAGGGCGGGCATGGGGCTGGGGCTCACCGGGTGTCCTCTGGCTCCGACAGCGGGTCCAGGGTGCTGGGCTTCTGTTCCATTCACCGCAATTCCATCAAGGAGCGCTCAGCACCGACCCAGTGGGCTCCGCCACCGGTGCCACGCGCGGGAGGGCCACGGCGGGGGGGGCTACGATGCGTGCCCCATGGCGCCCGCCTCAGTGCCCAGCTCCGCGCAGCATCCCAGGCTGCACCCTGCCGACACAAACCCTGCCTGAGCCCAGACTCCCAGCAAGGGGGGGCGTGGGGTGTGAGGTGCACCACCCTCGGGGGTGCAGCCCTTCGGTGACCCCCTGGGGAGCTGGCACCCAGCAGGGCTGGGCGATGGCATGCAGGAGCCAGCAGGGCTGGGCAAGAGTGTGCTTGGAGGGGGGGGGGGGCAAAAATAGGTGGAGTGTGCAAGAACGAGCAGGGCTGGGGGAGTCTGCAGGGTGTGCAAGAAGGTGTGGAGCAGGCAGGAGCGGGCGGGAGAGTGGGGCTGGATGAGGGTACGTAGGGCATGCAAGAAGGTGTGGAGCATGGCAGAGCGTGGCAATGAGCAGGGCTGGCAAGAGTGCAAGGGGCGTGCAAAGCCATGTGGAGTGTGACAGAGCATGCAGGAGGGACTGGGGCTGGCGAGAACACGCTGGGGGTGCAAGAACACGTGGAGCATGCAGGAGTGTGCAAGAGCACACAGGAGTAAGCACAGCTGGGTGAGTGTGAGGCTGTGGGGAGTGTGCAACGCTGTGCAGAGCACACAAGGCTGAGCAAGGGCATGAGGGATGTGCAAGAGCACACAGAGCGAGCAAAGGCTTGCACGGAGGGTGCAAGAGCATGCAGAGCTAGACAGGAGTGTGCACAGGTGTGCAAGGCTGTGCAGGAGGGAGTGTGTGGGGCATGCAAGAGCATGCAGGGCTGGGTGGGAGTGTGCACAGGTGTGCAAGGCTGTGCAGGAGGGAGTGTGTGAGGCGTGCAAGAGCACGCATGAGTGTGGGAGCATGTGTGGGGAAGCACAAGCCTGCAGGGCTGGGAGGGACCCCCCAGGAGATGGGGGGAAGCAGGGCGGGTGGAGAGTGAACAGAGCAGCCTCCCTCTGCCACAGGGAGCCCCCCAGGGACACCACCCTCGGGGGACTGAGGCCCCCCAGTGCATTCACCACAGGTGCCAGGAGGGTGGGGGGGTGACACTTACGGGGTTGGGGGCACCGGGGTGGGGGGGCCTGGGCGATGCCTCCTCTGTGAGCTCTCCTGCAGCAAAAACACAGCAGCACTGGTTGGGGGCAGCCAGTGCCCCCCACTGCTGCGACCCCCCCCAAGCAACGACCCCCTCCCCAACACGCTCCACATCCCCCATCAGTGCCCAGCACACAGAATGGGATTGGGGGCGGTGGAACACCCCCAATTCCAAGCCACACCCCTCCTCCATTGTGAACCCCCAGTGAACCGCCACATCATGGGGGTGCTGGAGGCCCCGAGCCCGCAGCGGGGGGCAGGGTGGTGGTGGGGGGGACACGACACACGCAGGGGGGGCGCTGCGCTGGGCGTCATGCCCGGGGGCCTCGGGCTCCTCCGCTCCGTGCGGGGACAGGCAGAAAGTAGGTCACGTTTGTCTTGGCCGCCGCAGAAATTCCTCCGGCGGATTTAAAACGCAGCGGACGAGGCTTGGCTCTGCCTGCGCTCCCCCCCGCCCCCCGCTCCCCACACACATCCCCGGCACCCCCCCCAAAGCCACGCCACGGGGCACCCCAGCCCGGCCCCCTGGCCCCCCTCCAGCTGGGGATACCCAGGCACCGCCTAGATGCTGCACCCATGGGTGCCAAGCAGCACCCTGCGGGCACCCCACCCCCCGCTGGGGGGTGAGCATTTGTGATGCACGGGGAGGGGCGAACTGGAGCAGGGGTCCCGACAGACCCCCCCTCAACACATGCCTGGTGGCGGGGGGGTGGGTTGTTCGTTTCTTATCTCTGCGGAGGGGAACCAAAGCACCACAGGGCACCCAGCACCCTTCGGTCCTGCTCCCCACCTTGGGAGGGGGTTCTGAGAAGGGGAAGGGTCCCCACTGCAGCTCCAGGCCGAGCTTTTGGGGGCCGGCTGCTAGTGGGGACCCATCGAGCCGGGGCGGCGCGGCCGGGGGCTGCAGCAAATGTTTGTTCCATATGGGAACGGCGCTCGGAGACTTCCAAGTATAGGCACTGGCAGCGTGCCAGGGCTGTGCAGCCCCGCCGGGCACCGGCCCCCCCGCAGTCCCCCACCCCCTTTCCCCGGGACCCCGTGCACCAGCAGAGCCCCGACGCGCTCGGTGCATGTGTGGGTGCATCGCCACCACGGCAAAGCTGGCATCAGCCAAGGCAGGGGCGTGCTGGCACAGGGTAGGCTCGGCCGCCGCTGCCTCAGTTTCCCCGGCGGGGCAGCATGGCCGGCGGGCGCTGGCGCATTAGAGGGGCTTAGGGCTAAAGCCCGGGCTCAGCGCCGCTAAGTCGGGGCTCGCCCGCGCCAGGGAGCGTCCCCGGCAGCCCCCGCAGACACCCTCGGCACCCCCGGTGCCCGGCTGAGCCCGCGCTGCTGCTCCAGGAACCGTCACTCGAGGAATCCCGGGTGTGCTGGGGCGGCCCAGACAGACAGACAGACACGGGAGGCGGCTCTCCTCCTCCTCCTCCTGCTCCTGCTGCGTGTCCCGCGTGTGATGAGCGCAGCCAGGTCTCAGCCCTCCCTATGCCCGGTGGCACCTCAAACCCTGCATCCCCACCCTGTGGGACCAGGTGCCGGGGCTGGGTGGGAATTGGGTGGCAGCCAGTGGGGGCCCCCCCTCAGTAACCCCCCCCAGCCCAGCCCCACGCCCAGGGGAGCGTTTCTGCTGAGTCGGTGGTTGCAGGCCAGGGAAAACAACCTGGGGGCAAAGTCCAGGGCTGGGCCGGCGGCGGGAGCCACGTCGCCCCGCGGGGGGCACCCAGTACCTCACTCCCCATAGATGCCACCTCCAGCGACCCCCCGGAATGGGGCCCACGGCACGGGGGACAACCCCCCACGCAGGCACTGGTTGCATCCATGCAGCCAGACATGGATGCTGGGTACCGACGGCACCCTACAGGGACGCTGGTCAGTGTCCCTGCCCCCCGGGACAGATGGGCTCCGGGGGTCCCGGGTGCCCCCTCCCCCCACCCAGCTGCCAGCCGGGTCAGGGAGGTGAGGGCCTAAGCGCTTTAGCCAGGGTGCCAATTAGTGTGATTAGTGCGGGCTGGGGGCAGGGCGCCACGGGCAGCCCCGCAGACACCAGCAGGAGATGCCAGGCTGGGCAGTGGCATGGCAAGCACGAGAGCAGCAGCACGGGGGGCACCAGGGCAGTGGCAGCACTCTGCCCCGGCCAGAGAAACTTCGTCTGCACCGACTGGCACGGCTGTGCCACAGGAACACAGCCAGGCGTGGGGTCACCTGCTGTGGCACAGCTGGCAGCACCTGGCACACGCCGGCGCCACACGTGTGTCCCTGCCCGGTGCCATATGCTCACCTCACACCTCTGCTGGAGTATGGCACCCTACTCTCAGCGCCATGCAGTGCCCGGTGCTGTGGGGCACGCGTGGCAGTGTGTGGTGGGGCCGGCAGGCTGCAGGAATCCCAGGCATGCGCAGCAGCTGGGCAGCCCGAGCCTGGGGGATGCCATGGGCCTGACATCAGCCCACCCTGTGCCATAGGGGACCTGCGTGGTGCCCCCTTGCTGCCCACACAGGGGCTGTGCCACGGTACAGGCTGGCTGAGCCCAAGTCCACATCCACCCTGAGGCTCAGCAGCTCGGGCAGGCGGCCGTGGGGACACTGACCTGCCCTGGCACTGACCGGGCACCCGCAGGCCGCTGTGGCCTCTGCCTGCCACGGGCCCTGGATCACCACCACCGCAGGTACCTGTACTGTGCCCCCAACCATGGCTACCATGACCTGCAAGGTACTCCTGGTGCCACATCCAACCAAAGCCACAGTGCCCAAGCACGCAGTCAGGACAAGGTGGCAGCCTCGGCTCTGCTGTCCACACTCCTCTTGGCTACTTTCAGGTGTGCCAACATTTTGCCATCCTACCAGGGCCACTGGCTGCTTGGCAGAGGAAGAGCCACGATGCTGCTTCCCCAGCACCATGCCACTCATGCCAGGATGTGGCCAAATCTCTGTGCTTGGCTTCTCCTGGCCACAGAGGTCACCCCACAGTGACCTGCAGGCGCCTGGCATGTGCCAAGTGCCCACGGGTGCCGCTCACTGAGGCAGCTGTGGATGCCCAGCCCTGCGGGTGCCCCTGTTGCTGTGCCATGATGCTGGGGAGCTATTCTCAGCCCTTGGAGCTTGGCACAGGGACGGCGACGTTTCTAAATCGGGGGCTCTGGTTCACGTGCACCGGGACTGGGGGAGGCTCTTGAGCTCCACCTCGCCACGAGGTGCCCGCAGTTGGCACTGGCGGCAGGACGCAGGACCCGGGTCTGAGCCTGGCCTGGGGGTGTCCATCCCACATGAGAAGGGGACTCAGGGGACAGTCCTCGTGGTGCCTCCACGACCACCTGACCCCTGCCTGGCCGGGCGTCCACAGTGCCAGGGTCACCTCCGTGTGACCCTGCCCTTGGGGGTCCCTGATGCCAGCAGCACCCTGCCAGTTGCACCCAGCCTGTGCGGGGTCCCCGGTCGTCCTGCCCACGCCCACCTTCGCTTTCACGGCAGCCCCCCCCCCATTCTCCTGCTCCCCCCCGGCCTGGAAGAGGGGTCCCGGGCGTCCAGCCTTGCCCCCGCCCTCCACCGAGCACCGGCGGCTGGGCAGGGTCCAGCGGAACCGGGGCGGGGGACAAGGGGTGGGACCCTCGGTGTGGGGGGGCGGGATTCGGCCCCTGTTCCAGGCTCTGCCGGTGGGAGCGGGGAGCGGAGCGGGGGGAGTCTCGCTTCCTGGAGCGGCCTTCCCCGGGAGGGAACGAGGATGGGGGTGCGGGGTACCGGGGGTGCGGGGTACCAGGGGTGCACGGCCCTTAGCGTGCCCTACCGGGACCCCCGCCCGCGGAGCTGCCCCGCGAAGGTCACGGCCGCAGCCAGCCTGGGGGTGTCACGCGGGGATCCCCACCAGGGATCCTCCCGTGGGTGCGGGGCTGCACGGGCATCGCGGGGGGGACCCACGCAGCCGCACGGCAGCTGCGGGGGAGGGGGGGATGCGCCGCGCCCCCACCCTGCGCCAAGACCCCCCGGGCGGGAGAGCCCCCCCCAAACCGGTTCCACCGGGACCTGCCCCGGCCCCCTCCCATCCCGCTGGAGCCCCGGGGGTCCCCGGTGCCGCGGGGGTCAGGCGGGGTGAGGCGCGTCCTGGGCCCTCATTCCGTGGCCGGTGCCAGCGGTGTTAGCCTCGCGGGGGGCTGGGGGAGTCACGGCGGCTGAAGGTCGACGCGGGGCCGCCGCCTCGGCCGGTGCCGGCGAGGAGGTCGAACCGGAGGGCCGGGCAGGGCCGGTCGGTCCCGGGGTGACCTTGGCCGCGGTGCCCGCTCGCTCTGCCTCAGTTTCTCCGCTTCGCACCGGAGCTCGCCCGGGACCGCAGCCCTTGCACCGCCGGTGGCACCGGGACGGCCGCACAGCCCGGGCAGAATCCGTCCCTCCCGGGCTTGAGCTAGGGGGACACGAGTGGTGTGTCCCACACACACGAAGGACCGTGGGGAGAGGCGGACGCCACGCCCCGCTCAGCCCGGGGGTGCGGGACCTGACCCCCCGACCCGCCCCACAACGGGGACGTCTCCCTGCCCCCAACCCCCACCCCGCGCTGCCCCCGCCCCAACCGGGAGCGGCCGAACCGCCCCCCCACACACTCCGCGCCTCCCCCCGACTGCTCCCAGCACGGAAAAAAATAATAATAATTAAAAAATTAACAAAAAATTAAAAAATCGCCGACATTCCTGCCGGGAGTAGAGAGCGGGCGGGAACGGCCACGGGGCCCACCCTCGGTCTTGTGTCCCGTCCGTGCGTGTCCCCCCGCCCCGCACCACGATCACGGCCTGCCCACGGCACGGCCCCGCGCCCGTCACCGCAGAGCCACGCCGGGCCCACGGGCCCCGCCACGCCGCCACGGCCACGCAGCCGACGCGGGGCCGGACTGGGGTTGGGGCGGGGGTTGGGGGGGGCGGGAAGCTGCCCGCCGTGCAATGCTCTCCCCCCCACTCCCCCACGGGCCGTGCCGTGCCGTGCCGTGGCTGGCGGTGGGCAGCGGCCGGGCCCCGCGCTGCAGCACCGGAGGCGGAGAGGGAAAAGGAGTGGGGGGGCTTTCACCCTGTTCCCCACACACATACCACCACCCCACCGAAAGACAAGGCCCCCCCGCCTCCGGTTCCCGCCCCACCGGGGGCCGCGGCCCCCCCCCCGCCAAGCGCCCGGATTTTTCAAGAAAAATATTTACCCGTGGCTGTTCCTCACGGTGCGCTCGGGCCGGGTCCCCCCCAGTCCCCCCCAACGACGCCGTTCCCCGCCTGTCCCGGACCCCCGCCCCGACACCCCACACACACAACCCCCCTCCAACTGCACGCACCGAACTGCGCCCGGGCTCAGCCCGCGGGCGCCCGGGGTTTGGGGTGGGGGTTGGGGAACCGCGGCCGTCGGTAAACAACCGGGCGGCGGCGGGACTGGGAGCAGGGACGGGAGGCGACGGCGAGACCTTCTCGGGCCGTACCTGGAGGGCGGTGGGCGCGGAGCGGGGACCGGAGCGGGCACCAGAGCGGGGACCGGAGCGGGGCGCAGCGGCGGCGGCGGCGGCGGACGGTGCGTGGCTCCTCCCCCGGCCCCGCCGCGCCGCCCGCCCGCCCGCTCCGCCGCGGCCGCAGCCCCCTCCGCCGGCCGCTGCCGCTCCCTGCACCCGCCGCGCCCGCCCCGCGGACCCGCGTGGGGGGACCCACGGGAAGCAGCGGAGAGGAGCGGGAGAAATGGGAGGGACACACCCGCGGGACCGGGGGGGTGAGGGCCCGGGGACGGTGCCCGCGGTTGGGTGGTGGAGGGCACATGTAGAGACACCGGGATGGTGCCCACGGGGATGCCGTGGCAGTGACAATGGGGACAAGGGAAGGTGCCCACGGGTATGCCACGGAAGTGACAGTGGGGACGGTGCCCACAGGGTTTGGGTCAATACCCGTGGTAGGTTTGGGACGGTGCCCACAGAGGCCCAGGAATGATTCCTGTGGCACAGTGGAGGTGGTGCCCACATGGACAGAGGATGCTGCCCACAGGGATGCTGTGATGGTGACAGTGAGGACAGGGAATAATGCCCACGGGGATTCCGTGACAGTGACAGCAGAGTGCCCACAAGGGCTGGAGATGGCACCCTGGGGAAGACATCCACAGGGCCCCAAGGATGGTGCCTCTCACAGGGTGGGGATGATGCCCACAGGGGTGCTTTGACAGTGACAACAGCGACAGGGGATGGTGCCCACAAGGATGGAGGTCAGTACTTGAGAAGTGCTGGGGAAGGTGCCCAAAGGGCCCCAGTGATGGTGCCCACGGCGTAGTGGAGATGGTGCCCATCACAGTGTGGGGATGGTGCCCACAGAGACTAGCAACAGTGCCCAGAGAGATGCAGTGCCAGTGACGGCTGGGATTTGGAACACTGTCTGCAGGGTTTGGGGAGAGGACCTGAGCTGAATTGGAGACGATGGCCACAGAGGCCTGGGGATGGTGCCCATCACAGGCTGAGGATGATGCCCACAGGGAGCTGGCTACAGCGTTCACAAAGATGTCATGACAGCGCCAAGGGTGACAAAGAACGATGCCCACAGGGGTTGGGGACAGCACCCAGGGGGAGCTGGGGACAGTGCTCAAAGGGCAGCTGGGACAGTGCCCCTGGTGGAGTGGAGATGGTGCTCTTGGGGGGCTGAGGTCGGCACCCACAGCGAGTGGGGACAATGCCCATGGGGCGAGGGCCAGCTCAGTACCCCGGGGTGGCACACGCCTGGTACAGGAGTACCCCCCCCGCCACGGCCCCTCCCCGAGCAGGGTCCCACCCCACGGGGCACCCACACGGGCGGTGGGTCCTGCCCAGGGAGTGTGGGGGGCTGGCCCCCGCCATGGGGGTGTCAGCGTGCAGGAGAGGGGGTCGCCGGGGAAGAGCTTAGGGGTCCCCCCAAGAGTTCTCTCAACCCTCCCGTCCCATCCCACCACCTCCCAGCAGTCCGTGCGTGCAGCCCCCCCGGACTACACATCCCATCATGCCCGGCCTTAAAGGGCCGCTCCGTGTCCTGTGCCCCCCCCCCGCCCTGGGTGTTGTGCCTCGGCCGCAGGACACCCGGCGGGGCTCAGCCCTTCCTCGGCTGTACAGGCAGTGCAGTGGCACCCAGGGGGACGGGGATCCCCAAGGGACAAGGAGACGGGAGTGGGGGGGTGTCCCCAGAGGAGGGGGTTTCCAGGGGATAGGGGTACCCAGGGGATGGGCATGAGTGGGGCGCGGCAGCAGCCAGAGGAGGAAGGTCCTGGGGGGACAGCGGCTGTCAGGGCACGGTGGTGCTCGGGGAATGGGGACAGCAAGGGGACAGTGCTATCCGGGGGATGGGGCATACCCGGGGATGGGGATACCCGGGGGGATGCAGGTATCTGGGGGATAGGGATCCCTGTGGCACAGGGGAGACCCCAGCCTCTGCCCCGGGCCTGGGGGCAAAGTGACAGCGTGGGCTGCTGGTGGGTGGCCTCATGATTCCCACGGCCCCCTTGGTCCCCATACCCCCCCTGCTCCCCTTAGCCCCCTGGTCCCCATAGCCCTGTGGTTCTCCTTGTCCCCTAGATTCCCATGACCCTCCCGGTCCCTGTGGCACCCCAGGGCCCCCATCCTCAGGGGCTGGCGGCAGCGGGGGTGCCAGCGTGGCAGGGGCAGGGTGGCGGGCCCCCCGGGCTGGCCCCCGCCTGTACCGTACAGTTTATCCTCGGCAAACACTGCACGTCTGCGGCCACCCCCCACCCCCCCCAACAACGCCGTCTGCCCGCGATAAGGCTGTGGCCGGGACTGGCCCACCGGGCTCGGCCACCTTCGCACCACACCATGTCCCCAAATCCCCCCACCCACAGCCACCAGCCGCCTCCATCCCAAGGGGGAAACTGAGGCAGGGATGGGGGTCACCCGCCGGCACACGGACGGGCACCTCTCCCACCCATCGCCAGCCTCCTGTACGCCCTCCATCAGCCTGCGGGTTACCCCCAGTGCCATCCCCAGGCCTTTCTGCCCCCTGCCCTGGTGCAGGGTGGAGACCCCACGCTCTGCAGCAGCCCCCAAACTTGGGGGGGTGGGCGAGGGACGCGGAGGGGGCTGCACTACTCTCGGGGCGCAGCGCGGTCGGCAGGAACAGACTCATTAAAATTCATCCCAGCGCTCTGCTCCACCGAGCCGCTATATATAGCCTGAGCGCAGTGCCACGGCCGAGCTGAGCCCCCCCCTCCCCGAGCCCCCCAGGGGCCCCCTGGAAAGGGGGTGATGCCGACTGCCTGCACCCCCATCACTGGAGGTCCCCATGGGGCAGGGCTCGCTGCTGGATGGGGCTCTGGGTGATCCCGCGGGGGGGGTCTCCCCACCCCAGGCTGTGTATTCCCATCCGCCCTGGATTGTGTCTCCCCCCCACCCCGAACTGGGGGTGTGTGTCCCCCTGCTCCCCTCGCCTTCCCCTCCTGAGAACCAAACCCTTCACACCCTACCAACCACCAGCACAGGCGGCTGGGAACCACCCTGTGCCCCCCACCCCAGCAGCCACTGGCACTGGGGGTCAGGCTGCGCCGGTTCCCCCGCGTGGGAAGACGAAACCCCCCGCGCTGGCCCCTGCCTGCCCCCGGCCCCTTCCGGCGTCCCCCCCTCCCCGGCTGGAGGCAGCTGGGCTGGGGCGTCCAGCCAAGGCCAAGGCCACGGCCGGGGCGCGGAGCCCAGGTCTCGACGCCTTCCCCCCGACCTTGGCCCCCCTCCACGTTGGCCCGGGGGGCTGCGACCCCCTTAGCGCATCCCACGCCTCCCCCCCCAACCACACACACCCATGGGGTTGCTTTGCCATGGAGGAGGAGGAGTCCGGAGGGGCTCCTCCGGTCACCCAAGGGACAGGGACTGGTGGGTCCTCCCCCACCATCTGTGGGGAGTGGCATCCCCCCCGCCCCCGCCCCGGCACAGGAAATCCCTCCTGATGAATAGCCCCCCCCCCCCAACCTCCGGCACCAGGGCCCCCCGCACCCAGGCAGCCGCTGCTGCCTAATCCCGCCCCGGCGCGGGGGGATTTGCAGCGCCCCGGCCCCATGAATGATTCACAGGGGGGAGATTAAGGGGCCTCGGGGCCCCCCCGAAGAGGGCTGAGGGACAGCAGACCCCCACCCCCCCGCGAGGTCCCTACTCCACAGCTGTAGCTCTTTCACCCCCTTCCTGAGCTTCATGGGGCTCACCCACTGCCCGTGGGGGAGAGGGGGGGTTCTTGAGGACCGGGGGGGGTGGTCCCTGCTCCCCATCCTCCCGTTGCCATGGTGATGGCTGGCAGCAGCCGTGGGGGTATTTTTAGCTGCTGGTACTGCCTGGGGGTGGGGTGGGGGGAGACCAGCCCCATGGCTGCACGTGTGCACACACACAGCCTGGCTGCAGCTCACCCATGCACACCCACGAGTGTGCCCACCCACGGGCACCCCCTTGCACACCTCCCCCCCCTCCGTGGGCACCTAGCTCTGAACACACACACACACACACACACACACACACACACACACACACACACACACACACACGCACACACACAGAGAGACGTGTGACTGGGTGATGACTTAAGTGCACACGTGTGCAGGAGCAGGCACATGCGTGTGCAGGCAGCCACCACACAGCTCTGCATCCCCCTGCCTGGCACACGTGGGCACCCCCCTGCTCACAGGCACCCTCCCCCCTGTGTGTGCACCCATGGCCACTGCCTGCCATGCTCACACTCACGTGTCTGGGTGTGCAGCTGTGTCCACACGTGTGCATGCTCACACACCTGTACATATCCACGTGCATGTTCTGACACAAGCACACACACAGAGCTTTGTGCACAGATGTCCTGTGTGTACCCCCATGTTTGCACGCACCCAGCCCATGCCCTCCCCCCATGTCTGCACACCCAGCTCTTTGCATGCACCATCTTTGAACCTCCACACCCTTGCTCACGCCTTGTTTGCACACTCACACCTTTGCACCCCCCCTGCATTTCACAGCGTCCCCGGTGTGGTGAGGGTTGTAAGGCACCTCTGGAGCTCAGCCAGTCCAAACCTCTCTGCTCCAGCAGGGCACCCACAACAGCTTGCCCAGGAGCACAAGGCCAGGGGGGTTGAAGCTCTCCACACAAGCAGACTCCACAACCTCTCTGGGCAGGCCACTCCAGGCTTGCAGCACCCTCACAACAAAGAATTTTCTCCTCCTGTTCAGGTAGAGCCTCCTGGGTTCCAGTTTGTGCCCCTTGCCCCTTGTCCTGTCCCTGGGCACCACTGACAAGAATCTGGCTGCAGCCTCTTGCTCCCCAGCCTTTATCTCTTGCTAAGCATTGCTCAGATCCCCTCTGGGGCTGCTCTTCTCCAGGCTCTCAGCCCCACGGCTCTCAGCTTTTGCTCCTCACAGAGATGCTCCAGGCTCCCCCAGTCTTCTTAACCCTCCACTGGACTCTGCCCAGTAGCTCCTTCTTGAACTGGGGAACCCATAACTGGTCCCAGCACTGCAGCTGTGACCTCACTGAGGCAGAGCAGAGAGGGAGAAGAACCTCCCTCAACCCGCTCTCGGCCACCAAAGTCACAGCGTTGGCTACCAGCACTCGCAGAGCCTACCCAGCAGCTCACCCTCTCACCCACCATATTGATACCCCCTACAGCCTTAACCCCTAAACTACATCTCCCAGCGCCCCCCGCGTCCCTCTGACCCAATCAGCGCTCTCCTTGCTGCTGGGTGCCAAAATGGCGGTGCCCAGGCGTTAAGGGAAGCTCTGGCCGGTCGCTGCGGTGCCGGGGGAAGGTGAGGGCTAGTAGGGAAGCGACGAACCGGCGGGGTTGGGGGCGTCTCCGGGGTGGGAGCCTGTACTTCTGGTACGGGGACCGGCTCTGGAGTCCTCTCAATCCGCGCTGGGGTGGCTGAGGCCTGGCTGCGGCCTCAGGAGCTTTACCCCAGACCTCTCTATCTTTAGCCCCCCTCCTCAAAAAGCTTGTTCTGACCCGTTCCTCTCTTCCTTCTGCAGAGCTATGAAGGTGGTAAACCTGAAGCAGGCCATCCTGCAGGCCTGGAAGGAGAGATGGAGCGACTATCAGTGGGCCATCAACATGAAGAAGTTCTTCCCTCGTGGGGCTACCTGGGACATCCTCAACCTGGCAGGTCTGGGAGGTGTGGGGCTGGGGGAAGAAGTCTCAGGGAATGTGGGGTTGGGGGCAATGCAGGTGGGAAGAAATGGGGTGGTTTGGGCTTTTGTCTTGGGGTGACTTTCTAACGGTGGTCTTGTTGCTTGGACTTGAGATTAAGCAGGGCCTAAAGCTCAGCTTGTGATGGAGGGCTGGGGCAAGTGATGGGAGTTGAAATGCTTCTGGTAAGGTGACTGGGATCATGGAATTGTTTTGGTTGGAAAAGACCTTTAAGATCGTGGAGTCCAACCAATCTCTAATTCTGCCAAGTCTGGTGCTAAACCATGGTCCTTAGCTCCTCATCTCTGCCTCTGTGAAACACCTCCAGGGATGGGGATTCAACCACCTCCCTGGGCATCTTCTTCCACAGTTTGGGTTGGGATGGTTTGGGTTGGAAGGGAACTTCTTGATCATCCAGTTCCAACCCTCCTGCCATGGGCAAGGACACTTTCAACTAAACCAGGCTGCTCAAAGCCTCATCCAGCTTGGCCTTGAACACTTTCAGAGCATCTGCAACTTCTCTGGACACCTGGTTCCAGTGCCTCACCACTCTCATCATCAAACTTTGCTTCCTAACATCTAACCTAAATCTCCCCTCTGTCTGTTTAAAACCATCACCCCTCATCCTATGCCCACACTCCCTGATAAAGTACCTCCCCAGCTTTCCTGTAGCCCCCTTTGAGCACTGCAAGGCCACCAGAAGGTCTCCCTAGAGCCTTCTCTTCTCCAGGCTGAACAACCCCAACTCTCTCAGCCTGGCCTCAAAACGAATCGCTCTGCTCCATCGCCACACGCAGGTTCCCTTCACTGCCTCAGTTTCTCCCCCCTCCAGAGGGGCTGAGGACCCCATCTGCCCTGTCACTGTGTCCAGCCAAGGGAGTGAAAAGCTCTGTGAAGGAGCCAGGTGCTGCTTCCCACCCCCAGCTTTCTTTTCCCATCCCTATTCAAGGGCGTTTGACATGAATCCTGCCAAACGTTGGTACCTGCTGAGCTCTGTGGTTTAAAGATTTGCCAGGCTTTTATGCCAATTATAGAAACTTGTTGCTAGGTTTGTTTGGGGGGGGAATTTATTTCATTTAATCTTCTTTTTTTTTTTTTTTTGTTCACCCTGGTGCAGCAAGCATGTGTGTGCAAGCCCTGGAGAAATAAACAGAGGGTTTGCTGCACCAGGGGATGGAAAGGGAAACAGCTGTGCTGCAGGCAGAGATGCTCCTCACCCCACACCAAGGCAGGGACCTTTCCCCACCAGTTTTGTTTTGTTTTTTTTTTTCTGATGGGTTTTGTCAAACTCCACCCTCAAACTGGTTTTGTCCCCTACCTGTGCTGCTGTCAGCATGGATGTGCTCAGCCCCATGCCATGCGGGGCTGCAGGGGCTGAGCTGGAGCTGTGGGGCTGGAGAGGCTGAGCTGGAGCTGTGGGGCTGCAGGGGCTGAGCTGGAGCTGTGGGGCTGCAGGGGCTGAGCTGGAGCTGTGGGGCTGGAGAGGCTGAGCTGGAGCTGTGGGGCTGGAGAGGCTGAGCTGGAGCTGTGGGGCTGCAGGGGCTGAGCTGGAGCTGTGGGGCTGCAGGGGCTGAGCTGGAGCTGTGGGGCTGGAGAGGCTGAGCTGGAGCTGTGGGGCTGGAGGTGACAGACTGGCTCAAAGGGGCTGCAAAAGGGAACTTCCAAGGAGGGACACTGACACCAAGGCCATCCAGGGAGCAGGAGCTTTGCTGTGGGCAGGCAGGGAGGCTGCTGCCGAGGCCCTGGAGCTGTCCTTTCCCAAGCTCCTGCCTTTTAGATGGGAAGCACAAAGGAGGAGAAGCTGGCACGGGCTGCCAGGATCACGGTGGTGCCCAGCAAATCTATGCTGACACTTCTGCAGTGGGGAGCAGCATGTGGCTGGCTCGAGTTGACACTCCCTGACTAGCTGGGGAGGGGAAGGCTGCCATTAGCCTTCTGTCCTCGAGCTGGGATGCTTTTGGCCAAGGCCTCAGCCTTCCAGCAAGACCCAGGGAGTCTCCTGCTCCCGTGGTTGGCATCCAGCAACAGCTCCTCCTCCTCCTCTTCGTTGTCTTTGGGGCAACAACTTCCCAAACAGCTCCTGCCCCCTCTTGCATCTGGGTGCTTTGACCTACTTCGAGGCCGTGCAGCAGCCCGGGGCCTGCTTTCCGGAGGTGGTTCCTGTGCTCTGCCATAGTTCAAATGGTCAATTAAAGGCTTGACTGAGCAGATAGGACGGGCAGAGCCCCTCCAGCCTGCACCGGCCCCGGCGCTGGCAGGCAGCCGGCGGCAGGGAGGGCCAGACGTGCAGGGCTGGTCCTGGCTGGGGGCGGGGGGGAAGGGGGGCTGGGGGGAGGGCACTGTCTGCCCCGAGTTCAGCCCCAGGTGCCAGAGCTGAAAAATCACTCGGTGGAGGATGCGAGAACCTCCTGGGGAGGTCGTGGGAGGGAGGGGAATGTGTTTGGAGAGCAGCAGGCTGCGTTTTGGGGCCAGGGTGCCTGGGATAGAGCTGAGTTAGCAGGAGGCTGCTCCACGCTGCCTGAATTATACACTGGCTTTTGCCATGGGGGGGGATCAGGAAGTTGTGGGATTCAGTAGAATCTGGGGAAGAGCAGCGCAGAGTCACTGGGGTTGGTACAATCCATCCTTGCCACCTTTCCCGTGGCATGAGGGCAGAGCAGGGCTGTGTGTGAGTGTCCCTGCACCATGGATGTGCTGACCTGGGACCTCCTGGCCCCTCTCCTTTGCTTGCAGAGGCTCTTCTGGAGCAGGCCATGATCGGGCCCTCGCCAAACCCACTCATCTTGTCCTACCTGAAGTATGCCATCAGCTCCCAGGTACCCACCCCCTGCCTGCCAGGTACCCACCCCCTGCCTGCAGGCTCCCAGGTACCCACCCCCTGCCTGCCACCTCCCCGCGGGCTGCTGCTGGCTGGCTGTCTCCCTGCAGCCCTGCTCAGCAGGTGGCCAGAGACACTGGGGGGTGCTGAGTACTTCAGTCTCCCACCCGTGCCTCTCCTGGGCTGGGGCAGGTGGTGGAGGACCCAAGGTGTGCCCGAGGCAGGGCTGGGTTCTGGAAATAGCCTCTGCCCCTCGCTGGGCTGCAGGTGGGGTGGGAACCCTCAGCCCTGCCGGCGCCTGAGCCGCGGCGCTGAACGTCGCCGGGAGTTTGTGTGAAACCAATCAGCCGTCACCTAAAAACGTCTCTTTGGATTTGTGCCGGCTCAGCGGCACAGCCCCAGCCCTGTCTGGGGGGGGGACAGGCAGCGGGGCCGTGCCCCTGACCTTGCCGTTCCTCAGCAACCCAGGCAGGGCGCTGCCGGCCGGGCTGCTGCTGAGGCTCCGCCGCTGCCCGGCCGCTGCCTCACTGCTGGTTTGGGTTTTTTTTCGTTCCTAGATGGTGTCGTATTCCACGGTCCTGACGGCCATCAGCAAGGTATGGCTCTGGCAGGTGCTGCTTTGAGGTTGTTCTCTTTGGCCCCCGTGGATCCATTTCCCTCCCCAGCGCTCTCACCAAATATAGGTCAAGTGGAAAACGACCTCCTCTGCTGAGTCAGCAGCGCCGCCCCGCACCAGAGCGCTCCCCTGGCCCGCTGGGGACAGGGCTGCTGCCACCTCCTCTGCTTCCAGGGGGCACTGCCGTGGTTGTGAAGGCCTCCCCCATCCCCCCTCCATCGTGTGGGGCCTGGCAGGCTCCTGCCCCGCAGCACCCTGCGTGTCAAACCACGCCCGGGCTGCCGGAAACCGCAGCCCTCTGTGCCCGCCGGTGCTGGCAGTGCCCTGGGCATCTGGAGCTGGCGATGGGAAAACAACCAGCCAGGGAGGGCTGCCAGCACCCAGCCATGGGCTCTGAGGCCAGCTGGCTTCCCACGGGGGTTTGGTGGCCCCTGTGATGCTTTGGTGGGGACAAGCCCTCTGTGGCTGCCTCTGCTCGGTGGTTGGGGCTCCTCTGTGGGGAGTGGGGGGAGTGGTAGCCCCTTGCAGGCTGCCCCAGGCCCCCCCCTGCCCCCAGCCTCCTCGGGCAGCAGCTTTGTCAGGGTGACCTCTGATCTGAAGGGAGAACTATTTAAAGGAGAATAATTGAAGGGAGAATAATTTAAAGGAGATTAATTTAAGGGAAGAGTAATTTAGGAGGAGAATAATTTAGGGGGGAAGAGTTTAAGGGAGAAGAATTTGAGGGGGGATGGTTTAAAGCAGAATTTGAGGGGAGATGATTTGAAGAAGAATTTGAGAGGAGATGATTTAAAGCAGAATTTGAGGGGGGATGATTTAAAGAGGAAGAATTCAAGGGGGGACAATTTCTTTCCTCCCTGTGATTGCTGGGGGACAGAAGGGGCAAGTAGCCCTGTGATGCCAGTCTGGTTTTGGGGTACCACAGCTTAGGGCTGTGTCATAAACATCCCACAAAGCCCTGGTGAGGATGGGGACCCCTCCAGCTGGCTCAGCACCCCTCGGGTACTGCCCGGGGAGCGTGGTGCCGGCTGGCATCCAGCACAGCGGCAGAGCTGCTGCGGGCGGTGCGGGCTCGGTGCCCTTGCCCTGGCTGTCCGTGGCTGCCCGTTCCGGCAGGCTGGGCAGAGCTGACCTTGAGAGCTGAGTCCTCCTCCTTCAGAGCAGCATGGGCTGAGCAGAGAGCCGCGGGCTAGCTCCGGCCCGGCGGGGCGGCTCCATCTGCTCTGCGAGGGGGCGGGGAGCTGCGCTTCTGCTGCCCACCGGCCTCCCAGCCCCGCGGCCGCGCTCTTGGCACAGGCTGCCAGCCCTGCCGAGCCGGGGGTGGGCACACGGGCTGGCATCCAGCCTCCGCCGCGTTTAGAGCTCAAGCCCCCGATGCTGCTTTGTGGAAGCTGCTGAGAGAGCCCAGCCTCGACCCTGCTGCCGTGGCCTGGTTGCCTCCCACAGCAGCTCAGAGGGCACGACCCAGCCGTCGGACAGCTCTGACCTACTTCTTGTTGGAGTGGCTGCTGGGCAGCTGCCAGGACGGGCAGTAGAGCCCAGCCCAGCCCCTGCAGGAAGGAGCTGAGTTAGGGTTTGGAGCTGTTGAAGCCCAGCAGCCCCCATCTGAACTCCCTCCTTCTTCTCCTGCTCTAGTTCGATGACTTCTCCCGGGACCTGTGTGTCCAGTCCCTGCTGGAGATCATGGACATGTTCTGTGACCGCCTCAGGTACCGTGTGGCCCTTCCAGCTCTCACCTTGGCCCCAGGTGGGCAGTACCCAGGCTTGGCACTTGGGGCTTGGTGCCTGGGGCACTCACCCGGCAGAAGGGGGCAGGTTCCTCCTCCAGCTCCACCTCCATTCCCAAGCTGCTGTCCCCACTGTGGCTGCCAGCCTGGGGAGAGCAGAGGGAGTCCCAAACCCCAGCAGCGCTTGGGAGGCTGCTCTGGAAGAAATATCTCTGCTGCCATATTCCTGCTCAGCTCAGGTGGAGAGGGGTGGGCAGGAGCCCTGTGGCCTGAGGCCATCTGTCCCCTCAGGATCTTTGGCTTCTCTTGTGTGGCCTCTGCAGCTTCCCAGGGCCCTGTCTGGCAGCTCTGCCTGAGCTGCCCCAGGCAGCTGCCTTGTTTTGCTTCGTGCTCTTCCGCTGGTGTTGCAGGACCCAGGGGAGTCCAGACAATTCAGGCCACAAAAAAAAAAAGCCCAAACTTTTTTAGTAAGCTCAGAAATCTTCCTGTTAACCCCTGAGAGCCTTTGCTGGGAGGCTGGAGCAGAGAGCAGGCGACAGAGGGCTACAGGAGGAGGATGAAGAGAAAGAGGAGGAGGAGGAGGAAGGTAGCAGCTCTTCAATTAGATGAAATGAAGCAGCAGCAATGAATATGCATCAGTCACAGATGTTGACAAGGAGCTGTTGCTGGCCAACTGCAGAGCCAGGCACTTAATCCAGTCCCTGCCTAATCTGATCCTCTGCTTAATTTGATCAAAACTTCTGGCCCCGATGATTTGTGCATCAGGAGGGGAAAGCTTTGCTCACCTCTCGCAGCGCCTTGATCGATGCTGAGCCTCTCTTAGCAAGATAATTTCATTAGAGGCTTGGAAAGTTTCCCTCTAGCAGAGAGTGGTCAGAGAGGAGGCAGTGTTGGGCAGGCTTTGATGTCCCCTGGCACAGCAGGGGATGCTCGGGGCTGCGCCGCTTGGGAGCTGCGGCAGAGGAGCTGCCAGGCTGGGGCTGGGAAGTGTGGGGTTGGGATCCCTGAGCTGTGTCTGTGCCTCCAGACTCATCCCAGGTCTGTTGCTGTCCCCTTCCCAGCTGCCATGGCAAGGCAGAGGAGTGCATTGGGCTGTGCCGGGCACTGATCAGTGCCCTCACCTGGCTCCTGCGCTGTGCCACCTTCTACGGCGAGAGGCTGAAGGAGCCTCTGGAGCAGGTGGCAGCCGACAGCCAGCTGAAGATGTGCCTGGAGCGGCTGGAGAAGATGCTCAGCAGCACCAAGAACCGTGCCCTGATCCACATTGCCAAGCTGGAGGAGGCCTGTATGTCACTGCCTCTGCCCTGCCCCGTGCCCGCTGCCAGGGCTTCCTCCTCCTGGCCCCTACCTCGGGGAGAAGTTTTTGCCACCTCTCCCTTCCCCCTGCCCGGCTCCTGCCGCATTGGCCCTGCAGCTCCAAGCCCATCCATCTTCCAGCCCTGTTGCTATAACAGTCTTCTCCCTGGCTCTGTGCCACCCTCTGCCCCCTCCCTTCCCTCTGTGCTGCCCTTGGAAGAGCAGCAGAATTAATGTGAAGGCTGCAGGAGCTGTTCCTGAGTGTGTGGCATGTCCTGTGCCCCCCCAGCGTGCCTGGCACAGCCCTGCACCTTCACCCGGTGCCTGCATCTGGCCCAGAGGCTGTGCCAGGCTGGGCCTGAAGCAGGAGCTGCTGGGGGCCACGTAGTCCCTCAGCTTGGGCTAGCAGAGGTGCACTGCCTGCCTGGCCTCCCAGCCTGTCACTGACTGCCTCTCCTCCCTCCCCAGCCTCCTGGAGCGTCGTGGAGCAGTCTCTTGTCAAGCTGGGGGAGAGTCTGAGCAGCCTCAGCAGCTCCCCACTGCGAAGCCAGGCTGATGACTGCATCTCCCTCACCAAGAGGTAGCTTTGTGATGCTGTCTCCAGGGGGCTTGGAGGGTAAAACAGGACTGAGCTGCTTCGTGTGGGGGCTGAGAACCTCCTGCCTCCCTCCACACTGGCTCCCTGCTGCCCTGTCCCTTCCCAGCTCAGACCTCTGCACCAGCACTGAGCTGGGGCTGACAGAAGGCCCTGGGGCAGGAGAGGGGGCAGGGCTAGTGCTGACTTGCTGTGACAGAGTCTTGTCCAGAGGCTGCTCCTGTGGTGACTCTGGGGCCCCTCACCACCCCTCAGCTGCTCTGGCCACACCAGGGCTGCCATCCTCACCTGAATCCCCCTGGAACTGCTCCCAGGGCCTAGGCTATGGTGGGGCAAAGGAGCTACAGCCAACGGGTCAGGGGTCTGGCTGGGAAAGGAGGATGTGGCAGGAGGAGCAAGGATCCATCCCTGCAGGGCTGCAGTGACCCTGTGCTGTCCTCTGCCCCCAAGCATCCCCACCATGCTGTCAGTGCACTCTGAGCAGCTGAACAAGACTGGCTTCCCCACTGTGCATGCTGTGGTGCTGCTGGAGGGCACCATGAACCTCACAGGAGAGACCCAGCCCCTGGTGGAGCAGCTGATGATGGTGAAGAGGATGCAGGTAGGGAAATGGCATCTTGTTCTGCTGGGGCTGGGCTGTGGGACCAGGACCTTGCTGCAGCTCTCAGCTGTAACCTCCCAGTGCTTACCCTGCTCCAAGGGCATGGATGCAGCTGCTGGGAGCAGCAGGAGCCCATCCACAGCTTCACAGGGGGCTCAGGGCTTGGCTGTGGTTGGGAGGGAAGCACTTTATGGCCTTTCCAGCACTGGGTGGATTTTCCTTTGTGCCCTGCAGCGCATCCCCACCCCCCTCTTCGTGCTGGAGATCTGGAAGGCCTGCTTTGTGGGCCTGATCGAGTCCCCAGAGGGCACAGAGGAGCTGAAGTGGACAGCCTTCACCTTCCTGAAGGTAGGAGCCCAGCCCCACCACAGGCACAGAGCTCCACAGCCTTCACCTTCCTGAAGGTAGGAGCCAGCCCCACCACAGGCACAGAGCTCCACAGCCTTCACCTTCCTGAGGGTAGGAGCCAGCCCCACCACAGGCACACAGCTCCCAGCCCTGGCACTGCTGTTACCTTTTCCCTGCCTGCTCAGCCCCTGCTGAGCCCTGAATGCTGGGGTAGAATTTGTTCTCCTCTCCTGTCCTGCCATGCCCTGGCTATTCTGCAACCTACTGAGCATCAGCATTGCTGTCTAGGGTCTCTCTTCCCCATCTTTGTTGCCCTTCTCTGGACCTGCTCCAGCCCCTCAATGGCCGCCTTGGAGCGAGGGGCCCAAAACTGAACCCAACATTCGGTGTGGTCTCACCAGTGCCTAATCCAGGGGGACAATCCCTGCCCTGCTCCTGCTGGCCACACTACTGCTGCTCCAAGGGTGCCTGGATGCCCTTACCCAGATCATTGATGAAGACATCAAAGAGCAGTGGCCCAGCACTGGGCCCTGGGGAGCAGCTCTTGTGACTGGCCTCCACATGGAGTCAGCTCCACTCCCACCACCCTTTGGGTCCAGCCTGCTTGCAGGTGGCTGCTTGTGGGGGCTGCTGCTTTGTGGGGGTCCTGCCTGCAGCACTGGCTCTGCCTTGGTCTCTCACTTCCTGCCTTGTGTCTTTCAGATCCCCCAGGTCCTGGTCAAACTCAAGAAGTATCCCCAAGGGGACAAGGTGAGCCCTGGGGGGCTGTCAGCTGGAGCTGTCTACTCGTTGCAGCACTGGGCTGGGGGTGCCTGGGGGTAGGAAATGCTCCACAGCCTTCGTCTAACAGACAAGGTGGTGGTGGGGGAGGGGAAGAGAGAGGCTTCTGTTGGCTCTGAGCTGAGCTCTTGGCATTGTGAGCAGCAGGATTTCACCGAGGATGTCAACTGTGCCTTCGAGTTCCTGCTGAAGCTCACTCCTCTGCTGGACAAAGTGGATCAGCGATGCAAGTGAGTGCTCAGCGTGCCCAGGGCTGGCCTGCAGTCAGCCTGTGGCAACCCCAAGCCCATCTCCTCTGCTGGGAGCTGTGCTGTGAGCTGCTGGGGCAGCTCCTGGCCAGGCTTTTTCACTTTCTGATCCAAATCCTCCTCCTCGAGGCCCTGATGCTGCCAAATGAGGGAGGCAGTGAGTGTCTGGTGGCTGAGTGATGCTGTGTGATATCTGGAGCTGCTTTAGGCCCTGCAGTACCCTTGGAGGGGTGGGAGCAGGGCTGGGAGGACAACCCAGGAGTCCCCCTGCCCTGCAGCATCACCCAGGGCTGCAGCAGTGCTCTCCTCTCTTTTCCAGCTGCAACTGCATGTATCAGCTGCTGCAGGAGTGCAACAAGCAGGGGCTGCTGTCAGAGGCCAACATGAACAACCTAACTGCCAAAAGGTACAGCTCCATCCCTCCCAAGGCTGGGGACCAGGTGGACTTGGGGCACCTCATCTTCCTTGTCCTTCTTGGAAGGGTGGGGGAGTGTCAGGAGGCAGCTGTGGTGCCACTGCCATGCAGCTGGGGCAGGGTGGCTTGGAGGGATGAAGCTTTGCTGTCAGTGGCAGCTCGAGCACAGCCAAAGTCTGTCCTGTTAGAATGACAGCAGCTGGTGGCCTGAGGTGGTGGTGGCCTTCCCTTGGGGTGGTGGTGGTGGAGCATGAGGAGGAGTGGAGGGGCAGGCTGAGCAGTTCCTGCTCACTGGCCCCTTCCCTGTGGATCCCCCAGGGATGCAGACAGGGAACATGCTCCACACCTGAAATCAGCAGAGAATGCCAACATCCAGCCCAACCCTGGCCTCATCCTGAGGGCTGAGCCAACTGTCACCAACATCCTGAAGGTGAGGCCCCTCCTGTGTCCAGCCTGGGCAGGTGGCCTGGCCCCAGAGCCTGCTCCCAGCAGCCCCAGGCAGTGCTTGGGAGGTGCCAGATCTCCCCCTGTGCTGGGATAGAGAAAGGGAGGAATCACTCCCAGCCTTGCTGCTCTGCCATGGAGACCAGGAGCTCCCCTCCTCCTTCCCAGCAAGCTGGAGGAGCTGTCAGGTGGCACATTGCTGAGTGCCAGCAGCCTGGGCCCAGCCAGCTCTGCCCCTCCTGCTCTCAGCTGCTTCCCCACGTGCATCTCCCCTGCTCCCCACAGGCTCCTCCTCCCATCCCTGCATCATTCTCCTTGCCTCCAGAGGATGTTTGGCTGCTGGTCATGCTCCTCTGCACTGCCACTGCCATCTCCCTGAGCCCTGTGGGTCACTGGGAGGGCTTCCCCAGCCCCCCCCTGTGCCCTGCTCACGGAGCGAGGCCTCACGGGACGGCTCTGGCAGCCCTTCAGCCCTGCCCCGCGGCTGGGGCTCTGCTGCTGCTCTGCAGCACACCTTCCCCATGACTTCTTTTTCCCCTCTCTTTCTCTTTTTTCTCCTGTAGACCATGGATGCAGACCACTCCAAGTCCCCTGAGGGCTTGCTGGGGGTCTTGGGTCACATGCTGTCTGGGAAGAGCCTGGACTTGCTGCTGGCAGCAGCAGCAGCCACGGGCAAGCTGAAGTCCTTTGCTCGGAAGTTCATCAAGTGAGTGCCCACCTGGGTGGTGCTGACCAGTGGGGCTGGGCAGAGTGGGGACCCCTACAAATTCACCCCCAGACAGGGCTGGATGTGCCTCTGGCCCAGTGGCTGTGCAGCACTGGATCCAGCAGAGCCCCAGTGAGAGAAGAGAAGGCTGCAGGGAGACCTTCTGGAGGCCTTTCAGTGCTTACAGCAAGCTGGGGGCAGAGTTTTGAGCAGGGCCTGGTGTGACAGGACCACAGGTGATGGTCTGAACTCAAAGAGGGAGAGAAGGAAGAAGCTTTTGATGTTGGGGGTGGTGAGACCCTGGCCCAGGCTGCCCAGAGAGGTGGGAGCTATCCCATCCCTGGAACAATTCCAGGCCAGGTTGTTTGGGGCTCTAGTTGGAGCTGTCCCTGCTGACTGCAGGGGGGTTGGACCTTTAAAGGTCTCTTCCCACCCAAATCTTTCCATTACTGTCTGGTCTCAGGGAGGCTGCACCCCCTATCCCTGCCCCAGCCGCCCTGCCTGACCAGGGCAGGTTGGTTTCAGGGTGTGAAGAGAACCAGTGGCACTGGCACAGCCTGGGATCCAGGGCACTCCCTCTGCCTGTGCCATTGGTCCCCATCCCCCTGTGCCTTGCTTTGAGCAGTGCCCTGGCATGTGGGGCTGTGTGAGAGCTTCCTCCAGTGGGGAGACTTGGGGCAGCTCCAGCCCCCCCCCAAGCCTGGCCCTTTGGAGCCTTGGTGGCAGGGGGGCATGGCAAGAGCCAGGCTCAGAGCCCCACGCAGCCAGGCAGGATCTGGAGAGAGGCTGTGGGCAGAGGCAGCATTGCTGGACCTGTTTGGCTGCAGGGGAGCAAAGGTAGAGAGGGAGGAGGTGGCTTGGCCCTGCTGCACGCAGAGGCTGTCTGCAAAGCTGGGCCCTGCCCGCTGGGGTGGGGTGCAGGAGGGGGGCTGCAGCCCCCCTGGCTGGTAGGAAGGGACCCCCTCACCTCCTGTCACTGTGCCCTGTGGCTCTCTCTGCTGCACCCAGAGGCTGTCTGCAGAGCTGGGCCCTGCTTTGGTCCCTGCCCACTGGGCTGGGGTGCAGGAAGGGCTCTGCAGGGTTGGGGCAGCCCCCTGCCCATCCGGGTGGGGGGAAGGGGCCACCTCCCTTCCTGTCACCACCACGTCCCTGTGTCCCCTCTGCTCCCTCCAGGCTGAACGAGTTCACCAAGCAGATCGGCGGCGAAGGCTGTGAGTGTCTGTGGGGGTGGCTGGAGCTGTGCCCCCCACACTGCTCCGGGTTTGGGGGGGTGCTGTGGGGCCCAGCTGAGTTCCGCTGGGACTAGCTGTGGTGCCAGAGTCAGCTGAACCCCGCCAGGCCCAGCTGGGGGCAGGGAGCCTGGCATGGGGGGCACGTGGCTGGATGCCAGCGTGGATCTGGGCACCTGGGGACCTGCTGCCCTCACATGTGGCCATCCTGACTGTGGGGTGTTCCCTGCTCAGGGGGGGGCTCAGCTGCTTCTCCCCAGCTCATGGGGGCCCCTCAGGCCAGCCCTGTCCTGCTGCCTGCCTGGAAGGGATGATGTTGTCAGCACAGAGCCCAGATAAGGACTCTGACTGCAGTGATGAAGCTGTGCTCTGACCTTCCTCGTGTGGGGGGAGCTCAGGGGTGGGCTGGGGTTGCCTGACTTGAGGGCGGCAAAGCTGCTTTGGGGGTTGGAGAGGAGGCAGATGGGCTGGAGGGAGGCACTTGGCACCCCTGGTTCACACACATGCACCTGAGGGTTAGGAAAGCTGCCTGGAGGAAGCAGGATCCTGTTCCCCGAGCTCGCAGGGCTCCTGCCTGCCTCCCTGTGCCCCGCCTGGAGCTCTCCCAGCTCTTTGTTTCTCTTCTCTCAGCCAAATCTGCTCCAGTTCGGGCCCTGCTCTTTGACATCTCCTTTCTCATGCTCTGCCATGTGGCCCAGACCTACGGCTCCGAGGTAAGGGCTGGGGCTCTGCCCTTGCCGGCTCAGCTCTGCAGCCTGCCAGCCTCCTCTAGCGGCCAGCCTGCCACTGTCCCTGTGCCCATCGGCCCTCAAACCACCTTGGCACCTGGGGCAGAGCCAACCAGTCCTGCCTGCCCCAGAATCCATCGCTGCAGGGGCAGTCAGCACCAGCTGATGGAGCAGGGGTGGCTGCAGCCTTCCTGAGGGCTTTGCTTGGGCTCTCATTGGTTCCCTGGCACCAGTGCCAGCACTGCCTCCTGCCCCCTCCCCGGGCTGGCTCTGGTCTGATTGAACTTTTCCCAGCACTGCCTCTCTGGTTTGGGTTTTGGGGGGGCCCCATGCAGCCAGGCTGAGCATCAGCAGCCCTCCCCCCATGGAGAGGAGGAACTTGCAGCCCTGCTCAGGAAGCAGCACTTGAGCTGCATGAGAAACGTCCCAGGCTCCCCCATCTGTTTGTGTGCTGTGGGAGGAGGAACGGCACCGGAACGGCACCGAAACGGCACCGGCAGGGCCGGCAGGGGGCCAGGGGCCGGCCCCGGGGAGCAGGGCCGGGGCCGGGGGAGGGGCTGGCTGCAGGCAGCTCGCAGCAGATGTGGCCAGGGCTCATCCCCACCCCCCTAGTCCAGCCCGGAATGACTTTGCTGAGCAGCTGCTGCTCAAAACAGGGCTTTTTTGGCCCAAAATAGTGTCCCTGGGGTGCCAGTGGGGAGCAGGCTGTGGGATTCCCGCCTGGTGTCCCCTCCCGCTTGGTGTCCCCTCCCGCCTGGTGTCCCCTCCCGCCTGGTGTCCCCTCCCAGGAGCCCTCCCAGCTGGCTGCCATCTGGGCCCTGCACCCAATCCTGAGCTCAGCACTCTCGTCCTGGGTTCTATGCCTTGATCCCAGGCTCTCTGCTCCAATCCTGATCTGTACAACCTCAGCCCCACAGAGCCATGTCCCAGCTGGCACTGGGGACCCTGAGCACAGCTCAGTGGGTAGGGCACAAGTGACTCTTCCTGGGCAGGGAGCAGTGACCTCACAGCCCCTCGGGACAGGTTCTGGCCTTGCATCTGCCCAGGAGATGCTGTGGTTCCCCCACGGGGAGTCCTGTGATCGAGGGGGAAACCCCCAGGGCACGGACTGGAAACCAGTGCCTCGGTTGGGGCTGACCAGTGCCTTACTGGGAGCTGTCTGCGCGCAGGCCACAAGGCGGCGCTGTTCCCATGGCCGCGGCCTTGAGCTCCCCGGGGTGCGCAGGGCAGATCCCGGGGTGTGCAGGGGCAGACCCCAGGGTGTGCAGGGGCAGATCCCAGGGTGTGCAGGGCAGACCCCAGGGTGCGCAGGGCAGATCCCGGGGTGTGCAGGGCAGACCCCAGGGTGTGCAGGGGCAGATCCCGGGGTGTGCAGGGCAGACCCCAGGGTGTGCAGGGGCAGATCCCGGGGTGTGCAGGGCAGACCCCGGAGTGTGCAGGGGCAGACCCCAGAGTGTGCAGGGGCAGACCCCGGAGTGTGCGGGGGCAGACCCCAGGGTGTAGGTTTCTCTCTGGCAGGCTCCCAGTGGGGTGCTAGCTGCGAGGCAGTACCTGTGGTGGTTGCCCTGCAGGTGATCCTGTCAGAGTCCAGCCCCCCTGGCGAGGTGCCCTTCTTTGAGACCTGGATGCTGACCTGCATGCCCGAGGAGGGCAAGATCCTCAACCCCGACCACCCCTGCTTCCGCCCCGACTCCACCAAGGTGGAGTCCCTGGTTGCCCTCCTCAACAACTCCTCCGAGATGAAGCTGGTGTAAGAGCTGGGGCACAGCAGGAGGGGGGAGCCCCCACCCCACCTTCCCTGGCTCTGTGGCCACTCTGAATGCCCCCCCCCCCCCGGCCTCCTCTCCTCCCTGCCAGGCAGATGAAGTGGCATGAGGCCTGCCTGAGCATCTCAGCTGCCATCCTGGAGATCCTCAACGCCTGGGAGAACGGAGTCCTCACTTTTGAGTCCATCCAGGTGAGCCTGCTGGGAGGGTGGTGTGGGGCAGGGGCACTGCCGTTGTGCTGTCTCCTGAGGAGTGGCCAAGGTGCCCTCTGCCCCTGCCCTGGACGCTCCCTGCAGCCACCACAGAGCTTGCTGCCTCCTTCCTGACTCGGGTGGAGAGCTGGCACAGCTCCAGCCCCTCGGTGCTGCCCCGGTGGTGGCAGTGGGGCTGGCAGGGGCAGGTTCACCTCCTGGAGGAGAGAAGGGCTTGGAGCCTGCGGCTGTGGGAGATGACACTGAGGTGAACCCCTGGGGTCCTCATCCCCCTCTGCCGCCAGAAAATCACCGACAGCATCAAGGGCAAGGTGTGCAGCATGGCTGTGTGTGCAGTGGCCTGGCTGGTGGCCCACGTCCGCATGCTGGGCCTGGACGAGAGAGAGAAGTCCCTGCAGATGATCCAGCAGCTGGCGACCCCCCTGCACGGGGAGAGCACTCTGCAGTTCTACAACGAGCGGTGAGCGCCCGGCCCCGCCCCGCAGTGCGCTGGGATGGGGTGGGAGGGGCTGCAGAGATCAGCTCCTTCCAGCCCCCTGCCATGGGCACAGACCCCTCCCACCAGCCCAGGCTGCTCAAGGCCTCATCCAGCCTGGCCCTGAACACCTCCAGGGAGGGGACAGCCACAGCCTTCCTGGGCAACCTGTGCCAGTGTCTCCCCACCCTCACTGGCAAGAATTTCTTCCTCATCTCTAGTCTCAATCTCCTCTCTCCCAGCTCAAAGCCATTGTCCCTCATCCTGGCACTCCCAGCCCTTGCCAAAAGTCCCTCCCCAGCTCTCCTCAGGTGCTGGGAGGCCACCAGAAGGTCTCCCTGGAGCCTTCTCTTTTCCAGATTGAACAGCCCCAACCCTCTCAGCCTGTCCCTGTAGGGGAGGTGCTCTGCTTCCTTCCTTCCTTCCTTCCTTCCTTCCTTCCTTCCTTCCTTCCTTCCTTCCTTCCTTCCTTCCTTCCTTCCTTCCTTCCTTCCTTCCTTCCTTCCTTCCTTCCTTCCTTCCTTCCTTCCTTCCTTCCTTCCTTCCTTCCTTCCTTCCTTCCTTCCTTCCTTCCTTCCTTCCTTCCTTCCTCCCTTCCTCCCTTCCTCCCTTCCTCCCTTCCTCCCTTCCTCCCTTCCTCCCTTCCTCCCTTCCTCCCTTCCTCCCTTCCTCCCTTCCTCCCTTCCTCCCTTCCTCCCTTCCTCCCTTCCTCCCTTCCTCCCTTCCTCCCTTCCTCCCTTCCTCCCTTCCTCCCCCCTGCCTGCCCCCTTCCTTCCTGCCACATGAGCCCTGCTGTGCCCACTGCAGGGTGGTGATCATGAGCTCCATCCTGGAGCACATGTGTGCAGATGTGCTGCAGCAGACAGCCACCCAGATCAAGTTCCCCTCCACGGGCATGGACCCCATCCCCTACTGGAACCTGCTGCCCCCCAAGAAGCCGATCAAGGAGGTGCTGGTGACAGTGTTCACCAGGGTGCTGGAGAAGGGCTGGGCTGACAGCCACTCCATCCACATCTTTGACACCCTGCTGCACATGGGAGGGGTCTACTGGTTCTGCAACAACCTGGTCAAGGTAAGGGCTGCCCATGAATGCCAGCACCGTGCTGAGGCTCTGGTAGTGCCCAGGAGTTGTGTCTGGAGCAGGCCCAGTTGTGCCCCCTGCCTCCCTCATTCCTGCTTGTGGCCTGGCAGGAGCTGCTGAAGGAGACCAGGAAGGAGCATACCCTGAGGGCTGTGGAGCTGCTCTATGCCATCTTCTGCCTGGACATGCAGCAGCTGACACTGACCCTGCTGGGCCACATCCTGCCCAACCTGCTGACAGACTCCTCCAAGTGGCACACCCTGATGGACCCTCCGGGAAAGGCCCTTGCCAAGTAAGACCCCAGACCTGTGGGCATCATCTCCTTGGGGCCTGCTAGTGGAGGTGGGGAGATGCTGTATGCTGGGACCCCTGTCCCAGCTGCCCCAGTTCCTGCTCTGGCCCTGGCTTGTGTCCTGGGCCTGTTCCCTGCTGCCTTTCATGGAGCAGGGCCCTGGTGTGTCCCGTCCCAGGGCACACTCTTGGCTCTGCCACCTTCTCTTGCTCTCACACTGCCATCTGAGTGGGCTGGCAGCACTGGCAGTGTCCCTGCTTTGTCCCCAGGCTCTCTGTTTGGTGTGCCCTGAGCTCCTACTCCTCTCACAACAAGGGGCAGGCCTCCAGCAGGCAGAGGAAGAGGCACCGGGAGGACATTGAGGTGAGACTTTGGGTGGAGGCTGTGAGCAGGAGGTGATGGTGGCAGGAGGGAGTGGGCAGCTGAGACCAGAGCCAGCCCTGTTTGGCTTCTCTGGGCTGCCTTGAGATCTTTAGACCTTAAAACAGAGACTTCTCCCTGCTCTTGCCTGGGGAAGGGGGGTCGGTGAGGTGGTCTGAATGTGCTTGGCTCAGGCTGGGATGCTGGAGGTGAACTGAGATCACAGCCCAGGGCTGTGGGGCTGTGTGGAGCCCAGGGTGGGTCTCAGCCTTGGGCAGGGGGCTAGGGTACCTCCTTCAGAGAGGAACCAGTGGGGCTGAAGCCCTTTTGCTCTCCCCCCCAGGATTACATCAGCCTCTTCCCCCTGGATGACACTCAACCCTCCAAGCTCATGAGGCTGCTGAGCTCCAACGAGGAGGATGCCAACATCCTCTCCAGCCCCAGTGAGTGTGGGTGGGGAGGGGGCTCCTGGGGGAGGCACCACCTTGCTGCCTGCTCCTTTTTGGGGTGGGAAATGTGCATTGGCACAGAAATGTCCCTCTGCTTCTCTTTAGACTGGAGATCAGGAAGAAATTCTTGGCAGTGAGGGTGGAAAAGGTCATGGATGCTCCCTCCCTGGAGGTGTTCAAGGCCAGGCTGGATGAGGCCTTGAGCAGCCTGGGCTGGGGGGAAGTGTCCCTGCCCGTGGCAGGGGGTTGGAGCTGACTGAGCTTTGAGGTCCCTTCCAACCCATTCTGTGATTCTGGGATCCCACTGCTGCTAAGGAGGCAGCCAATGGAGCTGCTGAGTCCCTGCTGCCCCATCTCTGTCCCCACAGCACAGTGCCCCAGGCTGTGACAGCTCTGGGAGGACACTCCAGGGGGATTCTGAGGCCTGGTGCCAGTCACAGCTCCCACGTGTGCTGCCTGAGCTCCTGGGCAGGCAGTCAGGAAGCTCCTTGGGTCGTTGTTTCTCCTGCTGCTCTTCAGTTTTCAGCTCACTCCTCCAGCTGTGGTTTCTGTTTCACTGCTGTTGCAATTTGGGGTTTTCCCCTTTCTTTCCTTATCTTTTTTTAACTCTGGAGGCAGTTCCACCTCTTCCCACTCTGACATTCAGGACTTTTTTTGTTTCTTTTTTTTATTGGGGCTGTTTGCTGTGGTGATGTGGAAATGCTGCTTCCTGCAGCAGGCAGGGAGGTGATGATTCCATGAGAAAAGTGTGGGAGGAATCTTCTTGCTTTTATTGGTGAGCACAAGGAGGTAGCTCCTGCTGCTTTGGGCACTGGCTGTGTACTGTAGGGTCTCCACAAGAGCCTGCCCAGGAGATCCCTGTCCTGGTGGACTGGAGGTCACCTCAGTTCTTCTTCTGCAGGAGCACCCAGCAGGGACTTCAGTTGGGGCCAGGTGACAGAACGGTTTTGGTTGGAGAAGAACTTGGTGATCCTCAAAGCCCTGCCAAGGCTGGGGCTAAGCCATGGCCCTCAGCACCACATCTCTGCCCCTTTGAAACCCCTCCAGGGATGGGGATTCCACCACCTCCCTGGGCAGCCTTTGAGAACCCTTCCAGTGAGGAAGTTGCTTCTGAGGTCCAACCAGAACCTCCTCTGGTGCAGCTTGAGGCCATTTCCTCTCCTCCTTATAACCCCCTGTGGTCTGTGCCAGGATTTGCTGCCGGTCCCTTGGAGGTGCCTCAGCTCTGGGAGCTGAATTGTACCCTGAGAGTGAGGTTTGAGGGCTGCTGTGCAGCTGTTGAACATCTGGCTGGCTCCACAGGCAGCAGGAGCAGTGCTGCTCTCCTCTCCTGGGGGAACACCGCTCCTGCCCAGGCTGGGCAGCAGGGACGAGTCACAGCCCCAGTGAAAGCCAGGCAGGGACACACTCCTGGCCCCACACATGCTCTGGAGATGCCATCAGGCTTGGTCAGGCTCAGAGGAGCTCTGGCTTGTGCAAGAGCCAAATGTCACACCCTGAGAGCAGCAGCTGGAGCCCTCCCCAGGCTCCATCGTGCCTGGGGCATAGAATCATGGAAGAGGTTGGAAAGACCTCAAAGCTCATCCAGTTCCAACCCCCTGCCATGGGCAGGGACACCTCCCCCCAGCCCAGGCTGCTCAAGGCCTCATCCAGCCTGGTCTTGAACACCTCCAGGGAGGGGGCAGCCACAGCCTCCCTGGCAACCTGTGCCAGTGTTTCCCCACCCTCACTGCCAAGAATCTCTCCCTGATGTCCACTCTCAATCTGCCCTCCTCAAGCTTGTGTGGGCCTGGGCTGCCTGCCAGGGCTGCCCATGCCTGGCAGAGAGGGACAGTGATGGGGCAGAGGCTGATGCCTGCTGGGTGTCCCTGCTGTGTCCAAGCAGCAGGGACTCTGCTGCTCTGTGCACAGAGGGTGCCAAGGAGCCATGGTCCAAACCCCATGGCTCATGGCAAAGCCCTTCCTGGAGCACAAGGGCTGGGCAAGCTTGAATGGCTGGTGATGGCCAGGGTGGGCACATTGGCACTGCCAGGGGGGCCAAGAGGCTGTTGGAGCCTCCCTCCCAGCCTGACTCCTGCTCTCCTCCCCACCAGATCGCTCCATGAGCACTTCGCTCTCTGCCTCCCAGCTCCACAGCGTCAGCATGAGAGACCCTCTGAACAGGGTGCTAGGTAAGGGGGGCACCGGTGCCAGGGCTTGGCTCTGGGGACAGATGCAGCCATGCTGAGACACTGCTGGCCATCTGGCACCTCTGGGGGAGGCTGGGGCCACCCCCAGCCCCCCCTCCCCCTCCCCAAACTGGCCTAGCTTTTGATGGTGCTCTCTCTCCACAGCAAACCTCTTCCTGCTCATCTCTTCCATCCTGGGGGCCAAGACTGCTGGCACCCACACCCAGTTTGTGCAGTGGTTCATGGAGGAGTGTGTGGACTGCCTGGAGCAGGGCAGCCGTGGCAGCATCCTCCAGTTCATGCCCTTCACCATGGTGAGTCCTGTGGCCATCACCTGTTCCCCCTAGCCAGAGGTCACCCTGAGGTGCTGGCCCCAGGGCACAGGCAACACCCAGGGGCTGGCATCCCCTGGGCCCAGCTCTGGTGGCTCCATGCTGGGCCTCACTTTGTCTCTGCTCTCTCTTGGCAGGTTTCAGAGCTGGTGAAGGTTTCTACCATGTCCAGCCCCAAAATTGTCTTGGCCATCACAGACCTCAGCCTGCCCCTGGGCCGCAGGGTGGCTGCCAAGGCCATTGCTGCCCTCTGAGCAGGGCTGGGCCCTTCTGCCTGGAAGGAGAGGGCATCCCTGAGACCCTGGGCTGCCTGGGACAGCCTGGAGCATCCTGGAACAGCCTTGATGTCCCTGCAGGCTCAGCCTGCCCCTGCCTGGGGCCATTACCCTCATGCTGAGCTGCCAGAGACTGAGACCCCCTCCCCCTGCTTTGTTTTCTATCATCAGTGCAGCCCTTTCCTAGAACCAGGCTCTGCTTCCTTGCTTTTTGGCTTCCTGACTGCAGCTCAGGGGCTGGGAGCTCCCCACACCCTCATCTGCTGCTGGGGGTGAGGGGAGAGCAGGTGGCCAAGAGCTGCTCTGTGCAGGGGGTGGAAATCACACTGCCCCTGCCCCCCTGCCCCCCTCCCTCTGCTCCCCTGCCCCTCTGGGAGCCCAGCAGGGGGGGAGGCTGCCCCTGGTGCCAAGGCCATTGCTGGGTGGAGTGGAAGAGATTTTGCTGCCCTGCTGCAAGCTATGAGCAAATTCTGCTTGGAAACTCCTCCCTGGGAGTGAGTTCAGCCCAGGCACCAGTGAGTAACCATGGCCTTGGCAGTGCCAGGCTGGCAGAGGCTGCTCCACAGGGCTGAATCTACCTCTATCTGTGCCCAGGCCCTGACCCTGAGAGGGTGGCAGCACCAGGACACCTTCACCCCCCTCCCTTCCTTTGTGTTTTCTGCTTTGTTGACCAGAAAGGGCAGAGTGGTGCTGGTGGTAGCTGGGCTCAGTGCCCACTCTGTGCCACAGCCGGGCCTGAGTCCTGCTGGCACTGCCCTCTGCCCAGGGCCGGTGGCAGCTCCTGCTGGCCCGGGGGCAGCTCTTTACCGTTAGCTCGGAGCAAAGAGCAGGACCCAGCCCTCTGTCAATATTTGCCGGCGGCAGCTCCGTGCTTGGCTCCCGGAGCTTCGCCTTCCAGGAAGGGGCTGGGGCCGGAGGGGCTTCCTGTAAGCGCCGGGGCAGGAAGGAGCCTCGGCTGTCACCGGCGGCTCTCCTGGGGCTCTCCTGGGGCTCTCCTGCCCCTTCCCGGGCTGGCCAGTTGGCAGAAGGCAGCAACAGGACCCTCCTGCCACCGAGCGGAGCGCGGCCGCGGCTGCCCCGGGGCTGGGCTGAGCGCGGAGCGGCGGTGCCGGCGGTCACAGGACCCAACCACGGGAGCCGCTGGGGCAAACCCACGGCCGCGGGGACAGCCCAGGGCGGCCGAACACCCACGAGGGAGTGGGGAGAGGCCATGGGATGGCTCTGGGGCTCGCCAGGGCGAGGGAAGATGCCCAGGCCTCCTGACTCTGCCAGCTGCCCCGGGCACAGCCCTCTGTCCATCAGCTGCTTTCCTCACTGCTGGAAGTCCCCAGCCCGTGGCGGTGGCACCAGGAGGGCTCCAGGAGTGCCCCGGGCAGCTCTGGGGCAGACTCCCAAAAGAGGGGAGGCCAGACCCCCACAGCTGCCACCAACCCCAGAGCCCACACTGAGGGCACAGTGCCCAGGTCAGCTCCAGCACTGCAGAGCACTCAGCATACCTCTGCTTGCCCTCCTGGCACTCCCTGCGTGGCATGGGGATGCTCTGCGCTGCCAAGGCAGGGCCGAGCCCCCACCACACCAGCTGCTGCAGGGGTCCTGGCATGGCGCTGGTGCCAGGGTCAGCCTTGGCAGGCTCCAGTGCTTTCTAGGAATCAGCTCTTGCCCAAGTGACGCTGCCGGGCATGGGAGGAAGCTGCCACCTCCAGAAAGGCACATCCGGGCACCCCCTGGGTGCCTCCCAGCCCTCGGGGAGTGGGGGGGGGAGGGTTTGTGCCACAGTGCAGGGGTGAGAGGGCTGGGGGTGCTGCTTTGTACTGGGGCTGGGCACCACTGAGCCAATGCCAGCCCCATGTGTGCCCATTCCTCCATGCCCATCTCTCTGTGTGGCCCCCCATGCAGTGTACCCCCCATGCAGACAGCTCAAGACTCTGGAGCCATAAATAAGAATTTATTTCTATATTTTCTAAGGCATATATAAAAAACAGCAAATGTTTGCCTGGGGCTCCCCCAGCTGCAGCAATAAATACAATACAAAACTCGGTGCCAACGCAGCCCCGGGGGAGCTGCTGGCACCCACCCCCGGGGCAGGAAATGGGCACAAATAAGTTAAACTACAATAAATACCTTGGAGTTTAGAGGGGAAGAGGCACAGCTGCTGGCACTAAAACCTCATCCTGGGAGGCTGCTGCGCCCCCGTGGCACCTCCCGGCCTCTCCTCTCTCCCCTCATGGCTAATAAATATTCATTAGTGTAATTATGCCTAATGGAATTACCCCCCCTGACAGGGGGATGCTGCTTTGGGCACCCCCGGCTTGAAGCAGGGCATCCACGGATGGGGTCTTGCTGCAGGGGGTGCCCATAGCTCCTCATGCCAGCCTAGGGAGAGAGGGGAAAGCAAGGCAGAGGTGGTGCTCAGGGAGGGCTCTGCCCAGCTCCCAGACCTCGTAGCAGAGATACTCTTTAGTTTAAATATTAAACAAGGCTAATGCTGCCCACAGGCAGCTGCTCCCCGATGCCACCACAGGGCTGGGCACCCTGCTCGGGGTGGGGGTCCCATGGGTGGGTGGAGGGGGGGTCATCCCCCCCCCCCAGCCAGATAAATATTAAATAGCCATAAATATTAAATAGGCAGAGAGCTGGCAGCTCCTGAGAGGGTTGCTCAGGGTGGGACATCAATAAATAGGGTGCAGTGGTGCCAGGGCTGGGCATCAGAGGCGGGCAAGGTGCCGCAGTGCCCGGTAGGCTGTCTCCAGGAAGCGCTGGAAGTTGGCCAGGATGAAGAAGCTTCCAACTTGGTGGTGGAAGTGGGAGGAGAAGGTGGGAAGGGGGCTCTGAGCCTCCGTGGGGAATGTCACCGTGGCCAGGCCAAGGTCCTCCATCTGCAGATGGACAGAGGCAGCAGGTCAGTGCCAGGCTCAGAGATGCCCTAGGAGGGTAGTGGCATCCTGGTGGTGCCCCTGTGTGCCCTTCCCATCTCCACAGGGATGCAGACCCCCTGCCCCCATGTGCCCTCCCCAGCTACCTGAGGTGCTGAACCCATTGCCCTCATGTGCCCTCCCTGTCTTGCCAAGGATTCCCTGTGCCCACCCTCTGCCCTTCTCATCTCCCCACATGTGCAGACCCAGTGCCCCTGTGTGCCCTCCTCATTGGTGCAAGCCCAGCAGTGCCTCTCTGTGCCCTCCCCATTTCCCCGGGGGGCTGCAGAGCCCTGTGCCCCCTCCCTGTCTCCCCAGGGCTACAGACCATGTGCCCTCCCCAGGGGTACAGCCCCTGTGTGTGCCCACCCTGTGCCCCCCATATCTTTCAGCCCCTCCCTCACCTGCTGCTGGATGTTGGAGGAGAGGTTGGCAGCATCCAGCTGCAGCGTCTCCACCAGGTTGGCATGGGAGGGCAGCAGCTCCAGGATGGCAGCCAGGGAGCCGTGGTAGACACGGAGCCCATTGCGGATCTGGCTGAAGCAGGCCTCCTGCAGGTGGGCACAGCGTGGTCAGCCTGGCACAGCTTGGCCGCCCAGCCGCGGTGGGCTTCGGGCCGCCCCGAGCAGGAGGCAGCAGGGGCGGGGCTGAGGGCGGGCGGCGGGTGGCAGGGGCAGGCTTGGCACTCACCGCCTGGAAGGTGCGGCTGTGGCACTGCTCCAGCGCTGCCTGCGCGATGCCCAGGTGCTGCCGCACCAGCAGCAGCTCCTCCTCCTTGCACAGCTGGAATGTGTCACACTGCGGAGAGGGGTACAGGCTCAGGGAGGCTGGGGGGTGCTGCCATCCTCTGCCACCCCAGGCCGAACTGTGGCACCGCCCCCAGCCCACCCAGGGGGAGGGTTGGGACGGGCGAGATGCCAGCTGATGAGACGGGGACTGGACAAGAGCAAACCGCGGGGCAGCTGCTCCGGCTGGGATGTGCCCGGTGAGGTGCCCACAGGTCACCAAGGGACATGACCGTGGTCACAGCCCCCACGGGCGCCCCAAGACCCCACCGGTGCCTCAGGCCCCCACGAGTGCCCCAGGCCCCGCGGCTGAGCAGCGCAGTGGGAGGCTGAAGCGGAGGGGACACCTCCGGCTCCTGGCCTTGTGCTGCTGATAAGGCTGGGGAGGGGAAGGTCACTTTATCTGCGACCCCACAGCACCCATGGGCACTGCACCCCTCCCCCCCGTGGGCACTTGGCACTCACCACCACGCGCTGCAGCGCTGCCACGTCCCCCTTGATCTTGCGAGTGAACTCCAGGTTCTTGTGCAGGAAGAGTTGGAAGTCCTGGTCCCCAGAGAGCTCTGCCAGCGGTGCCCCGTGCAGTGCCCGCCACGGTGCCCACAGCAGTGTGCCCAGCAGCAGCGCCAGAACGCCTGTGGGGACAGCGGCTCAGTGCCCATCTCGGGGACATCGACTCGGGGTCTGGGCTCGGCGACTGGGTGCCCCCCCAGGGATGGTTCTACGATGGTGGCACCAACGCAGCCTGGGGACGGGGCAGGGACCCTCGGAACGAGGGGAGGGGGACTGGGCGCTGCCTGCATCTCACCGGCAGCAGGGTGCCAGGGCCAGGAGGCAGCAGGTGCTGAGGTGCAGTGGGTGCCCAGGTAGGTGCTGGGGGTGGCACTGGGAGGGTACTCACGGGTGAGGCAGGACATAGTTGGTGTCTCCAGCTCCCAGCAAGCACGGCCCGGCCCGGCCCGGCACGGCTCCCTCCTGCCCCGGCTCTGGGGCGGCCTCATCGATCAGGGCATTTATAGCAGCCGCGGGGCTCTCACCGATGTGGCAACCCCCCCCCGATTGCTTCATTGTCTTAATCACCACCCTGCGAGTCCCGGGAGCTCCGGCCGCTGCCCACTCCCCGCTGCCCGCGGGGCTTTCCCGGGGCTGGCAGGCAGCGGCGCCCCCCGGTGTGGCCCTGGGTGCCCAGCAGAGCCCTGGTACTGCAGTGGGTGCTGAGTCGGTGCTGCTGGTGACTCATTAACTGCTCGCTGGCTGGTGCCCAGTGCTGCAGGGTCATCCGTGGGTGACCGGGCAAGGGGACTGTGGCATTTCATGGGCGGTGTCCCTCTGGGACCGCTGCCATCCCCAGCCCATGTGGGCATCTCCTGTGCCAGCTGCCCAAGCCCCTCAGCCCAGTGTCAGGGCAGGCACCACCTGGGTGACCTCCATCCTGGTGAGATCAGCTGGAGGTGGCCAAGGTGAGACCCTGTCCAGGCACCTGCCCAGGGCCACAGCTTCTCAGCTCAGCACCCTGGGACCAGATCCTGCCCCACTGGGTGCCATAAGGGCCAGGTTGTGCCCAGAATCCCTGTGTGCAGCGCTGAGCACCTGGCTGCATTGGGAGCCTCATCCCCACCCTGGCAAGGTGCCATCCCCACCTGGCCCTTCGGGGAAGTGGCTGCCAGGGCAGCCCTAGGCACGGCGCCGGCTGCTCCCTGCCCCTCCGCGGCCCCAGCACTGACCTGGGAATTTTGGCTCCTGCTGCTTCCTGCAAGCACTTCCAGGATCATCCCTTGGCCCGGTGCCAGCTGGGTCAGCTCCTGCCCGGCACGGGGCTGGCCAGGGCACAGGAGGCACCAGCTTGACCCCACAGTCCCGGGGCTTGGAGGGGGACCAGGCAGGATGACCCTGGGGGTAGTGCTCAGCAAGGGGTCTCACTGCACTGCTGACCCCTGGCCTGGGGGCCAGCACTGTCCCCCTGCAGGCGCTGGGGACAGGGATGGGGACAGGGACACCCCAGCTTTGCACACTGCACCAGGACAGACCGAGGAGCCAGTGGGGTACAGCCTGTGGGGTACTACCAACAGAGGCACCCCAAGCCCCGGGAGCTGCTCCCCCTCCCCCTGGGGTACAGAACCCTGCAGGCAGCTGAGGCCAGTCCCTGAGCAGCACAGGGCCTGGCCCAGCACTAGGCAGCTGTTAACCCTGGAGCTTAACGATGGCTCCAACCCCATCCCCTGCTGGCACTCAGTGTTCTGCTCCCAGCCTGCCTGAAGGACCTGGGCAGTGGACCATGGGACCCCCTCTCCCCCTGGTGCCCACCCTGGAGCTGAGGGAAGCTGGTGCCCTTCTGGCATGGGAGGGCACGGAGGGGGCATGTCCAAGTTCCTGTGCCCCTGGTTTCCAGAGGGCAGCTGCCACCTCAGCAGCTTGGTGCTTTCTAGAATTGAGGTGGGGGGAGGTGAATCAGCACCCCAGCCCCTGTCAGCTTTCCAAGGAAGGAAGTGGTGACCTGAGCAGAAACCTCGTGGCTGGGGGTGGTGGGGCTGGCCCAGGACAAATCCCCCCCAGCAGGGCTGGAGCTGCCCAGCCTGGCCCCGGGACTGGCCCCAGGCACCCACCCTGCTGTGGTTGTGCCTCGTGGGCATCCTTCCGCTGCACGAGGCCTGAGTGGGCACCCCCTGCCCTCTCCCAGCAGCTGGGGGGTGCCCCAGTGCTGGATCCAGCACCCCCGGGGCTGGCTGCACTTTTGCCTTCCCTGATTCCCCCCTCCCGGGCTGTGCCTGTCAGCATGGGGCAGCCCCACACTTGATCCCCAGCCCCTGGCCCCTAGGCCAGCATTGCCTTGCTGGGAGATTCCCAGATTGCCCCAGAGAGGGCTCCCAGCTCGTCCCAGCTGGTCCCAGCTGCCGGCAGGACCCACCCCGGATGGCTTCACCTCCCCTGCCCCCATCACTCCCCGGGGCTGGGAGAGGGAGGGTAGGGGACAGGAGGGGCCCAGCCTGAGCCCTCCTGTGCCTCTCCCGGCAGGGGGAGGGGACGGGGTGGGGGCTCAGCCCTTTCCCCCTGTGCTGCTCACATTGATCCCAGCTCTGGCTGCAGGACAAAGCAGGTTTGGGGCAGGATCCACACAGCTGGGCCCTGCTGGGCACTCCCTGCCTAGCTCTGTGACTGATGCCCAGTACTGGGTGCCCAACAGCTCCTCCCTGAGGGCCTGGAACCCCCCCAGTCCCCTCTCCCTGTGCTGCCAGAGGCAGTCCCAGCACCACGGAGCTGTCACAGCCCCCAGGCAGGAAGGCAGAGCCAGGTTGGTGTTTTTCCAACTTTTATTTTAAAAGTCATAATTGAAGCTTAACAAAATTTGACCCCATTATTGTTGTGAGAGCTGGGGGACCCCGGGGGACCCCGGAGGACCCCAGTAGGCCCTGCAGAGCTGAGCTCCTCTTCTTTCCACCCACCCACACCCCCAACCTCCAACCCCCAACCTGTCCTGGCCCTGCTTCCCCAGCAGCTCCCAGGCCCTGGGGCTCCTCTGCTGGGCTCAGCAAACCATGACCACAGCAACCTTAAAAGAATGGTGGTTTGGGGGGGAGGGGAGGGGAAAAAGGGGTTCCCACCACGGGTGGAAGGGGCCAGGAGAGGGGGGCAGGTGGCTGCAGGCCCAGGGAACCCCCCTCCATGTCCCCCCTCCCACAGGACAGACATGCAGGTGTTTATAAAAGAAAGGTAGATGGGGGAGGGGAAGGTGGGATGGGGGGGCCAGAGCTGTGCTGGGGGAAGCTCCCCTCAGACAGGATCTTCCCTAAGGACAAATAAAAAAAGGTAGAGCCAGGCCAGAAGGGTCAGGGGAAACCATCATCATCATCCTCTGCCATCTCCTTGGCGAACTCCAGGTCCTGCTGCTCGCGCTCCCGGCGCTCCTGCGGGCAGAGGCCAGGGGCTGCAGGGGGCCAGGGGCACCACGAGGGGCTGCAAGGGGGGGGCCAGGGGCACCACGAGGGGCTGCAAGGGGGGGGCCAGGGGCACCACGAGGGGCTGCAAGGGGGGGGGCCAGGGGTACCACGAGGGGCTGCAAGGGGGGGGGCCAGGGGTACCACGAGGGGCTGCAAGGGGGGGGCCAGGGGCACCACGAGGGGCTGCAGGGCAGGGGGGCCAGGGGCACAGGAGCTGTGTGTCCTGGTACAGCAGGAGGTGTCCCTGCCTGTGGCCCAGGGTTGGAACAAGACCTTTAAGCTCCCTTGCAACCCAAACCCTTCTGTGGTTCTCTAATCCTGCCCTTCCCACAGCCTCTGGTGGCAGCAGAGCCAGATCTTACCTCTGCAGACTCCAAGTCCTTGTTGTAAGATTTGGGTGGGAACCTCATGGCCTGGAAAAGACACCAAAAAAAAAAAAAAAAAAAAAAAAAAAAAAGGGAGAGGAGAAGCTGTGAGTGAGTGGAGGAAGAGCTCAGAGCCCTCCCTGCTGGGGCAGCTGCTGGCCTCACCTTGACAGACATGTTGTGGATGTCGAGGCAGAAGGAGATGCGCTGGTGGAAGGCCAGCTGGGGCTCCCGGGTGGAGTAGATGTCAATCATCTCCTTGGACTGGACATAGCCCTTCTCATGGTTGATGCTGGCCTCGATCACACCATCCCTGATGGCCTGCAAGCCCCAGGCTGCACGGTCAGGGCACCCCCTGCATGCCCAGGACACCCCCTTGTGTGCCCAGGCCGGGGGCGGCAGCTCAGGGGGAAGGGAGCAGCTGGCTGCTGGGGCAGGAGCACTCAGCTCAGGACACAGGAAGGGGATTTGGAGCTGTGAGTGTTCCCTTTATGAGGGGTCCCCACTTAAAGGCAGCGCCAGGAGGGAAGCAGGGGGCTGTGTGCTGCCCAGCACCTGACCTCAAAGGTCAGTTCCAACCTCAACAGTTCACCTGCAGGGAGGTGGCTGAATCCCCACAGCCCTGAAGGGCTTTCAAAGCTGCAGAGAGGTGGTGCTGAGGGCCAGGGCTTAGCCCCAGCACGGAGAGGGGATGGAGAGTGCCTTGCCAAGTGCCATGGCTGCAGGAGCTACCTTGGCCACGATGAACTCTGCATCCTCTGGGCTGTCCAGCTGCAGCTTCTGGGCGATATCGGCCAGGGAGATGCGGGAGTAGGAGAGGCTGATCATGCGCACACCTGCAGGGCAGCAGCAGTGTGGAGCCCCCCAGGACAGGCAGCCCTGGGCCTGCCCAGCCCCTTGAGCTGGCTGTGGTGAGGCCCCCAAAGCAGTGCCAGGCTCCCACCTGTCTTGATGACATTGTGCCTCAGGCGGATGATCAGGGTATAGGTGCCGTCGGCCTGGAACTTGTCCCCAAACTGATCAAGGACTTGGTTGAACTTGGCCAGGTTGCCTGTCCTGACAGCTGCAGGAGAGAAGGTGACCATCAGCTCTGCTGCAGCTCAGAGCAGGACACTGGGGAGTGAGTCAGAGCAAGGGAATGCGAGGCAGGGCTGAGTCCCAGGCTCCTCCTAGGAGCTACCTCCTCCCCAAGCAGAGTCTGCAGCTGAGTCCCACCAAGGGAGAGGAGAAACCTCCCTGGAGATGCTCAAGGCCAGGCTGGATGAGGCCCTGAGCAACCTGGGCTGGTGGGAGGTGTCCCTGCCCATGGCAGGGGGGTTGGAACTGGCTGATCTTGAAGCTCCCTTCCAACCCAACCCATTCCCTGAATAAATCTATGACAGAAAGCCCTCCCAGTGCTGCCCTGCAGTGTGGGGAGCTGGGCAGGGGCAGGCTCCTACCCTGGGTCAGGAGGAAGTAGGGCATCAGGGAGCGCTTGAGCGAGGGCTGCCGGAACTGCAGCCTGTCTGGGATCTCCCCCAGCAGCAGCTCCACCACGATCAGCAGCTTGTGCACCTTCAGAGGAAAGAGAGCACCCAGTCCCAGTGAGTCCCAGTGCCAAGGAATTTCCCTGGGTGGGGGGTGGAAGGCACCCAAGCCCCCAGGCTGCCCCTGCTCACCGTCTGCTTGAAGCCAACCGCGGTGTGCTGCGGAGCCTTGCGCAGGGCATTGGTCATGGTCCTGCGTGCCTCAGAGTACTCCAGCTGGATGGCCTTGATGCGCCCTGCGGTCCCAGGGGGCAGGAAGTGGCTGAACCCAACCAGGCCCAACCTCCCCAGGCCTTCAAATCCTGCCTGCATACCATGCCCCCGGGTCCTCTGCAGACCCCGAGCCCTGCACCATGCCCTGGGCAGCTCACCTGTGTAATAGAGGTACCGAGCCCACTCGTTGTTGTTGGCCTGCTCAGGGAACACAGACTTGGAGACCAACTTCTCTGCTTGGTCGTAGAGATTGTAGTGGAGATAGTTCCTGAGCAGCAGGTTCAGGAGGGTGGCCTGGCCGTCGGCGTCATGCCGCAGCGTGGCCGTGCGGAGCCGGGCGTGCAGGAAGCTGCCAGGGAGGGACAGACAGGGAGAGGGGGAGGGAAAGCACCTCAGGGAGGAGGAGAGGAACTGCCCTGCTTGCTGGGGCACACAGGGTTGAGCTGAGGGAGAGCCCAAGTGCCAGGGCCCAGCCTACCTCCGGACCACATCCAGCTTGTTAAGGAACTCGTAGATGCGGGAGTGGTAATAGTAACACTTGGCCACCACCAGGTCCAGGGCCCGGCGGTTCTGGGAGCTGATCTTCTGCATCAGGTCATCAGACACTTTCTGAGCCTGCCAGAGGGGAAAAATGTCAGAGCAGAGGAGGAGACTGTTGCCCAGCAAGGGCAGAGAGGCCACAAGCAGCTGAAAGCAAGGGGAGAAGCATGAGGCTGCAGGTCCCCAAGGCTCTTCAGGTCTTGCCTGGCACAGGAGCGCCACGGGAAGAGCTCAGTGGCAGAGCTGGCAGCTCAGGGCAGCTCAGGGCATCTCACCTCCGGGTACCGCTTGCTGTTCATCAGGTAGATGACAAGGAGCAGCTGCAGGTAGGTCTCCACCTCTGGCAGCAGAGGGGCTGAGGCTGCCTTGCCCGTCCGTGGGCGAAACTGCAGCTCAGCTTCTGTGTCCATGGCCTGGGGGTGAGAGAGAGGTGCTGGAGCCCTCCCAGTGCTCCTCAGCCCAGCCCCAGGGGCACCTCTGCTGACAATAGAGCCAGCCTAGGGTGCTGGCACTACAGGTCCAGCCCTGCCAAGAGCTGCAGTGCCCAACCTCATTTCACACACAGCCCTGAGCAGCTGGGCTGCATGTCCCTGCTGTCCCCAAGCCCCTGCCGTTTCCAGTGCCCTCCCCAGCCCTGCACAGCAGCACTCTGGAGACTCCTCGGTGCAGGAGAAGTGTCCCCTCAGCAGCTGGCCACCTCTCCCTGCCCTCTTGTCTCCATACCTCCTCCAGGAAGGCCAGGAGGAAGTCCCGCAGGGTGGTGTTGGAGGTGAAGAAGCCATTGATGGCTTTGTGCAGCACGTTGGAATTGAGGCGGCGCGAGGTGGAGGGCAGCGCCCGCAGGGCACGCAGGACGTAGCGAGGCTCCTTCCCTGACACAGCCTTCTCCAGCTGCTTCACGTGCTCCTTGATGTCTGCAGGAGCACAAGGGATGTGCCATCAGGAGGTGGCTCCCAGAAGCCTCTCCCAAAGGCAGTACCAGCACAGCACTGGGATCCTTCCAGGTACCAGGTGCTCTGTTCTGCTGCTGTCTGGTCCTGCTCAGGGGCTGTGTGGTCTTAGTGTCCTAAGTGACCTCACCTGCCCCCTGCTCAGAGTAAGGGGTTGGAGAAAACCTCTCCAGAAGTCGCTTCCTCCTCATTCCCCTTGTGCAGGCCCCACTAGAGCGTGTCTGGAGCTCCCCCTGCCCCTCATTGGAACCCTCCAGAGGTTTCCCCAGAAACGTACCTCGCACCTCCCTCCTCTCAAAGTGAGCCCCAGTTCCCCTCTTCTGACACCTTTTCCAGTGTTTCCCCCCAAAAGGCAGCTCCATACTCCCCTTCCTCTGCAGAGACCCGGCCGCCTCCGGGGCTCATATGGCTCCCCTGCGCCCCAGACCCTCTCCTGCAAAGACCCCTCACAGAGGCTCCCCACAGCCGGTCTTGGTCTCGCTCTTCGCCATGAGCCCTCAGCCGACACTCTCCACAGCAGATCCCCGTTATCACTCCGGTCCTTTCCATCTCTCTCCGAGACCACTCCCCGCTACCTCCCATCACAGGGACCCCTCTCCGGTGCCCTCCCATTCTCTTCAACCCGCCCCCCCCCACAACCTCACCTTCCAACGTGATGGCGTCAAGCTCTCTCTGCGGCTGCTTTTCCCCAGCCGTTTCGGCCGCCGTCGTCGTCGTCGTCGTCGCCGCTGCCTCCTCCTGCATCTCCACGTCGGGAGGTGCCGGCGGCGGCCCGTCGGGGGGGACTTTGGCCTTGTCGCCGCGGCGGCGGGAGGCGCCCTCCTGCTTCATGGCCGGGCGCGCCGGGCCGGCCGTGACACTGCAACAACCGCGGGGCACGCCGGGAGTCGCCAGGCACGACCAGCCGCGGCCGGCCGGCCTCAGCGCCAGGCCCGCGCAGTCGAGCGCCGAGCTAACCCCAACCTGCTGGCTCCTTGTGATGGTTTGAAACTGTCTTAATTTGAAACTGTTTTAATTTTTTCCTTGCAAAGTTCAAAACAGAGAAAGTGAAAGAGTGTAAATAAGTCACTATTGGGTGTAAGAAAGCAAAATACTGATTGTTCTAAACACTTCCATTGGATTGATAGAAATGTTTAAGAACTATTACCCAGAACAAAGTGGGGCACTCTGCACACTCTGCGTTCTGCAGTGGGGGCAGTTGCTGGGCTGTCTGGCTGCTGTTTCTTCTTCTCCTCTGGCCGAAGATAACACATACTGACCTTGGCAGCTAAGTTAACAACCTTCTGCTTAACTAACTCTGCTTCTCTGTCCAGGGGAGTCTTGGGGGGAAGCTCTTGGGAGAGAGAGAGGCCCCTTTGGGAAGGGTCTCCTTTGGGGGGAAGCAAAGGGAGATCGGTTGTGCTTTTCTGTTGACTGTATCTATTTGTAAATGTTGTGAATTTTGTATATTTGTACATATTCATTGCATTTCATCGTAGATTGTAGACTCTGCTTGTAAATATAGCCTTCATTTGCTTCCAGACTGGGCTAGCCTGGTTATTGTTGGGGGGGGGGGGGAATTTCAGCTCACACCGACACACTCCTCCCGCCGCGCTCGCTCGGGTATGTCCGTCACGCTCTCGGGCGTTTCCGACAGGCACTTCGGCATTTCCGTCCGCAGCTCGGTTCTTTCCGCCCCTTTCCGTGGCGCATGCGCCTCTCGCTGGCTCGCTGAGGCGAGGTGCGAGGCCCCGGGCGGGGGGCGGCTGTCGGTCCTCCGCCTCTGAGGGCTCGGGGCTGGTGCTGGGCTCCCCTCATCGCTAGTGCAGAGCGTGGCCAGGGCCCTCGTCCTGATGGTGCCCCCCGGAGTCATTGGTGACTGGCCAGGTGAGCAGCAATGCCCCTTGCCAAGGGAGCCTGCGGGGAGCTGGGCCTGAAGGGAGCTGGGCCCTGGGTCTGAGAGGATCCAGGCCTGGAGCCTAAGGCAGCACCCCTGAGTGACTGGTTAAAAAGTGGGCTTTGAGAATGTACTCAGTAAGAAACGATTATTTTTATTTATGAAGCAGTCATCAAAGTGTTTGTCAGCTCCTTCGGAAGCGTGTGACCTCCCTTTCCATGGGCTGTGTGTGGTGGAAGTGCCCTTTTACACCTGTGCATCACAAATTTCTACCATTTAGCACCTTACTGAGGCACAGGTGAGTGACAGAGGTGAGCAGGCTGAGGGGATTCCTGCTGATGAATTTCTTTCTGCCTTCTTGAGCCCTTGAGCAGTTGTGTGCTGATGTTTGTGAGGAAATCCAGGACCACATAACCACAAGCCTGTCAGCTGCACTTTCTTTGGGCTGCTGGATGAGTGAATGCCACTCTGCATTCATACAGGGGGAGAGAAAACTTGGGTTTGGTATCCATCTTCTGCATTCCATAAGGAGTTTTCTTGCCTTAAATCTGTTTTCCCCGCTCATTACAAAGCAGCACTGAGCATGAACAAGCAGTCTGTCACCTTGGAAGGAGTAAAGAGTAGAGCGAGAAACTGGATTGCAGGGGGAGGCTTTCAGCTATGTTGTTTGCCTTTAAATCACCCCAGAACCTGGGCTTAGTTACTCAGGAGATTAAGGACATGCAGAGATGCATACAGGGCTGCCACAGGTGGGAAGGCTTTTTCTGGCAAGACAGCAGATCCATCTTCTTGGAGTGCCATCCCACTCTTCTCAATCATGGCTGTGATCAGTGCTTGTTCCTCTTGTGAGAAGGAGCACAAGAAGGTGGCCACGTTGAAAGGGCTGCACACACCCTCCTGTGCCAGGATGCCTGAAACCTTCACAGCAAGAAGAAAGCAAGCCAAGTCAGTATTTTAATGCTCCCAGCTATGGAAGGCATTAAAGAAATGACCTCTTTGACTTGTGAGGTGCTTCAGTGTCTTTACAAGTGCATTAAATAGTCTACATTTGTATGTGGGACTTCTCATGCTGCAGGGTTATTGTGCTCCTGTGTATCCTGTTCTCAGTTTCTGGTGAATTTGGTGTGTCCAGAAATCAGAGGATGATTTGGGTTGGAAGGAAGCTTAAGGATCCTCCAGTTCCACCTATGGGCAGGGACACCTCCTACTAGAGCAGGTTGCTCAAGGCCTCATCCAACCTGGCCTTGAACACTTCCACTACCTTCAGCATCATCTAAATGGTGCTTTGCTTGGAATACCACCTCCCTGCCCCTTCATTTTGAGCCCAAATGATGTGTGTTCTCTCACCATCTTAAGCTGCTGGGGCACCATCTTCTTGTCCAAGGACTCCAGCAGCAGCAGCAGCTGATCCTCTGTTAGCTCTGTGAAATTAAACCAGGTTTGGACCAGAAGAACTCCTCCAGTGTCCCAGGGACAGCTGGTGGGATATGGAGGCTGTCCATTGCCTATCTCATAAGGCAAATCTGTTTGGTCAGAAGTTCTTCAGATGGTCCAAGGGGGCTGAGGGGAGGTTCAAGCCTCACCTGGCCTGGTGCAGGAGGTTATTCCCTGCCAGGAGCAGGACCCTGCACTTGCCCTTGTTGAACTTCATGGGGTCCCTCTCAACTCTCCAGCCTGTCCAGGTCTTGCTGAATGGCAGCACTCCTCCCACTTTATACCATCAGCAAACTGCCTGAGGCTCCACTCTGTCCCTTCAGCAGGTCATTGATGATGCTGAACAAGACTGGACCCGGTCCTGACCCCTGGGGAACACAAAACTCACCTTCCCTCCCACCATCTAAGAAAGGGCTTTCTGTAAATCCTCTGCCAGTCCCTCCTGCTTCTGAAGTTGCCTTACTCTGCCAGCCCTGTTGGTGGGAATGTTCTTGACATCTTCTGCTGGAGTTCTGTGTTCAAGGGACAGGGCCAACCTTACCTTCCAAAGCATCAAGAGTGTAGGCAAGGGCTCCTGCCAGCCTGGAGTGTTCTGAAGAGTGCTGTAAGATGCTCAGCAGCTCTTCTAAGTCTGGGCTTGCTGTTTGCAGCTGACAACTATCAGCTCCATCAAGAACTGTATTCACCTAGGGGGGTAAGAAAGAGAAATGTCAGGATTTCAGAGGAGAGGCTACTGATGGTCCCTTCTGGTCATGGAGTCTGTGATTCCCCTTCCTCAGATACTCATTTGGCTGTCAGTGAGGCTTTAGCATCCACCCCAGCTCCAGTCAGAACATGAAATAGAAATGGCTTTGACCTCCAGGTCCATCTGCTGGGCTGTGTTCAGGAAAGCTCTGTCCTGAGCACCGTCTTCTCTGTGTGGTGCTGGAGACCAGAGAAATGTGGCCAGGGAAAGAACTGGGCTTGATGTGGCACAGGAGAGGTGACTCCTTGGGCAAGATCAGAGATGTCTCTGCAAATCCTGGCAGTAAAGAGAACCTGACTTACTGTGTGGCTCAGCTCTTCAAAGAGGTTCCTGTCTCTCATCACAGCTTTGATGGCCTTTAAAAATATGGCAGGCAGATGAGGAGCCAACGGCAGGAGAACTCCACAGCTCCTTTGTACTTCTGTCTTTAGTTCTTCAAATCTTCCTGCTGATGGACCTGAAAAGCAGAAGGAGTCCAAACACATCACTCTGAGCTGGGTGATGCCACAAGAAGTTCTCTCAGCTTTGATTTTAAAACATACCAGGAGCAAAGTGCAGGTCAGAGCAGGACAGGTCTCCTTCAGGTGTCAGCCAGTGCTCTGGAGGAGTCACATAGCTTTGCAGCTCTGCTCTGCTGCTGAGATATTTTATCCTCTTTCCCACAGAGGCATATGTAACACGATCCTGATGTGCTCTTGTGCTATCAGACACAAATGTGGATGCCCTTTCTTCTGGGAAATACTTCAGATCTGCAGGGAGAGCAGAAGGACATTGCTGATTGAGAAGGACACCTCACAGACAATCACAGAGTGCATCAGGTTGGAAGGGACCCTCCCAGGTCTGCCCAACCCCACTGCACTGAGCAGGGACATCTCACAGAATCACAGCATGGTGGTGTTGGAAGGGACCTCTGAGGATTGTGTCCAACCCCCCCTGCCAGAGCAGGATCACCTAGGGCAGGTCACACAGGAACACATCCAGGTGGGCCTTGAAAGTCTGCAGAGATGGAGACCCCACTGCCTCCCTGGGCAGCCTGTTCCAATCCCAGACCACTCTTGCAGCAAAGAAACATTTCCTCATCTCCAACCTAACTCTCCCCTGGTGCTTTCAGGCCATTTCCTCTCCTCCTGTCACCTCACACTACATGGGCACATCCCCATGTGCTTGCAGATGACCTCAGGGTGGCCATGAGGCTGGATGATACTTCAGAATTTTTTTTTTTTTCCCTTCTGTGTTGTCTCCTGAGTGGAGGGTTGGGGTCTTCTGGCAGGTACTTACTCCATGGCCCGTCGGTGATGGCCAGCTGGATGGCCCTGAAGGCCAGGGTGCAGCCCTTGGGGATGGTGATGCTTTGTTTGCTCTCCCAGGCACCCTGGACAATGACAAAAACACTGTTGCTAGGTCTGGGTGACACAGAGACACCACTGAGCCTGAAGAGAAATCAAACCTTGGCACAAAACTTGGCGTAGAGCTGGGCCATGAGGCTCCCATCTGCCTCGGTGAGCTCCACGTAGTTGGCCTCCTCCGAGGTTTCTATGGACTCATGGACCACGTACAGGTTCTGGCCTGCTTTCTGGAGCTGCTGGATGAAGGGGTGCTCCATGTTCACCTTCCTGAAAGACAGAAGGGTGCAGTGTCCTGGCTGTGAGTTCTGACACCTGAGGCTGCTTCTTGCTTGTGTCCTTCCTCCCGGTAGAGAACAGGATCACAGAATGCCTTTCTTTGGAGGAGACCAAGCTCACCCAGGCCAACTTTTGATTCAGCCCTGCAAGGTCACCACTGCCCGCTCCCTGGAGGGGTTCAAGGCCAGGCTGGATGAGGCCCTGAGCAAGCTGGGCTGGTGGGAGGTGTCCCTGCCCATGGCACAGGGGTTGGAACTGGATGAGCTTGAAGGTCTTCCAACCCAACCCATTCCATGAATCCCTGAATCTCAAGGTGTTGCCACCTCTGAGTAACAAAGAAATCATTACCATGGCAGAGCTACATGAGGAATCTTTCTGCCTCTCCTTCCCATCCTCCAGAGTAAGTCTAGAAAGGGGAAGTGTGGGGGGGCTGGAAGGGACTTCTGGATCTCATCTAGTCCAACCCCCTCTGCTCCTGCAGGGCACCCACAGCAGCTTGCCCAGGAGCACAATGGTCAGGGAGGGTTGGAAGCTCTCAGAGAAGGAGACTCCACAACCTCTCTGGGCAACCTGATCCAGGGCTCTGAACCCTCACACCAAAGAAGTTTCTCCTCCTGGGGTCCAGTTTGTGCCCATTGCACCTTGTCCAGTTGTTGGACTCTCAGGTCTTAACTGTGGCTGTTGGGGACCCGTGGAGGCTGCAGGAGGGTGCCCAGTGGGCATGGTGGGCTCTGCCTGACCTTTCTGCTTTCACTGCCTCGAGCTTTGGCACTGGGACTTGGTTCTTCTGCAGCTTGATGGCCCATCCTTTGGAGGAGGAGGCAGCTCCTTTGATCTCCATGTTTGTGAGGTCAATGTTGATGTTCAGGCTCCCATCCACCTTGTCACTGATGATTTTTTGGACTGTGAACTGCTGTGAACCCTGCTCAGCTCCGCTGGGAAGGAGGGACCCTGCAACAGTCCCATGTGTTAGCTCAAGCTGCACAGGACTCCCTGGTAGAAGTTCAGGCCCAAGTGAGCCAGAAAGCTTTGTCTGAGGAGATGGTGGCACCTGTGGCCTTTACCTGAGCTTTTGTCACCTCCTCCAGGCAGCAGCACATCCTCCAGCCTGTACCAGGTCTGTTTGTAGCAGGGGGATGACTGGAACTTGGCTTTTCTTTTTCTCCTCACGAGGCAGAGGGGTTGGAAACGCTCATGGTCCAAGATGCTGTGAACTGGGACTAGGTCTCCTCCTGGATCCATCTGATTCACTATGGATTTGGTGACCTTCTTAAACATCCTGCTGGGGCTGGGTGTGCCTTAGGGAAAGAGGCTGAGATGAGATAAGCAAAGTGACTTAATTATGGTCATAAGGTTGGAACAAGAGGCATTAATTAGGAAGAACTTGTCCAGATGTAGAGTGACCACCCCAAAGGCCCCATTAGTACAAAGACTAACCTGGAGAGGCTGGGAAGGAAACATCTAGGGAAATTCCCTAAGGACAAGTGGAAAGTTTTGCATCTGGGGAGGAACAGCCCCATGGATCAGTACAGGTTGGGGGCTAAGCTGTTGGAGAGCAGCTCTGGGGAAATGGACCTGAGAGTCCTGGTGGACAACAGGATGCCCAGGAGCCAGCAATATGTCCTCGTGGCCAAGAAGGCCCCTGGCATCCTGGGGTGCATCAAGAGGACTGTGGGCAGCAGGTTGAGGAAGGTTCTCCTGGTCCTCTACTCTGTCCTGGTGAGGCCATATCTGGAGTACTGCATCCAGTTCTGGGCTCCCCAGTTCAGGAAGGACCTCATGGAAGTGCTGGAGAGGGGACAGCAAAGGGCTGCAGAGATGCTGAGGGGACTGAAACAGCTCTGTGACAAGGAAAGGATCTTCCATGGACACCTTGCTCTGATGAAGGTTTAAAAATCAAAAAGCTTGAGCAGCTTCTTCCTGGTTTCTGTTGCTTCCTTTCTTCCTGTGCCCCTTGCTCTTGGCAGACAGGAGGAGATTTTGGGCTCATTTTGAAATGATTTTGTCCAGCCATACTCAAAGGAAGTGAAATTGCTGAGGGTGAGTAGTGGGTGGTGGGAGGAAGTAAGAAAGTTTATTCCACTGCAGATTTCTCCCCAAAACCCACCCCCATCTGAGCTATGTGGGAATGTCCTGGTGTGCTCTGCCTGCGTGCCCTGCAGAACAGAGCAGGTTCTGGAAGAAGAGGAAACCAAATTGCTGTTGGGTTTCCTCTTGTGGCTTGTTTTCACCCCAGAATTTCAGGTTTGCTTCTTGTTTGTAAGATGTGATGTAGAATTTTGAGCTGCAAGTGAAGAACCTTCCTGAGCTTGATTGAGGAGGAGGGAAGAATGCAGCTCTGCCCCTCCTCTGCACCCTCCTCCATTCAGCTCTGGCCAGAGAGGAGGTGCTGAGCCCAGAACCCCAGCGTGGTGGGGCTGGGGACCTCTGGAGCTCATCCAGTCCAGCCCCCCCTGCTCCACACCCCCAGCAGCTTGCCCAGCAGCACAGTGCCCAGGGGGGGTTGGAAGCTCTCCACACAAGGAGACTCCACAACCTCTCTGGGCAGCCTGCTCCCCATTTTTGGCTCAGAGGAGCAGGCAGGGCAGTATCTCCCCTCTCCCTAATGTCCCTCAGGAATCTGATTTAGTCTGGTGCTTCCAGAAAGCAGGAAGAGCCCCAGTCCAAAGGCTGCTGCACGCAGCCAAGCTGTGTGGGTAACGCAGGATCCTTTTAGTAGCACCCACAGGAATTACTCTGCCAAAAGAGAGAAACCTTCCCCACGAACATCTTCCAATCCCACCTCTCATTCCCTCCCACAAGCTCCTGACGCTGTACTTGCCTGTGGGGAGTGCCTGGGATCTCCTCTGCGGTGGCAGGAGGGACAGGGCAGCTCTGTGCTCCGCAGAGAGGTGGCCTCAGAGCGGCGTGGGCTGGGAAGTGCTCTCTGCCCGGCCCCCTGCCGACAGAGCCGGAAGCAGCTGCTGGAAGAGGGCACAACCAACACGGCAGAGCCTTGTGCAATCCTTCTTCCAAGAAGTGGCTGTTGTTGACTTGAGTCAGTGTGGCATGGATGGGTGAGCTGGCATGGATGGGTGGCATCAGCTGGTCCCACAGCTGGGGGATTCCTGGCAGATCTGTTTCGGTTTCAGTATGGTTTTGCTTTCGTTCAGTGGTGCCCAGTGACAAGGGGCAGTGGGCACAAACTGGACCCCAGGAGCTTCCATCTGGACAGGAGGAGAAACTTTGGTGTGAGGGGATGGAGACTCCAGCACCTCTCTGGGCAGCCTGCTCCAGGCTCCAGCATCCTTCAGTTCAAGGAGTTCCTCCTCATGTTCAGATGTGCCAGTTTGTGCCCATCACTGGGCATCACTGACAAAGCCTGGCCCCATCCTCCTCCTGCCACCCGCCCTTGAACTATTGATCACTTCCTCCCTCAGGCTGCTTTAGGCTCAACAGCCTCAACTCTCTCAACCTTTCCTCCTCACAGAGCTGTTCCAATCCCCTCAGCCTCTTTGTAGCCCTTTTCCAGCTTGTTTTAAAAGCAGAAGCAGCCCAAGTGGAAGCAAAGGCCTCACAGAGGAGTTTTTACATGAATACTTTATTAGTTTCTCTTAGAATACTGTACAAAGGAGTAATAAAAATATTCACACTTTTCTTTTAGAAAGTTCTCTAGGTGAGACTTCTGCAGACACAGCAAAAAGAAGGGCGACTGGGGGAGGGGGGGAAACAAACACCAACAACCAACCCTCAAACTCTGTACAACCTCAGAACTTCCCATCAATGAAAAAAAAAAAAAAAGAACAAAACAGCACAAACCAAAAAAAAAAAACCCAAAAAAACCCCCAACTAACTTAGCTCCCAAACTGCTCCGAGGAGGAGAGGTTGCCACAAACACTTCTGCATGCTTAAAAGAGGCTTTAGGCAAAGATAAAAGCAACCTAAAGTCACCATGAGAAATATTAATGTGTTAAAGAAGATAACCAGCTGCTGGCTCCTCTCCAAGGGGCCAAGCTCCGTGTTTCCATTAAAAACAAACAAATTCAACAATGATTAAAAACCCCCAAAGTACCCAGGAATTAAGTAGCTTCAGACCTCAGGCTTTTGATTTTCTCTGTTTAAAGGCTTTTTGTTTTGTTTTTCCTGGATGACATCTTGTTGGCTACGGGAAAGGGATCAGGAGACAGGAGCCCTAATTTGGAGGCATCAGGCTGTCAGGTCTCCATTGTGTCCTGGCTTTCCCACTCTGGCAGTGGCTTGGAAGAGGCTTTGCCCAGGACAGTGTGGGGCAGAGGGATAGCTTCTGCCACTGCCTGTGAGCAGCTCAAGTGGTGCTTTGCAGAAGCTTTTCACCTTCAGCATTCATGGTGAAACAAAAGAGAAAAACCTTCCCAGTGCCCCCCTTACCCAGTGATTGTTTCTTGGTCACAGGATGGAGCCCACCTGTTCTTCCTGATGTTCCTCACAGGGAGCCAGAACAAGTTGGAGAGGAAAACCTCTCAGGTGTGATCCAAATCCCACTTAAAATCAGTAACAATCAACTGTCTCCTTCACACAGGCACCTGGAGAGGATTCCACAGTCTCAGAGAAGGGCTGGGCAGTCTCTGTGCTCATGTTCTGCCTCTCCATGCTGCAGGTTCCCCTCACACCACTGCAGGTCCACAGCTGAGCCCCCCTCATCCTGCCCACGGTGTCCTGCTGGCCCTTCTCAGGAGTGAGGTACCCCAGGAGGGTGCTGGGACTGCACTCTGTGTGTGCCAGCTCAGCCTTCCAGTGCTGAACTCACTCCCACCTGGATTTAACAAACCCAAACCAGCTCAGTGCAGACTTCCAGGACACCCAGCACTGTCTGCTCCTTCCACAGTACCACAGGCAGCTGGAAACTGAGCTGTGACCTCTCAGCCTCTGTGACACCAACTGGAAGGAGCCACAAACCCACACTGAGACCAGCAGCACGCAACAGCCAGAACTCTCTCAGGTCCTCCTAACAAGTAACAATTGTGGTTTAATGATAATTAACTTGGGGGCTCTTGTCTGCTTTTGATTAATTCTGATGCTGACCTTGAAGGTGAGGTCCTGGGGGGAGGTGGGGTCCTGGGGGGAGGTGCCATCAGATAGAGATTTGTTCAGGTAACTCTTAATCCCATGGAGATAACTGACAGCCTCCATCATTAACACAAAAATCTTCCTTCACCTCTCTCACTCCTTTCCCAACTTCTCTACCTTTTCATTTCTGTTTCCCTTGATTGGATGAACCTTTGTGACTCTGAGTTAAGCCCTGATGGCAAAGCTGTGTTGCAGTAATGCCTTTTGCCATGGGACCCCCCAGCTGTCTAATGGCTCTTTGTAATAATTTCAGTGTGAACAAGCTACAGCAGAAAAGCTTCCTGTTAGAATTAAGGCTTTGCCTAATAACTTTGAGCCCTCCAGGCTTTAAAACTTGCCCTTTTGGGGCCATTTCTGGTCCTGGTCTGTTTTACAGCTGCTCTTTAATTCAGCCAAACAGGATCAGGTGTCCCCAGTGTCAGTTAACAGCACAAAAAAAAACCAAAAAACCCAAACAAAATAAAAACCCAACAAAACACAACCCAAACATCTTCAAACCTTCAGCTCAGGCTTTGGAGGAAGCTGTCAAGTGCTGGACTCCATGGAGCTGAGCTGGCCTTGACTTTCAGCTTCTGCTCACACTAAAAATGCCAAACCTGCTCTGAGTGCAAGGTGCAGACCCTCAGAAATCAGCCCTGTGCCTCGGTCTCTGCAGGAGTGATGGTTTTAAGCACAGCAGCAACTGTTTCTCTTACAGCAGAGTTTGGCTTTCCCCTCCTCTTCTACCCACATAAATATTTTTCCCAGAGCTCCACCTGGGAGGGCAGCATTCTGGGGACTGACACTGTCAATTTCCAAGCTGATTGCTGAAATACCTCTGTTTTGAAAACAACAGAAATCTTTGTTTTGAAAACAAGAGAAATCTTTTCCCAAAGTCATTGTCCAGTAGCTTAAAGACTACATCAGCTTCAGGGCACCCAGTAGCTGAATTCAGCAGCAGTCCTTGTGTCGTGGTGCTGAAAAGGTTTAACCTCCCCACACCCAGCAAGCAAACTGTCAAACCCCCTTGCTGGAGAACAGCCCTGAGGATCCAGCCAGACTCTTTTCTGCATTCTCCCTTTTTTTTTTTTTTTTTTTTTTTTCTGTTGCCCCTTTTCCCACCAATTATTCTGATTCTCTGCCTTCCAGCAGCCCCCCGGGGAGTAAAGCAGCTCACCGAGAAGGACGCCTGGAGCAGTACAAGACCTACACAACCCTCACCTACCCCTGCCCCATGTCCTATGCTCAGACCAGCAAAACAACTCAGCAACGTCCAACTATGACCTCTAAAGCTAGGATTGGCTAATGCAGGACCAAAAAAAATAGCATCTTGAAGATGTCTCTACCAAAGGAAGATGACACAAGCACTAAGACAACAAAACCACAGCTGGCATGAGGAGAAACCACCTCACCCATCACAACCCCAAGGGAAAAACTGAGGCTTGTGAGCAGCAGGAAGCTGTCTCAGCCAGTAGAGCTGAACCTGCTTTATTCAGGTGGTAATTTTAGGGGTGTGGGGGGGGGGAAGGCTGAATTATGTTCCTAGAGTAAAAGATTCTCTCATTGGGAGCTCAGCCTGGTGCTGTTCCCTCCTCAGGGATGCTGCTGCTGCAGGGTTTGTGCGTGGAGCTGAGCGACAGACTTCAGGTGGAACCAAAAAAATGGAACCTGGAGCCAGAGTGAAGTCCACGGGCAAATCCCAGGAACGTGTAGACAGACTGAAGCAAGCCAGGAGCTGGACTGAGGAGAAAAAACTCCTCAGTTACAGTCACTCACTGGCTCTGTGAAATCAAATCAGCCTTCAGGGTCTCCCCTGCTCTGTGTCCTGAGGAGCTCAGGGGTGGTTGTGGTCGATCAGAAAACACAACCTGCAGCCCTTAATCCAAGCACTGCACTGCTTGGAATGTGCTTAAAAAAAAAAAAAAAAAGAAAGAAAAAGAGGGATTTGGGGGTGGGGAGCAAGATTTTCCCCAGAAGTTTGGGTACAAGCTGAAAAGAAGAAGGGTGATCTGGGATCTGTTCATCTCTTTCCTGAACCCCACAAATGGTACCGTCAAGAACTGAAAGCTTTGTCCAGTCACAGGTTTGGTGCTGTCTTGAGTGAAGGAACTTCCTTCCTCAGTGGTGTCCCAATCAAATCAGTCCTTCTCTTCCCCCCACCCCCAGAAAAAAAAACAAAACTAAAACCAAAGGAACTCAAACCTCCCCCAAACAATCAAGACTTTGGGGAAAGTCTGGCTGCATCTCTTTGAATCTCCCCTCACCTAATTGCTTTAAAGCACCAAGCTTCAGAATGGGAGCTCTACTGTAAAGTGCATTTACCACAGCAATAGTACCAGCACTAAAAAAAGCTTTTCCCTACCCCCCCCCCGCTTCAATCCCTCTTCTCTTCCTTCAGGATCTGGGATGGATTCCCCCTCGTTGTACCTCAAAGTCTCAGTGTTATCTGCATCTAGTGATGGAGGCTGGGAGGAGAAGGAAACCCAGCGTGGCGCATCCTGCTCCGCACTAAACTCTACTCAGGAGCTGGCGGTGGCTTGGCTGGGCAGGAGGAGCCAGCATGCGGCGTGGGTCTGTCAGGTACTGCCTGGAACAGCTGCTTGTGAGGTTCAATCCCAGTGTGTGCAGGGCTGAGGAGGAGCCAGGATTGGGGGGGGGGGAGGAGGGAGAAGAGAAGGAGCTCCCCCCTGCTCCTCTTGCGTCGGGCTCCAGGTTCAGTACTTGTTGATGCCGAAGATGCGGACGCCGTGAAGCTGCGGCAGCTTGGGGATCAGGACGCTCATCAGGGAGATGGTGTTGATGACAAAGTGTATCCGGTCATACTTGGTGTAAAAGCTGGTTAGAAAATACCTGGGATGGGGGAAAAAGACACAGGAGGAACCACTGTCAGGGTTTTGTGTTTCCCAGGCCGGCAGAAGTGGTGATGGCTGCACAGGAGCTGCCCCAAAGGAATCGGAAGTGTTTCGGGGGGAAAAGACCTCGAAGAGGTTGGGGTTGTTCAGCCTGGAGAAGAGAAGGCTCCAGGGAGACCTTAGAGCAGCTTTCCAATACCTCAAGGAGGCTACAGGAGAGCTGGGGAAGGACTTTCTGCAAGGATTTGTAGTGATAGGGTAAGGAGCAATGGCTTTGAGCTGGGAGAGGGGAAACTGAGACTGGAGATGAGGAAGAAATTCTTGAGAGTGAGGGTGGGGAGACACTGGCACAGGGAGATTGTGAATGCCCCCTCCCTGGAGGCATTCAAGGCCTAGAGCAGCCTGGGCTGGTGGGAGGGGTCCCTGCCCATGGCAGGGGGTTGGAACTGGCTGATCTTGAAGGTCCCTTCCAACCCAACCCATTCCATGACTCTATGATCATCGAGTCCCACCACTGACCCAACACCACCACAGCCATTAAACCACAGCCTGAGAAGGTACTTCATGACCCCCGTTCCACACCAACAGCCTGGAAATGCCGTTTGAATGTCCAGGCTGGGGTTTTTTTTTGCCAGCTGAGTGGGAGGTGAGGACTCACAGGACGATGGGCATGATGGTCAGGAACTTGCGCGAGGCTGTGAACTGCACCCCGTAGTCCATCTGCTCCCAGTGCGTCAGCAGCCGAGCCTTGCCCTGGTCTGGTGTCTCAAAAGGAGTCCCCTTCACGGTGTGGAGGAAGATGTACATGCTCTGAGGAGAGACAAGGGCAGCAGGAAGCACACAGTGCTCTAAAGAACAGCTGAGGGAGCTGGGGGTGTTCAGTCTGGAGAAGAAGAGGCTGAAGGGAGACCTCATTGCTCTCTGCAGCTCCCTGAAGGGAGGCTGGAGTGAGGTGGGGATTGGTCTCTTCTCCCCACTATCAGGTGATGGAGAGGAAATGGCCTGAAGTTGCTCCAGGGGAGGGTTAGGTTGGAGATGAGGAACAATTCCTGTCCTCAGGAATTGGAACAGGCTGCCCAGGGAGGTGGTGGAGTCCCCATCCCTGGAGGTGTTCAAGAAAGGTCTGGCCATAGCACTTGGGGACATGGCCATGGTGGTGCTGGGTTGATGTTAAACTGAATGATCTCGGAGGTCTTTTCCAAGCCAAACCATTCTGTGATTCTCTACACCTCAGCTGCAGCAAAGCAGCCCAGTGGTGCTTGCAGCAGCCTGGAGCTCCACTAGAGGGACGCCTGGGCGCTGCTGGAGAGCAAGCAGAGGAGGGAGGACTCCGGGGAGGAGAGCTGCCAGCCAGGCCAGCTCAGCTCGGCTGCTACACGTGAGGCCTTTCCTGGCTGTCAGCCAAGAAGGTGGTTGGAGATTGGGGCCCTGGGATCTGTGGGATCAGGAGATTAGCCTGGGCTGGCTCTGTGGGCAGCATGAGGCAGGAGGCTGTGCAGAGAGTCCTGGTGGAGCTGTGGGCAGTGAGGGTCTGGTCCTGCTCTGATTAGAGTTCACCTCCTGCTGTGGTGGAGCACAGGCCACAGATAAACAGCAGGTGCCTGGCTACCTCCCAGCCCTTACTTCCAGCCACCAGTGGCCCTTAGGTCCTTTCTGTGCCCTCGATCTAATGGTTTGAGCTCCCAGAGAAGGGGAAGCAGTCAGAGAATCACAGCATGGTAGGGGTTGGAAAGGACCTCTGGAGCAGGTTCACCTAGGGCAGGTCACACAGGAACACATCCAGGTGGTCCTTGGAAGTGTCCAGAGATGGAGACTCCACCACCTCCCTGGGCAGCCTGCTCCAGGACACTGCCAGCCTCAGTGTAAAGAAGTTCCTCCTGGTGTCTAGATGGAGCTTCTCATGTTCCAGTTGATGCCCATTACCTCTTGTCCTGTCACTGGGGCCCACTGAGAAGAGTGTGGAGGGAAGGAGCTGGAGAAGCAGGCAGCTCATGAGCTGAGCCCTGGGCAGCTCTAGCTGGTGGGTTTGTAGGCTGGCAGCCCAGTAAGGGGCTGGGTTTGGCTCTGCAATATTCTGGGGCTGAGATATTTGAAATAAAGTACACCACAGTGATCACTGCAGCTGTGACAGACTTTGTCCCCTGGGCCTGAGGCTGCCCAGGACCCAAGACCCACACAGCAGGATGGCAGAGGCACAGCAGAGAGTCAGTCAAGCAGCTTCTGCCACCCCTGGTAGCCCAGAACCCCCCAGGACCTGTGTCTGTCTGCTGTGCCCACCTCGTACCCCAGGGCTCTGACACCCCTGCACTCAGGGACCTGATCCACAGGAGGGGAGGATCCATCCCTGAGTCTCTTTTCACTGGAATCAGAGCAAAGGTTGGGTTGACTCCTGGGATGCTTTTGACTCCAAGGCCAATTCAGATTGTGTCACTGAGTGAAAGCTGCTGTGCCAGCCTCTGGGGCCCCTCTCAGCTCCTCCTCCTTTGGGGGGGGACATGACAAAGGGGCTTAACCTTCAGGCAAATGAATTCAGCATCCCCCCATCTCCCGAGCAGCCTCACCAGGCTGTCTCACCAGGACCTAAGCTGGCTTTAAATACATGACCTAGAGGCAAAGGTGCCAGCCCAGGAGAGGAGGTTGAGCAACTCACTCCCTGTCTTTGGAAAGCCAGAGGAGGGAATTGTGTCAACAGAGACCTGAGCAGATGGGAGCTGAGATGACCTCCGGGTGACCCCAGCCACGCCCTTCCCTTACCATGTTGTGAATGATGTTGGTGAGAGTCCAGACCACAGGGACGCTGAAGAAGGGGATGCTGAGCAGCACGACGTGCAGCAGCCCGATGCCCAGCACGTATGCCAGCCAGATGCCTCTGCTGTTCATCACCCTGGTGTTGGGGTTCACCTCGCTGTGGGCAGTGCCCACGTTCATGGTGCCTCCTTCCGTGCCACCAGCACCCCTGCAACTGAAGCAGACTTGGGTCAGAGCTTGGAGCCCCCCCTGCTCCAAAGCACTTGGGGAAGCCCAGCCCTGTCTTGCTGTCCAGCTCTGCTTGCAGATACACAGAGTCAACCTCAGTCCTCTCTGCACCTCCTCAGCCTCACTCCAGAGGGGAAGCTGGAGCTGGGATTTGGGAATGGGCTGTGGGAAGCTTGTCAGTGACAGAAGCTCCTTGTGAGCTACTGAAGCCAAGGTGTCAAAGCTTGGACTGGAGCAGTGCCCTGTGAGGAGAGGCTGAGAGCCCTGCAGAAGAGAAGACTGAGAGGGGATTTAATCAATGTTTATAAATATCTGAGGGCTGGGGGTCAGGAGGCAGGGGCCAGGCTCTGCTCACTTGCACCCTGGGATAGGACAAGAGGCAACGGAGATAAACTCCAGCACAGGAGGTTCCACCTCAACATGAGGAGGAAACTTCTTCACTGGGAGGGTCACAGAGCACTGGAGCAGGCTGCCCAGAGGGGTTGTGGAGTCTCCTTCTCTGGAGGCCTTCAAGACCCATCTGGATGCATTCCTGTGCAACCTGCAAGAGATTCTGTGGTCCTGCTCTGGCAGGGGGGTTGGACCTCAGGAGGCCCCTTCCAACCCCTGACATCCTCTGATCCTGTGTGTGATCCCCACAACAACCTGACAAGACAAATGAGTCTACACCCACTGCTGAAACCACCACCACAGCCTTGGGACACTCAGCACCTGAAGCTTCTTCCACACTTCCAGGTTCACCAGACATTAACCCCAGGCACAGAGCAGGAGGATTTGCAGAGTGCAGGCAGCTTTCTATCAACAGATCTCCTAATGAGCTCAACTCAATTAGCAGGGTTCTGCTCTGCTCTGGAGGCTTGCTGGGCTCCTGGGCCTACCTCACATGGTTTGATTCCAAATTAAGACTGAGGGTGGGGGGTGTGGAAAGAAAGCAACAAAAATAATTCCCCTGCAACAAAAATAACTCCCCTGCAGGGAAGGAATGAGATTCCTCTTGAGGAACTGCAAAAGCTGGGATGTTTCAGCAGCAGGAACTGCAGAGGAGATGGCTTTTCCCCTACCTGGAAGGAACATCTGCCACACAGGAGGACACAGAGATGTTCAGCTGAACAATACCAGGAAGCAGGACAGCTCTGGACTGGTGCCCTGGGGATGCTGCAGGTGTGGGAGTAGGTTTTGGGGCTGCTGCACTGAGCAGCAGCAGGACGTGGGGCAGCTCTGAGGCTTCCTGGGAAGATGAGAGCTTTGGTTTATTGGTTTCCAGGGGCTCCAGGAAACAGCACAACTCAGAAGTGCTGTAAAGCTGAACATAAACCCATCTCTGTCTGTGTCCCACAGGGCTGCAGCTTCATTAGGCCCCAGGGTCAGGCCCTCCTTGGCCAGAGGACCCCATGCTGAGAGCTGTTTCCTGCTGTCTGGCCCTGTGGCTCCCACAGCTGGAGGAAGGTGCTGCTGTTCTCTCCAGCTCTCCCATCTCAGGGGGTGAGTGGGAGCCAGCTCCCTCCTCACACCCTGTGTCCTGCCAGAGCTCTGGGCCTGCCTTCTTTCAGCAGCTGGCGCTCGCTCCTCTTCCTGCCCAAGGCCAGGACACAAAGCACATGCAGGCTTCTGGCTCCTGGGATGCTCCCTGGAACTTCCCAACCTCTTCCCAGTGTGCAGTTGGGTGTTGGGGGTGGCTGTGGTGAGGCAGAGCTGCTGGGTGAGCAGAGCAGAGGCTACCTGGGGTCAGTCACAGGGCTTGTATCTGGAGAAGGAGAGGCTGCAGGGTGCTCCTTGCCTCCTGGGTCAGCTTGAAGCTTGGTTTGGGAGCAAGACTTGGAGGCAGGGTTGAGCCCTCCAGCCTTAGCAGGGAGAGTGGCTCCATCCTGAACCTGGTGCAGCTCTGAAGGGCTTGTGGAGGGAAGTGGAGGAGTTGTGGTGAAGCACAAGAGGAGTCCAAAGAAGTCAAATTGTTGCAACAATAAAAAAAGAGAAGGCCAAGAGCCCTGTGGAATGTGTAAACAGCAGTGCTCTTTGCCAGACACTGGGAATAATCCTCCTGGATACTGGTGAGGCCTCAGCTAGATCCTGTCCAGGTCTGGAGGAGCTGGAGGGAATCCAGGGGAGAGCAATGAGAATGAGCAGAGGTGTAGGAAAAAACATGACCTGCAAGGACAGCCTGAGGGGAAGAGCTTTGTTTAGTCTAGAGAGAGGCTGAAGAAAGTCCTCAAACCCTGAAGGGAGCTGCACAGAGGGAGGGAGACAACTGCAGGGCTGAGACTTGGAGTGGAGGGGACAATGCAGGAGGTCTGATGTTGGGGTGAGGCTTGTGGGAAGCCTCTGGGAGCCTCCCTGGGGCCTTTCCCAGCAAGCTGAAGAATGAAGGTTGCTCTCTGCCCTGGTAGCATTGGCCAGGTAGCCTCTTCAGGCCTCCCTTCTTTGGAAGTGATGTCCCCAAAAGCCTGCAGGAGCTGGCAGCCCTCCCTGCAGGCCCCCAGCCAGGCCTGCCCCATGCCTGCCTGGCAGTGAAGTGGCACTGCCAGCTGAGGACACCCATTGAATGTAATCCTCATGGAATAAGGAGCAGCTTCTCCTTGGTCCCTGCTGCAGACCTGGGCAGGGGCAAACCTGCAGGAGGGTGCCAAGGGCCAAGCTTAGAAGCTGTTTGTGAAGCAATTCTCCTCCTGCCTCAGTCTCCCTGTTTCTAAACAAGGGGGGGAGGTGGCTGCCATGCTGGAGACATGGAGACATCAAGCATTCAGCCTTGCAAGGAGGACAATTCTCTGCTTCTCCAGTCCTCTCCTTCCCCACCTACCCTTCGTCTGGGCATCTGCCCCTGCTCCGCCCTGGCATGTGCAGCCCTTGCCCAAGCTCTGTGCCCACATCAGGCTGCAAGCACCACACAGTGTTGCAAAAGCCTGGTCTGGGGACTCCCAAAGCTCCAGTCCCTGCCCCCATCCCACCTCATCTGCCTTTTGATTTTCCACTGGGAATGTGTTCACCTGCAGGCACCATGGCAGCAGGAGGAACCCTGGCTCCCCCTGGCACGGCTGGCAGCAGGGCTCTGCTTTCCCACTGGGACTGCAGGGGCCTGGGGACAGAAAAGCTTTTAATGTTTCACCAGACCCAGAGTGAAGGTCAGGGCTGTGCTGACACTGGACAATGTCCATCCAAGTAGGGGAAAAGTCCTGGCTGTGGTCAGAGGCAATGAGCAGATGGTGGAGCTGAGCCCTTCCTCTGATCCTTCACATCCTGCTGCCTGTCCACAGCTCTGCTGGGACAGATTCTGGGGCTCAGAGCTCTGGCAGCATCTCCCCACTTCTGAGGTAGGGGGGGAACAAAACCGACCCCAGCAGCTTCCCCCTCACTTTATCAGCTGCTGAGGACCCACAGCCTCTGCCCACAACCATGCCACCAGCACCCCAAGGGGCAGCCCCTTCCCCACTGCCTGTGCCCAGCCCCTCATGCTCCAGCCCCAGCAGAGTCATTGCTCTTCCCACAGCTCTCCTGCAGGATCACAGCCTGGGCCCAGCAGCCTGTTCTGGCTCATTCCCTGTCAGGAGCTTTGCAGAGGGAAGGAGGACTCAGGCTCAGGCTCTTATCTCGATCGATCTTCCTGAGTGTTCCCAGAATGCCAGCCATGGTGATCCTGCCCTGGGGAGCCCAGATCCCTATCTCTGGCACCACCAGCAATCACCATCTCCCCAGCCAATAAATATTTCAAACCTTTCTCTGCAGGATGGTTTCAACCAGAGCTTCAAGTACACCAAAGACCTTGGCAAAGGTGGCTGCCAGAAGAGGTGAGGGAGCTGAGCCAGAGCTAGCCCAGGCACCACCACCTCCCATCCTGGTCACTGTTGGGAGTTTAGACTCAGCACAGAACCATGGAATTGTTTAGGTGGGAGAAGACCTCTGAGATCATCGAGTCCAACCATTAACCTAAGCCTACCCTGGCCATTAAACTATCTCCCATCTGAGCCCCAAAGCTGCTGGGTTCCTCCTTGGGAACCCAGGAGGGCCTGGAGCTGGTGGAGCTGACAGCCCAGCAGTGGGCACCGTTGGACCTCATGATCTTTAAGGTCTTCTCCAACCTCAAGAACTCTACAAGCAGAACGTGGGGGGCTGCAGAGCTGCGGGGCAGCCCCAGCGAGCAGGCCTGGAGCTGGTGGAGCTGACAGGAGAGCAAGGAGCATGGCTGTGCTCCATGATCTGCAAGGTCTCTTCCAACCCAAGCGATTCTGCGAGCAGAACCTGCGGGCTGGGGAGCTCCAGCCGCCGGACACGGGGCCGAGGAGAAGCTGAGGCGGTCCCGGGGTGGGGGAGAACAGCCGAAGCTTGGCCTCCTCCCGGTCCCTTCCTTCTCAACTTCGAGGGAAAGTTTGGGGACGCGGCGCGTTGGGGTCTCCGGGCGCATGTGGGGGACCCTGCTCACCTAACCCCCAAAGCCCTGAGCAGGACCCTCCCCTCCCCGCCCCGGCCGGGACCGCGGGGACCTCTCCGCGCCCCGGAGCCTTCGGGCCCCATCTCAGCCCCGGTTAATTTCTTTGGGGGTGTTTTTTTTTTCCCGGGAAAGCCCCACTCGAGGCTGCTTTTCCCGCTGCCCCCGCCCGTGGGGCCGGGACCGGGGCTCGGCCTCCTGCCCGGGCCCACCGAACTGCAGGCAGGCTCCGTAGCCCCGGGAGTGGCCGGGGAGGAGGCGCCGCGCAGGGTCCGCACTCACCGCTGCTCTGCCCGGTTCCAGCCCGGCCCGGCCAAGCTCGGCTCGGTTCGGCGGGGCCGGGGCTCGCTCCGTCGCGCTCCCCGCCGCCCCGGTGCGCTCCCGGCGACCACCTCGGCAGGGCTCAACCCACCGCCGCGGCACGCCGGGAGCTGTAGTCCCGGCAGCACCGGGAGAGGCCGGCCCCGGGGCGGGGACATAGGCCGTGCTTACCGTGCTTACTTAGGGATGGAGCAAGCCCAGGGAGGCGGGGGAAGGGTTTTCAGTCCCTCCGGTACCGTCCGGTGCTCGGGGCCGGTGGCTCCTCCGGCCACGGCACCGCATTTCGGCCAAACCCGAGCCGGGGCTGTGGCCCCCGGAGAGTCCGCAGCGTGGGGCCGCTCAGTTTCCTCCCCCCCCCAGGAGCTTCCAGCCTGCTCGGGAGCTGCATGGTTGGGGGCTCAGATGCCTCTGGGTGCTTCCAACCCTGCTCAGAGCTTGCATCCCGTGGGTCTCACCCCCTGGCTGTTGGCACTGGACAAGTTCAGTCCGGGCAGGCTGGCTAAGGGGAGGGTCTGGGGGTGCAGGATTCCTGTGCTGGGGTGCAGCGGGGGACCATCTGTGCTGGGCTTTTGTTTGCAGATCAGAGCTCATCCCTGGCGCTGCCGCAGACCCTGGGTGCCATCTGTGCCCCGTTCTGTGCCGGCAGCGGCTGCAGCGCTTTGTGCTGCGAACCCCCTGCCCGGAGCTGTGCCCGGGCCCTGGGGCTGAGCACAGTCCCTGGTCTCGGGTGTGCTGCCCACAGCGTGGTGCCCCCCGGCTGCCCATGCCGCAGCTCAGCCTGTGCCACTTGCAGCGCACCCCCAGCCCTGCGCGGCTGCTCCCAGCCTGCCCCTTTGGCCAGGATGGGTTCACAGCGCTGCTGGGTACAGAAGAAATGGAGGATTCCCCGAAGGGGGTACCCCTGAGCCTCCACGCCAGCCCAAGATGGACATCCTGACCCTGTGTGTCCCCATCCGGTCCCAGCACCAGCTGCAGGCTTAGGATATCTCCAGCAGGCGGCTTGGTGCCTGCTGGGCATGGCAAGGGCACGGAGACCCCATTGGCTGCCAGGGCTGGGGCTGCCTATGTGCTAGGTGCTGGCACCGAGCTGCTGGCAGGGCACCAGGGGTGTTCCAGGAGCCAGAGCTCTGTAAACTGCTCGCGGTGAGCCTTGGGCACGATGAGGCACACATGTGGTTAAAGCAGCTGTTGGGCTGCTGATGGGCACCAGCCAGGAGAACCAAGTCTCTGCCCAGCTTCTCCAGGGTGCCCTTGCTGGCAGGGTGAGGCGTGGGGGCTGCTGCTGTACCAAGGTGAGGGATCCCATGGGAGCAGGGGAGATGAAGTGTGGTGATGCCAGCGTGCCAAAACAGGGGGGATCCCACGGGAGTGGGGGGGCGGTGGGTGAGGTGGGGAGATGCCAAGGTGCCGAGGGATCCCACGGGATCCAGCCTTGCTCCGCAGGAGAGCCAGGCACGCCCGGCAGCCTCTATTTTTATCCCTTGCCCTGCCTCCCTGAGCGGTGCCATCGCATTTAGCAGCTTCCCTGCCCCCCGCCGGCTCCGCACGTGAGGGGGAAGCGGAATGCGGCAGCTATTTTTAAACCCTCATCAATATTAAATCCCTCTCGGTGATGCAGCGGCAGCAGCAGCAGCAGCAGTAGCAGCAGCCTCTCGCTGCCAGGGAGAGCGCGGGGGCGGGAGGGGGACACCCACTCTCTGGGTTCCCCACACCGGGCTCAGGGAACCCCGGAACCGGGGGCAGGGGGTTCCCCTGGTGGGGTGGAGGGGATCCAGCCCCATCCACCAGCTGCCAGCTGCCTGGCCCTGGGTTCTCCCCTTGCTCGGGGGGGTCTGTGCCCGTATGGATTCCCAGTCCCTGCTTGCTCCTGGTGTTGCCGGGCTGTGCCCACCTCCCGCTCTCCCGGTGCCGCTGCCCGGTCGATGTTGGTTATATTTAGCACCGCGGTGCCAGGAGTGGCTATTTTTAGCCACCTTTGCTGCAGCTGCAGCAGGGAAGGCTCTGTGCAAGGTGGTGCTGTACTGCAGGTGCTGGGGTTTGGAGTCCTGTGTCCTGGCACGGCGGGGGGAGACAGCTCGATGCTGTGGTGACCCAAAAGCTTGAGCACCCCAAAGGGCCCTGCCTGGCACCCTGATTCCTACAGGCCTTGTCTCTGTGTGATCCAGAGCGGGTCCCAGCTCCAATTCTGGTCTGTGCACAGCTTCCAGTGGTGCTGGCACTGCTGATGGGCAGTGCTTCGCTGCTATGCTCCCTGCCAAATGGGTAGATGCCAGCCAAGGGGCCCAAGGGCACTGACTGTGGCTCCCTGACTGCCACCATGTCCAGGGCCAGCCCTGCCCCAGTGACCCCCAGCCCGGTGTCAGGCCTGGCTCACGTCCCAGCCCCGGTGATGATCAACTGAGGCACCTCGAGCACGGCCCCCTTGGCAGCCCCAGAGCCATGCCCGCAGCTCACCCTGGTGTGTGCCAAACCATCACCCCCCAAACCCTCGCTGGCTGCAGCACCCTGAGGTGTGGGACCAGACCCGGCTCCTGCTGCACTACCGGCTCGGCCCCGACCCCTCTACCGGCCCTGACTAGAGCCCGGGCGTCTCCCGAGGAGCGCGGGGGGTCCTGGAAGAGCGTCTGGCTCCGGCCCTGCCCGGCTATGCCTCTCCCGTCAGGTTTTGTTCTCCTAATGGAGCCGAGATCGAGGCCAGGCGCCTCCTAACCGCGTTATGGTCCCCGAGCAGCGGCAGAATGTGGCCGCGCAGGGCTGGGCTCTCCCTCCCTCCGGGAGAACCGGGGACGGGCCGCTGGCAGCCGCTGCTGCAGGACGAGGGGGGCCCGATCCTGGCCCTGCAACCCGGGGTCCCGCCGGGTCGACCCCCGATGCTGACGGAGCTGCAGCTCCGGTGATGCTTTAAGCAGCAGCAGGGGGCGGGAGGCTCGCCCAGCTCGGGGATCCCGGACGCACCGGCGCCCGGTAACAGTGACCGCTCTCCATGGTCCTGAGCCGGTCCCGCAGGTCCCCCGGGGTGCCGGGACCCCGCCTAGCACGGAGCTCCTGCCCGGTCCAGCGACCCTCGGTGCCGGACAGCTCGGGGTTGGGCTGGGGGGCCGCTGCGGACCCCCCGGTCCGCCCTGCCCCAGCTCGGGTTTCCCCGAGTAAGCGATGCCGGTGCCGGGTGGGGGCTGCGGGCAGCGGGGGGACGCCGGAGGGGGGCTCCTGCTCGCCCTGGCGTCTGTGGAGGAGCTGAGGGTGTTCTGGGCGCTGGGAGGCGGCGGGGACAGAGCCGTGGGGCGCAGAGCACCAGGGAACCTGCGGGTCCGGAGGTCCGGGGATGCTTGCGCGAAGATTCGGGGCCGGGGAGGGGACACGCGGCGGGGGGGGGATCTCTCCGCGAGACGCTGGCTCCGGTTGCTCCGGGATCGGGGGTCCCGGCAGCTCCTGGTCGAGTCTCTCCGGTTCTTCTCCCCTTTCCCCAACCCTGTGCTGAGGACTCGGGGCAGACTCTCTCCCGCGGGGCAGGGGGGGAGCTGGAAAAGCCCGGGTGCTCGGCCGGGGGATGCTCGGCGCTGTCCGGCCCCCCCCGGCGGGGCGGTCCGGGGGCGGGGAGCCCCGGGGAGGCCCGGGCGGAGGGTCCCGCCCACCGGCCCCGCCGCCGCCGGCTCCGGGCCCGCCGCGCTGCGCGGGGCGCGGCCGCTCCGGCCCGGGGCGCGGGGCCGCTCCGCCGCCGCGGGGCTGCTCACGGCAGGTGAGTCCTCACCAAGAACCCCCTTGTCTACCTCCCCCGCGGGACACCGGCGCTGGGAACGGGCAGAGAGGGAGGCAGCGGTGGGGGAGGTTCCCCGCAGCACCGAGCTGAGCTTCCCCCGGGGAAGCACCGGGGCTTCCCTCGCCCGCAACGCCCCTGGTGCCCAGCGGGGCCGGGGGGGAACCCCGGGCATCTCCGGCTGCATGGCGGGTCCAGGAGCTCGTAAAGGAAAACCGGGCAACCTCCGCGACCCCCCGGGAACCTCAGCCTCCCTCTCCGAGGCTGGCGCCGTGTCCCGGTGTCGGACCGGGGACGCCCGCTCCCGGCTGCGGACTGGGGACGTTGTGGCGGCGGGGGCGGGTTGTGGCGGTTCTCGCTGAGAGAACCGCGGCTGGGTATCGTCTGAGCCCTCGGACCCGAGAGCAGCGTCCCCCTCGCGGGGGTCCCCCGGGTCCCATGGGCGAAGCACCCCCGGTCCCGGAGCAGCGGCTTCCGCCTCAGCCCGGTGGACTTCCCGCGTTGCCCGGCCCTGGGCTTGTCCCCGAGCGGCGGAACGAGGGTCCCAAGGTTCTCCCAGGTCACATCCTGCAGACTTGGGGGAGGCGGTTCCCCCTCTCTGCGGAGGCACCAATGTGGGGCTGGGTTCCCGGTGCCCTTCGGTTGCTCCGAGCCCTGGTCCCCCCTCAAGGACCCCGCGGAGCCCGGGGTGGGGCTGGCGGCGCAGGGGTCGCCTCGAGACGGGGGTGACCTTGGGGTGCTGCGGCGCGGGTGGACTGCGTTATGGTGCCCAGCAGCCGGGGTGCTGGCCTAGGCTGTACAACCCTTGGATGGGCACTTCTGCCCCTCACTGGGCAGCCCCGAAGCACGTTTGTCCGGGGCAGGGTGCTCTGGGGAGCAGGGGACGGTGGGACTAGCAGCCAGTCTTGCCCAGGAGGTGCCCGGTTGGCACAGCATGGGGCAATCCACAGCATGGGACTTTCCCTGGTGGGGTGGCAAGGGGGTGCCCTTTGACGCAGGGATCTTTAGTGGTGGGGAGGTGGCAGAGCTCCTGCATCCTCCCTCGATGGCTCCATCACCGTGGCCCTGCTGGGGACCTCCTGTGGCCCATGGCTGTGAAGGGACCTGTAGCTGGCAGAGCTGGGCAGCACTCACAGGGCTCAGGCATGGCCCTTATCTGCTGCTGCCACGCTGGGAACTCTCTGCACGCTCAGCTCCAGTGAATTTCCTTTGGCTGTTTTTGTTTCTTTCCTGCTGACGTTTTTCCCCTCCGGAATAAAAGGGCTGGATGGGGACCATGGTTAAAGGGCAAGGTGGGTAGCCTGACCCCGTGGCTGGGATGGCACCGGGCAGTGGTGCCCAGCCACCCACCTGTGCCCATCCCCTCCAAAGGGGAGTACCTGGTATGTGCCTGGGTGTGCCCCTGGCACTGCTGGGAGCCTGCTTGGCCTCTGCTGTGTGTTCTCCACTGTGGTCCCTGGGGCTCACCCGGCGCTGGGGCTCGCTTGCTGCTGTGTCCTGCTGCCTGCTGCTGTGGGATCTCAGCCTTCAGTGGTGACCTTGGCAGGGCTGGAGCTCGCCCCCACCTCTGGCTCAGCCTCAGTGTCTCTGTTTGTTATGGTCCAGCTGCTGCCACGCAGGAGCTGAGGCTTCGTGTGGCTACTCAGGGCCTGATCCTGCTGTGCAAGAGCCCTGAGCCAGGCTGCTGGTGGCAGGGATGAGACCAACTCCTTGTCCCCATCCCGGTCCCTAACCTGCTCTGCTGGGGTAGGTCTGATGCTGGCAGCTGGCACAGCGTTGGTTCTGCCTCTTGGCACCCCTGCTCTGACGCCGCCCCTTTGCTGTCTCTTGTCTCAGATGTGCCAAGCCCAGCTGAAACCACCTGGGGTGAGAGCTGCCAGGCTGGTGGCCCTGTGACCAAGGCCACTTAGCACCATGCCTGCAGCCCGGCAGGTCCTGCTCCGCTTGGCCTCCATGTGGCTGCTCCTGCACAGCCTCCTCCTGGCCTCCAGCCTCCACTCAGCCTCCGCCTTCCCCAAGGGCTGCTACCCCTCGGAAGAGGAGGGGCTGAAGACCTTCCGCTGCAGCAATGCCAGGCTGACTGAGGTGCCCAGGGACATACCCAACGACACCAACAAGCTCTACCTGGACTCCAACCGAATCCCCTTCCTACCCCGCGACGCCTTTCGGGACCTGCCTGTGCTGCTGGAGCTGGATCTGTCCCACAATGCCATCGCCGGTGTCGAGAGCGGAGCTTTCCAGGGCCTGGCAGACCACCTGCACACCCTGGATCTCTCCTCCAACAGGTTGGTGTCACTTGGCAAGGAGGCCTTCAGCCACCTCAAGGCCAAGGTCAACCTCTCTGACAACCCCTGGCGCTGCGACTGCCGGCTGCAGGAGCTGATCCGCGCGGTGGACCTGGCGGCCGGCTCGGCGGCTGGCATCCTGTGCCACTCCTCCGCCCAGGAGGAGCACGTGGGCAAGGCCTTCCTGCAGGTGATCGCCGACACCGACTTCTGCAATGCCTACAAGAGGACCACAGACATCGCCATGCTGGTCACCATGTTCGGCTGGTTCGCGATGGTCATCTCCTACCTGGTCTACTACGTGCGCCAGAACCAGGAGGATGCCCGGCGCCACCTGGAGTACCTCAAGTCCCTGCCCAGCAAGCAGCGCAGGTCGGAGGAGTCGTCCACCATCAGCACTGTGGTGTGAGGCACTGGCACCCCCCAGGGCACAGGGACTGGTGGCGCTGGGCATCGGCTGCTCTGCAGGCTTGCTGTCGCCATGGGAGCTGCCAGGAGCTGCCAGGAACTGCTGGCACTGCACGGGAAGAGTCCTGGATTTGTTCTCTTCTCCTTGGGAACTGGCATCTGGCAGCAGGAGCTGGTGGGTGCCTGTCTCTGGCACAGCGAGGGGTGAAGCGGTTGCAGCTGGGGGTGGTTGCCAGCAACGGGCACAGAGCAGCCATGGAAGCCACCCACCACCTTGGCATAATGGAGAAACCCTGAATGCCACCCTGGCACCTGACCAGCCTGGACATTCAGGCTTGGTTTAAAACTTTTCCCTTTCCTTTGCAGAGATCCCCTGGGGCATTCATCAGGGGTTTCATCCCTCCCTGCCTCAGCCTGGGTTGCCTGAGAGATGTTCCCTGCAGGCTGGGCAGCCGGGGCCTGGCATCCTGCCTGGACAGGCAGCGGGCAACACTGGGCTGTGGGGAGGAGCAGTAAGGCCACCAGGTCAGTGTCCTGCTGGGTCTCTGGCCCTGGGAGCCTCTGCCCACAGTCTGCTGGGTCCAAAGGATGGGGCAGGAGATGGGGACACAGTTGGGAAAGGCAAGAGGCAGGTCTGAGGGTGCCCAGCTCTGGCACTCGTGCCAGGTGGTCCTGCCCCATCTCCCACCTGAGCCCCCTGCTGCTCCCTGCTCCTTTCCTGGCATCCCCAGGACAGGTGAAGTGAGAAGGGGTGGGGGGAGATGGGCAGCTTGCGGGAGACCCCAGCACCTTCCTTCCCCAGCAGTCTGAGCTCTCCAGGGCCACCCAGGGGTGCTGGTGCTGCCGGAACAGAGGCGAGGGGGGTTCCAGCCGTGGGTCCAGCCCTGCTGGGGTGCTGGGGGGAGCAGGTTTCCCCCCCGGGGCTCCCCGGGTGGGTGTTTGCAGGTGGGCAGCACCAGCCTGCTCCGGAGCAGAGCTCCCACCTCACCCCCAGGGACTCACAAGCTGCCGACCAGTCACTGTGACAGGAAGCAGGGATGAGGGACCCGGGGGGGCTCCTCCACCCTCTCCCCACTCCCACGCCGCTGGCAGGAGCCTGAATCTCCCCGAAAATGCCCCAAAGTCCCTTCCTGACACTGCCGGTGTTGGGCTGCAGGTTCCCAGTGTGGGTAGGTAGAGGTGAGGCTGCGGTGCCAGGTGCTGGTGGGGGATCTGTGGTTGGTGCCCACCTGTGGGCACACAGGGTCCAAGCAGTGACTCAGAGCAAAGCCAGGGCAGACCCAGACCCTTCCAGCCACGCATCTGGCCCCTGAGGTAACTGGGGGTGCTGGTCTGCTCTTGCTGGGTCTTGCCCCTCGTTTTTAAACCAACTGAAGCTAAATTGCCTTAATTCACCAAGAGCACCAACCAAAGCTGCTTGAACAGCCTCTGTGCCAGGCCAGAACTGGCTCCGGCTGCCCTGGCACAGCTTATTGCCAGGTCTGGCCTCAGACCCCGGTGTGGGCAGCGCCTTTTGGCGCAGGCAGGGCTCTGGTCCCATGCCCCTGTGCCAGTGGGAGCCATAGGACAGGGCTGGCCTTCCACAAGTGCCTCTTTGCCAGCGCAGACCAGGGGCTCTGCCACGCACAAATGCCCCAGCTCCAGCCTGGGCATCCCCTGGGCCCACAGCCCCACAGCAGCTCCCCACCATCACCACCAGCTGTGGAGGGAAAGGGGCTGGGGGGCACCAGAACAAGCCACTGCCAGCGGCTGCACCGTGGCCCCAGGTGCCGCTCACCCGTGGGCATCCCCGGGGTGGCCGCTCCCATGCCCGGGGCAATGCCCGGGCCTGCCTGAGCCCATCTGTGTTTTGTTGAAGGGACCTTTTATGTTCTTACTTTATACAACAATAAATTGGCTTTCACTTTGGAGCCGGTGCCCACTGTGTGTGTCCGTGGGGGGCTGAGGTGGGTGGCATCCCCCCTGGTGCCAGGGACATCCCGGTACCCAGTGACATCCCGGCCACAAAGGAAGGACAAAGGGTGCCCAGGAGAGTCAATGGCTTCCCAGAGCCAGGTCTGGCTGTGCTGGGTGCTCCTGGGCTGCTGCTTTCAGAAACAGGACACCTGGGCCCTTGGTAACTCTGCCTCTGCCTTCAATAAATGAACACCCCGCGGCTCGGCCCCTGCCAGCGGGGCTCAGGTCACTGGCACGGTGCCAGTCCCTGGGCCACGTTGCACTGGTGCCTTGTTGGGAGCTTTGCTGGAGCCCTACTCTGCCCCCTGCTCTCGTGCCCACCAGCCCAGACCCAGGCATTGCGTGGGACAATCCCTCCCTGGTGCCAGTGCCCACGAGCAGCCCTGTCCTGGTTTGCCAGCACCTCTCTGCCCACACACTGTGTGCCACAGAGCTGCCACCTGGGCCCTAACACGCAGTGACAGCTCTCACTTGCGGGACATTAACCTCCTTTGTCACTCTGCTGTCTCCAGACGTGGCACGGCAGGGCCGTGACAGCCCCGCGGACCCCAGGCTCCCGAGCAGATGGCTGCTGTCCCCCCCGTGCCACTTCCCTCCCGGGGGACCCTCCTGCCACGGCCCAGGAGCAGCTGGGGAGGACCAAGGGATGCAGCAGGATGGGCACAGCCCCAGCTGCCACCCTGTCCGTGGGGCTGTAGCTCCTCAGGGTCCTGCCGGTGTCCCCCCACGGAGCTGGGTGACACCGAGTGCCCAGGGGCAGCACCTGCTCTGCTGCCTGCCCCAGCGACCCGCCCAAGGGGTGGGAAGCAGCAGACTGGGGCTCGTTAGAGCCTGCGCTGAGGAGCTGCGTCCCAGGCTGTGGAGCTGCCCCCAGCCTGCACGGAGGGACCTCAAGAAACCTCCTGAAAACCTGCGGCGAGCTCGGGGGAGATGATTTGCTGTGGGAGGGGTGACCTGGACGCGGGTCCAGCTCTCCAGCAGCAGCGCTGGAGGCTCTGCTCCGTGTCAGGAAATGAGAGCTTTGTTTTTTTTTTTTTTTTTTTTGCAGGGCTCTGTGCTGGAGAGGGAAAGGCAGAGCTGGGTCCTTCCCGGCTGTGAAGGCAGCAGCCACGGTCCCCAGCCTGCATCCTGAACTTTTTTTGAACCGATTAGATTTTCGAGGAGGGAAGGAAGGATGTCTAATTGTTTAATTTCCACAATTAGAAAAATATTTATCAGTAATTAGAACTGATGGCTGCAATTAGGGCTGCGATTAAAGCCTGGCCCCACACTTCATCAATGGCCCTTGGGTTACAGAAACCTTCTTTATTTATTTTCACCACCATAAAAAAACCCACAAAAAAACAAAAAACAAAAACCACCAGCAACAAAAGAAATCCATTTCTGGGGGCATGGCTGCCAATAATGAATCACTGCTGCAAAAGATTCATTAATCCATGGCTGCTGTGCTGCTGCTGCTGCTGCTGCTGCTGCTGCTGCTGCTGCTGCTCCTGGGAGTGCTGCTGCACCAAAATTGTGGCCACTGGATTTGGGAGGGGGGAAATTTGCATTTCAGTTGGTGCTGGAGCAAGGTTGCCCAGCGAGGTCATGGAGTCTTCTTCCATGAAGAGTTTCAAGCCCTGTCTGTGTTCCTGTGTGCCCTGACCTGAGTGACCTTGCTCTGGCAGAGAGGTTGGACTGGATGATCTCTGGAGGTCCCTTCCAACCCCTACCCTTCTCTGATTCCATGAACAGGTTGCCCAGGGATGTGGTTGAGGCTCCATCCCTGGAGACATTCAAGGTCGAGCTTGATGTGGCCTTGAGCAACCTGGTCCGATTGGAGGAGTCCCTGCTGAGTGCAGGGAGGGTGGATGAGAGGAGCTCTGAGGCTCCCTTCCAACCTGATGCATTCTGTGATGCCAAAGCAGAGCTAAAAATTCACAAAGCCTCTTCCCATGTCTGTGCTGAAGAGCTCAGCAGTGTAGCTGGTCCCATGCTCCCCTCTTGACTAGCTCTCAATTCTGCCTCCTGTCTCCGCTGTGAGCTGGGCATTGCTGGGCATTGCTGGGCATTCCTAGACATCCCTGGGCACCCCCAGGCATTGCTGGGCATCCCTGGCATTGCTGGGCATTGGGCATTGCTCTGACTGCCATGGTTTTAAGGTGAGCTTGTGCCTGGCAATAAAAGAGGGGCACCTGCAGAGCTTCCCCTGCCAGAGGGATCCCTTTCTCTTTGGAGTGAGGGTGGTGAGACACTGGCACAGGTTGTGGCTGCCCTCTCCCTGCAGGTGTTCAAGGACAGGTTGAATGAGGCCTTGAGAACCTGGTCCAGCAGGAGATGTCCCTGCCCATGGTGGGGGAGGGGGGGTTGGAACTGGATGATCTTGAAGATCCCTTTCAACCCACCCCACCCTGTGCCTCCACAACTCCCTGCTGCACTTACAACCTCCTCTCTGTGTTTCCACCCCATGATAATTGCTGCCTATGGTGTTCCTCCACGGCAGAGCTCTCCTGGAGCCCTTCTGCTTTGCTCTGCATGCATGCAAGTGTCCAGTTGGCAGCTCAGGCTCTCAGCCCAGGGGCAGTTTCCGAGCTCCTTACGCTGTGGTTCCCTCCTCAGCCTTTCCCAAGCGCAGATCCTGAAGAGCTCGGAGCGGGGTCTGTGCCCACGACAGCTCCTGCTGTGTTCCTGTCAAAAAGGATAAGTTAAACTGGGTTGAATCTCCTGGATTTTTGGATGAATGGCCACCAAGAAAGGTCTGGATGCCAGAAGAAGTTGCAGTCATTGAGAAGGAGCTGCTCTTTTGCTTGACCTGGTGCCCGAGGGCAGAGAGGGAAGGGCAGGCTGGGTGCTGGGCAGCAGTGGTGCAGAGGGGGCAGAGCAGAGCTCCCTTTGCTGGCAGCCAGGATGGTTACAGCACTGCTGTGGCTCCCACAGGGGCCACGCTGGTCACCTTCACAAAGTGCCAGCTAAACATGAGGAGGAACTTCTTGAATTGAAGGGGGATGGAGCCCTGGAGCAGACTGCCCAGAGAGGTGGTGGAGACTCTGTCTTCAACCCCACCTGGATGTATTTCTGGGTGGCCTCCTCTAGGTATCCTCTCCTTCTCTGGACATCCAGTCCAACCCCCATGCCAAGACAACTGCCTTGGCAGGAGGGTTGGGCTGGATGATCTCCAGAGGTCCCTTCCAAGCCCTCCCATTCTGTGATTCTGAAGGGAAGGAGGATGAGAGTTCTCCATTGTCCCTCCACAAAGTGAGGCTGGAAAGCAGCAGCTCCTGGCAGGGAACAGCTCCCAGAGCTTGAAGCCAAGTTCTGGAAGCTGGCATTGTGGTGGCACCCGAGGCTGGCTGCTCCAGCAGGTTCTCCCAGCTCCGTGTGGGGCTGCTGAGGAGCTTGGTCACTTGAGAAGCTCTTAAAGTAGCAAAATGCCATTTGCTAAGTGCTTGGTGAGCAGAAGGAGCTGCTCCTGCTGCAGATCCAGCAGCTCCCCTTCAAAAGCAGCTCAGAGCTGAGCCTTTCCTGGGCAGGAAGCTTTCCCATTAGCTCAGAGCTTTGGCAATTTGTGTCCTGTCTTGTTCCTGATCCGCTGAACTCGGGGGGGAACCTCCAGCTGGTGTAAGAAGCTCATCTGCTGTGCAGCACCTGGGGCCAGCAGAGCTCTGCCGCCAGGAGCTGAGGCAGCTGAAGGGGAAGCTGCAGCAGGAGGTGGGTGGAGAAAGCTCTGCAGCCTCTCTGCTTCCCCCTGGGATGTACTCAGCTTCTTCCTGGGGAGCAGCAGGCAGAGGAGAGCCAGGAGAGCTGGGTCCTGAATTCTCCTGGCTGTGGGATTTGTTAACCCTCTGCTGGACTCGAGATCCCCTTCCAGAGCTGCCCCTCTCACCTGCAGGGCTGGGGCCAGCTCTGGAGCCCTCAACACAGAAAGGGCCTGGACCTGATGGAGAGGGTCCAGAGGAAGCCACAAGGGTGATCAGATGCTGGAACACTTCTGCTCTGCTGTGGGGACAGGCTGGGAGAGTTGGGGTTGTTCAGCCTGAAGAAGGCTCCAGGGAGACCTCAGAGCTGCAGTTCAATATCTGCAGGGGACCTGCAGACAGGCTGGGGAGGGACTGCTCAGGAGGGGCTGTGGGGGTAGGCTGAGGGGCAGTGGTTTGGCACTGGAGCAGGGCAGACTGAGGTTGGACATCAGGAGGAAGTTCTGCACCATGAGGGTGGTGAGACACTGGCCCAGGCTGCCCAGGGAGGTGGTTGAGGACCCATCCCTGGAGACATTCAAGATCAGCCTGGATGTGTCCCTGGGCAGCCTGCTCTGGCTGGAGGAGTCCCTGCTGAGTACAGCGGGGTTGGACAGGATGAGCTCTGAGGATCCCTTCCAACCTGTGCAATCTGTGAAGCTGTGAAGCCCTGGGCTGGTTGGGGTCCATTAACTGCTGCAGGCTTGCACAGGGCAGGCTGGAGCACATCAGACACAGAGAGAGAGGGAAAAGCAAAGGGCAGAGCTTGAATGCTTTTAAAGCACGAAGATGAAACACTCTATTAATATCTGCTGGAGACTGCTCCCAGAGCCTCTGTCATCTGTCACTGTGGACCAGAATTCCAGCAGGACAATCTGCCATCAATCCCTGAAGCATTTGCAGCTCCTGAGCTAAGCTGTGGCATGTTCTGGTGTCACCACCAAGGAACAGGCTCCTTGCCCTGACTGCCAGGTGACAAACTTGGCCTTTTGCTCTCAACACCTCCCTTTAGGCATCATTTTGAAGTGGTTCCTGACTGCAGGAGATCCACAGGTGCTGATGGTTTGTGGCTGTTGGCAGCTGGGAATGAGAAGAACATCACAAAGCCTCTGGTGCTCTGGCAGCTGCTCTGTGGTCTGCCACATTGTGTTGTCAGTTCATGAGCAGGATCCTGCTCCTTGCTCCCTGACTCAAGGCCTCCTGCAGATCTGCCAGGTCAAGTTTGCTGCTAGGACTGCAAGTTCTGGGCTTGCAGACCACAGGGAGCAGAGCAGAGCAGTGTCAGCCAGCTGGCCTTGGCCAGGACCCTCAGACAGCACCTTGGCCTCCCCTACACTGCAAGGGAATGGAGCTGAGCTGGCCTCTCCCTGCTGCTCCTCTGGAGTGGGGCCAGAGGAGGTCACAAGGATGATCCAAGGGCTGGAGAACCTCTGCTGTGAGGACAGGCTGAGGGAGTTGGAGCTGTTCAGCCTGGAGAAGAGAAGGCTCCAGGGAGACCTCAGAGCTGCCTTGCAGTGTTTGAAGGGGGCTGCAGGAGGATGATTCCCCTCCTGGTGTGTGATGAGAAGGGATCCAGGAGGATGTGGTCAGGGCATCCAGGAGTCGTTTCCTTTCCTCAGCAATAAACCATCTCTGAATGGGGGCAGCCAGCAAGGTTGACTTCACCTGGTTAGGAAGGTGAGGAGACCACAGCCATGAGGGAACTGTGAGGCTTTTAACCTCTCTGCAGTCTCCTAGAATGAAGCTCAACCAAAGCACAGAGGTCTCAGACTAATTAAAAACCCAAAGAATTCAAACAAATTCGACCTTTCCCCCCCTTTTTTTTTCCACTACAGTCAAAACCAGACTTTGAAAAAGGGTTTCTTATCAGCTCTCTCCTCCCAACATCTCCTCCACCCTGCACACCTTGAGGGCTCCTCCTGAAGGCTGTCAGAGGCACAAAGCTGCCAATCCAGCACAAAACTGCATTTGTAGCTCCATCTGTGGGCAAGTGAGAGAGCAAACAGGGAAGCAGCTGCCGAGGCTGTGCTGCCCTGGCTGGGCTGCAGGAGCTGTCTGCAGCGCTCAGGCTGTTTAGGAAACAAAGGAGGCTCTGCCAAGCACAGGCTGAGATTTGTTACCTGAAACTAGCAAACAGCTCCTGCTCGGTTTGGTGTCTGCACGGAGTGGGGGTGGCAGAGAATCGTGGAGCTGTGTCAGTTGGAGAAGCTCTCTAGGAGCATCCAGTCCAAGCATCAACCCAGCACCACCACAGCCACCCCCCCAGTATCCAGACTAATCCTCCCCTGGTGCAACCTGAGGCTGTTTTCTCTCATTCCATCACCTGATAGGAGGGAGAAGAGACCAACCCCCACCTCACTGCAGCCTCCTCTCAGGGAGCTGTAGGATGACTCTACACAGAATGGGTTGGGCTGGAAGGGACCTTCAAGGTCATCCAGTTCCAACCCCCCTGCCCTCCCACCAGCCCAGGTTGCTCAAGGCCTCATCCAGCCTGGACTTGAGCACCTCCAGGGAGGAGGCATCCACAGCCTCCCTGTTCCAGTGTCTCCCTGCCCTCCCTGCAAGAATTTCCTCCTAATCTCCAGTCTCAACTGCCCTCTTCCAGCCCAAATCCATTGCCTCTTGCCTTATGACTCTTGCCCTTGCCAAAAGTCCTTCCCCAGCTCTCCTGCAGCCCCCTTCAGGTCCTGGAAGGCTGCTCTAAGGTCTCCCTGGAGCCTTGGATTGGAAGGGACCTTAGAGATCATCCAGCTCCAGCCCCCTGCCACGGGCAGAGACACCTCCCACCAGCCCAGGCTGCTCAAAGCCTCATCCAGCCTGGCTCTGAACACCTCCAGGTAGGAGGCAGCCCTGGGCAACCTGTGCCAGTCTCTCCCCACCCTCACTGGCAAGAATTTCTTCCTCATCTCCACTCTCAATCTGCCCTGCTCAAGCTTCAGCTCATTCCCCCTCATCCTATCCCTCTAGCCCTTGTTAAAAGTCCCTTCCCAGCTCTCCTGGAACCCCTTCAGGTCCTGGAAGCCTGCTCTAAGATCTCCTTAAAACTTCTCTTCTCCAGGCTGAACATCCCCAACTCTCCAGGAGCTCAGGTTGGGGATGTTGCTATTTAAGATCTGTAGTTCCTCACAGGAGTGGCTGCTGGCAGCTGGCTTGCAGCCCTTTGTGGCACAGCCACCAGACACCTGCTGTGTGTGGTCAGCTGCCCTGCAGGCTGTGAGCAGAGAGCTGCTGTGTGAGCTCGGGGCTGTAATCACAGCTTGCATCTCAGTGCAGAGCTTTTATCTCCTTCATCAGTGCACTTTGTCTCTGGAACCTTGGGCTCCCTTCAGAAGTAAACAAATAAATAAAGTTATTCATTACCCCAAAAGAGAACAAACAGAGCCCTCTGCCAGAGCTGACTCAGAGGAAGAGATGTTTTGGGTTGAAGTGTTCAGGAATTTCTGTGCTTCTGGTCCAGGCTCTGCTCCCAAAGCCTGAAACAAACAAACAAAAGAGAGGGGAGCTGAAAGCAGCCTGGCTGGAGTGGCTTGGGATGAGCCTGAAAATGCCCTGGGGGGGTTGGGTTGGACATGAGGAACAATTTCTGTCCTGCAAGAGTTGATGTCCCTGCTGATGGCAAGGGGTTGGACAAGATGACTTTTGAGAGTCCCTTCCAACCTGATGCATTCTGTGATCCAGTGGCCAACTGCTCCCCACAGGGCTGCCCTACCAGGGGATCTCATCTCCCCCAGGACCCCTTCTGGCTGCTCCCAACCTGCTACCTCCATCCACCACCCCCAGCCCTGCCACAGCCACCCCCAGCACCATGCTGTGCCCTGGGACTGAGCACCTAACCCTGCCAACCCCAGCACCATGCTGTGCCCTGGGACTGAGCACCTAACCCTGCCAACCCCAGCACCATGCTGTGCCCTGGGGCTGAGCACCTAACCCTGCCACCCCCAGCACCATGCTGTGCCCTGGGGCTGAGCACCTAACCCTGCCATCCCCAGCACCATGCTGTGCCCTGGGCTGAGCACCTAACCCTGCCACCCCAGCACCATGCTGTGCCCTGGGGCTGAGCACCTAACCCTGCCACCCCCAGCACCATGCTGTGCCCTGGGACTGAGCACCTAACCCTGCCAACCCCAGCACCATGCTGTGCCCTGGGGCTGAGCACCTAACCCTGCCACCCCCAGCACCATGCTGTGCCCTGGGGCTGAGCACCTAACCCTGCCATCCCCAGCACCATGCTGTGCCCTGGGGCTGAGCACCTAACCCTGCCACCCCCAGCACCATGCTGTGCCCTGGGGCTGAGCACCTAACCTTGCCATTCCCAGCACCATGCTGTGCCCTGGGGCTGAGCACCTAACCCTGCCACCCCTAGCCCTGCCAGCCCCCCAGTGGCTGCTGCCAGCAGTGCCACTTCCCACCCTTGGCACCCTTGGGTGGGGGCAGCTGGGCCTCTTGCTCCTCCTCACCCACACCTTTTGCTCTAAAATGAGCATTTTTTTGGTGCTGGTTTGTTGTGGTTTCTTTTTTTTTTTTTTTTTTTTTTTTCCTCTTGATTGCTCCTAAAAGCTTTGGGGTGCTGGGAGGGGAAGGATGTCCCTGGTGCTGCCACCCACTCAGCACCATGGCTGAGAAACTACCACACTGCTCCTCCACAGCCTAGGGAGGGTTGGTTTGGACTCCAGGGTGGTGTTTGCCCATCGATGAGAGGGGATCTGAGCAATGCTCAGCAAGAGCTAAAGGGTGGTAGGGGGCAAAAGGATGAGGTCAGACTCTTCTCTGTGGTGCCCAGTGGCAAGGGGCACAGAGTGGAGCCCAGGAGGTTCCATCTGAGCAGGAGGAGAAAGTTGTTTGGTGTGAGGGTGCTGGAGGCCTGCAGCAGGCTGCCCAGAGAGGTTGTGGAGAGCTTCCAACCCCCCCTGGGCACTGTGCTGCTGGGCACAGCTGTGGGTGTCCTGCTGGAGCAGGGGGGGGTTGGACTGGCTGAGCTCCAGAGGTCCCTTCCAACCCTCCCCATGCTGGGATTTGGGGATTCGATTTCCAGTGTGCAGGCAAGGATGGGAAACTCCTGGGAGAGGAGGGAATGTGTGCAGGGCTGTGGGCTGCCTGCTTAGGACAGCATCTCCAGCTCCATGCTGGGAGGTGGCTCCCAGCTCTGCAGCCCTGGGGGTGCTTCAGCTGCAGCTTTCTGGAGCGACTCATTCTGGGATGTGTCTGTTCAGCTAAACCCCAAAATCATTCCTGCCATGGCTGTGAGAAAGACTGAAAACAAGAGCTGGGCTCAGAGAGCTGTTGGCTCAAAAATAGAGCTGCACACCACGACCTCACTTGAAGCCCTCAGTGGTTTTAAAGTCAGTTACATGTTTTGGAAGACCTCTTTGTGACCTTTTAAAACTCTTAAAAGTAGAAATATTTTGTTTCCAGAGTGAGTGTTGTGGCTGCCCCCTCCCTGGAGGTGTTCAAGGCCAGGCAGGATGCAGCCCTGAGCAGCCTGGGCTGGTGGGAGGTGTCCCTGCCCATGGCAGAGGGTTTGGAACTGGATGATCTTGAAGGTCCTTTCCAATCCCAACCTATTCTGTGAATCTGTGAAAAACCACTCAGGAAACAGCCAAAGAGAGGCAGGAGAGGACTTGCCTTTACCAGACCCCACATCAGGAGATCAGAACTGGGGCTAAGGAGGGAAATCCTCTTCCTTGTGCAGCCCCAGCCCATGCCAGCCTCCCAGAGGGATGCTGGGGGATTTGCATAACAAATCTGGGCCCAGGCAGCACAGGACTGAGTTATTTTGGTAGAAGGCTGAGTTCAGAAGTGCTCAGGCTGAGTTTAATAGAGTGAAAGAGGAGGTCTCAAGCTGTGGATGGAAACTGCCTGCCCTCAAGCCTGGTGTCCCTCTCATCTCAGGGCTTGCAGAGCTCCTTGCTCTCCTCCAGGTCTGCCCTGCCTCATTATTTCACTCCTCCCTCCTTGCAGGGGGGCAGCCACACATCCTCCTTCCCCAGACCGAGGGATTATTAACTCTCAAGTGGTCACTTAAAGGCAGAGCAGAACCATCTCAGGGTTTTCATTCCCTTCAGCTGCAGAAGGCTTTGCCATCAGGAGCACCTCAGAGGGTCCAACCTTTCCCATGTGCTTTCAGTTTTACTCAAGGCTAACATTTCATGGGCAAAATGATTCAGTTCTCAAGGTGGCTGCTGTAGCCCAGCCCTGTTTCAGTCTGAACATTCTCTTCCTAAGGATGTTTACAGCCTGTGGTTTGGATTGGAAGGGACCTTAGAGATCATCCAGCTCCAGCCCCCTGCCACGGGCAGGGACACCTCCCACCAGCCCAGGCTGCTCAAAGCCTCATCCAGCCTGGCCTTGAACACCTCCAGGGAGGAGGCAGCCCTGGGCAACCTGTGCCAGTCTCTCCCCACCCTCACTGGCAAGAATTTCTTCCTCATCTCCACTCTCAATCTGCCCTGCTCAAGCTTCACCTCATTCCCCCTCATCCTGTCACTCCAGACCTTGCTAAAAGTCCCTTCCCAGCTCACCTGGAACCCCTTCAGGGCCTGGAAGCCTGCTCTAAGATCTCCCTAAAACTTCTCTTCTCCAGGCTGAACATCCCCAACTCTCACAGTGATGCACTAAGCCTCCAGCAATCCTCTTACCCCCAAACATTCATTTCTCACTTTTAAAGCACAGCTGAGTCGTGGGGACACAAAAACCCCAACCCAAAATCTCAATGTGACAAAAAATAAGAAGAAAACTGCACAGAAGAGATGCAGCAACAGCCCCAAGGCTCTGGAGATGCTCCTGCCTGCTGAAGTGGTGCTGGAGATCATCAGCATCGTGGGGTTGATGTTTTGGGGTTTATTTTCTCTCTCTTTCTCTCTGTCTCACCAGAGTTGGAAGCTTGCAGACACCACTGATGCTGATCTGAAGGCACAGCAGGTACAGGCTGTTCCTCACAGATGTTCTGTGCTGATGTTCTCTGCTGATCTGAGATCTAGGCCAACTTGTACCTTTTTAGGCCATTTCTTGGTAAAGAGCTCTGGGCTTTGGGTGAAGCCAAACCCTGTCAGATGTGCTTAGCTTGCACATGAAGCTGAGCCTGCCTTGGTCTGGCACAGCTCACAGTTCCCCCCCCAATCACGCAAGGCTTTGGGTGGGAAGGGACCTATAAAGGTCACTTGGTGCCACCCCCCCTGCTGTGGGCAGGGACATCCTGGACTAGGTCAGGTTGCTCAGAGCCTCCACCCAGCTTCTGCTAGAGAAATCCTCATTTACTACCTCCCTGAGCACTTTGACCTTTGTATTTGCTTTGGTTTCACCCAGAATCACAGAATGGTAGGGGTTGGAAGGGACCTTTGAGGACTGAGCCCAGACCCCCTTGTCAGAGCAGGGTCACCCAGGCCAGGTCACACAGGAACACATCCAGGTGGGTTTTGAAACTCTCCAGTGATGGAGACTCCACAGCCTCTCTGGGCAGCCTGCTCCTGGGCCCCAGCACCCTCACTATAAGGAATTTTCTCCTCATGCTAAGGGTGGCACCTCCTCGGCTCCAGTTTGGGGCTGCTGTTCCTTGTCCTCTCCCAATTATTTAGGAAAGAATTTTGCAGCTTGGCTTTCTTTGCTAAGCAGCAAAGGCAAAGAGCTGACTGAAGTTTGGGTTTTAGCCCTGTTTTAGTCATTGAGTGGTAATGAGCAGCCTGAGGAGAGGGATTACTAACCAAGGACACACAACTGAAAGGGTAACCCAAGGCAAGCAGTGTCAGTGGAGCAGCTGAGGCCACCTTTAGGTGGTGTGTAAAGGAAACTCAGCGTGTGGAGAGGTCACCCTCCCACCTGCCAGCCTCACACCTGGTGTGTGGGCACCACAGCTCACCATTGCCACCCCAGCCCTGGCACACACACACAAGCTTGGCTCTGCAGCATGACGTGAGATGAGTCAAGAGGCTGCCAGCGTGGAACAGCTCTGTGTCACCCTGGGAGTCGGTGTTGTCACCCTGGGAGTCGGTGTTGACCCTTGAGCGACCTAATCCAGCTCATGGTGTTCCCATCTCGTTGTGGGGTTTAAGGTGAAGGGCTCCCTAAAACGCTAAGCGATGGTTTTGGTCCCTAATGAGTTATGGATGCTGCCATCTCTCCACTCGGATGTCAGGAGGAACTTGTTCAATGAAAGGCTTCTTAAAGCCTGGAAGAGGCTGTCCTCCCCTAGCCCCCCGCACCCACCCCTTTCCCTCCCGGGGTCCCCGTCGGTGCCCGTGTCTGTCTCTGCCGAGTGCCCATCGCTGAGCACCACCGGCGAAACCCGGGGCGTACAGCGCCCGGGCCGGGGCCAGCCCCGGGTCAGCTCCGTTTGCCACCGCCCGGCGCCGCTCTCCGCCCGCCCAGCGCCGGCCCGGATGTGGCGGAGCCCGGGAGGGAGGCGAGGCCGGGCCAGGTCCCCTCCGGGACAATCCCCGCGGGGCTCGCAGGCGGAGCCGGAGCCGCAGCCGCGGCCGGAGCATGGCAGGTGAGAACGACCCCGCTCTTCCCCGGGGCCGGGGTGGGGAAGCTGCTGCCGCTGTCGTGTGTCGCCCCCCGCCTCAATCCCCATCCCCGCTGACCCCCTCGAGGTGCCCGCACCGGGCTCCGCCGCACCTCTGCTTCCCGGCGGCTTCTGCGGCCGCGTTTTACCGACGGGAACCGAATCGCCTGTGGCAATTAAACGGGAAACGAACGGAGCTTTTCCCTTGCTCTGAGGTTCATACCTGACACATCCCCACGCGTGGGATGGAGCTGGGGGTCAGCACCTGCTCCTGGCCCGGCTTGTAAGGAGTTAAGGAGCACTTTGGCTTCTTCTGGAGCCTAAAACGGGCTTGGAACTTCCAGGGCCAGCAAACAGCAAGCAAGATTTGGGCTTCAGTGGGAAGAAAAATCCCCAGACCAGCAGCGTTCTGGGCAAGCCCGGCAGAGCATCACCCCAGAGGTGGACATTCTGACCTCAACTCACTACTTTGAGAGCTGGAGTTCTGCTGCACCTCAGTGACAAATGGTGGGCAGTTGAAGGCTCTTACTTCCAGCATGTCCTCCTCTGCTAAAGCCTTTAAACCTGCTTGCACTGAAATTCTTCTTAATCTGACCCAACTGAGGCCACAGCTGCTTGAGAGATGGCCTCAGCGATTTGAAAGGGGGCTGGGGGCAGTTTGGTGCCTCCAATTCCAGCCTGGTTTTCTTGGCCAGTTTGAGTCCACTGCTTGGCTTGTGTGGGAGAAGAAGGAGCTTTAGGTTTGTCAGTGGTGGCTCTGCTTAGAATCAGAGAATGGTTAGGGTTGGAAAGGACCTTAGAGATTCATCTCCAACCTCCCTGGATGAACCTGATGAAGGTAAAGGTGTTTGGCCACTGGAAGCTGAGAGAAGGTTTCAAATGTTTGGTTTTTTTTTTTTCCTGGTGTTCCTATTTCTTGTGCACTCAACCTTCACATCAGACAATCCTTCAGGTTGGAGTCGTGCCTGTGGGGCTGGTGAGGAGCAGTCAATGTGCTGAGCTTGGCAGGCTGGGGATGAAGTTACTGTAGAAGAATTTTCCTGGGCTGATCTGGGTGCAGCAGCTGCCAAGTGTCTCTCTTTCCTTGGGCAAAAATCTTGGTTCCACTGGAGGCTGTGGGGAATTTGAGGTCAGAGTAACATCCCTGGCCTCAATTATCTGTGCCCAGTGTGAGGAGGCTCAGCACAGGCACAGAGTGGGAGATGAGCACTGCTAAGAGATGTTTGAGGAGGCAAAGCCCACAGCCCTTGGTTGTGTCTCTCGATGGAATCATAGACTCATTTTTATTGGAAAAAAACCCCAACCTCTAAGATTGGGTCCAGCCCTAACTGGTTTGGTCTTGCAAAGGTTGCAAGAGCTGAGCTCCCACTTCCATTTCCATTTGCTGTGCTGGGATGGAGGTGCTGAGTTACTGGAAGATGCTCTGCTGGTGTTAGAAGGTCGTAGGCTATGATGTGAGCCCCACCTTCTGTGCTGCTGATAAGAATCCCCTCCCAAAACTGAGGGAGGAGCCCCTGGCTCTTCAGATGCTCCATGGTGCTTCAGAGCAGCAAAGTGCCTGAGACCCTGCAAGGAGTGGCTTTGATCAGGTACCTTCTTCAGCCTTCTTCTTGGGACTGTAGATGCTGGTGGAGGCCATTCCATGGGGAAATCAGTTGGGCTTTCCTTCTTTTCCATGAGTTGGACCCCAGATGATCCTTGGGGTCCCTTCCAACCTGGCATTCTATGATTCTGTGATTCAGTTTGTATTGAGTTTGGGCTGAGCTGGAGTTCCTTTGAGGAGAATTAACTCCAGCTCAGCCCAAAGCCAATACAGAGCTGAAGGTGGAAAACCTTTTGGAGTGGAAGAGGTTGGACACAAGGTCACTGCCTGTGCTGTGAGTGCTCAGGGAGAGGGGCAGGGGCCAGGTTTGCTGTGTGGTTACTTTGGGGTAATTTGGTGCCTCTGGAGAAGGTGGAAAGAGAAGGAGACAACCTCTGTGTGCTGGGCCAGGAGGATTGGGAGCGTATGGGACTGGCCCTGTTGTGGTGCTAGAGGGTTGGGAAGTGCAGCTGGTGATGGAAAGGCAACATTCTGCTGTTGGCTTTGGGGGCAAAAAGGGAAGATTTGGCTCATTCACGTTGTTCCTCCTGCTCTGCTAGCTACCAGAGAGCAAAAAGGGTGTTAGAGGCAGTGCTGGTTTGAGACACATCCATCACAGGGCTGGAGCTCCTCTGCTATGGAGACAGTCTGAGAGGGTTGGGGTTGTGCAGTCTGGAGAGGAGAAGGCTCTGAGGAGACCTTCTAGTGGCCTTCCAGTATCTGCAGTGGGTTACAAGAAACCTGGGGAGGGACTTTTTAGGGTTTCAGGAAGGGATAGGACTGGGGGGGAACGGAGCAAATCTAGAAATGGGGAGATTCAGATTGGATGTCAGGAAGAAGTTGTTCCCCATGAGGGTGGTGAGACACTGGCACAGGTTGCCCAGGGAGGTGGTGGAAGCCTCATCCCTGGAGGTTTTGAAGGCCAGGCTGGAGGTGGCTCTGGTGTGAGGTGTCCCTGCCCATGGCTGATCCTTGAGGTCCCTTCCAACCCTGGCAATTCTATGACTCTCCAGGGAGGGTTAAAGCAGAGGTAGGTGGCTTGGGTGCTCCTCTGCCTGGTCCCACACCAGCACGGAGCAGCAGTTGTGCCTTTCACAACTCCACAGCCCTCAGTTTTTGCCATTTTTTTTTTTAGCAAGACATTTGAATATTGGGGGTTTTTTCTTTCTCTCACTTTGACTGCTGGGGTGGAAGAAGGGATGGGGAAGGATTGGCTTCAAAAGCACCCAAAGGTGATACTTCTGCTTTGGGAGCCAGCGGCGCGTGGCGGCTGCAGGGCACCCAGACAGGGCTTGGGCACTGCGGCTCCAGGAGGACCAAAGGGCTCTGGAGGTCACTTCTCACATTCTGCTCTCTTGAAGGGGAGGGAGAGGTTGTGGTTTTCTTTGTCCAGAAGCAAGGATGGAAGGTTCCTAAACCGTCTCCTGCCTGGGAAGGGACTTTTTACAAGGGTTCATGGTGATAGGAGGAGGGAGGATGAATTTGAGATGGGGGAGGGCAGGTGGAGACTGGAGATGAGGAAGAAATTCTTGGCAGTGAGGGTGGAGAGACAATGGAACAGGTTGCCCAGGGAGGCTGTGGATGTCCCCTGCCTGGAGGTGTTCAAGAGCACCTCCCCTGGGGGGACAGGCTGAGAGAGTTGGGGGTGTTCAGCCTGGAGAGAGAAGGCTCCAGGGAGACCTTATTTTTATTTTATTTTTATTCTATTTTTATTTAATTTTAATTTAATTTTAATTTAAAAAAATTAATTTAACTTTTAATTTAATTTTATTTTTTAAAAATTAATTTGATCTTTAATTTGATTTTTAGTTAATTTTTTATTTATTGTATTTAATATTTAGTTTTAAATTTAGTTTTAAATTTAGTTTTAAATTTAGTTTTAAATTTTTAGTTTTAAATTTAGTTTTAAATTTTTAGTTTTAAATTTAGTTTTAAATTTAGTTTTAAATTTAGTTTTAAATTTAGTTTTAAATTTAGTTTTAAATTTAGTTTTAAATTTAGTTTTAAATTTTTAGTTTTAAATTTAGTTTTAATTTAGTTTTAAATTTTTAGTTTTAAATTTAGTTTTAAATTTTTAGTTTTAAATTTAGTTTTAAATTTTTAGTTTTAAATTTAGTTTTAAATTTTTAGTTTTAAATTTAGTTTTAAATTTAGTTTTAAATTTTTAGTTTTAAATTTAGTTTTAAATTTTTAGTTTTAAATTTAGTTTTAAATTTTTAGTTTTAAATTTAGTTTTAAATTTTTAGTTTTAAATTTAGTTTTAAATTTAGTTTTAAATTTTTATTCTAATTTTAATTTTTTAATTTTACTTTTTAATTTTTATTTTATTTTTGCTTCAATCTTTTTTTTTTTTTTTTTACCCTTATTTTACCTTTATTTCATTTCACTTTGTTTCTTTACTTTCCTGGGTTTTATTTATTTTATTTAGTAACCAGCTGCACTTTTCACCCCCTTTAACTCAGTGACTTTGGCACATTCCAGCTCTCACCGAAGCCACTTCAATGGTCACATTCCTGCTACATTTGCAAGGAGGGAAAGAAGCTCAGCTTTAATTTGAGGAATCATTTCCCAAGTGCTGACAGCTTAACAACTCTGCAGTCAGGAGCTGCACCCTGGGGACCTCAGCCTGCTCCTGGGTGGTTTCAGTCCTTCACAGGGAGGATTTTTCTGGCTGCTCTTTGCTCACAGCAGACTCAGAGCAGTGGCAACTACCTGGCTGATGGAACTCGGCATGAGGAAGGGGAGCTGAATGGTTTTCCTTTAGGGAACAGAGGAACCAAAGCTTGGAAAAAAAAACAAACAAAAACAAACCCAAACCTCTTTTGTAGGACAGGAGAAAAAAAAAAGAATAAAACAGTTCTGCTGCTTTAGTTTAGGTTGGAGTTTAGGAAGAATTTCTTTGCTGCAGGAGTGGTCAGGGCTTGGAACAGGCTGCCCAGGGAGGTGGTGGAGTCCCCATCCCTGGAGGGGCTCAAGAAATGTGTGGCCATGGCACTTGGGGACATGGTTGGATGGCTGTGCTGGGGTTGGGTTGATGATCTCTGAGGCCTTCTCCAACCTTAGTGATTCTCTGATGCTTTTTTGCTTTCTCAGGGTTTGCCTTTGCTTTGTTGGAGCAGCAGCCCAGCTGCTCCTACACTTTGGTGTTGGTCTTAAAGGTCTTTTCCAGCCTAAATGATTCTATGGTTTTCTGAACAGGAGGAGAAACTTCTTTGCTGTGAGGAGCAAAGGCTGAGAGCTTGGAGAAGAGCAGCCCCAGGGGGGATCTGAGCAATGCTTAGCAAGAGATAAAGGGTAGGGGGCAAGAGGCTGCAGCCAGACTCTGCTCAGTGGTGCCCAGTGCCAATGGGCACGAAGTGGAGCCCAGGAGGTTCTATCTGAGCAGGAGGAGAAAGTTGTTTGGTGTGAGGGTGCTGGAGCAGGCTGCCCAGAGAGGTTGTGGAGTCTCCTTGTGTGGAGAGCTTCCAACCTCCCCTGGGCACTGTGCTGCTGGGCAAACTGCTGTGGGTGTCCTGCTGGAGCAGGGGGGGTTGGACTGGCTGAGCTCCAGAGGTCCCTTCCAGCCTCCACCATGCTGGGATTTGGGGATTCTGGTCTGGCTGGTGGCTTTGCTGCAGGGTTCATGGAGCTTTGTGTTCTGACGTTGTCACAGAGACCACAAAAATGTTCCATGTGCAGTGGTGGTGAAGAGAGAGAGAGAGAGAAAGAGAGAGCTGAGGGGGAAATGTCACTGGTGGTTAACACCTCACAGCCATGGCAGGAGCAGCTCTGTTATGTAACTGCCAGGAATGAATTTCACAGGTCCTGGAGCTATCATTGTTTGTGGTTTTTGTATATATATCTATACATTCAAAAATATTTTCTTATATATATATATATATATAAAAGAGGAATTTAAAAAAAAGAGGAAAAAGCTGGAGGACAGAAAGGAGGAAGGAAGCAGAGAGCTGTGACCTGGTTAGGAAAATCAACCCTGCCCTAGGTGAAGTCTCAGGACAGCAAAGAGTGGAGTAAAGGCTGGACAGGGCAGGTCTGCGCCCCCAGCTTGGTTCAGCAGCCTGAATTTGGGCACTGGAGTGGAGAGTGGAAATCCCTGCAGCACCTCAGGTCTTCAGGGAGGGCTGCTGAGTGCTCCTGGGAACCAGAGCCATGCAATGGGTTGGAAATGACCTTCAAGATTAGCCAGTTCCAGCCCCCAGCCATGGGCAGGGACACCTCCCACCAGCCCAGGCTGCTCAAGACCTCATCCAGCCTGGCCTTGAACACCTCCAGGGAAGGGACATCCACAGCCTCCCTGGGCAGCCTGTGCCAGGCTCTCCCCATCCTCACCCTCAAGAATTTCTTCATCTCCACTCTCAATCTGCTCTCCTCAAGCTTCCAGCCCTTCCCTCTCATCCCTCTCACCCTGTGTTGCTCTGGAAGATGCCTAAACGAGAGGTGCTTGAGTTTTGGATAGCCAGAGAGGTGGTGGAGTCTCCATCTCTGGAGACATTCAAACCCCACCTGGATGTGTTCCTGAGTGACCTTCTGTAGCTGGCCCTCCTTGGCAGGACAGAAATTGTTCCTCATGTCCCATTTGAAACCTCCCCTGGAGGAACTTGAGGCCATTTCTTCTTGTCCTGGTGTTAACTGCTTGGGAGAAGAGGCCACCTCCAGCCTCACTCCAGCCTCCTTTTGGGTAGCTGCAGAGGGGAGTTGTCCAAGCACACAGAGCAGTTCCTCACTCTGGAGTCCTTGGAGAATTTTGCTTTTTTTCCAGCTCTGCTTTCAGTCAAGGGAAATGGAAATTTATCATCTTGCAACAGCATCAATGGTGCCAAAGAATGAGAGCCTCCAACAGCTCTTCTGTCTCTTGCAGGTTCCCAGGCAGGTATGGACCTCAGCAGTGCTCAGGACCAGCCAGTGGCTGCAGGTGCTGTGCTCTTTGTGTTCTTCTAACCTCTCCTGAAAGGTTTAAGCTGCAGATGTGCAGTGCTGGGGGACATGGTTTAGCACCAGGCTTGGTAGAGGTAGAGAATGGTTGGATTTGATGATCTTCAAGGAGCTACTGGAGAGAGTCCAGCAGAGGCTACAAAGCTGCAAGAAGCAGCCCCAGAGATGATCTTATGGATGCTGATCAATATCTAAAGGGTGGGGGCAAGAGGCTGGGGCCAGACTCTGCTCAGTGGTGCCCAGGGACAGCACAAGGGGCAAGGGACACAAAGTGGAGCCCAGGAGGTTCCATCTGAACAGGAAGAGAGAATTCTTTTTTTTGAGGGTGCTGGAGGCCTGGAGCAGGCTGCCCAGAGAGGTTGTGGAGTCTCCTTGTGTGGAGAGCTTCCAACCCCCCCTGGGCACTGTGCTGCTGGGCAAGCTGCTGGGGGTGCCCTGCTGGAGCAGGGGGGGTTGGACTGGCTGAGCTCCAGAGGTCCCTTCCAACCCTCCCCATGCTGGGAAGCTGTGTGTGAGGGTTTGCCTCAGACTTTGGGAAGCAAATCCCTCCACAAACTGCAGCTGCTGGGTCTGTAGGACCTGGATGTTGGGATGCTGCAGATGCTTTGAGGGAAGCTGCTGGGAACATTCTTGGAGCATAAATAGTTAATGAGTGATGTTTGGGCTCTTCTTACAGAGGGCCATGAGGTTCTGACTGATGGTGACCTGACCCAATCCCAAGAAATGGAGAGTATGGATCATGGGGAAGATGTGAAGGAACACAATCTGTCTAAGGAGGAAGCAGGAGGTAAAGGAAAGTTTAATTCTGAAAAGCAATCCTTCAGTTTTGTCTTTTTAATCACCTGATGATGCTGTGAGAGGGATTCAAAAGTTTATTCTGGATCATGGCTCTTTCTCCATGGAACCCTAGAATGACTCAGCTGGGAAGGGACCTCAGAGATCATCTGGGCAGGGACAGCTCTCAACTGATGGCCAGATTCATAGATTCATGAAATGGGTTGGGTTGGAAGGGACCTTCAAGATCAGCCAGTGTCAACCCCCTGCCATGGGCAGGGACCCCTCCCACCAGCCCAGGCTGCTCAAGACCTCATCCAGCCTGGCCTTGAGCACCTCTGGGGAGGGGGCAGCCACAGCCTCCCTGGGCAACCTGTGCCAGGCTCTCCCCACCCTCACTGGCAAGAATTTCTTCCTCATCTCCAGTCTCAATCTCCCCTCTCCCAGTCTCACCCCATCCTCTCTCCCCTCACCACTCCAACCCCTTGTCAGAAGTCCCTCAGCCACCACCTTTGGGATGTGTGAAGCAAACCATCAGGCAGCAGGCTGGAGTTAATGTGTTAATTAAAAGCTTGATGGAGGAGAACGAGGGGGGGAAAAATAAAGACAGAAACCCCCCTCCACCCCCCACTCCCTCCTCTTGTTTCTTGCCTCAGGGGACTGGAGGCTGCATGCTGTGCTGCACATGGGCTGTGCTTGCCTGCAGCCATACCAATCCCCAGCTCCCGTGGTGCTTCCTGTGTCTCAGCTGAGCAGGGCTGAGCAGTGAGGCAGAGAGGGCAGGAAATGCTGCCCTGGTGTCTTCATGTGTCCCCAGTGCTCTTTGGTGGCCAAAAGGTGAAGCCTCCTGCATTGAGAAATGGACTAAAAATGATCCACAAAGCTACTTTTCTCCTGAAGGAGTCAGAGCCAAGCAGAGGAGTTTGGTTCAGATGGCAGCAGGTTTGAAGGGACCCCCAAAGGTCATCTTCATAGAATGGTTTGGGTTGGAAGGGATCCTCCAAGGGCATCCTGTCCAACCCCCTGCACTCAGCAGGGACTCCTCCAGCCAGAGCAGGCTGCCCAGGGACACATCCAGGCTGATCTTGAATGTCTCCAGGGATGGGACCTCAACCACCTCCCTGGGCAGCCTGTGCCAGTGCAGAACTTCCTCCTGATGCAGAACTTCCTCTTGATGTCCAACCTCAGTCTGCCCTGCTCCAGTTCCAAACCACTGCCCCTCAGCCTACCCCCACAGCCCCTCCTGAGCAGTCCCTCCCCAGCCTGTCTGCAGGTCCCCTGCAGATATTGAACTGCAGCTCTGAGGTCTCCCTGGAGCCTTCTTCAGGCTGAACAACCCCAACTCTCCCAGCCTGTCCCCACAGCAGAGCAGAGGTTCTCCAGCCCTCTGATCATCTCTGTGGCCTCCTCTGGACCCTCTCCATCAGGTCCAGGTCCTTTCTGTGTTGAGGGCTCCAAAGCTGGCCCCAGCCCTGCAGGTGAGGTCTCCCCAAAGCAGAGCAGAGGGGCAGGATCCTCTCTCTGCAGCTCTGGCCACACTGCTTTGGATGCAGCCCAGGCTGCCCTTGGCCTTCTGTGCTGCCAGTGCCCATTGCTGGCTCCTGTCCAGCTTCTCCCCCCCAGCACCCCCAGGTCCTTCTCTGCAGGGCTGCTCTCAACCTCATCATCCCCAGCCTGGATGGATATGGAGACACCAATCTGCCTGTGCAGAACTTCCTCCTGACGTCCCACCTAAACCCCCCCTGCTCCACTTTCAAACCACTGCCCCTCACCAGCAGCCCTTCCCCACCAGTCCCTGCCCAGTTTGGTTACTTCTCCCTCCCCTGTCCTGCTGGAGGCAGGCAGCTTTCTGGGGGTGGGGTGGGGGTGGGGTGGTGAATGGCAGAGAGCTGCTTTCCTGGTTGTGAAATAAAGAGCACCCGAAGCCACCCTTGTGGTTTATGGATGCTAATTGCTGCTGCCTCTCAGGCGTCTGCAGGGGGGTGGTTAAAAGGCTGGAGGGCAGACAGGAGAGGGCTGAGGAAGCTCCGCTGAGGTCCCGGCGCTGCCGCCGAGCTCAGGTCCTTATCAGCTGCCAGAGGAAGTGCCGTTTTTTATCAGAATATTACATCTCCCAAGCCCAGCTCGAGCCCTGCTGCTCGTGGGACCCAGAGGTTATCTCACAACATCAGAGCTGCCAGGCTGAGCAGCTTCCCTTCAGAGGGGATTTCTGAGCCTCCCCAAGCCAGGCGAGGCTCCGCTGGCGCCGCTGCTGCTCTTGGGGTGTCTCTGCCTCGGTGGCTTCTTGGTGAACTGAAAGTCTCCTCCGGGTGGTGGTGGTGGTGTTATCAGCAGCAGATCCTGCTTGGCTTTGTTGTTGCTTGGCAGCAGCCCCTATGCTGTCACAGCAGGAATGCTGCCAAGCACGTTCGGTGACATCAGCACCAGAGGTGGTGGCACCGCAGCCTGGAGGTGGTTCAGAGATGCAGGGAATGGTTTGGGTTGGAAGGGAGCTGCAAGGGCATCCAGTTCCAACCCCCTCCTGCCACAGGCAGGGACATCTGCCCCCAGCCCAGGCTGCTCAAGGCCTCATCCAGCCTGGCCTTGAACACCTCCAGGGAGGGGGCATCCACGACCTCCCTGGGCAGCCTGGTTGGCATGGGACACCTGCCACTGGCATCTGAGGCAAGGTTGCCCTGCTCCATGGAGAAGGACCTTGGAGTCCTGGTGGAGAGGAAGTTCTCCATGGGACAGCAATGTGCACTGGTGGCCAGGAAGGTGACTGGCATCCTGGGGGGCATTAAGAAGAGTTTGAGCAGCAGGTACAGGGAGGCTCTCCTCCCCCTCTACTCTGCCCAGGTGAGGCCCCATCTGGAGTACTGGGACCAGTTCTGGACTCCCCAGTTCAGGAGGGGCTGGGATATACTAGAGAGTGTCCAGTGGAGGCGAGGAGGATGCTGAGGGGCCTGGAACATCTGTGTGAGGAGGAAAGGCTGAGAGAGCAGCCTGAGGGGGGGATCTGATCAATGCTGATCAATACTTGAAGGGTGGGTGGCAGGAGGATGGGGCCAGGCTGTTGTCAGTGGTGCCCAGTGCCAGGCCAAGGGGCACAAAGTGGCACATGAGAAACGCCATCTGAACATGAGGAGGAACTTCTGAAGGGTACTGGAGCCCTGGAGCAGGCTGCCCAGAGAGGTGCTGGAGTCTCCATCTCTGGAGCGCTTCCAACCCCACCTGGATGTGTTCCTGAGCAGAGCCAAGGGGCAGAGTCTCTTCTCCTGCCCTGCTGCCCACACTCCACTGGCAGCAGCCCAGCACACAGCTGCCTGCTGGGCTGCATGAGGCCACTGCTGGCTCCTGGGGAGCTTGGTAACAGATGGGGGGATATCAGGTGGGAAATGAGAGATTCACCCAGAACCCAACAGCTTTGGGAGGAAAACCCTTGCCTGGGAGTAAGCTACTGGAAGAAGCTGCTCTGTAATTCAGGTTTCTTGGCTCTCATCAGCTTGGAGCTGATTTGTGTTGTTTACTTCTCTCTTTTTGTTGTTGTTGTTGCTGTTGCTGTTGTTGGTAATTAATTGCACAAGGAGACAAATGACACAGTGCCTTAATGACAGAGCCACACTGCTATTAATGTAGTAGAAAATACACATCCAAGTGCTTGGAAAATGATGCCTGGGTTGGGGGTTTTGTTGTTGTTCTTCTACCCCCCCCCTCCCTTTTCCAATTCTCTGTTGCATTTCAGTTTGATTTGTTTCTATTTTTGTTTCAGTAAGAAAGGAGCAGCCTCAATGTGGAGCACCCAGCACCACGAGGGGCAGTTAGGGAAGGTTCTGTCCTGCTTTTAGCAGGGAAATTTCCACCTGGGCTTTGGGTTTCACCACTCAAAGTGTTCACAGATGCAGAGAATGGGTTGGGTTGGAAAGGGACCTGAAAACTCAGCCTATTCCAACTCCCTGCCATGGGCAGGGACACCTCCCACCAGCCCAGGTTGCTCAAGGCCTCATCCAGCCTGGACCTGAACACCTCCAGGGAAGAGGCAGCCACAGTCTCCCTGGGCAACCTGTGCCAGGCTCTCCCCACCCTCACTGCCAAGAATTTCTTCCTCAGCTCCACTCTCAATCTGCTCTCCTCAAGCTTCAATCCCTTCCCTCTCATCCCTCTCATCTTGTGTTGCTCTGGAAGGTGCTTAAATGAGAGGTGCTTGAGTTTTGGATAGCCAGAGAGATGGTGGAGTCTCCATCTCTGGAGACATTCCAGGTGGGGTGTTCCTGAGTGACCTTCTCTAGGTGACTCTGGCTTGGCAGGGGGGTTGGACTCAGTGATCTCCAGAGGTTCCTTCCAGCCCCTACCATGCTAGGATTCTGTGAAATGGGTGCTGAGCAGCAGTGCTGAGGAGATGCTGCAAGGCACAAAGGGAAAATAAACTCAAAGCAGATCTTAACCCATTGAAGGGTCTGGGGAACAGATCTGGTGAGGAGCAGCTGAGGGACCTGAGGGTGCTCAGCCTGGAGAAGAGGAGGCTGAGGGGAGACCTCCTTGCTCTCTCCCTGAGAGGAGGCTGGAGCCAGGTAGGGGTTGTGCTGATCTCCAAGGAACAAGTGACAGGAGGAGGGGAGATGGCCTCAAGCTGCCCCAGGGGAGGGTTAGGTTGGCCATTAGAAGAAATTTCTTCCCTGAAAAGATTCTCAAAGCTTGGAGCAGGCTTCGAGGTGATGGAATCCCCATCCCTGGAGCTGTTGCCCGAGGCAGAGATGTGGTGCTGAGGGGTTAGAGCGTGGCAGAGTTCGGGAACGCTTGGACTCAACGATCTGAAAGACCTCTCTCCACCGAATCCGTTCTGTGACGCCCTGATCGGTGCTGAATCTTCAGCTGAATCCCTGCCAGCTCCAGGTCGTCCCTCTGAGCTGCCCACCTTAGCGACTCCCTTCCTCCCTCCTCCTCCTGCACCCCGTTGACAGCTGTCACCCCCCTGCTCAACTGCCGCAGACGCTTTCCCGATTTGTTTAATTGGGTAGTTAGGGAACGGCAGACAAGAAAAGCTTTTGCTTTGCCTCTGTGGGGTCTTTTGTTGTTGTTGTTGCTGTTGTTGTTGGTTTTGTTTTTCTTCTTTATCTTTATCCTCTCCCACCCCCCTCGACCCCCTCCCCTTCTCTTTAGTCTGCCTGAACATCTGTAGCGTTAGGACCTCATTATGCTGGAAGTGGCACAGCAAATCGGCGGCGTCGTTAAAACGCCACATTAAGATGATTAAGTTTCTTTGTTATCCAGTTGACTTTTGTGGGTGGTTTGTTGTCGTCGTTGTTGTTGTTGTTGCTTTGCCTGCGCTGAGGATTTTCATGGTTATGACCCCAGCTCCTTGTGAAACACTTGAGCCGACATCCCTCCACCCTTCCGTGCTGTTGTCTTTTGAATAGCTTCTGGGGGAAAGGGTTTTGTTGGGGTTTTCTCTGTGTTCTTTCTGCCTTTTCTTCCCGCAGAGTTGCTGTTGGGAAAACTTTAGAACGGTGCCCAAATTGCCTTCTTCCCCTCTGGGTTTGAGGCCAAGGTCTTGGATTAAATCCTAGGGACTGGGGGATTTTCCTTCCCCCAGTTTTCCTTCCTTCCTCAAGAGAAAAGCTAAGATGATGCTCTGCCTTGCTCCAGTTACAGAATCCCGGGGGGGGGGGGGGTGTGGGGTGTGTTGGAAGGGACCTCTGGAGCTCAGCCAGTCCAACCCCTCCTGCTCCAGCAGGGCACCCACAGCAGCTTGCCCAGCAGCACAATGCCCAGGGGGAGTTGGAAGCTCTCCACACAAGGAGACTCCACAACCTCTCTGGGCAGCCTGCTCCAGGCCCCCAGCACCCTCACACCAAACAACTTTCTCCTCCTGCTCAGATGGAACCTCCTGGGGTCCAGTTTGTGTCCATTGCCCCTTGTGCTGTCCCTGGGCACCACTGAGCAGTCTGGCCCCAGGCTCTTGCCCCCCACAGCTCCTTTAGCTCTTGCTGAGCATTGCTCAGCTGCCCTCTGGGGCTGCTCTTCTGCAGGCTCTCAGCCCCAGGGCTCTCAGCCTTTGCTCCTCACAGAGCTTCTCCAGGCCCCTCAGCAGCTTTGCAGCCTGTGCTGGACTCTCTCCAGCAGCTCCCAGTCTCTCTGGGATGAGCTGGGGGTGCCCAGTTTGCTGCCATTCTTTAACCACTGCACCTCCCAGAACATGCCCAGCTCTGTTGGTGCAGTGACTCAGTCTGAAGCTGCCACCACAGCTTCATTCTGGAGGCTTTCCAGCACCCATTGTTTTTACAACGTTTTTCAGGTGAAACAAAAATATTACTCTGGAGCAGGTCTTTCATCTGGTAATCATCTCCCCAGGAAATGAAACCCTCTGCATCAGCCTTCACACAGCACACTGGGACTGGCTTGTGTAAAATCAACCACAGTTTGTTCTGCAGCCTCTGTTCCCTTCCTCAGCTGCCTCAAGAAAAATAGTTCATAGGTTCAGAGAATGGCTCAGGTTGGAAGGGACCTCAGAGATAGGCCAGTTCCAACCCCCCCTGCCATGGGCAGGGACACCTCCCCCCAGCCCAGGTTGCTCAAGGCCTCATCCAGCCTGGCCATGAGCACCTCCGGGCTGGAGGCATCCACAGCCTCCCTGGTCCAGTGTTTTCCTGCCCTCACTGGCAAGAATTTCCTCCTCATCTCCAGTCTCAACTGCCCTCTTCCAGCCCAAATCCATTGCCTCTTGTTCTATGACCCTTGCCAAAAGTCCTTCCCCAGCTCTCCTGCACCTCCAGGGAGAGGGCAGCCACAACCTCCCTGGACAACCTGTGCCAGTGTCTCCCCACCCTCACTGGCAAGAATTTCTTCCTCATCTCCACTCTCAATCTGCCCTCCTTCAGCTTCAACCCATTCCCTTAAGTGCTATATCCAAACCTTTCCATGCAGCTGCCAGTCTCAGTGCTCCCCTTGCATGCCAGGACGTGGAGCAAAAAGTTGGGGCTGAAAAAGGAAATTTGATTGCCTCAGCCCTCTGCCAGCCCGTGGTGAATTTTGGGGTGCCCTGACCTGAGACTGCTTCATAGAATCCCAGAGGGGTAAGGGTTGGAAGGGACCTGTGGAGAGCATCCAGTCCAACCCCCCTGCCAGAGCAGGGCACCCAGGGCAGCTCACACAGGAACACATCCAGAGGGCTTTGAAAGTCTCCAGAGAGGGAGCCTCCAGGACCTCTCTGGGCAGCCTGCTCCAGGGCTCTGCCATCCTCACACCAAAGCTTCCTGCTGGCAGGAAGGCAGAGTGGAGCCTAGACAGCAGCCAGTGTTGGGACAGCAGAATCCCAACCCTCCTCACATGCATTTGCTTCTCAAAAGCCTCTTCTCAGTGGTGCCCAGTGCCAGGCCAAGGGGCAATGGGCACAGACTGGAACCTGAGAAGTTCCTTCTGAAGATGAGGAGGAATTTCTTGGACTGAAGGGAGCTGGAGCCTGGAGCAGGCTGCCCAGAGAGGTGCTAGAGGCTCCATCTCTGGAGACATTCGAAGCCTGCCTGGATGTGTTCCTGTGTGAGCTGCCCTGGGTGCCCCTGCTCAGGCAGTGGGGCTGGACTGGATGCTCTCCAGAGGTCCCTTACAACCCCTACCATTTGGTGATTCCCTTTGGCTTTTGCTCTCTGTCCTCAGAAGGTGAAATATTTTTTTTCCGTTGAGGTTCTTCCAGTGCTTGCCTGCAGACTGCAAGGCCTTGGTGGGCTGTGGCTGAGAGCTGGACTGGAGGTGATGCTCTGAGGGGAGGCAGCAGTGGGAAAGCCTTGGTCAGAGCCCAGGTGCAGCCTTCTCTGTCACTGTGTAAGGAAACAAGCAGGCAGCACAGCCATGGAAAGTGCAGAGGTGATGATTTTCCACAGGGTGCTGTGCCCACTTTGTGCCAGTCAGCAGGTGCCTGCCCTGGGGAACTCAGCCCAGCTTCAGGCTGGCAGAGCTCTGTGCATGAGCAAAAAGCTTTGAGCTGTGAACCTGTGGTGAGAAACAGCAGAGAAATCTTCTCACTTGGAGGCTACAACTTGTCCTCCACCACGGCTGAGGGGTGGGGGAGGCAAAGGTGAAGACGTTGAGCAGAAAGTGGGAATTGAAATCACTTCTGAAAGCAGCACCAAGGTGCAGCTGCAGCCTTCAGCTTCCTTTGGCCCTCTGGTGCAGGATGTAGAACAGCAGTTGGGAGCTGCCTGCTCTCAGGGAGGGGAGAAGAAACAAAAAAGAAAAACAAACCTCAACCAACCCCAAAAAAACTTTTCTTTAACTTGGGCAAAAGCTGCTGCTGAAAGCTGCTGCCAGCAACTGGCAATAGCAGCTCCTCAGAGGGGTGGGGGTGGATGGATGGGTGGATGGATGGATGGATGAAGTAATTCTGGAGGGCTCTCACCCAAAGGGTCACCCCCAAACCCCCTGAAGTGCTGTTGGCAGCAGAAGGTGCCTCAGAAGAAGGGTGGCAGAGGGAGTCCTCAGGATGTGAGGCAGAGCTGAAGAAGGTGCAGAGGGAAATGGTCCACTTGGAGGTGAATCCAGAACTGGTGGTCACCTTCTGAGCAAACCTGTCCCAAAATCCAGACTCCAAAATATGTCTGGGATGGGGGGATAAAAACACTCAACATGGGAGGGGGGGAAAGGTGATGCTGTGTGGAGATCATCATCCAGGGACAGCAGCAGGAGGACCTGGCTGCTCAGGGAGGTGTTCAGGGTGAGGCTGGATGAAGCCAACCAGGCAGGTGGGGTTGGAACTGGCTGATCTTGAAGGTCCCTTCCAACCCAAACCATTCTGGGATGCTCTGACCTGTGGAATTTTTTTCCCACTGATGTGGATTCCTCCCTGGGATGAAGAAACCATCACCCACCTGTTCCTCCCAGCCCAAGTCAGACAGCCTGGCTGGGCTCAGTGCAGCCCCTGAGGGCAGAGGAATGATTTTATCACTGCAGTGTAGCTGCAGATGTTGAGTTCAGGACAGCTTGGCTCACCAGATCTTTGTTTTCAGCTCTGCTTTCATGTTGCCTCCTCATTTTCTGCTCTCAGCCCTTGTTTGATGTGGTTCCTTACTCAGAACCAGAGCTGATTCGCATTCAGCAGTCCACCTTCTGTGCTTTGGAGAAAGGACAAGTGCTCCAGTGCCCTGCTGAGCTGTCTGAGCCTTGCTCTGAGAGAGCAGCAGGTGGCCAGGGGAACGATGCTTTCATACAGGAAGCTGAATTTCATCTCTTGATGCTGCTCTCCACTGGCAAGGGGAGTTTGCACCCTCTGAGAGCTTCTGGCACCTGGAGAAGGCAATCACAGAATCATTGAATCAAGAATCAAGGCTCAGCCAGTCTCAACCCCCTGCCATGGGCAGGGACACCTCACACCAGAGCAGGTTGCTCACAGCCACATCCAGCCTGGCCTTCAAAACCTCCAGGGATGAGGCTTCCACCACCTCCCTGGGCAACCTGTGCCAGTGCCTCACCACGTTCCCGGGGAAGAATTTCTTCCTAACATCCAATCTGAATCTCCCCACTTCTGGTTTTGCTGCAATCAGCCAGCCAAGGGAATTAGCAGGCAGCTCAACAGCTCTGAGCTGTCTCACTGTGAGTGACATTAAGCGTCCATGACCCACGGAGATGCAGCTCAGCTTCATTCCTTCATCTTCAGGATGATCTCAGCTGTACTTCTGCATCTTGAGCTTGAGGAGAGCATCACTCAGGCTTGAGGAGGGCAGATTGAGACTGGAGATGAGGATGAAATTCTTGCCAGTGAGGGTGGGGAGACACTGGCACAGGCTGCCCAGGGAGGCTGTGGCTGCACCCTGCCTGGAGGTGTTCAGGGCCAGGCTGGATGAGACCCTGGAGAGCTGGTAGGAGGTGTCCCTGCCCATGGCAGGGGGTTGGAACTGGCTGAGCTTTCAGGTCCCTTTCCAACCCAACCCAGTCATGGATTCTCTGAGTCTTTGGGTCTTGAAGGCAATGGTTGAGGTCTGCTGATGCCCTTCTGTGGGTGAGTTGTGTTCTGGGATGTCCAAGGTGAACATTTTTCCACTCTTGTGCTTTGTTTTGTTTTGCTTTTCCCTGCAGATGAAGTGGTTCAAGTGAAAGGTGAATACAGTGAGAGGGAGGAGAGTGCTTTAAATTCAGAGCCTGTGGAGACTCCAGAAGAAGCTGAGATGCCTTTCAGCTACCCCAGGGAATACCCTGACTATGAAAGCATTAAACTGGAGAGACATCCTGGCTCCTATGACAGCATCAGGCCAGCCAGTGGGAAAATGAATTGTGACATCTGTGGGCTGGCCTGCATCAGCCTCAATGTCTTGATGGTCCACAAACGGAGCCACACTGGTAAGAAGATCCCAATTTGCTTCTTCTAGAAACTTCTACTTCCTCTAAGAGCTTCTCTTTGGAGAGCAGTGCAGAGAAAAGGCATCTGGGGTCCTGGTGGGCAGAAGGATGCTCAAGAACCAGCGATGTGCCCTTGTGGCCAAGGGCATCTTAAGGGTGGGGAGACACTGGAACAGGTTGCCCAGGGAGGTTGTGGAGAAGGGAAGGCTCCAGGAACACCTTAGAGCAGCCTTCCTGTGCCTGAAGGGGCTCCAGGAGAGCTGGGGAGGGACTTTGGACAAGGGCTGGGAATGCCAGGATGAGGGACAACGGCTTTGAGCTGGGAGAGGGGAGAGTGAGACTGGAGATGAGGAAGAAATTCTTGCCAGTGAGGGTGGGGAGAGCCTGGCAGAGGGAGGCTGTGGCTGCCCCCTCCCCAGAGGTGTTCAAGGCTGGGTGAGGCTTTGAGCAGCCTGGGCTGGAGGGAGCTGTCCCTGCCTGTGGCAGGAGGGGCTTGGAACTGGATAGTGTTGAAGATCCCTTCCCAGCCAAACCCATTCCATGCACCTCTGGCTCCTTTCCCCTCTCAGGAGGAGGGGCTGGGAGGCCAGCAGGGTGCTGAGCTAACCTCTGCATGTCTCTCTGTCTCTCTCTGCATGTCTCTCTCTGTGTGGCTGAAGGTGAGCGTCCCTTCCAGTGCACGCAGTGCGGAGCTTCCTTCACCCAGAAGGGAAACCTCCTGCGCCACATTAAGCTCCACACGGGGGAGAAGCCTTTCAAGTGCCACCTCTGCAGCTATGCCTGCCAGAGGAGGGATGCCCTGACAGGCCACTTAAGGACACACTCTGGTAAGTGGCTTCAAAAGGCACCTCACAGGGCTGTAGGATCAGAGGATCACAGATTTGTTTGGCTTGGATAAAGGTCCCTGAGTCCAACCAGTGCCTAACTCAGCCAAGGCTGGGGCCACACCATGGCCCTCAGCACCACAGCTCTGTTCCTCTGAAACCCCTCCAGGGATGGGGACTCCTCCACCTCCCTGGGCAGCTGGTGCCTATCCCTGACCCCTCTTGCAGGAAGAAAATTCTCCCTCACGTCCAGTCTCAACCTCCCCTGGTGCAGCCTGTGGCTCTTCGGGGTTGTTTTATACCAGCCTCTTGTTTTTTGCCAGTGGAGAAGCCTTACAAGTGTGAGTTCTGTGGAAGGAGCTACAAGCAGAGGAGCTCCCTGGAGGAGCACAAGGAGCGGTGCCGCACGTACCTGCAGAGCGCTGGCGTGGCTGAGCCTGGTGAGTCCCTCCCCTCCTGGGGGCTTTGGGGGGGCTGGAGCATGGCAGGGGGCAGAGCAGGCTGTCCCCTTAGCTGCTGACTCAGCCTTTGCTACAGGCATGGAGGGAGGTGGGGGTTGGTCTCTTCTCCCTGGTATCAGGTGGTGGAAGAAGAGGAAATGGCCTCAGGTTGCGCCTGGGGGAGGCTGAGGTTGGACGTGAGGAAGAATTTTCTTGCTGCAAGAGTGGTCAGGGGCTGGAGCAGGCTGCCCAGGCTGCTCCAGGTGGAGCTTCCTTCTTTTGAGACTTTCAAGACCCATCAGGATGTGCTGCTGTGTGCCTTGCCCTAGGTGACTCTGCTTTGGCAGGGGGCTTGGATGATCTTCAGAGGTCCCTACAGAGCCCCAGGTGGGGGTGGAGTCCCCAACCCTGGAGGTGTTCCAGAAACCTGTGGCCATGGCACCTGGGGCCATGGTTTGGTGGCCATGGTGGTGCTGGGTTGATGGTTGGACTCAGTGGTCTTGGAGGCCTTTTCCAACCCAGACAGCTCCACGGTCCTCTGGTGTCCTCTGACACTTTCTCACAGAATCACTTTGGCTGGAAGAGACCTTGGAGACCATGGAGTCTCCAACCATTCACCCAGCACTCAGAGAAGGCTCTGGCCTCACCCAACCCTCAGCCATCCTTTTATTTCCACCACATTTGCTGTCACAGTCCCTGTGAATAAAGCATTTCTGGGCACACCTTGTGGGCAGCACTTCTGCAGGTGCCACTCACAGTCACCCACATGGTTGGAGAGGTCACAGCTCTGATGTGGCTTTGTTTATGCAGCTGAGTGGCTGCCCCTGGTTGTGGGCAGCTGCTGCCCACATCTCTGCCCATTTATTGCTTCCTTTTCTTCAGATGAAGAAGCTGCTGGGCAGAATGGCTTAGAACTGGGAGAGGTTTGAGTGGTGTGGATGGCTGTAGGGGATGGCAATGGGGTGGTGCCCTGGAGATCTGTGATAGGCAGAGACCCTCTACAAGGGCTTGGGGTGATAGCATGAGGGGGAAGGGATGGAAGCTGGAGGAGAGCAGAGTGAGACTGGAGGCGAGGAAGAAATTCTTGAGAGTGAGGCTGGGGAGGGACTGGCACAGGTTGCCCGGGGAGGGACTGGCACAGGTTCCCCAGGGAGGTTGTGGATGTCCCCTGCCTGGAGGTGTTCAGGGCCAGGCTGGATGAGGCCTTGAGCAACCTGGGCTGGTGGGAGGTGTCCCTGTCCATGGCAGGGGGTTGGAGCTGGATGGTCTTTAAGGTCCCTTAAGGTTCTGGGTGCTCCTTCCCAGGAGGTCCTGGATGCTCTTTCCCAGGAGATTCTGGGTGCTCCTTCCCAGGAGGTTTTGGTTGCTCTTTCCCAAGAGGTTTTGAATGCTCCTTCCCAGGAGGTTCTGGGTGCTCCTTCCCAGGAGGTTCTGGGTGCTCCTTCCCAGGGGTTTCTGGATGCTCCTTCCCAGGAGATTTTGGATGCTCTTTCCCAGGAAGTTTTGGATGCTCTTTCTCAGGAGGTTTTGGGTGCTCCTTCCCAGAAGGTTCTGGGTGCTCCTTCCCAGGGGTTTCGGGATGCTCCTTCCCACAGGGTCTGCATGTTCCAGCAGTAGCAGGGTGCAACTATTTCTGAACTGAAAGGTTTCCTGGTAGCAATGTCAGAGCCTTGCTGGGTCCCAGATAGCAATCTCTGGTCACATTGTTCTCATTGCACCAGAAGCCACCTCCCTGTTCCACTCTCCATCATTTAGTGACCACACAGAGATGCTACAGGAAGCAATGGCTTGAGCCTGAGCCCTGCTTTGGGTTTGTGAATGGTGCCCACACGTTCTGAAAATGCAGCCAGGCTGTCGGTGGGGCAGAAACCACAGCATGGAAACAGCTCTGTGTGGTCACAGCCTGGGCTGGAAGAGCAGTGCCTGCTCTCTCTGCACCCCCAGGGGGATGTGAGGGCTGCAGGGGACAGCAGGGCTTGGAGAGGTGGTGGCTTGTCAGCAAGTGATTGCAAGGATGCCTCAGGATTCATCCTGAATGGATAAATCCTGGAGTCCTAGAATGGCTCAAGGGGGAAAGGAGCTCAGAGCTCAGCTGCCCCAAACTCCCCACCATGGGCAGGGACAGCTCTCAGCTGGACTCAGCTGCTCCAAGGTCTCATCCAGCCTGGCCTTGAACACCCCCAGGCAGGAGGCAGCCACAGCCTCCCTGGGCAACCTGTGCCAGACTCTCACCACCCTGGCACTGAACAACTTCTTCCTAAGACCTTGAGCACCCTGGGCTGGGGGTTGGTGTCCCTGCCCAGGGCAGGGGGTTGGAACTGGCTGATCTTGAAGGTCCCTTCCAACCCACCCCACTGTGGGGTTCTATGAAGTCAAGATTCTCATTGCCACCACAACTTTATCTTGGTTTAATGGCCATGAGTAGGTTGAAGGTTTGGACTCCAGGATCTCAAAGGTCTCTTCCAACCCAACCAATTCTAGATTTAACCAAACCACTTGACTATTTCTGCCAGTCCAGCCTGAAACTTCTCTTTCAGCTCCACTTGAGGGTGAGATAATTAATTCCTGAACCTCTTGTCATGACGTGCAGTGGAGTCCCCCAGTGGGTAAGGCAGTGGAGGAGGCAGCCAGGGCAGGCTCAGTTGTCTCTGCTGGAGGAGAGTTTTGAGTGATTGTTTCCTAAACCCCAACTATTATTCTTGGCTTATTTAATAACTGCTCCAGAAGAAAGGAGGTGGATAAGATAATTTCAAGTTAGCTTTTGTGGAGTGAGAAGGAGAGAGCAGCACTGTGGGAGGCAACCAGCACAGCCTGGGGCTCAGTGGCAGCAGACACTGGTTCCCCTCAGGCTGTCTTCCAGAGATGTTGCCAAAGACCTTTTGTGGGCCATAAATAGTCTGTTTGTTTTCTGGGGGTGGGTGGGGGGCAGCAAAAAGAAAGTGAAATTTGCCATTGGCAAGGAGCAGAAAAATCTTCCTGTGAAAGAAGAGATCCTCAGCCTTCAAATAAAGTCACTGAGGGGCCTCAAGCTGGCAGATTGATACTCAGAGGTGGCCCAGAAGATGTGGTGGAGGTCAATAGTTGTGGTGTCTGCTGAGTGAAGGCCATTGTTACCTCTGCAGGAAGCTGCCTGCCTGCCCTCTGGGCACTAATTGAGTCAAGTCCCCTTGGTGGCACATAAATAAAGTTGGCAGGAGGCAGTGAAGTCACTGCTGAGCTTCCTCCTGCAGCTCCTCAGCCTCTTTCCAGGGCTGCTCAGGAGCTTTCCTCTTGGGGTCAGTCAGGAGATAGGGAAAAAGACTCTGAAAAGGTGGAATTAAAGTTGGAGTAGAAGGATGAGCAAAAGGCAGGAAGGTAAAGAGGGAGGAAAAGAGGAATTAGAAGAATAAACTGAGGGGAATGAAGCAGCATGAGGGGAATGAAGCAGCATGGAGTTGCTCCCCTGCCAGGGATGAGTTGGGGTTTGAGGCTTTTTGCTGCTCTGGCAGGGGGGTTGGACTTGATGATCTCTGGGGGTCCCTTCCAATCCCTTCCAGCCTGTGATCCCAGCAAGCAGTGGTTGTGGGGTTCCTCTCTCCAGGGCAGCTGAGGGTTGTTGGGGTTTTCAGAATCAAAGTACTCCTCCTCATGACCTGAGCAGTGATCCTCCTGAGGTGCCAAAGCTTCCTAGGTTGGGAATGAAGCAAAGCCACCCTAGAACTGCAGTTACCCAAAGAGCTCAGGAAGCCTGCTCCAGGTTTTGGAGCCTGAGCAGTTCTGAAATGAAAAATCCCCAACCCACTGTGCCCAAGAATCAGCTTCAGCTTCTGGCCAGAGTCAGAGATTCATGGAATGGGTTGGGTTGGAAGGGACCTTTCAGATCAGCCAGTTCCAACCCCCTGCCATGGGCAGGGACCCCTCCCACCAGCCCAGGCTGCTCAAGGCTTCATCCAGCCTGGCCTTGAGCACCTCCAGGGAGGGGACATCCACAACCTCCCTGGGCAGCCTGTGCCAGTGTCTCCCTAGCCTCACTGTGCAGACCTTCTCCTGATGTCCAACCTAAACCTGCCCTGCTCCAGTTCCAAACCACTGCTCCTCGTCCTGTCCCCACAGCCCCTTCTGAACAGTCCCTCCTCAGCCTTCCTGTAGCTCCCTTGCAGGTACTGGAAGGCTGCTCTGAGGTCTCCCTGGAGCCTTCTCTTCTCCAGGCTGAACAGCCCCAACTCTCCCAGCCTGTCCCCACAGCAGAGGTTCTCCAGCCCTCTGATCATCTTGGATCATCTTGGTGGCCTCCTTTGGCCCCACTCCAGCAGCTCCCTGTCCCTCTTGATTGATGTTTTGCCTCACAGTGTCTCAGTGTTTCTTGCTGGAAGCACTTTAGGAGCTGCTGAATCTATTTCTGGAGTCTCTAGACCTATTGCAGTCATCTGGGAATCAAAAAGCAGCCTAGAGAAGCTGTGGTGCTACCTTCAGGGCACCAGGTGCCTGCCCTCAGAGGGTCTGCCCATCTCAGCCCTCTTACCCCATCCTGAGTCATACCCAGAGCTGGGGTTTGGTGGCAGTGAGCACTCAGGCAGCACAACTTTGCCTTTGCAAACTGCTGAGCAGACCTTAGCCCAAGGGCTCAGCTCAGGCTGAGGTTTGGTGAGTCAGGGCTGGTGCTGGCTGAAACTCCTCCAAGATCAATAACAGCAAGAGCTGAAGCAGGAGTGGCAGGGAGCTGTGGGGAGCAGGGCTGGGGAAGGATGATGCTGCAGCTTTTAGCTCCTGCTGCACTTGGCAAACTGCACTCTGCAGGTCCAGTGCTTCCCCAAGCTGTGTTTGGCAGGGCTGAAGGGACACCCAAGGTGCTCATCTCCTTTCCTTCTGGCATTGCTTCCCTCTCAGAGGGATTCTGCTTTGTCTTTGGGGAGATCACTGCAAGAGTACAACAGCACAGCAGCCAGGAGCCTCTCATGGTCGGTTCTGAGCTTTCTTTGTTGCCTTAGGAAGGGCAAGGAGAGAATTCCAGCGTGGTGGGGTTGGAAATGACCTCTGGGCATCATCCAGTCCAACCCCCCTGCTCCAGCAGGGCACCCACAACAGCTTGCCCAGAGCTGGGGTTGGAAGCCCTGCAGAGAAGGAGACTCCAGCACCTGTCTGGGCAGCCTGTTCCAGGCCTCCAGCACCCTCACACCAAAGGGTGTTCAGATGGAACCCACAGCTGGCTCCTGCTCAGCTTCTCCTCCACCAGCACCCCCAAGTCCTTTTCTGCAGGGCTGCTCTCAACACCCCCCAGCCTGCATTGATCTCTGGGGTTTGTAGTGGAGCACTGCAGGTTCTCAGAGGTTCTCAAGGAGCCCCCTGGGTGTGACTGATCTCCAAAGAGCACAGCAGGAGGGTCCTGTGGCAGAGGTGTCACACTCTTAGTCAGAAGCAAAAAGCAAAGCTCCCAGGGGCTCTGCCTCCCTCTTCGCTCTGTAACCAACCTTCCAACCAGTTGGTCTGACACTTCCTCTGCCTGCTGAAGGTGCTGGGCTTTGGAGGGTTTTGTGCTCCCCTTGCAGCGAGCTCAGGACTCGAGCAGCAGGGGCTGAGCCCTGCTGGCTCCTGCTGACCGCAGCTGCCTGCAGGGAGCCACAACCAGCAAGAGAAAAAAAAAAAAAAAAAGCCCCAGCAAAACCCAGCTGAGTGCAGCCCTCCAAAGTGCTCCTTTCCAGTCAGTGTGGGAGGAAACCATTCAGCTCTTCTTTTTTTTTTTTTTTCCTTTTAAATCTAATTTTATTTTCCCCATTTCCCCTTTCTCCCCCACCCCCAATGTGTTGTATTTGGTTGGTTGGTTCCTGGTCGGTTCTTTGTTTGCTTGTTTTGGTTGTTTGGGTTTTGTCTTGGGTTTGTTTGGTTTGGTTTGGTTTTGTCTTGTTTTGTCTTTTGGCTTTGTTTTGCTTTGTTTTGTCTTGTTTTGTCTTGTTTGGTTTGGTTTGGTTTGGTTTGGTTTTGTCTTGGTTTGGTTTGGTTTGGTTTTGTCTGGTTTGGTTTGGTTTGGTTTTGTGTTTTGTTTTTTCTCCACCTTCCTTTTCCCCATTTTTTCCCCACTAGCCAGCATGGAGGCAAGGCACAGCAAGGCAGAGATGGGGACTGAAAGAGCCCTGGTGCTGGACAGGCTGGCAAGCAACGTGGCAAAGAGAAAAAGCTCAATGCCTCAGAAATTCATTGGTAAGAACAACAACAAAACCCTTCTCACCTGTCACACTTCTGTCACACTTCAATATCTGCAAGCTGCTTAAAAAAAACAAACCCAAACCTACAGGCCAGGGCCTCTGCTGCTTTTCAATCCCCTCCTCAGGAGGAGTTCGTAGATTCATGGAATAGGTTGGGTTGGAAGAGAGCTTCAAGATCAGCCAGTTCCAACCCCCTGCCATGGGCAGGGACACCTCCCACCAGCCCAGGTTGCTCAAGGCCTCATCCAGCCTGGTCTTGAACATCTCCAGACAGGAGGCAGCCACAGCCTCCCTGGGCAACCTGTGCCAGGCTCTCCCCACCCTCACTGCCAAGAATTTCTTCCTCAGCTCCACTCTCAATCTCCCTCCTCCAAGCTCAAAGCCATTGGACCTCATCCTGTCCCTCCCAGCCCTTGTCCAAAGTCCCTCCCCAGCTCTCTTGGAGCCCCTTCAGGTACTGGAAGGCTGCTCTAAGGTCTCCCTGCAGCCTTCTCTTCTCCAGCCTGAACAGCCCCAACTCCCCCAGGCTATCCCCATAGGGGAGCTGCTCCAGCCCTCATAGCCCTCCTCTGGAATCCCATAGTCCTTGGAAGTGTTTGGGTTCCTCTGGAGTCATCCTGCTGAGTGAGAAGAGGATTTGAAAACATCCAATCCTCTCTTGTGGTCATTTAAGCAGCAAGAATGTTTCCAGAGCATTTTCTTTCCATTCATTTCAGATGATCAGGACAAGTTGGGCAGGTTCTGTGTCTCACTCAGCACAGCTCCTCCTGGCTGGTCCTACTCAGTCACTTGGCTTTAAAGGCAACCAAATGCACCTCTTGTGTCCTGAGGAAGGACCTGGCTTAGTCAGCAGCTCTGGTAGGGCCTCATTTGTAATGTTTTCATGGTTGTTTAAGCTACTGAGTGGTTATTTTTCTTCCTATGACCTTCACCCTCTTACCATCACCACCCTCACCTCAGGGGGGCTGGAACTGGATGATCTTCAAGGTCCCTTCCAACCCAACCCATTCTTGGGTTCTCTGAAGCAAATCTTGGAGGATTGCTGATGTCCTTCTGTTGCTGAGCTGTGTCCTCAGCTACTTCACCACCTCCAAGATGAGAATTTTTCCACTCTTGTGCTTTGGTTTTCCCTGCAGGTGGAATGGTTCAAGTGAGAGGAGAACACAGGGAGAGAGAGGAGAGTGCTTTAAACCTGGCCTAGTGCCTATGGCAGGGGGGTTGGGACTGGGTGATCTTGAAGCTCCCTTCCAACCCAATCCTGTGACTCTCTGTTGAGGCTGTTTGTGGTGGAGGGCTCAGGGCAGATCCCCAACACAAACATTTCTGAAACTCAGGGTTTGGGTGTTTTTATTCTAGAGCCTGTGTGCTTTGCAGCTGTCTCGTTAGGTGATGTGGGACAACATCCCTCACTGGGTGGCAGGGAAGAGCAGCCTGAGTGACCCTGCTTTGACTTGGGTGGCTTTGTGAACCCTGTGTGTGCAGGAGAGGACCTCTGCCAGGGCAGCTTTATGATTCCTTGGGAAAGTGCAGGGCTCCCCACGGGTGATGAGTGCTCATTTTGGCAGGAAGGAGGGAACAGGGATGTGCCCTAACAAGGCATCTTTGTTTGGCTGGGGTCTGTGAATGAAGTCTATTGAGCAGGGGAAGAAGAAAAAAAAAAAGAAAGAAAAGAAGAAAAAAAATCTTCTTGATTGTTATTGGAGGGCTCTGCAGAGGTCTGGACAAGCAGCAGGAGTCTTGCTCGCTGCACGTTGGCATCCTGGGCACAGCAGCCACGAGCAGGGACACAGAGCAGCAGAGCCTGTGCCTGACCTCAGAGATTCATGGAATGGGTTGGGTTGGAAGGGACCTTCAAGATCATCCAACCCCCTGCCATGGGCAGGGACACCTCCCACCAGCCCAGGCTGCTCAAGTCCTCATCCAACCTGGCCTTGAATGCCTCCCTGGAGGGGACATCCCCAACCTCCCTGGACCACCTGCCCTGTGATTGTCTTGACTGAAATCCCTTTATTTGGGTGAATGTCTAGAACCAGGTAACCAGACTGGGTGGTTGCAGCTAAGCTAAAGCCACTCCTAGCTTTAAAAGGAAACGTCCCAGGCCAAATGCTTCACGTGCAGGAGCCTTGCCCAGATCAGCTCCAGTCATCTGTGAGTTACAGTAACTGGGGCAGTGCAGATGTTTATCAGCCTCCTGTCAACACCATGACTCAATGCCTCTGAAACTGCCCAGGTTTCACTGCAGAGGCAGAAACCCAGGAGCTCACGTTTTCTCAGCTGAAAGCACTCAAAAGGTTAAGAAGAACCACAAAGAAGCCTAACTGCTTCCAGCCCTCCTCATGCCTCACTCCCCAGCTTCACGCAGGAGAAGACAACCCAAGGCGGTCACACACAGCCTGCTGTGACTCACAAAGCCTCCTCCAGGAGAGGCCAAGATGAGAATGAGTTGGAAACTAAAACACCCTCCAAAGATAGGCAATAGAAGCAAAAAAAGAGAGAGGGCAGCCCAAAGGATTGCCTCTGCAGAAAGGGATGGAGCCCAGGAGTTAGGGATGCTTGAAAGTACTCAGTCAGGACAGGAGGAGAGCTAAGAGGATGTAGCTGAGATCCTCCTTGTGTCCAGGAGAAGGTTGGGTGGGCAGCAATTGGCTTTGTCTCTGCCAGGTACAGGAAGGAAATAAAACTGCAGCCCAAAAGGTGCAGAAGAAGAACAACAAGAAGGACCTGGAACTGTTGGAGAGGGTCCAGAGGAGGTCATGAAGATGATCAGAGGGCTGGAGAGCCTCCCCTGTGGGGACAGGCTGAGGGAGTTGGGGTTGTTGAGCCTGGAGAAGAGAAGGCTCTGGGGAGACCTCAGAGCAGCCTTCCTGGTTCCTGGTCAGGAGTCACTGTCAGAAGGCAAGACACAAAAGTGTGGTCACTGAGGCTCTCACAGTTGTCTGTCCTTCCACTGGGATTCTATCCTGGTGACTTTTCAAAGGCCCCACGACAACCCCAAGTCTCCTTCCAATGACCACTCCATGCCTTTGTCACAAGTCCCTCTCCAGCTCTCCTGGTGATCCTAGAAGGCTGCTCTAAGGTCTCAAGTCAAAGAGAAGGCCACCCCTAACCCCCCTAAAGCTACTTGTGGATGTCATAGAATGGTCTGGGTTGGAAGGGACCTCCAAAGCTCATCCAGTCCAACCCTCCCTGCAGTCAGCAGGGACATTCCCAACCAGATCAGGTCGCCCAGAGCCCTGTTGAGCCTCACCTCGAGTACCTCCAGGGGTAAGACCTCAACCCCCCCCCAGGCAACCTGCTGCAGCATCCCAGCCCCGTCCTGCAGAGGACCTTTCTCCTCCCTCTCTCCTTTCTGATGCATGGAAAAGCCTCTGCGGAGCTTGGAGCCACCCCCCACCACCCAAGTGCCTCTCCTCTTCCTCCCTTGCAGGCGAGAAGCAGCAGGGCTTGGACCCTGGCTACGGCTGCCCCGCGCCGTACGAGAGGGAGGGCACAGCCGCGCGGGGCGGTGCCATGGACCAGGTCATCACTAACGCCATCACCTACCTGGGGGCCGAAGCCCTGCGCCCCCTGCTGCGGACCCCCCCGGCCCCCAGCGCCGAGGCGGTGCCAGTCATCAGCAGCCTCTACCCCCTGGCGCTCGCCCGCGCCCAGGTGCCCAACGGCGGCTCGCACCCCGGGGACAGGAGCCTGGCCTCGGACAGAGGTCTCTCCCCCAGCCACAGCGGCCAGGACTCCACGGACACGGACAGCAACCACGAGGAGAGGCAGAGCCTCCCCTGCCCCCAGAGCCAGGCGGCCCCCGGCCAGCCCCGCAACGGCCTCCAAGCCCTGGGGGATTTCCCCAGGCCCCCTCACGACCTCCTCAGACCCTCCGCCCTCTGCCCCCGCGACGCCCTGAGGGTGGTGAACGAGGAAGGGGAGGCGCTGGGGGTCTACAGGTGCGACCACTGCCGCGTCCTCTTCCTGGACTACGTGATGTTCACCATCCACATGGGCTGCCACGGCTTCCACCACCCCTTCCAGTGCAACGTCTGCGGCTACCGCGGCCACGACCGCTACGACTTCTCCTCACACATCGCCCGCGGCGAGCACAGCCTCGTCCTCAAGTGAAGCTCAGCGCCTACAGGGTCACCCTCAAGGGAATTTAAACACCACAGGACCATCTTAGACTGAATTTGAGGACCTACAAGGTCACCTTCAAGGGAATTTAGGGACCACAGAGTCATCTTAAATTGGATTTAAGGACCTACAGCATCACCTTCAAGGGAATTTAGGGACCACAAAGTCATCTTAAATTGAATTTAAGACCTACAGGGTCACCTTCAAGGGAATTTAAGGGCCATAGAGACATCTTAAATTGAATTTAGGGACCATAGGGTCATTTTCAAGCAAATTTAAGGATCATAGAGTCATCTTAAATTGGATTTAAGGACCTACAGGGTCACCTTCAAGTGAATTTAAGCACCACAGGGCCATCTTAAATTGAATTTAAGGATCTACAAGGTTATCTTCAAGTCAATTTAAGGACCCACAGGGTCATCTTACATCAAATCTAGGGACCACAGAGTCATTTTCAAGCAAATTTAAGGACCACAGAGTCATCTTCAAGGGAATTTAAGGAGCACAGGGTCATCTTCAAGAGAATTTAAGGACCTACAGGGCCATCTTAAACTGAATTTAAGGACCAAGGACCTACAGGGTCACCTTCAAGGGGATTTAAGCACCACAGAGTCATCTTCAAGGGAGTTTAAAGACCACAGAGTCATCTTCAAGGGAATTTAAGCACCACAGGGCCATCTTAAATTGAATTTAAGGACCTAGAGGGTCACCTTCAAGTCAATTTAAGGACCTACAAGGTCATCCTCAAGTGAATTTAAGGACCACAGGGTCATCTTTAAGGGAATTTAAGGACCACATCCTTCTTTTTTTTTGTTTGGTTTTCTTTTGTTTTTCCCTTTTGAGGGCAAAAGCTTTGGTTTAGGTCCAAAAAAAAAACAAAAACAAAAAAACCAAGGTGTGAGTGGGGGTGTCAGGTTGTTATGGTTGAGGGTTTTGGTGGGGGGGAGGTTTGATTAGGATAATGAAATGTGAGGAGTGGTTTCTCTACACCACTTCTAGAGGAGGGGCACTTGGAGGTGACACTTTGGTACCCCTTGGGTGTTTGGGGTTTGGTTTTTTTTTTTTTTTTGTAGCATCTGTGCCTGGCTGCTGGGGGACAGTGGCACTGTGGGAAGTGGCCACAAGCAGAGAGCAGTTTTGATGTGAACTCTGATTTTTTTTTTTTTTTTTTTAGTTTTATTTTATTTTGGGGAGTGAAAATTCAGAGCCATTGAAGATGTTTTTATATTCTTGAGGCTGCCTTTGTTTCTGTTGTCTTTGCTTCCAAAGGGGAGGTTTGTGGCCCTGCTTGGGCAGATGTAAGCAGGGAGAAGCAGAGTGGTGAGGTTGGAAGGGACCTCTGGAGCTCAGCCAGTCCAACTCCCCCTGCTCCAGCAGGGCACCCACAGCAGCTTGCCCAGCAGCACAGTGCCCAGGGGGGATTTGGAAGCTCTCCACACAGGAGACTCCACAACCTCTCTGGGCAGCCTGCTCCAGGCCTCCAGCACCCTCACACCAAGCAACTTTCTCCTCCTGCTCAGATGGAACCTCCTGGGCTCCACTTTGTGTCCATTGCCCCTTGTGCTGTCCCTGGGCACCACTGACCAGAGTCTGGCTGGGACTGGGATGGGGCAGGGTGGGATTTGTTTGCCCCCCACGTGTCCAGACAGGAACAAAAACCCTACAGACCTCTGCCAGGAGCTGGGCTACATCTCCACCAGCTCCTGCTTGGTCCAGCACCCCAAATCCAGCAGTGCTGGAAGGGCAGAGTAGGTGAGGGAGGACTTGAGTCACTGCTGCCACCTCCTCCTTGTCCCAGTTCTCCAGCCCTTGACTGAGTCACCTCCTCTGCACCATCCCAGCAAGGACCCACTGGTGTCTCACAGCCCTCAGCGTGGGCTGGGTGGCTCTGCTGGGCTCCCAGTGCCCCCCCAAGGAAAGTGTGAGGTTCCCACTGCCCCCAAAAAGCAGGGGGCAAAGCCTGAGTCCTCATGAGGCCACCTCAAGCATGCCCAAGGCTGGCACCATAGCCCCGGGATGCAGGTGGCAAAGCAGGGACGAAGCCTCGGCTGTCACCAGGGCACCACGACAGGGGGCAGCGGGTTCAGGTCACGCCTGGTGCCCTCCTCGCTGTGCCAGGAGGGAAGTGAAGCCTCCGGGGAGCTGCTCACTCCTAGCCTTTCCCTCCGGAGGAGCTATTTCTGGCCCCACATTTGCATGGCACCCAGCCGGGACACCTGGGCTGCCAGCCGAGAGTAAACGAGCGAGGAGAGGACAGAAACTGTGCCTCGTGGTGTCCCCGGGGAAGGGAAAGTCCCAAAGTCCCCTCAGATATTTGTTTGCAGAAAAAGCTGCTTCTGACCCCCCCCTTGTCGTCCCCCGACCCGCTCCCGGCAGAGCCCCCTCCAGCGAGGGCTGTGCTTGAGGCTGCTGCTTTGCCTTGGAGCTCCAGGAGCAGGGAGAGGTTCCCAGGCTGGGGGTGATGCTCCCCAGCTACAGACACAGCCCAGCTGCCTCCCACTGATGGAGGAACTCCCCCACACACTCACCCCAGGCTACTGCAGCTCCCTGGGTCCCCCCTCCTTTTATGCGGAACCCCCCATTCCCACCGCAGGCTCTGGTGAGCAGGGCTGAGGCCATCGCAGCACTGCTGTCCCCAGCCCACCCCGGGGACAATCCTGTCCTCCCCCCGTCCTGCTTTCCCCCAGCAGCAGCCCCACTGCTGCTCCTCTGCAGACTTGGGGACACCATGGGACTGGGGGTGCCTGTGAGGGTCTTGTCCTCCCTCAGCCTCATTTCCCACGGCTGTGGCTCTGTGCTGGGGGAGCTGAACTGCAGCCAGGGCCCCCCCTCGCCGGAGCTGGGTGCAACACCCCCCCTCCACCTTGTCTCTGCCCCCCGGAGTGGAGAAAGTTAGTCAAGGCTGCAGAAACCGCAATGGGGGGAGGCTGTGTCCCTTTGATGTCACCCTGCAGGGCCCGCAGGTGCTGCGCCGTTGCCACAGCCCTGCTGCCACCGGCCCCAGCGCCGCCGTGCCCTGCACTCGTGCGGCACAGGGAGGGGGAGGGACAATGTAAAAATACTTCCTTTCCTCCTCCGCACCCTCCTTCCCTCCCCACCACTAACCCCATCCTGTCCCCAAGGTGCCTGGAGCCAGCCAGGCTGAGGAGCTGCCACGCATGGCACAGGCTGGGGCATGGTGCTGCAGCCACACCTGGGGCTGGGGGGGTCCTGGCAGGGATTTTGGGGGGGGGGGATTACAGTGAGGGTTCTGCATGCCTGCCCCAGGTGCATCCCTTCCCCCTCCATCCCAGGCTCTGGGGGGGCCATGGGAGGAAATTTTGACAAAGGTTTGTAGGGATAGAAGGAGGAGCAATGGATTGAAGCTGGAAGAGAGGAGACTGCAAAGAAATTCTTGACAGTGAGGATGGAACAGGTTGCCCAGGGAGGCTGTGGATGCCCCCTGCCTGGCATGATGAGGCCTTGAGCACCCTGGGCTGGTGCGAGGTGTCCCTGCCCATGGCAGGGGGGTTGGAACTGGATGATCTTGAAGGTTCCTTCCAACCCTTCAGCAGGGCCTCCTGGGCTCACCGGGAAGCTCCATGGGAAGGTTTCTGAGAAACAGCCCCATGAGGTTGAATCATCCTGGGCCTCCCTGTGGTTTCCCCCCAGCTGCAGTCACACCAGGCACCCACACACCAGCACCCTGCACCCAGCCCCCCAGCACTCCCCAGGCTGGGAGGGAGCCCCTGGAGCATCACAAGGTGCTGGAGTCCCTGCTGCTGACACCTCTGCTCCTGGTGCCTGCTCTGCACCCACCCAGCAACCAGCCTTCACCATGCCACCCACACCCACCCCTGCAGCCCCTTGGCACCCCCTAAACACACCCCACACTCTTTGCCCCCTGCCAGCAGCATCCCTGGCAGGGGAGGGGACGGATTGTGGCATGTCAGGACATGGTTAGGTGGGCACAGTGGTGTTGGTTGTAGGCTGGACTTCATGACCTTGGAGACCTATCCCAATCTTAGTCATTCTGTGCCTTCCACCACTTCCTGCCCTCTCTGCCCTTAGAGGGGTTCAGTGCCAGAGCTGGGGTGACAGAATCCACCCTGCTGAGCCCCCCCACCGCAGGGGACATCACCAACACAGCCACTGCTGGCAGGTGGCCGGGAGAGCACCCTTGGGTGCAAGGAGCTGGGGGGGTGAGGGGGGTGGCACTGGATGCCCCCAGAGAGCAGGAGGCAGGCGGGGGGGTCAACTGCCAGCCCTGTCACAGCCACTGCACTCTCGGAGGAAGCCTCTCTGCGGGGTTAAAAATACCTCTGCCCACTTTAATGCGGCGGTGGCGCCGGGGTCGGGGGGAGGCTATTTGGGTGGGGTGGGGAGCAGGAAGCGAAACCCCAGCTGGGTCCCAGCCCTGCTCACCCCCCAGGCTGCCGGGGGGGCCATGGTGGGGGCGGGGGGCGGGGGGAGGCTATTTGAAGCCCAGCAGGCGAACTCCCTCCTTCACCTTCTGAGCCTTCCAGCGCAGCAGGCGCAGGGCGCGCAGCCCGAGGCGCAGCACTGCGCCGTACTTGAACACCAGCTTGGAGAAGGCTGCGGTCAGCAGGGCCCCGCTGGGGTCTGCCTGCTTCAGGGCAGCCAGCGGCGTGTAGGCTGCGTTGGTCTGGTGCCGGAAGGGTGGCCTGGCCGCCTCGATCACCCGCAGCGTGTGCTGCTCCGGGACACACACACACGGTCCCCTTCTTGTCCCCTTCCTGGCCCATTCCTGTCACCAGCTCCTGCTCCCCGTCCCCATCCCAGCTCCAATTCCATCACAACCCATCCCTGCTCTGTCCTCGTCTCTGTCCCCTCTCTCCTTTCCATCGCATCTCATCCTGTCCACATTCCCATCTCCTTCCTGTTCCCATCTCCTTCCCACTCCATTCTATCCCCACTCATATTCCTATTCCAATCCCATCTCCTTCTTGTTCCCATCCTATCCTCATCCTCGTTTCCATCCCATTCTCAGCCTTCTCCCATCCCCTTTCCATCCTGAGCCCCATTCCCATCCTGTCTCCTTCCCATTCCCGTTCTATCTCCATCCCCATCCCCTTCCCATTCCCATCTTCATCCTCATTTCCATCCCATTCTTATCCCGTCTCCTTCCCATTCCATCTCTGTGCCCATCCCCATTTCCACTCTACTCCCATCCCCATCCCCCTTCCATCCTACCTGCAACCCATCCCCAGCCCTATTCCCACCCTATCCCCATCCCCAACCCCTTCACATCCCATCCCTATCTCCATCCCATCCACCATATCCCCATCCCATCCCTGTTTCCAGTCAGGCTCAGCCCCACCAGGATGGACCTCAGAGGGAAAGATTTGCCAGGACAGGATCCCTGCCCTGCCGCTGGGCTCCCTGCTCCTCCCTGGGGGCTAACTGAAGCTTTTCTAGACCCTCCCAGCCCAGCCCAGCCAGGGGGGAAAGGGGAAGAGGGCTGCCCCCGGGCTGGCAGGGCCCCCCCCTGCCTGTCACCTCAGCGATGTCCTCGGGGGTCTGTCCCAGGCTGGCAAAGACATCCTTGGAGTTCCTGAGGTAGACGTTGGTGAAGATGTCAGCAGTCTCAGGGTCTGTCCGTGAGTAGTCTGCACGCTCAGCCTCCTCGTACAGCTTGGCCTCGAACTCCGTCGTCACTGGCCCCGGCTCCACCAGGCTGATCCTGCCCGGGGACGGGGCGCTGGGGACCCCAGCACCCCCCCGAACTCCTCCACCCCTTGTGGGGGGGTGGGGTGGTGGTGCCAAGCCGGCCCCCAGCCCCTGGCACTCACGCCACATTGAAGCGCAGCGCCTGCACCACCAGGCTCTCGCAGAATCCTTCCACCGCGAACTTGGAGGCTGCGTAGATGTCATTGAAGACGATGCCTGGGTTGGGGGGGGGGGGTCCTGTTCAAGGTATGGTGCCAAGGTTGGTCCCACCAGGCCACCCTGTGCCCCCAAGCCCTTACCCTGCAGGCCCATGATGCTGCTGATGACCACGATGTGGCCCCCACGGCGCCGCTTCATGTCGGGCAGCACCTCCTTGACCAGCCGGACCAGGCCGAAGAAGTTGGTGTCCATCAGGCTCTGCATGGCTGCCAGGCTCTGGCACTCCAGGGGGCCAGCCATGCCCACCCCAGCGTTGCTGACTAGGGGCACTGGGCATCAGTGGGGCATCCCTCCTCCGAGATCTCCTCATACCCAGTGCACAGAAGGTCCCTGGTGTCCAGAGCATCCCTAGTGCAGGGGGCCCCTGGCACAGAGGAGGGTGCTCTGAGGGTGCCCAGCATGGTATGCCCTCAATGTGGAGGGTCCCTGGTACATGGTGTCCCCAGCACAGAAGGTCCCCAGTGCACAGAAGGTGCACCCTAGCACAGGGTGTCCTTGGCATGGAGGGGCCCTGGTGCCCAGCGCGTCATGGAGGCATCAGCACTGGGTACACAAAGGGTCCCTGGCATGTGGACCATCCCCACGTCCACTCAGGGTGCCCTCAGCATGGAGGTTCCCTGGCATGGAGGTTCCCAGGATGGGACAGGCTCGGCACAGGTGGTCGCCAGCACACAGGTTGGTGCTAGTACAGGGTGTGCCCAGCACGGAGGGTGCTCAGCAGGGAGCACCACGGGGACGTGGTGGGAGAGGGGGGTGCCAGGGCTCACCCAGGACGTCGACGTGGCGCCCGGGAATGCTGTCGAGGCAGGCGCGGATGGAGCTCTCGTCACACACATCCAGCTGCTTGATCTCCAGCGTCCTGCCCAGCGCCGGCCCCGCCGCGGCCGCCAGGGCCCCGCTCCTGCCCACGTTCCTCATGGTGGCAATGACTGAGGGCGGGGGCGGAGGAGGGGGCACAGAGCCAGCTCAGCCTCAGCCCGGGGTATCCCCTAGGAACCCCTGGGGGGGGTGGGGTGTCTCTGCGCCCCCTGCTCACCTCGAAAGCGCTGCTGCTTGTCTCGTGCCAGCCGCACGGCCAGTGCCAGCCCGATGCCAGAGGAGCAGCCGGTGATCAGCACTGTCTTGGGCGCCATGGCACAGCCAGGTCCCCGCTCCCCTGCCCCCCGCCTTTAATAGCAGCTGCCCCCCCCCCCAAATCTCAGCCCTTAATCCCCCCCCCGCCCCTAATTAATCCCCTCCTGGGGATTTGCTGGCAGCCCCGTGGCAGAGCCACACGTGGTGCCCAGGGCACACAGAGGGCTCTTTGTGCCAGACCTGAGGCACCGTGGGGACACGGCAGGACGTGGGGAGGCTGCCAGCTGCGTGCCCACTGGCAGCAGGGGGCTGTGAGGATGGACGCCCCCTCCCCCCAGCACCCCGAGTTTTCCCTTCGAGGGGGCAAGGCATGGGCTCTGAAAAAATAACTTTTATTGTCACTGGTACAAAACAAGTCACAGTTCAACTGGCCTGGGGGGGACGTGGGGGCACAGTGCTGGTGGGTGCCCCCCTCACTCCCTCCCACCACCCCGCTCCAGGGGCTGGGGGACGCCCAAACCCTCCTGGCCTGGGGGCGAGGAGTGCCAGGGCCCCACGGGGTCGCTTAGGGACATTCAGGGCTGGTGCTGCAGGAAGGGGGGTAGAAAGTGCTTGAGTAGGAGGGTTCCCGGTGGCGCTGGCACCCCAGGACCCCGCAGGCAGAGCTGGCACCCAGGGGGAGTGGCGGAGGAGTTGTCCTTGCCCCTGAGTGCGCTGCGCCCAGCCGGCCCCAACCCTGCCGTGCTGTGCCAGGCTGGCCCAAACCGTGCCAGTGGTGTCGGGCAGGGCCGGGCCGGGCTGGGCTGTGCCATCTCGGCGGTGCCAGGCGGTGCCAGGCGGTGCCAGGCTCAGAGGGCCACGCAGGTGCAGTAGTGGCGCAGCTTGCAGGGCAGGATGCCGCGGTTGATCTGGTGGAACTCCACCAGCTGGATCAGGTCGGCGAAGCGCGTCTGCCCGTCGTCCATGGTGAAGTAAAGCCTCCCCTCCTCCTCGCTCTGCCAGGGCACACGGGTCAGGACCCCCCACCCTGGCACCCCCTGCCACCCAACGGCCCGGCCCCCCTCCGCCCCCCCGCTGCTGGCACTCACCGGCAGGATCAGGTAGTGCTTGACTCGCTGCAGGTGGCACAGGGACAGGACGAAGCCCTTGGGGTTCCGCTGGCTCTCTCGCACCAGGAAGACCCTGCCAACCCCGGACACCCTTTGCCACTCCATGCCAAACCCGGGATCCCAAGAGCCCTTCCCAGCCCCCAAACCTCTAAGGTCCTGAGCCCTCTGGGAGCCCTGTACCCGCCAGGAGCCCACAAGGGGCTGTCCCCTCCACCTCAACCGCCTGAATCCCAACCCCCTGGGGGCTGCAGATCCTCTGCAAACTCTGGGGATGTCCCAACCCCCCCCGCCGCGAATCCCACCCCCTGCCCTGCCAACTCTCCCCTTATCCCTGCAGGCATCCTGCACGATCCCCACGAGTTGCTGTGCTCTACCCCCTGGGGTCATATCAATCTCACGTGTTCTATGCCCCCACACGAGCCTCAGAGGCCCCCAATAACCCCCCCCGCCATGATCCCTAGGGACCCCCACGGCCCCCTCTCCCCAGGGTGCCCTACCCATCCACCAGGCCCTGGCGGACGATGAGCTGCTGGGTGTCCTCCCGGGAGATGCGGCCATGGAACCAGGGCTGGGTGCGGTGGATGGCTGCGGAGAGAGGGGTGTCAGGCTCGATGGGGGGACCCCACCGAGGGCAGTGATCCCCTCCCCCGTCCTTGGCACCAGCTGGCAGTGTCCCCTCACCGGCGCTGAGTGGGGAGCTGTGGCAGGCGGCGGGCAGGCTGTAGCGGTGAGTTGTCTTCTTCTGGCCGTGCAGAGCAAGGAGCAGGCATCAGGGTGGGCTCAAGGGGACCCCCACCTTGCAGCCCACCCCTCCGCACCCTCCCCTAAAAGCCTCAACTCACCCTCCAGGCCTGAGCCTCCTCCAAGGCCACTGTCAGCACCTCGTTGGGGTTCTCTATCACCCTGCCTGTGCACCCCGAGAAGTCCATGGCCACCAGCGCGTTGTCCGAGACGCTCCGCTGGGGGGGAACAAGGGGTGACCTGGGGGTCCCCATGGGATGGGGGCTGCTTGGGGAGGGGGATCAGCACTCACCAGGGGTGTGGGGCCGATCCAGGGGGGCTGGCTGAGCCGTGCCTGTGCTTGCTGGTAGTTGCGATAGAGCTGCATTCCATACTGGGGGGGACACAGCCTGCTGAGCTGGGGGGGGCCTCTGTCCCACGGGAAGGGGGGACCCAGCTGGCATGGGGATGGGGACCTCCACATCCACCCAGTATGGGGATGAAAGCCTCTACATGCACCCAGTGTGAGATGGGGACCTCCACATCTACCCAGCACGGGGTGGGAACCTCTACATCCACCCAGTATGGGGATGGGAACCTCCACATCAACCCAACATGGGCTGGGGACAACCATCCTGCATCTCTTCTAGCACTGGGATGGGGACATCCTCCCAGCATCCCCCCAGAATTTCCCTATTATCTCTCCACTATCCCCCCCAGTATGCCCCCACCATCTCCATAGCACCCTCCAGCATCTCCACAGCATCCCCCCAGCATTCCTCCAGGATGCCCCCCAGTACCACTAGTATGGAGCCTGGGCTCACCTTGAAGAGGCGGAAAGCAGCCATCCAGCAGCTCCTGCTCTGCTCATCCTCACTGCAGAGCAGCTTCAGCCCCTTCACTCCACTCCTCACCTTGTAGGGCTGTGGGGAGCACAGGCAGGAGCCATCATGGGGCAGCCCCAGATGGCCAGAGACCCCTCAGCAAGGAGCAGGACCCCCAGTCCCCAGCCAGGCTGTCCAGGGAGGCTGTGGCTGCCTTCTCCCTGGAGGTGTTCAGGGCCAGGCTGGATGAGGCCCAGAGCAACCTGGGCTGGTGGAAGGTGTCCCTGCCCATGGCAGGGGGGTTGGAACTGGCTGATTTTGAAGGCCCCTTCCCACCCAACCCATTTCATGAATCCTGAATCCCACCTTGATGCAGAAGCCAAACTCTGTGGGTGTCCCATAGAGCTTCTTGCCCTGCGTCACGTAGTAGATGTTGGACTCGGTGAGGTCAGCGAAGTACTGGAGGTGCCGTGGGTCCTGGGGCAGGGGAGAGGTGGGGAGGAGGGGGACACACACACATCAGAGCTGGCCCCATGGCAGCCCCCACCTGCAGCCAGGCTCCCACCTGCAGCTCACCTTGGAGGTGCCTTTGGTGGAGTAGTAGAGCCCCGAGCGGCGCAGGGAGAAGTAGAAACGCTTCCAGACCTTGCGCCCAGCCTCCCGCAGCTGCAGGAAGCCCTGCACCTCGGGGCAGCTCCCCGAGTTGAGGAAGTTCTGGAGGGGGAGAGGAAGGCTGAGGGGCACAGTGGAGTCCCCCTGGCACAGCAGGGTCCCCATGGGACAGCAAGATCCTCACACCGTGGTGAGGTCCCCACGGCATGGTGACATCCCCATGGCATAGCAAGGTCCCTGTGCTGTGGTGAGGTCACCATGGCACCACAGGGTCCCCATGGCATAGCAGGATCCTCATGGCACCACGGGGAACCCGTGGCACAGCAGAGTCCCCATGGCACGGTGAGGTCTTCACAGCACAGCAGGGCACCCAGGGCATGGCAGGATCCCCATGGTGCAGAGAAGTGCCCATGGCATGATGGGGTCCCCCCGGGGTCCACATGGCAGAGCAGGGTCCCCATGGCACGCTGAGGTCCCCGTGGCACATCTGGCGGCCCCATACCTGGATGAGCTCGGAGTGTGCCATGCTCTTGTTCGCCTCCAGGCAGCTGGACACCATCACCTCAGGGAAGAGGGACTGCTGGGGGGGGGGGGGAAGACAGAGTGTGTTAGGGCAGACCCATGGGGTGCTCAGGGTACCCACGGGGTGCTCAGGGTGCCCACGGGCCCGCCGAGTGCCCGCGGGCTGCGCCGGGGTGGCCTCGTACCGCGCTGCTCTTGAACAGTTCGTACTTGGCGAAGTTCTTGCGGAACACAAAGCGGCTGTCGGCGCCCGGGGGCCAGGAGCTCTGCACCTCCACCACCGACTCGTGGTCCTCCAGGCACCGCTCTGCGCGGGGACAGGGCTCAGCGGGGCGCCCGGGGGATGCCCGGTGCCGCACCAGGCCGTGCCGCGCCGGGCCGCGCCGCGCCGGGCCGCTTCGGTGCCAGCAGCTCACCCAGGGCCAGGTGCTGGTGCAGCTCCACCAGTGCCCAGCTGTGGTCCTGCAGCGCCCGCGTCCTCCGCACCAGGGTCTCGCAGAGCTGCCGAGCCGTGGTGCCAGCCGACACCTCCAGCGAGCGGCAGGCGCCGTCCTCGCCGAACACCTTCACCACCTGCCAGCAGGGAGGCCACCGCTGTCCCCATCCTGTCCTGGTCCCTGTCCCTGCCCCGACCGTCCCACCCCTGTGAGTCCTCGGCTCCATTCCTGATTGCCCAGCCTGGTTGTGCCAGAGGTGGTGTGCCAGGGTGACACAGGTGGAGCTCTGGGACAGTGGCACAGCCCTGCCACCAGCCTGCCAGCCCATCACTAGGACCTCAGGTCACCCCGATGCCATCCGTGGGTGGTGATGATGGTGTGGGGACACCTCTGAGGTCTGGGACAAAGGGAGCTGGGGTCTTGCGGCTATGGGACAAGGGGTCCTAGGGCCACCAACGTTAAGAAAGAGGGTCCCAGGGCCACCAAGTTTAAGGAATGGGGTCCCAGGGCCAGCAGGACTGGGTGCAGGGAGCTGGGGGGATTCTGGGACTCTGGGATGGAGTCCCAGGGCCACCAGGGCTATAAGGGGACCATGACCACTACAGGGCTAAGGGAAGGGGTCTCAGGGTCACCAGGGTTGTGGAACATGGTCCCAAGGCCACCAGAGCTGTTGGGTAGGGTTCCTAGAACTCCCAGGAGCCAAACTCCCCCCCCCCCATCTCCAGCCTGTTGCCCCCAGACTCACGTGGGAGACACCTTCCCGGGGGGGTCCCTGGCCCAGGGCCGGGCTGCTGAGGATGGGCGAGTTGGAGGGGCTGCAGAGCTCGGGGAAGGGGTTGGGGATGCTGGGCAGCGACGAGGCTCGTGGCTCCTCTTCTGTCAGCTGCCGGCTGCGGGCACAGAGGGGCTGAATACCCACAGACCGCCCAGCACCACCTCCTGTACCCCCAACCCTGCTGGACCACCCCCAAACCTCCACGAGAGACCCTTGGCATCCGCCCCCCCCCCCACCCACCTGCAGCCGTGGATGAAGAGGGGCTGGGAGCGCTTGACCTCGGGGGGGCCCTCGCCCCCATCCCGCTCGCTGGGGACCCCCTCCTGCTCCACACCGCCCGGCCCGGGGGGCTCCCGGGGGCAGCTTGGCTGAGCCCCCCCGTCCATGGCATCATCTGGGGGGAAGAGAGCAGGTCCTGCCTGGCACAAGGCTCTGCATCTGCAGGGCAGCCCCCACGGGGCATGGTGCCCGGCTCCGGCTCCACACACTGCAGACAGACAGTGCCGGGGTGCTGCCAGGTGCTGCCCACCCTTGGCACCCATCCCGGTGGTGTTTTGCCGGCGCCCAGACAAGCGGTGAGTCAGCGCGGGGTGAGGTGACTCAGCATCGCCTGCCCCTGGCACCCTGCACCCTGCGGGGGTCCGGATGGGTCCCACGAACTGCCAAGCACCAGGAGGTCCCTGTCGCCCCCAGCCCCATCCCGGTGCAGGAGCTGGGGGACAGGAGCTGGGGACATGAGGGTGAGGCCAGCAGTGGACACCCAAGAAGCCCCTGGTGCTGCCATGTCCTTTGTGGCACCCTCAGCAGTGCCCCTCTGGCACCACCAAAATACCAACTGAGCCAGTCTGGGTGTGGGGAAGGTGAGTTGGGCTGAGCCAAAACGGGCCAAAAAGAACTGGGCTGAGCTGGGCTGAGTTGGGTTGAGCTGAGCTTTGCCGGGCTGAACCGTGCCGGGCTGAGCCATGCCAGGTTGAGCTTTGCCAGGCTGAGCTTTGCCGGGCTGAGCTTTGCTGGGCTGAGCCGTGCCGAGCTGACCTTTTCTGGGCTGAACTGTGCCAGGCTGAGCCGTGCTGGGCTGAGCTTTGCTGGGTTAATCTTTGCCAGACTGAGCCATGTTGGGCTGAGCTTTGCCGAGCTGAGCTGGGCTGGGCTGGGCTGAACTTTACTGGGCTGAGCTGTGCCAGGCTGAGCTCCGTCAGGCTGAGCCGTGCCATGCCAAGCACGGCGCCAGCGGGAGCAGGAAGCGGAGCACAGTGGTGGCCCAGCCCAGACACCTCCTCGGGTCCGGCCAAACCAGTTCTGGCAGCCGCTCCCAGCTCCACCTCACCACGCTGGCATCCGGACCGGGGCGGCCGCGCTGGGAGGCCGGGGGCGAGGGAGCCGGTGCCCGCGCCCGCCGTGGGAACGGCCCCGAGCCCTCCCACCGGGCACAGGCCCCCGCGCTGCACCCTTCGCCTCCACCCCGCTGCTGCTGCCAGCACCCGCACGGTGCCACCCTGCTTGGGGGGACAGCCTGTGGGCACCAACTGGCACTCCTGTGTCAGCCCCAAAGTGATTCACAACATGAGCCAGCCCTGCCATGGCACAGCCTGGCACGGCCTGGCACAGCTTGGCATGGCTCAGGACAGCTCGGGACAGCTCGAGACAGCTTGGTGTGGCTCGGCACAGCTCGGCATGGTTGGGCACAGCCAGCTTCAGTGCCAGGCTGGCATGGGGCTGCCCGGCACGTGGCACACGTAACACACGCGGGGCTGTGGCCGTGGCTGTGCCAGTGGCACTTGGTGGTCATGGGCACAGCCACGTGGGGTCCCACTGCTCCTGGGGTGCCACACGGGGCCAGGTTAATCATTCACCCTCTGCCCAGCCCCGGCCCTGGCCCTGTCCTCTGGCCAGCTCAGGGTCCAAGTCCATGGCCAGGCAGGACTGATGCCATCATGCGACTGCCACCACCATCCCCATCCCACCCCTGGCTGTGCCACCTCCCTGTCCCACCAGTTCAGATCCTCTGCTCCACCAGAGGGGCTGGGCTGGGGTCTCCCTGCCTGGCCAGGCCCTAGGGTGACACAAGCGCACTGGGGAGGCACCAAGGGTCATGTGAGGTGATGCTGCTCATGGTGGGACCTGCTGCAGGGCCAGCCCAGGGGACACCAGAGAGGCTGACCAGGGATGTAACAGATGGGGACCCCCCAAGGCCCTGGGGCAGTGGCACAGCCTTGTCACCAGTCTGCCAGCCCTTCATAGCAGCCTCGGGTCACCCCCATGCCTGCCCTGTCCTGGTGGCTGTGACAGGGCACTGACAGGGTGATGATGATGGGGGGGGGGGACACCAAGTGTCCCTAGGGTCTTGTGCCTATGGGGCAAGGCGACCAGGGCCACCAGGGTAATGGGATGGGGGACTGGAGGGTGTCAAAAGTATAGAGCTGGGACGAGGGGCACCAGAGCTCTGGAGCAGGGCAGCCAGGGCCACCAGGTTTGGGTGACAAGGTCCCAAGACTACCAGGTTTAAGGGATGGGGTGCCAGTGCCACCAAGTTTAAGGGATGGGGTGCCAGTGTCACCAAGTTTAAGGGATGGGGTCCCAGGGCCACCAAGTTTAAGGGATGGGGTCCCAGGGCCACCAAGTTTAAGGGATGGGGTCGCAGTGTCACCAAGTTAAAGGGATGGGGTCCCAAGGCCACCAAGTTAAAGGGATGGGGTGCCAGTGTCACCAAGTTTAAGGGATGGGGTCCCAGTGTCACCAAGTTTAAGGGATGGGGTCCCAAGGCCACCAAGTTTAAGGGATGGGGTGCCAGTGTCACCAAGTTTAAGGGATGGGGTCCCAGTGTCACCAAGTTAAAGGGATGGGGTCCCAAGGCCACCAAGTTTAAGGGATGGGGTGCCAGTGTCACCAGGTTTAAGGGATGGGGTGCCAGGGCCACCAAGTTTAAGGGATGGGGTCCCAAGGCCAACAGAACTGTGGGGCAGGGGGACTGGGGGATGTTGAGGGTCTAGGGTGAGGTTCCAGGGCCACCAGAACTCTAGAGGAGAGGGGATTGGGGGCCACCAGGGTTAAGAGACAGGTTCCTAGGGCCACCAGGGTTATGGGACAGAGTCCCAGGGTGACCAGAGCTGTAGGGCAAGGGTTGCCAGGGCCACCAGGGTTAAGGGGCATGGTGCCAGGGCTGCCAGAGCTATGAGACAGGATCTCAGGACCCCCATCTGTGGGCAGGGGTCCCGGTGGGTGCCGAGGTAGTGGGACAGAGCTGCCAGGCCCCCGGGGGCTGCAGGGCTGCAGGCGTTGAGGCTGTGGAAGCAGCGAGGCTGTGCCGGGGAGGCAGAGGAGGAGGAAGAGCTGGGAGGAAGGTGGGAAGGAAGGGACAGGGGTACAGCTTGGGGAGGGGGGGTGTAGGGGCTGGGGTGATGCTGGTGGGGTGAGGTTGACATCCAGGGAGGGCCAACGGCCCCATGGCGCAGGGCCCCCCCCCCCCCAGCCCCGTTCCTACCTGCGGGCGCCCGCCGAGTCCTGCCACCCTCCCGCCGGACCGGGGATTCCTGTTCTCCCTTGGCTTTATCTACCTGCGCCAGCTCCCGCCCCCGCCTGACATCATCCCCCTGCGGGCCGCCCGCCCGGCTCCCGGCTCCCGGCCCCCCGCGCCACCCAAGGGTGCCCCCCCCCAGCCCCTCGGCCCTAGCGTGGGGCATCCAGCCTGGCCCTGGGCCAGTCGGAATGGTCCCAGCCTCTGCCCTCGCCCTCTAAAACCGCGTCCCGGACCCCGCGGTGGTGATGGGGAGTTTCCCACAATGCACTGGGGTGACCCCAGGAGCAGCCGAGGTGGGAGTTGGGGGCAGAGCTGGGGGGACTCAGGAACTTGCAGAGGGGGGGGTTTGGTGAGTCCCAGCCAGCCCCATCTCCCCCCATCAGGGGTCTCAGGTGTCGAGGGGGGGATTGTGTTGTGGGACCCCACATGCTGGGGGGCTGGAAGGGCCCTATGGGGTGGGGAAGGTCCCATGGGCTCAGCACAGAGTCTGGGGGAAGTGGGGAGCCACCCTTGGGGTGGGTCTCGGAGCGGGGGGGGGTCTCATGGAGGTGTCAGAGTCACCTGGGCTTTGGAGGGAGGTAGGAATCCCATGGAGGGGAATGTGGGTTTGGGGTGTCCCGATGGGATGCATGGGCGTCCTTTAAGGGATCTGTAGAGGTCCCGTAGGGACGGAGGGTGGGGTACCCTCTGGGTGTCCCCACAAGAGCTGTGGGTATCCCCACAGGGGCTGTGGGTGTCCCAGTGGGGTGCTTGGGGTCCCATGAGGCTGCAGATTCCCTGGAGGAGTCCTCATGGGGAGTTCAGGGGATCCCTGTGCAGGATGCTGAAAGCTCCGTGGGGGGTCTTATAGGTCCGTGGGTGATCCCCTGGGGTCTGGTCCTATCGGACTCCCACGAGGAGGTTGTGGGGGTCCCATGAGAGGCAGTGAGCGTGCCATGGGTCTGGGGGGTTCCTCACGGGACTCTAGAGCCTCTGCGGGGGGTCGGCGCTTGTCCCACGGGGGTCCCCACGGGGATCAGTGGGGCCCCTACGGGGTTCAATATAGGTTCCATGGGGGTCAGTAGGTCCGCACGGGGTCGGTGCGGGCTTCACGGGGTCCCCATGAGGGGAGGGTCTTTGCCGGTCCCCTTCCGCCCCGTTGCTATTCTCTCCTCCCACCAGCAGATGGCAGTGCGCAGCCTGCCCGTAGCGGACGAGAGCCGGAGCGCAGCCGGAAGTGCTGTGTCACATGGCCGCACCCGGAAGCGGCGGCAGAGCGGCGGCACCGGCGGCGATGAGCGGTGGGGCCGAGGTGGTGGCGGCCGGAGCTGAGGCCGAGCGGAGGGTCCACATCGTGGTGGAATATTGGTGAGCGCCGGGCCCGGCCTCCTGCTCCCGCTGCCGCTCCGCCGCCTGCGGGGGGGGTCTCGGCGGCGGCGACAAACCGGATGAATGGGAGAGGGGGGGCGAGGGGCCTCCGGCCGTGTGTGGGAACCGAAGGGGCTGGGGAAGGGGATTAGTGGGGTGCCAGGAGTAGGAACTGGGGGAAGTGGGGCAGGGAGGGATTTCAGGTAGGTGAGGGCTTGCAGGGTGAAGGGAGGGGCGAGGAGGCTGCGGCGGCGGCGGTCTGCAGAGGGGGGAGAAGTTGGGGTGATGAGGAGTGGGTGGGTGATAGGGAAATGGGGGGCTGGGGGCGTGTAGAGGGCTTAGAGGGCTGAGGAGAGCAGGAGCTGGGTGGTGCGGGAGCTGGGGGCATGTGAGGAGGAACAGGGGTGCAGAGGGAGAGGAGGGTTTGGGGGAGGGGTCACTGATGCAGGGTTCTGGAGATTTGGGGGGCGCAGAAGATGGGAGGGTTGTTGTGGGGAACATGGGGGTACAGGTGGCAGCAGGGGAGGTGGAATACTGGGAGGGTCTTCTTAGTCTGGGGTGGGGTTGGGTGGGGTGCCTGGGCGAGGGGTACTGGTCCCACACTGCAGCTCTCAACTGCTTCTCCCCACACCCAGCGAGCCCTGCGGCTTCGAGGCCACCTACCAGGAGCTGGCAAGTGCTGTGAAGGAGGAGTACCCAGACATCGAGATTGAGTCCAGGCTGGGGGGCACAGGTGAGGGGCCCTGATGGCCCTGCCGTGCCCAGTGCCATGCCAGGGTTGAGGTGACCCCAAACTGCACCCCCACGGAGCTGGGTGCCAGCTGGGTGAAACCCTGCAGTGAGGCTAAGGAGGTTGTGCCCCACTTGTGGGTCACAGGAGCTGCCCCTCACTGGGGTTTTGGGGTGCAGAGCCTCCAGAGCCTGGGGGTCTGCCTGGAGCAGGGCAGGACCCCCCCAGGAAGCTCTCTGTGGGTGCTCTGCCAGCCTGGTCCTGCCACTGAGGCTGAGGGTACGCTCTGGGGGTGCTACCATGGCGTTTCTGGCTTGTGCCAGGGTTTGGGGTGGCTGCAGACTGGGTGTGAGGGTTGGTGGCACTGCACAGGGCAGGAGCACAGCTCACAGCTCAGCTCTGTCTGCTTTGAAGGTGCCTTTGAGATCGAGATCAATGGGCAGTTGGTCTTTTCCAAGCTGGAGAACGGAGGCTTTCCCTACGAGAAGGATGTAAGTACCCAGCTGGGGTCCTCACCTCGGCCAGGCTGGGGCCAGGGGGAGGTTGGGCTTTGCAGTGAGCTCCTCTCTGGCTGTTTTTGCCCCTCAGTGTCTCCATTTCACCACCCTGCAGCTCTGCCCAAGCTCTGCTGCAGCCTCACGATCCCTTGGGGTCTTCCTTTTCCATCCACCCTGCTAGGACCTGCTCCAGGCCTGGCTGTGGTTCGGTGTGAGCCTGAGCTGCTGCTTGTGTGGGAAGAGCAGGGGCAGCTCCTGGAGCTCCTGCCTCAGCCTGCCCACGGTTTGGCACTGCCTGACCTCCCTGGGTCGTGTCCTTGAGCGCTCCCAGTCCCTCTGTCCCCCCTCCAAGCTGCTCCACACCTGGCAGTGGGACTGGCCCAGAGCATGACCCCCTGCCCTCTGTCTCCTCAGCTGATCGAAGCCATTCGCAGAGCCAGGAATGGAGAACCCCTGGAGAAGATCACCAACAGCCGCCCCCCCTGCGTCATTCTGTAGCCCCCTGCCCAGCTGGGGTCTGCCAGTGCCCCCCAGCCTTGCTCCTCACCGCCTCCATTAGCCTCCTGCACGACCAGGGACGTCGGGGGGCTGCCAGAGCGTGAGGAGCCACCCTGGGAATGCCACCGTGGCACTGGGGGTGAGAGCTGGGATGGGCAGAGCTGTGCCACTGGTCTCACTGGGCTGGCCCTGCTGGGGTGGGGGTCAGTTGTGACCCAACCCTTTGGGTGCCTGACCTGCTGTGGGGTGTAGCTGTGGCACGGGGCACCCCCCTGCCTGCCTTTGCCTCTCCCCCATGCCCAGCAGCACAGGGAGAGGTTCTCCCCTCCCTCAGCCCCTGAGGATTTGGGGGGTGGGGGTGTCCCTAATATCTGTGAACGCTTTGCCCATCCCTTGGAGGTGCCAGGCTGGGTGGTGGAGGGGACTCTGCAGCTCCAAAGCTCTGGAAGAACCACTTGGTGTAAGGCTGAGTGTGGTTTGTTAATGATTAAAGCCTGTCCTGTCACTCTTTAACCCAGGCTGTGGGCAGCAGGGACTGGCTGCCCCGGGCCAGCCATGGGAACCCCTGCCCAGCTCTGTCCCCACGGCCAAGGAGGTGATTTAACAGCCACGAATGTCCCCCGCCAGCCCTGGTCTCAGGCTCTCAGCTCTTCCTTTCCCCACCTCCTGCCTCTGCCCCGGCCATGAGGTGGCTGAGCTGGCAGAGGGGCCCCTGTTTATTCTGTGCTGTGTGTAAAAGCAGCAGCCTGGCACTCAATAAAGGACACAGGAGAATGTGGCCCCTCCAGCGTGGGCAGGGGGTGGCACAGGGGCACTGAGGTGTGAAAGCAGGGTTAGGTCAGCTCCCAGCTCCTGCCTGCCCTACCCTTGGTTGGCAGCTAGGTGGGAGCAGGACTTGTACCCTCCAGGTAAAGTGGGTCCTGCCCTTTGCTGCTGACAGCTGAGACCAGGAGGGAACGGGCAGGATTGTCCCCAGGGCACAGAGTCCCAGCGTGGTGAGGGTTGGAAGGGACCTCTGGGGATCACCCAGTCCAACCCCTCTGCTCCAGCAGGGCACCCACAGCAGCCTGCCCAGGAGCACAACATCCAGCTGGGGTTGGGAAGCTCTCCACACCTGGAGACTCCACAACCTCTCTGGGCAGCCTGCTCCAGGCCTCTGTCACCCTCACAACCACCAAGTTTGTCCTGGTGTTGGGGCCAGGACAGTGCCCAGGGGCCAGAGCTGGCTGCCCTGTGGCCATGCCGAGGAGGAAAACACACAGACCAAGGGAGTATCAAAAAACCAACCATGTACAGTTATCAAATATACATCTGGGGGCTTCAGAAGGCTCCAGGAGGAGCTGGGGCACAGCCCAGCCTCCCTCTGCTCTCAGTGCAAGTCCATGAGTCCCGGCGCTGCGCTGGCACCGGCGGAGGAGGGTGGCAGTGGTGGTGATGGCCATGGGATGAGCCAGAGCAGGACAGCCCTGGAGAGGTGGCTGAGCAGCCTTTGAGGTGACCTCACGGTGCCCTTCTCCAGGCTGAGCTCCTCCTGGTGGCAGTCTGCACCATCCAGCTCAGCCTGGCTTGGGGCTCACCCCTGCCGGTGCCCACCTGGCACGGAGGGTGACCTCTGTCTGTTCCCACGCTGCTGGCCCACAGTGTCCTGGGCTCTCCCAGCCCTCCGTGGCCGGTGTCAGCCCTTGGCACCACAGGCAGAGGGCACAGCCTCCGGCCTGGCCACTCACTGTCCCTCCCCGAGCTGCCTCGGCGAAGTTGAGGGGGGGTCTGTCCACGGCCCCCAGCCCTACACCACGGCGTCCTCAGGGCCAGCCAGCCCCAGGTACTCAGGGTTCTCGGCCGTGGGCGTCGTGCCAGGGCCACCCTCGGGGCTGCCAGCCTTGAGGGAGTCCTGGTTCCAGTAGTAAGGGTTGTCAAAGGCCTGGCTGAAGGGGGCAGGTGGGGCAGGGGGTGCCAGGTACTCAGGGTTCTCCACGGCGTGGGTGAAGGAGCCTGGGCAGGGGTGCTTGGCCTCCTTGATCAGCCCATTCTTGCCCTGGTGCCCCTTGGGCTTGTCCGGGGGGGATGGGGGCGTGCAGGGCTGCCGGGGTGAGGGGCACTGCTCCCCGGCCTGGTTCACATACTCTGCGGGGGGCAGGGACACGTTGGGGACCACCACAGCCAGCCTGGGTGCTGGCACAGTTGGGCAGCCCCCAGGGAAGCTGCACAGGCTCCTACCTGGCATGGGGGGGTGGGCTGCTGGTGTGGTGAAGCCCTCAGGGTCCAGGCCCTCGCTCTCCTCAGCCACTGGCCCAGTGGGGTCCTCGCTGTACCGCGGCAGGGTGCTGGGCTCCCGCCCCGAGGGGCTCTGCGGGGCCACCTTGGCCACGCTGTCCCCCTCGGGCACCTCTGGCACAGGGCTCTCTGGCCCCTCCCCCAGGCCTTGTGGGGGGAAGGGGAAGGCAGCCAAGCCCTCACCCTCCTCCACGTCCACCGGGGTCTCTGCTGTGCTCTGGGGGTAGAAGGGGCACAGAGCTGGGCACTCGCAGCCCACACCAGGGACCCTACCCCAGTGCCCGCAGCCAGGCAGCATGGAGAGGACTTTACACACACCCCCCCCAGCATGGACCTGACCCAACACCAGGTCACTCCACATCTCTGCCAAGGCAGGGGGAGGCTCCCAGCTGGATCCCCCCCATCCCACCTACCCGCGTGGAGGAGATGCGGCTGCGGTAGGTGGTGGATGTCTCGGCGCTGAAGAAGCCCTGGTGAGGGACCAGGTACTCCTCAGCATCCACCAGGTCCTCCATGTCCTCCTCCTCCAGCAGTGCCCGATAGAAAGTGCTGTCCATGGAGCTGGGCAGCCCAACCATGTCGTTCTGGGGGCAGGGGGAAGGAATGAGGGCAGTGGTCAGTGCCCACATTGGGCACAGGACCCAGGGAGAAGACTGAGAGAGGATCTGATCAATGTCTATCAATATCTGAGGGATGGGGGTCAGGAGGCAGGGGCCAGGCTCTGCTCACTTGCACCCTGGGATAGGACAAGAGGCAACGGAGATAAACTCCAGCACAGGAGGTTCCACCTCAACATGAGGAGGAACTTCTTCACTGGGAGGGTCACAGAGCACTGGAGCAGGCTGCCCAGAGGGGTTGTGGAGTCTCCTTCTCTGGAGACCTTCAAGACCCATCTGGATGCGTTCCTGTGTGACCTGTGCTGCATTCTATGGTCCTGCCACTCGATCCCAGGAGCTCCCTTCCACCCCCTAACATCCTGTGCTCCTGTGACCCACGGGGAGCCACCCACCTGGATGACCACGAAGCGCTGGGGGTCCCTGGCCATGCGAGAGAACTCTGTGACCAGCTCCCGGAACTTGGGCCGGCACTCAGAGTCGATCATCCAGCCTGGGGCAGAAGCAAGGGGGAGGGGGAAGCTGTCAGGGCCGAGGTGGCAGCACCACCCCCCCGCCTCGTCCCCAGGCCATTGTCCTTGTCCCCTTCCCCCCCGTACATTTCACCATGATCATGTAGACGTCGATGGTGCAGATGGGAGGCTGCGGCAGCCTCTCGCCCTTCTCCAGCAGGTCAGGGATCTCCCGCGCCGGGATCCCGTCGTAGGGCTTGGCCCCAAAGGTCATCAGCTCCCACACGGTGACACCTGGAGGGGAGGGACACACATGAGGGGGTGGCGCTCAGCCAAACCTTGGGCCAGCCAGCACTGCGCCCAGGGACGTGCCCACCTCAACCTACCATAGCTCCAAACGTCGCTCTGGTGGGTGAAGCGCCGGCGGAGGATAGACTCCAGAGCCATCCACTTGATGGGCACCTGGCACAGGGCAGAGAGGTGTGAGCGGGAATGGTGCATGGGGGTGGTGCTGGCTGTCCCCAGCACTGTTCCCCCAAGCCCCCACCTTGCCCCCATCAGCGTGGTACTCAGTCTCATCGATGTCCAGCAGCCGTGCCAGCCCGAAGTCGGTGATCTTGACGTGGTTTGGGCTCTTGACCAGGACGTTGCGAGCCGCCAGGTCCCGGTGCACCAACCTCACCTCCTCCAGGTAGCTCATCCCCTGCGGGTGGTACCTGTCAGCTTGTCCCCCAGAGGCTCCAGGGCTGTCCCCAGCCCGGGTGCCACCCCTCCTGCCCTACCTTGGCGATCTGCACACACCAGTTGAGCAGGTCCTGGGAGCCGATGTGGTCCTTGTTCTCCCGCACATAGTCCAGCAGGCAGCCGTAGGGCATCAGCTGCGTCACCAGCTGCACCGTGGAGGTCAGGCAGATGCCCAGCAGCCTGGACACGTAGGGGCTGCCCACCCCTGCCATCACGTAGGCCTCCTGTGGGCAAGGTTGGAGGGTGGTCAAGGCATGCAAGGGGCTGCCTCCTGGCCCCCTGGCACCGCTGGCACACTCACGTCCAGGATCTCCTTGTTGGCTTTGGGCGATGTGTTCTCCCGCAGCACTTTGATGGCCACTGGGATCTTCACGCTCTCCCCATCGGGGATCCAGATGCCCTGGGGAGGGGGAAGGTGAGGGAGGGGGTGCAGAGCAGGGAGCATTCTGGTGCCCCAGCCCTCTGGTGGCACCCAGCTGCCCCTCACCTTATAGACGGTGCCGAAAGCACCGGAGCCCAGGACCTTCACTTTCTTGAGCTCTGTCTCCTTGAGGATCCTCATCTGGGCTTGGTTAGGGAGGGCTCCGCTGGGTGTCAGTGGCTCCACCAGCTGCAGGGCACAGATAGGATCACAGAATGGTCAGGGCTGAAAGGGAGCTCAAGGATCAGCCAGTTCCACCCCCCTGCCATGGGCAGGGACACCTCACACCACAGCAGGTTGCTCAGAGCCACATCCAGCCTGGCTGCAAAAACCTCCAGGGATGAGGCTTCCACCACCTCCCTGGGCAACCTGTGCCAGTCTCTCACCACCCTCATGGGGAAGAACTTCTTCCTGACATCCAATCTGAATCTCCCCATTTCTAGTTTTGCTCCATCCCCCCAGTCCTGTCCCTCCCTGACACCCTCAAAAGTCCCTCCCCAGCTTTCCTGTAGCCCCCTGCAGATCCTGGAAGGCCACCAGAAGGTCTCCTCAGAGCCTTCTCCTCTCCAGACTGCACAACCCCAACTCTCTCAGTCTGTCTCCATAGGAGAACTGGGTGAGAAGGGTCAGTCTCTTGGCACCTGCCTGGCAGTGGGGGTAAAGGGGGTCTGTCCTGTGTCCCCCCGAGCCCTGGGAGGGTGGCAGGTGCCAGTGTGCCCACCTCAGTCTCCTGCAGCAGGCGCCTCATGGTGTGCTTCCGCTCCTGCTGCCGCCGGCGCTTGACACAGACGACGGTGATGAGCAGCAGGACCACGACCAGCAGAGCCCCAACCACGCCAGCAATGATGGAGGTCACCTGGCTGTGGCACAGGAGGGGACAGCGTGGGGGAGGTGGTGACATAGAAGGCACCTGAGAGCTCAGCTACTCCAAACTCCCTGCCACGGGGCAGGGACACCTCTCAGCTGGACTTGGTGGCTCAAGATCTCATCCAACCTGGCCTTCAACACCTGCAGGTTGGATGAGGTGGGAAGAGGGCCCAGCTGGAGGAGCCCCAGGGTGGCACAGGGTACCTAAGCTCCTACCTTGGCTTCTGGTCCACTGGGCAGCCGTCCTCATCCCGGATGGTGCACCTGGGGGCACAACGTGCAGCAGCTGCCTGGTCAGCAACTCCCTGCCTGCACCCACCCAGAGCTTCCCCCCACTCCCTGACTCACGAATGGGTGCAGTTGGTGGGGCAGAGCTGGCAGATGCCATCTTCATCTGGGTACTTCCAGACGGGCACGAAGGAGGCATCAGCCTTCACCCCGCTGGGGCAGCGCCGCACACACTGCTGCGCGTCCTTGTAGTGGGCACAAGCCACGCACTGGTCTGCCTCCTGTGGGGTGGGGAGGGGCTGTGTGAGACAGCCTGGCATCTGTGGGCACCCCCTTTACCCCTACGCCCCCCATGCCCTCCCCATCCTCACCGATCCGAAGCAGGTCTCGGTGCCATTCTGGGGCTGGCACTCGGGGTGGCAGGGCAGGCACCGTGTGCCGTTGGCATGCTCCCGGATGGCTCTGAGGGGGCAAAGGGAGGCCTTGGGTGAGTGCAGGGCGCTGGACCCTCCCCACAGTGGGTGGGGGGCAGGGTTCTGCCCACCCAGGGCTTGCTGCTCACCCATCCAGGAGGTTGCAGGAGGCCACACACTCCTGGCCACGCAGGAACCGCTCGCAGGCCACGCACTGGGTGGGGCCAGGCCCCCAGCAGTGCCCCTGGGCACAGAGGTGGAAGCAAACCAGCCCCTCGCTCTCTGCAGGGGGTGGGAAGGGAGCAATGAGGGCTGAGGGTCCTTCAGCTCCCCCCCACCCTCATCCCCCCAGCCCCATCTGCCGTGGCTGCCTGCTTACCACACAGCTCAGGGGGTTTGTTGTGGGCCTGGAAGAGTCGCTGGCGAGGGTGGCGAAAGATGCTGCCCCATGGCACCTTCTGGAGGAAGCAGAGCTGGGGGTTGTGGTGCACCAGGACCATCCCACTGCTGATCTCCTGCAGGGCACGGAGCCCCAGTGCCCGCACCGCCAGGTCCCGCAGCGTCAGGGAGTAGGCACCGCTGCCAAGACAGTGCCAGGTCAGCAGCGTGGACCCCACCCCCACCCATCCCCCCCACCCCGTGTCCCCTCCCACCGTGTCCCCTCCCCCCCCCCCCATCCCTGCTCACTTGTGCAGCACTCGGCCGCGGATCACACGCAGGTTTTGGAAGACCCCCAGGTCCTGCAGGTCAGGTGGCCAAGCAGCGATGTAGAGGAAGCCTGTGGGGAGCCAAGGGCTGTGTGACCACCCTGTGCCCACCCCCAGCCCTGCATCTGAGTCATCGTCCCCCCACCCCCCAAGCTCCCCACTCCCCTGGCTCTCACCTGTCAGCTCCTCCAGGCTCTCGAAGATCCGCAGCAGTTTGGGGTCCAGGGGTGGGGTGGTGGTGTTAGGGTCCCTGCCAGAGGTGGGAGGGAGGTTGAGGTGGGGGGAAGGGTTCTTGGTAGGGGTGGCAGTGGCTGTAGGGTGGGGGCAGAGGGCACCTACCCCTCAAAGGTCTCTGGCAGGAAGGCCAAGCTGCCGAAGATCTTGGTGCAGCCACTGAAGTGCTGGATGTTGGAGGCGTTCACGGCGCGGACGCCCTTGAGAAAATCCACTCCCAGCCCATAGCAAACTGGGGGGTGGGAGGAGCACAGCAGGGCTTGGAGTGCTCTGCTGGGACCCCCCCCAACTCCCTCCGCAAACCCACTGACACCCCCAAGGCACAGCCAGCCCCACTGAGCAAGGTGCCTGTGGGGAGCTGCTCACCCTCTGGGCAGGGCTTGCTGCACTTCTCACACTTCTGGACGTTGTTGACGGTCACCTCCTGGCTGTTCTGGGGACACACCAGGGTGCAGGACCCCACCTCTGTCGCAAGGTAGTTGTCTGGGGAGGGGGTGGGCAAAGAGGGAGGTCAGTGCCGTGGGTAGCTCCTCACCATAGCACCAAACGGTTTGGGTTGGAAGGGACCTTCAAGCTCAGCCGGTTCCACCCCCCTGCCATGGGCAGGGACACCTCCCACCAGCCCAGGCTGCTCACAGGCCCAGCCCAAGCAGCCCCCTCCGGCGGTGTGGTACCCACAGGGGCACTGGCTGACGCAGCTGGCACCGAATGTGTAGCGCCCGTCGCGGTTGGGCACCGACTCGAAGGTGTCTGAGTTGTAGATGACGAGGGGGGGGCAGTGCAGCTCGCAGATCCCGCTCCGGTTGAAGTTCAGGCACGCCTTGGGGGGAGGGACACAACCTGTGTGAGACCCTGGTAGGACCTCCCCCGGGTCCCTGGTGCCCCCTCCCGGTGCTCACCAGGCAGTCGGAGTGCTTGGGGCCCGTGCAGCCAGCGGCACACTGCTCGTGGCAGCAGTCCGTGGGCTTCTTGCCCTTGCAGCGTGGGCAGCCGTGGCAGATGCTGTTGGTCACTGTCCGGGGAGGGGGTGAAGATAGGGACACAGTGGGGACGGGATTGTGGGGGTCCCCAGGATGAGAAGCTGGGGGGTAAGTGGGTTCCCAGGGTAAGGAGCTGGGAGGAGTCCCTGGGATGGGGATTAGGGTGCCAAGTGGGGGCAGTAGGGCAGGGATTTGGCGAAGGGATCCCTAGGATGGGGATTAGGGTGCCAAGTGGGGGCAGTGGGGCAGGGATTTGTGGGGGCAAGTGGGAAACCCCAAAGCAGGGATTTGGGGGTGTGAGAATAGGCCACCCAGGGCAGGGATTTTAGGGATGTCTGGGGCAGGGGTTTGGGTGCCAAGCAGAGGTCAAAAGCAGAAGGGATCTGGAGGGACAAGCAGGAGGTGACCAGGGCAGGGATTCTAGGGTGCTGGGAGGGGAGCAAGAGGAGCAGCCAGGTGCTTTTAGGTGGCAAACAGGGGACAGCGGGACAGGGATACAGAAAGGGAGGGGAGATACCCAGGGATTTTGGAGGGGCCTGTGGGGCAGCAGGTTTGGGGGTCCCCAAGTGGGGAGCAGAGCTGGCTGTGGGCCCCATACTCACAGGTCTGGCAGTCCTGTGGCTCCTCACCCCAGCAGTGCCCCTCAGCACACAGCGCCCAGCAGTCGGGACCTGTGCCGGGGGGAACCCGTGAGTGGGCAATGCCATGGGGGGATGGAAAGCCCCCAAGACACCCCTTGGCCTTCCCCCACCCCGGGCAGGGTTGGGGTGCTCACAGCTGCGGCTGCGGGTGCTCTCCACCTGGACGTGGGCACGGAGCTCGTTGTAGCGGTGGAAGATGTCAGACCAGAGGATGGTTTCCTGGAAGCAGAGCTGGGGGTTCCTCTCAATGCGCACTCCCCCCTTCAGGATCTCTGCGTGGGGAAAGGTGGAGAGGTGAGGGGGGGTCAGCATAGGGATGAGGGGAGGTTCCGAAGTCCCCTCGGGACTCCCAGACATGAGGAGGGACCTGGAGCCCCCGTGCCCAGCCCCAGGCAAGGACATAAAGTTCCATGCAGGGGCTACTGGGGACCAGCAGCTCCAGGTAGGGACTACTGGGGACCAACAGCTCCAGACAGGGCTTCTGGGGACCAACAGTTCCAGGCAGGGACTACTGGGGACCAGCAGCCTCAGGCAGCTACTAGGCAGAGCCAGCAACTCCGTGTCCCCACCCCAGGCAGGGCCCAGCAGCTCCCAGCTCCGTTAAGCAGCAACGCACAGCCCTAAGCCACCCCCATGTCAGGAGCGACCACCCCGGGGAGTGGGTCCCTGACCTGTGAGGTGCCGCATGCCCAGCTGGCGCAGCCCTGTGGTGCCATCGGGGCTAGCGTTGCCCACGACGGCCAGGGCATAGCGCTCCTGGAAGAGCTGCGTGCCGCGGATGATGCGCAGGTTCTGCAGCTCCAGCTGCCTCACTTGGTTCTCCGCGATCAGCACATAGCCTTGCACCTCCTTGATGTCCTGGGGAGGGGGTGGGCAGGGGTGAGGGACCAGCCCAGACCCTCAGGCTGCCCCTCTCGAGGTGTCCTTCCCCCAACCCTGCACACCTTGAGGAAGGAGGTGTCAGCGTCAGGGGGCAGGTAGGTGAGCTCCAGGTTGCCCTGCACCACCTGGCAGCCCTGGTAGAGATGCCTCAGGGTCTCGTAGTGGCTCTCGGGGCTGGAGGGATGCAGCAGCTTCATGTCGGTCCCCGTGCAGACTGTGGGGGACAGAGTTGGGGGGAAGCTCAGAGAGGGTCCCCAACCTGTCCTCGTCCCCGCAGCAAACCGAGCAAGAGAGGCGGAGGGTCCGGCGGTGGCCGTTTTATCCGCGGGGCTGCTCCCAACAGCTTCCGATGAGCTTCCTGCATCGCCGCTGCCGGCACGGCGGCTCCCGCCTTGGCACCGAGCCCCGGGCACCCCGCACGGGGCACAGCCGGGGGCTGATGTCACTCCCGTGCCCACAGCGGACGACGGGAGCCAATCTGGGACCCACCCGGCTCGGCCGTGCAGTGCCGGGGGCCGGAGCGGGGGCCGGGGGCAGGAATGCGCTGCCCACGCCGGCGGGGGGGCCGCGGCCAGACAAGCTCCGATTGTTGCAAGACGATGGCTGCCAGGGCCCGGCCGGCCCCGTCCCGAGGGGGGCTGCTGGCCGAGGGCACCATCCCTGGGGCGTTCGGGTGGGCGAGGGGGTGCAGGGGGGGACGGGAAGCGGTGGGGCGCTGGAGCCCGCCCGGGGCTCCGGGCCGGGCAGGTGAGTCACGGGCATGGGTGGCACGGTGCCCCCGGCCGCCCGCTCCGGGCTGGAACTGCCTTTTCAGGTCGGGCGTGTTTGGGGAGCAGCGGTGACGCAGGGCTGGCGGGCACGGCCCAGCCCCGGCGCGCCCGCGGCCCCCGGCACCCTGCCGCCGCACCGGGACGAGCCTCCCCCCCAGCACACCAGCCTGGCTCCGGCGTTGACTTTGCCACCAGCACAACACAGCTCCAGAGCTGACCCCAATGCCACCAGCCCCCAGCTGCCACCAGCCCCTGGGCACAGGGCAGGGGGCATGGAGGCACACGGGGGCTGAGCGGCCGTGCCATGCCCTCTGCCCGGGGCAGGGGGTTGGTGTCGCAGTCCTTGGCTGCAGGGGGCTGCCGGCTGTGCAGGGCTGAGTGACAGCCCCTGGTGCTGGCAGCTGCCTGCACGGCCTCATGGCCAGGGGACGAGGCTGGCAGCCACCTCCTCCGGGCCGCAGAGCCAGGGAGACCACCCTGGTCATGGCCAGGCAGGGGGAAACTTCTGAAATCTGGGGTTCAGCTCTCACCCCACCTCGGTGGCCTCAGCTGTACAGTGGGGGGGCGTCCCCTCAGGAGGGAACTGTGCCATGGCTGCGGGCAGACAAAGCTCAAGGTTTGCCCTCAGATGCCCTGCAGCGCGGGCAGAGGATGCCACAGGCTTTCCCAGGGCGAAGGGCAGCAGGACGGGCAAGTGGCATCAGCAGGGCCAGATTCTGGTGGGATCCCAGCTCTGTGCCATGGGCTTCGGCTCTGCCTGCTCCTCCGGGTCCCCAGCTGGGCACCGGGAAGGGCAGGCAGTGATCCGTCCCGGCTCACTCCGGCAGGTAGTGCCACCATGGATCGCCAAAGCCCACCAGCTGCATGCCCCTGGGGCAGCCCTGGCTCCAGCGCTCCCGACCTGGGGCTGCTGGACCTCCCCTTCAGCCAGCACATGGCTCCAGCCCCGGGCATGGCTTTAGGGCTGTGGGGAGACACCAGCCTGCAGCCAGGCACTCTCCTGGCACAGACCCTCTGAGCAGAGCGAGCTGTGGGGTGCCACGAGTGGAGGGCACCCGGTGACCCCCCACATCTCTGCACCAGGAGGCAATGGGGTCAAATCCTGCTGCACACTTCTGGGGCTACTCATGCCCATCTTGGGGGGGGGTCTACCAGCCCTGTCCCTTGATGTCCCCACTCCCTTCCAGCCCCACCGAAGCGTCGGGACTGGCAGGGCTCCTGCCCGGGCTGCTCCTGCTCCCTCCCCGGTTGGTCTCCCGGGCTGGGCAGGGTGCGGCACGTCGAGAATGTGGATGGGAGCGACGGGGACGCACCCACCCACCCACCCAGCGCTCCGTGGGGCACCGCTCCCTGCCCTGCTCCCCAACACTTCCTCGGAAGTGGAATCCCGGCAAGTTCGGGGGTCACCTCCCGTCCCCGCTTCCCCGGACGTTACCGGGGCTCTGGGAGCGGCTGCAGCCACAGGGGAGGGGGGGGGGCGAGGGGGTGTCCCAGTTCGGGGCGGTACCGGTTCCCCCGAACTCCTCCCGGGGCAGCGGGGACGGGGCTCGACCCGCCCCGGGTAGGACGGGGCGCAGCGGGCAAAGCAGCCCAGTCCGGACCAGCGCCTCCTAGTTTGGCCCCCAGCCCCACAGGGGCGATCGCGGTGCAGGAGGACACCGGGGACGCGCTGCCTGCGGCGAGGAGAACCGGGGGAGCACCGGAGGAGCACCGGGGAGAGACTAGCAGGGGGGAAGGGGGACGGAGGGACAAACGGACGGTCCACTCGCTTTCCACCGAGCAGCCCCCAAGTACGCTGGACCCTGCAGCCCGGTGCTCTCCCCCCCCCCGCCCGCGTCCTCCCGGTGGCCCCCGGTGCCGGTCGCTCCCGTGCAAAACTTTGTGCAACGTCCTGCCGCCGCCGAAAGGACGCTCCCGCGGCCCGGTGTCCTCCCGGTCCCGTGTGTGTGTTTGTGTCCTTTCCCCCCCACCCGTCTCCCTCGGTTCCCGGTGTCCCCCGGTCTCGGTCTGGTCGGACCCACCTTCGGCGGCGGCTGGGGGGCAGAAGGCGGCAAGCAGGAGCCCGGCGCAGAGGCAGGGTCCGGCCGGGATCATGGTGCTCAGCGCGGGCCGCGGCCCATGGTCCCGCCGGTCGCTCCGGGAAAGTTTGCGGTGCGGAGCCGCCGCCTCCCGCCGCTCCCGGGCTCCGCCTCGCGGGGCCGCGCCGCGCTCCCGGCCCCGGCCGCGGGCGAGGGCGCGCCGCACACAAACCGCCTCCCCCCACCTCAAATCCCCACGCCTCTTGTTGCGTGTTCCCACCGACCCTGCGCGCTCCCGTCAAACCCGACCCTTCGCCATCCACCGGGAGCATCGGGACACCCATGCCCGCTGCGGACTTGGGGTTGCACCGGTTGCACCCCGGCCCGGGTATCCCCAGCCCGGTCTCGGTACTTCGCTGTCCCGGCCTCCTGTTGCTGCACCGGGAATGTGCTGGCTGCATGTCCCCGGCGCTCCCCAGCCCGGTCCCGATGCTCCTCTGTCCCGGGGTCCCGGGGCTGCACTGCGGGGTCACTTGGAATAGAGGGGACGAGCCCCGTCCCTGCCCTTCTCATGTCCCTCTGGGCTGTGACTATCTCCAGTGCAGGATCTGGGATGATATTGCTAGTCCTGGGTCTGGGGACAGGGGGTGTGGGGGGGACAGGTCTGGGCATCGAGAGTCAGTTCTAGGGGACAGCCCTGGGGTATGGGGACAGCCTGGAAGCATTTGATGAGGCCCCAGTGAGGTCACCCAGGACTGGTGATTGTCCTCCCACCCTAGGCACCTTCATCTACTGCCTTGGATGCAGAGTGGAGACTGGGACAGGGGGTCCCCTGCAAGCATCACAACCCACCACAGGGACCTCCAGACACTCCCAGCCCCACCTGGATGCCCCCCAGCCAAGCAGGTTGGGGCACCATGGCCAGGAGCAGCCATACTGCAGGGCCAGGATGGGATCCCTGCACCGAGCTGGCTCTCTTGCCACGTCCCCATGTGCCACCTCATCCTGTGCTCCCAGACAGCCACCATGGCCACCTGCAACCCCCACCATAGGGGAGCCGGTTGGGCTGAAGAAGGAGACCCAAGTTTTTGGGGAAGCCAGGACCCTCATATGCCCGGAGGCGATGAGAACGGGACGCCAGCTTGTCAACCATCACCCTAAGACAAGACGGCAGCCACCTCGGGGTCCTCGTCCCACAGTCCCCCAACCGCGGTCCCGCATGGCTGAGGCTTGCACAGCCCACCCCGGGGCGGAGGCACATCGGGGCGTGCTGCTACCGGGCACTGCTTTGGCCCCGAGCTCCACGGGCCGTCGGGGTCCCCACACGCCCCCGCCCGGGGCCCGGCAGCTCCTCGGGCCACGCTGCGCACTGTCGGGGGATATATCCCATGAGCACCGCGTCCGGGGGACTGTATCCCAGCATCCCCGCGGCGGGCGGGGGGCGGTATATCCCATGATGCCTCGCGCCGCCCCGGTTCCGGGGCGGGCCGGAAGGGGCGGGCCGGAAGGGGCGGGCCGAGGCCGGGCCGGGCGGCGATGGCGGCCGGCGGCGCGGCGCGGACCGCGCTGCTGCTGCTGCTCGGAGCAGCAGCGGCGCCGGTCCCAGCCCGGGGCTCGCAAGGGGACCGGGAGCCGCTGTACCGCGAGTGCCTGAGCCGCTGCGAGCGGCAGAACTGCTCGGGGGCGGCGCTGAAGCACTTCCGCGCCCGCCAACCGCTCTACATGGGCCTGACAGGTACCGCCCCTGCCCCAAGCCCATTGGCTGTCGTGCCGGGCCACGCCTCCGTTGCCTGCATGTCCCTCCCCCAATAGGCGCACGCCCCTCCCAAGGGCCCCGCCTCCGCGCCTGGCGGGCACCGGACTGGGAGGCACTGGGCTGGACGCAGCGGTGCCGGGCTGGGAGGCACTGGGGCCGCCTGCGGCTAGGCTAGGGGGTGCTGGGCTGTACTGGGAGGCACTGGGCCCTGCTGGTTCTGTACTGGGGGGCACTGGGCCATGCTCAGGGCCGTTGGGCTGTAATGGGGTCGTGCAGGGAGGTACTGGGTGGTGTAGTGAGGCACTGGGCTGTGCTGGGCCATTCTAGGGTGCCACTAAGCCGTACTGGGGACCAATGGAATTTGCTGGGAAAGCTGCTGTCCTCTGCTGGGCCATGCTGGGAATCACTGGGCTGTACTGGAGGCTGCTGGGCCGTAGCACTGGGAGGAAAGTCTGGGTGCATGGTGGTCCCCCAGCCACCCACCCAGGGCCACCCACCTGAGCTGGATCCTGGCACTCCGAGCGCCCATCATGGTCTGACCTGACCTGATGGTCCATACTGGGTGGGACTGGGGCGGAGGGGGGGGTGTCACTCAGCGGTCAGGGCAAGCCCCCTCCCACCGCTGCTGCCCCCTGCTGCAGGCTGGAGCTGCAGAGACGACTGCAAGTACGACTGCATGTGGCGCACGGTGCGACTCTACCTGCAGGGGGGCCACAGAGTGCCCCAGTTCCACGGCAAGGTCAGCTCCGGGAGGGCTGGGGGGTGAGGGGGGGTTAGGTCCTTCCGTCCCCTGACGCTACCCTTGTCCCCGCAGTGGCCCTTCTGGCGCTTCCTCTGCTTCCAGGAGCCGGCCTCAGCCTTTGCCTCCTTCCTTAACGGCCTGGCCAGCTTCGTCATGCTGCTGCGCTACAAAGCCGCTGTCCCCCCGGCCTCCCCCATGTACCCCACCTGTGTCGCCTTCGCCTGGGTGAGCCTCAGCGCCCTGCCCCGTTCCCTCTCTTCCTTATCCCTGCTTCTCCTTGTCCCTTCCTTCTCCTTATCCCTGCTTCTCCTTGTCCCTTCCTTCTCCTTGTCCCTTCCTTCTCCTTGTCCCTTCCTTCTCCTTATCCCTTCCTTCTCCTTGTCCCTTCCTTCTCCTTGTCCCTTCCTTCTCCTTGTCCCTTCCTTCTCCTTGTCCCTTCCTTCTCCTTATCCCTGCTTCTCCTTATCCCTGCTTCTCCTTATCCCTGCTTCTCCTTGTCCCTTCCTTCTCCTTGTCTCTCTCTTCTCCTTATCCCTTCCTTTTCCCTTCCTTTTCCTTTTCCTCCTCTGTTCTCCCCGTTCCGTCCTGTTCCCTCCTTTTCCCTCCCTGTTCCTCCCGTTCCCCTCCTTTTCCTCCCGTGATCCCCTCCTTTTCCTCCCCTGTTCCCCTCCTTTCCTCCCCTGTTCCCCCTCCTTTCCTCCCCTGTTCCCTTCCTTTCCTCCCCTGTTCCCTTCCTTTCCTCCCCTGTTCCCCTCCTTTTCCTCCCGTGTTCCCTCTCCTTTTCCTCCCCTGTTCCCCTCCTTTCCTCCCCTGTTCCCTTCCTTTCCTTCCCTGTTCCCCTCCTTTTCCTTCCCTGTTCCCCTCCTTTTCCTGCCCTGTTCCCCTCCTTTCCTCCCCTGTTCCCTTCCTTTCCTCCCTGTTCCCTTCCTTTCCTCCCCTGTTCCCTTCCTTTCCTCCCCTGTTCCCCTCCTTTTCCTCCCGTGATCCCCTCCTTTTCCTCCCCTGTTCCCCTCCTTTCCTCCCCTGTTCCCTTCCTTTCCTTCCCTGTTCCCCTCCTTTTCCTTCCCTGTTCCCCTCCTTTTCCTTCCCTGTTCCCCTCCTTTTCTTTCCCTGTTCCCTTCCTTTCCTCCCCTGTTCCCCTCCTTTCCTCCCCTGTTCCCTTCCTTTCCTCCCCTGTTCCCCTCCTTTCCCCCCTGTTCCCTCCTTTCCTCCCCTGTTCCCTTCCTTTCCTCCCCTGTTCCCCTCCTTTTCCTCCCCTGTTCCCTTCCTTTCCTCCCCCGTTCCCCTCCTTTTCCTTCCCTGCTGCCCTCCTTTTCCTCCCGTGATCCCCTCCTTTTCCTCCCCCATTCCCCTCCTTTTCCTCCCCTGTTCCCCTCCCTTGCCCCTCTTTTCCTCCCTCCTCCTTTCCTTCCCTCATCTTCCCAAGTCCAACAAGCTGCTGAGAGGGGTACCACGACCCAGTGCCCAGCTGGCACTTCAGGGTGGGGGCTGCCACCCAGCCTGCCCCCTTCCCTCTCCCCCAGGTCTCCTTGAACGCCTGGTTCTGGTCCACCGTCTTCCACACTCGGGACACAGCTGTGACAGAGGTGAGCACCCCCCAGGGCTGGCCTTGGGCACCTTCTGTGCCCTGAGCTGCCACTGCTGAGCCCCACGGGGGGGTGTGGGGGTGCTGGCAGCGTGGCTCAGGCAGCCCCCACCCCCCAACCCCTCCCCCTCAGAAGCTGGACTACTTCTGTGCTTCGGCCGTGGTGCTGCACTCTGTGTACCTCTGCTGCGTCAGGTGAGGGCAGGGCAGGGCCCTGGGCACCCCTCTGCTGCCTGCCCCCTCACCCTCCTCACCCTCCTCCTCCTCTCCCTCACCCCTCCAGGACTCTGGGGCTGCAGCGACCAGCCTTAATCAGCATCTTCAGGGCCTTCCTCCTCCTCTTCCTCGCTTGCCACATCTCCTACCTGACCCTGGTCCGCTTCGACTACGGCTACAACATGGCAGCCAACGCTGGCATCGGTGAGCCTGGCAGCAGGCTGGGTGCTTGGAGAGGGGGATGGCTGTGCCCACAGGTGGGTGCTGCCCTCTCCCTGTCCCCCCTCCAGCCACTCCCTTTGCCCCCAGGGCTGCTGAACCTGGCGTGGTGGCTGCGCTGGTGCCTGCAGAACCGCCCACGCCTGCCCCACGTCTGGAAGTGTGCAGCAGTGGTGCTGCTGCTGCAGGCCCTGGCACTGCTGGAGCTCCTCGACTTCCCCCCCCTCTTCTGGGTGCTGGATGCCCATGCCCTCTGGCACATTGGCACCATCCCCCTCAATGTCCTCTTCTACAGGTCAGTGACCACCCATTTCCTCTTAAAATAAGGGTGCTGGGCACCCCAGACTTGCCTGCTGGATGCCCTCCTCCTGGTACAGGCTCTGGGTGCTGGGTGCCACTCCTCTTGCAGTTACAATGTGCCCACTTTGGTCCCTGAGATGCTCTCTGCCCCCCTCTGGTACCCACAGGGTGCTGGGTGCCCTCCTCCTGGTACAGGCTTGGGGTGCTGGGTGCCCCTCCCTTGACCCTGGGGTTTCTGGGGGCTCCTCTCTTTCCTGTGGGGTGCTGGGACTCATTTTGGGTACCCCAACTCCTGCCCCCACTGTTGAAATTGGGGTGCTAAGACCACCCCTACTTTGGTCCCTGGGGATGCTCCGTGCCCTCCTGTTTCCCATGGGATGCTGGAGCCTCTCTTTTGCCCATGGGATCCGTAGTGCCCCTCCCCCTTGAAACTGGGGGGCTGGGGACCCCCTTCTTGCCTGTGGGGTGCTGGGAGGGACCCCACTGCTGCTCCCCAGAGCCCTGGGGCCTGGCTGTGTTTGAGGAGGGGGAGATGTTTGGGGCTCCCCCAATCCCTCACCTCCCCACCTAGCACTGATAGCCAGAGGGGAGGGGGTCCCCCCAAGGCCATGGGACCCCCCCCAACTCCCACCTCTGCCCCCCAGTTTCCTGATGGACGACAGCCTCTACCTCCTGAAGGCCAACTCTGACCTCTTCAAAGTGGACTAGAGCTGCGGGGGGGGGGGGGAGCACAGCCCCTTGCCTGCCCCCCTCTGGGGTCCTGCCCTGCCCTGTGCCAAGTGAACCCCCAGACCCCTCCCCCCCAGCCATGAGCTCCTTCCCCCAGTTGCCTTCTGAGGTTTCTTTCTCCCTGCACCCTCCCTCCCTCCACTCTTTGCCCCCCATCTCCTCTCCCTGGGGTGGGGGCTGGTTGCACAGGGGGCTCAGTGCAGCTGAACCTCCCCCCTCCCAGTACCCCCCAGTGCTGAACTGGGAGCTGTGAAGCCTGCAGTAGCCACGAGGTGGCTGCTGGAGCCTGTGGGGCTCACGTGGGGGGAGTTTGAGTGGCTGGGGGAGGTGGGGAGGGGGCTGTGTGCTTTGGGGGGGTTGGGGAGGGGGCTGTGTGCTTTGGGGGGGTGTCTCACTCAGACCTGCTGGCTGCTGGCTGGCTTTGGCAGGGGTGGGGGTGGAATGTGTGGGGCTGGAGTGGTGCCTTGGGGTTGTGGGGGGTGGCCCCCACCTGTGCCAGAGGGGCTGTGCCCCCCCCCCGAACCTGGGGATGCAGCCCCTCCCTCTCCCCCCGAGTGTGTTGTGGGGTGAATAAAGCTGAGTTCAATCTACACCGTGTCTGGCTCTCACCCCCTGTGCCCCATCCCTGCCCCACTGGCACCCTGTGCCCCCCATAACGCTGCCCACAGTGCCCCTACCCTGTGTCTGCTCTGCCATACCATCCCTGCCCCCCCCCCCCCCCCGTCTCCCAGTGTGCCCCATTCCAGTTGTTGTCACCCTGTGGTGCCCCCCTCTGTCCTGTACCCCCCTCAGTGTTCCCCAAACTCCCCTCAGTGTGCTCCAAATCTCCTTGGTGCACCCCAAATCCCCTCAACATGCTGCCAGACCCCCCTGATGTGCCCCCAAAACTGCCCAGTGTGCTCCAACCCCCCTTGATGTGCCCCAAATCCCCTCAATGGACCCCAACTTCCCCCTAGTGTGCCCTGAGCCATCTCAATGTGTCCCAACCACCCTCTTGTTGTTCCCCAAAGCCCCTTGGTACCCCAAATCCCCTCACTGTGCCCCCTTGATGTGCCCCAAAACCTGCTCAGTGTGCCCCAAACCCCTCTATGGACCCCCAAATCCTCTCCTTGTCCTGACACCCCCCCCTAATACCTCCACAGTGCAGCTTCCCCTCTGTCCCCTTCCCCATCCTCCCCCCCCAGTCTCTGGGTGCTCCCTCCCCAGGGCCACCCCCGTCTGCCCTCGGCGATGCCAGGCTGGGTGGTGCAGCTTGGGCTTTACTGGGGGGGCAGCGGGGCCGGAACAGCGAGGGGGCTCCAAATGCAGGGTTGGGGATTCGGGGGGCGGATTCGGGGCCAGATTCGGGGCCGGGGTCCCTCAAGCCTCCAGCGGTTTTTGGGCATGGACGAAGAAGACTCCATCGACGTCATCGACGCCGGTGCGGAGCGCGGGGGGCATGGCGTAGGAGCGGAAATCGCGGAGGGCAAAGCTGGCATCGGCCAGGGCGGCTCGGACGTCGTCCTCTGCCAGCGGCACCACGGGCAGCCGAGCGGCCCCCGCCAGGTAGAAAGACTCCCCCAGTGCCCCCAGCAGCAGCAGGTGCCCCCCCGGGCGCAGCAGCGTGCCCACGTGTGCCAAGGCGCGGGTGAAGGCGGCGTGGTCGGGGCTGACGGCTTCCAGGCAGAAGGCAGAGAGCAGGGCATCGGCCGGCGGGCACAGAGGAGATCCCAGGGGATGCGGCTGGTGCACGTCGATGGGCAGGATGCGCCTCAGCCGCGCCCGCAGCCGCCGCTGCTTCTCCTGCCAGGGCTCCCTGCGGGCAGCTGGGGGTCAGCGCGGGGCAGGATCACCCCACACAGACCGCGGGCATCAGCCTGGCACCCGCGGGGGATGTGGGGGTGGGAAACTGGGGGGCAACGGGGATGGGATCCCATAGGGAGTGACAAAACATCTGCAGGGACACAGGGCTGGGATCCTGCGGGGATCAACCCAGCGTCTGCAGGGACACAGGGCTGGGATCCTGCGAGGATCAACCCAGCACCCGCAGGGACATTGGGCTAGGGTTTCACGGGATTTGGGACAAGCTCCTGCAGGGCTCAGCCCAGCACCCACAAGGATTTGTAGCTATGATCCCATGGGATTTAGGGGCAAACTCCTGCAGGGCTCAGCCCAGCACCCACGAGGACGTGTGGCTGTGATCCCACGAGCCGTGGGGGACGCAACACCACGGGGAGCAGCCCTGCATCCCTGGGGAAAAGGGGGCTGTGATCCCACAGGACGTGGGGACAAGCTCCTGCAGGGACCAGCCCAGCCCCAACCACCACCTGTGTCCTCCTCCGTGTCCCTCCCATGTCCCACCGTGTCCCCCCCGTATCCCTCTCTGTCCCCCCCCCGTGTCCCTCTGTGTGCCCCCCATGTCCCCACATGCCCCCCGTGTCCCTCTGTGCCCCCCCGCGTCCCTCTGTGTGGCCCCCATGTTCCACCGTGTCCCTCCCCGTGTCCCTCTGTGTGCTCCCCGTGTCCCTACATGCCCCATGTCCTGTCGTGCCCCCACCCCACTTCCCTCCGTGTCCCCCCCTCCATGTCCCGTCGTGCCCCCACCCCACTTCCCTCCGTGTCCCCCCCCTCCATGTCCTGCCGTGTCCCCTACCCGCGCCCCTCGATCTTGCAGACGTGCCGGATGAAAGGGCTCCAGTCGAAGGTGCCAGGCTCGCCCCGTGCCCAGCGCCGCAGCTCCTCCCGGTTCACCGCCAGGTAGTCTGTGGCCACAATCTCCTCGAAGTGGTCGCAGGCGCTCAGCAGTTGGTAGATGGTGGGACCTGAGCCCACGTCCAGCAGCGTGCGGCCGTGGATCTCCCCTGAGGAGGGGGAGCAGGACGTAAGGGGGCGGGAGGGGGGTGGGGGGTCCCACACTGAGCCTGGGGAGGGGGAAAACCAGCATGGGAAGAGGATCAGAGTGGGAGCAGCCATGGGATGGGGATTGGGAAGGGCTTGGAAAGGGGAGAGGATTGGAATCGGACTGGGGACTGGGATAGAGCTCGGAAAGGGGAAAGGATGGGATTAGGACTGGGGACTGGGATGGGAAGGGCTGGAATGGGGAGAGAATGGGAATGGGATTGGGAAGTGGGATGAGAATCAGGAAGGATGGGAATGGACTGGGGCCTGGGATGGGGCTGGGAAATGTTTGGAATAGGAAGAGGATGGGACTGGGGATGGGTCTGGGAAGGGTTTAGAATGGGGAGCAGATGGGATTGGGACTTTGGAGTGGGACGGGGAAGGGGTTGGAAAGATGAGAGGATGGGAATGGGACTGGGGATTGGGATGGGGAAGGGCTGGGAACGGGCAGCAGGCAGGGTGGGTGCTGAGCTGCTCTCCCTGCTTGTGCCTCAGTTTCCCCATCCCACTGCAAAGACTCTTTGGGGGGGGAGGGAAGGGTCTTCCCCGCGGGCCCCTCACCGCTGGCAAAGGTCTCAGCCAAGCATCGCAGCTTCCAGGGCACCACGAAGTCCTCGGAGGAGAAGTCTGCGCGGGGGGGCAGGTAGTTGTTGTGCAGGTATGCGGCGGGGTCGAAGCGTTCGTAGCCCTCCCGCAGCGCTGCCAGGCGGCTCATGGCGAGGGGCTGCGCGGCTGCCGCTGGCCGCCCACCCCCCAAAACCTGCCTTATATCCTCAGCTGGCTTTAAGCGGGGGGAGAGGAGGGGGCCCCACGATGAGCGATGGCCCTGCCTGGCGCGGGGGGGATGCTGCCCATCCATCCTGGCTAACCAGGTTAGTGCCAGCGCCCCGGGGCTGGGGGATGTGGCTGGGTGCCAGCGCTGCTGGATGCGGCCCCGGTGCTGGGCGAGAGGCACTCGGCTGCCCTCTCCCAGCTGGCAGGGAGCAGGGGAAGGATCCAGGAATTGGGGATCCAGTCCCAGTGTCCTGAAGGATTTTGCTACCCTCTCCTCACACATCGAGCTGTGAGTCCCCTCCATGGCCTGCCCCAGCCGTGGGGATGCTCAGGAGTGTCCCATGGGATGGGATGGGAAGGGAATGGGATGAGGATTGAGATGGGGATTGGGACGGGAAGGGATTGAAATGGGGAGAGGATGGGGAGGGGCTGGGATGAGGATTGGGAAGGGAAAGGAGAGGATGGGAAGAGGCTGGGATGAGGATGAGGATTGGGAAGGGAAGGGAGAGGATGGGGTTAGGGAGTAGGATGGGAATGGGAAGGGATGAGGACTGGGAAGGGTTTGGAATGGGATCCATTTTCTCTCTCCCTGATGCCTCTTTGTCACCAGTGAGCTGAATGTGCTGGAGCTCAGCCCAGCCCAGCCCCTGGCAGGAGCTGGCACCATCAACCCTCCCAGGGTGCCCATCTCCCTGCAGCAAGGGGCAGGATGGGACCTGCCTGTGGTGCTGGGGAGAGGGCTGGGGCTTAAAGACCCCAAATCCCACCTGTGACAGAGCTGCAGGTGGGCAAAGGTGGTGGGGACCAGTGCCAGGCAGGGAGAAATGGCACAGGGCTGGGGACAGGGCCTGGCAGTGGCCCAGGGACAGGAGGATCCAGCTGGGTGGGAACAGCTAATCTGGGCACTGGCACTGGGACTATCCCAGCCCCTGGCATGGGCTGGGCTGGCACTGGGAGGGGGTTATGTAAGCAGAAGGTTCCCACCTCCCCTAGACCCACCCAAGATCCCCCTTAAACCCCTGGCTCCCTCCAGCCACCCCATGCCTCAGTTTCCCCCACTCCCCACCAAGGTCCCTGTCTAAATCTTGCCCCTTCCCCACGCTCCCCAGATCGACTCCACGGTGCCAGGCTGAGCAGTTTATTGCCATACAAAACCCTTCCATTTGTACAACCCCACAGAGAGACCCTCCCCAGTCCCCCACCCCTCCACAACCCCCCCCCGTGGGGGGGTCTCAGCGCTCCCCATCCTCGTGTCTCCTTCTCTGTGCCAGGAAAACGGAGCTGTGCCCGTGGCTGGAGCTGCCAAGGGCCCCCCCAGACCGCTGGCACCTCGTCCCCACCGGCCTCCCCGCCGCCCGCTGTGGGCTGGGGTCCCAGGCGTGTGGGATCCCACCCCCCACTTGTCCCCCACCCTCCCGAGCTGCCTCTTCGGGGGTGGCCGAGTGGATTCAGACATCCAGGTCCCCCCGCTGCCCCCCAGCATCAGCGTCGTGCCCCCCTCCCCCGCGCCCCCCCCCAGCACCCTCAGCCTCTCTGGGCTTCATGGGACAGAGAGCGGGAGAGGGTGCGGGGCAGCCCGGCCTTGGCACCGCGGAGGTCTGAGGGGGAGAAGAGGGGCAGGGGCAGGGTGCGGGCGTAGGGCAGGAGGTGCTGGGCCAGGGGCTGTCCCAGGCAGCCCACCCGCAGCACCCCCCAGGGCGAGCGCTGCTCCAGGACCCGCAGCTCCCCGCACTGCTCCAGCGTCTCCCGGCGCTGCTGGTCCACCTCCCGCCGGCACCACCTGGGCACGGAGGGGGCATGGTAGTGAGACCCCCAGCACAGCCCAGCGACCCCCCCCGTGCCCTGCTCTGCCCCGCGGGGGGCGCGCCCACGTCCCACACCGTCCCTCGGGGACCGCTCACCCCTCGGAGGTTGCCATGTCCCTGCCGGCATGCTGGAGACCCCCACGGGGACCCTCGGAGACCCTCTAGCCCCATGGGGATACCACCACCTCACGAGGACCCTCACATCCCTCAGGGCCCTGTGTGGATACCCAGCATCCCCCAGCCCCTTGAAGACCCCCAACTCCTCACAGCAACCTCACCAAGACCCTCCCAGTCCCCACTGATCATCCCCTTCCCCCCACCACCTCGGAGCTCAACCCCACAGGGACCCTTGGAACCCACCACAGCCTCTTCGGGTGCCCAGAGCCCCCTGCAGCCCCCCATCAGACCGCTTGGAACCCACCCTCACTCCAAGCCCCCCACGGAGCTCCCACAGCCCTTCAGGACCCCCAAACATCCCCCATGAGACTCCCCTGGAACCCACCCTCCAAGCCCCCCACGGAGCTCCCACAACCCTTCAGGACCCCCAAACATCCCCCATGAGACCCCTTGGAACCCACCCTCACTCCACACCCCCCACGGAGCTCCCATAACCCTTCAGGACCCCCAACCACCCTCCAGCACCCCCAGGGCCCCCCCCAGGCTGGCAGCAGCGGTGCCCTCACCCCTGCTCAGGTCGGGTGCTGAGCTCCAGGTCCAACCACTCCGCGCTGAAGGTCTCCCTGCGCCCAGAGTCCTCCTCCCGCAGGCGGCAGCCCAGGCGGGCACCGGACAGCAGCCCCCCGCTGCGCACCACCGCGCTGGGCCCCAGCATCCTGCCCATGTGTGCCCTGCCGGCCCCCTCCTGCTTTTATCTCCCCACCCAGGCTATTTTGGGATGTGCTGCTGGCACCCAGGGCACAGCAGGGTGCCAAGGGCTCCTTCGGGGGAGGCGCTGGGGACACGTGTGGTACCCTGGGTGTGTTTGCCCCCCCCCCCCCCCGTGCCCGTCGGCAACTTGGCACCGCCGGGGTGGCAACCCCAGGCTTAGGTTGTGTGTGTGTGTGTGTGTGTGTGTGTGCCCCTCCCCATGAGGACATGGGGCAACGTGAGGGCCAGGCAGGACCCCCCTGGCATCGTCCCATGGCATGTTTGGCCTTTCCCTGCCCCTCATGGTGCTGGCACCAGCCGGCCAGGACTGGTGAGCATGAAGGACCCCAGAGGTGTCAACAGCTTCTGGGTGCCAAGGTGGTGGCCATGCTACCCTGTGCCACCTCTGTGCCACCCAGAAGCCTCACCACTGCCCTCAAAGGCCCATCAGGATTCCACCCTGGTGTCCCCCCACTCAAGGACAGGTTGTGCCAGGTGAGTGGGCAGGGGGGTGCTGGCCTTGGGGCCCCCCCGAGCTGGGTTATTTGTAGGGCCAACAGATGGGGGCTGTGAACAGACTGGCACCCGCTGGGTGCCAGCACCCAGGGCTCACGTGGAGGGGGCAGGGTGGACACGAGACTCCAGCCCCACCACGGCCATGGGGGTCCCACGCCAGGGGTGAACCACCTGGGGCCAGGGTGGGAAAACCTCAGTGCAGGGTCAGCAGAGCAGGGGGGGAAAGCTCCATCTTGATGGCCACGAGCTGCTGGTGCCAGCAGGGAATGGGGCACAGCGATGCCCATGGCCACACGGGCTTGGGGCAGCCGTTTTTTGAACCTGGGGGGGGGGGGGGGGGGGGGTGTCTTCAGGCTGCCCCCCACCCCCACTGCCCCTGTCCCCTCACTTTGAGTCACACACAGCAGACCAGGGGCTGCAAACAGTGCAAGGCTTTTACTTGTGCCAGGTGCCAGCACCCCTGGCAGGCACTGGGGGGGCTCACACCCCCAGCACAGGGGAAGGGGAGGGGTGCTGGTGGGGGGCGGGGGGGGTGTCTCTGCAGAGAGCCCAGGGTGGGGGAGGGGTGCGTGTGTGGGGGGCTGGTGTGGGTGCTCCCCACGTGGGGCCCTGCGTGGGGGCAGCTCCGTGCTGCTTCCATTTATAGAGCAGAACACAGCACCGGTGCTGCAGGTAGAACAAAGCCTCCCCCACAGCCCCAGCACCCCCCCAAGCCCAGAGCACAGTCACTGCTTTAAGGCAAATCCTGCTCTGCCTCCACCCAGGGCTGGGGGAGAGGAGCTGGGGGGGGGATCAGCCAAACCCCAAGGGGCGACCCAGGGAGGTTTGGGCAGCACAAACCAACAGGGAGCAGCCCTGCAGTGGGGGGGGGTAGGGCACTGCATGGCCCCCCTCTGGCCCTTCCTGAGTGGGGGGCACAAGGAGCTGGGAGAAGAGGCCAAGTTGGGCCTTTGCCCCCTCCCCTCACACGCAGAGGGGCAGAGCCTGGCACAGGGCTTCTCCTGGACAGCAGTGAGGAGATGCCCCCTGAGTCCTCACCCTGCACCTCTGGCTCCTCTTCCTCATCCAAATGGAGCAGAAGAGGATGGGTAGGGGGCACAGATGAGCCCCCCTTGTGTGAGGGAACAGTGTGGGGGGGAACCAGCCCGAGGAGGGCAGGGCAGGGGTTTGGCACAGTCAGTGGCTGCAGGGCCCTGGTTAGGAGGAACCATTTGGGGATGGGGAGCTGAGCCACCCCTGAGGCTCACCCCAGCACTGTTAGTAGAGAGTCTCCTCCCTGGGGAGGGAGGCACAGGGCTGTCCCCCAGCCCCAAAGGAGGGAGAGAGCAGAGGAATGAAAAGTCCAGAGAGAGCAGGGCCCTGCTGCTCAGGGCTTGCTGCAGAGCTCACTGATCCGCTGGCGCAGGTGGAAGGCAAACTCAAACATGGTGGCAGCCAGGCTCTGGTGGATCAGGTACCGAGGCAGCCGACCCTGCAGGGGGGCAAGGGCAGAGCTGGGAGTCAGGGTAGGAATCACTGAGGCAGGAGGGAGGCAGGGGGACACACAACTCAGGGCTGAGCCCCTTGTCCCTGACCCCCAGGGCATAGCGGGGGGAAGCAGGAGCTGGCTCTGGGGGAGGGAATTGAAGCATGCTTTGATTTCTCTACAAAAGCCCTGCACGACTCAGCCCCAATGCCTCAGCCCCTGCCCTGCCACGGGAGAGGCAGGAAACAGCCCCAGAGCCCCAGGATCCTGCTCCCTGCAGGGGCAGGCAGCTCAGGCAGGGCTGGCAGCAGAGCTGGGGGCTTGTGCAGGGGCCCAGGGGGCAGAGAAAGGGTCCTGGGTGCAGGCAGTGGTGGCCAAAGGTCCTGGGGTGGGGGGGCAGGGAGGTACAGGAGGACCCCTCCATCCCAGAGCAGAGAGGGTGGGTCCTGATGACCAAATCTCCTAGGTAGGGGCTCAGAGAGGTGGAGGAGGACTCCTTCATCCCAGGCCAGAGAAAGGGTCCCGAGTGCAGGCAGCTCAGGCTAAATATCCTGGGCAGGAGTTGAGGGAGGTAGAGGAGGATCTCCCCCCTGGCTCGAGGTGCTGCAGCAGGGCAGGAGGCAGAGAGCCCAGCCTGGAACTGTTTTTTTTTTTTTCCCTTGGGAACGTGGAGCTGCTGGTCCAGGGTCCACTTCAGACACCTCCTTGGAAGGAGCTCCGGGAAGGAGCTGCGTCACAGCCACAAACACACACACACGTGTGTAATCCTCACCCCTTGCTGCAGGAAGGGATGAGCCATGGGCTATAAATAGCCCCTGAGGGCCAAAGGAAATGGCAAAGCAGCAGAGCAGGGGGCTCTGGGCACTGGCAGTGCCCGGCAGGGAGATGGTAGCAGCAGTTGCCAGGAGGGTTATTAATAGCTGCCAGCGGTGGGGGCGGGCGGTGGGCGAGGGCTCTCCGGCCCTGGGAGGCACAGGGAGTTGCCTTCTCCTCCTCAGCCCCATCTTGCACAACCAAGAGGCTTTCTCATCCCTCCCAACCCTGCTCCTCAGAGTGGGATGGAGGAGATGGGAGCCAGATCCGTGAGGGAAAACACAATCCCCGGTGCCAAGAGGCCACGCTCGGCTCTGCCCCCTGCTCCGCCTGCCAAGGCAGAGGAGAGCTTCTGCAAATCCCTTCCCCAGTGAGTCCCAAGGCAGGCAGGAGCTGATCTCTGTGGTGGAGAGGGGGGGGAGGGCCGTGGGAGGGGAGGGGGCCACGCAGCTTTGCAGCAGAGCTGATGAATGGAAGCCTTTGTGCTCGCTGCTGCAGCGCCGTTACCACCGCAACCTTCAGCGGAGGCAGCAAAGGGGCCAGCCCCGCTCCCCCCACCCCCACCCCAGCTCCCTTCCTGGGCTGCCTTTTATCTGGGCCACCAGCAAGGACTGGCCAGGCAGCTTTGCAAAGAGCTCCAGACCGGGGGCATCTGCACCAGGAAGCTTTTCCTGGCTGTGGGCACGGCCCTGAGGGTTTGTATCGGGGTGCCTGGCAGCAGGGCACACGAATCCCTGCCCTCCCTGGCAGCAGCAAGCAGCCAGACAAGGCTTCACCTGCCCAAGTATCTTCAGAAGCCAAAGAGGATCAAACTCTGTGCCCCCAGAAGTGCATGCAGAGAGCTGAAGGCCCTAAGCAAGACCCCTGCCAGGTCAGGAAAAGCCTTCCCCCTGCCCCACCACCAGGGCAGCTTCCAGGGGAAAGATTCTTTCAGGGAGAGTTTCACCTCCACCTGCAAAACTCAAATCCCCTCAGGGCAGCACTGGACAAGGAGCTGCTTTTGAAGGGGCCAGGATGGGGCAGGGTCTGTGGCACCAGGAGCATGGGGCAGGCTCCTTGGCACACACCCCAGAGGATGCCAGAGATCTGCTGGGGCTGCAGGGTTGGTTTTACCTTCAGGTCCGTGTTGAGGATCCAGATGAAGGTGCAGACCCTGGGGTTGCTGGGACATTTCAGCACAATGAATCCTCCAGGCCCATTCTCACCCCTGTGAGGAACCAAGAGCAGCAGGATCAGAGCTGGGGCCAAGCTCTGCAGCACCCTGGGGTGCTCCGCACCGACCCTGCGCCAGCTCTGGCAGCAGCAGCAGCAGCAGCCCCCCCCGGGCCTGGCAGCGAGGCCGAGAGCCCAGCAGGGCAGCAGCAGATGCAGAGTGCCCAGGAAGGTGAGGTTTTGGCTGCTGGCACAGGAGCCAGCATGGCCAGGCAGCTTTCCCACAGGTGCCTTGGCAGAGGTGGTGCCAGCAGCTTCTGCCTTCCAGCCTGTGCCAGCCCTGCCAGCAGCAGCCCTCCACCCCGAGGAGCTTTTGGAGGGGAATGCTTGCAAACAAGAGCTCCTAGGACAAGAAAACACCCAGGGAAACCCAGGCCAGGCTTGGGGTGGGTGGGGGAGCTTCACCAGTGCAGCCCCCAGCTCCTTCCTCACACCCCCTGGTCTGCCTCAGAGAGAGGAGCTGAGCTCCCCTGGAGCCCAGGCACAGCTCTCCCTTCCCTCTCCAGGAAGAGGCTATTTTTGCTGCATCCATTTGTAAAACAAAACAAAACAAAACAAAAAAAAAAAAAAAGAGAGAAAGGCTGTTTCTAGGCCCTGAAGTCCCCAGCTCTTAAATAGACTGAGGCAGCTCTCAGGGCTCTGAGTTAAAAATGTCAATTGGATTATTAGGAACAACAAAGTCAGGGCTCAGAGTGGCACAGCTGGGCCCTGGGGGGTAGTGGCACAGGCAGCAACAAGGACTCCTTGTTTGAGGAGCCCCAACCCTGCCCCAGCTCCATCAAGCAGCCAGGCAAAGCTGCCCCTTAGCAGAAAGGGAGAGGCCCAGGACCTGCTGACACTCTGGGAGCCAGGCCATGGTTGACACAGCTCCTTTCAGCCACGGGATCAGCCCCCTGTGTCCTCAGCCTCCAAAGTGACCAAGCTGACAGGCAGCAAAAGGCATCCCAGAGGCTCTGCTCCAGCTCCACTCAGCTGTTTGCTGCCCCTCAGCAGTGGCAGCTGGGCCCTGGTTGGGAATTAACTGTTACATAAACAGGATGCAGCCTGGCTTGGGGGTGTAGGGGGGGAAGCTGTTTGTGGCTCCTACTGCTCAGCACCTCCAACTCCCCTGAGCAGAGGGAGCTGGGAAACGCCCGAACGGCCCCGAGAGCTTCTCCAACAAAGGAGGAAGAAGAAGAAAGGAGGAGGAGGAGGAGGGGAGCAAGGTTGAGCTCCACAAATAGCTTGGAAGCTTCCTGCAGTCGCTGCCAGGAAAGGCAGCAGGGTTTGCAGTGCAGAGGCTCTTGGCCCTGAGCTTAAAGCAGAGGGTTTGTGTCAGATGCCAGCTCCCAAAGCCTCCCTGCCCCTGCCCGAGGAGCTGCCTCTCACCTGACGTATTTGGAGAGTGGGGGCTTGGTGCTGTGGGTGGTGGAGGTCCCACAGGAGATGTATCTGTCCCTGCGCCGCTCGATCCGCCGCACGTTGACAAAGTCCCTGAGCAACACAACAGGGCAAAGGATGCCTTGGGAAGGGAGCTCTGGAGGGGCAGCACTCCTGGGAGACGCTGTGGCAGGGCTCTGGCAACAGCTGGAGGAAGCCTGGTGCAGAACTGGCTATTGGGGAGACAGCCTGAGGCTGACGGGCAGCTCCCAGGCTCCTGCCAGGGACATCTGGAGAAGGCTGCAGGGGATCCTTAGCCACAGGGCCAGTTCTGCTGCACTGACACTGGGAGCTCCCTGCCAGAGCAGAGGGGCACGGCTGGGGCAGAGGGCTGGGCACAGACTGGGGCAGAGTTGGGGCAGGGCCTGGAGCAGGGGCTCAGGCAGGGCTGGGCACAAACTGGGGCTGAGCTGGGGCAGAGGCTGGGACTCAGGCACACTTAGGGAAGGGGCTGGGTACAGACTAGGGCAGAGGCTGGGACTCAGGCAGAGTTTGGGAAGGGGCTGGGTACAGACTAGAGCAGAGGCTGGGACTCAGGCAGAGTTTGGGAAGGGGCTGGGTACAGACTAGGGCAGAGGCTGGGACTCAGGCAGAGTTTGGGAAGGGGCTGGGTACAGACTAGGGCAGAGGCTGGGACTCAGGCAGAGTTTGGGAAGGGGCTGGGTACAGACTAGGGCAGAGGCTGGGACTCAGGCAGAGTTTGGGAAGGGGCTGGGTACAGACTAGGGCAGAGGCTGGGACTCAGGCAGAGTTGGGAAGGGGCTGGGTACAGACTGCAGCAGGGTTGGAGCAGAGGCTGCAGCTCAGGCAGAGTCGGAGCAGGGCTGGGCACAGACTGGGGCTGAGCTGGGGCACAGATTGGGGCAGAAGGTTGCCACCAGAGCCAGCTGCTTGTCTGTGTGTTCCAGGAGGGGGGTTCAGGGGCCAAGGACAGCAGCAGGGAGTGGCCCAAGCTGACCTGGGGGACACGACGCCGCCCGCGGCCCCAGCTGCCACGTCGTAGGAGACAACTGTGTTGTCTTCTATCCTCTGCAGGATCTGGGGAGGGGGTGCAGAGAAAAAAACAACAAAAAAAGGTTAAACCCAGAGATTTCCTCAGACTGTGCCCTGCAGGTCTGCACATGCCCACAGCTGGGGGGGCACAGACCCTCCCCTAATCCAGCCCCAGGATCCAGAGCAACCAGAGAGTCCCTGTGAGGCTGAAGGGGGTTGAGCTCCCTGCTGTGCTTTGTGCCTCTGCCTTTGTGGGAGGGGGCTTGGGGGGCACACAGGCCTTGCCCTTGGCTCCCCCCCCATGCCAAAGCCCAGCTTGGCTCAGCCTGGGGCCCAGCCTTCCCTGCCCCACCTGGTGGGGGGTTCTGGCTGGGCAGAGGCATGCAGCTGGCTGCGGGGAGCCCTTGGGAGCGGCGCAGATTTAACGCTTCGGTGCCTCGGCTCCAGCTCAGCTCCAGCTCAGGGCCTGAGCACCACCAGTGCCAGCCGGTGTTGGACTGGGGAAGCTCCAAGGAGCTCCTGTGATTAAGCCATCTTTGTCCAGCACGCTCACCTGGCAAGCTGCCACTGTTCTGTTCCACAGGATCATCTTCTCGGGCTGCAGAATCACCTCCTGGTAAACTGTTTCAGCAGAGCACTGCAGGAAAGCCTGAGGACAGAGCCAGAGCACTTGGAGCCAGTCCCCCCCCACCACCACCCCTGCTCCACTTGGGAGGAGGTCATTTAGAGGGAGCACAGGGGGCAGATCACAAAGAACTGCTGGGATGATAGAGCAGGGGAGTGCTGGGGCTGGCCTGGCTCAAGCATGCACCGAAGCAAGGCTGTCCCCACTCTGCTCTTGTCCCCAGCAGGGAACAGGGAATGGTAGCGGCTGGAAGGGACCTCAGGAGATCATCCAAGTCCAACCCCCCCTGCTAAGGAAGGGGCACCTAGGGCAGGTTGCACAGGATGGTGTCCAGGTGGGTTTGGAATGACTCCAGAGATGGAGAGGACAGCTCAGACTTCAGGTTGCTGCTGCCTGCCAAGGTCTGCGCTGGTGTCAGAGAGAGGGCAAATTTCTGTCTGTCTGTCTACCTGTCTGTAACACTGCCAGCCAGCCAGACCTGAGGGCTGGCTCCTGTCCCACCCTCGCCCCTGCCTTGCTCTGCTGCATGCACATCACTTCAAGAAGATGCTGAGAAGCTCTTTCTGAGCTCCTAGCACCGAGAGCCAACCTTCGCTTCCCATCCTCATGGGACAAGGGGAGATCTTTGGAGGCAAATGGTTAAAGGCAGTGAAGTGAGACCATGTGGGACCATCCAGGGTTTTGGTTTGGTTGGGTTTTTTTCTTTTCCTAGGGAATTAGAGAGCTGCTCCATTGGCAGCTCCTGCCAACCAGGCAACATATGCACTGGAACAAAGAGAAGGCAGCGCAGCACCGACGCTTCATTAGAGCATGGGCTGCAGCCAAGGCACTTCCAACGAGAGGGGCACAGAGCAAGGCACTTCCCAAGCAGCTCTTCCCCGTGCCAGGCAGCAGCAGACACACTCTCAGCCCTGGTCTTGCTGGCAATTAGTTCCAATTAGCCCTCCTTGGTCAGATTAGTTCCTAGATGCTGGGGTTGGAAGGGAGTTGTTTTTTTTTTTTTTTTTACAGTCGCCTGCTCCCAGTTCTCCAGCAGCAGAGATGAGAGTGGGGCCCAGCAGGTTTGCTGAGCTGTCTGTGTGCCAGCCAAGGAGGCTTTGCTGCAGAGCTGCCCCAGTGCAGTTCAGCTGCTTTGGAGCACACAGAGGGCAGCTCTGCAGCACACAGAGGGCAGCTCTGCAGCACACAGAGGGCAGCTCTGCAGCCTGACCTGCAGCACACAGAGGGCAGCTCTGCAGCCTGACCTGCAGCACACAGAGGGCAGCTCTGCAGCCTGACCTGGCCTGGCCTGCCAGGCGTGGGAGGGAGCCTGTAAGCTGAGCTGTGGCTCTGAGCAGAGCAGTTCCTCTCTGCCTCTGCCCCAGCCAGGGCAAGGGAAGTGCTCCAGGAAGGTTCTTACCTTTAAAATGAAGGCCTTGCCATGGAAAGGGATTTCAAAAGTGTAAACAACATCACCAAAGTCCTGTGCAAGAAACAAGAGAGGGGCATTATGGCAGCAAAATCAATTCCCTCTCTCTGGGGGGAACCTGCAGGAGCCATCCCACCTCAGGGGTCCTTCTGAAGAACCCTCCCCCCAAGCCCTCAACTGTCCCCTTGTCCACCCTCTCCTGCCCCCCAACCCCAGCTCTGAGCACACTTGAGCTGCCCAGGCATCAATTTCCATAAACAAAACAATATCCCAGAGCAGCAGCAGCAGGGATGAGACAGAAAAAGAATCCACCCCTGTGCCAGCCTTGCAAACCCCCCCTCAAGGTCAGACTCTCCTTTGCTACCAACACCAGGGGAGGGGAAAGAGGTTTGGGTTGCCAAAGCTGCTGGTGGTGCCCACATCTGAGAAGAGCCTCCCTGGAGGGGGTTTAGGGCTGGACAGATGAGAACCTTTCATCATTAGCCCTGTGTTAAACTCTGATTAGTCTATCTAAATCCAGCCCCCACCCCCCACACCCCTTAGGAAAAAACAAACAATCTGCCCAGCCAGTTTGGCATCAGACAATGCAGCACTTGACAGGGGAATCTGAAGCACCAGATGAGGCTGCAGTTTGCAGGACTCTCACCCCAGGCTGCTTTCAGGGGCTGCAGACACAGCCCCACTCTCCCTCTCTCTCCACCAAGGAGCTTGGGCTGGCCCAGACAAGCTCTGCTGTAAGCCCAGGGAATGAGGCAGCCTGGGGAGGACGGAAGGCAGGGCAGGGCCTGCTTTGCTTTGGGCACCTCTGTGCTGCCTGGAGCAAGAAAAAGCATCCAGAGCCCTCTGGCAAAGCCACAGGGGGAAGATGGCAGCCAAAGACATCCCAGAGTTACCCCTTCCAGCTGCCACAAAGGCCCTGGGCTGGGGAAGGGGAGACACAAAGAGCTTTTGGGGGCTGGCAGAGCAGGCAGTGCCCCACATTCTGCTGCTGCCAGGGCCCAAAGCTGCCCAGAAGGGTTTGGGTGAGTTGGCCAGAAAGGTTTGGTGGCCAGAAAGGGCTTGGGTTGGAGGCCACCAAAGGGCTTGGGTTGGAGGCCACCAAAGGGCTTGGGTTGGAGGCCACCAAGGTCTGGTTGGGTGTCCCCATGATGCTCTCAAGGGCACCTTGCAGTGGGGCAGGGGCTGCAGCAGTGCCAGGGGCCAGCACTGCTCCCCTCCTCTCCATGCCCACCTGAGGTGAGCTGCCCAGCCCTGCCTGTCTGGAGGGAAGAGTTCTGGGCTGTCTCCTGTCAGGCAGGAAGGCAAATAACCACCTCAGGAATCAGAGGGGACTCTGCCCTGGGCTGCACTGCCCTGGGTCCCTGATTCACTCAGCTCACTCTAACCCTGGGTGACTTCTGCTGTCAGCAGGAGCTCTCCAAAGCCTCCTTTGTCCTCCTGCCTCCACCAAGCCATCCCTGCTCTGTGCCCACAGCTGGGGCAGGGGTCCTGGGGGGGGACACTTGCATTGTTCTTCTCAAACTTCCAGTTCTCCTCCTGGGCCAGGATTTGGTCCACCACCTCCATGGCCTCCTTGCCTTGTTGGATGTACTCCTTCTCCTAGGAGACAGGGGAGGGTTTCAGGGGCAGGGGTTTGCAGAAAGCCTGAGCCCCACCACTAACCACCCCCACCCCCTCCCAGGGCTGGCAGAGGGCAAGGGGACATCTCCCACCACCACATCACACAGATCTCTTCACCTGGGTCACAGAGGCCTCCTTCTGGAGCTCTGCTCACGCTCCCCACCCTGCCCTGCATCCACACAGCAGCTGCCACTGCCAGCCAGGCTCCTGCCTGCACCTCAGGGCTTCCAGCAGGCACAGGGAGGAGCAGAGGAGCCAGAACTGAAGCTGAAGGGCAGCAGGAACACTGGGAAAGGGGCACAGAGTGCCCAGCCAGGCTTGGGGAGGTGCCATGCTGCCCTGTGAGCCACAGCCTGGGCTGGTCCAGGTGATGCCCTTCTTGGCACACGCTGCTTACCTGAGCTGTCAGTGCCTTCCTCCCTGCAGCCTCCTCCTCAGACTCATTGTCTGACCCTGGAGGGAAGCACACAGTCAGCACCCAGCTGCTGGAGACCCCAGGGTGTCCCACAGGCAAGGTCTGATCCCGTGCCCTATCCAGTGGGAATGATCCTGCTGCAGCCCAGGCCCTGCCTCCCTGAACACCTCTGGCTCTCCAAAGCCTGAGCATGAAGCAGGTGGCAGCTACCCTCAGCTGCTCTGGGTGCCACCTCCTCACCCTGGAGGTGGTGTCCCAGGCCAGTGGCACGGTGCCAGCCCTCATCCTCACCTGCCTGTGGCAACTTGTCCCTGTGCCCTCATCCTGAGGGCAGCATTCTGCAAGGGCTTTAGCTGCAGCTCAGAGCATTTAAGCCCCAGAAGCACAAAGGGCTCCAGTTTCCTACCCAGCCAAAGCCTGGCATGTGGGGCTGAGTGCCCTGCAGATGGCACAGAGATGGCACAAAGATGGCACAGAGATGGCACAGCCCTGCCTGGGCACAGTGCAAGGAGGAAGGAGCCCACTCTGCAGGGCCAGATCCTGCAGGCTCTGCCACCCATCACTGCCAGGGGTTGGGATGAGGAGACAGAGCTCCTGGGGTAGGTGATGAAGGTGGTGAAGAGGCCCAGGAGGGGCAGGCTGAGGGGAGCCAGGAGGGGCAGTGAGGTGTGAGCAGGCCCTGGCTGTCAGTGAGGTGGCATCAGGAGGGGAAGGAGAGGACATCCTACCTGCAAAGGACTCTGGTGGGGAGTAGAACTGTCCCTCAGAAAGGGCTCTGGGGTAGAGCAGGGGACCACGAGAGGCTGCAGCCTGTGCTGCCTGGTACCCTGCAAGGCAAAGCTCGAGAGGTTACACAGCCAGCAGCACAGCACACGGGGGGCCTGAGGCTCCCCACCACCTTCACCCCCTCCCCACCACCTTCCCCTGGCCTCAGCTGGCCTCTCCACACTGCCACCAGCCTGCCCAGGGAGCTTTTCAGCTCCTCTTGCCTCCTCCTCCTTTGTTGGAGGCCTTTTATCTGCAGGGAGATCAATGAGCTGCTTTGCCTGTCAAATCCAAAGGCGATTAAGCACCTAATTAAATAAGAGCTTCCCCTGGAAGCAATTTGGAACCTGAGCCTAATCCAATAGAGGCATTAAACACTTGATCATTTTTCATCTTAAAGCCTCCTTGCAAGACCCAAACATCCTCTGGTGCTTTCCAGTCAGTCAGGGCACTTCTGATTGAGCCCCACTTGACAAATCCTCCTTCCTCCCCCTGCCATTTCCCAGGCCTCCTTCATCAGCTGAGCCCAGGAGAGCCACAGACTCCTCTGGCTGCTCCAGGAAAGGGGCAGCTGTGCCAGTCTCAGCTCAGCACCCTCTGCCTCAAAGGACCCCTGGAATCTCCAGGTGCCCAGGCAGTGCAGGGTAATTTGCACAGCATTAGCTCAGACTCCAGCTCCATTTAGCTCGACCTCAGCCACCAGAGGCTGTAAAATTTCACAGCCCATAAGTCAGGCTGCACCCCTGCAAGGTCCTGTGGGACTGAAGCAATCTGCTGGGAAAGGTCTCCAGGCCCAGATCTGAAGGGAGATACCCAGAGCTGGGGAGTCCAAGAGTCCTCCTGGCACCTCTCCCACTGTTTCAACACCCAAGGAGGAGGTGAGCTCTGCTCCCAACACGTCTGAGCCAGGCACAGGGCAGCTTGGCACCTGGTGGGGGCTGGGTTGGCTTCCCCCCCCCCCACCTCCTCTCCACTCAACCAAAAGCTGCTTTTTATAATTGGTATTTTCTGCCCCCTGAAGGGACTACCTAGAGATCACTTCTCCATCAATGTCCCTATCTGTCAAGGTGCTGCCAAAGCAGCAGCAATGCCCAGGGCCTGGTGGTCCCCAGGGCTGCCAACTCCTCCCAGGCAGGAGTGAAACACTCACAGCGTTCCTCTTCTGCTTCCTGAGTCAGGACTTTGAAATCCAGGAACCAAGTCTCCAGCCAAGCAATGACAAAGGACACGATGGGAAGTAAATAACCAAAAGCTCCTTTGGTCAGAAGCTGCATGGAAAAGGGAGGGGTGGGGGAAAAAAAAAAACCAAACAAAAAAAACCAACAACCAACAAAACAAAACTGTGAGAAGCCAGAGGGAATTTCCAGCCATGGGGAAGCAGCACACCCCCCTGGGAGCCTCACCTCAGACAGGATGACCTTCACAATCAGGAAGGCACTGGATACCAGGGTGGTAACCTGGAAAAGGAGTTCAGATAGCTGAGATGCTGGCAGGGTGCAGAGGCAGAGCTGGAGGCAGGGCGCAGGAGCGAGCTCCTTACCGCTATGACCCACCAGTGGCGCAGCCTGAGCACGGCGTAGGCCAGCAGCAGCAGGGAGAAACGGAAGAAAGCCAACACCTGCAGAGGGAAAGCAGCCCTCAGGACACTGCCCCTGGGCCCCAGGAGTATGGGCCAGCTCCCCAGGATCCCCTCACCCCGACAGCCTGGGGCCAAGGCTGCCACAGGAGCACACAATCAGCCTGGTTGGGAACGGCCTCAGGATCACTGAGCTGGGCTGCGACCTGCCTGCTTCAGGGGGTCAGGGTTGGGATGGGATGGGATGGGTTGGGATGGGTTGGGATGGGTTGGGATGGGTTGGAAGGGGCCTCCAAAGGTCCAACCCTCCTGCACAGGCTCACAGGATGTCAGGGGTTGGAAGGGACCTCCAGTGACCATCAGATCCTACCCCCCTGCCAGAGCAGGACCATAGAATCCAGCACAGGTCACACAGGGACACATCCAGACAGGGCTTGAAAGTCTCCAGAGAAGGAGACTCCACTCTGGGGAGCCTGCACTCAGCAGGGACATCCTCCACTCAGAGGCCTGTCCAGCCTCACTTTGAGTATCTCCAGGGATGGGGCCTCAACCACCTCCCAAGCTGGTGCAGTGTCCCAGCAGCCTCCTGGTGCAGACCTTGTTCCTCACACCCAATCTAAATTCCACCAAACCAGGCTGTGGGAAGACCTAAGCTTCCCACCCCACCACACAGACCCTCCCTCTCCAGCTTCAAAGCCCTTCCTCACCTGCAGCCCCCTGGGATACTCACAAATATATCAAAGAAAGAGGTCCCAAAGTGGTAATTGATGATCTCATGCTCCAGGTTCTTCTGGATGCCATCCTTGGTCTGCAGGGGAGACAGGACACCAGAAGGCTACTGAGAAGAAACTGATGGGAGCAAGGAGCTGCTGCAGTGGTGCCCAGAGGTTACCACCAGGGCAGGTTGTGAAGCAGGCACACAACTGCCTGCCAGGAGCACAGCAGGGCCTCACCTGCCAGTGCAGGACCACAGGAGGACCCTTCCAGCCTTGGCTGCACACCAAGGAGTAGGAGTTGGGCAGCCAGAGCTGGAGGGGGTACCTGGAACACTTTGAACAGCAGAGAGCTGCTGCTTTGGCTCAGCACACAACCAGTGCCACCAGGTCTCCATGCTCACAGCCTTGGTTCACCTCCCACTTGTGCTCACCACTTCCAACCAGGCCTTCAACACCCCCAGGGAGGAGGCAGCCACAGCCTCCCTGGGCAGCCTGTGCCACACTCTCACCACCCTCACACTCAACAACTTCTTCCTCAGCTCCACTCTAACCCTGCTCTGCCTCAGCTCCAAACCATTCCCCCTGGGCCTGTCTCCAGACCCCCTCAGCAAAAGTCTCTCTGCAGCCTTCCTGCAGGATCCCTTCAGGCACTGCCAGGCAGCTCTGAGGTCCCTCTGGAGCCTTCTCCTCCCCAGGCTGCACACCCCCAGCTCCCTCAGGCTGTGCTCACAGCAGACCTGCTCCAGCCCTTGGCTCATCTCTGTGGCCTCACTCCAGCAGCTCTGAGTCCTTCTCCTGCTGGGGACACCTGAAAGAGGCAAAACCCCTCTGGGATAACTGCATGGGAGGGTGGAAAAGGCTCTGAGCAGAGCTCTCTTGCCTCATCCTCAGACAATCCAGGGCCTGACAAGCTCTGGGACTTCTGACACCATAAATCCTGCTCTGGGGTGGGGGCTGGAATGGAGCTGGTGGCTCAGGTAGCTGGAACAAATGCTTCACCTTTAGGCTATTGGTTTGAACACAGCCCAGCTGGCTTGGAAGCTGCTCTAGGCTGACAGCTGTTTGATGATCTGTGAGGAGCAAGCTGGTGGCTCTCAGGCCAGTTCTTGGCAGCTTGGTGTCCTGGCACCCTCTGCTCAGGCAGTCCAAGGACAGCAGAGGCAGCCATCAGGAAGCTGTCCCTCTAGGTCAGGGCTGGGGCTGGATGCTGAGGGAGAGGAAGCTCTGCTTCATCTGATCTGCAGCTCCAGGACCTGTGCCAGCTTTGTTGAGCTGCCACCAAAGCCTCTTCCCCACGCCAGGGCTGCAGGAGGATGGAGGCAGGGAGGAGGAAGGCTTCGGATTGGGGTTTCTGGGAGCATTTTGGGTTGGGATTTAAGAGGAGCAGCTGAGGGAGCTGGGGGTGTTCAGCCTGGAGTAGAGGAGGCTGAGGGGAGACCTCCTTGCTCTCCACAGCTCCTTGAGAGGAGGTTGGAGTGAGGTGGGGGTTGGGCTCTTCTCCCTAGTATCAGGAAATGGCCTGAAACTGTGCCAGGGAAGGCTTAGGTTGGACACAAGGAACAATTTCTTTGCTGCAAGAGTGGTCAGGGACTGGCACAGGCTGCCCAGGGAGGTGGTGGAGTCCCCATCCCTGGAGGTGTTCCAGAAATCTGTGGCCATGGCCCTCGGGGCTGTGGTTTGGTGGCCATGGTTGGACTCCATGATCCTAGAGGTCTTCTCCAACCCAACCCAACCTCTGCCTCTGCCATTCTCTGTTGGGTTTTGGGTTTGGTTTGTTGTTTGGTTGGTTTTTTTTTTTCTTTTAAGGTTACAGAGAGGCCACAGCCACGAGGAGGGAACCATCTGAGGCATGTCCCTGCCTCTGAGAGCAGCCAGCTCACAGATTTACAGCTTGCAGGCAGCAGACATTTAACCAGGGCCAATTTGTGGAGCCTTATCTGGCAGTGAAGGAAACAGTTTGATAAGAGCAGCATTAGCCCTGATCTTCAGGAGCTGCCCTAAGAGCCTGAAACATGCAGCAGCTCCAGGGCCCAAAGCTCTGCCTAATGGCTACCTGCAAGCCCCACACTCAGAAATCCTCCCTGGTGAGCACCCTGCAGGCTGGGTGCAGACAGAAGCTCTCCAGAGAGCAGGGCCAAGAGCAGGAGGCTGGGGTCCAGGGCAGGCACTCAGGACACCATTGGCATGGTTGGAATGCTGGCTGAGGGAAGCTTTTTCCTAGGAGGGTGGACTCGGGGAGGGGGGGGGTCTTTGTGTGGCTTTGTGACACTGCAAGGGGAGGGAGCTGCTGGCAGGGACAATCTGTTAAGTGCAGACACTCAGCTGATAAGCAGGGCAGAGATAAGAGCTGTTAAGTGAGCCCAGGATCCAGTGCTGATAAATAAAGGCCAGACACCAGCAGGGCAGGAGGGCTGGGGGGCAGGAGGGGGGGGGTTGGGTGGATGTCTATCAGGTTCATCTCTCCTCTCTGCTCAGGTTGTTCCCCAGGAGGACATTTAGTACTCCAAAGCTGCCACCAGCAGGGCTGAAACCAGTCAGAACCAGTTCAGGAAGGGGAAAAAAAAAAATGGATAAATAAATAAATCAAACCAAACTAGAGGCCAGGAAGTAACTTTGACCTGCTGGGAGTGAGGTAAACAAAGTGGCTCTGCAGTTGCCACACTGAGCAAAGGCTCACAGAGGGGGTGACAACCTTGTGGGGACAACCAAACCCCTCCCTCCTGCCTGGTGGGGCTGCATCTCCAGCCTGCAGAAGCTGAGGTTTAGCAGCAGTTATGTTGGGCTGGAAGCTCACAGCCAAACCTTTTTGGCTCTGCCCCAGCAGCCAGGTGGGGAAGAGGAGAGGTCTGCACATCCCACCCTGCTCTCCCAGCAGAGGACACCCAGGCAAAGCTGGCAGCTGCTTGGCAAACACAACTGAACAGCTTTGCCCAAGGCCAAGGGGAGCAGGAGAGGAATGTGGCCAAGTGGTGGAGATTCCACAGACCACAGATCTGGTCAGAGCCACCAGAGAGAGCCCTGCCCACCACGGTGTGAATGGTTTGGGACAGCCCCAGCAGAGCTGGGCTGCAGGAAATGAGCTGCTCAGAGGCTCCTCAGCCAGCAGAGAGCTGGGAAGAACAAACAAAAGCCTTGGCCCAGGACTTGTGAAGCAATCAACACGGAGGAAGCTGCTTGCAAAAGCAACAGCCTGGAAGGGGCAAAGGCTCCACACCAGGTCTGCTTCTCCCCCAACTCACGTTCAGTTCAATTATCCACAGCAAGGAGATGAAGAGCAGGTCGAAGGTGACGAAGAGGCAGAAGGTCCTCCTCACATCTGAGATGGTTTTCCTCTTCTCTGGAGAGAGGTAGCAGTATGGGGAGAGGCCCTGGCTCTGGGAGAAGGAGGTGCTGATGGATGCAATGGCTGGGAGGCTGCCTTCCAGGTCTGTTGGTTTGCTCATCCTCAGCCTGAGGGACCTGGGGCCTACATCAGGAGGGGCAACATCTGCCAAGGCAGCACCAAGTCACCTGTGGGGAGACAAAAAGAGGACCCTCAGGTCTCTGGGTGCTTCTCCCCTCCCCTTCCACAGGCAAATATTCCTATTACCAATCCAGCTGGGTGCAGTTCCTAAGGGGAAAAGACTAAAACTGGCTTGTGGGCTGCCCAAGAACCTCCTTCTTGGACCTGAAGACACCCACAGGGATCACTCCAGGGCTGCCCCATCTCACCTCAGCACCCCAAAAAGGGGGGAACAAACAAACAAACCAAAAAAAAAAAAAAAGGGGGGGATCCGAAAAAAGGGACCCAAAAAAAGGACCTAAAAAAAAGGGGATCAAAAAAAAAGGCCCCCAAAAAAATGGGGACCGAAAAAAAAAAAGGAGTACCTAAAAAAAAAAGGGGATCAAAAAAAAGGGGACCCAAAAAAAAAAGGGGACCCAAAAAAAAAAAAAGGGAGACCCCAAAAAAAAAAGGGAGACCCCAAAAAAAAAAGGGACAAAAAAAAAAGGGGACCCAAGAAAAAAAAGGGGACCCAAGAAAAAAGGGAGATGCCCCAAAAAAAAGGGAGACCCCCAAAAAAAAAGGGAGACCAAAAAAAAAGGGACCAAAGAAAAAGGAGACCCCAAAAAAGGGGGACCCAAAAAAAAAGGGGACCCAAGAAAAAAAAGGGGACCCAAAAAAAAAGGGGACCCAAGAAAAAAAAGGGGACCCAAAAAAAAAAAAGGGGACCCAAAAAAAAAAAGGGGACCCAAGAAAAAAAAGGGGACCCAAGAAAAAGGGAGACCCCCAAAAAAAAAGGGAGACCCCCAAAAAAAAAAGGGAGACCCCCAAAAAAAAGGGAGACACCCCAAAAAAAAGGGAGACCAAAAAAAAGGGACCAAAGAAAAAGGGGACCCCAAAAAAAAAAGGGACCCCAAAAAAAAAGGGACCCCAAAAAAAAAAGGGGACCCCAAAAAAAAAAAGGGACCCCCAAAAAAAAAAAGGGGACCCAAAAGGGAATCCAAAAAAGGAGGACCCAAAAGGGGACCCAAAACCAGGAGACCCAAAAAAGGGGGACCCTAAAGCCCCCCCAAGCTACAGCAGCCTCCTCTGCAGGGAAGGACTCCAAGCTCCCAGGGTCTCCATGGTGTGAAGCAAACCACAGAGCCCCAGGAGCTGAAGATCCTCCCAGATCCCACCCTGCAGAGCCAAGAGAGGACCCAGCTCACTCCAGCAGTGGGATGCCAGGTTCCTTGCCCAGCTCCAGTGGGCAGGCAGCAGGGGCAGGGGCTGGGGCAGGGGCAGTCCTGGCGGCAGCGGCGGGCACAGGGCCCTGGTGGCAGCGAGGTGCTGAGGTCTGGAGGCTGTTTCCATGCAGCTGCTGCCAACCATTGTATGAAAATTTTTCCTCTTCGTCAGCAAGGCACAAGGAGGCCACTATGTGAGTGGCCTGGCCAGCTAAGCACAGGCTGGAGACAAACAAGGGCAGAAGATGCCAAGAACAGGTCGGGGCAGGGAGCTGTCAGTCCCCAGCTGTGCCACCACCACCTCCCAGTCACCCACGGAAAAGGCAGAGCCACAACCTCCTCCTCTGCAAAACACTCCTGGCCCAAGGACCTTTTGCCTCCAGAAAAACCCTGCAGAACTTCCACAGAATCTCAGAATTCTTTGAGTAGGGAAAGGTCTCTGAGGTCATTGAGTCCAACCAGCAACCCAACACCACCACGGCCACCAAACCACAGCCCAGCACCCTCCAGAATCCCAGCTGCTGGTCAGACACTGGCACAGGTTGCCCAGGGAGGTGGTGGCTGCCTCCTCCCTGGAGGGGTTCAAGGCCAGGCTGGATGAGGCCTTGGAGCAGGCTGGGCTGGTGGGAGGGGTCCCTGCCCATGGCAGAGGGTTGGAGCTGGATGATCCAATCCAAAGGATTCTGCTGTCAGGGTGCTGGAGGCCTGGAGCAGGCTGCCCAGAGAGGTTGTGGAGTCTCCAGGTGTGGAGAGCTTCCAACCCCCCCTGGGCACTGTGCTGCTGGGCAAGCTGCTGGGGGTGCCCTGCTGGAGCAGGGGTGGTTGGACTGGCTGAGCTCCAGAGGTCCCTTCCAAGCTCTACCATTCCAAGTGAGGTTTGTTTGCCTGCAGCAGATTCATGGATTCATGGAATGGGTTGGGTTGGAAGGGACCTTCAAGCTCATCCAGTTCCAACCCCCTGCCATGGGCAGGGACACCTCCCACCAGCCCAGGTTGCTCAAGGCCTCATCCAGCCTGGCCTTGAACACCTCCAGGGAGGAGGCAGCCACAGCCTCCCTGGGCAACCTGTGCCAGGCTCTCCCCACCTCACACTCACAGCAACCAGGAGGCTGCAGCCATGCAATATCTGAGGGGAGGGTGGGGGGTAAAAAAAGTCCCAGGCTGCACCCAGACCTGTGGGAAGGAACAAACCCATGGGGCACACAAAGCTGAGCCCCACCAGCCCCTGAAGCAACAACCAAGAGCTGAGCACACAGCCTGACTGGGGACAACTGGGAGATCCCTGCACCACCAATCCTCTGCTTCCCAATCCCCTGGGGGGGAGGCATCGGAGCTGGAAGGGAAGGAAGCTGAACTCTCGAGGAGCCCCCAGCAAGCCTCTGCGGGAGGCACCGGGGCAGGGCTGGAAGCATTGTCAGAATGGATCAGGCACAAGCACCACAGCCCTCTGAGCATCCAGCCAGGGGCCCAGCTCAAACTGAGCAAAGTCGCAGACATCTGTGAGGGCCTAAATAAAAGATGTGCTGGTGCGGGGCTGGCACCTCCCCGCCGGCCGCGGGCATCGCCCCCCCTCCCTCCAACACCACTTTGCACTTAGGCAGCCCCCCCCCCACTTTCACAGTGCTTTAAGATCATCCTGAGAGCTCCACAGGCTCTGCTTCCCCCCCACCCCCAGCCCATGCCCAGGCAGTGCTCTGTGGTGATGAGGATGTGGCAGGGGATGGGGGGTGCCAGGGCAGCTCAGCCAGGAGATCTCCACCCCCTTACCCCCCACCTTCATAACCACCTCTGAACCCCAAACTCTACAGTCTTTGAACCCCAAACCTCATCACCTTGAAACCTCAAATTCCAACCACCTTTGAACCCCAAACCCACCCATTTTAAACCCCAAACCTCATCACCTTTAAACCCCAACCCCCCCACCTTTAAACCCCAACCCCCCCCACCTTTAAACCTTAAGCTCCCCATTTCTAGCCCCAAACTCCACCACCATTAAACCCCAAACTCCCCATCCTTAAACCTCAAACCCACCCATTTTGAACCCCAAACCCCACCACCTTTGAACCCCAAACTCCCCCATTCTGAACCCCAAACTCCCCCATTCTGAAACCCAAACCCCTCCACCTTTGAACCCCAAACTCCCCCATTCTGAACCCCAAACCCCACCACCTCTGAACCCCAAACTCCCCCATTCTGAACTCCAAACCCCACCACCTCTGAACCCCAAACTCCCCCATTCTGAACCCCAAACCCCACCACCTCTGAACCCCAAACTCCCCCATTCTGAAACCCAAACCCCTCCACCTTTGAACCCCAAACTCCCCCATTCTGAACCCCAAACCCCACCACCTCTGAACCCCAAACTCCCCCATTCTGAAACCCAAACCCCTCCACCTTTGAACCCCAAACTCCCCCATTCTGAACCCCAAACCCCACCACCTCTGAACCCCAAACTCCCCCATTCTGAAACCCAAACCCCTCCACCTTTGAACCCCAAAATCCCGCATTCTGAACCCCAAACCCCACCACCTCTGAACCCCAAACTCCCCCATTCTGAACCCCAAACCCCACCACCTTTGCACCCCAGCCTCCCCAGGGAGGTTTAAGGCTGCTGGTTTAACTCACTGGTGAGGTTTAAGCAGGGCTCAGCCCATCCCATGGGCCACAACCAGCTTCTGGGGGAAGAACCAGCAGCAAGGAGCAGCCTGGGACAGGGCAGGGCTTGGCAGAAAGGTTTGGAGCCCAAGGACAGGGAATTGCTGGAGAGGGGACAGCAAAGAGCTGCAAAGATGCTGAGGGCACTGGAACAGCTCTGTGAGGAGGGAGTTTAGGCTGCTGAGCCTAAAGAGCAGCCTGAGAGGGGATCTGATCAGTGCTGATCAATACCTCAAGGGTGGCTGGCAGGAGGATGGGGCCAGGCTGTTGTCAGTGGTGCCCAGTGCCAGGCCAAGGGGCAGTGGGCACAAAGTGGCACAGGAGAAGCTCCATCTGAACATGAGGAGGAACTTCTTGACCTGAAGGCAGCTGGAGCCTGGAGCAGGCTGCCCTGGGAGGTGCTGGAGTCTCCTTGTCTGGAGAGCATTCCAACCCCACCTGGCTGTGCTCCTGAGTGACCTTCCCTTGGGCTGGATGATCTCCAGAGGTCCCTTCCAACCATTACCATTCCGTGATGGCCTTTGCCTGGGACTGCTCCCTGAGGCAGCAGAAGGCTGAGAGCAGAGGGAGCAGGGGTTGGGAGACAGATCAATTATTGATCACTCAGCATCATTCATTCAGCAGCCCCCACAGCCCCCGCCCCGCACAGGGCTGTGCTGCCAGCCTGCCTCTGCCAGCCACCACCACAGCCTGGGCACGTCTGAGTGCCACCCACTGCCCAAAGGGACATCCCAGGGGACAGTTACACAGCCCAAAGGGGCAACTGAAATCACAGAATGGAAGGGACCTCTGGAGATCACCCACTCCAGCCCCCACAGCAGCTTGCCCAGGGGCACAATGCCCAGGGGGGGTTGGAAGCTCTCCACAACCTCTCTGGGCAGCCTGCTCCAGGCCTCCAGCACCCTCACACCAAACAACTTTCTCCTCCTGTTCACATGGAGCCTCCTGGCTTCCAGTTTGTGCCCACTGCCCCTTGTCCTGCCACTGAGCAGAGCCTGGCACCTTCTTCTCCCCCCACTCCTTGCCAGAAGATCCCCTCTGGGGCTGCTCTTCTGCAGGCTCAACAGCCCCAGGGCTCTCAGCCTTTCCTCCTCAGACAGACCTTCCACTCCCTTCATCATCCTCAGCCTCCAGCAGTTCCCTGTCCCTCCTGGACTGGGGGAGCCCAGAACTGGACCCAGTGCTCCAGATGTGGCCTCAGCAGGGCAGGGCAGAGGGGAACCCCTGGTTCAGAGCTAAAGGAGGAGCTTGAGACTGCGAGGAAAGCTTTGGGATGGCTTCAGTGGGAAATCTCCCAGATGATGGAGAGGAGAGGTGACAGAGAGGTGATGCCACCCTTGGCTTTCAGCTCAGGAATCCCAGCAGGCTGCAGACATGGAGCAGACAGCACCAAGCCCTGACACCCATCCAGGGCTGCTCCAACCACCAACAATCCAGCACCAGAACAGCCCCAGGACCTGTGCTGAGGGCCACCCCCAGCCTGCAAAGCTCTGGTGTCACCCCCTCCTCCTTGTCCCCCCTTTCAGCTCTCAGGTTCCCAATCATAAGGCCCTCATTAGCACTCATTTGCTTGCTAATGAGCTGGCTTCCAGCAGGCAGCAGCCTCTCTAGCTCGTGACATGGCTTCTCCTTTCCTCCCTCACTTCCCATTAAGGTGTCTTCTTCTCAGCTCACATGATGGCTTGGACAGCTCATCCTCCTGTCACCCCTCCTGAGAGCTGCAGCCTGCTGCACCCAGCCCTGCACCAGCAAAGGAGGGGACAGAGCCTTTGAGGGACACCAACCCAACACCACCAGGTGCTGACACAGTGCCCAGCTCCCTGGCACCGAGAGGAGCCTTTAGAGTGAGAAAAGGGGGAGGGAAATGAGACACTGAACCCCCACAAGGGCCAGGAGGTGACCAAAAGAGCCAGGAGGTGACTCAAGACCTTCAGCAAACCCTGGACAGGTCTCATCAAGATTGTGGATGGGACCCTGCAAGGCCAAGGCCACTTCTGAGCACCTCCTGATGCTGCCAGGAGCCAGCAGTACAGGCAGGGTGTGGAGCTCCATGCTGAGCTCCCCCTGCTTCCCTGAAGCCCGTTGCAGGGCTAACTCAGCCCCATGCCTACGCTTGGAGAGGGCCAGGACCCACCAGTGCCTGTCTTCAGCACCTCAGTGGGCACAAGGTGTGGGCACAGAGGCCTCTGGGGATCCTGTCCCCTTGGCAGCACCACAGGGACCTCAGAGAGCCCTGTGCCAAGTGAGCTCCCCAGAGCTTCTGCCCCTTTGCCCCCACCCCTGTGGGCTCCTGGTGTGGCAACCCCTTGGTGCCCGGTGTGCCATGGGTGGGTGCTCAGCTGTGTCCTGGCAGCAGGCAGCACTTGGCTAGCACTTCCCCAGGCCACTCTGTTGCTGCTGCAACAACCTCTGGGAGCTCTATGGAACCCCACAGCATCCTGCAGGCCCCCCCAACAGCATCCTGTGTGTCCCCCCCCCACACACACACACCCCCTCCTCATCACCATCACACTCATTTCCAAAAGCTTTGGGTGGCAACCCCCAGTTGGCACCAGCTGAGACTTGAGACCCACCTGAAGCAACCTGCTCCCCTTCAGGGTGCCCTCAGTGGGTGCCAGCCCCTCCAACGCAAGGGGCACAGCCTGGCATGGACACTTGGGAGGCTTCCTGACCCCAGGAGCTGCTGCAGGACCCTGCTGGCAGTGTCTGGTGCCCTTGTGCCATGCTTGGTGCCCCTGTGCCATGATGGGGAAGCCTCAGCCACATCCCACCTGGTCCCACACAACCTCTGATGCGTTTCACGGCATGGAGCAGGACGTTAAACGCTCAGGACCAAGTGAGGCTTCTCCTCAGCTTCACCATAGCCAGAGGAGGGTCCCCAAGGGCTAGCAGAGGGCAGGGGTGGCCACCAGCCTCCCCATGCTGTGAGCCACACTCGGCCTCCCTCACACACCGGGCAAAGGGACCCTCACAGGACAGGCACAACGCTGGGGGGAGGTCTTTGCAGAGACCCCAGACCCAGAGCAGAAGAGCCATGACCGATTCCTGCCTTGATTCGTGTGACCAGACCGGGCAGAGCTTCCCATCGCCCGCACCGCCGCCGTCGTGAGCTCCTCCCCGCGCCTCGTTCTTTGCTCGCAGGCCCCCCCGGTTAAGCCCCTCCCGACGGCCGGTGCCCCACATGGGGCCAGCGCAGAGGTGGCTTCAAGGAGGACGCGACCAGGCTCAGCTGCCGCTCCCGCCCCCGGGCTCTGGGTCCGGTGCTGGGAGGGCTCCGGAGCCGTCGCCCGGTAAGAGCCGGTGGCCCGGTCCCCGCCGGTGAGCCCGGCGGGCAGAGAGCAGGACAGGGATCCCCGTCCGCCTCGGGGTCCAGCAGGGCTGCGCCGGGGAAGGTGTCCTCGGGGGAACTCCTTGGGGCCAAGAGCCTGCGGGGAGCCGGTAACGGGCCCTGCCGGGACTGAACACCGGGCCCCGGTAAAAGGCATTCCCGGGACTGACCACCAGACCCCAGTGCCTGGGGACTGAACCCATGGACAGTCCCCCGGGAAGTCGCCGTCCCGAGCCCGGGGCGAGCACCGAGGCCCCACCGGGCTCCGCTGCCCGCGTACGGCCCAGAACCGCCGGCCCCGAGCCCCACCGCCCTGTCCCGGGCCCTCCCGTGGTACCTGCTCCGCCCGGTGCCGGTCGCTGCCGGAAGCACACCCCCAGAATCGCCGCTTCCGGCCCCGCTGACCCCGGAAGGGAAACCCCAGAGCGAGGCTGCGCCGGCGACGAGCGGCGCGGCAGGGGGGTGGGGAATGGGCGGGGCAATGGGGAGTGGGAGAGACCATTAGCCAGCGGGGGGGAGGACAGAGGGACGGACGGTCAGTGGGGCTGGGAGGGACCATTGAACACTATAGGGGGGACTCAGTGGGGCTGTGAGGGACCATTGACCACTATAGGTGGGGTCAGTGGGGCTGGGAGGGACCATTGAACACTATAGGTGGGGTCAGTGGGGCTCGGAGGGACCATTGACCACTATAGGGGGGGGTCAGTGGGGCTGGGAGGGACCATTGACCACTATAGGTGGGGTCAGTGGGGCTGGGAGGGACCATTGACCACTATAGGTGGGGTCAGTGGGGCTGGGAGGGGCTGTTCCCCATGGCAGGAGGGCTCCCTGGTGGCGCCTGGCTCTGATCCTATAGCCCTGCTCCACAGCTCCCTTCTGTCCCCCCACCTAGGTGCCCAGACCTCCCCCTCAGTCCCCTGCCCCGCGTGCACAGGCTGTCACATCCCCCCCTCCAACCCCCCCATGGCCGCAGCCCCCCCAGACATCCTCCAGCCTCTCTGTACAGCCGTTTATTGCGAGCGGGGGGCTCTGCTCGAACTGGGGGGGTGGGGGCAAGAGCCAGGGTTGGGGTCCCAGGTCCCACCAGCACCCCAGGGGTCCAGCCCTGGCTCCTGCCCTACGGGGACCCCTGACACCAAAGCATGGCGGGGGGGCAGCTGTGGCCGTGCGAGGGGCCCGGCACGGCGTGGCACAGCATGGCACGGCACGGCACACGAAGCGCAGGCAGGGCAGGCAGCGGGCGAGGGGGGCAGCTGGGTTGAGGAGGGGGCACAGGCGAAGCTGTTGCAGCCGAGGGGTGGCCGGTGCCTGGTGCCCGGTGCCAGCTAACTGGTGCCCAGTGGGAAGGTGGGCGAGTGGCGCTCGGTGCCGATGGGACGCGAGGGCACCTCCGCGAAGCCGACGTGTCTCCGCTCTGGGGACGGAAAGGTGGCGGCTCTGGCACCGGGGACGCTGGCAGCAGAGCCACCAGGGATGGACAGGAGGGGGTGTGACGCCCCACGTACCCCCGGTGCCATCGTCCTCCTGCTCCCGTCCTGCCTCTTCCTCCTCCTCCTCCTCCTCCAGTCCCTCGGGATCCTCGGGGATCTCGGACACCATCAGCGACTTCAGGTCCTCCCCGCGCTCCTCTATGCCACCGGCGAAGGACACCTTCTGCCCTCCTGCGGGCAGCGAGGCCGGTGGCCCCCAGGGATGAACAAGCTACAAGGCTGGTGGCCCCCAGGGACCCCCAAGCTACGAGGCTAGTGGCCCCCAGGGACCTCCAAACTGCGAAGCTGGTGGCCCTAGGGGACCTCCGAGCTCCAGGGTGTCCCTGCTGCAGCGTGGATGGGACAGAACCCCAAGCTTGGCCACCCAGCCAGCATCCATGCAGCGGGTGGGTGGGCAGCTGTGTCCCCCACGCTGTCCCTGTGCTTTCATGGTCCCCATGCCGGGCATCTACCTCACAGCCCTGGGCAAGGGCTGCTGCTGTATCCCTGTTGCAGCAGGTGTGTGCCATGTGCCCTTGCTGTCCCCCATCCCCTTGCCATCCCTGTGCCTTTGCTGTTCCCATCCCACAGGATCACAGAATAGGAGGGCTTGGAAGGGCCCTCTGGAGATCTTGGAGTCCAAGCCCCTCACCATCCCCATCCCCTGGCTGTCCCCATCCCCTCGCCATCCCTGTCGCCTCACCGTCCCTCTGGCTGTCCCCATCCCATTACCTTTCCTCTTGTGTGCCTTGGGACCAGCAGGGAAGTAGCTCCTCTCGGCTCTGGCCTGGCTCCCTGGGGCTTCTCGGTTGGGCAGCGATGAGCCAGGGGCAGAAGATGGCACGCGTGGCACCAGGGCACCGCCGGAGCCGGCAGCTGCCACGTCAGCCAAGCGGCTGGGGGTCCGGCTGGCGTCAGCCCGGCCCCGGTGGGGGACGGTGACGCTGCCCAGTGCAGGGACGTGGTGGTCCCCGTGGGCCCTGCTCAGCCCAGGACAAGTGGGCAGCGGATACAGGCAGCACCTCCAGCAGCCAGCCTGTGCCCTCCACCCCGGGCACCTACCCTTGTCCCCAAGGGCTGTGGGGGACAGTGGCGCCCATCCGTGCGCCCCTGGGCTCCATCCTCACATCCCCACAGCTCTGACAGCTTTGTCCCCGTGTCCCCCGTGATGCAGCAGCCTTGTCCCCATGTCCCCTGGACTCTGACAGCACCAGCCCCATGGCCCCCTCCTCCTCCAGGCTCCAGCATTCCTGTCCCCGTGTCCCTTGAGCAATGCCAGCCCCACGCCATATCCCCCCCAGGCTCTGGCAGCCCTGTTCTCCCCTCACCAGACTCGAGGGCGCTGTCGGGGTCACAGCCACGGGCCAGCTCGTTGTCCCCGTCTTCAGCCTCGCCGTCGGAGCTGTCACCCCCGGACAGACCACTCTCCAGGTGGGACTGGACGATGCGCTGCACCGCTGGGGGGGCACCCGCATCAGCGTCCCACTCTGGGTACTGGGAGCACTGGGAGCCCCCATCCCATGGTGCCACGCAGAACCAGGAGAGGTGTGAGGGTCCAGTGTCCCCCAGCGTCCCCCAGCGTCCCCAACCCACCCCAGCCAGCCCCCGTGCCTCAGTTTCCCCGTGCAGACCTTTGAGCGAGGGCGGGGTGTAGGCACACGGGTTGGTCCTCTTTGGTTTGAGCAGGCAGCCCTCGCCGGAGCGCTGAGGAGGGAGGGGGGACACACCGTTGGGGACAGGGTCCTGGTGTCCCCCCACACCAGGAGGTCACTGTGGCCCCGAGGCAGTCTGGTACCCCATGGGGATGTGGTGATGGTGGAGAGTCCGGGATGAGGATGGGGTCCTGCGATGGCGACCCAAGGCTGGCACCCCCAAGCCCCTCCCTGGGACAAGGACTCTGCCATGGGGACCTGGCGCTGGGGACACTGTGATGGGGGGGCCCTAGCATGGAAACGTGGCCTTGGGGACCCCGCGGTGGTGTCCCCGTGCTGCTCACGAGGTGGTTTGTACCACAGCCAAGCCCCACAGCCTGGCATTGCTCCGTGTCGCTGTGTCCTGTGCCGGGCAGGGAGCTGATAAGCCACCAGGGACAGGCTGGGACGGGGCAGCGGGCACCTGGGCTGGGCACCCATAACCTCCTGGTGCCCGGGGAGCTGTGGAATGGGGGAATGGGGCTGGGGCTGTCCTGGGGGTCCCGGTGCCAACTCACCTGGTAGGGCAGATTCTCATCCTCTGGGTCGGCAGCACCGGGGAGAGAGGGGTGAGAGGGATGGGAGCTGGTGGCACCCAACGGACTCAGGAAGGCACCTGCCCACCTCCGGACCCCCGCTCCAGGGGGCTACCCTGCCCACCAGGGACCTGCCACCACGTCCTGTCCCTGCCACTCCATCCCGTGTGTGACACCCTCTGCCAACACATCCTGTTCCTGAGCCCATGCTCAGGACCATCCCATCCCACCCTGCCACCACGTCCCATCCTTCCCACCAACTCACATCGTGGACGTCCCACACGTACAACATTCTGTCCCCTCCCTGCCACCCCCTACCTTGCGTGCTAACATATCCCATCCATGCCAATATATCCCATCCATGCCAATGCATCCCATCCATGCCACCACATCCCATCTCTGCCTCCATGTTCCCTCCCTGCCACCCTGTCTTATCCGTGCCACCATCTCCCATCCCTGGACATGTCCCCTGCCCCCATGTCCATTCCAGCCCCACGTCCCCTGCCCCACACTCTGCTCACCTGGGGAGGAGTGTTCGGAGAGCTGGAAGAGCATGGCCGGTGTGGGCCTCCGCCGCCGGATCTGGGGCATAGGGGGGTGTCACCGGCTGGGGACACCCCCCTGTCCCCTGCCCCATGCACGTGTGGGGAGGATGCCACCAGCGAGACTGTCACTGAAGGGTGCAGTACCCCACGGAGCAGCCACGGCCCCATCCCGGGGTGCCCACAATGTCCCTGGTCCCTCCTGGCCACATCACAACCCCAGCTCCTGCCCAGCCCCTCCGCAGGGACTCAGGGTCCAGTGTGTGTTGGGGATGTCCCCTCGGGCTGGGGACAACCGGCTGGGGGTGGCACAACACGTCCTGTCCTCTCTGTCCCATCCCTTCCCTCCTATCCCATTCCTGTCCTCATCCTGTCCCCTCTGTCCCCCTGCACAACTCTCCCTCTGTGGGACCCTGTCCCACCCTAAGTCCCCCATCCAGTCCTGTTCCCTCTGTCCCTCCCACTCCTTGTCCACTCTGTCCCCTACTATCCCCCTTGCCCTCCTCTCCCGGTCCCAGGTCAGCCCTCCTGTCCCCTCTGTCCCTCCTGTCCCATGCTGTCCCCTCCAGTTCTCCTTGTCCTGCTCTCCCTGTCCCGTCTTGTCCTTTCTGTTCCCTTCCAATCTCCCTTGTCCCATCCCGTCTGTCCCATCCCATCCCTCCTGTTCACGCTCCGATCTCCCTTGTCCCACTCTCCAGGTCCCATCCCGTCCCTTCTGTCCCCTCTGTCAGTTCCGATTCCCCTTATCCCGTCCCATCCCGTCCCTCCCGTCCCCTCTGTTCCCTCCCGTCCCTTCTGTTCCCTCCGATCCTCCTTGTCCCGTCCCTCCCAGTCCCATCTCTCCTGTCCTACTCTATCCCTGTCCCTTGAGGTTCTCCTGTTCCCCTCCATCCCTCTCGGTCACACCGGAGAGGGGTCCCGCGTCATCCCGAGGAGCTGCCGGTGACCTTGGGGCAACGTGGGGACCCCCCAACTTCGGTGTGACCCTGTCCTCTTAACGTCCCCTCTCACCATCTCGACAGCGCGGGGGTCCAGCTGACTGGGGGGTGCCGGCACCGAGAACTGGATCTTCTTACGGTCCTTGGGGTCCATGGTCTCGACCGCGCGTCGCCGAGGGGGGCTACCGGCGATGGGATGGGGGGGTAGGGGTGTGGGGAGGGTCCGCTCCGATGCTACCGGTGCCACCGGTAACACCCGGGGGCTCGGTACGACGAGAACTGAGAGCGGCGGGGAGGTGGAGAAGGCAAGAGCCGGTGAGGAGGAGGAGGAGGAGGAGGAAGGAGAGGGAGGGAGGACACGTCTCCTACCAGGCGCTGAATTATTCATCCCACCCCCCCCAACAACCTTCCCCCCACAAACCCGGGCAGTGTTGGGGGTGGGGGGGAGGGTTGAGCCCTTGGGGAGCTCCTGAGGTGGTGGCGGTGGGGACACACCACCCCCCTTAACCCATTCCTTGCCACGGAGCAGTGTCCCCCGGTTGGGATGGGACAGGGCTGGCAAGAAGTCGTCGTCCCCTCCCCAGCCTGAGTCCCTGTCCCCTGTGCCTCAGCTCCCCGCGGAGCTGCAGGTTGGGGTGGGCACAGCGGCTCTCACCCTTCCCACTGCTCCATGCCACACGGGACAGGAATCCTCAGGGGACATCCAAGGGGATATGGGACCTCCAATAGGTCCCAGCACCCGTGTGCCAGGGCTCTGCCACCAGCCACAGCTCCTGAGGGTGCCAGGGTTGTTCTGGGGGGGGGTGTGTGTGCCCTGCCCGCGGCTGCGTCCGGCTGCCCTGGCTCCGCTCCGGCTCTAATCCCGGTTCTCGGTGGTTTTTCTGGTGGAAAATTCCACCAAACCCAAGGATTCCCACCGGGAAAGTTGGGGCTCAGCTCCCAGGGGCACCGCCGTCAGCCTGGGCACTGCTCAGTATCGGTGCCCTGTGCCACACGTGCCAGGCTCTGCCATGGCCCTTCCAGGAGGGACTTGGGCATCCAGGGCACCTCTCCTGGTCCTGCCAAGGGGACACAGCCCCCGTGCGAGGGGGGACAGAGGGGTCACCGACAGGCAGAGCGCTGTCACCCATGCCCTGGCAGGGTGTCGCGGTCAGGGGACAGGGCGGTGGCGCTGGCATTGACGCTGAGGAAGCCACCTCTGAGGAGGGACGAGGAAGGGGGAGCCGGGAGCTGGCTCCGGCCCCCGGATCTCCCGGTGCTCCAACGGCTGCGGGTGGCCGCGGGCCAGCAGCCACCGCTCCAGCAAAATATTTACCCGGGTGGCACCGTGCCATGGACCAGCCTCCCGCCCGCCCGGCAAAGCACGGCACAGCACGGCACTGCTCGGCTCTGGGTGGCAAAGCATGGCATAGCACGGGTCTGGGTGGCAAAGCCAGGTTCTGGGTGGCAAAACACACTGTGGCAAAGCCAGGTGCTGGGTGGCAAAACGTGGCACAGCGTGGCAAAGCACAGAACCGTGTGGCAAAACTGGGCTCTGGGTGGCCAAGCCTGACCCTATGGCACAGCACAGCCCCACCATAGTGTGTGGCAATGCCCACACTGATGGGGACAGCCCAGAGATGGGCACCACCAGAGAGCCCCTGTTTCTGTGGAGGGGACTGCAAGGCCAAGGGACACATCGAGGGGACCTTTGGCCACCCTATGCCCGGGCTGGATTGGTGCCAGGGGTCCCCACGCCAGGCCTTGAGCACCATCCCCATCCTGGTGTGGGTCTGGAGTCGTTATGGCAACAGGTTCCCGGGCTCCTTCCCGCTGCCGTTCCCGTTCCTCCCACCCGTGAAGGCACCGTGTGAGGGGGTGGCCGGGCCCCCCTCCTCTCTCCGCTCTGCGGCAGCGCCCGCAGCCCCCCGGGATCAGCACGCGCCGCCCACGCCCGCACCCACGCAGCCTGTGCCCGTGGATGGCACCTGCAGCTCAGCACAGGGGGGTACGGCACCGGGCCTGGCATCCAGCACCGTGCCTGAGCCCCCTCCGTGCCACACGGCACAGGTGCCACACGCAGGGGCCGCGCTCCTCGCCAGGTCAGCCCCAGCCTGGCACCGTGGGCGCCCCGGATGCTCTGCTGCAGGCAGGGGGCAGAATCATGGGCGCTTGTTCGGTGCCATCCCGTGCCGTGCCATGGCGTGCCCATCCCCGTGCCATGCGGCGGGGGCTGCAGCTCAGCGCGGCAACGAATCCTCCTGCAGAGAGGGTAAAAATAGCAGCGGGTACAGGGAAGCAGCGCCGGGCACCTCAGCCCCCGCCAGTGGGCACCGGCGAGGAGCAGGAGCCTTTACCCGACTTCAGAGCGACGAGGCGGGCACAGGGCTGGGCACAGCAAGGGACCTTGGGACCTTGTGTCGAAGGGGCAGGGGGATGTGGGCACCGGAGCAGAAGGGGCATCATGGGGATGGCGCACTGTGGGCACAGGGCATCATGGGGACAAGGTGCCCATGGGGACAGGACATGGTGAGGACAGGGTGCCGTGGGGACAAGGCACCGTGAGGGTGGAGCACCCTGGGGACAGGAGGACATCGGGGATGGAGCAGGGTGGGGACAGAAGGACACCGGGGACAGGAGGATAGGGGGACAGTGCACGGCGGGACCGGAGCATCGTGGGGACAGGAGGACACCGGGGACGGAGCGAGGAGGGGGGGACATGATGTCATGGGGACAGGGGGACATGGGGACAGGGCATGGCGGGACCCGAGCATCGTGGGGACAGGAGGACCCCGGGACATTGCTTGCCCGGTCCAAAGGTGAGTTTCGCGGAGGTGGGGGCGGGACCTGTGCGATGGAGGGGGCGGGGCCATGGGGTGGGAGGGGCTCGGGCAGGGTCGGGCGGGGGTCAGGGGGTGCCAATCTCCCCCTCTCCCCCCTATCTCCAGCGTCCTCACTCTGGGGATCCCCCTCCAGACCGTGTCCCCTCCAACCCTTCTCTCCAGGACTGTGCACCCCAAGTATTCCCCACAGCACCCCAGGACCCACCGTGGGTGCAGCCCGCCCGACGGAGCTGTAGTGGGGGCGGCCGGTGCCACCCCCGGGCGAGGAGGAGGTGCCAGGAGTGGGAACGCGCGTGGGAGCCCGTGGGGGCGGCAGGCAGGTGGGAGGGGGGGGACCCGGGGGCTTTAACCCCTTCCCTGCTGGGAAACCCTTATGAGGCTTTGCAGAGGGGAAGGAGGAGCTGGGGGGGCGACCCCCTCTCAAAATGGGGCTTCGTGACCCCCGCAGTGACATCTTGCTGCCCAGACTGGCTGGGTAGGGCCTGGGGGGCATAGGGCGGCACCTTCTCAGTGCAGTGAGGCAGGAAAAGGGGGGGGTGCAACCTCATAACCCCACCACGATTTTAGGGGGGAGCCCATCCAGGTACAAGGAGGGAAAACGTCCCTGGATGGAAGGGAGGGGGGGGGAGGGTGTCCCATCCCTCACCCCAGCAGAGTGCTGTGCCCCCACGCCCTCCTGCGCTGGGCATGGCCCTCGAGACCCCTGGTGAGCCCCGCTGCCCTCCAGTGCCCCCCAGTGCCCTTGCCAGCTCGGCCGTGCCCATCACAGCTGCGGCACGCTGCCGGCAGATGTCATCCCGGCGTGGCTGGTGCGGCGGTGCCCGGCGCTGGCATGGCTGGGCTGGCATGGCTGAGCTGGCACGGCCACCCCGGCGCTGGCACAGCCGCGCAGTGAGCACAGGCCTGGGCACAGGCTCAAGGGCTTTGGCACAGGGCGGCCGGAGCTGAGCCGCGGCTGGAGCCATCCCGGTTGGCAGCCGCTCGCCACCAGCCCGTGCCAAGCCCCAGGGCCGGGCCCCAGCGTGGGGATACTGGGGGGTCCTAGGACAACAACCCCTAGGTTGGGCACCCTCCTGGGCGCTCGGGGTGGGAATTCTGGAGTTGGAGCCTGGTGCCAGGATCTGCCTGCACCAGGGGGGTTAAGTCCTTGGTTTTTTGGGGGTGGGGGCATTAAATGTCGGGGATGTGGGGATCTGGGGTGTGCCAGCCTGCGTGCCCCAAGAGGGAGGGCTTGCAGCAGTTCCTTTTGGGGGTGATCTCCTCTTGCTGGGGGAGGGGGGGGGCCTCAGTGCCAGCCCTGCCTCAGTTTACCCACCTGTAGCACGTGCCCAGCCCAGCCCCATTCCCTCTCTGCCCCCTTCCCGGGGAGCTGCCATCCCCAAAGCCCCATCCTGGTACCCTCCACAATGCCCCTGCCAAGGAGAATTGAGATTGGGGGTGTGGCGGAGGGAGGGGGGGCTGGCACTTTTGTTGCCCCCCGCCCCGTCCCCCCTCCCCCGCAATCCCATGTTGGGGAGGGGGCCCGGGCGGTGCCCAGCCTCCAGCACAGCCCCGTTTGCAGCCTCCGTTCCCAGAAGAAAGCCTAAAGTTAAAACATCTGTTAATTTATAAACCAATTTAACCATGACTGGTTAATAAATAGCTACCAGCTGCCAACCCCCCAGCCCCCGCCCGGCCGGGGGGCGCGCAGGGAACCGGGGACGCGCAGCCAGCCAGCCGGCCTCACCCCCCTCCTATCCCCCTCTCCCCCCAGCCAATCCCCTCCCAGTGCCATTGTCGCTCACCCCCAGTTCGGGTGTCACCAGGGTCCCCAGTAAGAGCTCGGTACCCCAGTAAGGAGGGTGGCAAGGGCATGGTGCCTGGCACCCAGGGGGGGTAAAGACATGAGGGAGGGATGTGGGTGAGGGGTGGTGTGGGGGGGGGCAGTGTCTCTGTAAGGGGGATGTGGGGATAGGGGGACATGGGGCAGGGCTCTGCTTGGGGGGTGGCCGAGGGGTTGTGCCAGGCATGTGCATGTGTGTGCCAGGCATGACAGTCTGTGCATCCGTGTGTCTGTGTGCACGTGTGTGCCAGGGGTATGTGCATGCCAGGGAGCTGCATGTGTGTGCCAGGGAGCTGCATGTGTGCATGTGCATCCATGTGCCCACACATGTGTGTGCATATTTGATCATGAACATGTGTGTGCACACGTGTGTGCCAGGTCTGTGCATGTGTGTGCACCTGTGTATGCGTGTCTATATGTGTGTCCAGAGGAGTATGTGTGTATGCATGTGTGTACACGTGTGTACATGCATGTATGTCCATACGTGTGTGCACACGTGTGCGCATATATGTGCATGCATTTGTGCATGCGTGTGCCTGGGAGCTGCATGTGTGTGCACACCTGTGTGCATGTGTATCTCTGCATGTTTGTGTTCATGTGTGTTCATGTATGCGCATGTGTGTGCACACCTGTGTGCATGTGTGTCCATGCATGCGCATATGTGTATGCGTGCACGCGTGTGTGCATGTGTGTGCATGTGTGCACACGTATGTGCATGTGTCCATGTATGTGCATCTGTGTGCACAGGTGTGTGCATGTGTGTCCGTGTATGTGCATGTGTGCACACGTATGTGCATGTGTGTCCATGTATGTGCATGTGTGTGCGCGCGTGCATGTGTGTGCGTGTATGTGCATGTGTGCACACGCGTGTACATGTGTGTGTCCATCCAGTCTGTGTCCCTACCTGTGCACACCCACGAGCGCGCACCTCCACCTCTCCACCTTCACACCCCCACTGCGTGTCCCCACCCCGGCCCTCAGCAGCCACCCCCTGCTCCCTCCTCACTCAGCTGCCATCCCCACAGCGCCAGCGGCCGGCGGCGCCACCACCCTTTGCCCTCGCCAGGCTTGGCACTGAAGCATCCTCCCTGCGCACGGAGCCCGGGGCGGGAGGGGCGGGGGTTGGAGGGGCGGAACGGGGACGCCCCCAGCGGCAGCGACCAGCCTGACCCTGGGCAGCTTGGCAGCAAACTCAGGGCTGGAGCCCTAAACCTCTTTCCCCCTTACCCACCTCTCCCTGCCCTCCCTTGCACCCTGGGGTGGGGGATGTTGGGGAGGGGGGGGTGTTGGGGAGGGGTGGGGGTGGCGGGCACGAGCCCCCTGGCGGGCGCGCGCCCCGGACACGTGTCGCAATAGTAATGTAATTTGTTGGTTAACAATGGGCAGCTTGAGGTTTAGATTTAATTACAAGGTTTGCACCAACCTGAACTCACCCCTCCGCCATCAATAATGCATGGGTTTGTGTTTATTGCTGCTTAATTAATCTGTGCTTACCACAATTAAAGGCTCGCAAAATCCCCAGCGGGTCGCGGGGGGGGGGAAGGAGGATTGGAGCGGGGGGGGGGGGGGGGACGGGAGGGCGGGAGGCGGCGGGGAAAGAGGCTGCTGCCGTGCCAGCCTCTCGCTCCCTCTGCCAGCCTTCCTGTGGTGGTGTGGTTGTAATGGTGGAGCCTCGGCGGCGGTGGTGGAGTGGTTAAAGTACCCAGGGTGGTCGTGGTGCTGGCATGGGGTTTGTATCGGTATGGGTATGATGCCAGTGTGGCCATGATCGTGGTGCCAGCTCAGTCGTGGTACCAGCATGGGCATGGTGCTGGTGCAGCCACAGTACCAGCATGGTCATGGTGCTAGCATGGGCATGGTACTGGTGTGGCCAGCTCAGTCGTGGTACCAGCATGGTCACAGTGCCAGCTTGGTCATGGTACCAGCTTGGTCATGGTGCTGATGTGGCCATGCTACCAGTACGGTCATGGTACCAGCATGGTTAAATTGCTGACAGGGTCATGGTGCCAGCTTGGTCAAAGTACCAACATGATTCTGGTGTGATCATGATATCAGGCTGGCCCTGGCACCAGCATGGCCATGATGCTGGCAGGATCTGGAGTAGCTGCTGGGTATGATGCCCCCTTCCCCATATTGATACCTACATCCTTGGCAGCCTCCCCATACCACTCCCTGGCACTAGAATGTGCACCTCCTTCGCTGCCTCAGTTTCCCTAGGGGGACACAGCCAAGACTACCAAACCCACTGGGTACAGAACCCCCCCACACTGGGCACAGAACCCTCACGACTGGGCACAAAACCCCCACCACCACCACGTACAGAACCACTACCACCTGGCACAGAATCCCCCCCCACTGAGTACAGGAACCACACCACCAGGCACACGACCCCCACCACTGAGCAGAGAACCTCCACCAGGCACGGAAGCCCTAGCACCTGGCACAGAACCCCCACCACTGAGCAGAGAACCTCCACCAGGCACGGAAGCCCCATCACCTGGCACACAACCCCCACCACCGGGCACACAACCCCCACCACCGGGCACACCACTCCCATGCCATCCCTTACCCCTCCTCCCCACCACCTCAGTCTCTCCTTTCCCCTTCTCCCTGCCTTTTCCTCTCCCCCACGCACTGGCGCAGGGCAAGCGAGGGGGGGGGCGGTTGTGTTTAACGCTGCCCACCGATGCCAGGCAGCACGGGCAGGGCCGTGCCAGGCCAAGCTCTGTGCCTTTAAGGGCGGCACACGGCGGCTGTCCCGGCTCAGCCCTGGTGCCTATTAAATTTTTATGCCGAGTGTAAATGGGCCAGGTCCCAGCTCCCCGCTCCCCTCCGAATGATTTATTACTCGCAAATACCACAGAACTAATTAGTATAGTAATTAATTAATACGAATTTGCATATTTGCATGTGCAATTAGTGCAGTGGAGTGATTACTCTGAAAATGAGAAGTTGGGGCTTGTCAGATGGTAGTGTGAACTGGAGTGGAAAAGCCTCGTGTGCCACACACACCACACACACACAACACACACCACACACAAAAAAGAGAGAGAGGGAGGAGGGCACCCGGGTGGTGACGGTGGGCACGCGGTGGTGCCAGGCCACACCAACCCTTCCCACCCCTTCTCTCTCCCCCACCTTGTGCCACGCCAGGGGGAACCTGGGAGGTGCCACGCATGGGTGGTGGGGGGGGGGGATGGTTGAAGGGGGGAGCTTTGCTTTGCTTTGCTGTGCTGTGCTTTTCTTGCTTTGCTTGCCCACCAAAGATGCCACCTCAAGTCCTGGCCCGGCCCTGGATCCCCATCACGGGGACCGCTCTCCATCCCTCGGCCATCTCCATGGCGACTGGCAGTGCCAGGCGCATCGCCATGGCAACGGGCCGGGCCGCGCAGCCTCGCCATGGCGACTGTCGTCATCGGCGCCCTGTCGCCATGGAGACTGCCCCCTCCCTCCCCAAATCCACTACGTGCCAGCCCTACCTCCCCCCCCCATCCTTCCTTGATGGGTGTTGGGATAGGAGGGCTGCTCCCCAGAGCCATCTGGAACGTGGGATGGGGGTCCCCGGTGGTCCCCAGGGCACCCCCGAGGTAGGGATGAGGACACCTCCAACACAGTGCCCTGGGCCTGGCAGGGGCAGGTGACCCTCATGGTGGTGCACCCAGATGGAGTACCCCAAGGTGGGAGGCTGGCACCCCCAGCCTCAACTCCAGCCCCTCGGTCTTTGTCCCCGGTGCCACCCCAGTGCTCCCCTCACCTGTGGTTCCTGTACCCACCCACCCCAGTGAGGCCCAGTGCCACTCAGTGTATGTCTGGGAGGGCCACCAGCCACCTCCGCCCCGGTCTGGGGACAGCTGAGGGGCACAAGGGTGGTGATGGAGGGGCCGTGGCTGTAGGCAGCCTCTCACCCAACCCCCCCCCCCTCCCCGGTGCCCTGAAATGGGCCCAAGCGGATGCCATCTGCCGCGGGGGGGGCCAGGGGCCGGTGCCAGCAGCGCTCGTTCAGCCGCGCCATGCCGTGCCCACGCCGGTGCCACCGCCGAGCTGTGTGCTGGCACCTTGTGCCCCCTCTCAGACCCAGCCACGGCAGGGATGACTGCAGGAGGTCTCCTGTCTGCTCCTGCACAGTCCAGCATTTGTGATGCCATAGCCCACTCTGACCTCACCCAGGTGGCCTTGGCACCTCACCAGCTGCCAGCTGGTGACACAGTGGCAGAGCCCTCCGGCCCCAGATCCCAGGCTGGGGTCCTCTTGGCCCAGTCCCCCTCACACTGTCCCCAGAGATCATCTGACCCCCACCAAGGGCAAATCCAGTGAGTGTTGGCTGACAAAAGGGCATGGGGGGCACAAAAAAAATCCCCTGGGGTGGCACAGAAGTCTTCTGTGGTGACACAGATGTCCCCTGGGGTGGCACAGAAGTCCCCTGGGGTGACCTGTCCCCCTCCTCAGCACCTTCCATCTGCAGCCCCATGCACAGCCATGGCTCCAGCAGATTTCCACTGGACAATTCCCGGGGCCTCGTTTCCCTAATTAACAGCAAGTGTCTTAAGGCTTGGTGAGTCCCTGGCCCACGGGCAGGGGTCCGGGCAGGGGGTCTGGCTTGCTCCAGGGGCAGGCTCCTTGTGAAGCAGCCACCCCATGGCACTGGGGGCTTCGCTTGGCACTAGCACCACCAGCATCACCCTGTCCTCCCCCAGCAGGGGAAGAGAGGATTCCCCACCCCCCCAATCCCAGCAGAGTCAGGACCAACCCTTCCTCCCTCCCTGCCTCAGTTTCCCTCCACCATCAGCATCCTCCTCCCAGCTCCCCAGCGATCCCACGACCAACTGCAAGGATGTTTGGGGACACAGGGACAGGCAGGACACCCCCAGACGCCCCCCACCCACAGATGGGGCCCTGCTCACCCAGCGGCTGGCAGATGCCCAGGGATGGGTCCCACGAGGGAGAGCCCGAAGGCAGCGGGGACAGGGCTGGGGACAGGGCTGGGGACAGGGCCGGGCTGAGCTCCCCCTGCTGCCGCTGTGACATTCCCGGCGGTGGCTTCGCCGCCTTGGCGCATCCATCTCTGCCCAGCCTTCACCTCCCAGAAATATTGCAGCTCCGAGCCGGCTCCATCTGGCAGCGCAGCCCCCGCCTCCCCCCACCACCGCTCGCAGGGAGATGCCCGAGCTGGTTCCTCTGCTCAGGCCCCAGGGCTTGGCCCTGTTGAGGGGATAAAGGGGACCCCAGCAGCGAGAGGGGCCCCGCTGGGTGTCCCCGAGTCCCACGATAGGGAGGGACATCGTGGTCTTTGCAGGGGCTTAGGTGCCAAGCTCGGGCACCACGCTGGGGATGCAGCAGCCGGCTGAGACCCGGCAAATTCAGCTCGAGTGTGGCCCCAGGGAGCTGCCCTGGGCCCAGCTGGCTGCCAGCCGGGTCCTGGCACCACCCAGCACCCAGTTCCCACCTTCATCTCTGCTAGTGTTGCCCCACTTCTGTGCCCTCGCTGTGTCCCTCCCAGTGCCACGTGTGTGCCCCAGCACCTACCTCTGGGACATCTCCAGGCAGGGTCTTCATCACCTTCCTGCTGGAGGGAAAGGAAGGGACAGGGAGGATGAATTTTGGAAGATAAAAGAGTTTCATGCAGCAGCCAGGCACCCCCAGGTGCCTGCCAGGCAGCAAGACCCCAGGTGTCCTAGCCAGGGTGGCCAGGGACTGGAGGTGGCAGTGCCAGGAATGCCACTCCCTGCACCCAAGGACCAGCAGCGGCTTGGGAACCAGAATCCTGGGGTCACTGTGCCCAGCTTCCCCAGCCCCAAACTCCTGGGGCAGGATAAACCACCCCAGCCTAGCCCCTTCACTCACAGCACCAGCACCCCGCCCTGCCCCTGCTCCCCACGGTGGTGCCCCCAGCTGTGCCCAATCCCGGGTTTACCCCAGCCTCACTTCCATGTTGCATAGGGAAGCTCCTGCTCCCCAGGGAGGAATCCTGCTCCCCAAGGGGAATCCTGCTCCCCAGGGAGGAATCCTACTCCTCAGGGGATAATCCTGCTCCCCAGGGCTGGATCCTGCTCCTTAGGGAGATATCCTGCTCCCCACGGCCAGATCCTGCTCCCCAGGGCCAGATCCTGCTCCCCAGGGCTGGATCCTGCTCCCCAGGGCCAGATCCTGATGGCATACCCTCCATGCCACGATGCTGGAGCCACCCCCTCCCGAAGACACCTGGTGACCACTATGGGGTTGCCCCTTCCCTGCTCTGCCTTGTGCCACCACCAACCGTGGTGGAGGTCACAGCCCAGGGATGGCACCGGGGTGCCTCCTGCTGCCTGTACCGCGGGGTCACGTCCCTGGCACAGGCCAGCTGCGGGCCCCTGGCACCGCCCCGGCCCCGGCACAATGCAACCGTTTGGGTTTTCATCTCGCTGCTCCCCTTTCATCTCCTCTCCCCGTTTCATGTCTCCACTTTCTTCTCCCTCCAAGCGCTGTGAATGCTGATGAGGCTCACGCCAGCGCCCACTCTGCCGCTCGCCGGCTGCTAATTAGGCTGGAACCAAGCACCGGGCCAGGGGCTGGTGGCTCTGCCCCGTCCCCATCGCTGCCCCATCACGGGGCAGTCTGCCTGGTCACGCCCTGGCATCTCCTCACCCTCCAGCACCTTCAAGTCCTCCCAGCTGGGCTGCGAGCCCAGGGCTGGGGCACCACCAGCTTTGCCACCCCAGTATCAGCAGTGCAGCCAGGCTGGAGTGGGGCTGTGGGCACTCACCCTGGGGGAGGAGGAGGTCCCCTGGCATGAGAACCGTGGGCTAGTGGAGTGGAAACTTACCCAGAGCTGGCAGGTATGGGCATCACCAGTGTGCCACGGGTGGTCTGTCAGGGCACAGCGATGCCCGGCCCGGCCCCTGCCTACAAAATGAAGATGGCAACACCAGAAGGAGCTGAGCTGCGAGGGAAGGCTGCGGTGTGCCGGGAGCCTGCCCAGAAATCAGTGCCCCGGCGTGGCACCGGCGCTGGCACGGTTGGAGTGGGCCCTGCCTCCCCGCGGGCCGGCCCCAGCCCAGGTGCCATCTGCTCGGCCGCAGCCGTGAGTGACAGTCGGAGGGTTCGGCGGCGGCAGTGTGCGGGGGGGGGGGGGCGGGGAGGAGGGTCGCTTGTCACCGGTGGGGGCCCCTCGGTCACGTGCCAGCCCCCGGCACCTGCACCGGGGGAGCGGGCGACGCCGCTGGCACAGACCTGGGCACAGCCAACCCTTTGTCTGCCTGTGGGCACAGCCCCGGCCACCGCTGCCACCGTGTCCCTGCCGTGACCATTTCACGGCCGTGCCACTCGTGTCTGTCTGTGGTGCATGACCAGCACGTGCCTGTGCATGGCACCTGCTGCCCCTTCCCCTGCTTGTGCCCCTTGACCTGGGCATGGCCCCAGGCTGGTGTGGACAGACCAGGCCATGGGGACATCCTGCGGCTTGGCAAGGGGGCTGCAGCCTGAAGCGAGGCACAGGGTGCTGGGATCTGGCTCCCAGGGGCACAATGTGCCCATTAGAGTCTCAGCAGTGTCACCAGTGCCCACCTCCAGCGTGTGGGAACAAGGGAAATGGCAGCAGGGGCTCCTGGCTGCACATGCAGCGTGGTGGGGACAGATTTGGAGGCTGGGGTGTGACAAAGTGCTGCCAGGCCGGGGCACAGGGCCACGGCTGGTGAGGAAGCGCCTGTCAGACAAAGGCCTTGCTGGTGTCACCGCGGCACAGCCAGGCCTGTGCCATCGCCGCCATGGCACCTCTGGCCGTGGGGTGCTTGGGCCTCGTGTGCGCTGGGCAGGAGATGTGGGTGCAGGGGGGGTGTGCCCGCAGGAGTGTGCCCAGGGCTGGCGCTGTCTGTTCACAACGTGCTGTGCCACAGGGCCGCAGAACCAGGCTGGCACAGCTGCGTGGCCACGGGGGTGCCAGTGGAGGCCTTGAGGTGGTGTGGGCAGGCAGAGGGGCCATGTGCCACCCACATGGGGACTCACGGCCCTACAGCTACCACCCCTGCCTACACCCACACCCGCAGCCCCCTGCCCACACCAGCACGGCCAAACCGGGCACCGCCACCACCGCCACCTCCCGGGGCCCTGCTCGACCACAGCCCCCAGCCCGCTCCGGGCCCTCCGCGCCGCCGCCATCCCCTCTCGGCTGGCAGCCGAAGGTGGGGACGGAGCCGGGGCGAGCCTCCGCCGCGGTATTTTGCAGCGAGCCGCAGATGCCAGCTCCCAGCTCAGGGTCCCTACGGCGTTTCCCTGGCTTCGCCCCGGTGCCACGCTGGGCCCGGGCGGGATGGCCGAGTTCCCTTCACCACCACCCTGTGGCTGTGGCTCCATTGTTCAGCCCCGGCCCCGCCATCGCCTGCATCTCGCCCGGGTCCCATTTTGCGGCGTGTAGGCAGAGCTGGAGATTTGGAAGAAGGTTTCTTTTTTTTTTTTTTTTTTTTCCCTTTCCCCCCCCTCCTTTTTTTTTTTCTTTTCCTTTTTTTTTTTTTTTTGAGTACAGAGTGACAGATGGCGAGTCCTCCTTCCCCAGAGAGACAAATCTCCCTGAATGCAAGCGCATGTCAATCATTAGCTCTCATGTGATAGCTCTCGCGCATGACGTGCCAACCATATGGCACTGGCAGCAGAGCTGGTACCCCCTTTGCTGGGTAGAGATGCCACTCTCGCCTCCTTTTGGATAGAGGACTGCAGGAGGCTGGAGCACCTCAAGGAGCCACGTCCCAGTCCCAGAAGATGCTGGGAACAATGAAATAGGAATTCCTGCGGTCCGCCCGAAGGTGAGTTATGTAAGAAGTGGAGGGTTGGGAGGGCAGCGGTGGAAACTTGAATGGAGAAAAGGCAACTTCCATGTTGATTTTGTTTCTCCGCCACGTCTCGCCCTTTTTTTCCTCCCCCCTTCACCCACCCAACCCCATCTTTCCTTCTCCCCTGGCCCTCAGTTCTCCCGTTCCCCGTCGGCCCCACCGATGGGGTTTCCCTAATCCCCGCTCGGAGACACCTCCCTCCCTTGGGGGTTATAGGGGTTATGGAGGGGGGGGTCGTGGTGTTGGGGGTTTTATCCCCCCGACACCTCTCCGGCTGGGCGCGTCCCCAGGGCTGCGCGGTCCCGGTGGGACGGAGCGGGCAGCACCGGCCGAGCGGCATCAACGAAATCAACGCGGAGCCGCCGCGCCACCGCCCCCGGGGACCCTGACCCGGAGGAGCCGCCTCTCCGCTCCCCCCCAGCGCCCTTGGTCCCCGCCCCGGGCGGTGCCCCCAGCCCCGGTCCCACCAGCACCGCCCGGCCCCGGGGGTGACCCCGGTAGCGCCGCCGCCCGACACCCCCGCGCTGCCCCGGAGGGGTCCCCAGCCGCGGCAGCCCCCGCTGCTCCCCGCCGCCCCCCGCCGCGCCGCCGTTCGATGCCGCCGCATTTTATGGGCCCCTCACCGGCGGCTGGGGGAGCTAAGCCCCGGGGTAGGGAAGTGGGGACCCGGGAGAGGCCGACCGGGGCCGGAGGGGGTACGGCGGTGGGGGGGCGGCCGCGCCTCAGCCCCTCCAGCCCCGGGACGGCGGTGGCAGAGCCGCGGCCGGGGACGCTCCGTGCCCGCGGCGGGGAAAAGTTGGAGGCGTCAAAGACCGTCCGGAGGCACCGGGCCCAGCCCACGGGGCACCGGGGAAGGAAGGCGGGGGCTACCGACCGAACCGGTGGCGGGAGACATGGGAAGAAACAGGGACTGGGCAGCGGGACACGGGCAGCAGCGGCAGCGGAAAGCCTGGGGGTGGGGGATGTCGGGGTCGGGGGGTCATCGCTGCGCCCCGAGGGAGCTCTGGAGCCACCGGGGTCGGGCAACCGGGACGGGCAGCGGCAGCGGGCGGCTCCGCGCTCAATTCGTTTTCGGCGGCCTCGGTGCCGCGGAGCCGCGGAGCCGCTCCCCGGGGTGGTGCTGGGGAGGGGGGTGGAGGGGGGGGGGGGGCGCGGCGGGGCCGCCGGTAACGCCTGGCTCTTTGCCCCCCGCTGCAGCCACCATGTTGACGCGACTTTTCAGCGAGCCCAGCCTGGTCCCCGAGGTCCCGAAATTCGCCGGTTGGGCCGAGGAGTGCGAGGAGGATGCGCGGAGCGAGAAGGAAGAACGGGCAGGGAAGGGCTGCGCCCCCCCCGAGGAACCGCCCGAGGGGTCGCTGGGGGAAAGCAAAGAGGAAGGGGAGTTAGGAGGGGACGAGGAGGAGGAGGAGGAGGAGGAGGAAGGCCTGGAGGAAGCGGAGGGTGAACGACCCAAGAAGCGGGGTCCCAAAAAACGCAAGATGACCAAGGCGCGGCTGGAACGGTCCAAGCTGCGGCGGCAGAAGGCGAACGCCCGGGAGCGGAACCGAATGCACGATCTGAACGCGGCCCTGGACAACCTGCGCAAAGTGGTTCCTTGTTACTCCAAAACCCAAAAGCTCTCCAAAATCGAGACCCTTCGCTTGGCCAAGAACTACATCTGGGCTCTCTCCGAGATCCTGCGCTCGGGCAAGCGGCCCGACCTGGTCTCCTACGTGCAGACTCTGTGCAAGGGGCTCTCCCAGCCCACCACCAACCTGGTGGCCGGTTGCCTCCAACTCAATTCCCGTAATTTCCTCACGGAGCAAGGCCAAGAAGGGGGTCGTTTTCACGGTCCCAACGCTTCCTTCGCCGTTCACCCTTACCCGTACCCCTGCTCGCGGCTGGCCGCGGCGCAGTGCCCACCCGCCGCCGGGCCCGGTGCCCACGGGTTGAGGACACACAGCTACTGCTCGTCCGCCTACGAGAGCATCTACGGCAACGCCTCCCCCGATTACAACAGCTCGGAGTACGACGGGGGGCTCAGCCCCCCCCTCTGCATCAACGGCAACTTCTCCCTCAAGCAGGACTCTTCTTCCCCCGACCACGACAAAAGCTACCACTACTCTATGCACTACTCGGCGCTGCCCGGTTCCCGCCCCACCGGCCACAACCTGGTCTTCGGTTCGGCGGGGGTACGCGGGGGGGTCCACTCCGAGAACATCTTCCCCTACGACATGCACCTCCCGCATGAGCGGGGCCCCATGTACGAGGAGCTCAACGCCTTCTTCCACAACTGACTCCCCCTCTCCCCCCCATCATCACCACCCCCACCCCCGAACCCCCCACCCCCGACCCATCCCCGAGGCGCGGGGAGATGGGGGGGACACACACGGGATGGGGGCGGACACACACACACACAAACACACACCCGCGGACCGGCCCCCGAGGGCTCCGCCGTGGGCTTTGGTGCAATATGGGGACCCGGCCCCGGCGGCGGGTCCCTGCGCCCCGTGGGGACAAAGTGCTTTTTTGGGAGGATTTCCCCTTTTCCTTAAATTATCATTAGCAGTTAGTTCGTTCTTTTGTCGTTATTTGTTAGTTAGTTCATTTATTATTATTATTTCTTATTTATTTAGCTGGGGTTTATATTATCGTTATTATCAATAATTTACTTAATAATTTATTACCACTATTATTTATTTTCTTCTTTTTCTTTTATTTTCTTCTTCTTTTTTTCTTCTTCTTTTCTTCTTTTCTTCTCTTTTTTCTTCTTTTTCTCCTCTTTTTTCTTCTTTTTCTCCTCTTTTTTCTTCTCTTTTTTCTTCTTTTTCTTTTGTCCCTTCCCCCCCTTTTACTATTTCTTCTTTTTTATCTTTTCGTCTTTTTTCTTTTCTTTTCTCCTTTTCTTCTTTATTTCTTCTTTTTTTCTTCTGTTATATTATTATTGCTATTATTGCTACTATTATTATTACTATTATTATTGCTACTATTATTATTGAAGCCGCCCCCCGAGCCCATCCCACTGGCTCAAGCCTCGTCTTTTCCTCTTGAATTCGTTTCAATTCCATTTTTTAATCTCTTTTTCATATATTTTTTTCCCCCTTCCTCCCCAACCCATTTGGAGCCTTTTTCTCCCCTTCACCACCGTACCCACCCCTCACACCTCCTTACCCCCGCACCCCCCTTACCCCCCCGGCATTGGACACCCGCTGCCCCGGCCCCGTTGGGGCGAGAGGAGCCCGCGGAGAGCCGCGGAGCGAAACTTTCCGAAGCAATAAAGAGGCGAAGGGAGGAACCCACATTTTCTATCTATGCAAGCGGGCCCGGCCCGGCGGACGCTCAGAGATGCACTTTGCTTTGGGGGGGCCCCCCAGGCCCCGCTCCCCACCCCGGGAGCTCCTCTCGCAGCGTATGTGTCAGGACGTTTTTTACCTGTTTGCAAAAACTTGACACGGAAAAAAAGAAACAAAACAAAACAAACAAAAACCAACAAAAAAAGGAAAAGAAAAAAGGAGAAAAAAAAAGAAAAAAATCATGATAAAAAAAATAATTACAAAACTCACCCCCTCCCAGTCCCGCGGAGCCCCCCCCCTCCCTTTCCCCTAGGTTCTCCCGCACCGGTAGAACCGGGGCCGGGCTTTATGCAAGCGGGGTTCGGGGGTGTGGGGTTGTGGTTGGGGTGGGTGGGGGTTTGGCGGGGCTGAGCCCGGCCCGGCTCCGGTTTGCCGCGTTCTTGCGGTCGGGAGCCGAGGGGAACGTTCGATAATTTAGATTTTTTTTTTAAGTTTTGTTTTCTTTTCTTTTAATATTTTAATGCTTTGGGGGTTTTTTTGAACGTGCCCGCCCCACCTTTGAGAAACCAGCATTTAGGGAGAGCAGGGAGAAGGAGGAAGAGGAGGAGGAGGAGGAGGATTTCTGAGACGTGTTTTCAAAACGACAAAAAGAAAAATTTAAAAAAAAGAGAAAAAGAGGGGAAAAAAGAAAAAAAAAGAAAAGTTTTGGGAAAAATAAGTAAAAAAAAGGGAAACAAACAAACAAAAAAGCAACAAAAAAAAGAGAGAGAAAGAAACAAAAAACCCACAAACGTTGTAGCAAAGGGGACCCGCCTGTCCGACACCAGAAGTGCTTTCGTGTTTCCGTTCCGTTTCATTTCGATTAATAAATATTTATGGCCAACGATATGCAAGACCCCCCCCCACCTTCCCCCTACCTCCCTCCCCCGCGTCGGGAGCCGCCCCCCCAACCCCGCTTCCCGCTCCCCGGTTCCCGCCGCGGATGCTTTTTTTTTTTTTCTGGCGGAGCGCGGGGTCCCCGGGGTCGGGGGGGCGCCTGGCGATAACTGCATGCACCGGTGTCCCCCTTCCCCAGTTTCCTTTCCCTTCCTTTTCCTTCCACCCGGGGCTCCCCCCACCCCACCCTCTCGGCCCCGCTGGACGCTCGCAGCCCGGTCCCCGCCGTGACGAGCCGCCGCCGCCGCCGCCGGTGCGATTCGCGGCGAACCTGTAATTACCGAGCGTCCTTCGACGGCGATTAATAAATATTCAATGTTGACTTCGCCTCCCTTCGCCGCTTTCCTTCCGCATCGGGGCACAGGGGGCACCGGCCTGACGCCCTCCCGCCGCTATCGGGGTCGTCCCCGATGCTTCCCAGTCCGTCCCGGTACCTTCCCCGTGCCTCTGCCCGAGTGCGCGGCCCACGGTGGGGAGGCGCTGATATAACGCGGCTCTGCCCCACGGGTGTCCCTCCCGGGACCGGGGAGGCGGTGTGAGTGTATGCGGTACCCCCCCCCGCCCCGCCAATAAAGGCACCGGGGCAGCGGCCCGGCTCGGTCCCGAACCCGCCGTTAACGGGAGAGCCGCAGCCGTGGCACTGCTCTGGTCCCCCGGGACAACCGTGCCCAGAGTTGGCACAGGGCCGAGGTGCCGATGGCCTCGGCGAGGGTGCGCGGCGGCCAAGGACGGGTTGCTGGCCTCGGTACACGGTCGGCTGCCGGTGTGGTGCCAGTGCCAGTGCCCACTGGAGCCCCAGCAGCATCGGTGAGGTGTTTGGTGCCAGTGTTGATTCCCGGTGCCAGCGCCCGATGGTTTCGGCCCGGTGCCCAGTCCCGGTGCCCACGCCATTGTCGGTTCACAGTGCCAGTGCCCTGTGGATCCCCTAAGCCCCGTCGCGGTGCCCGGTGCTGGTGCCCGGTGCAGAGCTGTCCGCCGCAGCGGTGCTGAACGGGTTCCAGGGCTCCTCCGCCTTCTCTGGCGAACGGGCATCGGTCTATTGACTGTCCCCGCCACCGGGGCTCACCACAGCCTTGCCGCCTCGGACTCTGGGCATGGTCGGGCACCTGGCTCCCGGTCGTGCGGTGTCGCTGCCCACGGGAATCGCGGGAGAAGGTTACCCGCGGGTATCGACGAGTACCGGGGCAGCACCCCTAGGACGGACCCTCTGGTTTCCTCCCGGGAGAGACAGGGGGCATCCGCGTCCCAAGGCCCCGAGACTTTTGGGAGAAATCTGGGCAGGTTTGGGGTCAGGTCGGGCCCGGGGCCGCCGGGGCTGCAAAAGCGGAACAACTCCAGCGCGGCCCCGACGTGCCGAGCCCGGCTCGGGGACATGGGCGGCGGAGAGCTGGGACCGGAAGGGGAGCAGCCCCTAAAGCTCTCTCCGAGTACCCCTGGTCCGGTCCCCGGCACTCGCCGCTCCTGGAGAGGAACGAAGCCTCTTCCGACGGCTCCAGCCAGAGCATCCTCCCGGGAAGGGCCTCGTTTCTCCCGGGAAAAAGCCCCGGAGAGGACCCGGGAAGCGGCTCCGCGGAGCCAGGTGCCGGCGATGCCCTTCAGTCGTCACCCCGCAACCGGCACCGAGACCGCAGCCCGAGGATGGGGCGGCGACGGGCGGATGCCCAGGTCGAGGAGAGGGGGCCTGGGGGCTGCGAGGGGCCCCCGACATCTGTTCCCGGGAAGGGCCCGGGGCCGGTCGTGTCGGAGAGCGTCGGTCCCGGTGGCGGGGCTGCGCTTTTCCGTTTAATTCCCGAGATTTTTGTTTCACCGGCCCCGCCGATGCAAAGGGATGCGGGAACCCGCCCCGCCACTCCGGCCCCGATCGGCCCCGCAATGCGGCCCTTCTCTCGGTGCATGGCCCCGGTTCGAAGCTCTGGAGAAAACCTCCGGTCCAAAGCTCCGGTGGACGGTTTTGGTGCACAGTCCCAGTACAGGGTTTCGTTGCAAAGCTCCGGTACACGGCCTCGTGTAGAGCTCCAGTGCATTCCCGGGATGCCCGGTCCCGGTACAATGCTTCAGTGTCCGGTCCTGGTACAAGGCTCTGGTGCCCGGTCCCGATGCCCGTTCAGTGGCTTCCGGGATGGGAGGTCGGGAACTGCCTGGCAGCTGCGACCCACGGGGCTCTGAGAAGGTTTTCCATGATCGTGGGATCAAAGCCACCCGGGTGGGGGCGGAATTTATGTGGGGGTGTTACCGGGACACCAGCTCGGCTCGGCCTGGGGGCACCGGAGTGGGGCCAGCAACGAGTGGACCTCTCTGTGGCAGCTGGCTCAGGTTCAACCCTCCCATTCAAGGGCAGAACGAGACGAGGGGGTGGCGGGGGTGAGGTGGGGGTGGTTTTCTCCCCACTCCCCTACCCCAGATACTCTCAGTGCCCCCCAGTGCTCCCAGTGCCCTCGACCCGTCTGAGAACGGCGGCAGGATTCGGGGCGAGCGCCAGCTCCGGGTCGCCGCTGCCACCCGGCGAGTGCCAGCCGTGGGGAGGTGGCGGGGGGGGGAGGAGGAGTCATTGCTTCAGTTTAAATTTCACGGCATCTGTTCGTTATTACCCGGCGCGGGCTGGATACGGGCAGCGAAATTAACGCCAGATCCCTGCCAAAATCGCAGCCACCGTAAAAACCGGAGCCTCCCGGCGCCGGCTTCTCACCGAGCTGCGGAGGCGGCCCCGTTACCCCCACCGGAGTCTGGTGGCTTCTTTCAAAGAGGCTTAAAAGTCGAGGGTGGCGTAAAGGGGGTCAGGAGTGTGTGTGGGGACGTGTGTGTGTGTCCCCCGCTGGGTGCTGTGCGATGAGGACACCGAAATGATGACTGTGGGGACAGGAAGGGTCTCCGCTGTCGCTGGAGCTGTAACCGGGGCGGGTCGGGCTGGCAGAGATCCCCGCCGCACCGGGGGCTGCCGAGACGCCCCCTCCCCTCCTTTTCTCACCCCCTCCCCCGGGCTGCCAGGCTCCATCGCAGAGGAGTTAAAACAAGGACATCTGTGCCTGGAATCGCTGCGAAGCTCCAAACCTGCCAACGCCTGCTGGCACCGGCCGCCAGCAAATGCTGGTTCTCCGGAATGCGGCACCGCCTGCAGCCCAGCCCGGGGGGCCAGCACCGACACCCCTCCCTCCCTGTCTGCAGCCCAGCTTGGGGGTCCTGACCCCTCACCCTCCAACACCGCCCAGCCTGGCCCGAGCCGGCCCCGGAGGCTGCGGAGCATTTTTGGAGTGGGGGGTTTGGCCCAGCTGGTCCCCCCCACACCCGGGTACACGCATGTGTGAGGCGGGGGTGGGGTGTGTGCAGCGCCCCGGGGACTGCCCCGACTTGCCGTCGTGTCCCCGTTATGTCCCCATCATGCCCCTGCCAGTCGCAGCCTTGTGAAGAGTTCAGATGCTGGAGCCTCCCAGACCTCGCTAGGGTCGGATTCCCCCCCATTTCCCACCCCCAGCCCCACTGCCGGTGTGGGGTTGAGCTCCGACCTCTGTCCCCATCCCCACCCGAGGCGTGGTGGTGGGAGACGCCAGAGGGTTGAGGAGAGGCCCCCTCGTTCCGGCGGGACACGGCGAGCGCTGGGGAGGCTGCATGGATGGGCTGCGATAGGGTAAAGCAACAAGGGGGGGTTCAGGTGGTACCCAAGGGAAGGGATCACTCAGGGCCAAGGGCACTTGGACAGCCTGAATTCTGCTGATGAGCCCGGGGGTCTCCAGCGCCATCCCTGTGGAAAGGAGGAAACCCCCTGCTGATCCCTAAGGGGAAGGAAAGGGGCAAAACCCAAACGAGAGGCAGCCTGGGGTGGGGGCTGGATCCAGCAGACGCTGGACCGGCTCTGGCCAGGAGCTGCAGAGAGCAGGTGGTGCCCACCTGAGCACCCCACACAGCTAAGCACAGCCTTTTCCCTTCCCTTCCCTTCCCTTCCCTTCCCTTCCCTTCCCTTCCCTTCCCTTCCCTTCCCTTCCCTTCCCTTCCCTTCCCTTCCCTTCCCTTCCCTTCCCTTCCCTTCCCTTCCCTTCCCTTCCCTTCCCTTCCCTTCCCTTCCCTTCCCTTCCCTTCCCTTCCCTTCCCTTCCCTTCCCTTCCCTTCCCTTCCCTTCCCTTCCCTCCCTCCAGACGCCCCAGTCTGCTGGATAAGACCCTGCCCATGCCCCCGCCGATGCCCCCAGCCCCTCCCGGGCTCCCCGCCGCAGCTCGGTGCCTCGTTTCAGACGGGAAATGTCCATTTTGTTGCTACTTAAAAGCTGATTTACGGCGGCTGCATCCCAGCCCTGCCTTGGCCCGCGTTCATCCCATAATATGCCCATTTCTCTTGGCAGCTCTGGCTCGGCCGGGCACGCCGGAGCTCTGTGCTGGACAGCGAGGGCACCAGGACCCAGATTCTGCTCCCTCTTGGCAGCCTGATGCTCGTGGATGGATCCCATCTGCTTCCAGTGGATCCCAATAGCCCCAAAGCAGGCGGAGGGGTGGAGAGACCCACCCAGGGCTGCAGAGGTGTAGGGGACAGAGCAGGAGATGGGGACAGCACATAATGGGGGGGCTTCACGTCACCGTGTCACAGCCAGGAGCCCCCCTTTCCATCCAGCTTCCGCCGGGATGAAGCTGATGGAATCCATCCACCCATGCGGGCAGCAGGACAGACAGACGCCGTGCCCAGACAACCCGGGGGCAGGGTGGCAGCGAGCAGCCTCCCGGCTTTCCCGACCCTTCTGCGCGCTCCTAATTAAATTTGACTTAATTATCCCTCTTTTGGTTAAATGTAATTGGGAAAAAAGCACTTTTGGAAGCATCCCACGGCCCCGGTGCCCGCTAGCTTGGAGCCGTTAAAGCCTTTCCCGAGTTGGCACGGGGCGGAGGGGAGGGATCCTGCCGTAATCCCACCAAATCCAACAAGTTCCCAGCGAAAACCAATCAGGCTGAGCGCAGCTGCCATAATAATCCTAATTCCACCTCGTTCCGTACCCAAAATCCGGTGATCCGGCAGCGAAAGCCGTGGGCAACAGGGCGGGGGGCGGCGGGAGGTGACATCTGCAGCCCTGCCCACCTCTGCCCTCCAGCTCATCCCCTGCCCGCAGCGGTGCCAAGGTTACCCCAGAGCCTAAGGGTGAATCGCTGCCCCCTCTTACCCAGCTCACCCCCCCCCCCATCACCCTACCTGACCCCAGCACCCCTCGCCGAGCGCTGCCGGAGGCCGTGGCTGTGCCCCGGTGCCCGGGCGGTGGCACGGTGCCCAGCCCTCCCCCCCCCCCGCCGTGGTCTCCCCAGGGACGGGGGGATCGGGCGGTCGCAGCTGGCGCACGCAGCCGTAATGGCCACGGCTGGGCTGGCACGGCGGCCCCGCGCCTGCGGGCACACGGGCAGGAGCAGCTTGTGTGCGGTTTGTCCTTGACTAGTCCCCGGCGTGGCTGCCCTTGCCTGGCGCTGCCCGCCCGGCACAAAGCCACCCCCCGGTGTGCCCACGGCGGGGACCTCCCAGCTCATCACACCAGTGACGGCCAGACCTTGGCTGGCACCGGGGCTCGGTGCCATAGGCCGGGCAGGACAAACAGACTCCTGGTGTGCTGTGGTGAGGAGGAATCCTCCATCGGTGTCTCCTCTTGGTGTTGGAGTCCACGGGCATGACACTGATACTGAGATTGGCACCAAGACTGGCACCAGCACAGGCAGCACCATGGTTGTGAAGCTGGGCAGGACTTGGGAGAGGTTATTTCCATCTTTGCAGTTGTGCTGGGAGCCAAGGAGGGCACCCCACTGCTGTGCTCTGCTGGGAAGAGAATCCTCCACGCCACAGACGTGGGCATGGTATTGGCATTGACATCAGCACTGGCACCAGCACCACGACTACAGAGCTGAGTAGGATAGGGGGGGAATTATTTCCATCCTGGCCATTGTTTTGGGGGCCAAGGTGGGCACCCAACTGCTGTGCTTTGGTGGGAAGAGAATCCTCCATGCTAGAGACATGGGCATAGCATTGGCACCAGCACTGGCACCAGCACCATGACTGCAGAGCTGGGCAGGATCTGGGGGGGGGAGTTGGGGTTATTTCCATCCTTGCTGCTGCTTTGGGGTGCACCTCACTGCCATGCTCCAGTGGGAAGAGAATCCTCCATGCCAGAGCCAGGGGCATAACATTGGCACTGACGCCAGCAGCACCACAAAGCCGCTGGGCAGTACCCAGGCTTGGGGGGGGATGGCATTTGCATTCCATCAGGAAGCATCCTGACTCCAAAGGGATCCTGGAGCTGGGCTTTGGGGTTTGGATTTTGGTTTTTCTTTTCCCCAGCTCTCTCTTTTTTTTTGTTGTTGTTGTCTTTCATTCTATTAAAGTTGCCAAAAAAACAGAGAGCTCCTTAATGGCTTCTTAATGCTGCCCAAAGCGGGCGCAGGGCAAACGATGCCATCCATCTTGGCTGGGTTTGGGATCACATCTGACACCCGATCCATCATACCCTGGGACATTAACTCCTTTGGAAGGGACCCAAAACCCCGGCTCCAGCTCCTGCTCGGGCTCTGGAGCCCGTTAACCACTTTACTGCTGGCATCTTGGCACCGCCTGCCCGCCGGGGCTGCGGCCTCCTTGTTGTTTGTCCTGTCCCTGGGTGCAGCTGGCAGCGTGCGTGGCATTATCCTCCTCTCATCATCAACCTCATCCTCATCATCTGCTTCTTCCTCCTCCTCCTCACCCATGACCTTCACCTGACCTTCACCCCAGGACCCCTCTCCCCTCAATGTTTTTGACTCATTTTGGGGGATTTTGTCCCAGTGGAGCATCCTGTGGGGACCAAAGGTACATTCTGAGGGACAGCAGTGGGGGGTGGCTTTGCTCTCTAGCCATGCAGGTGCTCTGTGCCTCAGTTTCCCCATTGCTGCATGGAGAAGGGCTCAGCTTGTGCCCACCTTAGGGGTGCCAGTGGGACAGGTGGGTCCCCCAGGGTGAGTGGAGGGGCTGCTGGCACCTCACAGCCAGGGTCAGGTGGCCACATCTCCTATGCCCTCCCACCCCAGTGAGTGCTGGTGACCCCCCCTCACCCTCTGCCATGCCCCAGGAGCCTGGTGCCCCCATGGAGAGTCACAGTGCCAGCAGCACTCATCTGGGTCCCTCCTGGGCACAGCTGAGGGTGCTGGGGGCACCCCCAGCCCAAGCAGGGTGAGGTCCTGTCCCACTCCACTCTCTGCCACGGGGGGGGACACACGGAGGGACATGGTGGGCAGGGACCCAGAGGGGCCCAGGGTACCTCATGGCACCTCCATCATCCCCTTCAGCCTCATCACCTCTATTGCCTTCATCATTCTCACTGTCCCCATCAGCCCCATCCTCTGGGCGGGGGCACAAGAGGCCCCAGCCTGGGGTTATACAGACAGGGTGGGTGGGGCCAGGGGCAGGGGAGGCTGCGATTGGCCAGCAGCACAAGCTCCGGCAGGGGATTGGTTGAGGTTATGAGTACTGGACCGGGATTGGCTGAGCTCTGTCCCTCATCCCTGGGAGCAGAGTGGTCCCTGGTGGCCATCCTGTGGTCGGTCACCTGCTGCTAGGGATGGTGTCCTAGGACCAACCGTCTGGGTGCCAGCCCTGGTGCCCAGGATCATGGCCTCATTGTCCCAGGGGGTACCCGGTCCCTCGGTGCCCACCCCAGCCAGTGGGTGACTCAGAAAGGCCACAGCAGGGTCTGTCCACTCCTGGAGCAGAGGACACAGGGACAGAATCCTCTCCCTGGGCCCTTCTGATGGCTCCTGGTCAAAGGAAGGTCCCTGCCCTTATGTCCATCTGTCCACCCCCCTGTCTGTCTGTCCACCCCTCACTCACCATCCTGCATGCTACCTGCCTGTCCATCCTCCTGTCCGTGTGTCTGTCCCTGCATCCTCCCACCCACACGTCTGCCTGCCCACCTGTCTGTCTGTTCCCTGCTTGTCCCTCCCTCCCTTGATTGTCTGTTGTGGGACCTGGAACCCCTCATGGTCTGGAACCACCACCTGGCACCTGTGGAGTCTCCTGGGTGGGTGGTGCCAGGCAGGGTGTGGCAGTGCTGGGTGGAGCCAATGAGGGAGGGCTGCAGCCTCTGCAGAGGTGCTGAATCTGTTTGACATCAGCAGCCCTCAACACCTTCATCCTCCTCTTCCTCCCCACTGCCTCCTTGGCCCTTTGACCCCCATCGCTCCCACCCTCCTTATCACCCTTCAGCCTCCCTATCATCCTCATCCTCCCCATGGTCTCCTTCACCACCATCACCTTCATCACTCCCCCCACCCCCCTGACCCCATCACCTCCATTCTCTTCCCCACTCCTTCAAGTCCTATTGCCCCCACCCTCCTCATCACCCCTCAGCCTCCCTATCATCCTCATCCTCCCCATTCCCCCTTCATCCCCTTGACCCCATAGCTTCCATTACCCCCTTCACCCCTTCCACCCCCATATTCCTCATCACCCCTCATCCTCCCCATTCCCCCCTTCACCCCCATCACCCCCATCATCCCCACCACCCCCTTGACCCAATCACCTCCATTACCCCTTCACCCTCATCATCCTCATTTCCACCTTCATCACCCCTCATCTTCCCTATCATCCTCGTCACCCCATTCTCCCTTTCAGCCCCTTCATTACCCCCATTACCCCATCACCTTCTTCACCCCTACCAACCCCATCACCCCCACCTCCCCCATCACCCCATCTCCCTTTTCACCTCTCATCCTCCCTATCATCCTCATCCTCCCCATCCCCCCTTCATCTCCTTGACCCCTGCCACTCCCATCACCCCCTTCACCCCTATCACCCCCTTCACTCCCTTCACCCCATCACTCCCTTCACCCCATCACTCCCTTCACCCCCTTCACCCCCATCTCCTCCTTTCCCCCCCTCCCTCCCCCCCTCCTTTCCCCCCTTTGCCCCCCACACTCAGCCCCCTCTCTCCCCCCAGCCCTCCCCGAGCCCCCCGAGCGTATGGCAGGAATCAGTGCCTGGCGCCGGCGCCTTAATCTGTTTTTCTAAGCCGCCCACCAGCACCACGTTCACCGAATTAGGCCGACAGCTGCCACTGCTCCTCTCTGGCTTTTTTTTTTTTTTCCTCCCTCTTCCTCCCCCCCTTCCTCCCTCCTCCTTTATTTATTTATTTCTTTCCCCCCCTTTTCCATGCCTGCTGCCTCCTGCCACAGCTGCCGAGGGCCGGGAGCCGTGCGGGCACCCGCGGCACGGCGTCGACGGCCACAGCCTCGGCACGTGGGCATCCGCCACACGAAGCCCACCCAAACATCCTGGTGGAAGCCACCAGAGATCCTGTGGGGCCAGCATCGCCACCACCATCATCATCATCACCATCAGCCTTTCTCCTTCCTTCCTCTTTCCTTCCTTCCTTCCTTCCTCCCTCCCTCCCTTCCTTCCTCCTCCTCCTCTCGCTGTGTTGTTTCTCTGCCGTGCTGGAGAGCAGTCGAATGCTCTATGCAAATGAGATGGTTATTACCGCAATGTTCGTCAAGCTGAGCTGAGAAGACATTAATAGCCTGATGAATATGCATGTGAATTTGTTAATTAAGTTAATTATTCTGCTGAAAATGCATTCGTCTTCCAAGGACATTTTCCCAATGATTTTTTTACATGCTCCAGCCATTAGTCATGCTGTATTTTAGCAGGGGGAAATGAGTTTGCTTTAAGTTGGAGGGACACACACACACCACACCACTCCCCCCCACACACATCTCACACACACACAGCACCAGAGAGAGAAAATAAATCAGGAAGGGAAAGGGAAATGAAGGGGAAAAAAAAAAAAAAGAAGAAGGAAAAGGTGAGGGAAGCGAGGGAGGAGAGAAAAGAGAGAAGGAGAGAAAAGAGAAGAAAAAGGAGAAGGAGAGAAAAGAGAAGGAAAAGGAGAAGGAGAGAAAAGAGGAGGAAAAGGAGAAGGAGAGAAAAGAGAAGGAGAAGGAGAGAAAAGAGGAGGAAAAGGAGAAGGAGAGAAAAGAGAAGGAGAAGGAGAAGGAGAGAAAAGAGGAGGAAAAGGAGAAGGAGAGAAAAGAGAAGGAGAAGGAGGAGAGAAAAGAGGAGGAAAAGGAGAAGGAGAGAAAAGAGAAGGAGAAGGAGAAGGAGAGAAAAGAGGAGGAAAAGGAGAAGGAGAGAAAAGAGAAGGAGAAGGAGAAGGAGAGAAAAGAGGAGGAAAAGGAGAAGGAGAGAAAAGAGAAAGGAGAAGGAGAGAAAAGAGAAGGAAAAGGAGAGAAAAGAGAAGGAAAAGCAAAGTCAAAGGGAAAGGAGGGAAAGTTGAAGGAAGAGGGAAGGAAATCAAGGGAAAAAGAGAAGGGAAAAAGTCAAAGGAAAGGGGGAAAAATTGAGGGGAAAGGAGGAAAAATCAAAGGAAAGGGGAAAATAAAGGGAAAAGGAGAGGAAATCAAAGGTAAAGGAGAGGAAATCAAAGGTAAAAGAGATAAAGTCCAAGAAAAGGGGGAGAAGTCAAGAAAAAAAGAAGGAAAATCAAAGGAAAGAGAGGGAAATGAAGGGAAAAGGAGAGAAAAATCATTGGAAATGGGGAAATCCGGGAAAAAGTGGGGGGGAGAGGAAAAAAAAGGCAAAAAAGTCAAGGAAAAGGTCAAAAACAACGAGGAAAAAGTGAAAAATATCAGGGAAAATCTGGAAAAATCAAGGAAAAGGTGCAAAAGACAAGGAAAAGTTGGGGAAAGGGAGATAAAAGGCCAATATAAGCAAGGAAAAGGCAAAAAGTATCAAGAAAAGGTTGAAAAAAATCAAGGAAAAGGAGAAAACAATCAAGGAAAAGGTGAAAAATCAAGGAAAAGGCCAAAAAGAGGGGGAAAGGGGAAAAGAGTCAAGAAGGAGGCCCAAAATATCCAGAAAAATGTGGGAAAATAGAGAAAAAGGAAAAAAATATAAAGGGAGAGGTGGGAAAAATCAAGGGAAAGTTGGGAAAAGCAAGGAAAAAGCTAAAAGGAAGAGAAAATAGACCCAAAAATTTGAGGAAAATGATCAGAAAGTCAAGATAAAAAGAGAAAAGTCAAAGAAAAGTCAAAAATGTCAAGAAAAAAATCCAAAAGGAATTAAGGAAAAGGAGTAAAAATGCTAAGAAAAGGCCAAATAAGTCATGGGAAATGAGGGAAAAAAGTCAAGAAAGAGGCCAAAAGAATAAAAGAAAAATAAAACAATCAGGAAAAGGTGAAACAAGTCCAGAAAAAAGGAAAAAATGGAGAGAAAAGAGTGAAAAAATCAGGAAAAGGGTAAAAAAGTCAAGAAATAGGTTAAAAAAGCAGCAAAAGGGAAGGAAAAATATCAAGAACAGGGAAAAAATTGGGAGGAAAAGAGAGAAAATTGAAGGGAAAGGGCAAAAGTCGAGGGAAAATGTTTTGGCAAAGGCCAAAAATCAAGGAAAAGGGGAAAAGAAACCAGGAATAAGGCCAAAAATGGAAGGAAAAGAGCAGGAAATGAAGGGAAAGGGCAAAAGTGAAGGAAAAGGGAAGGAAAACTTGAAAAAAAAGGAGAAAACTGAAGGGAAAAGGGAAAAATAGAAGGAAAATGGAAGGGAAATTTGAAGGAAAAGGGAAGGAAAAATTGAAAGAAAATGAGGAAACTTAAGGAAAAAGGGAAAAATTGAAGGAAAATGGAAGGAAAAATTGAAGGAGAAGGGAAGGGAAAATTGAAGGAAAAGGGGAAAAAATCAAGGCAAAGGGGAAAAGAAATCAGGAACAAGGCCAAAAATGCAAGGAAAAGAGCAAGAATTGAAGGAAAAAGAGGGGAAATCAGGAGAAAATGGCAAAAACTGAAGGAAAAGGCCAAAACTCAAGGAAAAGGGAGGGGGGGAATCAATGAATTACAGGAAAGAAAATCAGGAAAAATCCGAAAACGAAGCCAAAAGGCCCCAAAAAAGGAGGCCCTGAAGCTCTGAGGAACATTTTTAGGTGCAAGAGGGAAACTTCCCCAAGGGGCTGGGGGCTGCAGGTGGCTGCAGATGGGTGCTGGGGGGGGGGGGGGTCCCCATATGTCCCCCCAGGTTTTTTTTTTTTCCTTTCCCCCTTCTGATGCTAAACTTTTTTTTTTTCTCCCCCTTGTCTTTTTTTTTTCCAGTGCCAAATTTCCAACACATTAATTAATTGTTGTAGCCAATTAAGTGGAGTTGTGCAAATGAGTTTAGTGCTAATTACCATGCAGTGCCTGTAATCACATAAAAAACTTGCTGAGAGGTGGAGGGAGCTGGGGGGGGAGAGCAGAGGGGCAGGGTATGGGGCTGGGGGGAGTAGGTATGGAGATGCCACCCCTGTGGTGCCAGCTGTGTCCCCCCAAGGCTGGGGCAGAGGGGTACAAGGGGGTGGTGGCTGAGGCTGGTGGTGCTGAGGCTTCCCCCTCCGTGTGCTGTGCTGTGCTGTGCCAAGCTGTGCCCTGGCCTGCTGTGCCATGTCGAGCTGTGCTGTGCTGAGCTGAGCTGTGCCATGCCAAGCTGTGCCATGCTGTGTGAGGTCGTGCTGAGCTGTGTCAGGGTGTGCCATGCTGAGCAGTGCCATGCTGCTCGATGCTGTGTTGTGCCATACTGTGCTGTGCCATGCCATGCCATGCTGTGCTATGCCATGCTGTGCCACGCCATGCTGTGCCACTCCGTGACAGGAGAAAATGTGGCACCAAGTGTGTGCCCAGGCAGAGACACCCTCCTGCCCCTCAATGCCCAGGGTCTACCCCAGCCGTGACCCCTCTGCCCATCTGATCACCTCCTGGCACAAGGTGGGCACCCCCCTTTGTCCCTCCAGGGTCCCCCTGGCCTGGGCTGGAACCTCCCAGTGAGGGGCAGGCAGCAGGCGGGCACCAGGGCTGGGCTGGCACCATGCCCGGCTGGAGGATTAACTGTGCCATGGATACAGACTCCCTGGGGGCAGCTGTGCTGCTGGCTTGGGGCTTTGGTGGCATAGCACAGCACAGCATGGCACAGCACAGCACAGCATGGTACAGCACAGCATGGCACAGAATGGCATGCTAGGGCACCATATAGCATGGCACAGCACAGTATAACATGGTATGGCAACAGCACAGCATGGCATGGCACAGCAGAGTACAGCACAGCATGGCATGGCTCAGCATGGCACTGCACGGCACAGCATGGCACAGCTCATGATGGCTCTGCATGGCATGGCATAGAATGCATAGCATGGCACAGCACGGCACAGTGTCTCACGACCCAGCCTGGCAACACCCAGCCTGGCACAGCGCAATGTGACACCACCCGGCCGGCTCCAGCTCCTTCTGGGCCGAGCCCCCGCGGTGTGCCCGGTGCCCGCCGGTGCCCGCGGCCGGGCTGCGCAGGGTTAAGCGGCCCCGCGCTGGTTGGTGCGGGGGGAGCTGGGCGGCCGCCAGCGGCTGTCTCTGGGTGACAATAAACACCCGGGCGGTGGCAGCTGGTGCCCGACGGGCTCTGCATCACAATGCGGGAATCAGGCTAATCAGCACCCCCGCGGCGGGCACCGGGCACGGCTGGGCGAGGGGGTGCGGGAGGGGACGGCCGTGGGTGAGGGGATGGCCGTGGGGTGAGGGCATAAGGGTGAGGGCACGGTCGGGGGTGAGGGGAGGGCCAAGGGGTGAAGCTGCTGCCAGGGGGTGAGGGTCCAGCTGTGGGCCAAGGGCCTGGCCAGGGCCAGGGTCTGCCAATGGGGCTAGGGTCTGCCCATGGCAAGGGTCCGCTGTGGGGTGAGGGTCACCATGGCAAAGGTGTGGCCATGACAAGGCTCTGGCCGGGCACAGGCTCTGACTGCGGGGAGGGTCTGACCATAGGGAGGGTCTGACCATAGGGAGGGTCTGACCGTGGGGAGGGTCCAGCCATGGGACACAGCACCCCCCAGACGCAGAGGGGACCTCAGGGCAGGGTCCTGACTGCTCCTGGTGACACCTCCGGGTGGCAAAGGGCCAGGGCCTGGTGACATCCAGCACACTGCAGCCACTGCCCACGCGTGACGTGGCACCAGCTGCCCCCACTGCCAGGGCACAGCGGTGGCATCACCCAGTTGCCCAAGCACGAGGAGACCAAGTCGGTGGCACCTGGGACCCCCTCAGGACCTTCCCGGACCCCCACACATGGTTGGTGTCTCCAAGGGGCCAGGACTTGGCCACCAGCCCAGATCACAGCTCCCACACACCTGGCACAGTGACTGCATGCCCAGGGCTGTGCCCCCCAGACGATGTGCCCCCAGACCTCTGGGCGGGCAGGCAGGAGGTGCTCAGTGCCATGGGGGCTGGCAGTGGCCACCCCCGCAGGCTGCAGCTCACATTCCAGTGCAGGAGGCAGCTGTGCCAAGCCCCCCCTGGTGTGTGTCCCCCCCCAGTGCCACTAAATATTGATGCCTGCCCTACATTGTGCTGCAGCACCTGCCACAGGAGAGCCCCCCTGGCCCCTGGCACGGCTGGGCAGCTGCCCTGGCCCTTGCTGCCCCCCCGGGCTGTGCCAGAAGGTGTGGGGGGGGGCATGCCTGAACCAGCTGTGCCACCCGCCCGACCCTGTCCCCAGGGCTGGGAGGGAGAAACAAAGCGAGGGGCATGGGGGGCAGCAGGCACTGAGGGTCCCCATGGCAGGCTGCGGGAGGACTGGGGAGGGGCTGCTGCCCTGGGAAGCAACCCCCCCCCCCCCCCCTTTCAGGTGCCCACCCTGATCTGGAGGTCCCAGTGTGGCCACCTGGACACCAGACTGGGAGAGAGGTTTGCTGGAGAAGGTGGCAGCGTGAGCAGCTCTGCCCCCTGGCACAAACACTCTGACACCCTCCGTGCTGCACCCCTGGCACCCCTAGCACTGCTCCCCTGGCACCCGCAGCGCTGCCAAGCACAGCTGAGGCCGTGCCGCCCGTCACAAGTGTGCCAGGCTATGGGGGCGGGGGGAGCCTTGGGGGAAGGGGTGCCCACCTTGAGCCCCAGCCAAAGTGAGGAGCCGAAAAGCAGGAGGTGATTGATGGCACCGGCCCCAAGTCCTCCCCTGCCCCTCTTCAGCCGGCGCCGCGGCTCCGGGAGCTCCCAGTGGCACCATTAATTAAAACCACATCCAATTAAGTGGCAGGTGAGAGCGGGCGGGCATGGGGCCCTCCCCCGCCCTGGCTCAGCTGTGCCAGTGGCAGCAGGGAGGGCGATGCGCTGGGTCTGGGGGCGATGCCAGCCAGGCCCTGCCCTTGCTGCCAGTGTGGGCACTCGGGTGCCCTGTCCCCATGTGAGTGCTCATTGTGGTCCCTGGGGGGTAGCGAGGTGGGGAGGGACCAGCTTGGCAGTGCTACCGGGAAGCTTGTGGGCACCATGGCCAGGAGGGGACTGTCCCCACACTGAGCCATGGCTTGGCAAAGGGGCACTGGAGTGCTGGCACTGCCACCACCTCAGCGTGGGGACACAGGACTGGAGCATCCCTGGGGTCTGCCAGCCCGAGCCCTGCCTGACCTCAGCATCTGTGGGAGGTGGCACCGTGGGGCATGCAAGGGGCTGGGCAATGCCCCGGGGCTGTGGTGGCTTTGCTCTGCCACTGGCCAGAGCCACTACTGGTGGCACGTTCTGCACTGGGAGTGCAGGCAGGAGGCACGGGCAGTGCCATGCTGCCCATGCCAGGCTGGCTCACCCTGTGGCACAGGGACTTGTGTCACCCTCAAGGAGTGGGGACAGGGCAGAAGCCTTCCAGTGAACCCTTGGCAAATCCCAGCCGTGAAGGGCACGGGGGCAGGACGATGCCAGTTAAGTGCCATGGAAACATTCCTGGCACAGCATCCCAGTCCCGTGGGATGGGAAGTGCTGGATCCTGTTAAATGGTGATGCCTTGGGGCTGAGCAGAGCAGCCTGGGAAGCTCCTGCCCCAGGCAGGGACCAGGAGGATGGAGGGAAGGAAGGAGGGAGGAAGGAGGGAGGAAGGAGGGAGGAAGGAGGGAGGAAGGAGGGAGGAAGGAGGGAGGAAGGAGGGAGGAAGGAGGGAGGAAGGAGGGAGGAAGGAGGGAGGAAGGAGGGAGGAAGGAGGGAGGAAGGAGGGAGGAAGGAGGGAGGAAGGAGGGAGGAAGGAGGGAGGAAGGAGGGAGGAAGGAGGGAGGAAGGAGGGAGGAAGGAGGGAGGAAGGAAGGAGGGAGGAAGGAGGGAGGAAGGAGGGAGGAAGGAGGGAGGAAGGAGGGAGGAAGGAGGGAGGAAGGAGGGAGGAAGGAGGGAGGAAGGAGGGAGGAAGGAGGGAGGAAGGAGGGAGGAAGGAGGGAAGGAAGGAGAGAGGAAGGAGAGAGGAAGGGAGGTCCTGAGGGTTGGTGGGTAGAAGGATGAACAGACAACCCTAAGGAAGGATGGAGGGAGGGAGGGATGGAGGGAAGGATGACCCCGAGGATGGATGCAGGACTCAGCGCAGTGCGCGGCTCGCAGCCGATCCCTCCGGAGCGCTGCAGGCGGCTCGGGGTCGCTGCCGCCTGCCGAGGCTGAGGGAAGCTCCCGGCGCCGAGGCCGCCGCCGCCCCCCTGCCATCTGCCCGCGGAGATATTTCGGGAGGCGGCAGCAGGGCCGCCGAGCCCCGCGGAGCGCAGCGAGGAACGCCGCCGGCTCCTGCTGAGAGGGAGGTGTGGGGACCCCCGGCACAAGGGGACCCCCACACTGCCACCCCCTCGCCAGCGCCACTTGCCCCCGGGGCTCTGCTTGCCCACTGCCAGCCCTGCCCCCGGGCACCAGCGAAGCAAGAGAAGCAGGAGGAAGGTGATGGTGGGGAGCTGATGCTGGAGCTGTACCTGCCCCCTTCCCTTGCACAGGGGCTGGGGACAATCCTCCTTTGGCCGGGAAAAGAGGGAAAAGGGTGGCCCAGGCCCTCCAGCAGAGCCACAGCTCCCTCTTCATGCCCTCCCAGCTCAGGGGTAGAGCAGGATCGGTCCCCAGGGTCCTTTCCAGAGGAGCTGCCAGGTGCTAGGGGAGGTTGGAAGAGAAACCTCAACCATGCCACTTCCCAAGGAAAGGGAGGAGGGAGGGAGTGAAGAAGGGCCTGGGGGGGCCCAGACCCCAGGGAGCAGGGGGAAGAGGCAGTGCCAGGCACAGAAGCTGATACAGTAACAGGAAATATTTAATTATTTTTTTTTTCCAATCTCCACTTTCCATTTTTATAAACTGAAAAGAAAAAAAAAAGAAAAAAAAAAGAAAAAAAAAAGAGAAAACCAACAAAAAAGCCAAACCCAAATCCCCAGAACCCCCAAACCAAAGCCCCCCCCAAATCTCATATATTACAAAATATCTGTACAGAGACAAAGGTACAACCGAGAAAAGGCTCTGCTCAGTCTCACAACCAAGCTTGTGGGGGGGAGGGGGACAGGGAGAGTCTCACCAGACCCCTTCTCTGCTGGGCAAACCTTGGCTACAGCCTGTCCCAGGTTGGCTCTGAACCCAAAACCTGACCCATGGTGGGGGGAAGGAGAAAGGAGGGGAGAGGGGAAGCACCAGCCCATGACTGGTCTGGATCTGCACCTTTGCAACCTTTCCTTCCCTCATGAAATCCTTTTGTTCTCTTTTGTACAGAGAGAGATCCAAAATCCTACCAAAAAAAGGGAAAAAAAAAAAAAAAAAAAGGAAACCTAAGAGATGGTGGCAGGGGAATGAGCCAAGAGACCTCCTCAGCTCTGCCACCTTCACCCTTGCCAGCGATTGAAAGCTTCTTGCTGGGACCACTGGAGAGGCAGCAGTGGCAGTGCCACAGCTCTGCCCAAACCTCCTCCTCCAGAGTGGGCATCAGGCTTGGATGAGGGGAGGGTGGAAACCACAACACAGCCTGGCCCCACAGGGACCAGATGCCATCAGCCCCACCCAGAGCAAGGGACTGAACTCTGGGCTGTCTGTCCTTTGCTTGAGGTGGGACAGAGGGACAGGAGCCCACCCTCGTGGGCACCTCTGAGGGCCTCAGCAGCTTGCCAGCCCCTGCTGCCAAAGTGAAGCTGTGCTGCAGAAGCGCCCCTGCAGGGACTGGAGGAGGACTGGGACAGGCCACCCCAAACTGGGATGTCAACACCTGAGGGGGTCCTCAGCCCTGAGGAGGGGGCAGAGCCTGTGAGCAGGTCAGGACTGAGGAGCATTTGGCCCTCTCCAGGCTCTGCTGGGGATCTGCCCATTTGGAAAGACAACCACCAGGCATCAGCTTCCTGGGAGGACTCAGCCCTGGACCTTGGGGACTTCTCCTCCCAGCTGGGGTTGGGCTGAGGAGGAAAAGCCCCAAACCCACCACCAACCAACCCAAAACATCAGCCAGAAGCTCCAGCACAGCCCAGAGCTGGCAGCTGTGTGGTGGGAAAGGACCAAGGCAAGGAATCCAACTCCCTTCCTTCAGAGGTGCTGGAGTCAAGCTCAGAGCACTCTGCATCCTCCACACCTCCTCTGTTTGTGCTGCACACAGCAGGCAGCTCCAACCCCCCAGAATAATAATTAATAATAATAACAACACTTAAAAAAAAAAAAAAAAAAGAAACCTCATCAAAACCAAACCAACCAAAGGCTAACTCTCCTCTCCCCTCTCCTCCTCCTCCTCCCCAGAATTCCACTTGGAATTGAGCAAAGGGTGGCTGCTGGATGCTGACTCACTGCTGCCAGCACCACAGGGCTCAGCAGCTTGGAAATCTCAGTTTCTCTAAATATCTATTTTTATTTTCTCCCCCTTTTTTTTTTTTTTTTTTAAACCATTCCTCTTTCCTTCCACCCACAGAAAGCTGCCAGCTCTGGCTGGGTAAGGCAGATTTTGTTTTCCTCTCCCCCCTCCTTTCTCCACCCAAATCAGGTGCAACTTTTATTTTTATTTTCCATTTTTTCCCCTCTCTCTCTCTCTTTTTAAACCAAGAAAATTTAAATCAAATGCTGGCAGGAGCATGAAAAAAAAAAAAAAGTCTCTCTTGGCATCCTTCCCTTCCCCCAAATTAAGACTCCCCCAAGGTTCTCCTCAATGAAATGCAGACAAGAAATTGGAAGTTTGGATTTCCCCCCCCCCATAGGAAAGGCCTTGCTGAGGAATTAGAGAAATAAGCTTATAAATAGGTACCTTGGTTTTATTCAGCTCTTTTTGTTTTGTTTTTGAAGTCTCATTGGAAATGGACAACATCTGCAGGAGGAGAAAAGGGTAAAAAAAAAAAAAAAAGGAGAAAACCAAAATGAAAAAAAAAAGTAAAAAAGAAATAAAAAAAGAAACAGAAAAATGAAAAGAAATTAAAAAATAGAAAGAAAAAAATAAAATGAAAATTAAAAATGGGAAAAAATGAAATAAAAAAGAAAAAAATAAACTGGAATAAAGATTAAAATGAAATAAAAATAAAATTAAATAAAAAGGAAATAAATAAAATGAAATAAAAACTAAAATAAAATTTAAAAAAGAAATAAAATAAAAAAGAAAAATCAAAAGAAATAAAAAATAGAAATAAAAAAAATAAAATTAAAAAGAAAAATCAAAAGAAATAAAAAATAGAAATAAAAAAATAAAATTAAAAAGAAAAATCAAAAGAAATAAAAAATAGAAATAAAAAAATAAAATTAAAAAGAAAAATCAAAAGAAATAAAAAATAGAAATAAAAAAATAAAATTAAAAAGAAAAATCAAAAGAAATAAAAATAAAAAGAAATTAAAAATAAAATTAAATTTAAAAAGAAATACAAACTAAAAAGAAATTAAAAAATAAAATTAAATTAAAAATTAAAAAAAGAAATAAAATGAAATTAAATAAACTGAAATAAAACCCCAAAATTAATTAAAAAATAAAATTAATTTAAAAAGAAAATGAAATTTAAAAAAATAAAATAAAATAAAAAGCCCATCAGCAAAATTTTGCCTCAAGGGCAATCAAAAAAAATTCTGCTTCTAGAGAGGAGAGCAGGAGTGAACCCTCCACAGCCTGGGGAGAGCCCTGGCAAGGACACACAGTGCCAGGCCAGCAGGAAGCCAGCTCTGAGCCATCCCTCCCTGGCAGCAAATTCCCAGCAGGAATTGGTTGGTTTCCTACTTTTGTTTTTTGGGGAAGTTTTGGAAGCTTTTTGTGCAGGGAAGGGGAAGGTAGAGGAGGCAGGAAAGCAAAGGGAGCTGGGGGGGGGGAGGTGTTCTCTTCGGCTCTTGGAAACAACAAAGGAGAAGATGAGGAGGAAGAGGAGGAGGAGGATGGTTTCCATTGCAAAGTTAGGGCAGGAAGGGGCTCAAGCCCTAAGAGAACCTCCACAGGAGTTGGTTCAACTGGGGGCTGGCCCTGGGCATGGAGGATTCCTGGAGAGGAAAAATCCAGCTTGGATCAATGACTATGAGCCACATCCTGGCTCTCCACAGCCAGGCCCAGCTCCCTCTCCATCCATGTTCCTACTTCTTTCTTTCTAAGGAAACGAGGGGAAAAAAAAACAAACCAAAACAAAACATAAAACCAACCCAAAAAGCTCCTTTGGGCCCCTCAGCCCTCCCAGAGCACTGCCCCATCAAGCACTGGTGCCCAGTTTGCAAACTGGTGAATTTTGACTCCCTTCCTTCCCCACCAGGGGTGTGGGGGAGGTGGGTTTCTTTCCTCCCTCCCTCCCTCCTCTTCTTCACTGGTTGCCCTCCTTCTTCCCCACTCTGCTGGCTCAGGGCAGAAAGCTCCCCCCAGCTGCAGCAGGGTTTAGGGGGGAGGGGTGTTATTTTGTGTCACTAACCAAGCACAAAAGACTTTGACCAGTGAGGGACCCCCTCCCCAGAAAAAAAAAAAAAAAAAAGTGGGGACCCTACCCTGGGGTGGGGGCAAAGGGGTTGCCCACAGGCAGCTTGAGCAAGGAGCACAGGAGGGGAGCTCTGCAGCAGCTGAAATGAGGACCAGACCTTGGCTCTGGCTAACAAAAACACACCCCAACAACTAACCAAACCAACCCAACAGGTCGTGTGGCTAAGGGTGGAGAGAGGTGAGGGAGAGGAGGGTGAGCCCCCCCCAAAAAAGGTGCAGCTCAGTAGGGGACCCCCCTGCCCCGTCCCCCCCGCGCAGGCACTCGGCCGGGCCCACGGTAGGGCTTCCCGTAGGAAGAAGCGGCCTGGGTTGGGGCAGCCCAGCTGGGAGCTGTTCCTGCCCCACTGGAACTGGTTGCTGCTGGCCCCAGCTCGGGGTAGCTCTGGAGTTTGGCCTCGGGATGCAGCAGAGAGTTGTTGGTGGGGGGGTTGGGGTTGCTCCCCTCGGCCTTGGGGAACGACTGCCCCACCGAGTGGAGGGCGACGGGGGCCGGGGGGACCCTGGCGAAGCGCAGGTCCTGGTCCCCTGGGAACTGGACAGATCCTGTGCCCTGGTAGGTGCTGGTCTCCCCAAGGTGGCTCACGGAGCCCAAGAAGGTCCTGCTCTTCCCCACGGCTTGGGCAGAAGGTGGTTCTAGTAGCGTCTGAGCCGAACTCAGCTCCTCGGACCCGAATCCCCCCTCGGAGCCTTCGGTGCTGTAAGTCCTGGAGGAGTGGGACCTGCCGTAGTCCGAGGCTCTGGAGGGCTGGTGGTGGTCGTGGTGGCCCAGGGGCTCTGCTTCTTGCTGGGAGAAGAGCTGCAGCAGGGCAGCTGTCACGGCTGGGGTCAGCTCCGGGGCACCGCTGGAGAGGTCTCCTTCGGGCAGAGGCGGCGGTCCAGGGGGCTCTGGGGGTCTCTTCTCTGGTGGGAGAATGCGAGGAGGACAGGCTGTGGAAGGGGGACTCCTTTTAAAGACCATCTCACAACACCACACCCCCAGACAGAAACACTGCTAGGAACACCAAACAAAACCAAACCCACCGCAAACCCAACCCCAGGCAGCCCACCCAGACCGGGATGAGCTGGAAGAGGCAGGGAAGGAAGGCTCAAGGCTGGAATTCTTTCCAAGATCAAGGCACAAATTGATGAAGGGATTCACCTCTACCCCCTCCCTGTGGCTCCCAAGCAGTCAGCAGCAGCTGGCCTAACACCTGGGCACCCCTGGAGGGAATTCCTGCTCTGGGATCAAAGGCTAAGCTGAGCAGGAGACAGCTGTGGAGCCACAGCCCAGCACAGGCTCCCCATAAGGGGCTCCTGGGCAGAGGGGCACTGGGCTGTGCTGGTGCCAGGCTCACCTTGCTGGCAGCTGATGGAGTGAGGTCCCTGTAGGATGGATTAGAAGAGAAAAACCAAAGCCCAGCCCCAAGCCCACCCTAGCAGGTCCACTCCTGCCTGTACCCACAGCAGCCCCAGGGGGGTAGGGGTGCACTCTCACATCCCCCTCTTTACCTCTCCCCACAGCTGGGCACACTCTGCCTGGTTCAGGATCTCTGACCATGCACATTCCCTGCCCAGAAATCATGGAATGGTTGGCTTGGAAGGGAGCTTCAAGATCATCCAGTTCCAAACCCCTGCCATGGGCAGGGACACCTCCCACCAGTCCAAGTCCTCATCCAGCCTGGTCTGAAACACCTCCAGGGAGGAGGCAGCCACAGCCTCCCTGTGCCAGTCTCTCCCCACCCTCACTGCCAAGAATTTCTTCCTCATCTCCAGTCTCAATCTCCTCTCTTCCAGCTCAAAGCCATTGTACCTCATCCTCTCACTCCCAGCCCTTGTCTAAAGTCCCTCCCCAGCTCTCCTGGAGCCCCCTCAGATACTGGGAATGCAGGGTAGAGACTGCCCCACTCAGCCCCCCTTTTCCCATGGCCCACCCCCAAAAAACTTCAAAGGCTCCCAGAGCCCCCAAAAATCTTTGTTCCCAGAGCCCCCCAGAGCTTGGCTCCAAAGGGCTCCCCTAGAGCCTTGCTCCTGGAGTCCCTGCTCACCAAACCACTTTCCTAACTCCTGCAGAACACCACAACTGACTTCACTTCCCCTTTTTCCTCCACCACCAAAGAAGCAAAAGGAACAAGCTTAGAGAGGGTGATTAAAAGTTATCCCTGCTGAGGAGATGAGAGGGGGGCCACAAACCCACCCTGGGGGGGCGGTGTGCAAATCAGATCCTCCAATCAATTTGCCAAAGTGGTTCTTAAAAAGGTCAAACTTTATTGTGAAAACCAGGAAAAAAAAAAAAAAAATCTCCCAGCCCCACCCTTCCAAACCCCCAAAACTTTGAGAACTAAATTTGTATTGAAATCCAGCAACAAAAAAAAAAAAAAAACACAACACAGTAACAAGGGGAAGAAAAAAAAAAAAAGCAATCCCCACAACCCCCTTCCAACCCCCTCCCCAAAAAATCTTCAGGTCATTGTCAAGCCAAGCTGCTTTTTGAAGGGGGAGGATGAAGAGGTGGTGGTGGGGGAAGAATTAAAATCAAAAGAACAAAGTTCTTTAATTGAATCTGCTCTAGAATGACCTAATTGGGGCAAAATAAAAGCAAAAAAAAAAAAAAGTAAAAAAACCCAACAAAACAAAACCAAAAAGAGAAGCAGGATCACAACTGGCTTGTGGTGGGCAGGTGTGTTGAAGGCACCAGAACACAGCACACGTTGAGCTACATTGCAGAGGAGGAGGAGGAGGAGGAGGAGGAGAGGTTGGGCCAAAAGAGGCTCCCTGGAGAGTCTGAGAGAGACAATACTCAGGAGGCTCTTCTCTAGAATTTGGTGAGGTCGTCACAGGATGTGGCTAATAATTCCAAAAAGATCAAGAGAAACACACACACAAAAAAAAAAAAAAAAAACAGACATGGAGAGATGGGTTTTGGTTTTGTTGTTTTTCTTTACACTCACCTCTGGAAAGGAAGGAAATTCATCACTTGACCCAACACCTGCAGGGCCTCCAAACCTGGCCCCTGACTCACTCTGCAACAGCCAGAGCCTGGCTCAGCTTCACCAAGTCACTGAAGGACTCCAAAGGCAACTCTACAGACAGCCCAGGGCTCCACTTGCTGAGGGACACAAGCTCCACTCCCTCCCTTCCAGCACTCTCCACACTTGCAGGGACTCCACAAGCTCCATTGCCTCCCTTCCAGCACTCTCCACACTTGCAGGGACTCCTCAGTCCCTCTCCACTTCGCTTTCCGAGAGGGAAGGAGAGGAACAGGGAAGAGGAGAGCTGGAACAAACTAAGATGGGAAAATCCACAGCATCCCAACATGGTGAGGTTGGAAGGGACCCCTGGAGCTCAGCCAGTCCAACCCCCCCTGCTCCAGCAGGGCACCCACAGCAGCTTGCCCAGGGGCACAATGCCCAGGGGGGGTTGGAAGCTCTCCACAACCTCTCTGGGCAGCCTGCTCCAGGCCTCCAGCACCCTCACACCAAACAACTTTCTCCTCCTGCTCAGATGGAACCTCCTGGGCTCCACTCTGTGCCCCTTGCCACTGGGCACCACTGAGCAGAGTCTGCCCCCAGCCTCTTGCTCCTCACCCTTTAGCTCTTGCTGAGCATTGCTCAGATCCCCTCTGGGGCTGCTCTGCTCCAGGCTCTCAGCCTTTGCTCCTCAGCTCCAGTCCCAGCCTGTGCACAAACCCTGCCCAGGTGTAAGTTCATCACCAGGGGAATCAGAGCAAGACCTGACCCTTCAAGGACAAACCCCAACCCTTTTCCTCTTCCCTGCCCCATTCCCAGTGGAGCACCATCAGATGGTTCCACACTGTGGGGAGGTGAAGCAGAGCACTAAAAGATTTTTGTGTGTTTAGGCTTTCTGCAGCTGTTGGAAGCTCCTGAGCAGTCCAGGAGTGGGCCAGGGGCTCTCTGTGTCTTGGGATCTGAGGCTTGACCACAGTCTGTCTTCCCTTCACACCCCCTGCCACACCACTCTGACATCTCTGCTCCTCCTGGCCACAGACAGAGCAGAGGCACTCATCTGAAGCACCCAACATAACCCTGCACAAAATCACAGCGCCCAGCATGGTAGGGGTTGGAAGGGACAATCTGGAGACCACCCACTCCAAGACCCTGCCAAGGGAGGAGCACCCAGAAGGTCACACATCCAGGTGGGGTTGGAATGACTCCAGACAAGGAGACTCCAGCACCTCCCAGGGCAGCCTGCTCCAGGCTCCAGCTGCCTTCAGTTCAAGAAGTTCCTCCTCATGTTCAGATGGAACTTCTCCTGTGCCACTTTGTGCCCACTGCCTCTTGGTCTGGCACTGGGCACCACTGACAGCAGCCTGGCCCCATCCTCCTGCCAGCCACCCTTGAGGTATTGATCAGCACTGATCAGATCCCCCTCAGGCTGCTCTTCTCCACACTCAACAGCCCCAACTCTCTCAGCCTCTCCTCATCTTAGAGCTGTTCCAGTCCCCTCAGCATCTCCATAGCCTTTTGCTGTCCCCTCTCCAGTAAGTCCCTGTCCTTGAACTGAGAAGCCAGAACTGGACCCAGTACTCCAGATATAGCCTCACCAAGGCAGAGTAGAGGGGGAGAAGAACCTCCCTCAATCTGCTGGCTACTCTTCTTGCTGCACCCCAGGGTGCCCTTGGCCTTCCTTGGCCAGAGGGGCACTGGGCTGGCTCCTGTCCATAGCTTCACAGAAAGGGTTGGCTTGGAAGGGACCTTGAAGATGATCCAGTTCCAACCCCCTGCCATGGGCAGGGACACCTCCCACTAGTTCAGGTGGCTCAAGGCCTCATCCAACCTGGCCTTGAACCCCTCCAGGGAGGGGGCAGCCCAGCTGCAGAAGCAATGCAATGCTGCTTTACCTGTGCTTTCCTCGGGGGGCAGCGTGGGGGTCTTCCGGGCCCCCCGCTGCTGCTCGCTGCTCTTCTCCCCATTGCTCTCCTCCAGGGGCTCCTGGCTCTTCATCAGCTGACTCAGCAGAACGGCCAGCACGTTCTGCATGTCTCCCTGAGCACTGCCTGCTTCTGGAGTTGCCTGCTCCTCTGCTAGCTGGGCCTCCTTTGGGGGCTCCTCTATGGCTTCCTCTGCTGCCGCTGCCGCCGCTGCTGCCTGAGACTCCTGCTGCTGCGTGGTGGCTTCTGTCAGAGCGTTGATGGACTGGTTGAGAGCCTCCAGCTGCTGCTGCATCTCGGGGTTAGAGTGGACATTCAACAGCTGGGCCATCTGGGAGACACTCAGATCAGTCTGGCTCTGCAGCAGGTTCAGCAGGACAGCCAGCTCGCTCTGGTTCAGCTGCTGGGTGATGTCCCCGAGGCCTGCAGCGAACACAAGAAGCAGCACAAGGAGGTTGAGCACTGGGACAGGTTGTCCCTGCCCATGGCAGGGAGGTTGGAGCAGATGAGCTCTGAGGTCCCTTCCAGCCTGAGCCATTCTAGGATTGATGATCAAACCACAACAGCTCCCAGCAGCAATTCTTCTGCCTTCACATCCCTCTGAGGGGCAAGTTCTGCACCAGGCAGCTGCTGGAACATTGCAACAGGTTGCTCAGAGAGGTGGTTGAGGCTCCATCCCTGGAGATATTCAAGGTGAGGCTCAATGGGGCTCTGAGCAACCTGATCTAGTTGAGGATGTCCCTGCTGCCTGCAGAGGGGGTTGGGACTGGATCCCTTTTGGGTTTGGAGGTCTCTTCCAACCCAGGCAATGCCACCTCGCATCGGTGACACCGCACATGGTGCTCAACATCTCTCCTCCCTCTTCCCAGAAGGCAGAGAGGCTCCAGGAGGAGGATTCTGAGGTGGTTTGCTGAGGTCTCCACCATCAGCTGGTCCCCTCCAGCCTGCTCTCAGCTGCAGCAGCACTGCAGCAGCACCCCGTGGCACTGCACATGCACTGCACTCACCCGAGGCTGCGCCGGGCACTGCTCTGCTGGCACCGAGGGGAAACTTCTTCACCACCACCCCCCCAAAGCTACCCACACCAAGAGCTTGCTGAAGTCAGCTTGGTGGAGCCAAACCTCCCTGTCAGCCAGCTGAGAGCAGCTCCAGGAACCAGGCTGGTGGCTGAGGCCACCACCAGTTCAGAGCAGTGAGTCTGAGATGTGTGATGGGGATGGAAGCCCTCAGCCCACCTCAGCAGCAGCTCAGCCCCTCCTGAGGCCTCTGCTCACTCTATGGATCCCTCCTGGCAGCAGGATGGAGCTGAGCTGCTGTTTGGGCTAGGGGAAGGGTGTGTTCCACTCAGGCAGCAGCAGAAATGAGGTCAAGCAGCAGGCTGAAAGCTGGCCTGGGATCACAGGGGACTCTGTCCTGACCTGCAAGGATCCAGGTTAGTCTAAACTACAACCCTCGAGGGGCACCACCTCCATCTGCACCACGCTGGAGCTCAGCCTCCTAAGTGGCAAGGGGGTCCCTCCACACTGCACCAACTTTGTAAGTCAACATTCTGGGGAAGGAGGATGCCAAGGCTGGGGTTTAGGAGCTGCAAATGAAGCTCCTGATGCTGGCAAGCAGCTCAGAAGGTGACACTCACTTCTCTCAGCTGTTTGCCAAGCCAGCACCTCTGGGTCCATCTGCACATCCCCTACAGCAACATCCCTCCTCCTGCTTCTCATCACAGGTAACACAAAGGAAGCCTGAATCCATACCTGGGGTTTAGGAAGGCTCCCACAGAGCAACCAGCATGGCCTGGGCAGCTCTGGGAGCCTCTACAACCCCAGGAATCAAAACTCCCTCTCCTCCAACTAACTTCTAGCCATGGGAAGGTTGGTTGGAAGCAGTGTACAAGCCATGGGCCTGTGTCTCTTTGTGTCTAAGTGATCTTTTCTGCAGGAAGATGCAGTAATTTACCCCTTTGCCCAGCAGCCTGGCACAGCCCATGCCTGATCTCTGCATCATCTGATCAACCTTCAGCACCTCTGTGCAGCCTTCACATGGCTGTGGCCTCCACAGCCTCTTCTCTGGTATTTCATTGGCCTAAAGTGATTTAGTATCTCCTGTGAGCATCCTCTGGATGATGCTTCAGAGCCAACAGTATCCCTTGTAGAATAAATCCACAGCCAGCTCATCACTGAGTGACTTCTGAAGACAAAAACCACTCTGCAGTCAGTGGTGTTCACAGCAGAGGACAAAAGAAAGGGGGAGGGGAAAAAAAAAAAAGTCAGGAGAGGAAGATTCTGGGATGGTCTTTCTGCAAAAATAGAGGTGGAAGAACCAGACTGGCTGCCAGGACCTGAAGGGGCCTACAAGAGAGCTGGGGAGGGACTTTTTGCAAGTAATTTGTAGTGCTAGGATGAGAGGGAATGGGTTGAAGCTTGAGGAGAAAAGATTGAGACAGGAGATGAGGAAGAAATTCTTGCCAGTGAGGGTGGGGAGACACTGGCACAGGTTGCCCAGGGAGGCTGTGGAGGTGTTCAAGGCCAGGCTGGATGAGGCCTTGAACAACCTGGGCTGGTGGGAGGTGTCCCTGTGCCATGAGGGTTGGCACTGGCTGATCTCCAAGATCTCTTCCAAGCCAACCCATTCTATGATGACAAAACAGACCCAAAGCTCCTCACAGCCTCCCTGGCAGGAGCAGGGAAGGGATGGGTGAGGAGGAGCCTTGCGCCGGCCCCAGTCTGAGCACTGACCTACTGCATCTGCAGCCCCAGGCTCGGGTTTGAGCTGGGCAGGCTGTGGCTGCACAGGACTGCTGTTGTTCTTGGCAGTGTCTGTGCTGCTGACAGAGGTAGCTTCTTTCCTGGACACTTTGGACAGTGGTGGCTCCTCCACTGCCATCCCACTCTGCCGCTGCCGCCGGCGCTTCTTGCTCCACAGCTCGTGGCAATCCTGCCAGTGGGGAAGGCTGGAAGAGAACAACACTGAGAGGTTAAGAAACAAGGGAAGGAAATCCATCTAATGCCCCCCCCACAAAGGGCCACAGAAGGTTGTTAGGGTCTTGAGAGAATCACAGAACTGTTTGGGTTGGAAAAGCCCTCTGAGATCACAGAGTCCAAGCACTGACCCAACACCACCCACTGAGGGCAGCTCTGCCAAGCTTTGGCAGCCTGGAGGCTTGAAGACAGCTCCTTCACTGCTTTCTGGGGTCAGCTCTGGGCTCCCCAGTTCAAGAGAGACAGGGAAGTGTTGGAGAAAGTCCAACTGAGGGCTACAAAGAAGCTGAAGGGCCTGGAGCAGCTCTGTGAGGAGCAAAGGCTGAGAGCCCTGAAGCTGAGAGCCTGGAGAAGAGCAGCCCCAGAGGGGATCTGAGCAATGCTCAGCAAGAGCTAAAGGGTGGGAGGCAAGAAGCTGGGACCAGAGAATGGTGCCCAGGGAAAGGGCAAGGGGCAGTGGGCACAAACTGGAACCCAGGAGGTTCCATCTGAACAGCAGCAGAAAGTTGTTTGGTGTGAGGGTGCTGGAGGCCTGGAGCAGGCTGCCCAGAGAGGTTGTGGAGTCTCCTCTGGAGAGCTTCCAACCCCCCCTGGGCATTGTGCTGCTGGGCAAGCTGCTGTGGGTGGGTTGGACTGGGAGAACTCCAGAAGTCCCTCCCAACCCTCCCCATGCTGGGATTCTGAAGGCACACAAAGCAGCCAGAGCAGAGCTGCAGTGTGACACTGCTCAGCAGCCACTCTTCCAGTTAATGAATGACTGGATAACGAGCACAAACGAGGCCTGGCCAGTCCTCTATGGAGCAGAGGACAGGGATATGCTTCATGCTACTCTTGCAAGCATCAAAGTGAGCTTTACCCAACCCAGGCAGAACACCACCAGCACAGCCAGAGCTGTCTGCTCAGTCACGATGCAGAATGGAGAAGAGAACCCAGAGCCCAGAACTTAATTCTGATTGAAAGAAATCCCTCAAGGCCAAGCCAGTGGCTCCTTCCCAAGGCTCATTAGCAGAGATGCCCACCAGGTGAGAGGAGGGCAGCTGGCACTTACTCTGGAGGTGCCATTTTGCTGAGGTCAACATCCTTCAGGAAGTCACTCTGCAGGGCCTGTTCTGCTGTGCAGCGCTTGCCAGGGTCCAGTGTCAGCATGTGGTCCAGCAGGTCCAGAGCAGCAGAAGGAATGCTGTGGGAAGAGTGGGAAAACATGGCAAAGGTTATCCCGAACAGAGGGAGAAGGCCACCCCAGCACCTCAGACCTAAAAGGAATCCCTGCTGTCAGAATTGGTTCCTGTGTGATGCAGCTGCTGGAGGACAGACAGGCAAAGCCTGCAGCCTGAGTTTTGCTCTTCAGGAGGAACAGCCCCAAATCCCACAGGATTATCAAATAATTCCACTCTGACCCCAGAGAGCTCCTCCTTGAAGGCAGGCAGCCTCAGCACTGAGACCACCACAGTGCCAAGTGGTCCCCAGCTACCAGAGTCCTGAGCTGGCAGAGGCAGGGAACCTCCCTGGCAGAGCAGCTGTTTAGGAAGGGGACAGTGACCCCCTCAGCCTTCCCCAGATGGAAGAAGCCCTGCTGGAGAGAGCTGCCCGAGGGCAGAAGGCAAGAAAGGGAAGCACTGCTTTAGCCTTTACCTGAGGGGAGACCACCTGGCTCCATACAACTCCCTGAAAGGAGGCTGGAGCCAGGTGGCCTCCTCCCCACAGAACAAGTGACAGGACAAGAAGGAATGGCCTCAAGCTGCACCAGGAGGGGTTTAGGCTGGACATTAGGAGAAACTTCTTCCCTTAAAGGGTTCTCAAAGACTGAAACAGGCTCCTGAGGGAGGGTGGTGGAATCCCCATCCCTGGAGGTGTTTCAAAGAGGCAGAGATGTGGTGCTGAGGGCCATGGCTTAGCCCCAGCTGTAGCAGTCAGAGAATGCTTGGGCTCAGTGACCTTAGAGATGCTTCCCAACCCAAACAACTCTATGATTCTACCCTGCCAGGCAGGCCAGAGCCAAAGGGGGAGCAGAAGAGCTGCAGCAGGAGGCCATCAGCCCCGTGCAGTCCATCTCCTCCCAGCACTCACAAGGAGAACTCCTCACGCAGGCGCCTTCGGTATTGCTTCTTGGGCTTCATAGTGTTGAAGTAGGGCAGCTTGATGACATCTGGCCAGACTGCTGGGCAGGGGCTCCCACAGAGCCGGCTGAGGGGCACAGAAGCAGAGGGAGATCAGCAGCTGGGAGAAAAATCACCAAGCAGAGCGAAAGAATTTCCTTCCTGAGCCATAACCTAGGCCTGGGCACACTTGGGCGAGGAGCAGATAAAGCCTCGGGTACAACAGGAGGCACCAGGCAGCTGAAAACCACTCACCTGGAGCTCCCAAACCACTCAGCACCAGGAATTTGCCACCTAAAGGGGTCAGTGGAGTTCATTATTTTAGCAATCAACTCCCAGCAAAGTTTCCTGAGGGGTGCACAGAGCAGCAGGCCTGGACACCTCACTGCCTGCCTGCTCCTTTGGGCAGTTAAAAGCTACTTGCAGGGCCCTGATTTTCAGGCAGGTTAGAGCTAAAAAAAAATTAAAAAAAAAAAAAAAAAGAGGAGGGCTCCTAACACAGAGGCTGTGTGCAACAGCAGCTCCTGCAGCACCTCTTCTCACAGGCATGCATGTGCAATGCTTTACCTGATTAATTCAAGCTGAGCCAGTTCCAGATTGGCTTGAAAAATAGGCTTCTTTGTAAACAGTTCCCCAAGGATACAGCTGGAAAGAGGAAAAAGCAAGAGGTCAGGGCCAGGCAAACCCTTGGGATCAGCATCTGAACACTGCAGCTTCTCTGTTCAGGAGCAGCTTTGCCTGAGGAGAGTTTATTTGCATCAGGGCTTGTAGTTGAGGACTGACAAACTAACCTGTGTGTAGGGAGTCACCAGCTGCAGGCAGCTGGGAAATGCCACTCAGCAGCAGGGCTGCTTAGCATGGCACAGGCTTTAACTCTTTGTGGGGAAAGGGGAGGCTGTGCCAACAGCATGGCAGAGAAAAAGAACCCCAGGCTGGCTTCTCTCTTTGTCCTCCAGACTCAGCCCAGATCAGCTTTACTGGGCAAACAGGCAGGGCTGGGGGCCATCACCTCCTGCTCCTGAGCTTGCTCAAGGTGAGTCACAGAACCTGAAAATGGGTTGGGTTGGAAGGGAGCTTCAAGATAAGCCAGTTCCAACCTCCTGCCATGGGCAGGGACACTTCCCACTAGACCAGGCTGCCTCATCCAACCAGGCCTTGAAGAACTCCAGGGAGAAGGCAGCCACAGCCTCCCTGGGCAGCCTGTGCCAGACTCTCACCTCCCTCACACTCAACAACTTCTCCCTCAGCTCCACTCTAACCCTGCTCTGCCTCAGCTCCAAACCATTCCCCCTGGGCCTGGCTCCAGACCCCCTCAGCAAAAGTCTCTCTGCAGCCTTCCTGCAGGATCCCTTCAGGCACTGCCAGGCAGCTCTGAGGTCCCCCTGGAGCCTTCTCCTCCCCAGGCTGCACACCCCCAGCTCCCTCAGGCTGTGCTCACAGCAGAGCTGCTCCAGCCCTTGGCTCATCTTTGTGGCCTCCTCTGGCCTCACTCTAACAGTTTTTGTGTCCTTCTCATGATGGGGACTGGAACAGAGCTTCAGAACCCAGCCCTTGTGGAAGCCCAGGAGCAGAACTCGATCCTGTGCTGAACGCTCACAGCCAAAAGAGGACAGAAAAAGAAAGGCCCAAGGCAGGCACTACTCACCCACAGCTCCAGACATCTATGGCTGGTGTGTAACGTTCCTCACCTAGCAGCAGCTCCGGGGGTCGATACCATAATGTGATGACTTTGTTGGTGTAGGGACGGCTGCGAGGCAAGGCACAAACAGGAGGTGAGGGCAGCAGCCACAAGACCCTTCCAGGCTCTCACTGACCCCCAGGCTCCCTCACCCTCAGAGCCTCCCTGCCCCAAGCTCCCTCACCCTCAGAGCCTCACTGACCCCCAGGCTCCCTCACCCTCAGAGCCTCCCTGCCCCAAGCTCCCTCACCCTCAGAGCCTCCCCCACAGCTGCATTCAGGCCCAGCAGCAGCAGTCCTGCCCTTCCTCTGCCCCAGCTGAGTGAAGCTGCTGGAAGCTAATCACAGATTTCACAGCAAGTTGTGGCTACCCCAGAATGCAAACTCCTGACCATGCAGCCTGCCATGAGTGAACTGTGACTGATCTCAGAGCACAAGGTGCTCCATGGCAGGCCCAGAGCCAGCAGAGAAGAGGTTTTGGTCCCTTCTCAGCTGCTTGGTCCAATGCCAAGGTGTTAACACCACCTGGGAGTGGATTTTTCCAGCAGCTGGAACTGCATTATACCAATTCCCTGGGAACCACAGCCCTGGCAGTGCCAGGACCATCCAAGTGAAGGGACTGTGTAGATGTGGAGAAGAAAGGAGCTCACCCCACCTCCAGAAACCATCTGCCCCTTTCTGCACCTTGCTGTGCCTCACTCACCTCTCCTCTGAGCTGTAGAGTCGGGCGAGTCCGAAATCTGCAAGTTTGATTTGCCCACTGCAAGAGAAAACAACCAAAGCATGACTGGTTTGCACCAAGGTTGGTCTGCAAGCAGGGCAAGTGAAGAGATTTCCACCCCCATGGTGGCAGAAAGGCCTCAAGGCAAAGTCTGCTGTGACCTCTTCTGGGTATAGAACAAGTTAAGCTGGAAAAGACCTCGAAGGTCATGAAGTCCAACCACTGGCCCAACAGATGTAGCTGTCCAGAGCCTCTTGCATGCTTCAAGGAAATAAAAAGAGGGGAAAAAGGCAATAATTCAGTCCTGTCTCTGTCACAAACCCTTCCCAACAGGCCAGTGTCCCAAAGAAGCTGTTTAGGTGGAGATGATCAAACCATGTGGATGCAGCGGGTTGGAAGGGACCTTCAAGCACACCCCGTTCCAATCCTCTGCCATGGGCAAGGACCCCTCCCACCAGCCCAGGCTGCTCAAGGCCTCATCCAGCCTGGCCTTGAACACCTCCAGGGAGGGGACATCCACAACCTTCCTGAGCAACCTGTGCCAGAGTCTCCCCACCCTCACTGGCAAAAATTTCTTCCTCATCTCCAGCCTCAATCTGCCCTCTTCCAGCTTAGATCCTCACTCCTGCTCATCACTAGGGGTGAGGAAGGGTTTTTGCTGCCCTGTGTGATGCTCCATGCATGGTTACAAGCTTAGGGACTTGTCCAACAAGCAGTTTCTCATCTGGAGTGGCTGTTGGTCCTGCCCTGTTGGGTACCTATTGTGATGTGGGACACCTCCCACCAGCCCAGGCAGCTCAAGGCTTCATCCAACCTGGCCTTGAACACCTCCAAGCACAGAAGCCAAGCCCTGTGTGGTGTGAGCACAGGGGCAGTGCTCTCCCCTCCCAGCTCACCTGTTGTTCAGGAGGATGTTGGAGCATTTGATGTCTCGATGCAGGAAGTTCTTTTTGTGACAGTAGTCCAGACCCTCCATTAACTGTTTCATGAAAGACTTGATATGGTCCTCTGAGAAATGTACCAAGCCAGATTCTAGCAGCCCCATTAGGTCATGGTCCATGTACTCAAACACAAGGTAAAAGGCACCTGGGAGAATAAAGACAGAAATGATTTAGGAGAGACAAAGGAAGAATTGAAGGAGGTTCAGTTGCTGAAGTCTTTCAGTGCACTCTGAGTGTGTTCTGCTGCTGTTTTCTTAACGTGGTCTTGAGATCCTCAGGGCTTCCTGAGCACTCCAGATGTTTCTTGCTCAGAGGGAAAAAAACCCAACCCCAAACCAACTAAGTAGGTATAAGGCCAAATCCCAGCATGGTGAGGGTTGGAAGGGACCTCTGGAGATCACCCACAGCAGCTTGTCCAGCAGCACAATGCCCAGGGGGGTTGGAAGCTCTCCACACAAGGAAACTCCACAACCTCTCTGGGCAGCCTGCTCCAGGCCCCCAGCACCCTCACATCAAACAACTTTCTCCTTCTGCTCAGATGGAAGCTCCTGGGCTCCAGTTCATGCCCCTTGTTGCCTCTTGTCCTGTCCCTGGGCACCACTGAGCAGAGTCTGGTCCCATCCTCTGGCCCCCCAGCCTTTAGCTCTTGCTAAGCATTGCTCAGATCCCTCTGGGGCTGCTCTTCTCCAGGCTGAGCAGCCCCAGGGGCTCTCAGCCTCTCTCCAGACACTGCACCTCCGGAAGGAAGGCGGAGAAGACAAGAGCAGAGTTCAGGTTTCCAGTTTCCCATGCAGAACCAGCACAGGCAGCTGCATCACCTCTCTGGCTCACCAAGCCCACCTTTGTCACCAGGGCCTACCTTTGTCCTTCTTGAAATCCAGTGCATCTTGCTTGTCTGTGACAATCTCCTTCATGTTCACCACGCTGCGGTGGATCAGCTGCCGCAGGATCTTGATCTCGCGGATGGCGGTGATGGGGAAGCCTTCCTTCTCGTTGTCCAGCCTCACCTTCTTCAGAGCCACCAGCTCACCTGCCAGCACACACCAGGCTCTGTCACATCTGTCACATCCCTGCTGACAGTTCTGGCCTGGGGGGGTTCTCTCCACAGGGCTAGGAGCAGTCAGCATCCACCCAGAGGCGGCAGCGCTCACTTCGGTTGTTGCCACCCTGCCCGTGGCTGTCAGCTCACTGTTAGAAGTCACCACCCCAAGCAAGAAGGTGCCACCAGTGCTCCTCCTGGGCTGCTTCAGCAGGGCTGAACACAGATCCAGCCAGGAAACCACCCCCCAGGCCTCTTCTCAAGCTCTGCTATTCCACTGTCTGACACAGAGTTCAGTTGGGAATCTCCAGCTGCCACAGCTGGATCCAGCACAACCAGCTGGGCACACCTCAGACTGGGCACACCACCTCACAGGCAAGGAGGGCAGCAGGGCACCAACTGCCAGGATTTCAGAGCTCCTTCTACCCCACCTTGAAAGCAGCCCACAGAGAAGCTTCTTCCAGGCCTGGAGCCATTTCTGGCTCTGCAGGTATTGGTCATGAAGCCACAGCACCGCTGCTGGGATGGGTGCTGAGCACACCCACAGCACCCCAGAGGAGTCGACCAGCAGGTCCTTGGCCTCCTTACCTGTATCCTTGTCCTTGGCTTTGTAGACCTGCCCATAAGTCCCTTCTCCAATAATGCCAATGATGTCAAACTTGTCCACACAACGCTTGCCCCAGTCGCTCTCCGTCTGCCGCCTTTCCCCGTACCGAGGACAACAGATTCTGGAAGAGGGCAGAGGGCTGACTCACCTCCCCCCAGGGCTCCCCCTCAGCCACCACCTCACCACCAACAGCCCAACCCACCCTTTCCAGAGGGTTTTGCAAAAAGCAGAGCTCAGGCAGCCTGTCACAGCAGCCCAGCATGGTAGGGCTTGGAAGGGACCTCTGGAGAGCATCCAGCCCAAGCCCCCTGCCAAGGCAGAGTCACCAAGGGAAGGTCACTCAGGAGCACAGCCAGGTGGGGTTGGAATGACTCCAGACAAGGAGACTCCAGCACCTCCCAGGGCAGCCTGCTCCAGGCTCCAGCTGCCTTCGGTTCAAGAAGTTCCTCCTCATGTTCAGATGGAGCTTCTCATGTGCCACTTTGTGCCCACTGCCCCTTGGCCTGGCACTGGGCACCACTGACAACAGCCTGGCCCCATCCTCCTGCCAGCCACCCTTGAGGTATTGATCAGCACTGATCAGACCCTCAGGCTGCTCTTCTCCAGGCTAAACACGAGAAGGAACTTCTTGACCTGAAGGATGCTGGAGCCTGGAGCAGGCTGCCCAGAGTGGTGCTGGAGTCTCCATCTCTGGAGAGCTTCCAACCCCACCTGGCTGTGTCCCTGAGTGACCTTCCCAGGTGAGCCCACCTTGGCAGGGGGGTTGGACTGGATGTTCTCCAGAGGGTCCCTTCCAACCCCTGCCATGCTGGGCTGCTGTGTAAAGCTTTAGAAGGAAGAGCACAGAGCATGCAAGCAGCTGCTCCTGGAGTGCTGCAGTGAGTCACCAAGACTTCACGCAGCAGAAGCTTCGACTAGCCCCTGGTGCGGAGCAGCAGCAAAGCTTCACCAACTCCCAGAAAGCAGGATAAGAAAGGAAAGGAAAAAAAAAAACTAAAGTGAGCTGAAAGTGAGCCTTACTTTGGTCTCTTTTTGAAGGGTTGCTGAGGTGGTGTGGCTGCCTTTGGTTCCGGGGAGTCAGGAGGAGATGGATCCCCCCCAGGGAGCTCTGGAGGGAGCGGGAGGTCCGTGAGTAAGTGTCGTGGTCTCTGCTCTCTATCTTTCTTCACAGGTTTTGGAGGAAGAATCTCTTTTGGACTGAAGCCCGAAAAGTTAACACAACACAGAGGTCAGAAACTCCACAGCCACTTAAAACAGACAGCACAAAACAACTTCAGTGGAGGGCAACAGCTCTCTGAAAACCCTGAGCTGAGGTGGGGCAATGAGCAGAGCCGAGGAGGAAAAAAAGAGCAGAGCTTGAGTTGGACATCAGGGAGAGAAGAGAGGTGGTTTGGATCCACTGCCTCCAATCCAGCACAGCTGCACCAACCAAGCCAGTTCCAGCTCTGCTTTTGGAATTGAGGCAAACCTGAGGTAGGACAGTAAGGAACTGTGTCCAGTTCTGGTGCCCCCAGCACAAGGAGGACACAGAGCTGCTGGAGTGAGGCCAGGGGAGGCCACAAAGATGAGCCAAGGGCTGGAGCAGCTCTGCTGTGAGCACAGCCTGAGGGAGCTGGGGGTGTGCAGCCTGGGGAGGAGAAGGCTCCAGGGGCACCTCAGAGCTGCCTGGCAGTGCCTGAAGAGACCTCAGAGCTCATCTGCTCCAACCTCCCTGCCATGCCCTGGGACACCTCTCAGCTAGAATCAGCTGCTCAAGGCCTCATCCAGCTTGGCCTTGAGCATCCCCAGGCAGGAGGCAGCCACAGCCTCCCTGGACAGCCTGTGCCAGACTCTCACCACCCTCACACTGAAAAACTTCATCCTCAGCTCCACTCTAACCTTGCTGGGCCTCAGCTCTAAACCATTCCCCATTGGCCTGTCTCTAGACACCCTCAGCAAAAGTCTCTCTGCAGCTTTCCTGCAGAATTCCTTCAGGTACTGGAGAATTCCTAGGTCTGAGGGATCAGGAATTCTTCTCCGTGCAAATTTCCACTCTACCAAGGCTTAAGAAAGCTTCAGAGATAGGAAAAGAGCAAAGCCCTGCCAGGATTTGTTTTTAGGGCAGTCAGCAGGAGGTTTGCTGCCTGTCAGCATCACCAGGTCCAACCCCTCAGCACAGAGAAGTGGAGTGCTCAAGTGGGTCACCTGCCCAATTCTCCTATTGGACACTAAATCTGCACAAGTCTCTCGTGGAGAGATCCCAGGGGGAAAGCCCTCCCTGACCACACTGCTGCCAGCAGTGCACATCCTACAGACACCACAGCAGGACAGCTGCAGGGGCTGGAGGTGACCCCTGAGCAGCTGCAGAGCCCTAAGTGGCTGAATGACACCCAGCTGGGTCTCCTCACCCAGGCAGAATCCACATCACACCTCTGGGAAAGTTCTTGAGCTCAGGACCTGGACAGCCAAGGGCTGCAGGAGGGCAGAGACTTTGCTCCAAGAGTGGAGGTCAAGCTGGGGTTGGCTCCCCTGCAGGTCTCCCAGGTGTGTGTGGAGGTGTTTGGCCTTCAGAGGTGTGTGTGGATGTTCACAGTCACCAAAGCAGCTGCTCAGATGCTTTGTTCAATCCACTCCTAACTGGCAGGACATCTGCTCCTGAGAGCTTCTCAACCCTAGAATGGTTTGGGTTGGAAAGGACTTCAAGATCTTCCAGTTCCAACCCCCCTGCCATTGGACACCTACCAGATCAGGTTGCTCAAAGCCTCATCCAACCTTGCCTTGAAGACCTCCAGGGAGGAGGCTTCCACAACCTCTCTGGGCAGCCTGTTCCAGAGCCTCACCAGCCTCCTACTGAAGACTTTCCTCAGATCCAGTCTAACCCTGCTCTGCCTCAGCTTCAAACCATGACCAAGTGCAAACACCAACAGCCCAACAAAGGCTCCTCAAAGCCTAAACCAGCAGCAATGTGCTGGGCCAGGCCTGCATGGAACTGCTGCCAACAGCCAGCCAGAGGTTCCCAGGGGCCTTCACAAGCTCTGAAGCTCCCAAATGCCAACACAAACACCTACAAAATTTCTATCACTTGCTTCTGAACAGCTTCTCCCCTCCTCCATCTCCTGCCAGGTGAAGTCACCCAAGGTGCACCCTGACCACTGTGAGGTCTAAAAACACTTCAGACAAATCTTCAGGGCTTGGTGAGCACCAAGGCAGACTGAGGAGCCTCTGAGTGAGAGGAACACCAAGGCAGACTGAGGAGCCTCTGAGTGAGAGGAACACCAAGGCAGACTGAGGAGCCTCTGAGTGAGAGGAACACCAAGGCAGACTGAGGAGCCTCTGAGTGAGAGGAACACCAAGGCAGGCTGAGGAGCCTCTGAGTGAGAGGAACACCAAGGCAGGCTGAGGAGCCTCTGAGTGAGAGGAACACCAAGGCAGGCTGAGGAGCCTCTGAGTGAGAGGAACACCAAGGCAGACTGAGGAGCCTCTGAGTGAGAGGAACACCAAGGCAGACTGAGGAGCCTCTGAGTGAGAGGAACACCAAGGCAGGCTGAGGAGCCCTTGAGTGAGAGGAACACCAAGGCAGACTGAGGAGCCTCTGAGTGAGAGGAACACCAAGGCAGACTGAGGAGCCTCTGAGTGAGAGGAACACCAAGGCAGACTGAGGAGCCTCTGAGTGAGAGGAACACCAAGGCAGACTGAGGAGCCTCTGAGTGAGAGGAACACCAAGGCAGACTGAGGAGCCTCTGAGTGAGAGGAACACCAAGGCAGGCTGAGGAGCCTCTGAGTGAGAGCAACACCAAGGCAGGCTGAGGAGCCTCTGAGTGAGAGGAACACCAAGGCAGGCTGAGGAGCCTCTGAGTGAGAGCAACACCAAGGCAGGCTGAGGAGCCTCTGAGTGAGAGGAACACCAAGGCAGGCTGAGGAGCCTCTGAGTGAGAGGAACACCAAGGCAGGCTGAGGAGCCTCTGAGTGAGAGGAACACCAAGGCAGGCTGAGGAGCCTCTGAGTGAGAGGAACACCAAGGCAGGCTGAGGAGCCTCTGAGTGAGAGGAACACCAAGGCAGGCTGAGGAGCCCTTGAGTGAAATGAGTTTTGTGCTCAGACACTTCAGAGTGTTTCCTAACCCTGTGCTTGCCATGGTCTTGGAGCTGGAACTTTCTTCCCAGACCTAGACCAAGCCAACTCAAGTCTGTCTTAAGAAGTTTTGTTCCCAAACATGCAGGCAGTTGGTAAGAGAGCTTCTCCAGGCAGGCAGTGCCATCTGCAACTGCCACCAGACTCAGCACAACCAGCTGGGCTCTCCCATCCTGTTACTGGGAAGGAAGTCACTGGAACTCCTCTTGCTCAGCTCAGCAGCCAGCTGCAGCAGCACCACACTGCTGGGCTCATGACAGCAGAGGGAAAACCTTGCACACAACTAAGGCACAGCTGGGTGGTGACAGAAGAGTTCCAGAGGGTTTGCAGGCCCATGGCTGGGAGTGGAAAGGAGGCAGCACAGCAGCAGAACCTTGCTCAGACCAGCAGTGGAGCTGGGGAAGATGCAATCTGGGCTCAGCCCAGGTCCATGTGAATTAATTAGATGCTGAGCACTGAATTGTTTGGGTTGGAGAAGACCTTTAAGATCCTTGAGTCCAACTATTCTCTAACTCTGCCAAGGCTGGGGCTAAACCATGGCCCTCAGCACCACATCTCTGCCTCTTTGAGCTCCTCCAGGGATGGGGATTCCACCCCCTCCTTGGACAGCCTGTGCCAGGCTTTGAGAACCCTTCCAGGCAAGAAGTTTCTTCTCAGGTCCAATCTAAACCTCCCCTGGGGCAACTTGAGGCCATTTCCTCTCATCCTGCCACTCACTGCTAGGGAGAAGAGACCAAGAGAATCACAGAATACATCTTGCTTGGAAGAGACCTTCAAAACCATCCAAGTCCAAACTTTGACCCCTACCTCATTACAACTTCCTAGCAAGGAGTTGTAGAGAGCTGACCAGGACCACCCAGCTCAGGAAGGGCACCAAGACCCATGCCCAGGCTGAACTCTCACCTCGATGGCAGTGCCAAGGTAACCCTGATACCAGGACGAGCCATGGCCATCAATTAACCCACCAAGGGATGGGCTCACACCTACTGCAGGGTGATTGGAGCAAGTCATAAGCCTTGTGTAAGACACTACTCATTGTGTAAGACACTACTTGTGCCACACCACTCTACTAACCACCAAGATCCCCACTGCACCTTCAGCCATGGCTGGAAAGGCACAGGAGGTGTCAGGGAGCTCCAGGCTAAGCACAGCAAACAGAAGTAAGAGTGAGGACCTCCCGTTAGCAGCACTGCACCACACTGCTGGCTACAACAGGGATACACAAAGTTTTCTTCTTCTCAGGCTCCATTTTGGATGTTCTGGGCCATTACCCCTGCCAAAAGACCAATCCCACCCCCCAGTGTTCTTCAGACAAGTTCATAGGATTCATGGAATGGGTTGGGTTGGAAGGGACTTCAAAGCTCAACCAGTTCCAACTGCCCACCATGGGCAGGGACACCTCCCACCAGCCCAGGTTCCTCAAGGCCTCATCCACCCTGGCCTTGAACACCTGCAGGGAAGGGACATCCACAGCCTCCCTGGGCAACCTGTGCCAGATTCTCCACCCTCATATTGAAGAACTTCTTCCTCAGCTCCAGTCTAACCCTGCTCTAACTCAGCTTCCAACCATTCCCCCTTGCCCTGTCTCCAACCCCCCTCAGGATAAGTCTCCCTGCAGCGTTCCTGTAGGATCCCTTTGGGTATTGGAAGCTCACCCAGTTCCAACCCCCTGCCATGGGCAGGGCCACCTTCCACTAGCCCAGGATGCTCAAGCCCTCACCCAACCCGGCCTTGAACACCTCCAGGGAGGAGGCAGCCACAACACAACCTGCACAGGAACAAAAAACCCAAAACCCTCTGCACATAACCCAGCCAAGCCCCAAGGCAGGGCTGGCCACGTAGGAAGAGTCCTCAGCGTGCTGCAGGCTGAGCTGGCAGATCTACCAAAAGAATCCATTTTCGCTCAAGGTTTTGCTTTTAAAGGCAAAGAAGGAAGAGGGGCAGGGGGGAAGGCTCTGGTGGGACCTTACCTATCCAAGTCATCTTCCCCAACTAAAATAGGGGGCAGCGGAAGCGGAGGCAACGTTGAAGTTTTCAGGTGCGGGATAGCAGCCGTCACAGACACTTGAGTTTTTGTAGCCACCTGGACAGAGGACTGAGAGTTCACCTGAGAGGATAAAGTAGACGTCCTTGGGTGGGAAGAGGATGGCAAAGAGGTTGGGGCTGAAGTAGGGACCTGAAGGGGAGCTGGCTGGGAGGGTGGCAAAGGTGGCACGGCAGGAGATGGCGGCAAAGGCGGCAGCGGCGGAGTGGGAGGCGGCGGCGTGGTGGTGGGCAGGGGTGGAGGAGGTGACTTGAGGGAGGGCAGGGGAGGGGGAATCTCCTTCTCTGCTGCGTCTGGGTCCTTTGGAGATAGGAGGTCCTCTACCCCTGCTACAGGCTTGGAGTCCTTTGCTGCTGTCTGTTTGGAATCTCTGGCTGGCACAGGGAGCTTCCTCTCCGAGTTCTCCTCTGCCTTGGGCTTCGCTGGCTCCGCAGGGCCCTTAGTCTCGGCGTTGCTGTGCAGCTGAGCCACCAGCTCCGGGTCCGAGGAGGGCTTCTCACATTTCACACTTTTGGTGACCTTTTTAGCTTCTGCTGCAGGCTCCTTCAGCTCAGCTAAACTGTTCTCCTTCCTAGCCAGGAAAATGGGGGAGCCCTTGGCCTCCTTGCCATCCACCTTGGCCGCGGCCGCCGCCGCCGCCGCTCGCTCCTTCTTCTTCCTGCTGAGCTCTGCCCCCAGGCTGGAGTTGAGGGGCAGCCTGGTGGGGGAGATGCTGGAATGGCGACTGCGGGAGCCAGACCTCTGCTTCTTGCTGTGAGATGAAGAGTGCCTGGAGTAGGCAGGGCTTCTGCTGCGGGACTTCACCGACTTCCTGCAGGCACAGGGGGGAGAGGAGGAATGAAAAGGAAGCACCACACAACCCCCAGGCTGCTCACCCACACCACCAGCTCTCAACTCAGTCCACAGCCATCGCTGGCAACCTAAGCTCAGAGGGTCCAAAGAGCTGTCAGGAGAGACTGAAGTACTGAAATCAGAGAACCATGGAATGGTTTGGGTTGGAAGGGACCTCTGAAGGTGATCCAGTCCAACCTCCCTGCACTCAACAGGGACATCCTCCACTAGAGGAGGTTGCTCAGAGCCTGACCTCCAGTATCTCCAGGGATGGGACCTCAACCACCTCCCTGGGCAACCTACAGGGAGGAACACTTTCCATGAGGGTGTCTAGCAACAGGACAAGGGGCAGGGACACCTCTCAGACTTGGATGCTCAGGGCCTCATCCAGCCTGGCCTTGAACACCCCTAGGCAGGAGGCAGCCACAGACTCCCTGGGCAGCCTGTGCCAGGCTCTCACCTCCCTCACACTCAAATTCTTCCTCAGCTCCACTCTAACCCTGCTCTGCCTCAGCTCCAAACCATTCCCCCTGGGCCTGGCTCTAGACACCTTCAAGAAAAGTCTCTCTGCAGCCTTCCTGCAGGATCCCTTCAGGCACTGCCAGGCAGCTCTGAGGTCCTCCTGGAGTCTTCTCCAGGCTGAACAGCCCCAGTCTAACTTTTCTTACCCAGGAATGCCCAACCACCTTTAGCCATGGCAAAGATCTAGGTGAGTGTGGCCACTGCTCCAGCAGCTCCACACAGAGCTGCTACACTCAGTCCAAGCCACCTTCAGCAAGCTGAAGGCCTCTGGAATGTCTTCTCCTGGGTTTAGCTGCAGTGCCAACAGCTGTTCAAAGGAATGGTGGCCCACAGCTGTTCTTTTCCCTCCTGACTTCCAGGGAAGAGATTCAGAGATGCCTTGGGTTGGAAGGGACCCTTCAAAGTTCATCTTGTCCAGCCCAGTCTGAAAGCAAATTGTGGTGCACAACCACCTGAACCCCAAAGCTGCTGTGTGGGCTCCCAGCAGCACAGCACCTTGGTTCCTAACACTGCATTTGGGACTTGGAGATTCAAGAAAACACAAAAAGCACTTAAACAACCTCCAAGCCTGTCTTGTCAGACAGTGGAAATAATTCAGTGTCCCAGAAATGCCTCTGCTACCTCCTCTGAAGGATCTGAGCCACAGTCAGATGTTTGCTGCCTAAGCATGTGTGCCAGTTGAAGACATTTGCTCTCTCAAACCATTCCTGCTCCTCTGCAGGAGCCAACAGAAGATGAGAGTCACTCCCCAGCCACTCTGGGGCAAAGGCAGCTGCCTCCACTTACACCCTTGTCTGCAGATCAATCTTCAGAGGAGCTGCAGGAAGACTCAGCTGATCTGCTCCCACAGGTGAGCTCCTGCTGGGCCAGCAGCAGCAGGACAGCCCCACCCTGGGCTTTTGGAGCAGGTGTTTGACCATGAACTTACACAGATCAGCCTCATCAGAGAATGGTTTGGGTTGGAAGGGACCTCCTAAGGTCCAGTCCAGCTCTCTGCAGTCAGCAGGGACATCCTCCACTGGAGCAGGTTGCTCAGAGCCTTGTCAAGCCTGACCTTGAATATCTCCAGGGATGGAGCCTCAACCCCCTCCCTGGGCAGCCTGTTGCAGTGTTCCAGCAGCCTCCTGGTGCAGAACTTGTTCCTCACATCCAATCTCAATCTGCTCTGCTCTCATTCCAAACCATTGCCTCTCATCCTGTCATTGCAGACCTTTGCCAAGAGTCCCTCTGCAGCCTTCCTGTAGCTCCCTTCAGGTACTGGAAGGCTGCCCTAAGGTCTTCCTGAAGCCTTCTTCTCCAGGCTGACCAACCCCAGCTCCCTCAACCTCAGCACCATCCAGGCTGCAAGCTCAGAGAAGCAAACCCAGCAAGGAATTACAACTTGTAACGGATGGAAAACACCAAACTCCCTCTGCTCCTTCACTAGGATCACTCCAGGGGGATGCTTTCTGAAGGTGTAAATCCACAGTTTTTGCTCTGCTTTGAAGGATTAGATCACACAGGAGAGAGAAGAGGAACAGGGAAACAACTGAAGCCAGAGATTCAGAGCATTCAGTACAAGCTGAGTGTAAACAGTAACTAACCTTTGGAATCTCTTGGTTTGGGGTCCAGGGTTTTGTCAGCAAGTCACAGATGCCCTTAAAAAGGTTCTAGGCAAGTTCAGAGAAGCAGCACAAAGTGCTTCAGAGTTGGTTCCCACAACTGAGATGAGGAAAAGAATTGTTTGATTTCCTCAGATCAGCAGCAAGGAGCAGGTTACAGAAAGAGTAACTTCAGGGCAAGGCATGGAGCAACCTGGGGGGAAAACTCAGCTCTGGCTGCAGTCAAGACATGGAACAGCCTGGGGGGAAATCTCAGCCCTTTGTAGACTCCTCATTTCCAGCTGGTGTCTCCCTGCTTAGGGCTGAACATAGACTTCAAGAGCCACAACCCACAGTGATACCACGAAGTCAACACAGCTTCCTGCCACTGCATTCTTACCCTTCCAAAAGGAGCAGCAAGTGACATTAGGAGCAGTGCCACCAGGGCAGGAAGGATTGAGAGGAGAAACATTCCCAATGGAAGGAGCTGGATTTAGAGTGGGCATTAGAAGAAATTCCTCCCCATGAAGGTGGTGAGCTACTGGAATAGGTTGCCCAGAGAAGTTGTGGAGGCTCCAAGTCTGGAAGTGTTGAAAGCCAGGTTGGATGAGGCCTTGAGCAACTTGGGCTGGTGGGAGATGTCCCTGCTCACAGCAGGGGGCTGGAACTGGATGATCTTTAAGGTCCCTTCCAACCTAAACCATTCCATGATTCTATGACTATCCCTCAGAACCTCTCAGATGCACCCAGAGAAAGAGCAGAGGGGAAAGAGCCTGAAGGAAATAGTCTGGAGAATGCCAGCAGAGTAAAGAGATCATCCCTGAGAGCTTCCAGGGTGCTAACCCCACCACAACCTCCCTCACAGCTTCAAACCCACCAGGGAAGACTATTCCTGAAGTGAAGAGAATTACTGTGGCAACAAAAGCCAAATTCCAAAAGCCCCTCCCCGAGTTCTTTGGGAACTGCTGACCACATCAACATGCTCTGGAGGCAGCAGCAGCTCCTGTTAGGGCCAGAGGATGCAGCAGAGCTCACCCAGCACAGAGCATTTCTATAGAGATTACAATTCCAGGTCACATCTTAATTGCCATGGAGCTCCAAGCAAAGCTCCCCAGCACCCATGGTGACAACTGGAAACTCACTGAACATGAGCTGGAGGAAACAAAGAAGAATCAACACTGAGCAGTGCATTATCCTGCAGGTAACAGGATGATTGACGAAGCCCTGAAATAAAACACTTCAAGTTAAGTTCCCTTCTGTAGCAAAGTCACCAACTAAAGAAAAAAAAAAGCAAGAAAACCAAATCAGAGCTGAGCCAGAACCCAGCTGCTGCTCCCTACTTGCCCTTCCAGAATGCCCCAGTTTCAAACTCTTGCACTGTGAAAGGAAAGTTTAGGCTAAAGAGATGGAGTTTACAGATGTGGTCGTTTCTAATTCAAGGAAAAAGGGAAGTCAGTTCAGAAAGAGCAAAATCCACTCAAAACAAACCCCCTTCCTGCAAAGGGGGATCCAGTTTCCACACCTTGGAGCCTTCAGGCTTCCAGAAACAAGCGAAAACATCCTCCCTGGCTGGACTTCTCCCCAGGGAAGCACTTTAGATCCTGTATCAGGAGCTGAATGGCTTCGTCTCCCTTCAGAGCACAACCCTCCCGAGGAGCCTGGGCCCTTCTGCAGGGGCCACCTCCTGAGGGGGTGTAATTTAATCCCAGGAGCTCAGCCAGCCCTGGGCCTCTCTGCCCAGAGCCAACATGGAGGCTGCCGACAGGCAGCCAGGGAGGTGTCTTCCAAAGTGTGAAGACCTTTTGAACCCAACCAAAGCACCACCACATCAATCACCCCACAGCCACATCAGGCAGCCAGCACCCTGAGCCCCACCAAGATTCACAGAATGGGTTGGAAGGGACCTTCAAGGCCATCCAGCTCCAACCCCCCGACCACGGGCAAGGACCCCTCCTACCAGCCCAGGCTGCTCAGGGCCTCATCCAGCCTGGCCTCGAACACCCCCAGGGGGGGAAAACATCCACAACCTCCCTGGCTAAAACGTTCCAGCTGAGGAAGAGGTTTAAGCCTTGCCATGGCCAAAACCACCCCAGCCACTTCCCCAGGCCCCGAGGGCACAGAAGGCAGCCCGGAGGGCACTCACCTGGCGATGGGGCTGCGGCTGACGGAGCGCTTGGCGGCGAAGGGGCTGCTGGAGCGCCGGCGGCTGTAGGGGCTGGGGGACCTGCCGCTGTAGGAGCCGCTGCCTCGCTCGTAGCTGGAGGAACGCCTCCTGCTGTAGGGGCTGATGGACCTCTGGCGCCGGCTGTAGGGGCTGGGGGAGCGAGTGTTGGACTGGTAGGCCACGGGCTCCTTGTAGGGAGGGCTGATGGAGGGCCGGCGTGAGGAGCCGCCGGGGCTCTTCCTGTAGGGATCGTAGTTACTGGAGGTGTGAGAGCGGGGAGGGCTGAGGTCGTATTCCTGGATGTAGGAGGCTCCTGAGGGGCTGTCGTCCAGTTTAGGGCTGTCAGACCATTTCCTGTGAGGACTCCTGGATTTCCTCTTGGGACTGTCAATGGTTTTGTAACTTTTTGGAGCATCCCTTTTCCGATGGCTTTTGCTGCGCTCTTTGTGGCTGGATTTGAGCTCCCGATCCTTCCTGGATTTCTCCTTGTGTGCCTTGGCTGACCGGGACTCCTTGTTGCTGCTCTTTGAGGACAACGACTTGGGGTGCTCCTCACTCTCAAGGAGTCTTTTGGAGGATCCTGATACTCTGTCCTTGGTGGACCCGGACCTGCTGGATGCCTCCAGGCTCTTTTCTAACTTCCTTTCTTTCTCTGCCTGTTTGCTCTTCATCAGCTCCCGAATGCGCTTGTGCTGGTGGTGCCGGTGCTTCTGTATCCTCTCGCTCCTGTCCTTCCTCTCCTCGTTTTCCCTCCTATCCAGTTTGAGGGCCACATCATCCGAGAAGGTATCCGAATCCGAACTGATGTCATCGTACTCCACCAGGGGCTTGATCATCGCGCCCAAAGGTGCCGCCGTCTCCTGGGCTGCCAGCGGTGACTCCTTGGAGTGCCTGGACTTGTGCCTCTTGTGCCTGGAGGCCAGCCGGTGCCTCTCCTTGCTGTTCGAGCTCCCGCTGCCAGGCCCGTGCTGCGAGGACCCCCCGCCGCCCCCATCCTTCTTGCCCCCATGTCTGTCCGGATTTGGCATTCCTCCTCCACTGTGCACGGGAGAGGGGAGGGGGGCAAGCCTCCAAAACCCCCAAACTTCAGACTCCCTCAGCGCCCCGCTCCTCGCACCATTCACCCCGGCCTCGGCCCTCCCTGCCGCCAACACCCCCTCCTACATGGGGAGCGGGGCAGGGAGCGCGTCCCCGCCAGGCCCCACAGGAGGCGGAAGGCGGGGAGGGGGAGGGCAGGTTACGGGAAAGGGCCCCGGCCTCACCGCCTCATCCGAGGGGCCCAGGCCCGGAGGGCAGCGCGGCGGCGGGGGCGCCCCGGGAAGGTGGGGCCTGGGCCCGCGATCCCTCCCCACTTCCTCAGCACCGGCCGCCCCGGGCTCCCTTCAACCGGAAGGCCCACAGGGCTCTCCCGCTGCCCACTTCCCTTGCCCGGCCCGGTACGGCCTGGCCTGGCCCGGCCCGCCGCGCCCCGCCGCCGCCCCCCGCTCACTTCCCAAAGCGAAACGGCTCCGCGTCCAAGGGGGAGGGGGGGGACCTGCCAAGTCTCGCGAGAGGTGCCCGGTTCTCGCGAGAACGCCGCCGCCCTCCGCCCCGCCGGCTGCCGTTGATCCCGCGAGACTTGGCGGAGGAGAGGAGAAGGGGGCGCAGCGTTGCCTCTTCTCGCGAGGGCTGCGCCGCCGCCGTGCGCGGGCCGATGACGTGCTCGTCCGGCTGCCAACTTTATTGGGGTGCCGAGTGGGAACACAGCGTCCGCCGCCCGCCCCTCGCCCTTCGGCAAAGCTTTATGGAGGCGATGGCGGCCCCTCAGCGCTGCAGAGGCCGGTCCCTCCTCAGTTCTCTGCCGCTCTCAGCCTCGCCCCAGCTGTTAGTAGGTCGCTGCTTGGCGCTGGGGCTGAGCGCGACCAGTAACGGACAGTGGAGCCGCGGGAGCTTCTGCGCACCGCGCTTGAAGGAGGCAGTGGCGGCGGGGGGGGCGGAGTCTCGCGGTCCCACGCTCCTCCCAGCCCGCCCACGCGCGCGCGCTCCCCATCTCTCGCGAGTTTTGGCGGCCCTCGCGACGTTTCGCGGCTCTCTCTCGCGAGATTTGGCGCACTCTCGCGAGAGGTCGGGAGCGCAGCCGCGGCCGGAGGGATGGCGGCGGCCGCCTCCGTGTGAGGCCGGCGCGGAGCGGAGCGGCCCGGCCGCGGCTCAGCTCCCCTCCCCTTCCCTCCCCTCCTGATCCGCCTCGCCACGACGTGACGCCGACGCTGCGGCCCACCGAGGGCCGCCCCTCCCCGCCCGCGGCATGAAGGCGCTACCGGGCAGTGCCGAGGGTGAGTGGCCGCTGGAAGGGGTTTTCCGCCGGCCCGGTGAGGGGACGGGCGGCCCCAGGGCACCGGCGCGGGGAGGGCTGATAATAATAATAAGTCAGTAATAAATAAGGTTTTTTGGAATCATGTCTAACTCAAGGATGGAAAGTGTTTTCCTTATCGCTGCCGAGCCGTTTCGTTTGCAAAACTTCGGAGGTTGCCTCATCCTCGGTTTTGCTTCTCTGTCTCACAGAAACGGAGAAGCTGAATAAGATGAACACCCTTCTAGAGAGGCTTCATGCTAAGTACAACCAAAACAGGCCTTGGACAGAAACCATGAAGTTAGTCCGGCAAGTCATGGTGAGGATCGTTGGGATCTCAGCAGGAGGGGTTCTGGAGTTTTGTTGTTGGTTTATTGGATCTCCTCCAAGTGCTTTAGTTTCTGTTCGAGCCTTGGCTTCCTTCTGGGCTGTGGATGTGCCAGTCTAGACACCCTACAGGGTGCAGGGGCAAGGAGTGATGCCCTTCCCTTTCTGTCTGAGCTGCCTTTACCTTCTTTAATTACAGCCTCCCCTTCTATCACCTAAGTAACACAGGGTGGCTGGCAGATCAGCACAAGGAAAAGGATGAAACTTGTGGTTTCAGGCCAAACTTTTCTGCCACTTGCTGTTTCAGGATGTTGTAAAGCCATTTGTTGCCTACTTCTTGGTTCTCAAAACTCTGTCTTGGCTTAGTCAAGCGTGGGTTTGAAATATGGATCTCTGGGTGGGGAAGAAGAAGGAGCAGGAGGCAGGAGAGAGCGACACCAAAGGCTCCTGCATGCATTGTGGTGTTAAAAGTTGGCCTGTCTGGTTGTTTCTCTGTCATCTGTCACATAATTCTTAGCTTCTGCCTATTAAAAACTTGCTGCAGTCTGTTCTTCCAGATGAGCAAGTTGCTTAAAAGAAATTAAATTAATTCCAGGCCTGCCTTTGTCACCTGTTCTCCTCCAGGAATCAAAGTCAGGATGGCATTTGGGGGAGGAAATCTAATCTGTGTTTAATTACCTAAATAAATCTCCCTTGGCTGCATCAGAGTTGTAATAATTCCTTCCCTCTTGCTGAGTGATGCACCAAAAAGGACCTTTTCTCTTCTTTCTGACTAAGGAAAAGAGAGTGGTGATGAACTCAGGGGGGCACCAGCACCTGGTGAGCTGCCTGGAGACTCTGCAGAAGGCACTGAAGGGTGGGTACCTTCCGTGTGTGCTTCACACTCTGCTTGCTATGGAAATGCACCACATCAGAGGATCAGACAAGGCTGTTACCACCACATCTGCTGGAGGTTTGGGAGGCTCTACAGAGGGATCTGGCCAGGCTGGATTGAAGGCCCAAGGCCAGTGGGCTGAGGTTCACCAAGGCCAAGTGCTGGGTCCTGCACTTGGGTCACAACAACCACATGAAGGCTTCAGGCTTGGGGCAGAGTGGCTGGAAACTGCCCAGCACAGAAAGACCTGGGGGTGTTCAGCAGCAGCTGAAGATGAGCCAGCAGTACCCACATGGCCAAAAAGGCCACCAGCAGCCTGGCCTGGATCAGCAATGGTGTGGCCAGCAGGAGCAGGGCTGAAACTTGGGGAAGGGTGTGGAGAACAGGGCTGGGGAGGAGCAGCTGAGGGAACTGGGGGTGTTGAGGCTGGAGAAAAGGAGGCTGAGGGGAGACCTCCTTGCTCTTTCCAGCTCCCTGCAAGGAGGTTGGAGTGAGGTGGGCTTGGGCTCTTCTCTTTGCTCTGAGGCCATGTGGGATTGTTCCCCTGACTCCTGGCTTTCTGCTCTCTCCACCCAGTGTCTTCTCTGCCTGCCATGACAGACCGCCTGGAGTCCATAGCCAGGCAGAATGGGTAGGTCTCCTCCTCCAGGGGTGGCAGGGACTTTGCCACTTGGTCTGTGCTCACCACTGCCCTCCCTGCTGGGGGGTGGTTGGGTTTGGTGTGCATCTCCTGGCAGCTTTTGTCCTCCTCTGTCTGTAGCCTGGGGTCTCACCTGAGTGCCAACGGCACCGAGTGCTACATCACCTCAGACATGTTCTATGTGGAAGTCCAGCTGGACCCCTCTGGGCTGCTGTGTGATGTCAAAGTGGCTCACCATGGAGAGAACCCTGTGGTATGTATGGGCTGGTGAAGGTGGGGACAAAGCTGCCATTGTCCTCTACAAACCCTGAAAGGAGCTTGGAGCCAGGTGGGGCCTGGGCTCTCCTAACAAGTGATAGGAGAGAGGAAATGGTCTCAAGTTGCACTAGGGGAGGTTTAGGTTGGTGATGAGGAACAATTTCTTTCCCAAAAGGGCTGCCAAGGCCCTGGCACAGGCTGCCCTGGGCAGTGGTGGAGTCCCCATCCCTGGAGGGGTTTCAGAGCTGTGGAGGTGTGGTGCTGAGGGCCATGGTCTGGTGGTGCCCTGGCAGGGCTGGGTTAAGGGTTGGGCACAGTGATCTTGAAGGTCTCTTCCAGCCAAAGTGATTCTGTGATTTTGGTTCCCTTTTGAGTGGAAGAAATGGTTTCTAGGGAACATTCCCCATGACCTTGGGTCGCATCTGTGCTGCTTTGTCATGGCAGAAGGTAAAAACCTCCCTGGGACAATCCCTTCTCAAGGGCTGCTCTGTCCTCTGCCTCTGCAGTGCTCAGACATTTTGCTCTCCTGATGTTTTTTACAGCTGCTCAAAGGCTGAAGTTGCTTCACTCCACATTGATGTCCTTTGTGTGTTCTTTCCTTTACAGAGCTGTCCAGAACTGGTGCAACATCTGAGGTGAGCCATGGGCTGTTGCATTTGCTGACAGTCTTCTCTTTGCAGTAGTGATGTGGTGCTGGTTTCATAGAATCCTAGAATGGCTCAGGTTGGAAGGGAGCTCAGGGCTCATCTGCTCCAACCTCCCCTCCATGCCCAGGGACACCTCTCAGCCAGACTCAGCTGTTCAAGGCCTCATCCAAGCTAGCTCTGAACACACCCACAGCCTCCCTGGGCAGCCTGTGCCAGACTCTCACCACCCTCACACTCAACAACTTCTCCCTCAGCTCCACTCTAACCCTGCTCTGCCTCAGCTCCAAACCATTCCCCCTGGGCCTGGCTCCAGACCCCCTCAGCAAAAGTCTCTCTGCAGCCTTCCTGCAGGATCCCTTCAGGCACTGCAGGCAGCTCTGAGGTCCCCCCTGGAGCCTTCTCTTCCCCAGGCTGCACACCCCCAGCTCCCTCAGGCTGTGCTCACAGCAGAGCTGCTCCAGTCCTTGGCTCATCTTTGTGGCCTCCTCTGGACTCTCTCCACAGCTCTGTGTCCTTCTCCTGCTGGGGACACCAGAGCTGGAGCAGGATTGGAGCTGAAGTCTGAGCAGTGCAGAGCCCAGGGGCAGAATCCCCTCTCCTGCCCTCTGCCCACACTGCTCTGGCTGCACACACAGCTGCCTGCTGGGCTGCAGGAGGGCACTGCTGGCTCCTGGGGAGCTGCTCAGCACCCAACACCCCCAAGGCTCTTTCTTCAGGGCTGCTCTCACTTCACTCTGCACCCAGGCTGGATCTGTGCTGGGCTTGGCTCATTCATTCAAGCTGGGTCATGTAAAGGACACATTTTAGACCTTTTATGTAGCAAAACCTTTTTTCTGATGTGACTTAGTGTCTCTGTTCATGTAACTTTGGACACCCAAACCTTAGCAAAGATTTATATCCCTTTTTCTCCTTCTTCAGAGAGAAAAACTTTGAGGAGTTTTCAAAGCACCTAAGAGGCCTTGTGAACCTTTACAAGTTGCCAGGTGACAAGTAAGTGGAATCTTGATTTATTTACAGCCACAGATCTAAAATGAAACAAATCCAGGAGCTTTTGGTCCTGTGTTCTAAACCCTCCATCATGATCCTCCTAACTTCCTCAGCATGGCCTGCAAGGGTTGGCTTTAGTGTGAGGTGGGAATGCAGCATGAAGAGTGGCCCCTGCTAAATGCTCCATCTGAGACAGGCACTGCAGTTGGATTTCATTGCACAGCAGCCCAGCCTGGTAGGGCTTGGAAGGGACCTCTGGAGAGCATCCAGCCCAAGCCCCCTGCCAAGGCAGAGTCACCAAGGGAAGGTCACTCAGGAGCACAGCCAGGTGGGGTTGGAAGCTCTCCAGAGATGGAGACTCCAGCACCTCCCAGGGCAGCCTGCTCCAGGCTCCAGCTGCCTTCAGGTCAAGAAGTTCCTCCTCATGTTCAGATGGAGCTTCTCATTTGCCACTTTGTGCCCACTGCCCCTTGGTCTGGCACTGGGCACCACTGACAGCAGCCTGGCCCCATCCTCCTGCCAGCCACCCTTGAGGTATTGATCAGCACTGATCAGATCCCCTCTCAGGCTGCTCTTTAGGTTCAACAGCCCCAACTCTCTCAGCTTTTCCTCCTCACAGAGCTGTTCCAATCCCCTCAGCATCTCTGTAGCCCTTTGCTGTCCCCTCTCCAGCAAGTCCCTGTCCTTTCCATTTCTCTTGCATTATTTTATTGTTTTGTTGTTTTTTTTTTTCCCCCCAGCAAACTCAAAACCAAGATGTATTTAGCTCTGCAGTCCCTGGAGCTGGATCTGTCCAAGATGGCAGGGATGTATTGGTAAGGACACCTCCATGCTTTGGTGTTTCTTGGTGGTTTGTTCCTGCTGCAGCACTTTGCCTGGTTCTGATCATGCTGTGGATCCAGGAGGTGCCACCTCAGCTCCTCTGCAGTCTGACCTTAGAGCTCACAAGTGCAGTGCTAAGGCTGCAGAAGGCCTCTGCTAGCAGGGGAATGGAAGAGAAGCATGGAAACATGGAATGGTTTGGGTTGGAAGGGACCTTGAAAGCTCACCCAGTCCAGGCCCCCTGCAGTCAGCAGGGACAGCCCCAGCCAGAGCAGGTTGCTCAGAGCCCCAAACAACCTGACCTGGAATGGTGCCAGGCATGGGGCAGCTCCCACCTCTCTGGGCAGCCTGGGCCAGGCTCTCTCCACCCTCAGTGTGAAGAATTTCTTCCTTCTCTCCAGTCTGAATCTCCCTCTTGGAGTTCAAACCCTCACCCCTTGTCCTGTCACAACAGGCTGTGGCTGCCTCCTCCCTGGAGGGGTTCCAGGCCAGGCTGGATGAGGCCTTGAGCAACCTGGGCTGGTTCAGAGGTGTCCCTGCCCATGGGGGGGGGGTTGGAGCAGATGATCTCTCAGGTCCCTTCCAGCCTGAGCTGCTGTGGTTATTATGTCCATGTAACTGTTGAGCTAAGCTCTTTAACACTTGAACTTTGGCTCCTGCTCTGACTCTGGCCTGGTACAGCCCCATGATTGTCTCTCTTGCAGGCAGGCCACCAATGCAAATCCCCTGGACAAGATCCTTCATGGCAGTGTTGGCTATCTGACCCCCAGGAGTGGAGGTATCCTACCTGAAGAGTTCAACCCTCAGAAGAATTCAAATAACTTCCTTCAGGCTCCCCTTTTTTCCCTAGAGTCATAGAATGGTTTGGGTTGGAAGGGACCTTAAAGATCATCCAGGTCCAGTTGGCTTCACGTTAACAATGGACAATGCTCATTAAACAACAGCTGGGCTAAAGTGGTTGAGGATTTGGAAGTCCTCCGTGATGCACAAAGCCAACTTTGCTTCTTGAAGCCACCCAGGGTGGGTTTATGGCTGTGGCTGTGCCCTTGACAGCACAGAAGAGCCCTGGGAAGGTGCCCTGGCAGCTCTGTGCTGTGTGATGGTGCCCAGATTGTGTGCTCACAGGGCTCAGTGGGGCTGGGGCTCATTCATGCCATCAGGAGGCCTCAAGAGCTTCTCTTCCCCAGGTCTGCTGATGAACCTCAAGTATTATGTCTCACCCTATGATCTGTTTGAGGATGGCACTGGAACCCCTCTTGTCCTGCATGAGAACAATGGTAGGTCAGCTTCAGAGGCTGCTGTGGGTTACTGCTGCTGGCAGGAGGCAAGAAAGCAGAATTCCAGCAGTCTGCTGTCACCATGGAATACAGGAAAGCCATGGGATGGCCTACAGAGAATCCAGGTGTGAGACTCATGGAATGGCTCAGGTTGGAAGAGACCTCAGAGCTCATCTGCTCCAACCCCTGCCATGGGCAGGGACACCTCTCAGCTAGACTCAGCAGCTCAAGGCCTCATCCAGCCTGGCCTTGAACACCTCCAGGGAGGAGGCAGCCACAGCCTCCCTGGGCAACCCATTGCAGAGTCTCCCCCCCCTCATCCTGAAGAACTTCTTCCTCAGATCCAGTCTGACCCTACTCTGCCTCAGCTTAGTGAATGAGAACAGACTGCCCAGGGTGGTGGTGGAGTCCCCATCCCTGGAGGTGTCCAGGGAATGTGTGGCCATGGCCCCTGGGGACATGGTTTAGTGGCCATGGTGGTGTTGGGTCAGTGATCTTGGAGGTCCTCTCTAAGCCAACCAATTCCATGACTCTGTGAACCCTGCAAAGGTCTTTGCAGTCTCTTGTGAGAGTCATGCAGCTGCTCAGCCTTGCCAGAGAGAACCAGAGCCCTGCTGCTGTGTCCAGCTTGGCTATGGCTGTTTAGTGATAAAGGTGAAGACCAAGCTTCCTCCTGGAGGACCTTGGGGGTCTGCAGCTCACAGGGGTAGTGACCTCCTGAAGCCTGTGTTGGTTCTTTCCCTCATGGATTTTTCTCTTGGCTCCTCTTGCAGTCCCTCGCTCCTTGGGGATGAATGTGTCAGTGACAGTGGAGGGAACCCTGGCCATGTACAAGCTTCCAATTGCTCCACTGATCATGGGCTCTCACCCTGTGGACAGCAAAGGGTAAGTGAAGGACACTTGTGCCAGGCTGTGCTGGCAAGTCCTCTGCTGAAGCCAGAGTGGGGAGCTGGCTGCATGGTGGCACAGCATTGCATAAGGCACTTAAGGGCTGCCTTGGAGCCAAGAAATAGAAATTGTCATAGAGCCATAGAGCTGCTTGGGTTGGAAAAGCCCTCTGAGATCACTCAGTCCAACCAGCAACCCAACACCTGCATGGGCACTAAACCCTGGCCCCAAGTGCCATGGCCACACCTTCCCTGGACACCTCCATGGGTGGGGACTCCACCACCTCCCCATGGGCAGGGACACCTCCTACAGGCCTCATCCAGCCAGGCCTTGAACACCCCCAGGCAGGAGGCAGCCACAGCCTCCCTGGGCAGCCTGTGCCAGAGTCTCACCAACAACTTCTTCCTCAGCTCCACTCTAACCCTGCTCTGCCTCAGCTCCAAACCATTCCCCCTGGGCCTGGCTCCAGACCCCCTCAGCAAAAGTCTCTCTGCAGCCTTCCTGCAGGATCCCTTCAGGCACTGCCAGGCAGCTCTGAGGTCCCCCTGGGGCCTTCTCCTCTGCAGGCTGCACACCCCCAGCTCCCTCAGGCTGTGCTCACAGCAGAGCTGCTCCAGCCCTTGGCTCATCTTTGTGGCCTCCTCTGGCCTCACTCCACAGCTCTGTGTCCTTCTGCTGGAGACACCAGAGCTGGAGGCAGGATTGGAGCTGAGGTCTCAGCAGAGCAGAGCCAAGGGGAAAGGTGGCAGAGTGGAGCCCTTACCTCTTGCCCTCTCTTTCCAACCCTTTGCAGGACTCCATCCTTCTCCTCCATCACCAGTGCCAACAGTGTGGATCTGCCAGCCTGCTTCTTCCTCAAGTTCCCTCGTCCCATCCCCGTGTCCCGAGCCTTCATCCAGAAGCTCCAGGCCTGCACAGGTGGGTTCCAGACCTCCCAGGCAGACACTCCCCAGGCTTTGGTAATAAACTGCTGCTGGTTTTTAACATGGGATGGAAAAGTCACAGAATGCCAGCATGGGAGGAGTTGGAAGGGACCTGCAGAGATCATCCAGTCCAACCCCCCTGCCAAAGCAGCATCACCAGGGCAGGTCACACAGGAACCCACCCAGGTGGGATTGGAAGCTCTCACAGGAGACTCCACAGCCTCTCTGAGCAGCCTGCTGAAGGGCTCTGGCACCCTCACAATGACAAAGTTTCTCCTCCTGTTGAGGTGGAACCTCCTGGGTTCCAGCTTGCACCTGTTGTGCCCTGTCCTGTCACTGGGCACCATCACAAAGAGCCTGGCACCTGCATCCTGACCCCCAGCCCTCAGATACTGACAGACATTGATCAGGTCCCCTCTCAGGCTGCTCTTCTCCAGGCTCAACAGCCCCAGGGCTCTCAGCCTTTCTTCACAGCAGAGATGTTCCAGTCCCTTCATCATCCTCACAGCCTCCATTGGACCCTCCCCAGCAGGTCCCTGCCTGTCTTCAACTGGGGAGCCCAAATCTGGACTCAGTATTCCAGATGTGGCCTCACCAGGGCAGAGTAGAGGGGGAGGAGAACCTCCCTAGACCTGCTAGCCACACATTTTGGATGCCCCCCAGGGTGCCCTTGTCCTTCTTGGCCACAAGTCCCTGCAGGCTTTGTGCTCTTTCAGTAAAACCTGGACCAGAGTTCCCTTCCCTGCCCAGCAGCTCCTCTGCTCACCACCTCTGCCAGCTGCCATCACTCTGTGCCATCTTCTGCCCTCAGGTATCCCTCTGTTTGACAGCCCACCAACCTTTGTCCCCTTGTATGAGCTGATCACTCAGTTTGAACTCTCCAAGGAGGCTGATCCTGCCCCTCTGAACCACAACATGCACTTCTATGCAGTGAGTACCTTGGCACAGCCAGGGGCTTCCACTCCTGGCTCAGCACTTTGGGGGCTTTTCAGCTGTTTTCAGGTGTGGTTTGTTGGGTTTGTTTTTTTGTTGTTTTTTTTTTCTGGTGTGCTGAGGTAAAAAAAAGGTGCAGGATTTATTCACAGGCTGGCAGAGCATTAGAATTCAGCTCAGACATGCCCACAGTAATTAGCAGAATTAGGTAATGAAATAATCCAGTGCTGGGAGGTGTGGGACTGAGCCTCCCCAGGTCCTGTCCCTTCTTCTAGCTGTGGCTGAGTGAATCACTCTGGGAGAAGTCCCAGTTCAGTGCCTGGTCCCCTGGGAGCTGCTGAGGATTTCTCTTGCTCTCAGAAGGGCTGTGAGCTGCTTTGGTAGGGACAGGGAGCAGTGGCAGTCACAGAGGGGTAGGAGTTGGAAGGGACCTCCAGAAACCATCCAGTGCAACCCCCTGCCAGGGCAAGGTCACCCAGGGCAGCTCACACAGGAGATGATCCAGATGGGTTTGGAATGTCTGCAGGGAAGGAGACTCCACAACCTCTCTGGGCAGCCTGCTCCAGAGCAGAGAGGGAGGAGAACCTCTCAGATTGCATCACTGCTTCTGAGGAACCCAAATCATCTTTTGCTTGTTCAGACTGGAAGGAGAGGGCTTTGGTGGTTGTCATTTCTCAGCCAGAAAGGTGGTTTGGCATCACCTGGATCAGTCAGGGGTCTGCTTTTTGCTTCCCAGCTGTCTGTTCTTGCCTTGTCCCTGGCAGGAGCTGGAATAAAGCAGAAACTGTTTGTCAGGCTCTTCCAGGGCAGCAGCACTGTTACTTTCTGAACAAAGATGCTCCTCTCCCAGATGGAAGAAGCCTTCAAGGGACTCTGCTCAGTAAAATTGCCTTCCAGCACCCTGGGAGGGTTCCCCTCATCCTCAATTTGATCAGGCACCAGGTTGCCTACAACACCCTGATTGGCAGCTGTGTCAAGAGGACTGTTCTCAAGGAAGGTGAGGCCTCCCCAGGGGCTGGGAGCTGGGGTGGATGAACCCTGGGAGGGGTTTGCCCAAGGGGAGGAAGAAGAAATGAGGCTGCTGCTCTCTTTTTTCCACTTTCTGTTCCTCTCTCTTGGGGAGGTTGAGTTGGGGCCTCTGGTTCATCTCCTGTGCTCCCTGAGGTAGCACTTCCTGGGGGGTGATTCACAGAATGGGTTGGGTTGGAAGGAACCTTCCAAGATCCTCCAGTTCCAACCCCCTGCCATGGGCAGGGACACTTCCTACCAGCCCAGGTTGCTCAAGGCCTCCTCCAGCCTGGCTTGGAACACTTCTAGGCTTGAAGCCTCCACAGCTTCTCTATTCCAGTATCTCCTTACTTTCAAGGGCAAGAATTGTTTCCTGATGTCTGATTCAAATCCAGCTCTGCCATCACACCATCACCTCTGGCTCTCTGTCTTGCAGATTCTCCTGGGATCCTGCAGTTTGAGGTCTGCCCTCTCTCTGACTCCTGTTTCAGTGTCTCCTTCCAGCACCCTGTGAATGACTCCCTGGTCTGTGGTAGGTGGACTCAGCAGAGGCAGGAGCAGGCTTTGGGGGAAGGGTGGCAGGGTTGCCTTCCACTACAACCTGCATTCTGATCTCTTCCCAACACCTTCTGGCCTGCAGTGGTGATGGATGTGCAGGACTCCACCCACGTGAACTGTAAGCTGTACAAAGGGCTCTCAGATGCGCTGATCTGTACTGATGACTTCATTGCCAAAGTGGTTCAGAGGTAAGCAGGGACCTTCTGTACCCCCTCAGCCCCTCCAGCTGAACTCTGGGTCTCTCCCATTTATCCCAGCAGCTGTGGAGCCTTCCTGTCTGTGGGGGAGTTCTGGGAGTGCTTGCTGGACAGAGGAGAAAGCTTGGAGCCCTGTCAGAGATTCCATCCCAGTCACTGAACTGTGGCTGCTTGTTTTTGAGTGCATGCCTGAGGTGTCTGCCTGCTGATGCCTTCTCCTGCAGTTGGTGGCTTTCTAAATCCTGTCAGATGTGGCAGAGCTCCCTGCAGTTGTCCCCTGGGCTCCTCCAGCCCAGCCAGTCTCCAGCACACCACCCTGCCATGGGCAGGGACACCTTCCACTAGCCCAGGTTCTTCAAGGCCTCATCCAGCCTGGCCTTCAACACCCCCCAGGGAGGAGGAATCCACAACCTCCCTGGGCAGCCTGTTCCAGAGTCTCACCATCCTCCTGCTGAAGAACTTCTTCCTCAGCTCCACTCTAACCCTGCTCTGCCTCAGCTCCAAACCATTCCCCCTGGGCCTGTCTCAGACCCCCTCAGCAAAAGTCTCTCTGCAGCCTTCCTGCAGGATCCCTTCAGGCACTGCCAGGCAGCTCTGAGGTGCCCCTGGAGCCTTCTCCTCTCCAGGCTGCACATCCCCAGCTCCCTCAGGCTGTGCTCAGGGCAGAGCTGCTCCAGCCCTTGGCTCATCTTTGTGGCCTCCTCTGGACTCTCTCCAGCAGCTCTGTGTCCTTCTCCTGCTGGGGACACCAGAAGTGGAGGCAGGATTGGAGCTGAGGTCTGAGCAGTGCAGAGCCCAGGGGCACAATCCCCTCTCCTGCCCTGCTGCCCTCTTCATCCCCCCTCAGCACCCCTCCTGCCTGGTCTCTTGCAGGTGCATGTCCATTCCTGTCACCATGAGGGCAATCCGTAGGAAAGCAGAAACCATCCAAGCAGACACCCCAGCCCTGTCCCTCATTGCAGAGACGGTGGAAGACATGGTGAAGAAAAACCTTCCCCCAGCCAGCAGCCCAGGCTATGGCATGACCACGGGCAGCAACCCCCTGAGCGGCACCACCACCCCCACCAGCAGCTTCCCCGGGGGGCCGATCACCACTCTGTTCAACATGAGCATGAGCATGAAAGAGAGGCACGACTCAGTGAGCCACGGGGAGGACTTCAGCAAAGTCTCTCAGAACCCCATCCTCACCAGTCTGCTGCAGATCACAGGCAACGTTGGCTCTACCCTGGGCTCGAGCCCGACCCCTCCCCACCACACCCCCCCGCCGGTGTCCTCCCCGGCGAGCAACACCAAGAACCACCCCATGCTCATGAACCTCCTGAAAGAGAACCCCCCTCAGGATTTCTCCACTCTCTATGGGAGCAGCCCTCTGGAAAGGCAGAACTCTTCCTCTGGCTCCCCCAGAATGGAGGTGGGACCTGGGGGGAACAAGCAGAAGAAAAAAAAATCCCGGCTGCCCGCCGACAAACCCAAGCACCAGACTGAGGATGACTTCCAGAGGGAGCTCTTCTCCATGGATGTCGACTCCCAGAACCCCATTTTTGATGTCAACATGACGGCAGACACCCTGGACACCCCCCACATCACTCCAGCCCCCAGCCAGTGCAGCACTCCTCCCACCACCTACCCTCAGCCCATCCCTCACCCGCAGCCCAGCATCCAGAGGATGGTTCGGCTCTCGAGCTCGGACAGCATCGGGGCCGACGTCACCGACATCCTCTCCGATATAGCCGAGGAGGCTTCCAAGCTCCCCAGCACCGAGGATTGTCCACCCATTGGTACTCCAGTGAGAGACTCCTCCAGCTCAGGCCATTCCCAGAGTGCCCTCTTCGACCCTGACGTGTTCCAGCCCAACGCCGCTGAGAACCCTTACACCGACCCTGCCGACCTGATCGCCGACGCCGCCGGCAGCCCTGGCAGCGACTCCTCCAACCACTTCTTCCCCGACGGAGTCGACTTCAACCCCGACCTGCTCAACAGCCAGAGCCAGAGTGGCTTTGGGGAGGAGTACTTTGATGAGAGCAGTCAGAGCAGGGACGCTGATGACTTCAAAGGTTACGCGTCCCAGGCGCTGACCTCCTTGGGGGTGCAAGTTCTGGGGGCGGAGGGGGGGGACAATAAGTTCAAGGGGGGCCCCCAGTCTGACACGGTAGATTTTAGCATCATTGCAGCTGCCAGCAAGGCACTGGGGTCCTCTGACATCATGGAGCATCACAGTGGAGCTCAGAGCCCTTTACTCAACACAGGGGATTTGGGGAAGGAGAAGGCTCAGAAGAGGGTGAAGGAAGGGAACGGCTCTGGGAGCAGCATGGCAGGGCCGGGCATGGATGGGAAGCCAGGGAAGCGCAGCAGGACCCCATCCAGCGATGGTAAAAGTAAAGAGAAGCTTCCCAAGAGGAAGAAGCAGGAGACAGATGGGAAATCCCCATCTCACAGCTCCTCCAACAGGCCCTTCACACCCCCAGCAAGCACCGGCGGCTCCAAGTCTCCTGGGAGCTCAGGCAGATCTCAGACTCCTCCCGGGGTAGCCACTCCTCCTATTCCCAAAATAACCATTCAGATCCCAAAGGGAACAGTGACTGTTGGCAAACCTTCTTCTCATGGCCAGTACAGCAGCAGTGGCTCCGTCACCTCCTCCAGCAGCAAAAGCCATCACAGCCATTCTTCCTCCTCCTCCTCTTCTTCCTCCTCTTCGACCTCAGGCAAAATGAAAAGCAGCAAATCAGAAGGGTCGTCAGGCTCGAAGATGAGCAGCAGCCTCTACTCGAGCCAAGGTGGCTCAAGTTCAGGGCAGTCCAAGAGCTCAGCACAGTCAGTGGGGAAGCCTGGATCCTCCCCCATCACCAAGCACGGCCTCAGCAGCGGCTCTGGAAGCACCAAGATGAAACCTCAAGGGAAGCCATCGTCACTTATGAACCCTTCCATGAGCAAACCAAACATCTCTCCCTCTCATTCCAGACCCTCAGGAGGTTCTGAGAAGCTTGCTTCCCCCATGAAACCTGTCCCAGGTACTCCCCCATCATCTAAAGCAAAGTCTCCCATCAGTTCAGGCTCTGGAGGCTCCCATATGTCTGGGACTGGATCGAGCTCCGGCATGAAATCCTCTTCGGGAATGGGCTCCTCTGGGTCTATGTCCCAGAAGCCACCTCCTTCATCAAACTCTTCGACAGCGTCTTCAGCTTCTTTCTCATCTAGTGGGTCTTCCATGTCTTCATCTCAAAACCAGCATGGAAGTTCCAAAGGGAAGTCTCCAAGCAGAAACAAGAAGCCATCTCTGACTGCAGTCATCGACAAGCTCAAGCACGGCGTCGTCACCAGCGGGCCCGGCGGAGAGGACCCCATGGATGGCCAGATGGGGCCAAGTTCCAATTCCTCAAGCCATACCATGTCCTCCAAGCACAATATGTCTGGAGGTGAGTTCCAGGCCAAGCGTGAGAAGAGTGACAAAGAGAAATCTAAGGTCTCAGTCTCGGGAGGGTCTGGGGACTCCTCCAAGAAGGCTTCAGACTCCAAAAGCGTCGGCAGCACCGGGGTGGCCAAAATCATCATCAGCAAACACGACGGCGGTTCCCCCAGCATTAAAGCCAAAGTAACGTTACAGAAGCCTGGGGAAGGAGGTGGGGACAGCCTAAGGCCTCAGATGGCTTCTTCCAAAAGCTATGGATCCCCTCTGATCAGTGGATCCACCCCAAAGCACGAGCGCTGCTCCCCCAGCCACAGCAAGTCCCCGGCCTACACCCCGCAGAACGTCGACAGCGAGAGCGAGTCAGGCTCCTCCATTGCAGAGAAGTCCTACCAGAACAGCCCCAGCTCTGATGATGGCATCAGGCCCCTGCCCGAGTACAGCTCTGAAAAACACAAGAAACACAAAAAGGAGAAGAAAAAAGTAAAAGACAAAGAGCGGGAGCGGGAGAAGGACAGAGACAAGAAGAAATCTCACGGCATGAAGCCCGAGAGCTGGTCCAAGTCCCCCATCTCTGCTGAGCAGTCTCTGTCCATGAGCAGCAGCACCATGCTGGCAGCAGAGAGACCTTCCAGGGCCAGCCCTGAGTTCCTGATCGGGGAGGAAGATGATGACCTGATGGACGTTGCTCTGATTGGCAATTAAGGGACTTGGTGTTTCAGGACGAGGTGGGTGCTGGACCTTGTGGATTCTGGAAGTGGGAAGAGAGGAACCATTCATCCTAAACCCTGCCAGGGCTTCTACAGGGAGGTGTTGGAAGAGGAGAAGAAAACAAACAAAGAAAGTATTTCCAAGGTTCTCCAAAGTCCAAGCAGAAGAGTGGGGAGTGCCAGCAGCCCACTGGGCACATGTGGGACCTGCTTGTGGCCTTCAGCCCATTGCCCATCCTTCACTCACAAGTATTAATGGGGTTAGTGGGAGCCCAGTGGAGTGTGTGTGGGGTGAGCCCCCAAACTGGTGGGATCAGCCCCCCCAAACTGGTGCAGACAGCAGCACAGGCTGGGCTGGCTGAGTCCAAAGTCCTCAGCTCCCCTTCCCAGTGGGAATCAGTTGAGGACATTTTAAACTAAATTATTTCAGGGTGTGTTTTAGGGTTGGTTTTATTCCTTTTGGAAGGATGATTGGAAGAAGAAAAAAAAAACAATTTTTTTAAAAGTATTGTTGTGGTATATCCTCCTCCAGTGCCCAGCTGGGTGCTTGAGGGGCTCTGTGCCAGGAGTCCTGTGCCCCATGGGTGTCAGCAGTGAAGGGTGGCTACAGCTGCCCCTTCCTTGGGCTCCTCCCTGTGCCTGCCCAGGCTCTGTGTGAATTGTGCAGAGCCTAAGGAGGCTTGGGAATTTGGGAGGAGTCCATGGATTTGAGTGTAGAGCCTGTGGGTTAGGGCAGAGCCCATGGATTTGGGTCAGGCTCATGGATTTGGGTCTAGCCTATGGCTTTGAGCAGGATCCATGGATTTATGTTGAGCCCATAGGTTTGAGGAAAGCCCCTGGATCTGTTCAGGGCTGGATGAAGGCATCAACAGCCTTCCCTGGCTGTCAGACCAGGGCTGGGACTTTCATGGAGGGGTTCACTGGGCTGGTTGTTAACCACTCATGTATTACTGGGGTGAAACATGGGAGAAATGGGAGGGAAATGCTACCCAGCTCAGAATTCTCACCAAAATGGGGGCCAAAGGGAAGAGCCACGCATTTCCTCTCTGCTGACTCAAATCCAAAGCTCAATATCCCATATTCCTCCTGGGAAAGGTGGTGGTGGGGTGTCAGAGTCTCCCCCCAACACAGTGTGGGAGCTCAAGCCCCAGTTTGAAGCTTTTCAGCCCATTTTGGTGGGTCATGAGATGGAAATCATGTGAGGGAGAGAGCAGAGCTAGGCAGCAGCCTCAGGGTGCAGCTATCACTGTGTTGAGTGCTGCCATCTGCTCCTGCACTGCCATTGTGACCTGGCAGTGCTCCACTCTGGCACAGAATGGGCTCTTTTTTTACAGCCTTTTGGTGTATTCCTGATGTTTTTCCCTCCCCTCCATTCTTTCAGTATTGGGAAGTGGAAAGGAAAGAGGAATAAAGGTAAAAAAGAGACAGAAAAGCCACACCCTGGTGATCTCTGTCCAGGGAGATGAAAGCAAAATGGTTCTTTCCTGGGTGATGATGATGATGATGATGATGTAAATAGCTGCTGGAATTGGTTTTATTTTGTACATTCCCCCCCTCCCCGTCCCCCCATAATTCCCACCCCACCCTCCCGGTTGCATCATTCCCGGGCCCCCAGCCGGGACTGGCAGTGTTTTGGGGGTGCCTTGAAGCAGAGGGGGGGGAACATTTTCCTGCCAATAAATCTAATTTGGTACAAAAAAAGCCTCGAGTCTCCAAAAGCGGGGAGCACCGGGGGCTCGGGGGGACCGGGAGGCGGCGGGGATCTGCCGCCACGCTTGATTTTCCCGCGGGAGTGACATCATCGTGACGTCACGCCGACGTGAGCTGTGATTGGCTGATCTTCGCGGCCTCCTCCGGGAGGGGCGGGGAATGGTCGGGCTCGGGCCCGCTGCTATCAACGGGAGGAGCCTCCCGGGTCCCGGATATCCCGGGGGGGTTGGAGGCCCGCAGCCCCCGGTGAACGGGGAACTGGGGCAGGGAAGTGCTGCACCTCCCGGTGTCCGGTGAAGGGGAACGGGCTAGGGGGGGCCTGCAGCCCCCGGTGTTCGGTGAAAAGAGGGTTTTGTAGCCTCTGGTGTGCAAGGAAAGGGTATGGGGGTGTCCTGCAGCCCCCGGTCTCCGGTGAAGAGGGGAAATGGGTTCCCGCAGCCCCGGGTATCCGGTGAAGGGGATGAGAGGGAGGGGATCTTGCACCTCCCAGTCTCCAGTGAAGGGGACGGGGGGGGGTGCTGCGAACTGCAGGCGGGGGAGGGGGGGGGGGCTTGCACTCCGCGGTTTCTGCGGAAGGAGAATGAAGTGGGAGGGGTCCTGCACCTCCCGGTCTCCGGTGAAGGAGACCGGGGACGGGGGATTGTCCTGCAGCCTCCGGTGTCTAGCAAGAAGCGGCCGCCCCTCGCAGTCCCCTCCGGGCGCATCGGGGGAGGGGGGCGGGAGGAGCCCGCTGGCGGCGGCGGCGGCGACGCGATGGGGACGGCGGCCTGCGGGGTAGGTGCGGGCGGTGGGGAGACGCAGAGCCCTGGGTTCCTACCTCTCCCGGTGCGGGCCACCCCCTCCTGATCCGGGCCAATAACTAACACCCCCCGCCGCCCGGGGGGGTGTCTCCGCCGCAGCGGCTCCGCTCATCACCACGATCCCCCCTTCCCCCCAAATCCACTGCGCCGTGCCCGGCGCTGGCCAATCAGCGCGCTCCTTGTTGGCAGGTGCTGAGTGTTTTTGTTTTGGGTTGAAGTTGAGGCCGGAGCAGACGCGGCGGCAGCGGCGGGTGGAGGCCGCGGAGCCTCGGCAGCTCCTGCCCTGCTCCCTCCTTCCCCTCTCCTTCCCCTCCCTTCCTCCCCGGCCCCGCCATGCGGAGGGAGATGAACGGAGTCACCAAGAGCCGCTTTGAGGTGAGGTCCCCGCGCTCAGGCCGCTCAGCCCGGCCCGGCCTGGCTTGAGAGAGGCCTGAGGGGGGGAGGCGAGGCCGGGCCGCGCTGGGGGTGTCCCTGTGTCCCTGTGTCCCCTCCCCGCCGCCGCAGCCTCCCCTCACCCCCCTGTGTTCGAGCCGGAAGGGTGGTCCTGTATGAATGGAGCAGGGTTGGGGGAGGTTATCGCAGGCCTGGGTCTGGGGGAGCCCCGCAGCCGTGGGCAGGAGATAGCCCAGGCCTGGGAGCAGCGCTGGGGGAGCTTGGTGAGAAACTTCTCCTCGTGTCCCCACCTCCACGCACCCCCCTGGGGGAGTTCCCTCGTCTGATAGAAACCCCCACGGGGGAGCTTCAGCGGCGGCGGGGAGGACCCTCGTAAGGCTGCTGCTTGGCCAACGTTGTTGCTGCGGGGGGCGGCGGAGTTGGTGCTGGAGCGAGAGGATGGGAAATGCAGCTGGAAAATGGGAGAGGCTGGGAAAAACCAAAGGGAGAGGCTGGAAAACAGAACAGCTTGGGCCAGGCCGGTGGGGGTTGGGGAGAGGGGCAGGGGAGGAGGAGGAAGGTGGCCGCAGCGCTTCATTTTTTTGGGTAGTAAGTGGGGGGAAAAAAAATCTGCTTGGTGGAAGGTGAAGGGGGCGGCGAGGGGGGGGGGGGGAGTTCTGGAGAGGCCGGAAGGAGCAGAGGCTAAACAATAAGATCTATTCAATGGCTGTGGCACAAAGCAGGCTGTGGAGCCAGGGCTGCTCCCGGCTCTGCATTGTTGGAACAGCTGTCTTCCCGCGGGAGGGGGGTGGGGGACGACGGACAGGCTGGACCGGGCCGGGGGGAGCAGTAGCAGCAGCACCGGGATTTGCTTTCCGTGCTGGAAGAAGTGAAGGTGAAATCCTCAGCCCCTTCCTCCTTTCCCCCTGCCTGGTCGTGTTGGGTGTGAGGACAACGTAGGAGGGAAGGAACCCGGAGTGGGGAAGATGTGGCCGTGCCCCGGGACTGGGAAGGCTGTTGGGAGACAATCCTGGTTAATGGTGAAGTGAGAAGTGTTTGGTTCCACTGAGATCTGTCCTGAATTGCCCGGGAAGACAGCCCTGGAGTTGAGAAAGGTGCAGAAAGATCCTGGGGTTGTGGAATTGGCCTCATCCTGCATCTGCTCCACTGTAAACAAGCAGCAGGAGGGCTCTGGGGTGGCTTTGGGTGGAAAAGTGTCCCCAGTGCTCCTGTTCCTGTGGCATCTGGATGCTACCAGCATGGAGCTGGGAGAGGGAAGGCTGTGTGTGGAATGGGTGTGATCCAGGCTTGTTGTTTTTATACCATTCCAGGCTGTTCCAGGCTACTCAGGGGCTCTGCCTGAGAGCTTTGGATCACTGCAGAGAGGCTGGGACCCAGCAGAGTTGAAGGATAAAACCACACTGGGACCAGTTTGCTGTGGGGAAACCTCATCTGGGGAGGATCTTTTTGGTTTGGAGATCCTATAGAGCTCAGCCCAGCACTGGGAGAGCTTTTGCTCAGGGTTGTCCTCAAGCAGGATGAATCCAGGTCCCTGTTAAAGCTCCCTTCCAGCTCAAAGCATTCTGTGGTTCTGTGACTGGGGGAGAAGGGCTCTGGCCTGGCTCTGCTGGGTGGGTTCTTTTGCTGGAATTGTTCTTTGCTTCCTTCCTCTAGTCAAAAATGGACAAGTGGAAAATGAGCAAAGTGCTCAAGGAGTAGTTGAGGCTCTAGGGAGACCTTAGAGCAATCTTCCAGTACCTGAAGAGGCCTCCAAGGAAGCTGGGAAGGGACTTTTGACAAGGGCTTGGAGTGATAGGATGAGAGGGAATGGATTGAAGCTTGAGATTGAGGCTGGAGATGAGGAAGAAATTCTTGGCAGTGAGGGTGGGGAGAGCCTGGCACAGGTTGCCCAGGGGAGGCTGTGGCTGTCCCCTCCCTGGAGGTGTTCAAGGCCAGGCTGGATGAGGCCTTGGAGCATCCTGGGCTGGTGGGAGGGGTCCCTGCCCGTGGCAGGGGGTTGGAACTGGAGGATCTTGAAGGTCCCTTCCAACCCAACCCATTCCATGAATCTATGAACTTTTGTTGTACTCTGTGGAGTTGCTGAGGCCTCAGGGAGTTTGGTTTTACTCTGTCTGTGGAGCAGGAGTTGGTGTGTGGTAGGGAGGCTGAGGGTGAGCTGCAGAAGCCTTCGTTGTCACTCCCCTTGGCTGTGTTTTGGGCACGAACCAAGGGCTTGGGGTTTATTAACCCTGGCACTGATTCTCTCTGACCCACTCCCCTAGGTCTCCTGGGAGGGCTGAGGTGAGAGCTCCCTTTCCATCCCCAGCTCCCTGCTGAGGCTCTTTTGGCCTGGGAAGCTTCTGACCTGGTGCTGTGCTCACCTTTCAGAGGGGGATTTCTCTGGCAGGGCACAGCTCAGGGTGGAAATTCAGTTGGGCTTTCCAGAAAGCACTTTGGAAAGTAAAAGTCCCACTCCCCGTGGAGAGCACTTAGTGTGAGAGTTGAGATTTAAGGTGACAGAAGGGCAATTATGCAAAGCTCTGGTGAGGCTGGAAGCTGCTGCTGAAAGCTGCTGAATGCTGTAAGGTGAGTGCAGGCAGCTTGGGGCTGATCCATCCTCCTGGATTAGGCACAGAGCCCTGGATTCCCTGCCTGGGGATGGGAAGTGGGGGGGGAGGCTTTGAATGTCTGGAGCCTTGTTTTGGGGGGGAGAAAGGGGAAAAAAGTGGTTGAGGAGTGGAGAGTGACTCATTGGGGGGGTTGGGGCTTTAAATATGTGAATTATTGGAGGGGAGCTTGGCTTGGTTGGGGGCTTTGAGGCAGGGGTTGGCTTGGGGGGGGGCTTTGAGGCTGAGGTTTTGGGGGGGGGGACTTTGAGGCTGAGGTTTTTTTTGGGGGGGGGACTTTGAGGCTGAGGTTTTTTTGGGGGGGGGGGACTTTGAGGCTGAGGTTTTTTTGGGGGGGGGACTTTGAGGCTGAGGTTTTTTGGGGGGGGGACTTTGAGGCTGAGGTTTTTTGGGGGGGGGACTTTGAGGCTGAGGTTTTTTGGGGGGGGACTTTGAGGCTGAGGTTTTTTGGGGGGGGGACTTTGAGGCTGAGGTTTTTTGGGGGGGGGACTTTGAGGCTGAGGTTTTTTGGGGGGGGACTTTGAGGCTGGGGTGAGGTTTTTTTTTTGGGGGGGGGGACTTTGAGGCTGAGGTTTTTTTGGGGGGGGGACTTTGAGGCTGAGGTTTTTTTGGGGGGGGACTTTGAGGCTGAGGTTTTTTTGGGGGGGGGACTTTGAGGCTGAGGTTTTTTTTTGGGGGGGGGGACTTTGAGGCTGAGGTTTTTTGGGGGGGGGACTTTGAGGCTGAGGTTTTTTGGGGGGGGACTTTGAGGCTGAGGTTTTTTGGGGGGGGGACTTTGAGGCTGAGGTTTTTTGGGGGGGGACTTTGAGGCTGAGGTTTTTTGGGGGGGGGACTTTGAGGCTGAGGTTTTTTGGGGGGGGACTTTGAGGCTGAGGTTTTTTGGGGGGGGGACTTTGAGGCTGAGGTTTTTTGGGGGGGGGACTTTGAGGCTGAGGTTTTTTGGGGGGGGGACTTTGAGGCTGAGGTTTTTTGGGGGGGGGACTTTGAGGCTGAGGTTTTTTGGGGGGGGGACTTTGAGGCTGAGGTTTTTTGGGGGGGGGGCTTTGAGTCCCCAAGTTTGGTTGGCTGGGGAGGAGGTTGGAGGCTCTGACTTTGGCTGGGGGGCTTTGAGGCTGAGCTTGGTTGGGAGGTTGGAGGCCCTGAGTTTGGCTGGGGGGGATTAGGGGGGGTTTGGGTCCCTGAGTTTGGCTGGGGAGGGTTGGAGGTCCTGAGTTTGGCTGGGGAGGGTTGGAGGTCCTGAGTTTGGCTGGGGAGGGTTGGAGGTCCTGAGTTTGGCTGGGGGGAGGTTGGAGGTCCTGAGTTTGGCTGGGGGGGGGTTGGAGGTCCTGAGTTTGGCTGGGGGGGGGTTGGAGGTCCTGAGTTTGGCTGGGGAGGGGTGGAGGTCCTGAGTTTGGCTGGGGAGGGGTTGGGGTCCCAGAGTTTGGCTGGGGAGGGTTGGGGGTCCCGAGTTTGGCTGGGGGGGGGGTTGGGGTCCCGAGTTTGGCTGGGGAGGGTTAGAGGGGGTTGGAGGTCCTGAGTTTGGCTGGGGAGGGTTAGAGGGGGTTGGAGGTCCTGAGTTTGGCTGGGGAGGGTTGGGGGCCCTGAGTTTGGCTGGGGGGGGTTGGGGGGGGTTGGGGTCCCTGAGTTTGGCTGGGGGGGGTTGGGGGGGGTTGGGGTCCCTGAGTTTGGCTGGGGGGGGTTGGGGTCCCGAGTTTGGCTGGGGGGGGTTGGGGGGGGTTGGGGTCCTGAGTTTGGCTGGGGGGGGTTGGGGTCCTGAGTTTGGCTGGGGGGGGTTGGGGTCCCTGAGTTTGGCTGGGGGGGGTTGGAGGTCCTGAGTTTGGCTGGGGGGGGTTGGGGTCCCTGAGTTTGGCTGGGGAGGGTTGGGGTCCTGAGTTTGGCTGGGGGGGGTTGGGGTCCCTGAGTTTGGCTGGGGAGGGGCTGAGGCTGAGTTTGTTGTCTTGTGTTAAGCCACATAAACAGACTCCTGAGCTGCTGCTGCTGCTGCTGGGTCATTTTCCCAGTCCAGTCTAGCTGGGATTTTGGTCATCCTTTCCTCTTCCTCTGGTAGGGAGACATGCTCATGGAATATGGGCTAGGCCTCTGAACTCTCACCCTGGGCTTCTGCTTCCCAGGAGGAGCTGGGGGTTGGTTCTGTCTGTTCTGGAGGAGTCCTTTCAGGGGACTCCAGAGGAAATCACCACTGAGTGCAGCAAAGCAAACAGAAAGGGAAAACATTGCCCAGGCTGGTTCCTGGTTCTCTGTGCTCTTGGTGTCATGGGGGACAGGCCCTGCCAGCTCCCAGCCTTGTGCTGGGGCTTCCTCTGCTTCCCCTCCATGCCTGATGAGCTGGAGGAGGAGGAGAAGGCATCTCCTGATGCTTTTGAGGGCTCTGCTCTGAAGGCTCTTTCACCCTCCTCATCCTTCAGTCTGTCCATCCCTGCTCCCCTGGGCTGGTTCCTGGAGGCTCCTTCACCTTCCTCATCCTTCAGTCTGTCCATCCCTGCTCCCCTGGGCTGGTTCCTGGAGGCTCCTTCACTCTCCTCATCCTTCAGTCTGTCCATCCCTGCTCCCCTGGGCTGGCTCCTGGAGGCTCCTTCACCTTCCTCATCCTTCAGTCTGTCCATCCCTGCTCCCCTGGGCTGGCTCCTGGAGGCTCCTTCACCTTCCTCATCCTTCAGTCTGTCCATCCCTGCTCCCCTGGGCTGGTTCCTGGAGGCTCCTTCACCTTCCTCATCCTTCAGTCTGTCCATCCCTGCTCCCCTGGGCTGGCTCCTGGAGGCTCCTTCACCTTCCTCGTTCTGGTTTTTCAGAGCCAGCTGGATGTGGTCACTGCTTCCCTCTGGGCATGCACACAGCTGGGAGAGAGGATCCAGCACAAAGCCAACCACCTGCCTGGGCTCAGGAGCAGCCTTTTAGGGGATTCCAGCAGGGAATCTGAGCAGCACTGCCAGAACCCCCCTGGAATTCCTTCCCTTCCCTTGTGGGGTGGAGCACACAGGGGCAGGGCCTGCGGAGGACTTGGCCCTGCTTTGCCCTGGGCTGTCTCCAGAGCTGTCTGGTGGGGTTGGCTTGGTTGGGTGGCACTGGAGAGGCTTCTCTGGCAGGTGCCTGAGGTGAAGATCTCCTTGGTGCTGCCAGAGGGATTCCCTGGGGTGGTTGTGTGTGGAGCTGGAGGGCAGTGGCAGCTCAGGGGTGGTGTGGGGAGCAGCTGAGCTGCCTGGGCTGTGTCCATCCTGCTTGTGTAACAGGAAGGGAGGCAGCCAGGCTGGGCAGGGGCTTGGCTCCTTGGGGCTTAGGTGCCAGTGTTAATTGGGGCCTGGGCTGGAGCTGCTAATTGCTGTTTGTCCTGTTGGATCAGCTGCCTGTGGCTGTACTGACTCATGGCATTATGAAGATCAGCCCAGGGCAGGTTTGAGCCTTGCCAGGGTGCTGAGGGAGATGGAACTGCACAGCCCTGCAGGGGGTCAGGGCTGCCTCTGTGTGTGCCAGGCTCAGCCATCAGCTTTCCTCTTGGGATCAACCATCCTCTGGTGTGTGCCCTTCACACCTCACCTCAGGAAGGGTTTGGCTTTATTTCCAGGTGTCTGTGCCAATGACACCACCATCATCATCATCATCATCATCATCTGGACAGCAGCTGAATGTGACCCTGGGGGGAGGAGAGGGGGGGGAGAAAACCTTATCAGCAGTGCTGGAGAACCCAGAGGAGCAGGGCTGGAAGACATTTGCTGCTTTGACTCGTGGTGAGCTTGGGTTTTTCTAGTTAGAGAGCTGGAAGAGTCTCAGTTTGGGCCTAAAAATAATCTTGAAGCACATCTCTGGTTTGGGGTTTGTTTGGGTGTTTGGTTTTCTTTTCAATCCATTCAGAGTGTATTTGGAGTAAAACCACTGAGCCAAAAAGGAGCTTCTGAAGAGAAGAAAATAGAGGTTGTGGGAGGCTCCTTGCAGAGTCCCTGGCCATGGGCTGCCTCTCTCTGAAGGCAGGAAGTTTTTTGTTTTATATATACCCTCCCTGGATGTTTTTGTGGGCAGTGGGGTGTGTGTGTGTGTGTTTAAACCTTGGAAGGGTGACTGGGAGCAAATAGAATCCCAGAGTGGCTCAGGTTGGAAGGGAGCTCAGAGCTCAGCTGCTCCAACCTCCTGCCATGGGACAGCTCTCAGCTGGACTCAGCTGCTGAAGGCCTCATCCAGCCTGGCCTTGAGCACCTCCAGCCTCCCTGGGCAGCCTGTGCCAGAGCCTCAGCACCCTCAGACTGCAGAGCTTCTTCCCCAGAGCCAGTCTGACCCTCAGCTCCATTCCCCCTTGCTTGGGGCTCTGGCAGCCTGCTCTGGCTGGGGCTGTCCCTGCTGGCTGCCAGGCTTGGACTGGGTGAGCTTTGAGGTGCCTTCCACCCAGCCCTCAGGAAAACAGCATCATTCCAAGCCAGATCTCTGTCACAGGGATACCCCCTTGGGATGCTGAGGATGCTCGTGGAGCAGGCTGTCCCCCAGCCTCACTCACCTCACCCCTCTGAGCTCTGGCACCAGCAGGTCTCAGCCCCACAGGTCACTGCTGATGTTCTCAGGGTGGTTTTCATTCAGCACCAGCTACAGCTCAAGACCAAGCCTGCAGCTCCCTTCCAACCCCTCACCTTCTGTGGTTCTGCCTCCCCCAGGCTCTGCCCCACCTCCTGCCAGGGCTGCCCAGTGCAAACCACTCTGTTGGGAGAAGCTGGGCAGCTGGAGAGCTGCAGAAAGGGCTCCTGCTGGGGTTGCCTCTTAAAGAGCAGTTGAAAAGTGACCCCAGCTTTTAGGTGGAGCTGTGGGATGCTTTGTTGGTCTTAGAGCCAAGACTGAGACAGAAGAATAAATCAGGTGAGCAAAAAAAAAAGAAAAACCAAAGGAGCAAGTGGGGAATGTGCCCTTGCTGGTGGCTGGCAGCTCCTGCTGTGGAAAAACAAACAGGACCTGGGCTGTGTGGTGCTCCCAGCTGCAGGGGGTTCTGAAATCAGAAGCAGCCTTCTGGTATCTCACCTCCAGGGCTGACTCTGAGGGCATCCTGGGGAGGATTAGAAGGGCTGTGGTGAGAAGGTCAAGAGAGGTTTTCCTGCTCCTCTGCCCTGCTGAGGCCACAGCTGGGATATTGTGTCCAGTCCTGGGCCTCTCAGCTCCAGAAGGACCTCAGGGAAGAGGATGGAGGAGTCCATCCCAGAGCTGCTGCAGGCAGTGGAACATCTCCTGGGAGGCCAGGCTGAGGGAGCTGGGAACAGAGGAGCCTGAGGGCTGCCCTCATGGCTGGGGATAAAGCTGTGCAGGGCTGGAGTCAGGCTCTGCTCAGGGGTGGCCAAGGACAGGGCAAGGGGCACTGGGGGCAAGCTGGAGCAGAGGAGGTGCCAGGGGAACAGGAGGGAAAAGTTTGTCCCTGTAAGTGTGACAGAGCCTGGGGCAGGCTGCCCAGAGAGGTTGTGGAGTCTCCTCTGGAGAGCTTCCAGCCCCACCTGGATGTGTTCCTGGGTGCCCTGCCCTGGCAGGGGGCTTGGGCTGGATGCTCTTTGGATCCAACCCCTCCCCTTGTGGGCTGAGCTCTGGGTCCAGCTGTGTGGCCCTGCTCTCTTTGCACCTCCCTGGCTGCTGCTGTGCCAGAGCCATGTGGGCAGCTCCTTGGCACAGCCTGCCTTCCTCCAGCCCTTCACTCACCTTTGTGTCCAGCCTCAGGCTCCTGGCATGGCTGATGCAAAATCAGCCCAGCTGCCAGCAGCCAATTTCTTCAGTTCCCTTCACTTCTGAGGGCAGAGCAGGGCCAGGCAGCTGAGCCATGCCCCAGCAGCAATCTGAGCTTCTCCAAAGCAGCCAGCAAGCAGCTGAGGAAATGCTCTGCTGGTGGAGGTTGAGTTCATTCCCTCCTGGGCAGTATTAAGCCCAGAAGAAGTTGGTTTGGTTTGGTTTTGGTGGTTTTCTTCAGCCAGGCTCTGGTCTGTCTCAGTTTTGTACCTGCTCAATCACTCCTTGGGCTGAGTGGAGCCAGGGTTGGGAGCTGGGCTGGAGGGCAGCTGGCTGCTTCCCTTCCCTGCTCCCACTGACACTGTGGGAGAGCACTGGAGCCTCATGGAGCTCACCATGGAGCTGCTCCCAGCAGCAGCAGCTGTATCCCACAGCCAGCCAGCTCCATCCATGCAGAGGGTTTCCATCCCAGCCTGGTGGTGGAGGTTGGAAGGGGCCTCTGGAGCTCACCCAGTCCAACCCCACTGCTCCAGCAGGGCCCCCACAGCAGCTTGGCCAGGCTGGGAGAGCTCCAGAGGAGCTGAGGCAGAAGCTCTGCAGTGGGAGGGTGCTGAGGCTCTGGCACAGGCTGCCCAGGGGGCTGTGGCTGCCTCCTGCCTGCAGGCCAGCTTGGTGCAGGCCTTGAGCAGCCAAGTCCCTACCCCTGGGGAGGTCCCTTCCAACCCAACCCACTCCATGATTCTGTGGTCTCCTCCTCATGGCCCACAGCAGATCCCAGTGCTGTAAACCCTCCCAGTGCCAGGAGCTCTTGGGGTGGGATCCAGCACCTCAGAGGGCATCTCCTGCTCCTCAGGACTTCAGCTCCTTGCATCCTCTCCTCACTTCTCTCACTGCCCAGCAGCAGAAGGCTTCTTCCTGTAGCTCTGAAGGTTGATCCCCAGAGCATCTCAGTGATCCACCTTGGGCTGGGGGGCTGTAAACTGACAAACCATAGCAGCTCCACCTGGACTCCTTCCTTTCTGGTGGTTCTCCACCTTCCCCAGCTCCCAGCCATCCCCAGCCTGCATTATTCACTCTCTGATGATTTGCAGAGATTGAATTGCAGAGATCTCTGCTGTCTGTCTTGCTTTTAATTGCTTCATTTCCTGCAGTTAGGAGCAGCTCTGGAGGGTCTGGCCAAGGTTTTGCTTCTGGGCTGAGGGCAGTGAGCTCCAAACAGTAAAATTCCATCCTCAGCACAGGGTGACTCTTGGCTTTGTCTTCCTAAGGCTGCTTGAGAGCTTCTCTCAAGAAGAGGAGGAGGAGGAAATGCTTGACCCTGAGGGTGGGGAGAGCCTGGCCCAGGCTGGCCAGAGAGGTGAGAGCTGCCCCATGCCTGGCACCACCCCAGGGCAGGTTGGTTGTGGCTCTGAGCAGCCTGCTCTGGTTGGACCCTGCAGGTCCACTCTGTCCTGTTCCTGCTCCTTGGCTCTGTAGAGGACAGAACTCTCTGGAAGATGCTCACAGCCTGGTAGGGCTTGGAAGGGACCTCTGGAGAGCATCCAGCCCAAGCCCCCTGCCAAGGCAGAGTCACCAAGGGAAGGTCACTCAGGGACACATCCAGGTGGGGTTGGAAGCTCTCCAGACAAGGAGACTCCAGCACCTCCCAGGGCAGCCTGCTCCAGGCTCCAGCTGCCTTCAGGTCAAGAAGTTCCTCCTCATGTTCAAATGGAGCTTCTCCTGTGCCACTTTGTGCCCACTGCCCCTTGGCCTGGCACTGGGCACCACTGACAGCAGCCTGGCCCCATCCTCCTGCCCCCCACCCTCGAGGTATTGATCAGCACTGATCAGATCCCCTCTCAGGTCCTCACCAGGCCCAGGCTGGCCCCACAGCAGCTCTCTCTGGGAGGTGACCAAATGACTTCCCAGGGTCCCTTCCAAGCCACTGCCCTCTGTGAGGGGAAACCATTCCAAGGGGAGGTGAAGTTCAGTGCCAAGGAAATAGCCTGGAAGGTCTCAGCTGCCTCCCAGTCCAGGCTGCTCCTGGCAGGGTTGGTCCAGGGCAGGCCTGAGCTGGTCTCCAAGCTCCTTAAACCCCAGACACCCAGAATGAGCCCCTCCTCATCCTCACTGCACACCCCAGCAGCTGAAGCAAGCCAGCACATGGCCCCCCTCCTGGAATGGGCTGGGTTGGAAGGGACCCTGAGGATCATCCAGATCCAGCCCCCTGGCCATAGCCATGGATGCTGGGCAGGATGGGCTGAGTGGCACCAAGCCTCAGGGAGAGGCCCCAGAGCAGCCTGCAGGCCCTGTGTGGCTTTGGAAAGCTGCTCCCTGGCACTGCAGGACCTGCTGCAGGGCTGGAGCAGGGGCAGTGACCCAGGCTCATGCCACCCTGCCGAGGTGCCACACCTGCAGAGCTTGCATCAGCTGCTGTGCCCATCCCTGCCTGCCTGTGAGCTGAGCCCAGCACAGCTGGAGGGGTTGCTGTGCAGGGACACTCATCAGGAGCCTCTGTGCTGCTCTCACCCAGGTGACCCAGCTTGGGTGGCTGTGCCCTGTGCTGAGCAGCAGACACAGCCAGTGCCCGCCTGGCACCTCTGCCTCCCACCCTGCTGGGACCTCACAGCACAGCCAGTGCTTGTCACCTTCCCACAGGGCACCAGGGGCTGCCCAGGGAGCCACCAGCCCCACAGGAGTGCAAAGAAGGTGTGGCCATGGCTGGGCTGGGCTGGAGGAGCTCAGAGGGCACTGCCAACCCAACCCACTCTGAGATGAGGGAAAAGCTCCCTGGCAGCAGCTCCTGGGCAGCTTGGGTCAAGTGCTGATGGTTCCTCAGCTGGGGGCTGAGGTTGGGTTGGTGCTGAGCTCCAGAGCTCTGTGCTAGGGGCTGAGGTTGGGTTGGTGCTGAGCTCCAGAGCTCTGTGCTAGGGGCTGGGGTTGGGTTGGTGCTGAGCTCCAGAGCTCTGTGCTAGGGGCTGAGGTTGGGTTGGTGCTGAGCTCCAGAGCTCTGTGCTAGGGGTGAGTTGGGCTGGTGCTGAGCTGCAGAGCTCTGTGCTAGGGGCTGAGGTTGGGTTGGTGCTGAGCTCCAGAGCTCTGTGCTAGGGGTTGGGCTGGTGCTGAGCTGCAGAGCTCTGTGCTAGGGGCTGGGGTTGGGTTGGTGCTGAGCTGCAGAGCTCTGTGCTAGGGGCTGGGGTTGGGTTGGTGCTGAGCTGCAGAGCTCTGTGCTAGGGGCTGAGGTTGGGTTGGTGCTGAGCTCCAGAGCTCTGTGCTAGGGGTTGGGCTGGTGCTGAGCTGCAGAGCTCTGTGCTAGGGGCTGAGGTTGGGTTGGTGCTGAGCTCCAGAGCTCTGTGCTAGGGGCTGAGGTTGGGTTGGTGCTGAGCTGCAGAGCTCTGTGCTAGGGTGGTTGGGTTGGTGCTGAGCTCCAGAGCTCTGTGCTAGGGGCTGGGGTTGGGTTGGTGCTGAGCTCCAGAGCTCTGTGCTAGGGGCTGGGGTTGGGTTGGTGCTGAGCTCCAGAGCTCTGTGCTAGGGGCTGGGGTTGGGTTGGTGCTGAGCTCCAGAGCTCTGTGCTAGGGGCTGGGGTTGGGTTGGTGCTGAGCTCCAGAGCTCTGTGCTAGGGGTTGGGGTTGGGCTGGTGCTGAGCAGGAGCTGCTGTCTGCCAGCCAGGGCTGCCCTGCACCTCCTAAGCCTCCCAGCTCCTCCTTTCCTTTTTTACCTCTCAGTCTGCCCTGCCCTGCCCTGCCCTGCCCTGCCCTGCCCTGCCCTGCCCTGCCCTGCCCTGCCCGCTGCTCTCTTTGCTCTGCTCACACAACTCCTCCAGATCCCTTCCCCAGCCTGCTCCCCCTGGCTCTGCAGCTCCTCGCTGCTCCAGCAGGTCTAGGAAGCTGAAGCTCATCCTCCTGCTTCCCTGCTTGGCCTCTGGGGGTGTTGGAAGCTTCCCGATGGGCTGAGGGCTGCTCCCTGGGGGGCTTGGTTGGCTCTTCCCGAGCCAAGGCTGTGCCTGAGGGCTGGAGATGCTTCTGCACATCCACTGCAGGCTCTGCTGCCTGCTCCCTCCTGGGGCTTCTTTGAGAACTTGCTCTCAGAAAGAGGAGCCAAGGGCTGGAGCAGCTCTGCCCTGAGCACAGCCTGAGGGGCCTGGGGGTGTGCAGCCTGCAGAGGAGAAGGCTCCAGGGGGACCTCAGAGCTGCCTGGCAGTGCCTGAAGGGATCCTGCAGGAAGGCTGCAGAGAGACTTTTGCTGAGGGGGTCTGGAGCCAGGCCCAGGGGGAATGGTTTGGAGCTGAGGAAGAAGTTGTTGAGTGTGAGGGTGGTGAGAGTCTGGCACAGGCTGCCCAGGGAGGCTGTGGCTGCCTCCTGCCTGGGGGTGTTGAGGGCCAGGCTGGATGAGGCCCTGAGCAGCTTGGGCTGCTGGGAGGGGTCCCTGCCCGTGGCAGGGGCTTGGAGCAGCTGAGCTCTGAGCTCCCTTCCAGCCTAACCCAAGCACCTCCCTTGGAATGGTTAACCAGCACCTTCCTCCCCAGGGCAGAGGAGGTTTGGGCTCCTGCAGCAGCCCCTGGCTAACCTCTGCCCTGTGTCCCCAGATGTTCTCCAACAATGATGAAGCTGCAATCAACAAGAAGCTGCCCAAGGAGCTGCTGCTTCGGTAAGAGTCCCTCTGGCTCCTCAGCTGGGGCAGGGGTCCTGGGCTGGGCTGGGCTCTGCTGGGGAGCTCAGCAGCCCTGGGCCAACAGGAGCAGACCAGGGGCCTGCAGCAGCACTGTCTGCTCAGTGTGATTCCCTTTGGGGGGGTTAAGATGCTAAATGACTTTGTGGTTTGTGGGTGGAAGAGCCCTGGGCCTGCCCAGGTCCTTGGGGACAGTCAAGGGGCAGCTGCAGGCTGGTGAGGAGGATTCTGCCTCTCAGTTGTTTCCTTTAACCCCCAAGTTGCTTCCTCTGCTCCTCTTACTCTCCAGTGGACTTGGCCCTGTTGCTGGTCACCACCAGGCAGATGCTCAGCACCTGGTGGGCAGAGATCCAACAGCTGAGGCTCTGTGGAGCTCTGCCCCCTCTGCTGCCCTCCCACAAAGCCCTCTGGAGGTTTGGCTTCCCCAGGGCAAGGGTGAAGGCCCTGCCCCCTGTGTGTGGCTGTGCCTCTGCTGTCACCACACAGACAGGTTGGGGTCAGCAGACCTCCAGCTGAGATCTGGCCTGGGGGTGGGGAAGGTGGCTGCAGGTAGCAGCTGGGATTATTAACAGGAACAGAAATCCTCCTGCTGCAGGGAGCTGTGAGGTGCACCCAGAGGTGAGAAAAGATCTGAGGAGCTCTGGCACAGGAGGGCTTGGAGCTCACTTGGGAAATGAAAGGAAGGGAAAAGTCTGATTCTGTGTTTTCTTCTTGCCTCTGCTGCCTCCTCTGTTCTCTCTTCTGGTTTCTCTGATCTGACTCAGGCACTTTTATTACAGAGTTACACATTCAAAAGCAAGACCTGGAGGTCTTCCAGGAGCCAAAGGGGCTCCAGGAGAGCTGGGGAGGGACTCTTGACAAGGCCTTGGAGTGATGGGAAGAGAGAGAATGGATTGAAGCTTGAGCAGGGCAGATTGAGACTGGAGAGGAGGAAGAAATTCTTGCCAGTGAGGGTGGGGAGAGCCTGGCACAGGTTGCCCAGGGAGGCTGTGGCTGTCCCCTCCCTGGAGGTGTTCAGTGCCAGGCTGGATGAGGCCCTGAGCAGCCTGGGCTGGTGGGAGGGGTCCCTGCCCATGGCAGGGGGCTGGAGCTGGATGTGCTTGAAGGTCCCTTCCAAGCTGAGCCATTTGTGGTGACCTCACACTGAGCCTGTCCTGCTGTAGAGCAGAGCAAGGGATCAGGGCTGTGTGGGGAAAGCAGCAGACAGCTCCTAGCCGTTGGCAGGGAATGGTTTGGAGAGGTGGAATTCTCTGCTGGCATTCAGTGTGCGTTGCCAGGGCAGCCTCTGAAGGGGAAATTTGGATGCATTCCCCTGCAGGAGTCTCCCCTGAGTGTCAGTCTGCAGGACAAAGGCTGAAGTGTCTGAGCAGGGCTTGGGCTGCTGGCTGAGGCCTTTCCTCTGCCTTGCTCCCTCTGCAGATGGCATCAGGCTCATGTCTGTGTGGTGGCAAAGGGGAAAGCTGCACTTGAGTGCAATAGAGGAGTAGGAGGATGCAGAAGGGGCTGAGCAGCAGCCTTTGGCACAGCCCAGGACACAGAAATGTGCAGCTGCAGCCTGGGAGGCTGGGGTGGAGCTGTGGAGTGCTCTGGAGAGCTGTCCTCAGAGCTCTGTCCTTTGAGGGTGGCCATGGTCCAGCTGGCTTTGGAAGCTCTCCAGAGGAGGAGACTCCACAGCCTCTCTGGGCAGCCTGCTCCAGGGCTCAGCACCCTCACACCAGAGAGGTTTCTCCTGATGCTGGGGTGGAACCTCCTGGGATTGAGTCTCCATCCATGGAGTGTCACTGAGCAGAGCCTGGCAGCATCCTCCTGGCAGCATCCTCCTGCCAGCCACCCTGCAGATGTTTGTGGACACTGCTCAGGTGCCCTCCCAGCCTTCTCCTCTCCAGGCTAAGCAGCCCCAGGGCTCTCAGCCTTTCCTCCTCAGGCATGTTCCAGTGCCTTCATCATCCTCATAGCCTCTGTGGGACTCTGCAGTAGTTCCCTGTCCCCCTTGAATTGGGCAGCCCAGAGTCCCTGTGGCACTGGTGGTGTCTGCTGGTGCCCTGAAGCAGTGCCACAGAGACTCTGGGCTCCCCACCTGAGCTCCCCAGCCTGCTCCCTGTCCCTCTGCTTCATCTTTCCCTCCCTGGCTCCCAGGCAGGTCAGGCAGTGTGCAGTTCTCTCCTGGCACAAGCAGCTTGGCCCGGGGGGTGCTGCCTGTTTGCAGCACATCCAGGCACTGCCTTTGCCAGGGATTTGACCTTCAGATCCCACCTGGGTGCATTCCTCAGGAGCTGGAGTTCTGCTGGGGACCTGGTGGGTTGGCAGCAGAGCTGCTGTTGCTCTCCTCCTGGCCAGCCCAGGCCTGGTGGGGCACTGCCAGGAGCTGCTGGTGGTAACTTCAGAAGGCTGAAGGTCTGAGGAGCTCACCTCAGAGCCTGCAGCATCCAGGGATTTCAGGAGAGTCTTGCTCCTAATCCCATTAGAGTGGCAGTGGGGAAGTGAGGAGTCCTGGGGAGCCCTGAGGGGATTAAGAGGCTGAAACCTGAAAAATGCTCCAAGCTTGGTGTGTTTGAGCTGCAGTCAGTCTGAAGTGTTGCAGGCAAAACCCCTGAGCCTTGGGGAGTCACCTCAGGGTGAGACAATTCCATGGCAGGGCTTGGAACTGGATGATCTGTGAGGTGCCTGCCACCCCAGCTGGTTCCATGATTCCATCACCTTGGTGCTGTGCAGGCTGCTGAGGGCTGCCAGGACCTTCCCTGTGCTCCTGATGGGACACAGCCACTGCCCAGCCCCTGCTTAGGGGTTGGTCTGGATGAGCTCCAGAGGTTCCCTTCCAACCCCACCATGCTGGGATGCTGTGAATCCTTCTTGAGCAGCTGATTGCTCCCAGGAGGTGCTCACAGGCACCCCGGAGCTTCCCAATCCCCCAAGCATCCACCTCCAGCAGGGCTCTTAGGTCTTGGGCCAACTCTTTCCTACTTCCTGCTCCTCCCTTCCCAGTCTAACCCCACAGTGATGTCCACCCAGCAGAACGTTTCCCCCTCTCAGCTCTGAGGTTGGCACTGCTGAGGCTCTGCCAGGAGGTTCCTGCTCTGGAAAGGCTGAGGAGCATTTCTCAGTGTTCTCTGAGCTGCTCCTGGGTCTCTCCATGACCATTAGGCAATGACTCAGCAGGATCAGGCTGGAAAAAAAAAAAAAACAACAAAAAAAACCCCGACTCCTCCTCCTCCAGCTCTGCTGTGGTCATTTCAGAGCTGGCTCCAACTCCAGCCCATCCCATGAGCTGGGGAAGCCCAGCAGGAGCTCAGCTGAAGACACCCTGACCCCACCTAAGTGTCCCAATGCAGCCCTGAGGAGGAGCAGCTGCTGGGGAGCTTTAATGCCCCAAACCCACCCCAGCCCCCCCAGAGAAGCTGCCCAGCTCTGGAGAGCTGAAGGAGTGGTGGTGGAGCAGCAGCAGAGGGCAGACAGCAGCTGGAACATCCCAGCCTGAGCCCTCTGCTGGGTCCTCACCTACCCAAACCTTCCACCTTTGGGCTCCTCTGAGCTCTGCTTTGCTCCCCCCCAGCTCCAGTCCCCTCTCAACCAACACCACAAGGTGGGAGATGAATTTTTTTTCCCCCCCTTCTGGCCTTGCTTTCAGCTGGGAACTGCTGGCTCTGCTCTTCTTTTCACACCACAGCTTCCAGCTCAACAACAAAAACCTTTTGCTGTCTCCAGTCCTTTTTCTTTTTTTCCCCATTCCCCCCCTCTCATCCCTTTGTTTTCCACATCCTCTTTGTTTCAGCCATCAATAAGCACTAAAGGTGGTGTAGTTTTTTGGGGTTTTGTGTTTTTTTTTTTTTCTCCCTTTCTGTTACAGAATTTTCTCTTTCCTGGATGTGGTCACTCTGTGTCGTTGTGCTCAAGTTTCCAGGGTAAGAATTTTCCTCCTTCCTGTTGGGTTTTAACCATTTGGTTGTTGTTGGGTTGGGGTTTTTTTTTTTGGGGGGGGGGGGAGGAGAAGGGGGAGCACAAACTTGGGGGGCTTGGTGCAGCTCAATTCATCTTATTTAATGCCACACCAGAAACTTCTGATGGCACCAAGGAAGGGGAACACAGACACCAACCCCAGGGTCCTGAGCAGGTTCTGAAAGGGAGGTGGCAGAGCCCAAGAGCTCCCCAGACACAGTGCCCAGGGGGGGTTGGAAGCTCTCCACAACCTCTCTGGGCAGCCTGCTCCAGGCCTCCAGCACCCTCACACCAAACAACTTTCTCCTCCTGCTCAGATGGAACCTCCTGGGCTCCACTTTGTGCCTCTTGCCCTGTCCCTGGGCACCACTGAGCAGAGTCTGCCCCCAGCCTCTTGCCCCTCACAGCTCCTTTAGCTCTTGCTGGGCATTGCTCAGCTCCCCTCTGGGGCTGCTCTCAGCCTTTGCTCCTCACAGAGCTGCTGGCACCACCCTGGGCCCTCCCCAGCTGCCAAGCCTCTGCCACCTGCCCCTGCTCCTCCTGGGCTGTGATGCCCCTGGGGCTTTGCCACCTTCAGCCCAGCTGAAAGGAACCAAACTGCACCTAGGTCCTTGCTGCTGGCTTGGGGGCTGGGGTGTGTTGGGTTTTTTTTTCCCCTATTAACAACTCTTTTTCCTCCCCCCCACCAAAGGCATGGAATGTCCTGGCCCTGGATGGCAGCAACTGGCAGAGGATTGACCTGTTTGATTTCCAGAGGGACATTGAGGTAGCACTCCCTGACATACAAACCCACTTTGGGTGGCTTCTTATCGTGCCTGAGATGTAATTACAGCCCAGAATGGCTTCATTCTCCCACCAGAACCCTTGTCTTACCTTCCCTGGAGACCTAGACATCCTTAATTCCACCCCTGGAAGGCTTTTTGTGTTCCAGGCCTTGCTTCATTCGTTCAGCTTTTGGACATGGGCAGAGTTCTACCCTCTGGAGCAAGAGGGCAGCAACAGAGGGGAGGGGGGGAAGTAGGATTGTGTGTGCCCTGCAAGCAGGACTCAGTCCCCCTGCTTCCTGGGGCAAGCTGCTGCTCCTGGAGAGCAGGATTCCAGCTGCTTCTCCTGGCCCTCAAGGGAATGTTTGCCCTGCCTGGCACATGGGGCATGGCCTGCAGAGTGTCCTTCCCCTGCCTGGCACATGGGGCATGGCCTGCAGAGTGTCCTTCCCCTGCCTGGCACGTGGGGCATGGCCTGCAGAGTGTCCTTCCCCTGCCTGGCACATGGGGCATGGCCTGCAGAGTGTCCTTCCCCTGCCTGGCACGTGGGGCATGGCCTGCAGAGTGTCCTTCCCCTGCCTGGCACGTGGGGCATGGCCTGCAGAGTGTCCTTCCCCTGCCTGGCACATGGGGCATGCCCTGCAGAGTGTCCTTCCCCTGCCTGGCACGTGGGGCATGGCCTGCAGAGTGTCCTTCCCCTGCCTGGCACGTGGGGCATGCCCTGCAGTGTCCTTCCCCTGCCTGGCACGTGGGGCATGCCCTGCAGAGTGTCCTTCCCCTGCCTGGCACATGGGGCATGCCCTGCAGAGTGTCCTTCCCCTGCCTGGCACATGGGGCATGCCCTGCAGTGTCCTTCCCCTGCCTGGCACGTGGGGCATGCCCTGCAGAGTGTCCTTCCCCTGCCTGGCACGTGGGGCATGCCCTGCAGAGTGTCCTTCCCCTGCCTGGCACATGGGGCATGCCCTGCAGAGTGTCCTTCCCCTGCCTGGCACGTGGGGCATGCCCTGCAGAGTGTCCTTCCCCTGCCTGGCACGTGGGGCATGGCCTGCAGAGTGTCCTTCCCCTGCCTGGCACATGGGGCATGCCCTGCAGAGTGTCCTTCCCCTGCCTGGCACATGGGGCATGGCCTGCAGAGTGTCCTTCCCCTGCCTGGCACATGGGGCATGCCCTGCAGAGTGTCCTTCCCCTGCCTGGCACGTGGGGCATGGCCTGCAGAGTGTCCTTCCCCTGCCTGGCACGTGGGGCATGGCCTGCAGAGTGTCCTTCCCCTGCCTGGCACGTGGGGCATGCCCTGCAGAGTGTCCTTCCCCTGCCTGGCACATGGGGCATGCCTGCAGTGTCCTTCCCCTGCCTGGCACGTGGGGCATGGCCTGCAGAGTGTCCTTCCCCTGCCTGGCACGTGGGGCATGGCTGCAGAGTGTCCTTCCCCTGCCTGGCACATGGGGCATGGCCTGCAGAGTGTCCTTCCCCTGCCTGGCACATGGGGCATGCCCTGCAGAGTGTCCTTCCCCTGCCTGGCACATGGGGCATGGCTGCAGAGTGTCCTTCCCCTGCCTGGCACATGGGGCATGGCCTGCAGAGTGTCCTTCCCCTGCCTGGCACGTGGGGCATGCCCTGCAGTGTCCTTCCCCTGCCTGGCACATGGGGCATGGCTGCAGAGTGTCCTTCCCCTGCCTGGCACGTGGGGCATGCCCTGCAGTGTCCTTCCCCTGCCTGGCACGTGGGGCATGGCCTGCAGAGTGTCCTTCCCCTGCCTGGCACGTGGGGCATGCCCTGCAGAGTGTCCTTCCCCTGCCTGGCACGTGGGGCATGGCCTGCAGAGTGTCCTTCCCCTGCCTGGCACATGGGGCATGGCCTGCTGTGTGTCCTTCCCCTGCCTGGCACGTGGGGCATGGCTGCAGAGTGTCCTTCCCCTGCCTGGCACGTGGGGCATGGCCTGCAGAGTGTCCTTCCCCTGCCTGGCACGTGGGGCATGGCCTGCAGAGTGTCCTTCCCCTGCCTGGCACGTGGGGCATGGCCTGCAGAGTGTCCTTCCCCTGCCTGGCACGTGGGGCATGCCCTGCAGAGTGTCCTTCCCCTGCCTGGCACGTGGGGCATGCCCTGCAGAGTGTCCTTCCCCTGCCTGGCACATGGGGCATGCCCTGCAGAGTGTCCTTCCCCTGCCTGGCACATGGGGCATGGCTGCAGAGTGTCCTTCCCCTGCCTGGCACATGGGGCATGCCCTGCAGAGTGTCCTTCCCCTGCCTGGCACGTGGGGCATGCCCTGCAGGGTTTCCATCTCTACTTTCCATCTCAAGCAGTGCAGGAACAGCAGAGGGGAGGGAGGGATGAGGCCAATCCTGCTCCTCAGAGCTGCACTTTGGGAGCTGCTGCCTGGGAGCTGTTCTCACTCTCTCAGGTGTGAGGAGCAGCAGGTGGGGAAGGAGCAGCTGAGAGTGGAGTGAGGCTCTGGAGGCTTCCACTCAGCACAGAGTGGAGTTGAGAGAGCATTTTCCTGGGTCTCTTGAAGGGAGGTGTTTGAAGCCCAGTTTCTGGGAGAAGAAAACTTCCTGAGGTGGTTCTGCCTCATCCCTGATTGGAGTAGAAAATTCCAACTGTTCCCACTCCCAGGAGAATCCCAGAGTGGTTTGGGCTGGAAGCGACCTCCAGAGCTCAGCCAGCCCAAGCCCCCTGCAGGGACATCCTCTGCTGGATCAGGCTGCTCAGAGCCCTGACCTTGAGTATCTCCAGGGGGTGAGACCTCAACCACCTCCCTGGGCATCCTGTGGCAGTGCTCCAGCAGCCTCCTGCCTGCCCTTGGGCATCCTGCTGCCCACCCTGCAGTGCTGCTTTCCTCTCTCTGGGGTAGTCTCTGCTGGAGTCCAGGGGCTCTGAGCTGCAGGAGCTTTAACTTCTTTTCTCTCCATCCTCAGCAGCTGAAGCAGTTCTCCCCCTCCCTGCCTCTGGGTGGTTGTGCTGGCAGGTTTGCTTTCTTAGCTCTCCTCTCACCCAGGGTAACAAACTGCTGTGAAGCTGCAAAATGCTGAATTCAACTCTCCTGGAGCCTCCTGGTGCCTTCTGCATGCTCATTGGGTGCCTTCTGCCTCCCCACAGGGTCGAGTAGTTGAGAACATCTCCAAGAGGTGTGGAGGGTTCCTGCGGAAGCTGAGCCTGCGTGGCTGCCTGGGAGTGGGAGACAATGCACTCAGGTACTGCAGGGCTGCCTCCTGCTCCAGCCTGGCACACAAAGGATCCCCAAATCACACAGGGTGCCAGCATGGGGAGGGCTGGGAGGGACCTCTGGAGTTCAGCCAGTCCAACCCCCCCTGCCCCAGCAGGGCACCCACAGCAGCTTGCCCAGGAGCACAGTGTCCAGGGGGGGTTGGAAGCTCTCCACACAAGGAGACTCCACAACCTCTCTGGGCAGCCTGCTCCAGGCCTCCAGCACCCTCACAACAAAGAATTTTCTCCTCCTGCTCAGATGGAACCTCCTGGGGCCCACTTTGTGCCCCTTGCCCCTGGTTAGCACCAAGAAGAATCTGGCCCCAGCCTCTTGCCTCCCACCCTTTAGCTCTTGCTGGGCATTGCTCAGCTCCCCTCTGGGGCTGCTCTGCTCCAGGCTCTCAGCCCCAGGGCTCTCAGCCTGTGCTCCTCACAGACCTGCTCCAGGCCCCTCAGCATTTTGGAGTCTCCCCTGGACTCTCTCCAGCAGTTCTCTGTCTCTCTCAAACTGGGGGGCCCAGAACTGGTCCCAGCACTCCAGAAGTGACCTCAGTAGGACAGAGCAGAGCCTCTTGCTGAGCACTGAGAAGATCCCTGAAAGAAAGATTCCCACAGAGGTCTGGGATAGTTTCTGACCACTTTGGATCTGAGATCTTGAGGCTGTGTGTCCAACTCCAAACCTGGAGAGCAGCAGCAGAGAAGCCTTTCCAAGTGATCCTTTTCTCAGCCCCAGGCTGAGGAGCAGCTGGGGCTGAATTCCAGACTCCTGAGGTGGGATGAGAGGAGCAAGATAAATCAGTTTGGTTCATTTAATTAATTCAGACAGCTTTAGCACCTGGGATCTGCTGTGGTAGGGTTTAAAAGAAGCTGTAGGGCTCTGGTGAGAGGGAACTGAGTCTTCTCCTTCCTTCCCTACAGGACATTTGCCCAGAACTGCAGGAACATTGAAGTGCTGAACCTCAATGGCTGCACCAAGATCACAGATGCGTGAGTAAAGCCCTCTGGGAGCCCCAGCAGAGCCTTCTGCTCTGCCCCATCCTCTGCCCTCCTGTAGGGAGAGGGATCTGGGGGTCCTGGTGGCCAGAAGGATGCCCAGGAGCCAGCAATGTGCCCTTGTGGCCAGAAAGCCAAAGGCAACCCTGAGTGGGTTAGAAGGGCTGTGGGGAGCAGGGCAGAGAGGTTCTCCTGCCCCTCTGCTCTGCTCTGCCCTGCTGAGGCCACAGCTGGGATATTGTGTCCAGTCCTGGGCCTCTCAGCTCCAGAAGGACCTCAGGGAAGAGGATGGAAGAGTCCATCCCAGAGGCACAGAGCTGCTGCAGGCAGTGGAGCACCTCCTGGGAGGCCAGGAGGAGGGAGCTGGGAGCAGAGGAGCCTGAGGGCTGCCCTCTGTGCAGGGCTGGAGCCAGGCTCTGCTCAGGGGTGGCCAAGGACAGGGCAAGGGGCACTGGGGGCAAGCTGGGCCAATGGAGGTGCCAGGAGAACAGGAGGGAAAAGTTTGTCCCTGTGAGGGTGCCAGAGCCTGGGGCAGGCTGCCCAGAGAGGTTGTGGAGTCTCCTCTGGAGAGCTTCCAGCCCCACCTGGATGTGTTCCTGGTGCCCTGCCCTGGCAGGGGGCTTGGACTGGGTGCTCTCCAGAGGTCCCTCTCAAGCCCAGCCTTGCTGTGGTTCTGTGCCAGGCTGTCTGTCACCTGCAGGGTGCCTGACCTGGAGCAGAGCCTTTCCCTCAGTGTGTCTCCTGTGCTCTCTTGCAGCACCTGCACCAGCCTCAGCAAGTTCTGCTCCAAGCTCAGGCACCTGGACCTGGCTTCCTGCACTTCCATCACCAACCTCTCCCTGAAGGCACTCAGGTAGGAGCCCCCAGCACTGACTTCTGGCCAGCTGATTGCAGGTTTGGTGACCCAGCAGTGCCTGCAGCCTGTGTGCCTTGGAGGAGCTGAGGTCTCACTGTGCTCAGGTTCTGCTGTTCCATGTGCTGGGCTGCAGCCAGAGGAGTGTGGGCAGCAGGGCAGGAGAGGGGATCCTGCCCCTTGGCTCTGCTCTGCTCAGACCTCACCTCCAGCTCTGCTGTCCCCAGCATCAGGAGGACACAGAGCTGCTGGAGTGAGGCCAGAGAGGACCTTACCCTGTGACCCCCTGCCCTGCAGCCCCTGCCACTGCCTCTGCAGAGCTCTTCCCCTCTGGAGGAGGCTTGGCAGAGCTCTCCCTGTGGGGGTCTGGGGCTGTGCTCAGCTGCCTTCCAGAGATGGGAACTGGGGAGAGCAGAATTTGACTCCAAACCAAATCCACTTTTTCCTTTCCCCTCCCAAGTGAGGGCTGCCCACTGCTGGAGCAGCTGAACATCTCCTGGTGTGACCAAGTGTCCAAGGATGGCATCCAGGCTCTGGTCAGAGGCTGTGGTGGACTCAAAGCTCTGTTCCTGAAGGGCTGCACACAGGTAGGGCTCTGTGCCAGGCTGCCTGGGCTCAGGCACAGCAGCTGGGGCCAGAAGGGTGAGGGAGCTGGGGGGGGCTTGAGTTCCCATTGCTGAAACTGTCACAGTCTGTGCCCCCCAGGCAGTGGCACCCTGGGTGGTGCCCCCCAGGCAGTGGCACTCTGCTTGGTGCAGGGTTAGAATGGAGCTGAGGAAGAAGTTGTTCAGTGCCAGGGTGGTGAGAGCCTGGCACAGGCTGCCCAGGGAGGCTGTGGCTGCCTCCTGCCTGGGGGTGTTCAAGGCCAGGCTGGATGAGGCCCTGAGCAGCTGAGTCCAGCTGGAAGGTGTCCCTGGGCATGGAGGGGAGGTTGGAGGGGCTGAGCTCTGAGCTGAGCCATTCCAGGATTGCTTCAGCTCTGAGCAGGTTGCTGTGGTCTCTGAATTTCTCTCTGCAGCTTGAGGATGAAGCTCTCAAGTACATTGGTGCCCACTGTCCTGAGCTGGTGACTCTGAACCTCCAAACCTGCTTAGTAAGTAAAGCTGCAGAGACTTCCCAGCCCAACCAGGCCCTGTGCTCAGGGCCAGCCCTGCACAGAGCCCTGCAGGATCTGCCCCAGCCACTTCTGAAGGACATGGAACTGTTGGAGAGAGTGCAGAGAAGGACACAAAGATGAGCCAAGGGCTGGAGCAGCTCTGCTCTGAGGCCAGGCTGAGGGGGCTGGGGCTGTGCAGCCTGGAGGGGAGAAGGCTCCAGGGGAGACCTCAGAGCTGCCTGGCAGTGCCTGAAGGGGCTCCAGGAGAGCTGGGGAGGGACTTTGGACAAGGGCTGGGAGTGACAGGACAAGGGGCAGTGGTTTGAAACTGGAAGAGGGCAGAGTGAGAGTGGAGAGGAGGAAGAAATTCCTGGCAGTGAGGGTGAGGAGAGCCTGGCACAGGCTGCCCAGGGAGGCTGTGGCTGCCTCCTGCCTGGAGGTGCTCAAGGCCAGGCTGGATGAGGCCCTGAGCAGCCTGGGCTGGTGGGAGGGGTCCCTGCCCATGGCAGGGGGCTGGAGCTGGCTGAGCTTGGAGGTCCCTTCAGGGCTGGTTGTTCTCTGCTGCTGCTGGGGTGGGTCCCTGGCAGGGGCTTTGTCTTGGCTTCCAACCAAGGAGGTCTCCAGAAGCAAGGCTGCAGAAGGCAGGCAGGAGACAGAGCCCAGGCTGGCTGCTCCCATGGGCCCAGCTCAGGACATTTCCCTGCCTGTGGAACCCCTTTCCCAGTCCTTCCAGAGTCACTTCCAGTGGCTGTGCCCTGCTCCAGCTGCCCCACTGTAGCAGCTGAGTACGTTCTGGGGGTCTGAAAGAAGCAGAACTTGGCCTCAGGTGCTTGCTTGGAAGGGCTTGAGGAGGGAGCTCTGCAGTGCCTTGCAGCCCCAGCTGCACTCCTCCTGCCCTGGTGACTTTGGCTGTGGTGCTGTTGTCTCCTGCAGCAAATCACAGATGATGGCCTCATCACAATATGCAGAGGGTGCCACAAGTTGCAATCCCTCTGTGCTTCAGGCTGCTCTAACATCACAGATGCCATCCTGAATGCCCTGGGACAGAACTGCCCAAGGCTTAGGTGAGTTCCCACCACAGCTTGGTGCCCCCTCCGAGCCCTCCTCTCCCCCTCCTTCCTCCTTCCTCTCCCCCTCCTTCCTCCTTCCTCTCCCCCTCCTTCCTCCTTCCTCTCCCCCTCCTTCTTCCTTCCTCTCCCCCTCCTTCCTCCTTCCTCTCCCCCTCCTTCCTCTCCCCCTCCTTTCTCCTTCCTCTCCCCCTCCTTCCTCTCCCCCTCCTTTCTCCTTCCTCTCCCCCTCCTTTCTCCTTCCTCTCCCCCTCCTTCCTCTCCCCCTCCTTTCTCCTTCCTCTCCCCCTCCTTCCTCCTTCCTCTCCCCCTCCTTCCTCTCCCCCTCCTTCCTCTCCCCTCCTTCCTCCTTCCTCTCCCCCTCCTTCCTCCTTCCTCTCCCCCTCCTTCCTCCTTCCTCTCCCCCTCCTTCTTCCTTCCTCTCCCCCTCCTTCCTCCTTCCTCTCCCCCTCCTTCCTCTCCCCCTCCTTTCTCCTTCCTCTCCCCCTCCTTCCTCTCCCCCTCCTTTCTCCTTCCTCTCCCCCTCCTTTCTCCTTCCTCTCCCCCTCCTTTCTCCTTCCTCTCCCCCTCCTTCCTCCTTCCTCTCCCCCTCCTTCCTCCTTCCTCTCCCCCTCCTTCCTCCTTCCTCTCCCCCTCCTTCCTCCTTCCTCTCCCCCTCCTTCCTCCTTCCTCTCCCCCTCCTTCCTCCTTCCTCTCCCCCTCCTTCCTCCTTCCTCTCCCCCTCCTTCCTCCTTCCTCTCCCCCTCCTTCCTCCTTCCTCTCCCCCTCCTTCCTCCTTCCTCTCCCCCTCCTTCCTCCTTCCTCTCCCCCTCCTTCCTCCTTCCTCTCCCCCTCCTTCCTCCTTCCTCTCCCCCTCCTTCCTCCTTCCTCTCCCCCCTCCTTCCTCCTTCCTCTCCCCCTCCTTCCTCCTTCCTCTCCCCCTCCTTCCTCCTTCCTCTCCCCCTCCTTCCTCCTCCTCTCCCCCTCCTTCCTCCTTCCTCTCCCCCTCCTTCCTCCTTCCTCTCCCCCTCCTTCCTCCTTCCTCTCCCCCTCCTTCCTCCTTCCTCTCCCCCTCCTTCCTCCTTCCTCTCCCCCTCCTTCCTCCTTCCTCTCCCCCTCCTTCCTCCTTCCTCTCCCCCTCCTTCCTCCTTCCTCTCCCCCTCCTTCCTCCTTCCTCTCCCCCTCCTTCCTCTCCCCCTCCTTCCTCCTTCCTCTCCCCCTCCTTCCTCCTTCCTCTCCCCCTCCTTCCTCCTTCCTCTCCCCCTCCTTCCTCCTTCCTCTCCCCCTCCTTCCTCCTTCCTCTCCCCCTCCTTCCTCCTTCCTCTTCCCCTCCTTCCTCCTTCCTCTCCCCCTCCTTCCTCCTTCCTCTTCCCCTCCTTCCTCCTTCCTCTCCCCCCCTTCCTCCTTCCTCTCCCCCGCCTTCCTCCTTCCTCTCCCCCCCAGGTCTGCAGGGTGTGCAGAATGCTCCTCTCAGAGAGCCCTAACCCAGGTCAAAGCTTTCCCTGGGCTGCTTGCAAGGCTCTGAGAAGCAAACTGCCTGCCCCATGCCTCTTCTCCCTTCTTTCTGTGCAGAATATTAGAAGTTGCAAGGTGTTCCCAGCTCACAGACGTAGGCTTCACCACCCTAGCCAGGGTAAGTCCTCCCCTCCCCCTTTCTTCATCTTTGCTGCCCTCTCCACCATGGCTGGGACCCCAGAGGGAATCTTCTCTTGGATGGAGCTTCTGAGGCTTCGATCTCAAGGGCGGAGTGGAAGCCAAGTGACCAAAAGCTGCTCTGGGGTCACCTTGGGCACTGTCCTGACCCACACAGCACATCCAGACCAGGCAGGACCTCGAATGCTTGGGAGCTCAGAGCTTCCCTCTTCATTTTTCTACCTCTCACTGGTAGAACAGAGCCCCCAAACCTTGATTGATAGAACAGAGCCCCCCAAAAACCTTCACTGGTAGAACAGAACCCCCCAAACCTTGATTGATAGAACAGAGCCCCCCAAGAACCTTCACTGGTAGAACAGAACCCCCAAACCCTTGACTGATAGAACAGAGCCCCCAAACCCTTGATTGATAGAACAGAGCCCCCCAAAAACCTTGATTGATAGAACAGAGCCCCCCAAGAACCTTCACTGGTAGAACAGAGCCCCCAAACCCTTGATTGATAGAACAGAGCCCCCCCAAACCTTGATTGATAGAACAGAGCCCCCCCAAACCTTGATTGATAGAACAGAGCCCCCAAACCTTGATTGATAGAACAGAGCCCCCCCAAACCTTCACTGGTAGAACAGAGCCCCCAAACCCTTGATTGATAGAACAGAGCCCCCCAAACCCTTGATTGATAGAACAGAGCCCCCCAAAAACCTTCACTGGTAGAACAGAACCCCCCAAACCTTGATTGATAGAACAGAGCCCCCCAAAAACCTTCACTGGTAGAACAGAACCCCCAAACCCTTGATTGATAGAACAGAGCCCCCCAAAAACCTTCACTGGTAGAACAGAACCCCCCAAACCTTGATTGATAGAACAGAGCCCCCAAACCCTTGATTGATAGAACAGAGCCCCCAAACCCTTGATTGATAGAACAGAGCCCCCCAAACCCTTGATTGATAGAACAGAGCCCCCAAAAACCTTCACTGTAGAACAGAACCCCCCAAACCTTGATTGATAGAACAGAGCCCCCAAAACCTTCACTGGTAGAACAGAACCCCCAAACCCTTGATTGATAGAACAGAGCCCCCCAAAACCTTCACTGGTAGAACAGAACCCCCAAACCTTGATTGATAGAACAGAGCCCCCCAAACCCTTGATTGATAGAACAGAGCCCCCCAAAACCTTCACTGGTAGAACAGAACCCCCAAACCCTTGATTGATAGAACAGAGCCCCCAAAACCTTCATTGTAGAACAGAACCCCCAAACCCTTGATTGATAGAACAGAGCCCCCAAACCCTTGATTGATAGAACAGAGCCCCCCAAACCCTTGATTGATAGAACAGAGCCCCCCAAACCCTTGATTGATAGAACAGAGCCCCCAAAACCCTTGATTGATAGAACAGAGCCCCCCAAACCCTTGATTGATAGAACAGAACCCCCCAAACCCTTGATTGATAGAACAGAGCCCCCAAACCTTGATTGATAGAACAGAACCCCCAAACCCTTGATTGATAGAACAGAGCCCCCCAAAACCTTGATTGATAGAACAGAGCCCCCAAACCCTTGATTGATAGAACAGAGCCCCCAAACCCTTGATTGATAGAACAGAACCCCCAAACCCTTGATTGATAGAACAGAGCCCCCCAAACCCTTGATTGATAGAACAGACCCCCAAACCCTTGATTGATAGAACAGAGCCCCCCAAAACCTTGATTGATAGAACAGAGCCCCCAAACCTTGATTGATAGAACAGAACCCCCCAAACCCTTGATTGATAGAACAGAGCCCCCCAAACCCTTGATTGATAGAACAGAGCCCCCCAAACCCTTGATTGATAGAACAGAACCCCCAAACCCTTCACTGGTAGAACAGAGCCCCCCAAACCCTTGATTGATAGAACAGAACCCCCCAAACCCTTGATTGATAGAACAGAGCCCCCAAACCCTTGATTGATAGAACAGAGCCCCCCAAACCCTTGATTGATAGAACAGAGCCCCCAAACCCTTGATTGATAGAACAGAGCCCCCAAACCCTTGATTGATAGAACAGAACCCCCAAACCCTTGATTGATAGAACAGAGCCCCCAAACCCTTGATTGATAGAACAGAGCCCCCAAACCCTTGATTGATAGAACAGAGCCCCCAAACCCTTGATTGATAGAACAGAACCCCCAAACCCTTGATTGATAGAACAGAACCCCCAAACCCTTGATTGATAGAACAGAGCCCCCCAAAACCCTTGATTGATAGAACAGAACCCCCCAAACCCTTGATTGATAGAACAGAGCCCCCCAAAACCCTTCACTGGTAGAACAGAGCCCCCAAACCCTTGATTGATAGAACAGAGCCCCCAAACCCTTGATTGATAGAACAGAGCCCCCAAACCCTTGATTGATAGAACAGAGCCCCCAAACCCTTGATTGATAGAACAGAGCCCCCAAAACCCTTGATTGATAGAACAGAGCCCCCAAAACCTCTCACTGGTAGAACAGAGCCCCCAAAACCCTTCATTGGTAGAACTGAGCCCCCAAACCCTTCATTGATAGAACGAGCCCCCAAACCCTTGATTGATAGAACTGAGCCCCCAAACCTTCATTGTAGAACAGAGCCCCCAAACCCTTGATTGTAGAACAGAGCCCCCAAATCCCTTCATTGGTAGAACTGAGCCCCCAAATCCCTTCCATAGGTAGAACTGAGCCCCCAAATCCCTTCATTGGTAGAACTGGGACCCCAAATCCCTTCCATAGGTAGAACTGAGCCCCCAAATCCCTTCCATAGGTAGAACTGGGACCCCAAAAACCCTTCCACTGGTAGAGCAGAACCCCCCAAAGCCTCCTCTTGCTGTAGCTGTGCCTCTGGCTTTGATCTCAACTTGCCATTCAGTTGTGTGTTTGATCTTTCCTCTTCCCAGAACTGCCATGAGCTTGAGAAAATGGACCTGGAGGAATGTGTCCAGGTAGGAGATGCCACCTCTGGCTGCTTCTCTTTTAGTCCCAGCAGGGTGGGAGGAAAAATGGGAATGCTGCCTCCAAACTGGGAATTGGTTTAGAATCCTGAGCAGGATTTGGGTGGGGGTTGGGGTTTGGGTTGGGTTTGGGGTTTTTTTGGGTGTTTCTAAGTAGGTTTTGGAGGCTTTGGTTTTGTTTGATGGTGATGGCTTCAGCTGGAAACCATCACAGACCTTCACTAAGTGCTGGCTGTGTGCTGAGGGTCATGGGATGGAGTTGTGAGCCTGAAGCATTCCAAGGCAGAATGGTTGAATTGAGTCAAGATGCCATGGGGAAGACAAAAAAAAACAAAAAAAAAAACAAACCAAAACAAACCAAAATCTCTAAGCCTGAGGATAGGTTTGGAAAGGATTTGGCTCAAGAGAGCAGGAGCTTGCTGGCTGCCATGGGAACAGCCTGACCCTGGTGTTCTGCACTTCCTGGTGCTCAGAGGAGAGCAGGAGAGGAAGTGACAATGGTCCAGACAGGAAGGGATTGAACCCAAAAAAGAGAAAAGAGGAAGAAGCCAAACTGGGCTGAGGGAGTGAAGTGCACTGAGCAAAGCCCAGCCCAGCCCAGCTCCCTCCCCAGCAGCTTGAGGCTCTCCCTGGAGCAGTGACTGGGAGACCACCCAAGGAGCTTTGGACACCTCCTGAGGCAAACCCTTAGGAGCTGTGGTGGTGGTGAAGAGCTCTGAATGCTGTGGGGTTGTTCATGGAGTCATGGGATGGGTTGGGCTGGGAGGGAGCTTCAAGATCACCCAGTGCCAACCCCTGCCATGGGCAGGGACCCCTCCACCAGCCCAGGCTGCTCGAGGCCTCATCCAGCCTGGCCCTGACCACCTCCAGGGAGGAGGCAGCCACAGCCTCCCCTGGGCAACCTGTTCCTTCACAGTGAGGGTGGTGAGACCCTGGGACAGGATGAGGCCTTGAGCAGCTGAGTCTAGCTGGGAGGTGTCCCTGCCCATGGCAGGGAGGTTGGAGCAGATGAGCTCTGAGGTCCCTTCCAGCCTGAGCCATTCTAGGATTGATGATCAAACCACAGCAGCTCCCAGCAGCAATTCTTCTGCCTTCACACCCCTCTGAGGGGCAAGTTCTGAACCAGGAGGGTGCTGGAACACTGCAGGAGGTTACCCAGGGAGGTGCTTGAGGCTCCATCCCTGGAGAGGCTCAAGGTGAGGCTGGACAGAGCCCTGGGCAACCTGATCTGGTTGAGGGGGTTGGGCTGGATGCCCTTTGGAGAGGTCCCTTCCAACCCAACCCACCCTCTGATTGTCTGCCATGAGTTGATGCCTGTCAGGGAGCAGAAGGATCCAGCCCTGGGACGTGGAGGTGAGGCCCTGAGGAGCTGAGGGGAGTGGCAGTGAGGAGGCAGAGAGTTTGCAGCTTCTCTTTTGTGGGGGTGGCCAAAAAAACCAAAAAAAACCCCAAAACCCCAACCCACCAAACCCAACCCCCAAAGCAAAGCCAGAAAGGCCTTGTGCAGAGCCCCCAGCTGAGGGGGCTGCTCTTGCTGCTTTGCAGATCACAGACAGCACTCTCATCCAGCTCTCCATCCACTGCCCACGCCTCCAGGTTCTGGTGAGTGCTCCTGGGGAGGCCTCCAGCTCTGCCCTGCCATGCACAAAGGCATCCCAAGCCCTGCCCCCTGGGGGGGGTTTGTCTCTTTTGACTCCAGAGGCTTGGAAGTGTTCAGCTGAGAAACTTGACCCTGCAGGACCTCTTGTCCCTGCCCTGCTGCTGGCATTAATCCTGCCCCAGGCTGCCTGGGAGGGGATTGTAGGACACTGGATTGTAGGACACTGAATTCTCCTGCAGCCAGCCTCTGGCTGTCCTCAGCCTGGCAGAAGCCATCTACAAACCAGGCTGTGTCCCTCTGCAGGACAGGAGCCTGCAGCCCTCCCCTCCCCTCCCCTCCCCTCCCTCCCCTCCCCCTGGGCAGCTGAGTCCCTGGGCAGTGATGTTCCCCTGCTCCAAATGTCTGGGAATTGAGGCAGGGTCCCCTCTGCATGCCTGGGTGCCCCCGTGGGAGCAGCTGGCCTGGGGGGTGGGATGTGATCTCCTGTGCCCCCCAGTGAAAGGAACTGCCTGCTGCTGCCCCCCAGCTCCATCCCCGCTTCCCCCTGGAGAACTTTGGGGATGCAGCCTCCCGAAATCAGGCACCAAGGAGCTGGCCTGGTGCTTCTGCTGCTTCCTGGAGCCAGTGCCAGGCTCCTTCCCCTGGTCTGCAAGGCCTGAGGTGCCCCCAGGCTGGCAGCAGAGGTGCTTCCTGTGCTGCTGTCCTCTCCCCTGGCCATCACCCTCCCCTCCCCGCAGCTCCCTTCCCCTTGGGGTGCCCCTCGGGGGCGTGGGAGGTCCATCTTGGAGGTGACCTCCACCCCGGAGGTGCCAGCTGCCTGCTGCTGGGCAGGGGCAGAGGCTGCTGAGGGTGTGTGTGGTGCTTGGGTGCAGAGCTTGTCCCACTGCGAGCTGATCACGGACGATGGCATCCGGCACCTGGGCAACGGCGCCTGTGCCCACGACCGGCTGGAGGTGGTGGAGCTGGACAACTGCCCCCTGATCACCGACGCCTCCCTGGAGCACCTCAAGAGCTGCCACAGCCTGGAGAGGATAGAGCTCTACGACTGCCAGCAGATCACCCGGGCAGGGATCAAGAGACTCAGGGTGAGGAGAGACAGAGGGGACCTGAGCCCCTCCGGGACCACCCCGCGGCTGGGAGCTGACTCCCCCGGGACCACCCCACAGCTGGGAGGTGACCCCCAGAGACCACCCCACAGCTGGGAGCTGAGCCCCCCAGAGACCACCCCACAGCTGGGAGCTGAACCCCCAGGGACCACCCCACAGCTGGGAGCTGAGCCCCCAGAGACCACCCCCCAGCTGGGAGCTGAGCCCCAGGGACCACCCCACAGCTGGGAGCTGAGCCCCAGAGACCACCCCACAGCTGGGAGCTGAACCCCCAGAGACCACCCCACAGCTGGGAGCTGAGCCCCCCAGAGACCACCCCACAGCTGGGAGCTGAACTCCCCAGGGACCACCCCACAGCTGGGAGGTGACCCCCAGAGACCACCCCACAGCTGGGAGCTGACCCCCCCAGGGACCACCCCACAGCTGGGAGCTGAACTCCCCAGGGACCACCCCACAGCTGGGAGCTGAACCCCCAGAGACCATCCCACAGCTGGGAGCTGACCCCCCCAGGGACCACCCCCCAGCTGGGAGCTGAGCCCCAGGGACCACCCCGCAGCTGGGAGCTGACTCCCCCAGGGACCACCCCACAGCTGGGAGCTGAGCCCCCAGAGACCACCCCACAGCTGGGAGCTGACCCCCCCAGGGACCACCCCACAGCTGGGAGCTGAGCCCCCAGAGACCACCCCACAGCTGGGAGCTGACCCCCCCAGGGACCACCCCACAGCTGGGAGCTGAGCCCCAGGGACCACCCCACAGCTGGGAGCTGAGCCCCCCAGGGACCACCCCCCAGCACCAGGCTGGGAGGGACCCTCCAAGGTCTCCCTCCGCACAGCTCCAGCTCCTGCTGGCTGCCCAGGACACATCAGGGCTGACCTTGAATGTCTGCAGGCAGAGTTTGCCCCATCCCTGGGGGCACTCGAGGCCAGGCTGGGCAGGCTCTGGGCACCCTGCCCTGCTGGGGGCTGTCCCTGCTGCCTGCAGGCCTTGCCCGGGGTGCCCTTTGGGGGTCCCTTCCCCCCCCCCAGCCCACTCTCTGCTTCTTCCCATGCTTGGAGCCAGCAGCTTCCACTTCCAGCTGGGGCTTGGTCTCCTCTCCCAGGTGAGAGGAGGAGAGGGAATGGCTTCAGGTAGCCCCAGGGCAGGCTCAGGCTGGGCTTGAGAAACCATCTGTGGGTCAGGGCCTGGCCCAGGCTGCCCAGGGAGGCGCTGGAGGCACCAGGGCCTGGTGCTGTGCTGGGGCTGGCTGGTGAGAGAAGGATTTTCTTTTGCCAACCCACCCCCCTGGCAGGTCCCTCTGCCTCTCCCCGCTCTGAGGCGCTGGCCTGAGCCCTCTCTGTCTCTTTCAGACTCACCTCCCCAACATCAAGGTCCACGCCTACTTCGCGCCGGTCACTCCCCCGCCCTCGGTGGGAGGCAGCAGGCAACGATTCTGCAGATGCTGCATCATCCTATGACAGTGGGGAGGGAGCTGCCCTCCTGCAAACTGAGGCTTGAATTCCACTGGGTAGAGGTCTCTGGTGGACACCGACATCTCCAGGGGAAAAGTTTTTGGTTTTTTTTTTTTTTCCCCTTGCCCCCACCCTCCCTCTCCCCAGGGTCATTTTGCAAAGGGGCTGTGGTGCCAGGCCCCCTGTAGCCAACCCCCTGCCACCCAGGCCCTGCCAGCACAGCTGCTGCAGGCAGGGCAGGAGCTGCAGCTGGAGCTGTTCTGGGCTGGGCTTCTTCTCTAGGTGGATGTGGGGACAAAGCCTGCCCCATTCCTGCTGGGCATGCTGAGGTGGAAGCCTGGGGGGGGAGGAGGGGGTTTGGTTCCTTTTCTTTTTGCCAACCCAGAAGAGACTTTGGGGCTGCTGTTGAGCTTGGGGTAGGAACTGAGATGCTGGCAGAGGAGGGAGAGGAGAGGAAGATGCTTGAACCCTGCATCCTTTCTCCAGGAGCAAGCCAAACCCAACCCAACCTGAAAACTCCACCAAGCTTGGGGCCCCTCTTGTAGTGAGGGAATGAAGCAGCAGCTCCTTGGGATGAGTTCCTTGTGCTCCTCTGCTTCCCATTCCCTGCTGACCACCCTCAGCATGCTCACACTGGGGCTTCTCCTGACCCTCTGGAAGGTCCTCCTGACCCTCTGGAAGGTCCTCCTGAAGGTCCTCCTGCCTCCTCTCTCCTGTAGCATGCAGCTCAGAGGCTCCCCAGATCTTTCTGCTGTAGTTTGGAATTTCTCCTGTCAGGCTCAGGTTGGTTTGGGGTTGTTTTTTTTGTTTTTGTTTTTTTTTTTTTTCCACCCTCCCCACCTCCTGCTGCTCTATTTTGGGGTCATTTTTACTGCTTTCTAATCCAGCCCTTGACTGAGCTTCACCAAACACAAATTCTCAAGCAGCCTGAGGCAGGAGGGTTGGAACTGGAGGATCTTGAAGGTCTCTTCCAACCCATGGTAGGCTTCCATGAGTTTTCAGAAGCCCTTTGGGAGCAGGAGGAGCCTGAGGTGATGAGCTGCAGATGAGCTGCACTCCAGGCTGGGCTGAGGGAGGCTCCTGCTCAGGTTTTAGCAGCAATTGGGTGTCCAGATCTGGGTTATTGCACTTCAGGTTTTTATCCCAGTGACAAAAATAGGACTTGATAAAGAGGAGGAGGGGGGGAAAAAGCAACCAAGCATTAGGCTGTGAGCTCCTCCTGGCCCATCCCTCTGCTCCCCAGGGGACCAGCAGAGCAGAATCTCACTGCTTGCTGCCTTGAGGGGGGAAGAGCAGGGCTGAAAATGCCCCCTCCAGGCCTGGTTCCCATTTTGGGGTGGCACACTGAGGTGCCAGCACTGGGTTGGGTTTGGCTTCTCCTGCATCTCCCCACAGGTAAGTGTCTGGAGGAGGAAGCAGCCAGAGGAGAGGAGGCTCTGCTGTGGCCCAGCTGGCAGGGCAGAGGTGTTCAGAGCAGCTGAGGGCATTTCAGGCACAAGGGAATGTGGCAGAGGGCTGTGGGCAGCCTTGGGCCAGCTCTGAGCTGCCAGCTCCTTGCTGCTGCCAGGTGCCCAGGGGAGCTGATGGGCACCCAGCAAGGGTCTTGTGGGGCAGCCTCTGAGGAGTTTGAGTCCTTGGGGGGCTGCTGCTGCCTGCCCCCCCCTCCATGGGACACTTCCCAGCTGCCTGGGGCAGGAGGGGACCTGTCCCACCCCGGGGGCAGGCTCTGCCCCATGGCAGGAGGGCTGTGAGCAGTGTGTGGAGCTGGTGCTGGGCTCGGGGCTGGGACTGGCTGAGCCTGCAGGCCTCAGCTGTGCTCTCAGCTCCTGGCTGCCTGGGGCAGGGCAGTGCAGCTCCACCTCGGTGCCGGGGGTGGGGCAGGAGCAGGGAGCAGCTCTTCAGGGGCCTGGGGGCAGGGCTGAGGTTGCTCTGAGGACAGGGCTGCTGCCTCCCCCCCTCTGAGCTCCCCAGGCAGGCAGCAGGGGGGCTTAGGGAGCTGTCCCCCCCCTATCCACAGCCTCAATCTCCCTCCCCTCCCCCCTGCCTGTGCTCCCCAAGGGCTGCTAGGTGCCCCCCAGCCCCTGCTAGGTGCCCCCCAGCCCCTGCTGCTGTGGTCCAAAGGCTTCTGCCAGCTCCTGCCCTGCAGAGCCCTTTGGCTGCCTCCTGCCCTTCAGCTCCTCCTCAGTGCTGTGGCTCCTCTGCCCTCCCAGGGCTCCTTCCTCCCCCTCTGCAGGCTGGCAGGAGGCAAAATGCCCTTCCCAGGGGGCAGAGGGACAGCAGCACCCAACCTTGGCACAGCTGGGGGGGAGGGAGGGGCAGGTCCCCCCTGGGCAGCTCATCCTGGGGCAGGGCAGAGCTGAGCTGGTGGCTTTGGAGGGCAGGGAGTAGTTGGCAGCTTGAGCTCCTTGGCACAGAGCAGAGTTTGCAAGGAGAAAGCTCCAGAATTCCAAACCCAAAGCAGTTTCCTTCCTTTCTTTTCCTTTCTTTTCCTTTCTTTTCCTTTCTTTTCCTTTCTTTTCCTTTCTTTTCCTTTCTTTTCCTTTCTTTTCCCTTCTTTTCCTTTCTTTTCCTTTTCTTTTTCCTTTCTTTTCCTTTCTTTTTCCTTTCCTTTTTCCTTTCTTTTCCTTTCTTTTCCTTTCTTTTCCTTTCTTTTCCTTTCTTTTCCTTTCTTTTCCTTTCTTTTCCTTTCTTTTCCTTTCTTTTCCTTTCTTTTCCTTTCTTTTCCTTTCTTTTCCTTTCTTTTCCTTTCTTTTCCTAGCAGGGTGACAGCACTAAGGTAGCTCCAACTACTTGACAGTGTCCTTTTAAAGTCAATTCTCCATCTTCAAATGGACTCTTCCTTATGTTTGTATTTATAAATACCAATAAAAACCATTTTCCAAGCTGGGTTTTTACTGGAGGAACATCTCTGGAACAGGGACACCCACAGCAGGGGCTCCAGGGGGGGTGCCCAGCCCCACTCAGAGGTGCTGAGCTCCTCAGGGAGTTGTGTGAGGACAAAGATGGGAGGAGAAGAAGGCACTTTCCACTCCCACCCCAGGCACAGCCTCCGTCCCAGCCTCCTGCCCTGCTCCTTCCCCAGCCTCCTGCCCTGCTCCTTCCCCAGCCTCGCTCCCTGCTCCTTTCCCAGCCGGGGGAGGAGCAGACGGCAGCGTGCTGGGGACAGCTGTCACCAGCGCAGGATCAGAGGCATGGAGCTGAGCCAGGATGGGACCCGAGCCAGGATGGGTCCCTTCTCCTTGCCCCTCTGCGGGAGGGGCTGGGTGAGGCTGGCAGGGCTGGAGGGATGCTGAGCTGTGGGGGCTGGTGCCAGCCTCGGGCTCCTCTCTCCATGCCAGCTCCGGCGCTGGGGGCACAGCTGGCACGGGCGATGCAGCTCCAGGGCCAGGTGGTGCCCTCTGGAGCAGGCACTGCCCAGAGCCAGGACTCGCCCAGGGGCAGCGTCCCCTGGCCACCAGCTCTCCTTCGCTGGTGGCCACCGTGAAGCAGGTCTGGTCCAGCAGGTTCCTGATCAGCTGCAGGACCCTGGGGGGAGGTGAGGGCAGGCAGGCTGGGGCTGGGGGTGCCAGCCCAGCCCCCCGGAGCACTGCAGCAAGGGGCACCTGTGGGGGCTGAGCCTCGCTGGGAGCACATCGCAGACCCCAAGGCTGTGGCGTCCTGGCTGTCACCACCGCCTGGGTGTCCCCCCCTGGTCCTTCCTGAGTGTCCCTGACGAGGACGTGGATTCCGGAGGGTCCCTGCCGGGCCGGCTGCAGGATCTGGCCCGCGGGCAGCGTCCCAGGAGGCTTCGGCACCGTCAGCTCCAGGTACAGCCCTGGGACAGGAATAGGTAGGGATGGGGATGGGAATAGGATAGGGATGGGGACAGAGATGGGGATGGGAATAGGGATAGGATGGGGATGGGGACAGGGATAGGGATGGGAATAGGATGGGGATGAAGACAGGGATAGGGATGGAAATAGGATAGGGATGGGAATAGGATGGAGATGAAGACAGGGATAGGGATGGAAATAGGATGGGGATGGAGACAGGGATAAAGATGGGAATGTGATAGGATGGGGATGGGAATAGGATAGGGATGGAGACAGGGATAGGGGTGGGAATGGGATAGGATGGGGACAGGATAGCAGCAGGTTGGGGTCAGGGATGGGGCAGTGAGCAGAGAGCCTCCTGCCCCCCACCCCCGGGTGTCCTCCCCTTGTCCAAGGACATCTCCCCCCCCCCCCGCCCCAGCCATGCCAGTCCACCCTGTCCAGGGCAACAAGCCAAGGCTGCCCTGTGCCAGCCTCTGTGCCCAATCTCCCCCCCCCCCCCCCTCCCAGGCTGTGTTTTAATTCCTTTAATTTCACCCAGAATTGGCTCATTTGGAGGCAGAAAAAATGGGGAGGGGGAGGCGGCACTGACAGCCCCCTCCCCCCAGGTGTTAATGGGAGGGTTGGGGAGGGGGGCTATGGGTGCTGCTCCCCCCCATCCAGGGTGCAAACAGGGGGCCCGGGGGGTCTTGACCCCCTCCAGGTTGAAAACAGGGCAGGGTCTGGCGGTGCTGCACCTCCCACGGTGCACACAAGGAGGGGTCTGGGGGTGTTGACCCCACCAGGGTGCAAATTAGAGGGGGGGGTCCCCTCCCCACTATCCCTCCGTCTGCGACTGCTTGGAGATGGGGGGGTGGGGAGGGTGGTGCAAGCCCCTCCCCATGGGGGCCTACAGCCAATGGGCAGTCGCAGATTAGCATAAATCTCCATGCCCCCCCCGGGCGGGGTGGGACCGGCGGCAGCTTGAGCTCGGCGCTGTCGCGACAGCAGCGTTGGGGGCCAGGGGGGCAGCGAGGAGTGCATGACGGAGCCGCCCGGGGAGAACGAACCGGCGGGGACCACCCCCCACCCGGCACCGGGACCGGGACTGGGACCAGCAGCAAGGTACGGCTGGGGGAGGGGGACACGGACACAGTGCGGGGGGAGGGGGGGCATGGAGCATCCTGTCCCGGGTGCTGTTAGATGTTTTGGGGCGTTCCTGAGGGGATTCGGCCCCGGTGCCCCCTCCCCAGCCCTGCTGACTCGGATCCCGGGGCGGGCTGGGCTGCTGCAGCCGGGGAGCCGCAGCTTTAGGGGGGCTAAGAGGGGTCCCTGACATCCCTGCAGGGCCTCAGTCACCCGGGGGGGTCCCTTTGTCCCTTCCCAGGTCCCTGTCACCAGTGGGGGGGTCCCTGTCACCCCGAGGGTGGGCTCCTGTCCCTTCCCGGATCCCTGGCACTCCGTGGAGGGGTCCTTGGCACTCCTGGAGGGTCCCTGGCACCCGGAGGGGTCCTCTTGGCCCTCCCCTGCTCCCTTCCACCCGGGGGGGTCCCAGTCACTCCTGAGGGGGTCTTCCCCTGGTCCCTTCTTTCCGGGTCCCTGTCACCCCGAGGAGGGGTCCTCTTGTCCCTTCCCTGTCATCCCGGGGGGTGGTCCCTGGCACCTCACAGGCGGTGCCCATCGCGGGGGGCGGAGGGGGGGTGTCCCTGGCACCCTGGGGCGGGGGTCTCCCTGCGGCAGATGCAGAGGCTGAAGCGTTCCTTATCCCTCCAGACGCTGCTGCGGAGCAAGAGCTTGGAGAGCCTCTTCCCGCGGCGGGGGGCGGGGGTGCAGGGCCCGGGACCCCCCCCAGTGCCCCCTCGCACCCACGGCTTCCAGCAGCACAGCTTCAAGAAGCGGAGTCCCTGCGAGCTCTGCCGCCAGCTGATCGCGGGTGGGTGCTGGGGGAGGGGTGGGGGTGCAGGGAGCGTGGGGAGGGGGAGTGTCAATTCGTGTCCCTGGCCGGGACACCCCCCCACCCCCCACCCTCCCCTCGCTGCCCGCAGGCAACTCGTGGCAGGGGCTGCGGTGCAAGGCGTGCAAGGCTGGGGGGCACCTCTGGTGCTCCCTGGGCATCTCCCACCGGCAGTGCCCTGGCAAAACGGTAAGTGCTGGGGGGGCACAGCCCTATAGCCCCCCCCCCGGGCTCCCCGGCACAGCTCTGCTCCCTCCAACACAACTCTGCTCCCTCCAACACTGCTCTGCTCCCTCCAACACAGCTCTGCTCCCCCGACACAGCTCTGCTCCCCCCGGCACAGCTCTGCTCCCCCCGACACAGCTCTGCTCCCCCCGACACAACTCTGCTCCCCCCGGCACAGCTCTGATCCCTCCGACACAGCTCTGATCCCTCCGACACAGCTCTGATCCCTCCGACACAGCTCTGCTCCCCCCGGCACAGCTCTGATCCCTCCGACACAGCTCTGATCCCCTGACACAACTCTGATCCCCCCGACACAGCTCTGATCCCTCCGACACAGCTCTGATCCCCTGACACAACTCTGCTCCCCCCGACACAGCTCTGCTCCCCCGGCACAGCTCTGCTCCCCCCGACACAGCTCTGCTCCCCCGACACAGCTCTGCTCCCCCCACACAGCTCTGCTCCCCCCGACACAACTCTGCTCCCCCCGACACAGCTCTGCTCCCCCGACACAGCTCTGCTCCCCCCCGACCCAACTCTGCTCCCCCCGACACAGCTCTGCTCCCCCCGACACAGCTCTGCTCCCCCGACACAGCTCTGCTCCCCCCCGACACAACTCTGCTCCCCCCGACACAGCTCTGCTCCCCCCGACACAACTCTGCTCCCCCCGACACAGCTCTGCTCCCCCGACACAGCTCTGCTCCCCCCACACAGCTCTGCTCCCCCCGACACAACTCTGCTCCCCCCGACACAGCTCTGCTCCCCCCGACACAGCTCTGCTCCCCCCACACAGCTCTGCTCCCCCCGGCACAGCTCTGCTCCCCCCACACAACTCTGCTCCCCCCGGCACAGCTCTGCTCCCCCCGACACAGCTCTGCTCCCCCCACACAGCTCTGCTCCCCCCGACACAACTCTGCTCCCCCCACACAGCTCTGCTCCCCCCACACAGCTCTGCTCCCCCCGACACAACTCTGCTCCCCCCGACACAACTCTGCTCCCCCCGACACAGCTCTGCTCCCCCGACACAGCTCTGCTCCCCCCCGACACAACTCTGCTCCCCCCGACACAGCTCTGCTCCCCCCGACACAGCTCTGCTCCCCCGACACAGCTCTGCTCCCCCCACACAGCTCTGCTCCCCCCGACACAACTCTGCTCCCCCCGACACAGCTCTGCTCCCCCCGACACAGCTCTGCTCCCCCCACACAGCTCTGCTCCCCCCGGCACAGCTCTGCTCCCCCCACACAACTCTGCTCCCCCCGGCACAGCTCTGCTCCCCCCGACACAACTCTGCTCCCCCCGACACAACTCTGCTCCCCCCGACACAGCTCTGCTCCCCCCGACACAGCTCTGCTCCCCCCGACACAGCTCTGCTCCCCCCGACACAACTCTGCTCCCCCCACACAGCTCTGCTCCCCCGACACAGCTCTGCTCCCCCCACACAGCTCTGCTCCCCCGACACAGCTCTGCTCCCCCCGACACAACTCTGCTCCCTCCAACACAGCTCTGCTCCCCCCACACAGCTCTGCTCCCCCCACACAACTCTGCTCCCCCCGGCACAGCTCTGCTCCCCCCGACACAGCTCTGCTCCCCCCGGCACAGCTCTGCTCCCCCCGACACAGCTCTGCTCCCTCCAACACTGCTCTGCTCCCCCCGACACAACTCTGCTCCCCCCACACAGCTCTGCTCCCCCCACACAGCTCTGCTCCCCCCGACACAGCTCTGCTCCCCCCGGCACAGCTCTGCTCCCCCCACACAGCTCTGCTCCCCCCGACACAGCTCTGCTCCCCCCGGCACAGCTCTGCTCCCCCCACACAGCTCTGCTCCCCCCGACACAGCTCTGCTCCCCCCGGCACAGCTCTGCTCCCCCCGGCACAGCTCTGCTCCCCCCACACAACTCTGCTCCCCCGACACAGCTCTGCTCCCCCCGGCACAGCTCTGCTCCCCCCACACAGCTCTGCTCCCCCCGACACAGCTCTGCTCCCCCGGGGTCGAGGGTGCTGCAGGCGCCGGGGTGCACACGCGTGTGCAAGGAGCTGCGTGGGCACCGAGGTGTTCCCTCCGCCCTGCACACCCCCAGCTCTGTGTGTCCCCCCCCGCCTCGGGGGGCCCTGGGGGTGCTGGATCCCCTCCTTTGCGCCAAAATCCTTTTTTCCTTCCCCAAATATCCCTCCCCCTCCCCGCCCCTAATCGATTTATTTTTTTTTTTTCCCTTCCAGGTTGCCTCTTTCCGCCGCAATTTCAGCTCCCCCCTGCTGCTGCCAGGGCAGGGGGGCGCTGGGCAGGGTGAGCCCCCCCAAGGTGAGCCCCCCCCCCCCAGTCCCGGCTGCACCTAGCATGGGACACAAAGTGGAGTGGGGGGCTGGGAGGGGGTCCCTGACACCCCCTGTGCCACCCCCAGCCCCTGTGGATCCTGTGTACGAGGCACTGCGGGTTGGCACCTCCCTGGCACACGGCAGCAGCCCCCCAGAGCTGCCCCCCAGCTTCCAGGTACCCCCAGAACTGGGGAGGGAGAGGGATGGGAGCGGGGGGAGGGAGTGTGGGACCCCTCCCCGAGCCCTCCCTCTGCTCTAGGCTGACACAGCAGCAGCTGGAGAGGAGAGTGAGGACCCCCCGGGCAGCAGTGCCGGTGGTAAGGAGGTGTCATGGGGGTGGGGGCAGGAGGGGGGCTCAGGGCTGACTCTGTGTCCCCCCCCCCCCGGCGTGTCTCCACAGCTGTGACCCCAGCGGAGAGGGAGGGAGCAGAGGAGAGGAGCCTCGGGCAGCAGGTGGGGGGAGAAGGATGGGGATGAAAGGTGGGGAACTGGGGGGCTCCGGGGGGGCACCAGGCTGTGGGGCAGAGCTGGGAGCCGTGGGGCAGAGCCGGAGCCATGGGGCAGAGCTGGGAGCTGTGGGGCACAGCCGGGGCCGTGGGGCAGAGCTGGGAGCCGTGGGGCAGAGCCGGAGCCATGGGGCAGAGCTGGGAGCCGTGGGGCAGAGCTGGGAGCTGTGGGGCAGAGCTGGGAGCCGTGGGGCACAGCCGGAGCCGTGGGGCACAGCCGGAGCCATGGGGCAGAGCTGGGAGCTGTGGGGCACAGCCGGGGCCGTGGGGCAGAGCTGGGAGCCGTGGGGCAGAGCCGGAGCCATGGGGCAGAGCTGGGAGCTGTGGGGCACAGCCGGGGCCGTGGGGCAGAGCTGGGAGCTGTGGGGCAGAGCTGGGAGCCGTGGGGCAGAGCTGGGAGCTGTGGGGCAGAGCTGGCCGTGCCCGCAGCGTGCCCGCGGTGCCCCCCGCCGGGCCCCGGCTGCGATATTCTCCTAGGTGGCTCTCTACAAGTTCGTGCCCCGGGAGCAGCAGGACCTGGCCCTGCAGTGAGTGGGGAGGGGGCTGGGCCCACGTGCGGGGGTGCCCCACAGCTGCCCCACACCTCCCTCTTGCCAGGCCTGGGGACAGGGTGACGCTGGTGGACGACTCCAACGAGGACTGGTGGAAGGTCGGGGGGGGGGGGGGGCAGCAAGAGGGGCTGGGGGCACCGTGGGGGCTGGGGGAAGGCCCGGGGGAGACCCTGGGGGTCGGTGGGAGGTTGCCGGGGGGCTGGTGGAAGGCTGGGAGGGGTCTGGGGGAAGGTTTTGGGGTGACTGTGGAGGCCGGGGGGGTCTGGGGGTGGTGGAATGTCTGGGAGCAGCTCGGGGGCTGGCAGAAGGTGAGGAGGGGTCTGGAGGAAGGGCGGGGGGGCTCTGGGGGGCATGGTGGGGGCTGGCAGAAGGTGAGGGAGCACCAGGGGCTGCGGTAGGTGGTCAGGAGGCTCTTGGGTGGGCAGCAGCTGGGCAGCCAGGAGCCTGGGGAGGGGGCACTGGTGCCAGGGCACTCACTGGTGCTCGGGGGGGGGTCTCATCCTGGCGGTGCCACCCCTCAGGGCAAGGTGGGCGACCGCCTGGGCTTCTCCCCTGCCAACCCTGTGCAGAGGATCCGTCTGGGGAGAGCGTCTGGAGGAGCTGCCAGGCAGTGCCCGGGGACTGGCAGCAGGGCAGGATGAGCCTCAGGGAGAACCAGGTACAGGGCTGGCACCTCCCTGCCGCCCCGGGGCACCCCAGTGCCACCCTGGGGCACCCCGAGCTGAGGCTGCTCTCGGCAGGGTGCTGCCAGAGCCGTGCCCCACGCTCTGCCCCTGTCTGTGCCAGAGCAGCGTTGGCATGGGCAGGACCCAGGGCCTCCTGCGGGTGACCAGTGGCAAGAAGCGAGGGCTGGTGCCCGCCGAGGCTCTCACCCAGATCTGAGGGGCAGCCTCCAGCCCCCCCTGCCAGTGTCCCCTTGCCCATCCCGGGGGCACCACTGCCCCTGGCCCTCCACACCTCAGGAAGTCCAAACTGGGCAGACTTGAACCCCTCTGAGCCATGCCCAGGGGCCTGTGCCCAGTGTCTGCACCCCCACAGGGTACTGCCCTGCTGGCAGGGGACAGAGGAGGTGGCCCCCAGGGTGGCACTGCCCATGGCTAGGGGCACCCACGGAGCTGCTCCTAATTCCCTTCCTCCTATGTGTGCCAGTTGAAGTGTCTGGGCATAGCAGGGGGGTGTGCAGGGCACAGGTGTGCCAGTCCTACCAGGGCACACATCTGGCACACACCTCTGCCTGGGCACAGGCATCTGCCATGCCACACACACTCCAGAGCCACACACACCTGTACCTGGGCACAAACACCCTCTGCCACCCCCCACACCTGTGCCACCCCACCTGTGCCACCCAGCTTGCCCAAGCAATAACCCCCACCCCATGCCCAGGTGGCACCTGTGCCCACCCCTGGGGTGCCCCAGCCTGAGACATGACATTAAACTGCTGCTGCCCTGCTGTTGGTGCCACCAGGTCATGCTTCTGTGCCATCCAGAGGAGCTTTGGGCACAGGGGGGGCAGATGGGTACCCCCCCCAAGTGCTGTCCCCTTGCCTTGGTGCTGTGCCACCCACTGTGGGCACCAGGGCTGTCCTCTGGCCACATGAGTCATGCTGTGCCCAGCCATGGTGAGTCACCAATGGTGGTGCCAGCAGCTGGGCCAAGGACAGAGTGGGCAGCAGGGGGGGCACAGGGGGTGTCCTGGCACTGGGGAAGGTCACCCATGGGGACCTGGTGCATGGGCACAGTGTGAGGCAGGTGCCAAGGACTGGCCCTGGGGGCAACTGCCCCCTGCAGCCCTGTGGCCAGGCAGTGCCCTCAGCTGTGTGGTGAGGCAGGAGGCTGCCAGCTGCATTGCCCCAGGGGTGGGCACCGCTCCCCCAGCTCATAAAGCCTCCTGTGGGCACAGGGAGGGGGCACAGCTTGTAGGGGGCACTGTGCCCCTCTGTCCCTGCAGGGAGGTGGCAGTGCCAGCCAGCAGGTCTGCTAAGGAGCTGCCCAAGGAGCTCCCCAAGCCCTCCTGCACCTGACCCAGGTGAAGATGCCCCTGAGGGGGGGGGCTCGTGCCCAAGCCCCAACCCCCAGCCACGCCCCAGGGCTGCCCAGGCAGCTGGTTTGGTGCCCAGGGAGCAGGGCAGGGCTGGCAGCAGGCTGGGGGAGCTGCAGCTGCCCCCTCCCCACCCCCAGCCCCCGGGGGCAGAGCCAGGAGCAGAAGCCGTGGTGGGGCAGGCCTGGAGGGGTTTTACTGAAGGCTGCTGGGCAGTGCCCGGGCAGTGCCAGGCCTTCACTTCTTGGTCTCCTCCTCCTTGGAGAGGGTTTTGATGATTTCCTCCTTCTTGGCCTGCAGCCTCTCCTCGCGCCGCTTCCGAGCCTCCTTCGTCTTGGAGCGCCGAGCCTCGGCCTGGTCCCTGCGGGAGTGCGGGGGGGAGGGGCTCAGACAGACAGCAGCCTCCCCCTGCCCGCAGGAGCCTCCCCCTGCCCCCAGGAACCTCCCCCTGCCCGCAGGAACCTCCCCCTGCCCCCAGGAACCTCCCCCTGCCCCCAGGAACCTCCCCCTGCCCGCAGGAGCCTCCCCCTGCCCCCAGGAACCTCCCCCTGCCCCGCAGGAGCCTCCCCCTGCCCCAAGGAGCCTCCCCCTGCCCCCAGGAACCTCCCCCTGCCCCAGGAACCTCCCCCTGCCCAAGGAGCCTCCCCCTGCCCCCAGGAACCTCCCCCTGCCCCCAGGAACCTCCCCCTGCCCGCAGGAGCCTCCCCCTGCCCGCAGGAACCTCCCCTGCCCCCAGGAACCTCCCCCTGCCCCAAGGAGCCTCCCCCTGCCCCCAGGAACCTCCCCCTGCCCCCAGGAGCCTCCCCCTGCCCCCAGGAACCTCCCCCTGCCCCCAGGAACCTCCCCCTGCCCCAAGGAGCCTCCCCCTGCCCCCAGGAACCTCCCCTGCCCCCAGGAACCTCCCCCTGCCCCCAGGAACCTCCCCCTGCCCGCAGGAACCTCCCCCTGCCCCCAGGAGCCTCCCCCTGCCCCCAGGAGCCTCCCCCTGCCCGCAGGAACCTCCCCCTGCCCCCAGGAACCTCCCCCTGCCCCCAGGAGCCTCCCCCTGCCCCCAGGAACCTCCCCCTGCCCCCAGGAACCTCCCCCTGCCCCGCAGGAACCTCCCCCTGCCCCCAGGAACCTCCCCCTGCCCGCAGGAACCTCCCCCTGCCCCCAGGAACCTCCCCCTGCCCACAGGAACCTCCCCCTGCCCCGCAGGAGCCTCCCCCTGCCCCCAGGAACCTCCCCCTGCCCCGCAGGAGCCTCCCCCTGCCCCCAGGAACCTCCCCCTGCCCCGCAGGAGCCTCCCCCTGCCCCCAGGAGCCTCCCCCTGCCCCATAGGATCCTGCAGGAGTCTCCTCTCACCCCCCAGGAGCCTCCCCCTGCCCCATAGGATCCTGCAGGAGTCTCCTCTCACCCCACAGGAGCCTCCTCCTGCCCCATAGGATCCTGTAGGAGCCTCCCCCTGCCCCCGCAGGAACCTCCCCCTGCCCCGCAGGATCCTGCAGGAGCCTCCCGGGGCTCCAGCAGAGGCAGCAGTGGCAGGGGGCAGCCTGCAGGTGGTCTCCAGCCCCCAGGGGGTTCCCAGACTCACGCCAGGAGCTTCTTGCGAGCCTTGTCTGCCTTCAGCTTGTGGATGTGCTCCATCAGGATCCTCTTGTTCTTGAAGACATTGCCCTTCACCTTCAGGTACAGGCTGTGGTACCTGAGGGGCAGGGCACAGCCTGCTGAGGCCACACCAGGGCTGCTCTGGGCCCCCCACTGCAGCCAGGACACTGAGGGGTCCAGAGGAGGGCAAGCAGGGTGGGGAAGGGGCCGGGGAGGGGCAGGTTGTGGGCTCTGAGGGCTCTGGGCCCCTCTCTGGCCTGCCTCTGCCAGCTGCCCTCGGGGCACAGGGGAGGCTGAGGGAGGCCTGGTTGCCCTCTGCAGCTCCCTGAGAGGAGGCTGCAGCCAGGGGGGGCTTGGGCTCTGCTCACAGGAAATGGCCTCAAGCTGCAGCAGGGGAGGCTCAGGTTGGACAATTCCTTCCCAGGGAGGGTTCCCAGGCCCTGGCTCACCCCTGGAGGTGCCTCAGAGCCACCTGGATGTGGCTGGGTGGCAGTGGTGTGGTTGGGAGCTCTGGGGGAGAGGCTGGGGCTTGATGAGCTCCAAGCTCCCTTCCAACCTCAGCAGCTCCATGGAACTGCACTGGGAATGGAGCTGCCCAGAGACCAAAGCCCTGCCCAGAGACCAAAGCCCTGCCCAGGAGACCAAAGCCCTGCCCAGGAGACCAAAGCCCTGCCCAGAGACCAAAGCCCTGCCCAGAGACCAAAGCCCTGCCCAGGAGACCAAAGCCCTGCCCAGAGACCAAAGCCCTGCCCAGAGACCAAAGCTCTGCCCAGCTCCCAGACATCCTCCTGGCCCCGGGGTGCTGTGGGGAGCAGGATCCCTCCTGGGAGCAGGCAGGGAGACCCTGCTGGGATGCCTCTGAGGAGCAGCTCCTGTGCCAGGCTCCCTGGGGAGGGCTTTCAGAGGCAGGGGGAGCCCAGGCAGGGCTGGGGGTGCCCAGGCAGGGCTGGGGGGTGCCCAGGCAGGGCTGGGGGTGCCCAGGCAGGGCTGGGGGATGCTCTGGCAGGGCTGGGGGATGCTCAGAGCAGGGCTGGGGGATGCTCAGAGCAGGGCTGGGGGATGCTCAGGCAGGGCTGGGGGATGCTCAGAGCAGGGCTGGGGGATGCTCAGAGCAGGGCTGGGGGATGCTCAGGCAGGGCTGGGGGATGCTCAGGCAGGGCTGGGGGATGCTCAGAGCAGGGCTGGGGGATGCTCAGAGCAGGCTGGGGGATGCTCAGAGCAGGGCTGGGGGATGCTCAGAGCAGGGCTGGGGGATGCTCAGAGCAGGGCTGGGGGATGCTCAGAGCAGGGCTGGGGGATGCTCAGGCAGGGCTGGGGGATGCTCAGAGCAGGGCTGGGGGATGCTCAGAGCAGGGCTGGGGGATGCTCAGAGCAGGGCTGGGGGATGCTCAGAGCAGGGCTGGGGGATGCTCAGAGCAGGGCTGGGGGATGCTCAGAGCAGGGCTGGGGGATGCTCAGAGCAGGGCTGGGGGATGCTCAGAGCAGGGCTGGGGGATGCTCAGAGCAGGGCTGGGGGATGCTCAGAGCAGGGCTGGGGGATGCTCAGGCAGGGCTGGGGGATGCTCAGAGCAGGGCTGGGGGATGCTCAGAGCAGGGCTGGGGGATGCTCAGGCAGGGCTGGGGGATGCTCAGAGCAGGGCTGGGGGATGCTCAGAGCAGGGCTGGGGGATGCTCAGAGCAGGGCTGGGGGATGCTCAGAGCAGGGCTGGGGGATGCTCAGAGCAGGGCTGGGGGATGCTCAGAGCAGGGCTGGGGGATGCTCAGAGCAGGGCTGGGGGATGCTCAGAGCAGGGCTGGGGGATGCTCAGGCAGGCTGGGGATGCTCAGGGCAGGGCTGGGGATGCTCAGAGCAGGGCTGGGGGATGCTCAGAGCAGGGCTGGGGGATGCTCAGAGCAGGGCTGGGGGATGCTCAGAGCAGGGCTGGGGGATGCTCAGAGCAGGGCTGGGGGATGCTCAGGCAGGGCTGGGGGATGCTCAGAGCAGGGCTGGGGGATGCTCAGAGCAGGGCTGGGGGATGCTCAGAGCAGGGCTGGGGGATGCTCAGAGCAGGGCTGGGGGATGCTCAGAGCAGGGCTGGGGGATGCTCAGAGCAGGGCTGGGGGATGCTCAGAGCAGGGCTGGGGGATGCTCAGAGCAGGGCTGGGGGATGCTCAGAGCAGGGCTGGGGGATGCTCAGAGCAGGGCTGGGGGATGCTCAGAGCAGGGCTGGGGGATGCTCAGAGCAGGGCTGGGGGATGCTCAGAGCAGGGCTGGGGGATGCTCAGAGCAGGGCTGGGGGATGCTCAGAGCAGGGCTGGGGGATGCTCAGAGCAGGGCTGGGGGATGCTCAGAGCAGGGCTGGGGGATGCTCAGGCAGGGCTGGGGGATGCTCAGAGCAGGGCTGGGGGATGCTCAGGCAGGGCTGGGGGATGCTCAGAGCAGGGCTGGGGGATGCTCAGGCAGGGCTGGGGGATGCTCAGGCAGGGCTGGGGATGCTCAGAGCAGGGCTGGGGGATGCTCAGGCAGGGCTGGGGGATGCTCAGAGCAGGGCTGGGGGATGCTCAGGCAGGGCTGGGGGATGCTCAGAGCAGGGCTGGGGGATGCTCAGAGCAGGGCTGGGGGATGCTCAGGCAGGGCTGGGGGATGCTCAGGCAGGGCTGGGGGATGCTCAGAGCAGGGCTGGGGGATGCTCAGAGCAGGGCTGGGGGATGCTCAGAGCAGGCTGGGGTGCTCAGCAGGCTGGGGGATGCTCAGGCAGGGCTGGGGGATGCTCAGAGCAGGGCTGGGGGTGCTCAGAGCAGGGCTGGGGGATGCTCAGGCAGGGCTGGGGGATGCTCAGGCAGGGCTGGGGGATGCTCAGGCAGGGCTGGGGGATGCTCAGGCAGGGCTGGGGGATGCTCAGGCAGGGCTGGGGGATGCTCAGGCAGGGCTGGGGGTGCCCAGGCAGGGCTGGGGGTGCCCAGGCAGGGCTGGGGGATGCTCAGGCAGGGCTGGGGGTGCTCAGGCAGGGCTGGGGGATGCTCAGGCAGGGCTGGGGGTGCTCAGGCAGGGCTGGGGGTGCTCAGGCAGGGCTGGGGGTGCTCAGGCAGGGCTGGGGGTGCTCAGGCAGGGCTGGGGGGTGCTCAGGCAGGGCTGGGGGTGCTCAGGCAGGCCTGGGGGATGCTCACATGTGGCGATCAATCTTCTTGGACTCTCTGTATCTGCGCAGCAGGCGCCGCAGGATCCTCATCCTCCTCATCCAGGTCACCTTCTCAGGCATCCGAGCGTTGGCTGTGCCCTTCCTCTTCCCTAGGGAGGGAGAAAGCCAGCTGGGAATGAGGCCCAATTCCTGCTCCTGATGGAGGGTTTCAGCCTTCTGCTCTCCAAACTGTCTGGGTTTAGGCCCTGCCAAGGGACTCCTGGAGGTGATTTTAGCATCCCAGAGTGGTTTGGGTTGGGAGGGACCTCCGAAGGGCATCCAGTCCAAACCCCTCCTCTGGATCAGGCTGCCCAGAGCCCTGGAGAGCCTCACCTTGAGTATCTCCAGGGATGAGGCCCCTGGGCAACCTGTGGCAGTGTTCCAGCACCCTCATGGTGCAGAATTTGCTCCTCAGAGGGGTGCTAAGGCCAAAGAATTGCCTGGGTGTGAGCTTCCTCAGGGAGCTGCTGTGGTGTAATCACCACTCCTAGAATCCTGGAATGGCTCAAGTTGGAAGGGACCTCAGGGTTCATCCAGTTCCAACCCCCCAGCCATGGGCAGGGACCCCTCCCACCAGCCCAGGGTTGCTCAAGGCCTCATCCAGCCTGGCCTTGAACACCTGCAGATTGCTCCAGGGCAGCCTGTGGGGTGCCCACAGAATTGTCAGGGTTGGAAGGGACCCTGAGGATCATCCAGTTCCAACCCCCTGCCATGGACAGGGATACCTCCCACTAGGATCAGGCTGCTCAGAGCCGCCTCCAGCCTGGCCTTAGAAACCTCCAGGGATGGGATGGAGCACCCACAACCTCCCTGGGCCACCAGCTGCAGTGTTCCACCACCTTCATGGTGCAGAACTTGTTCCTCACATCCCATTTCCATCTCCTCTCACTCCAAACCACTTCCCCTCATCCTCTCACTGCAGGCCTTTGGATGATCTCTCTCCACCCTTCTTGCAGATTGCTCCAGGGCAGTCTGTGGGGTGCCCCTGCAGCATGGCAAGCCCCCAGCTGGCAGGCAGCACTCACCAATGCCCATGTGCCTGCCCTTCCTCCGTGCCAAGGTGTTCTTCCTGCAGCGGGCACGGGAGTGGACGGTCACAGGCTTGCGGATGATCAGCCCATCCTTGATCAGCTTCCTGATCTGCTGACCTGTGGGGAAGAGACTTCCAGCCTCAGCACCTTCAAACTGCCAGAAGAGGAGGCACGAAGCAAAGCCAGGCTGAGAGGAAAAGGTTCCAAGGTAAAGCACAAACCAGAGCTTCCCCCAGGGGTTCACGGAATGGGTTGGGTTGGAAAGGGCCTTCAAGATCAGCCAGTCCCAAGCCTCTCTTGTGGGCAGGGACACCTCCCCCTGCAGCCCAGGTTGCTCAAGGCCTCATTCAGCCTGGCCTTGAACACCAGGCTGTTGGAGTGGCTCTTTTCCCCTCACTATGTTCCAAAGCCACTACCAAGGCCTATCAGGCACATCAGCACACCGGGGGCTCTGTAAGCCCTGCTGATGGCTTCCCTTCCCCTTCCTGGGGGTCTCTCTAAGCCCTGCTGATGGCTTCCCTTCCCGGGGGTCTCTCTAAGCCCTACTGATGGCCTCCCTTCTCCTTCCTGGGGGTCTCTCTAAGCTCTACTGATGGCTTCCCTTCTCCAAGTGCAAAGCAGCTGCCCAGGTGCCAGGATTTTACCCAAGCTCCCCTCAGTGCCACGGGGCTGCTGCGGAAGCCTCACCCCGCACCCCCCGGGGCCGCACACGCTCGGCGCGGCCGGGCGGCGGCTCCGTCACTTACGCGAGTTGGCATTGGCGATCTCGTTGGTTTCGTTGGGGTCCAACCAAACCTTCTTCTTGCCGCAGCGCAGTACGCTGGAGGCCAGCCGCTTCTGGAGCCGGAGCATACTGCGGGGGAGCAGGCACAGGGCTCAGCGCCAGCCTCGCCTCCCCGGCCGGGACGGGGCCTGCCCAGCGCCCGCAGGGCCTGCGCCTGCCCGCAGCGAGTCCGGCTCGGCAGGACGGGGAAGGGGAGAGCCGCCGAGGGCTGGGGAGCAGCGAGCAGCGCCCCCGGCCCCGCTGCTTCCCCCCCTGCCGCCATTTCGCCCTCTCCCCAGAGCGCGGCCCTCGCCATTTCCCCCCTCAGGCCCGAGCAGGCCGCGGCCGCTTCGCGGGGCTCGGGGACACCCCACAGGCTGCGGGGACAGCCCACAGGCGGCGAACCCTCCCCGTACAACACCCCCGGTATGGAAGGGACCCCGGCGGGGCCTCCTCAGTGCCCGGAACAGGCCTGGGAAGGCAGCGAAACAAAACCACCTCACCTCATGGCGCCGGCCGGAGCGAGAGGGAGAGGAGGGAGAGGCCCTGGGCGCGCCCAGCGCGGGGGGGGGGGAGCGGAATGTACCACCCGGGGACAGACCCGCTCCGGTCCCGCGGCCTCCAGAGGGCTCAAACAGCGGCGAGAGATGAGATGCGGAGGGGTGAAGTGGAGAGAAAAAACAAAGAGCTGGAGCCCACTCGGGACGTGGGAGAAGGGACGCGGATCCCTCCGCGAACTCCCCCCGCCAGGGTGAGGCAGGGTGGTACAGGCCGGGCCGGCGCATGCGCGGAGGAGGCTGCGGGCGACACGTGGGGGAGTGGGGAGGGGAGTGGGGGGGAATGGGGGCTGGAGGAGTGGGGGGCACTGGGGCGAAACTGGAGCTAGGCTGGGGGTCAGGGATTGGGGAGCACTGGGGTGAGACTGGAGCTGAGCTGGGGTCAGGGATTGGGGAGCACTGGGGTGAGACTGGAGGTGAGCTGGGGGTCAGGGATTGGGGAGCACTGGGGTGAGACTGGAGCTGAGCTGGGAGCAGGGATTGGGGATCCCTGGGGTGAGACTGGAGGTGAGCTGGGGGTCAGGGATTGGGGAGCACTGGGGTGAGATTGGAGGTGAGCTGGGGGCAGGGACTGGGGAGCCCTGGGGTGGAACTGGAGCTGAGCTGGGGGTCAGAGTCTGTGGAGCACTAGGCTGAAACTGGAGAGGGGCTGGGATTGAGACTGGGGTGGACTGGAGAGGAGCTGGGGGTCAGGGATTGGGGAGCCCTCAAGAGGTGGTGAGAGGGCTGCAGGGAGGGCTGGCACTGGCCAGGAGCCACGGAGCCATCAGATCATGGAATGGGTTGGGTTGAAGGCACCTCAAAGCTCATCCAGTCCAAGCCCCCTGCAGCCAGCAGGGACAGCCCCAGGCAGAGCAGGCTGCTCAGAGCCCCAAACGAGGGGGAATGGTTTGGAGCTGAGGGTCAGACTGGCTCTGGGGAAGAAGCTCTGCAGTGTGAGGGTGCTGAGACTCTGGCACAGGCTGCCCAGGGAGGCTGTGGCTGCCTCTTCCCTGGAGGTGTTCAAGGCCAGGCTGGATGAGGCCTGAAGCATCTGAGCCTAGCTGAGAGGTGTCCCTGGGCATGGTGAGGAGCTTGGAGCAGAGGAGCTCTGAGGTCCCTTCCAAGCTGAGCCACTCTGGGGTTCTTATGAGTTGCAAAGGACCTTCAGGATCATCCTGTCCAACGCCCCTGCACTCAGCACCTATCCAGGCTGCCCAGGACCACATCAACCCCGACCTTGACTATCTCCAGCGGGGGGGTGGGACCTTTTTAACCCTCCTGATGCTCCAAAGCACCCCAAAAATCCCTCATTTTGCAGCTGTTTTCCTTCTTTCCTTCCAGCTTCTGCAGGCTGTGAGGGGCTGGAGGGTGAAAGCTCCTCTGAGAGGAGCTGCTGCTGGGTTCCCTCCTGGATCTGGTGGCCGTGGCACAGGCAGCATATGGCATGGGGAGAGAGAGGAGCTGATGGCAACAGATTGATTGATTTCTTTATTTATTTAATTTTTGTTGTTGTTGTTGTTATTCATTTGGAGGGGAAAACAGAGACAAAACACAGCCCTGAGCTGTTGGGAAACTGACTGAACCCTTGCAGAAAACAAAAACACCGAGAGCTGGGGCTGGGGGCTGCCATCCGTGGCCCAGGGAATGGGGGTTGGAGGTTTGGTGCTGGGAAAGTGAAGTCCTGGAAAGGGTTTGGCAAAGCAGGGGGGGGGGGGGGGGGTTGGGGGGGGTGGGCTGGGAGGTGGCAGAGTGGAGGTGGAGGGCCTGGAGCCTTAGGGAAGTGTCAGCTTGAGGAGGCAAATCCACAGCACCCCAGCGTGGGGAGGGGGCTCTGGAGCTCAGCCAGAGCTGCAGCAGGGCACCCACAGCAGCCTGCCCGGGGGCACAGTGCCCAGGGGGGGTTGGAAGCTCTCCACAACCTCTTTGGGCAGCCTGCTCCAGCAGCCTCACACCAAGGAAGTTTCTCCTGATGGCATTTCCTGGGTGCCACTTTGTGCCCATTGCCCCTTGGCCTGTCCCTGGGCACCACTGAGCAGAGCCTGGCCCCAGCCCCTTGCCCCCTACCCTTTAGCCCCCTCTGGGGCCAAGCAGCCTCAGCTCCCTTGGAGCCTGCAGCCAGGTGCAGGGATGCTGCTCCCTGCCCCCAGAGAGGTTCTGCCACCCACTCTGTTGGCATCCTACACTGAATGGGCACATCCATAGCTTTGTGCCCACCGAGAAGGGAGCAGTGGGCATCCCAGTGAGCCCAGCTGAGGGGTTGTGGGGGCACACTGTGCCCTGGCAGTGCAGGTGGCACCCCAGCTGAGGGGTTGTGGGGGCACACTGTGCCCTGGCAGCACAGGTGGCAGCAAGGGGCAGGGAGATCAGAACAGCCCTGGCAGAGGGAAGGGAACGATTCCATGATTGCATTCCACACCCACGCAGCTGCCAGGGAATGGTGGGGGTGTGCCTGGGCATGCTCCCCTCTGCCTCTGCCCTGGCATCCAGCTCTGCCCCCCCCCCAAAACGCCCACCAGGGGCTTCAGCCCTGGCCAAGGTGGGGGTCAATGAAATGCCAACACCCCGAGATTGCCCCTGGCACAGGGGTGGGCACAAGCAGGGCTCTGTGGGTTTGGTGGTGCCAGGGCACCTTGGGCACACCCTGTGGGACCTCGGGCAGCTCAGCCTGCTCCAAGCCCCCCTCCCCCTTCCCCACCTTGCTGGCTGCCCTGGAGCCGGTGCCAGTCGCAGGCAGCTTTGGGTGCCGGTGCTGGCTGGGGGCTGAGGATGGAAAATGTGGCTCCAGCTGCCCCCTGCCCCCCACGCAGCCCCCGCGGGAGTGGCACAGGAGCAGGAGGAGCTCCCCCGCGGCGTGCGCTGGGGCCGGGGGGGAGGGGGCCGAGGAATGTTCAACTTCCCAGCAGCCGGCGGCGGCGGCGCCTGGGGGCAGCTGTGTGAGATGAGTGCAGCAGGGCTCAGCCTGCGGGTGCCAGGGCAGCGGTGCCCAGCCCCGGTGCCAGCAGGGGGGCCCTGAGGAGGGGCAGAGGGACGCCAGGTGCCCCCCACCTCCATCAAGCAGGTGAAAAACTGGGCTGGACCCCTGCGATGTGGGGAGAGGGGGTCGGGTTTGCACCCCGCAGTCCCCCTCTTTTATTTCCCCCTCCTCTATTTTATTTCCCTCTCCCCTCCTTTTACTTCCCCCTCCTCTCTTTTACTTCCCCCTCCCTCTTTTACTTCCCCCTCCCCTCCTTTTACTTCCCCCTCCCCTCTTTTACTTCCCCCTCCCCTCTTTTACTTCCCCTCCTCCTTCTACTTCCCCCTTCCCTCTTTTACTTCCCCCTCCCCTCTTCTACTTCCCCCTCCCCTCTTTTACTTCCCCCTCCCCTCTTTTACTTCCCCTCCTCCTTCTACTTCCCCCTTCCCTCTTTTACTTCCCCCTCCCCTCTTCTACTTCCCCCCTCCCCTCTTTTACTTCCCCCTCCCCCTTTTACTTCCCCCTCCCCCTTTTACTTCCCCCTTCCATCTTTTATTTCCCCCTCCCCTCTTCTACTTCCCCCTCCCCTCTTTTACTTCCCCCTCCCCTCTTCTACCTCCCCCTCCCCCCCCTTTACTTCTCCCTCCCCTCTTCCATTCCCCCTCCTCCTCACGATGAAGGAGCAGCTTTTGGGGGGCGGGGAGGGGGGGGTAGGTACCTATATTAAAATTCGAGGAGGGGGAGGATCAAATCCTTCCATCCCTCCCTGGAATTCGATGGGATCGACCGAGGCGGAGGCATCGACCGTGGCGGAGGCGTCCACCTCGCGCCGTCCTTCATCCTTCATCCCTCCTCCTCCTCCTCCTCCTCCTCCTCCTCCTCTCGCTCACTGGAGGCCAGGCCTGGCTTCCATCGTCATCATTTATCTCTCTGTGCGCCCCCCACCCCCCCTTTTTTTTTTTTTTTCCCCGTCCAGCCCTCCCCTGTTCCACCTCCCTCCCACCCCCTATCCCCCCCCCCCCCCCCCCTCCCCCATCTGAAAAAAAAAAAAAAAAAAAAAAAGGGAATCCAGCGAGCTCCATGGTTCGGGAAGGGGGAATGGCTCGGACCCCTTACAGCTCAACCCAGGACATCCAGATGGACGTCTTCGACAACGCCACCCTCCAGGTGACCCCCCCGCGACCCCCACCCCGCGATGGGGTTGGAAATTGAGGGGGGAGGGGGCTGCATGAAAAGGGGAGGGGGGGGGGTCTATACCCATCGATTCCTCCATCGCCGGCGGCGATGGAGGAATCGATGGGGTTAGACCCCCCCCCCCCCCCTCCCCCCCAGGTCTCTCTTCTCCCTCATCCCGACCCCTCCATCCCATAATTGAATTCTTTCGACCCCCACCGTTAGCTCGCCACCAGCAGGAGGGACCCCCAAACGCAGCCCCCTCCCCACCCCCAACCATTAACCCCCCGTAAGCAGGGGGGGACCCCCAAATAGCTGCCCCACCCCCTAGCCAACCTCCCACCCCCCCCAACCATTAACCCCCCACAAGCAGGGGGGGACCCCCAAATAGCCCCCACCCCACCACCCCCAAACCATTAGCTCCTCCTATCCAGGAGGGACCCCCAAATTCCGCCCTCCCCCACCCCATAACCAACCTCCCCCCCCCCCCCCGAGCCATTGGCTCCCCAAATCCAGGTGTGTCCCCCCCCCAACTTTCCCCCCAGCCCATAAGCAAAAAGGACCCCAAATAAACGCCCCCCACCCTATAACCAACCCCCCCCACACCCCATAACCAACCCTCCCCCCCCATCCATTAGCTCCCCAGAAGCAGGGGGGGACCCCCAAATAGCCTCCCCCCCCCCTCCATAGCCAATTTCCCTCCGCCCCCCCCAATCATTAGCTCCTCCTATCCAGGAGGGACCCCCAAATTCCCACCCCCCACCCTATAACCAACCTCCCCGCCAGCCATTGGCTCCCCATAAACAGGGGGGACCCCAACTACAGCCCCCACCCCATAACCATTCTCCTCCCCGGACCATTAGCTCCCCATAAGCAGGGGGGACCCCCAAATAACCCCTCCCACCCCATAACCAAGATCCCCCCGCCCCCCCATCCATTACCTCCTCATATCCAGGGGGGACCCCCAAATTCCCACCCACACCCTAAAAGCAACCCTCTCCCCCCATAACCAACCTCCCCCCCTCCAGCCATTGGCTCCCCACAAGCAGGGGGGGACCCCCAAACTCTCCCCCCACCCCATAACCAATTTCCCCCCCCAGCCATTGGCTCCCCACAAGCAGGGGGGGACCCCCAAACTCTCCCCCCACCCCATAACCAATCTCCCCCCCCAGCCATTGGCTCCCCACAAGCAGGGGGGGACCCCCAAACTCTCCCCCAACCTCATAACCAATCTCCCTCCCCGCCTTTGGCTTCCCTACTATGAGGGGGGGACCTCCTCTATGCTAAGACGAAGAAGACCTTCCCTCGTGAAGTACACGCACCCGCGATAAGACCTCTCTCAGATGCTTAGCCCTCCCCCCGCATTGGTCCCCACAAGCAAGGAAGGGGTGGGTGTTTTGTTGGGGAGCGCTCAAAGCGGCATAACTGATAGGTCCGCGTACGCGGCTCTTTTTCGACACACCACTCCTCTAGAGACCAATCTCCCCGCCCCATTACTCCCAAGGACGCGCGCTACACTATGTGTCGCCACACACCACATACGTATTACCAGAAGAGACCAGCGGACGTGGGTGAGCACGCTTTGCGTGAATATAGTAGGGTAGAGATATCGTGGTTAGCGCGTGGCGAGGGGATGTAACGCGCTCTCGCGTCGGAGGCAGGGGGCGAGGGATGAGAGCCCGGGAGGGGCGCCGAGGAGGTGGGGGGGGGAGGGGCTTGGAGGGGAGAGTGCCGGGGTCGGAGGGACTGGGTTTGAATGAGGGAGGGCGCGGTAGCGTGAAAGGGGAGGCGTTTGGGCAGGAGCGAAGGAGGGCGAAGGGGGGAGCGGGGCCCGTGAGCGTGGGTTGTGATATGAGTCGGTGTGCAGTGCGGAGGT